>NC_137474.1:36826478-39258978 GCF_918807975.1 Aplidium turbinatum | reverse complement strand
TTAAGATATTTTCCTGAAGAGGGCAGAAAGTTTTGCCGAAAACGTTTGAAATTATGTATCTATTTCATTTCTGTATTAGTTTTGAATTATGCAATTCAATGTTATTAAGTTGTTATCGATTGTCTGTCTAAGTCAGCGTTTCTTAACCTTTTCTGACTCTAGCACCCCTGTAAACAGGCCTGAACAGTCTAGCACCCCCTAACTATCGTTGACATACGACTACTATAGTGCCGACCAAAAGTATAGTAGAGGCCGAAATTTTGACATGCTTTCAAATCGCTGGCGATATATTTTGTAATGAAGTCTCTTGTTGTGTAACAAACTATGCAGTTGTTTTAATGAAGTTAATTCAGGATTTGGTATTTGGCTTTCATTCACCAACAGAAATTCAATTTAACCATATGTAAGTGAATCAACTCTCTTAAAACAACCGCACAGTTTGTTAAGCGACAAAAAATACTGCAAGCGATCAAAAAGCATGTCAAAATTTCGGCGCCGCCATTAAACTTTTGCCTGCACTATTGAAAGGAAAGCGAAGTACAAATTGATCATTTTGTTTATTTTTCAAAACTACTGTCGTCATTGGTGATAAAAGAAATAGGAAAACCCAAGAATAGTGAAAGAACATGGACAAACTTAAGCATACATAAGTATAAGTTACCCAGCTGGGTAACTATACACATGTATCAATGTGATTTCTGTTGTTGCTTATGTGTGACCAATTTCTCTATCCGAGGCTTCGTGGTGGTCAAAGCCACTCTCATACCGTGGAGCAATCTATGTTGAAGACGGCTCCGGCCAATTGTTTTGATTTGGAGCATGGTGGAGAACGCCTTTTCACACAGATAGTTAGTCGGAAATGGCACGATCAATTCCAATGCTGCTCGTGCCAATGCAGGATATGCTGTCAACTGATCACACAAGAAATCAGCAAGCGGAAGGACGAAATTTTGTCCGACAACTCTGATTCACCTGCATGTCAATCAGCTTCTCCTTTAGTCTATTATTATCACTCATGTCTGCCAAGAAGGGCTGCTGTATCCACTCTGGATATGAGTGATTTATGGTAAAGTATTTTACCATAGTGGTTTCTAGAAGCGACAGGTGAGCAACTACTACAACAAAGCACCCACCAGGTAGCCTAAGTTCGCACAATCCACTCAGGATCAATTTGAGTACTTGACTGGGAGATGACTACAATAACAGCAAATCATGTAGGCTACTTCGAAACAGAAATCATTGATATGACAACTGCTGATACTGGCAAAAAAACGAAAAAATGCATAAAAGTAAAATGGCATTTTTTGATAGTATACTGCATGCATCTAGCACCCCCTACAGTCTATTCCAGCACCCCCAAGGGGTGCTAGCACCCCCGGTTAAGAAACGCTGGTCTAAGTCATAAAAATACGTTAATCTATTTTGATACAGAACCAAATAGAACACGTTATCACATGTGACAAACCGCATTGTACCTTAATAAAGGTTGAATGCACGAGTGATAGATCATTTAACAATTACGGAAGCGGTCGATTAAGCAATCTATACCCTATTTCACAATTTTTTTTGTATGCTCCGATCGCAATTCGCTGATTAAAATATCTGATTACTGATCCAGAGGTGAGTTTCCACAGGTGAGTTTCATGTTAATATAATCGGCTGCTTATAAGGTGCGTTTACCTCGTGCAATGTAGTCTATATTACCTTCAGAGTGATATTATTGTTATTCTTGGTCGACGTGTTAAAAACGATTTCTTGAAGTTTGGACTGCAGCATTTCCACCTCTTCTTGTAAGGTTGTGTTTGTTACTTTTAAATTCTGTAAACAACGTAATTAGTAAGGTACCATGAGACAAAATTTTTAATTACGACAGGCCTAACTCTGAGGTATTTCGTTTCAAAACAAAATAAAACAAAATTTTTTGCCTTGGTTTCATTTCGAAAAAAATATTTATCTTATTTCCTGTGAAATAAAAACACAAGAGTTTGCCTGATGAGCTGCCTAGACTTAGGCTAGAAGTGCATAATAGTAGTGGGAAAATAGTATTGCAGTACACTATACACTAACAACCAGTAATCATACAAAATTTATTTTACACTGGAATATATTGTAGGCCTATGGTCATTTTAATAATTTTGTTTTAATATTTCGAGGAAGTAGAAGCGGTCCGCCTTGTAAAAAGACTTGAGAACTGCTGGTATATACGTAGCCTACCGAGTATTTTTGTTGGATTTCCTCACAATATCCGGTTGTCAATTCTTCGTTCAAGCCTTGGCCTACCAGTCTTATTAGTTTTTCAGTTGACTTGTTCTGCAAAGTTAGATAGACTTTCTCCACATATGCACCAATCAACAGCCAAGGACACTATCTTTAAAACCTTAAGCTGTGTTGAATTTACAACGTAGGGCAGTTGGAGAGTTCATGGCCAATAGCCTAGGTCTTCAACTTGAAAAACAGTAAAATTATCAGGGCTACTGGTAGGTTACATTTTCGGTTTCATATTTTTTGGTGGTTCAGTGTCACTCTTTTGGTCAGTTTCATGTTATTATTGTAATTATTATTATATTTCTGAGATGCAGTTAAACTTTCCTGACTTCCATGTTTTTGTCTCTTCTTTTTAGAAATTTCATAAACATTTTGATATATGTGACAATAGTGAAATACCTTTTTAATTGCGCTTTCACATTCAAGTTTTTTTGTGCTTTTTCCAACATTTGCTTTCAGCTTTCCACTTTTTTCTCTTGCAATCCGTGTTTTAGTCTCATTTCCACTTCCTGCACTCTCCAATTGATCCAACCTCTTCTTCAGCATAGAAATTTGCTTCCTTAGATTGGTGATGAGAGCTTCCATTTGACCAGCTTTCTCCTGTTGTGATGTATCAGCAGTGAATGAATGGGCAGTTAAATCAATTGGCAGTGAATAATGAGAAGTTAAAATTCCCTGACTACTTACGAATAAGTTTAAAACTTGAGAAATTTTGGGCAACCTCTACACGGCAATATCATGTAAAATTGTTTTATAAGTTTATGTCAGGATTGAACACTTTTTTAGAGTTTCCTGCAGACAAAAGTGGAAAAAAAAGCAAGCATACTTCAAATGACCTTCAAAAGAAGAAATATTGTTTTTGCGGAAATCATAGGATTCAGGCTCAAAAGGTATATAGAAAATGGTTGGTTGGTTTTGAATCTTTATCCTGTGACTGACAAAGCCTATGATAGATTATTATTATTCCAGACAGTTTTGCATAATTGTAAAGGCTTTGAACTACTGAAGCAGAGCCGGTTACTGAGATTTGCAGAGTGGAACTTCCTCCTGTTGAAATGTTGTTAAATTATTCCGTCTACTAAGTGCCTTTGAATGGAAAGCATCAGTCCTGAAATGCGTTGCTCAAGCTCACACCCCAAGAGCCGAACCAGCGCCACTTGACCTTGTCCGGCGCATAACCACCATGTTAACCAAGTTAATGGGGCAGAACAAAATGTATAAAACAATCACTGCATCATACTTTTGTGATCATTTGTCGTACTGATTCCTCAGCTGATTCCAGTTTACACCGCAATGATCCGGTTTCTTCCACGCGCTTTGTTTCAAGTGCAGCAAGTTTTTCTTTCAATTTTAGAACTTTTTTGCTTTCATCGACCATTTTCTGTGTTGCATCCGTTACCTGATGTCAAAACAAGAATAATTTGTGAATGCATGAAATTTCAATAAAATAACCGAATGAAGAAGTAAAAATTGTAATAAGATGCAAGAATTCCGTGCTACAAAAAAAATCTATTTTTGCTTTCGATCCGTTTCTGAAGATTGCTTAGAATTTCAAAATATATTTGATACACTACTACATCTTGTCAAAACTGTTTTGAAACATTAAACATTCTTATTCCTAAACGGACGCGCCATACCTTGCTTCTTTCATTTTCTATCATTTCTTGGTACTGGTCGGATTTCTCTCTTTCCAATTGCAATTTAATTTTGAGATCAGCTTCTGCCTGCTTTTTCTCCTGCGCCACCGTGTGTAATTGTTCGAGTGTAATTTCGCTCATCTGCAGTAACTTTTCAGTTTCGTCCATTTTTATCAATCTCACGCGGAATTCCTATTATAAAAAGCAAACTTGAACGTTATTTAACACCAGTATATAACTTTGCTCCCTAGCCAAAAAAAAAGCATTGATTTAACATCTGAAAATTCGAATAATAAAAACTTGTAACTTGTTCGGGTAGCCTAGTTATAACAGCTTCATAGATTAATAAAAATTAATACACTGAAAACGAAAGCCAGAATATGTTGTCAAAGGGACAGCGTACGCATAAAACAACCAAAATTAAAGTGGACTTGGAGATGTCTGCAACTGTCTGATTTTTGCAGAAAATTCCACCGAGTCCGTTGCCCGGGATGAAGACTACAAAGTCCATTACAAGTCCAAGTCAAATGCCCTGTCTTGATGATTATCAAATAAACGATGTTGTGCAAATAGTCCACTTCTTTTGCAAATATACCTAAGTACCAGATTAGGAAGATCAATATTTATAAGTTACTGGGCTGCAGGTTAAATAGTAGCTTGTTCAATACGTTTTTTATTCATGATCAAATTTATATCCAACCTTGCAAAAATGTAAACAATGTTGCAACAAAAGAAATGAGATACCTCAAAGATACCTCAAATAAATACCTCAATTTGTTTGTTCATTTTCGTCACTTTTTTACGTTCAGCTTCAAACTGTTGTTGGACTTCCTCCAATCTAAACATCCCTTCTTCAACACATCTTTCTGTGTCCGTATTATTCCGGATGCCATTCCTGAGGGTTTTAAACTCTTCTCGCAATGCTGTGGTAAGAGCAAGTTCCTTCTCCATTGTTTCTCGTAGTTCTTTGCTTTCCTCTTGAGCCTAAGTTTATGTTTTGTTTATTTTAAATTTTTCGTATCTGGGCTTACTCCCAGTAGCTCATAATTTAGATTAGGCCTAAGTGGATGGGAAAGCATTGAAGCTAACTTTTGTGATGATTTTTTCAAGTATTCTATGAAGTGCCTTGCTAAAAAATACTCCAAAGTGGAGACGAATCGATGTACTTTGTTGTTTATTAGAAAGATTTTTTGGCAAGGTTATCCCGAATAAGGATGCCCAGCTTTTCCTATTCACAAACAGTCCACGTTTTGTATTTTACTTTTATCAGTCCAATAACAAGTTGCGAAGATTGTGACATCACATCCGTAAAAAAAAACATTTAGTAAGTTAGATTAATGTTCAGCAGCTCACCCAACAGCAAATCAGTCACTTTTTCAGTCGCGATCAGTCGCAAATCAATCTAGAAACAAACGATTTGCTGCCTGTTTCCCAAGCATGCAGTATACCGTACCGAGGTAAGTCTATTTATCTTTTCTTACATTTTTATGACGTTGCACTTTGCAGAAATCTAGCTCAACGCAAAATGGTCGAGTTTTGCTAGTTTGGAAGATATCTGCAGTGCAGTAGAACACATCCAAACAATTCAGTTTAGCATTTAAAAAACCAGAGCTGTAATGCGATTGGAAAGATTGATTGCACCGTTCACAAAACAATCAGCCATAATTTTGCTCTTATATGTTGATTTCTTATTATTAACCGGATATATTTAACTTTTTGACATTTTCTAATCGTGGTTATGTGTTAATTGTATGGAAACATTAATTATGGTTTTATTTCATGTCGTTTGCAAGAACTAAGATTTTTATAATTGCTGCGTATTTTAGCCTTATGGTATATCACGCGTAATTACGTTGTTACGCTAACAGTATGCAAAGACTCTAACAACAAAGTAGTTGATTAATACCATTTTAAAGTCTTTAAATCGAATTCAAGCCTACCGAGAGCAGCAGAAAAAATATGAACCAGCCACTTGCCTGGTAAATGTACTATTATTTCTTTGGCAGCCAGCAATAGCTGCTTCAAAAACTGTCAATAAAACCTAAATTTAGAGGTGTTTTTAATTTTATTAGCTATATGACTATCTCAGTTAAATAATTTCCTTGATAAATATCGTTTTTCTTTAAAACTGTTTTTATGTTTTGATGCAAAGTTGACCATTGATTGAAAAAACAAGGAAAGATTTTAAACATTTCTTTTCAGGGAGTGTAAGATTTTTATGGAAAGAAATTATCCATATCATTGAGTGAAATGCAATGCAATTTAATATCACTGCTGGGATACCCTAGCTGAAGACCAGGAATTCATAGTATAGGGATTGCCAACTCGGCTGGAAATCCGACAATCGGAGTGTAAAAGTGTTGCCAGATATTTTTTTATATTTTTAGAAAAAATATTATTTTAGCATTTTTAAAGAGTAGTGGTCGCCCAAAGCTTGTCCGTTTAAAACTAACCTGAAGTTTAAAACGGCACAAGATTGAGTTAAAGTAGTTTGTAGTTGTGTTACTTTGCAATAAGAATGTGCTGAATTTATGTGCAAAACTTAAATAAAACCTGCAGGTTTAAAAAAAAATATTACTAACCAGTTATAAACAAAAAAAATTGAAAAAATTAAAATACACCTCAGGAATAAAGAGCTTCATGTTTTAAGTGTTGAAGCTGCTAATTATATTGCAAGTAAAATGTTTTATGTACAAGAGAGGTTAAATTTGCCAAAAATATGATAGTCTGATAAGAACAATAAAATTGCTTTATATTAGTTTTAAATATTTATTTACGGGCAAGTTTTGGGCAACTACTACTGCCAAAATAATAATTTTTCTAAAAATAAAAAAAATATCTGGCAACACTTTTACACTCCGATTGTCGGATATCCAGCCTAGTTGGCGATCCCTATAGTATGAATCCCTGCTGAAGACAATGAACTATGCACTTCACAAGAAGCAATATCAAATATATAATTGCACACGTGTAAATTCCGTATACTGCGGTGCTCAATAGCCTACTTGTATGCAGCACTATGATTAGTTATTCTAACACAATCTTTCAACATCGTAATTTTAATCTTTTGATAGTTGATCAGTTACTGATCTATACAAGGTGTTACCGGTTAAAACAGTTTTCAATCATCAAATGCCAACCTACTTGCACATATATATTTTCAACTTCTTGCATTCCAGCCACAGTTTTCCTGAGCAATTCCACTTCTTCCAGTAAGTCTTCGTATTTTTCTTCTTGCACCAGTTTTTCTTTTATCTTCCATAACTGATCATCTGTCTTCCGCAAATTTTTATCCACACTGTTTAACTTTTTCATTTGCTTTCCCAGACTTTTTATCTAAAACCACAAAGTGTAAAAGTTGGATTGCAGCACACATAGATCGCGAATGGAGCAGTAATTCAAACAACTATTTTGTCACATTCCCATATCTTTTCATTAATTTATTATACTTTATTTTTGTAAACTTAAAGTTCAACACTTCTTTATTTTTTGCTTTCTTTATTTTCTTTAATTGTTGTCAATTTGATTTATTGCTGCAATCACAATTAACTGCTTTGATGCTAATGAATATTTAAGTGACAATTTTGTCTCGCCTTTGCAGCATGACATTACATTGACAAAGATTACACCAGCTTCGAATATTCTAAAATTTTCTTAATCATTGTGAACTTGCTTTAACAATAACGGTTACCTTAAAATCAGCTGTAATGGTACTTTGGTAAACATAACATTTTTATTGTATATATATATTTTTTTAATATAGACATTCTAGTTTGCTGGAAATAAATAATAAAAACAAAAGCATAATAATACCTTTTCTTCTTGGTCTTTTGACTTGGCAAGTTCTGCAGTTAATTTCGCGTTCAACACTTCATAGTCCTTGAAAAACTTATTTGTTTGATCTTCAAGTTCATTCTCAAGTTGCGAGGAGTGTTCTTTCTCAGTTTCAACAGCAGTTTCAGCTTCGTTTATCTGTGAAGATATGTAAGCAACGCTTAATTATAAGATACGCTCTGCAAAAGTGACAAGTGCTGACATTGCCACAGTCAGTGAGTTACGCAGGAGGGGAGAAGATTGGGCTATGCCTCTCTCCCTTTAAAAAATGTTTTGGTAATATAACAATGTAGATTACGGCATTTAATATGTTTTAGATGGCACAGTCAAAGCAATTAACAATGTTGTCATAGGTTAAGAAAATACTAAATTCAACGTCCGATCCACCTATACTACCCTCTAGTCTAGAGAAAACCTTGCGTACCCTACTAGCCACAGTTAAACAACTTTTAGATACAGACTAGACTAGACTACCCCATACATTTTTGGCAGAGTGTACAGCAGGCGATTATTGCTTGCAGGCGATATACAAAACAGTAAAAATGCATCTTCACTATGGTTTGCAATTACTTCAGAATTGCTGCAGAAAAGCATTTCCATAATCTCACCCATCATGTTACGTAATGATAGCTTATGACTTTTACTGGATGTGTGAGGTCAAAGAACGTAATTTCCGGTGTTTTGAGCTTGCAGGCAAATATCACGGTACATACCATGGAATGTACTGTAGGTATAAAAAAAATCTTTGAAACTGAGTCTTTCCCAACAAACATGCAAACTGATTACGGAAAGAGCTGGTTTTTGTTTCGGTTTTGTTTTTACTGATTAATTGTGGTTTTATGTTTTCCAGTTCAGATAAGACATGAAATAAACACTTATATTTTATTGCGCTTAAAACAAAAAATAGTGTATTAATGTGGCTGTATCTCCTCACTGTGATCCATCCCTTTATAAATGATTAAATATCTAACGCTATAACGCACCCGATTTAGCCTATAATCATTTCCCTCTATTCAACCTCACCTTCAATTCCAAGCTATCGACGCGCTGTTGCAGAGCGAATGCTAATTGTTTCTGTTCGTTGATAATTTGCAGCTGCTGCTGCCTTTCGTCTACGAGCTCCAGAGAGAGAGATTTTACGCGAGCCAATTCTTCCTGCATGATTGCAATTATTAAATTGTGTATGAAGAGAAACACTAAACACTCTGCTGATATGTTTAACTGCTAACAAGTCAATTTAAAATTTATTCTGCAATAACACAGGCTTCGCACTGACATGCACTTCTGGAGTGTTTAAAAAAGAATTTTGACCTTACTCTCTTAGAGCAAATAATTGTAGGCTACAATGCAAAGTCATACATGTTCAGGAAAAAGCTGAAACATTGTAAAAGAATAAAACTTCACAGCAACAAGTGGCAATATGTCAAAAAACTATCATAGAATCTCCACGGTGTGATAATTTCACACATTCTATTATATATAATATTATGCAATATATAATATTTCAAAGTCAAGTTACAGCAATTACAAAGTGGTCAACGCAGCAAGCAGAGCTGAAATACTTGCAGAAAAACTATATCTATCGTAGAAAGACAATACCAATTATAGAAAAACTGTATAGGCCTACTGTATATGCTACAACTTATCCGTGTTAGTTTTTCTGTAATACGGTTATAATATACATGCTATGGGTCAAAGCTTACTTTTCTCGTCCAATGTTTCGCCATCTCTCACCTTGTAATCTTTGGCTTGTTGCACCAAGTCACGTTCTTTTTGTTCGTGCTCTGTTTTTTCTTGCTCAAGAATGTGCTTTACTCTATCTCGATCATGTTCTGTTTAGAAAGATTTGAGTAAATAATGGGTCAGACAATGAGTGAGAAAAACTTGACACTCGTTTGATAATAATAACGATTCTAATCATCATTTTACTTTGCGCCCATTGTGGTAACATAATAATACATCGTGGATTACAGATGCAACGTCTACGGATGCAAAACACCAGACAACTGGAAGCTGTAAAAATCTCTTCAGTCAGCCGCTCCCAATTTGTCCGTCTGCTACAAGTTATGGACAGTGTTTTTCTTTTTAACGCCGGAATTTTTTTGATATTGAACCTTATCCTGAAGAAACTTGTAAAAATAAACAATTTTGATGCAATTAAGACGTCAGTGGATGATCATCTCACTTGATCACTCAGTCGGAACCAATTAACATAAAATTAAGAGCCCTATTTCTATTAAATACAAGTAGAGTAGAAGTAACACAAATACAAGCTCAGCAAAATGAGGAGGTTATATGTCACTGAAGCATCGACATATACACAACATACTAACGTTTGAACTCTGTTAAGTCAGCTGCAATAAACAAACACTAACCTAATAAGTTGACAAAGTTGTCTGACTTTAATATATACTCTTGATGTTTTTGCTTTTCTTCTTCCATATCAGCTGAAAGACGGTGATATTTTTCTTCAGAAGCCAAGTACATTTGTTTCAGTTTTCTATAGGAGTCTTTTTGATGCTGATATATAAAAAAAAGTATAAGTGTAGCAGCCTACTACACAAAATTTATTCTTTTTTATCCTACCATAAAGCTTTGGTAGAGAGTTTGCTTTGTTGAACCATAGAGAAATAAAACTGCTAAAGTTACTTTGTTTTATTTCTCTATCCTACAATACATGCAAAGGTCCAATGATGCTTAAGATCAGGACCACATTGCCTCACATGGACAGCGTGCTAAAGCGACATTTCGGAGGATCAAGTTAGCTTATATCAAAAGGCAGGTTTGAGTCTTTAACACGTATCTTCCTGAATCTGATTTTTTTTTTCTTTGTTGTTGATTTTTTCAAGATAGCTTTAAATAGGTATAACTTGTAAGGAATGAATGTTTATTCGAGACAATTTTTATTTTTTTTTGTGAAATATAGATGATTTTACTTCTGTCAGTTTATTTAAGCTGACGGTAGAAAGGTATGGGAGAAATGCTTAGGGTATTTTGGGCAGACAAAAAATTATGTTCTGATCGGACAATTTTAATTTTGCAATAGAGACTTGTTTTTTGCTGTTATTTTTTATTTTTTAGTTTTTATTTTTTATTTTTTTATTTGTTATTTTTTATCTTGATTGATTGATTGTGGAAATATTTATCATCGGACTAAAAAAGCTTTTTAAAGACCTTCATCCTGGCCGCTTCGCATAGGCTACTTGCAGAGGCACTGAACCACGTAAAATTGGACTGTTTACGTATTTTTACTTGTGAATTGCTATGCTTCAATTAAGATAGCATTGGATCCTGTGATATAACTTATTCGTGTATATTTGTTAATTTTTTACATATTTCTACGAGTTGTAAGTGTGCATACTGCATAACATAAATAAATCCAATGTTTATGAACGCATTGTGTTCTTTGTCATTTCACAATCAACAAAAACAATTGCAATTGACGGACCTAACCACTTCTCTCCAAACAATCGCATTGATGGACAATCAATTATTATTTACATTGCTATGCAGTATCATATTACATATATTGACCGTATTGATTTAGTATCGATTAAGTAGAAGAACAAATAAAAAACCACTTCATGCACAACTTAACTCGCAAGTTATCAATTTTTTTTTTTAAACACAAGCCATTTTTTGCACTTCTGTTTCATGCAGTGGTATGTCTTGCTTCTTTGATTTGAAAATACCACACTACATAATAAATTAATTTACTAAAGAAAGAAATTTCTTGCAATAATGTCGACAAATTGCGAATTGCGACAAATTGCGACAAAAAGTAACACCACACTATTCTTGAACTTTAATTAGTTGCTTTTACCTTGTAACCTACAAACAGTTAACCTACTTACAGTGTTGATGTCTGAGAATTAACGGCAATAAAATGTTTCTAATAGAACATCGTTTTAAAGGACCAATTTAAAAGAAAGGTTTTGCAACACACTCTTTACTTGAATTATTTTTTGGAGTTGCTCTTTTGTTTGTTCACAAACATGGTCTTGTGATGTCATTTCTAAAGTAGCAGCATCTCTTTGCAGGGCTTTGAAAGGTTGACTTGTGAGACCGTATCTGATTAAAGTAATTGATGAGTCACGATAACAAAGCGCAAATACCAAGCCATGGACTTCTAACATGACCAAGCACTAGTTGTTGACCTACATATTAAATTAGATTAGATAAATCTCTAGTTTTCACCAGACAAAGTCAAATAGCTTATTGGATGGCCATTCCTTTAAAATTGTAGTAAATGAGTATCTCAACAGTCCTACAGTGGTTAATTTTACTGCTTCATAAAAACTTTTTAAGAACAGGTTATTAAAACAACTAAGTTCTTTACATTTTATAACTACCTTTCCCTTAATAAAGAGTTGTTTTACAAGAACTATTGTTTTTTCAGTCACCTTGAATCCGAGTTCTGGGAACATTGTGCTTTGAGAATCGATATAACTTCATCTCTGGCCTGTAGTTCTCCTTCAAATACACTCAAGAGCTTCAGTAGTTCATCTTTGCTAAGGTTAATATTAGGCTCATTTGACGCAGGAACAGTTTGCTTTCCTCCATTTAGATGTATTGAATTTTCAGGATTTTTGCCTTCAGACGAATTTTCATCTTCTGGAAGTGGGATTTGAATGTGTTTATCTTCAAAAAGAAATCGAAGATTTAGTTTGGAAAAATAAACATAAAAAGAGAAAAAGCAGAAAATACAAGATAGTAACGAAAAGAGCAAAGAGTCGTGGATTTGGACACAATGACGTGTTTAGAATGAGAGTGGTGATGTATCATAAGAAAGTTAACAGAAAACTTTTGGAAAAACTTTTCTTAATTTATTATCAATCAATATTTTTTTTCTTTTTGAGGGTAGCTCAAAGGCCCAACTCTTCTTAACAATCTAACAACCTGCGTTCACACAATTGATTGCTTATGAACGATAGTTCAGTAAACTATACAAACGAATTTATTTCACTCGACATTGACACCCGTCAAAAGATATTTCATTTTCTTGATTAAGTAAACTATCGTATAGTTGTAAAAATCTATTCAACAATGTCAGTAAAATTACATAAAAATAATAATCTTGTATTTGGTGTCACTAATAAGCATTTCAAGTAGTATTTGTTTCAAAACTCTTTTAAAATCTTCGAAAAATTACCTTTTTCGTAAAACACTTGCTTGTTTTTTCTTACTGTTCCTGTGTCTGCATTTAACGATTTCGTTGAAAGAGCTGGAACCTGAAACAAGATGTCGATTCCAATATTTTGCATTCACATCTAATTTCTAAAGGATTTAGATTTTAGATCTAAATTTAAAATGCGTATCAAACAAAACTAATAAAATAAATATCAATAAAAGTTATGCTGTTGTACAATGTAAACCAGAAACATTGATTTCGGAAAAAACTTACTCCTCAAGTGTAACTCTTAAGAACACTTAGTGGACTCGCTTCAAGCACAAACTTTTTGAAAAAAATGAGAAGTTTCAGAAATTTTCTTTCACAAACCGTCAAACCCAAAACTAAATGTTTTCGAGTAAATACAGTATTTGTATAGATATTAGAATGTGTCTATAACTTTATAAAAAGGATATTACACACATCGGATCCACTTTTGGCAACGTTAATACGATATAAAAGTAATACCATTTGTTTTTTTGATATGGATTCTGCTACAACTCGTCCCACACTTTTAAATTTTCACACACACACACAACCACACACATATTTCTGACAATAAATATCCTACACCTCTCATCCTCTTCATTATGAGCTTTTTCTGCTTCATAATGATTGACGACGTTTTGCTTTTCTTTTGTTTTCTATCTCTTTTTTACTCACCATAAAATCAAAATTGATATCTTTATGATTTTCTTCCATCGCTAATCAAGACAATACTTTTTCAAAAACACATAAATAATCTTCTTTCCAACTATTTCATTACCAATTCCTCACTGCAAACTAAGTTTTATTATAAACTTCACCACCCTACCTTTCGCCTATAACAGAAACAATTTAAAAAAAAAATAAAAATACATAAACAATGGCTTCCTTTCACCGACGTACTTTTCTGTATAATCTCGTTTCGAAACCAAAGTACTAATAGTCCTTGACAAGCAATGGCACATAAGATAGGTTAAACTTAGTCTGCCATTACGTCATGCAGAATTTAAAGCTGCAGTTGCCTACAAGATATTTAATTTGTCTGTTTCACAGTAAAAAAACGGCATTCTCAGAAACTTGATTTCGAAAACAGTAGCATTTGTAACCTTATCCTGAATTTCAAGTCTGTTAACAGTCACTTCGAATTTAAGCTAGAGCTTCAAGCCAATAATGAAATTTGTAAAAGTGCTTTAAACTTTCTTAGCACTGTAGGCTGCCACCGTTCTTTGTTAGTCTCGTTGTGCAGACATACTCATCTTGCCTTATCATCCTTTGATAAAGAAAAGAGCCGGTAATTGGCCAAGGCGTCAGACTTTGATTGCCTGGCTTCTATTTTTATTTCATTATTGAATTATTGCTGGCTTCGCTCTCTTGTTTTAAACGAAATGAAACACGTTTCATCTGTAAAGCCCTAACCTTCCAGGCACTGTACTCAGTAGCTCACGAAGCGAACATTCTACTTATTAAGTAGAAATGTAGCATGGCCGTTCTAAAACGACTATCCTCGCACACGTTTTGACAAGTAAACTTTTCCGAAATGTTGCGTAGGCATTAAATCGGGACTTCAAAAATGTCTGCTGCTGCGCACAGGACATGTCTTATTAATCCTGGAACTCTTAAACACGATTCACATATGTTCGCAGCTTTGAAATGGCTACTTGTAGTCCATGACATACATAGTTGAGTGCTCAAACCTTAGCTATTTACAAACAAGCACTTGACATTGAAAGTAATGACAAACTACTATCCCTTTAGATTTCATGGCATTCTTGTCATGACGTAATTTACTACTGTACTTTGCAATCAATACGGTCACGTGATATGTAAACCACAACTCCGCCATTACACGAAAAGCCACAGCTGATAAACATGACGTCGCAGGAAAGGTATTTCGGGTAGTTGATGATAGTTCAAGACTTCGACATGACAATGTTTTACGTTGATATTTGTTGTGGAAAAATAAATTATTGCTAACTAAGGCTATGGAGGCAGGCGAATTCTGAGTCTCTGAGGAGTTTACATGCTACCGAATAGGATGGCCTACTTTTATGGTCTCTCGTGTTTGCTAACACGAATCAGTGCAATTGTTTAGCTGTGGTTTTCCCAGCAACGCGCACTTAGAAGCAATAAATTGATTTGTCACTGCGATAATTGTTATCTAATTGAACATAAAAAATGCAGAAATTGAATGAGGCTGTTCACCAGGCATTTAGTTAAATAACATGATATACGTTCTTCTGGTGCAAATTAAGCTGAACTATCACAATATGCATAAGGTGCTAATCTGCACATGAGAAACGAAAAGTTGGGGCTTTCATGAGAATTGTTTACTTTTCTCTGGCAGTAGCATTACAATGCTTGATTACAGCCTGCACTGAATTTAAAAAAGAAGCAGAAGTGTATAAATTACTTGCTTTTTTGACGAGTCGCAGGTTACATCATGGCAGAATGACAACTTGGTTTTATGCAGATACGCAATTATCTTTTACAAAAGCTACGGTAAGCATATGTGTTGGCAAGAGTGATGCATTTCTCATGGGAGTAGCCTATTGCAACACTGGAAGGCTAAATTAGCCCACGAAGTGTTTATATGCTCAGAGTTTATATTAACTGAGAGAATTTAATTATTTTAGAAAGGTGCTTAAGAATCCACTTTTCCAAAATTAAAAAAAATTAACCTGGATATTGTTTAATTTGCAAAGCATTTTTTTAAAGCTTAATTACCGTAAGGCATTTGCCAAGGCTGCAGACAGGCCTGTATGTCAAAGAAAGAAACCGATTCATAGAAAGGCAAAGCAATAAGAAAATGTATGCGAAAATTTGATACAAGCTTGTATATCATTCAGTGGAGGCCTAGTCTTTTCAGGTTTGCCTTTCCTGGCATGTTGGCTACGGTCCTGGTTTGTGCTCAATTTATTGATTAAAAGTTTTTTTTATCAAATAACAAGTTTAAACTTCGAAAAAAAATTTTGTGTCAACAACTCAAAATCCATCAAACCGTAGCAGGCATAGCTGTTCCAGTTTAACATGTACCCAAAATCTATGTATAACGGACCACTTTATTTGAAACCGGTTGTAAAACACTAAAAACAAAAAAAAATATTTCACGCATGCTCGCAAACCTTTCAAGTAAATAGGTTGGGATCAGTGTTTTTAACATTTTACTGCAATAGCCTATCTTTTTTCATGTTTTCAAGTTTCCACTGCTTGCCTGGTCTTAGGATTTCATCACTTGCACAAAGTCGATACACAATTAATATTTAAACAGGGAAAGTTTCATATTGCTTCAATTCGTCCATTTCTGTTCGTTCTGATGCTAATTGATTTCTCATCTTTTAGCCATTAGGTATTGCGGTGGAAACCAAAAAAAAAACGAAAACAAATATTTGGGTACTGCAACTACTGTAACTAGCGCATTAAATGTACTACTAATTACGTCTACATCACAGCAGTTTATTTGCACAACCACTGGCAACACCCTTTACATACACATCCCTAGTTCTACTGTAAACAACTGTTTCGTCCAATCATGCCTTATAAGCAAGGGCGGTGGGCCTAAATAGAATAACAATGTTTGTTACAAGGTTCAAATTTCAGCCACGGGTCACTATGCTTGTAAAACATCAAATAATATATTTGAGTTGTTGCGATTCTAAATATTTCCATCGAATCATCATCATTTCTAGCTTTTAATAATCTATTGCAGAGCAAAACCCTTAGCCTACACTTTTCTAGTCAATCCAGTCGATCTATTAACATAGCTCACTTGGGGAGTGTTGTGCCATAACCCTCCATGCTGGCCCAATGCAGGGCCAGCATGCAGGACTGTTTAGGCTATTGAAAATGATCTCCGCCTAATTTACATAGTTGAGATCCTAACGTGCTACCGCTTCGGACCAGAGCGGGCCTGGAAGTGATGTAAATTACGGGGCAGCTCAAATTTCCCAAAACTCTAAGATTTCTAAATCACGCCCTTTATACTGGATGCAATTTATCGTTTAACCCAGGACCATCAGATTATAGAGCAGAATAAATCGATGCGATACCTCGTAGAGAGTTTTGTCAAGTTTTGATATGATTGAAGTCGTAGTGTAGCGCATGCATAGCACAGCGAATGGATCATACTTGGAAAGCCAATATCTACCGTAGACAAGATAGTTTAAGCAAGACCGGGCCTGTTTTGGCCTAATTTGCTAAAGCTTTACCCATCTAACAAATCAACCCGTTGCTTGACCGAGTGGTGGTCACGCTCAGAACGTCGTAAGTTCAATACCAATCAAAATCACGCGGCGGTGTTTTAGCAAGATACAAAACAAATAATTTCCTTGCTTTTCTGCCCACTTAATCTAAATAATAAATAAATCCCAGGCATATGTTTAAATACGAAGACTCACTTAACGTAACTGACAAACAAACCTTTTTCTTTCTGAACAGGAACATCTTGCGCAAGGGAATGGTGATCTTTTCTTGAGTCTTATAAAAGTTAATTTTTAATTTTCCTCGCTTGGAAGATTAAATTTCAGTTATCCATTTATAATAATGGTCAAAAACCCTTGAACTAAATAAATAATTTTAGAAAAATTATTTGCCGAAGGCCTGTAGCTCCCAAAATAAAGTTGTCTATTCAATCTAACATGACACTATAGTACAGTAGTGTAGTGGACCATCGAAACCTGCCAGTTCCTTACAAGATTTATATCTCTGTGCAATTCCTTCAATGGGGACGTGTGAAAATTGTTTTCACTACATGAGACTCCAGCACATATTCTAAAATGTGAAATAATTCTAGCCTAATTGCATAATTAGTTCAAATTTTTACTTTCCAACGACCGAAGTTTTAGTTTTTCCTTTGCAATAAGTCTCTTAAAACATACGATGTCGATAAAATTTGCTACATGTATGAAGCTATAAATTACTAAAATGTTCACTTGCAAAGGCTTGAAGGCTATTTCTAGAAGTGTAAACGTTATTAACTATTTTATGACTTTCTTTGGAAACCTGGTACGCTTTCTGAGAAAAGTTCTATTCCTGCCAATAGGCTGATACATTTTGTCTTTTAAAACATTATCTCAGTCATTATCCAGACACTTGAATTATTTTTACTTGAACACGTGTGATCGAAAAGGTTTTGCGAATCTGTTTGTTTCGAATAGGCTACTGACCACAAAAAGTAGTCTTTCAAACAAGGTTAAGCCACATGGAATTTTACAAAAGTAAATTCGAAATTACTTCTTGCACATGCTCATCTCTTTGTGCAGTAATACTGTTATGGTTTTATTTATTGTAGCTCTACTGTACAACTGTCAAGGACTTGTAGCGACAGGGATCATTTTTAATTTTGTATCAGATTTACGACATCATCACATTATTACCCGAATTATCCTCACTGCATTGTGCAAGAAAGAACACAATCGGTATCGTTTTAAAGTCTTTGGTTTGACCAAACCTGGAATCGATCTCAAGACCTACCAGCACTAGAGACGAAGGCGATAACCACTCGGCCACTGAGCTGGTCATCTCTTTATATGGTTTATTGTCTATGGCTTTTGCTGTCATTGATTTAACGAAGCAATTTAATCAGCGAAATACACCCCAGGGAATGTATTTTTCTTTCTCACCTGAAGTCCTTCCTGTATTGAACAGAGATATATCTCGATCATCGATCTTCGCTCTTTTAATTAAGCTCTTACGGTGGAGATGGCTACGAAACCATTGTCAGTAGTTTGGTCCTATTGTTATTTACGTGATAATTACGTATCTTGATCGTTGCACAAAAACTAAATTAATTCGCAGACACACAGGTTCAGTTGAGTGTATACCATAGACACCTTAAATTTTGCTGTCTGAGTACTAATTCAGTGGTGGCGTGGTTAGTATTGTGTCTTTCCAGGCTTTAAGAGGATTTAATTCGAAGCCTGGTCAGGTCATGCCACAAACTGTAAAAATGTTACCAACTGTGTTTATTCTTGCTTGTATAAAACAAGATTTAAATTGAAAGCCAAGTTGGTTCCTTATTATCTTTGTTTGACATTTTCAGGCCGAGATTCTACTCTTTCATCACCACAGGTTGCCGTTGTTTACTGACTATGCGAATAGGTTGCTAGAGAGCAGCCAATCTTGCCCTGATAAAGTTTGCCCTGACTGTTGCTAGAAAGCAGCCAATCTTTGATCCCATGAGCCAAGTCAGGCAGAACCTTTGTGGCAGGATAATGGTACAGCTGTTGATGGTATGTGTTCTGCGTTGTGTCCCTGGGACAAAAATATGCCATTAACCATTAGTGCCTAAAAAATTTGACGTCTTCGTGGGAACGAATGGGACCCAACATCTTTTTCAGCAAAAAAGGATCTAAGAAGCGGGTGTCGTCCGAGATAGAGATATGGGGGCTGATTTTATTTAGTTTTCATTTACTTAAAATTCAAAGTCAGCTCAATTATCAGTAGGCCTATCAATTTTTTTTTGTCATTTTTTTCCAAGTTAACGCAAAGCGGTTGACATAAATGTGTGTCTTGATATTTTACCAACTGGAATGCTTAATTAGAGAAGCATAGACTTTGTTTTGTTTTACCAATTAAGGATTTCAATGAAAAGTTAGTATAGTAGTATAGCAATACTTTTGTCACTATAAAAATTGTGACTGTAACCATTACTGCTACCGTTTCTGCTACCGTTACTGCTACCGTTACTGCTACTGTTACGTTAAACTCTAATTATTTCCTTTACAAAAGTTTAATTTTAACACCACGTGCTCATGCACGTGGTGTTAAAATTAAGCCTGTATTTAGCCTGTAAGCATTAAAGCCTGTATAGTATCAATATCTTATTGAAATTGATTTTTCACCTGACTCATACAAATTATTTTTCATGCCATTGTTCTCATAAAAAAATTCATGAAACATGAATCAGCTCATGAAATAATTACACAAAACTAGTCGAGCGACTACGAATTCCATCATCATCATCTAACAAAGTACTAGAGGATTACCCATCGATTTAATTTCTAAACATACCAAACAAAGTTTGGTTTTAGTTGAGTAAAACTAGTGTGTTTAACCTGCTTGAAGACCATTTTTTAAACAGTTGTCAAAATGAAATAATTTTGATGCATTTTTATCTCTACTCTGCGATATGGCCGATATACTAGGGTGTGTCATATTTTTTGATTTTTAGAATCTGTATAAATATTCTCTCGGCTACCCCAACAAATGGTGCAAATATATGCCTAGTACTGGGGAAAAAAGTTTTAGCAATATTGAAGTTTGTTTACCTACATCATTTTGCATCTGAAATTTCGAGAAAATTTGAAGTTTTTTCAATTTTTTTAAAAATTAAAAAAAATTGAAAAAACATTTAAAACACAGCAACACATCGTAAAACACGTAGATAATTGTTGCACAACTACAGAAACACAACAAGAGTTGGCAAAATGGATATTTAAATTGTTCCGAAACTGCCAAACTGGATCAACTTTGCTATGTCTTGTTTGGAATGATTTCTGGACATCAGCATACGGCTAACCTGCTGGGATTTGATGTACCATTCCCTTCGTTCTTGTGTAAAAACAGTTGCTGCTGCTTCAGACACCATCTTTACACACCTCTCAACACTTTGTGTGTGGCTAGACCACATGGGCACGTCCATAGGAATAGCATAAAACTTTCTCAGTTCACTGCTTGTAAGAGAACATGTAAGAGGTGGCTCATAAGCCGATGCTTCCCACTTTATCATGTCTGAAATCTTAGTTGCATCGATATTAATCTCTTCCACCCGTCTCACTCGCACTGCTTCATTTCCGACTTTGCTTTCTCCTTCTCCTCTCAGTTCAATGATCTTGTTAACAGCCCAAACCCTTTCACTTTCATCCTGGGAACAAAGCATTGCCTGCAAAATTGTCTCGCTGAAGGCGTTCCAAGCTGATCTTTGCACTGCAGGAATGACCAGCTGCTGCACTTCGGTCTTTTGCTTTCTTATCTGTTCTAGCATGAACAACAAATTGGCGGGACCTTCTGTCCATTTATGTTTCACTTTAATATTAAACCAGTTAGGAAGATAGACCCCCATGATAAATTGAACAATGCTTTGAAGATTTTGTAGCTTTTTTCCCTTTAAATTATGCTTGGAAATCCAAATTCGGCAGAATCGAAGAGCGGTAGTGAGCCAGCGAGCATGATTTACAGGGCCAATTTCCATGCGAGCGAGAGATGGTGAGAGGTTACCAGTTTTTATAGCTTCATGGATTTTGTATGCATAGCACTGATCTGTAGACAGATCTTTTATAATTTCTGGTTGAAGATTAAGAAGTGCTGGACCACCACTAATCGTGGGAAAACTTGGATTTATCTCCATCTCCGTCGCATCGTCTAACATCTTGCCTAGGGGTCCAGACCACTTACTATCAGATACGGTCTTTCCATCAAGAGCAATTATAAGATGCCTCAAAGGCAGCTCTCCAGTGTGCAAGTCGCAAACTATCCAAACCAGTTTTCTGTTCAATTTAGTTTCCAAACAGTGCATTGCTCCTCCTTTCCAACCTGTGTTTACGTTAGTTGAGTCACCGCCGACCGCCAAGATAGTTTTGTCCAATCCTCTTTCGACCAACCACTCGAATATCTTCTCAGCAATGATTTCAGCATGTTTCTTTTCTTTAGTTGCAGTATCTGGTGTGAAATGAAATAAAAATTTTCCTCCTGGCTCACTACACACCGAGTAATGTTCCTCCTTTACCATTCCTGGGTACTTTTGGCTAGATCCTTTAACATAGAAATAAGAATTAGTATTGTCTATCCTTCCATCAAAAAACACACAGGAAATTCCTTCCGTTTTGATCTGCTCTTCAAGCTTGGATTCGATGCTTTTCATCACTTCTGTTTGTGCTCTTCTGAGCTTGTTATGGTCAATCACCTTAGATAGGTCATCCTTTGATATAATCCCAGCATCCATCCAAGCTGCACTGGCTATTTCAGCTGCCTCTCGTAAGCCTGTGTTGTGTCGTAAACTAGCTAATGCAATGTTTGGTATTTTTTCTGTGTTACGCTTACGTCGCTTTATAGTAGAAGGCCAAGCAGAAGCTTCTGTAACAAATTCATTATCTTGTGGACTTTCGTTTGCTTGATAGTCATCTTGTTCTTCTTCTTGAGGTTCGAACATTTCATCCTTCTCTTCTAGTCTAAATTTTCTTTTCTCGCTGGCTTCCATCTTTCTTTTTTGATTTAAAGCACTTGCAATTTGTTTTCTTGTTTCAGGAACATCCTTATGAGACATTTGATGGGGCCCCTTGCTGCTATTTTTTTCCCTTTGTCCCTTGATGTACTCTAAATCCATAACTGGAATCTTGTGTTCACGGGTGCAGGTACAGAAAATATGAACCACTTTTTCACAACCCGAACCACATTGGCATTCATCACATTTTTTTATAACACAGTTGCAATGAAGGATGTCAAACAATGAGTCTATGCTTCCTAGAAACTTTTGGCGTGCTTCGGTTTTTCCCTTACCACTTCCAATCTCATTTGCTCTTTTCCACAGTTTTTTTAACCGGTTCATAATACTTTTTTCTGCAATAATGACAGGGAATTTGAATAGGGCATTAGCTTTTTGCCACTGAGCATACACCTGGTTGTAGATATCTGTAATGAGCTCATTCTGTGTATAATTTCTGCGATTAGTCTCACTTGTTTCTCGCAAAAAGAGACCCAGCTTCAGCACATCTCTGACAGTTGGAAGTTCTGATGGCAGCATCTTGCTGCCACATCCTATCATATTACTTAAATGACAGCTGGAAGCACTTCTTGTGTTAGTAGCCATAATGACTATTTCATTAAAACTGTAGTCAAATTTTACTAACAGTAAAAATGATCTGGAAACAACAAAAACAAAACAATAACTAAACTTTTTGCAGTAGCCTACCTGTAATAGCTTGTGCTTAGTATGTTACTTTGCATGGTAAATCTTAGCTGAATGCTTAGCTTAAGTTATAACTTATATTGTACGAGCACTGGATATCTGGTTAAAACAATGCCTGATGAATCTAATCAAAAAGCGATCTGGATAAGCTTTGAATGACATTGCAGACATAGGCTACTGCAAAATTTAACAATCTTAGGCTACTAACTGACCACTGAACCCAGTGAACACTGAACAGGTTAAACCAATCTGAACTAAAGCTGGCTTTTGTTAAATCAGCAATCTTCACATTGATTCTATACATTGGTGTTGGATATTGCTAAATTATCTTTGAAAGCCTACTATTTCCTTGGTTTTTCATTCCCAAACAAACTGGAAAACCAGCAACCTTCAAGCTACCATTATCAAGCAACCAGAGTTCATTATTGCATCACAAATGATTTGATACACTTGGAGAAGGTGTTTTAATCACTTTATCACATATTTATCTTGTACACTTTTGTTTATCACTTTATTGTTAATGTTGTTTTAGAATGTAATCATATCCTTTGATATTCTGCAAAACACAAGCATGTCAGGATCCTCATTGCCCTCAAATCAGAAAGTCAATAATGGAGACTATTCTTGGCTTTTTTTTTCAAAATTCACTGGTTTTTGACATTATTTACAAGAATGTTTTTGGAGGGTAGAGCCATTTAACCACATTTAGGAGGGAGAGTGTAACTATTTTGAGCCATACTGGAGTCAAAAAAGCTGAAAAAAATTGTTGGGTATCAAATTATAAAATCAAGAAAATTTTAAAAAAATGCAAATTTTGGCCAAAAATGAAGATTTTCAAGTGAAAATCGATGTAGGTAGACCTTCTTCAAATTCTTTCAAATTATCAGGACTTGCTATTGTCATTAAAATATCACCTTTTTTAGCATAGCCGATAAAAAATAAATTTTTGCAAAAGTATGACACACCCTACCGATATACGTCATCTTTAGAATGAAACCTTATTTGGATATTTTCTTTTTATCGACATTGGGCATTCAGTCAGGTTAGTAATTTCAAACTGCTGCACAAAAAACTTTTGAGCCATGCAGTCCAGAAGAAAACGTTTTGAGATCATGACGTGATATTTAAAAAAAACGCATAATTAACATTTACTTTCTCAGGTTTATTTTAAATGAAAGCCTTAACACGTACCTTACAGACTTTTATGGCCATTCGAAGTCATTTGCGGCCACTCAGCCTACAAAGAATTTAATAAGTGTCAAAATCAGTGGTGAGTAAAAGCTATTAAGCTAAAAGCATTAATATTTTGAAAAATTCTCTTATTTGAATACAAAAGTAGCCTACGCTAACTTTGTAAAAAATCCCGAAATGCAAGTTTGTTCTTTGTTTTCTAGTGTACATCGACTATTGTATGTAAAAGAAGTAGTTTATGCAAAAAGGTGTGCGTGTGAAAATTAATAAGTTATCATAAACTGCTGTTACCTTTTTTTGGTACAAGCTTTTAATGCCTGCAAATTTATTGCATCTAATATTTTGCAGTTCAATTTCTTCTTAAAATATGGTTATAGCACAGCCTATAGGCAGGAATCAACGATAGCCTATTAACTGATATATCATATCTAACCAGGGCCGTTGAAAGGATAATTTGGGCCCGGTACTAATGAATTACTCCGGCCAATAAATCAAGACACTACTAAGAAAAACGTAAAGAATACTCGATGGTTTCTTCAAGTTTCCTGGCCCCTCAGTAAGGTTCCGGGCCTCTAAGATTATCCCGGGCCCGGGTTCAAAAGTACCACCTGGACCCACCTGTCAACACTAATGTATCTAACGCGTAGGCTACAAGGACGATGCACTCGATGCAGTGTTGCTTCGACATTTTTGCAGTACGTATAAGCTGTCGGGTTTTGTGTGGTAACAATTGCCGTTTAAATTTTTCTTCACGTTAGCCATATCCGTGTCCAAATAATTCCTTATATATTTGCTTACTTTAAATGAAGCTGCTCACATTTCCTTATATGATGATGCTTGGTGGATCATTCTACTGTCGGTTCGTTACTGAATGCGTAGTGATCTTTACCGGCAAAAGGCAAGATTTCTGAAAACCGATTAATGCACATAATACAACACACGTTTTTGTTGCGTTAAATGCGTTTTGTTTTATTTAAACAATTTTGGTTTGTTTAATGTTGTCCAAACGTTTTTGCGAACTTTAGTGGAGCGAACATCACCCTACATATTTTTCAAGAGTTTTTAAGATTTACTGACGTAAGAAACAATTTTCTTTATTATTGTTTTGTTACCATCATCCTCATTAATCTGAAATCTTGTTTCTCTTCTTCTTATTGTCTTGATTGTTTCTGATCTTAACAAGCTGTAATAATATGATCGCGCTCTGAAAGTTGACTTCATGTAGATGGAATAAAGTAAAGATTGGTCGATAATTTTCAATCTTGATCCCGGAACGTCTGATGAGAAGGAAGTAGGCCAGTCATTGCAAAAGTTCCGATTGAAGACCTGAGTTGTAAAACTGCTTACGTCACATTTTGTGGACGTTGAGTTATCACCAAAAATATGTTGCATGATGGTCAATGACTGTCTTCGCTCAGAATTTGATTTAAAAAAACATGTTAATGTCGCTAAAACACACGCTGGTGTTTGCATAGAAATAAAACAATTGACAATGGGGAAAGAACTTTAACTTGTTTTATCTCAACAGTTATGTTTGGGACTGGAGGTCTTCAATGGTTCTGAAACTTTTTTTTTTTAATTGTTTCGAAACTGTTAAGCTGTAACAATCATTTAACTCAACTGCATTATAAAACCAGAAGAAATTGTGAACCCGACAGATCTGAACTAAAATTCAACAAAGCTATAAATTTAGATATTAGGGTTAAGTGTGGAGAATCACTTTTTGCAAATTTTGATGAACATCGAGTGTGAACCTGACTCAGTGTCACGTATCTGCATGTAGTTGATAATTCTACTTTACTTTAGAATGTAAATACTAACGAACTGTTTAAGCCTGATGCTGATCAGGGTAAAGCAGGTCGTTAATATCTACAGTACATTGTGAAGTAAGCAACGATCATGCTGCTAAAAGCGAAACTCAATCTATTGCAATTCTACTTTATATAAACACAAGAGGATACGATTTATATCCTTTTGTTGTTTGCCTTGTATTTTTCAAAAATTACAAATGAACTGATAAGACAAAACAAAAGTACTCAACAACACTTTTATTCTTCCAAAGGCACAAATCTGAAAGTTAATACCATAGTCGTCAACTTACTGCGGTGCAAAATCAAATACTGTCAATATAGAAATTAGAAGTTTGGTGTCATCCATTGCAGCATACCTGCAATATTACTGACTCTCATAATTATATTCAACGTTATTTATTTTCTACACTTGTTGAATTTTCATATGGTGACTTGTACATCCATAGGAATGAGTAAAGCAAAATGCTTGTAGAGTATGACTGGTAATGTGAAGAGCCCCTTTTTATGTACAAACGAGTTAGCCTTGCTGATTTGAAAGAACCAGTGATGCATAAACGGCAATGCCTAAACAACGACGTAGAAATAATAATGAAGAAGTCTAGCGTGATTGTAAAAGCAGCCTGTTCGAAAGTTACTCAATGCGCATTTGCGGTTACAAAATCTGATCACAACCTACAACAATAAAAGATGCAAATAAACAAAAAGCTCTGTACAACTCATCTAAAAACACCAAACACCAGGTCTATGATAAGCAGTCTATCCCAAGTTCATCTTGGAAAATCCAAGTTACAAGTAGATCTGAACAAATAAATCAATAGCTTTTTTTCCTTGGTCTGAACCTTAAAACATTTGACCAGGCTAACACACACAATAGTATTTCAATAAGATAAATTTATGTTATGGAACCGGTTTTCTTCCATAAGGAATCGTCAGCATAACTGAGTCGAAATAAAAATTAGCCTACATCAATAGATGTCAGCACAACTGAGTCGAAATAAGAATTAGCCTACAATATCAATAGATGTCAGCATAAATGGACCAAAAACAAACGAAAAATTACAAATTAATTAAATAAATAAAACTGTATATAATAAAACTGACATAGTATTTCTATAATCCTCTGCTTAGTAAATTTTATTTGAATTTTCAAGCGTTTGCCATTATAGCCTACTTGCTCAAGCTAAGTCAAATTGAAATTACAATATTCGATAGTTGCGTTTTGCTTAAACTATGAAGAGAAGAAAAGGCAGAAATAAAGAAATGAATATGAAGGATTGGAGGTCATGAACAGTTTTATTTATTTAATTAATTTGTAATTTTTCGTTTGTTTTTGGTCCATTTATGCTGACATCTATTGATATTGTAGGCTAATTCTTATTTCGACTCAGTTGTGCTGACATCTATTGATGTAGGCTAATTTTTATTTCGACTCAGTTATGCTGACGATTCCTAATGGAAGAAAACCGGTTCCATAACATAAATTTATCTTATTGAAATACTATTGTGTGTGTTAGCCTGGTCAAATGTTTTAAGGTTCAGACCAAGGAAAAAAAGCTATTGATTTATTTTCTTAGTGATATTGCTTTCTGTATTAGGTAGATCGCCCATTTGAGGATGTGTCATAGTACCAGATCACCTTTTTCAGTTGGTTTTTCCCATTTTTGATCATAGATCTGAACAACCAACAAATTAGCCAGTTGTGAAAATGTTTTATAAATTGTCGTTTGAGTGTGGTAAGTTTGAGTGTGGTAGGCTAAGTGACTAATTCTTTATTTATCTCTTTAGTCAGCGCGTATAATATGGCTCCAAAACCAATCAAGAAAAACATGTAAGTTATGTGGTATTCTAGCTGGCGAGAAAATAACAAAACTTAAATGTTTTTTAAGTTTCAAATTGATGTTTGTTTTTAAATTATCAGGGAAAAGAAATGAAAATCAAGCTTACTTTAATTTTAATTGTCACTAAATGTAATTTTGCCAGAGTCAATTGAAAACATATTTTACATTTCTATAAATCTATATGAATTCAAAACAGCAGAGCAGGCTATTCTACACACAGGACAGTGATACACAATTAGGCTTCTATGCCATTTAAACAAATTGAAAGGCTTCTGTGTATTCAAAGTAGTTCAATGATCTAATTCGATTTGCGGTGCTTCCCCGATAGCTTCTACGTCCCATTGAAAGATGTCGTGCTAAGACGCGACCTCCAGCGTCTGAAAATCATAAAAACAATCAGATTATGAGGGTAGTTGTTTCTGTTTTATAAATTTAGCCGTGCATTTCTTTAACTGCTTTCCTGTGTAAACCATTTCAGTTGGCTGAAGCCAAAAACAGGCCCCCACTCGATCTAATATAATTCCATTAGGTCAAAGTGAATTAATATAAATAAATGAAATATTACAAAATGTAAAGTTATTAATAAAACGTGGTCTGCAAGTAAAAATTCGATTTTGATTTGTTTCGGTGCAAAGAAGATTTTGAAAGTCCAAGAAGATAATGAAGAGAATTGGGATTGATGAAAGTAATTTACATCCAATCATCGAATACCAAATGGCATTTGATTGCCCGTGAAGTTTTTCTCAGACCCTAATGTGGCCCTTCATGTTCGCAGTCTTGGACTACCCTGACCTAGACTAAACATTTGAGACCCATAATTGATTCCTATATTCATCCCTGCCCACAATATTTTATAAATAATAATCTAATGAAATTTAATCTAGCGACATTTAGTTGATATAATTGAACATTGAACAACTATGATAATACCCATAAAAGAAACAACGATGATAATAGCCTACAGTATATGAAACACAACTGCTAAGATATTACAATGAGTTGAATCTTTGCAGAATTAGATGATTCTAAAGAGCTGGTATTTTATTTTGATGAAAATCAGGAAACAAACTTCGGTAATTCAGACATTTAGAATCTCACACAAAATTTCAGGTAGGCTACTCACAACACAAATTGATAATTAATCTGCTTGAGCGGAACATTATAAAGAAATTATAAGTAAAGTCAAAGGTAGGCTGATAAGTTCTAAATGTATGCTGGAGGTTTCCATTTATCTGTTCATGCTTTAACTTGGATCTAACTTAAACAAAATTAAGTCTAAAAAATTGCCCACCTAGTTTCAAACTAGGTGGGCAAAGAAAGGGCTAGGGGGGCAAGCAAAGGGACTAGGTGGGCAATTGCCCACCTAGTTTATATGTGAAAAGATGCTATGAAACAGGGTTGCCATACCATCCTTATTTCTAAGATTTGTCTTTATTTTAAAGGGCAATATCTTAGAAAAATTAATTGTCCTTAATTGTAAGAAATGTCCTTGTTTTTGACTTGAATCCTTGTTTTGTCTTATATTCAACAATTACAAAGCCTCTATCTTTTTTGGAAATATATCAATCAGTGGTATCGATTTGAGAAGCATCCGACGCACATCAACTGGACTCTGCTAAGAGATCAAACAATTCAGTATGAGAAAGTTAAGGGGTTAGCGGAACAAACTGATCCGCCAATGGCAATGACGCATGAGTTCTGCGATGAGGTCTCAGCTGTCATTGCTCTGCTCAAGAAGATTCCAGATGTTGTGTTCCGCAAGGATGAAACTGAGGACAAGTGGATGAAGATCTTTACTAGAGACGATTTTTTTCTGTTGCTCCACAAGCTGGTTAGCGTCATCGTCTCTCTTCCTGTTAGTAATGCGTTTGTGGAGCAGGTGTTCTTTCTTGTTTTAGCTCAGTGAACCAAGAAAAGAAACAGACTTAGTGAAATGACAGTTAAATCTCTGCTACATGTAAAGGTAAGCCTAGGCTTGAGCTGTCATGAGATGCAGAAAGTATTTTTTACGAACAAGGAGTTGCTGGAACAGATAGTTTCTGGCAAAAACTATCGCCTTTGATATGTCATAGCTCGTATAAATGCAAAAGATTTGTTTAAACGTTTGTTTCGTTTCGTATCACTGTTTAATTTTTAAGTTGTCCTTATTTTGGGGTCTATGTCGATGGCAACCCTACCTATAAATGTTGTTATTATTATTCTTATTACTGTATTAGTATCATCGCTCACCAGTGATTGTCCCACTGTGTATTGCAGCTGCACAAACAGAAGATTCGTCTGAATAAATTCTGCTTCCGAAGACTTCTGCATCTCTAGCGCACCCGGACGGACAAACTACTTTTATCTCGACATCTTCTACCATGTAACCCCGTAAGTCACAGGATGCTGTAAATATAGAAATAGTAAAAAGCTGTTATTTTAAAAGTAGACTTATTTCTTAGGATGAAACCTGCCAATTTTAGGAAAGTTGGTACATTCCACCCTTATTTCAGCAGTGCGTTTATGAATGAGCTTTGTCGAAATGTATTGAACTTCTAAACATCATTTTGTCGATTCGCCTTAAATTTTATGAAAAAGAAAAACATGCTATAGGCCTTATTTAAAAACGAAAATAGGCTACTCACCTGTAGCGGTCGAAGCGATGTGAAAGAAAGTATCTGAAAGTAAGCAACAGACTTTTTAAAACTTATACTTAAGACAATGATTATTTACAATATTCGCATCTTACTATCACTTTCTATTCATCTAATGGTTTTAATATGGTTTACTAATATAAATGATTTTTATATAGCCTTTTGTTTGCCATTATTAGTACCCTTTACAATTACATTACTGTTGTACGTTTACAGTAACAAATAACTTTCTAATACTAAGCCACTAACAAACAAACAATCTATCAGGTAAAAACTTCCGCCCCGTTAGCTCAGTGGTTACGTGCTCGGATCAAGATCACGCGGCGCTGGTTCGACTCTCGGGGTGTGCGCTTGAGCAACGCATTTCAGGACTGCTCTCCATTTAGCGGCACCTAGTGAACGGAATAATTCCCCGGCAACAAGACCTCAACAATCGAAAACTTCACTCCTTCAATCTCGGTAACCGGCCCTGCGTGAAGAGCCTCCACAAGTATGCGAAACTACCAGGAATAACCTATCAAGGCTTTGTCTAGTCCGAGGATAAACATTCAAAACCAAAACCAACCAAGAACATGATAAAAGCTCAAGCACTATCACTTAAAGGGCGGGGAAACCCAAATTAACTTTTTGCGAGTTTTTTGTTTCAGCGTGATGTCATTGTGTACAACATGCGTTTTAGCAAAAAAAAAAATCCAAATTTTGTTGCCCTCGTCTCGCTAAGGCCGCTTTTGTTTGATACCCGTTTGCGAGGTCTCGCGCGCATCAAGCTGTGACGCTGTTCGCTGTGACGTCACAAGGTACATATAGTTGTGGCCAAAATTTTAAGACCAGACTTGATTTATGACCATTTTTGCATTACTTCAAAATAATGCATTAGATATTGTTTCAGTTGCATCATCTTTATGCATCATCTTATATCTGATGCAGTATTTTGAAGTAATGCAAAAATGGTCATAAATGAAGTCTGGTCTTAAAATTTTGGCCACAACTATATGTACCTTGTGACGTCACAGCGAACAGCGTCACAGCTTGATGCGCAACGAGACCTCGCAAACGGGTATCAAACAAAAGCGGCCTTAGCGAGACGAGGGCAACAAAATTTGGATTTTTTATTGCTAAAACGCATGTTGTACACACTACACAATGACATGACGCTGAAACAAAAAACTCGCAAAGTTAATTTGGGTTTCCCCGCCCTTTAAGACCGAAACTTCTCTTGCTGTACATTGTACAATCATGGCATAAATCACACACTGGTGCAATTCTTTTATATCAACATTTCAAAAAAAGGCTTTGCTCAGTCACCACACTTCACTGTACAATGTATTCACATCTGTTTACCGCCGTGACTTTTTCTCATACTCGACTGCTGAAAACATGATATCAAGCATACAAGCTGCAGTAAAGAAAAAAATGGGTTTTCATTTCGAAACGAAATCATTAACTGCACTTATTCCTATCGCTATAGTTAGAGACGATTTGTTCGCTATAGTAAAGAGACGATCCTATCTTTACAAAGTGATTTATTTGATCAGTGCCTTACTTTGGAAAATAATGGACGTGTCCCAAGGTCTTCTAAGTTCATGGCTGGTATATCCGTTGTTCTCCGTTGCTCGATACTCTGATAAGCCACCAACTTTGCGCACAGTTACAGCCCCACCATTGTCTAAACCGAAAGACCAGTGTATTGTATCATAGCAGTAGTGCAGGGGTTCTTAACCAGGGGTGCACGCACCACTAACGGGTACGAGACATGTGCTTAGGCAGTGCGGGGATGCTGAATTATCAAGGTTTGTTATAATATGAGGTAAGAAGCAAAGTTGTTTTACCAGGTTTCTACAAATATTTCGAACTGTAGGCGACTATTACTTTTCAGCCAATCCTAGGAGGGGGTGCGAGAACTGGTTGGTGATTTCAAGGTAGTGCCGACAATGTAAAAGGTTAAGAACCGCTGCAGTAGTGCCAATGTATCGTTCCCTTAAAACCATGCTGCTATAGTTCGACAAAATTAGTTGTAATGATTATATTTTCTTGTTTCAGTAATGATTAAGTGGAGACAGAAACAGAATTTATGCTTTACTGTTTAAGGGCAAAAGTATCCAGATTGTTGTGCCGAGTTATAGCAGGCTAGATTTATAACCGTAAAACAAGCTACAACGTTACGTTAGAAACCTAGGCTTCGTTACCAACAAGTAAATTATATCCGAAAGTTTAAAAATCATTAGAGTATCGCGTACCGGTATCCTTCAACAGTGTCAATAGGTAATGTGCAGATTGGAAAAACAGCAAATGTAATTAAACATTAAATACTTTACTTTGTTGCTTTGAGAATAGCTTTTTAATTTAGAAATTGTATTGTTTTTTCAAAACAAGACCTATAGACTTCTTATCGTATAAATACAACAAGCTAGCAATAAATGTCGTATTTGGAATCTTATGTAAAGTACTGTAGAATGAGAAAAGTGATAAAAAGTCAATGATGGTTTTGTCATTCATACCGATTGAAATACTTTACCTTTCTAACTATCTTAAACTAGTATTCAGAATCAAAACAGCACCTAATCTTGGTTATCCAAGACCTCAGAAAAGTAATTTTAAAATCATATTGTTACCATCTATTCTTCCATCGTGCAGGGCTGCCATACACACATGTGAATTGTCTGTGTACACGCCGGTTCCGTAAACGTGCATCGTTGTCCTGTTTCTTCTTGGAGGGCAGACAACGGTGGATGTGTCAACATGTATCATATCAGTTTCTACGCTCCATGACACTGAAAAAAAATTATTACGTTTCAAACATATTTTTAAGTTTAAATTAATAGTTGTTACAGTCTTTTCGTTTTTTACTGTTGTAAATGATTGTAGGCAGAATAACATTTTTTCCGATTTATGGTTGTTCCTAAGCGAAAGCACTGATCAAAGTATGGTGTTTGTTTTGAGAGAAATGATGCCTGATGAATCGCAGACAACGTTCTGTTATATAAATTTATCTATAGTCGATCTTGAGTAGTCTATGTGCTGGGATACGATTGATTAAGGTGCTGCAACGTTAAATCAACATTATTAATGTGCTGCAAGGTTAAGATTTTTAAGGCATATCAAGCCAGCTTCAGAACCGCTTTGTTCAAAAATCTAACTCAGTCATAACTCAAATTTTATTTTTTTTATTGTTTGACAGCATCATCTAATTTTGAATGAAGAAATTTTTCAACAATAGCCTATTCAATCAGTAGGCTACGTAACTTAAAGTATACTGATGTACTGCAAATTAAGAATTCCGCAATCTGCGTTACTTTACAATGATGTCCAATCAAAACTTACCAGAAAGAATAGAAGGGTGATCGAAGTCGTCCACTGAAAAGGAAAATAGAATTAACAAAGCTTAACATCAAGCCAAGTTAGGTATACGCCTTAAATGATTAGTTTATTTAAAATTTGGATGATAAAAGTAGGATCAACATAGGCAAGCTTGCAAGAACTTGTGAGCTAAAAAAAAGAAAAAAAATACTAAAAAAGGTCTACAATCGATTAATGTTAACAGAAAGTATTTTACCGTATGCAACATATTTTCCAGCATGCATTGAATCTACCACGTTTGGATTAGAATACATGAGAAAATCTGTAAAGGAATCTTTGTATACTGTAGTGTCTGGAACTCTTCGTACGGTTATAGTCTTGTCAGCGAAATCACCTGCAAAACGTAAGTTATTGAAACCTCAAAACAATAAATCATTCGAGCTTTCCACATAAGTCAATTTACTGAAAACAGATTCACTGGCGCTTGATGATATGAGATTTTAAAATCTGATTCAAAGAAAGCAGATTGTAGACAATTTCTCCACTAACCAGCCAGACATATTGGTTCAAACAAATCGTAAACTCCCTTCTTCCAGTTTTCTTTTATGTCGTCTGTATAGCGTTCAACACACGCTTCTGGACATCGGATGGTAAACTCCAATTCCATGACAGCAGGAACAATAAAATCACAAGAAACTAATAGAAAATAAGAGTGATTAAAAAGCCAATAGCCAGGCAGACCGAAAACGTACAGCTACATATGCTATTTTAGTGGGCACTTTATTTTTCTAATAAAAAACAAAAGACCTAAATAGTAGGCTAGATACTAAACCTAAGTTTGGCAAACATTTCGAAAACTAGACTGTTTTCATTTTCAGTGCTATCATGGCCACCTAAAGATACGGCCTGATTTGTCACATTTTGCAGAAATTTCCAGGTTTTTCTAACTTTGGGCAAACGTTTAAATAATTTTTTTTTTAAATTAGATTTTTACGCTTTCTTTATTCTTTTCCCAGATGACACAATAGGTTTTAACATCATCAGATGTTGAAAAACAAAGAAAATTTGATTTCGAAGATTTTAGTCAGACTGTTAATTTTCAATAGCAGTCTGATTTTGCGTTTTTCAACTTACTTTTTCTCATTTGCTACTGCTTCCCCAAGGCAACAAAAAGTTTTATGCCATTAGGAAACCGCAAAAAGTAAAACAATTTCAAAAAATGTCAGTCAAGCACTAGCAGTAGCTGTAATCAAAATCTGCAAAATGTAACAAATCAGGCCGCATCTCCAGGTGGCCATGGTGCTATTAATTGAAAATATTCGTTAAAACAGTTTTTTTAGTTTTTGAAGCGTTTGCTAACAATAGGTTTTGAGTTTTGAAACATTTGGTAACAACGAACAGTGGGTTTAGTATCTTTAATTTAAGCTTTTTATTTGTTTAATAGATTGACAATGTGCTTTAACCATTTAGTCCTGCGTTGTGTTTCCATTAAGACATTTTGCATATCGCATTTATTGCGGCACGCTTCAACAAAAAGTTTGCTTAGTTCTTCAAACAGTCCATGATTGATAAGTTAGTTTCTGCATTTGGGACTTTGTTCCAATTATTCATTTGTGCCGTTTTCTGAATGCAATTTACTTCACATTTTGCTATTTGACGTTTAACCACTCAAAATTAGTTTCCTATTGCAAATGAATCTCTCACTGCTTTGAAAGTCGTAATAGTTCAACAGGCAGAACCTTGGACTATGAAAAGATTTAAACAAAGAAAAATAACTTGTTTTTTGATACATTGTCTTCCTCGTTAGTTACGCAATGTAGCGTGCAGAGCTGTGAAGTCAGAGTCGTTGAGTAGGAGTCGGAGGAAATTTGGTGTGTGCGGAGTCGGAGTAGTCAAAAAAGGCGGACTCCGACTGTGACTTGATACAAAACGATTAACAATAAATTTTTTGTTTAGAATCTTTTTTTTTAATATTGTTTCTAATTTTCCGTGGTGCGCTCTGAAACCTCACCAGGGAACAAAGTATTTGTTCTTGCCAGTTTTTAGAAAAGTTGTCGTTTAAATGTTGACCACAATTTAAGGGAAGTTAAATTTAAAAAAATAAAAATTAAAAAACATTTGGCAACTTTGAAAAATTTGGCAACACTGAAACTGGAGTCGGAGCCGGCAAGTTAGCCTACACACTGAAGAGTCGGAGTCGTATATTTTTCGATCGATTCCACAGCCCTGGAAGCATGACGCCAGCAATGAAAGCAACGCCAACTGGAAAATATTACTTACCTAGCAATGCTGTATTCACTTCTTCAATATTTCCTGGAAAAAAAGTACAGTTTAGCGCAACTATTTTAACATTGACGTCTTAGAAGATATATTAAAAGCTTATAAATGGCTGAAAAGTAAAAGCTGACTCAAATTCCATATGGTCTTTCTGAAGATGGTAAAAAAATTAGCCTAAATAATAAAAGCATTCAAACTTATCTAAAGTTGGAAAGACCTTGCTAACTTTTTTATTAAACGTGTAGTTACGATCTTTCTAACAGCACAATACAAACGATTTTTTTTATCGAAGTCTTTCACAAGTCATCTTTCTGGTAATTAATTTTAATGCAACATAGCCTACAAAACAAGAAAAGTAGGCTACTTTCTAACATTTATAGTGCCAAAAATATTTGTAAGCTATTGAGTATAGTATAGCTTTGGTAGAGAGATACTTTTTGAATACCACAGACAGATAATCGATAACAACTTTATAAGATTCAATTGCATAATACAAAAAATAATACATAAAATAAAATACAGTAGCTACATAACTTCAAACGTTTTCGGCAAAACTTTATGCCCTCGTCAGGAAAATATCTTAATTCATCTAAACAAAACCAAATATTCGTGAAATGTTTATAATAAATGACTGAAAATAAATAAAACTGCACTGACCTGCGTACAAGCAACAACTGACGAACAAACACAAAAGGTGGTAACAATCTGTCATAAACTATGCGGGAGTGTGGTCATGAGACAAGATAGTGAGCGGAACAACATAAAGGCAATCAAGGAAAAACCACTAAGCAACATAAAATATTGAGTATAGGTGTGGGGATAGACTACAAATGCTCCACACCATCTGTACAGCTTGGTAAGAACCACTTCAGAGTCGTGACGTAGGACTAAAGAATCAGTGATTAGTCTATCCACAAACCTCCCAAAGTAAATGCTTCAACAACATCATCACTACGATCCACTGTCGTGATACCATTCTGAAGCGACCCGATGAATTCACTTTTTCTGGCAACTTTCCTTACAGTTACAATCCCTCCTTGTTGAGCTAAAAGATTCAAAAGTATTCATTAAAATTGATAAGTTTTAGTGAGTACTTTTTTACTTTGCACTTATTCTCAAAAGTGTGAAACTCTTTGATTGAAGTACAAAGAAGGTGATTTCCTTATAATCAATATGCATTGATCAATGTTTGGACAAGGAAAATTACGTTACTGCAAAGTAGTGATAAAAAATTTGAAATTTTGTATGTAGTATTTGAAATAATTAAACAACTCTTCACCAGATAAAACATCCCCTTTCAGAAATAAAAAAAAAAAATTAAACCACCTCTTAAAACAATATATACAAACTTGCCATCAGCGCAGGAATATCAACATTAATTATACTGTATATTAACGGTGACTTACCTGTCGTTTCTCCAGCATGGACGGCAGCAACGCAAATGCTACTTGTCCCAGCATACACGGACGTTCCGAACACTTTAGCCTGGCTTGAGCATTCTTTTGGACACAACACAGTAAACGACTTCTCTTGGAATGTGGTTGCCGATGTTTTACAAGAAACTGAAAGAAAAAGATAAGTTGTTGCTGAGGTGTTTTTTGGTCCAACAATATAATTATTCATCTTTCGCTTCAGCTGCGGCATTGGAAAATTTTTAATGCTGTATGACATTATGAATGCATGATGATGAATGACGTCATGAATGACACCGTTTGTGACGTAAGCATTCTAATCATACATGAAATTGATCACGAGGCTGGCAAGAAATATCCGGCCGAGAAATTTGGTATTTCTAAATCTTCAAAAAGGCCAACTGGTAGGCTTCATTGATTTAAATTAAAGCAACAATGAAAGATTTTTCAAAACGATAACTGTTGAGTTCCGCTGCTTGATAAAATATCTTTTCATTCTAATGAAGCAGAATTTCATTTCAAATAAGTTTCTTAGAATTTCAGAACGCAGAAAACAATAAAAAATTTGGCATTGTTTTGTTTGTCTCAAAGAAACTTGATTTTGAACGGGTTCAGCAGATTGAAAAAACTTTTTTCAATTTACTTCCAATCGAAATAACAAAGGCAAGCATAGCATTATTGGTTGATCAAGAAATAGCTTGTGTGAGATTTTACTTCAACCTGGCCAAAACATCAATCCTATTTTACATTTATTCAACGTCTGTAGATGCCAAGTTAATGTGGAAATTGACAAATTTTCTAATAAGAAAGTTTACGCTTCAGTGAACGTGATTTGAAAATGATATTCATTGTTTACAATCTTTCGCAAAAATGACAATCAACAACTAAAATTCTTACTTGGCGAAATTATTGCGTTATGTATTTTGGAACGATTGAGAGAGCAATGCTTAAAATCGTGATCGCAGTGACGTGAATCTTTCAAACTAGGTCGGCCAATAATTCATAATGTTCTTGTTGCGTTGGCCCAGATAGATTCCTATCACGCATTAATGTTCAGCTAAGTTGACTTATGCAGCAGTTGTAGCACTTACCTTGCAGAAGAGAGGGGAAGTCCCGCGTTGATTCTGCAAAATACAAGAATGGCGATCAAAGTAATTGACTTAACTTGTTGAATTAATTTATAAACTACTAATTTTTACAAATAATAAACTTCACATACACTTGTGTATCAACAAGTGAATAAAAAAATAACAGTTAACCTCTCAAGTACATGTAGCTCCACACAGAGTGAAATTTACATGCCTTTTGAATCTTTTTTATTTCTTTAAAAGTAATGTCTAAAAAGACATTATTGACCCAAAAAGAATGTCTAAAAAGAGTGTATCTTGTGTATCAGTTTACGTTTTAACTCTTTGATGTAAGCTTACCGGTTAATAGTTTTGGAATATAAACTTTAAAAAATAAAAAGCTGTAATAAAATCAAAATGTTTAAATATCTTTCAAGATTTAGTTTTCTGCACAAACACAAAAAGTTTGATTGAAACGATACAATTAATGAATTTGAGATGGTTACCGCAAATTTCACAACTCCAACCATCACATCATTTAATTATTCATGATCTGAACTACCGAACGAACTACTTTGTTATTCAAAAACTACCCAATAAAACATGCCCTACTTTGAATAATAAATCCAATGGCTGATTTTCTAGATGCTTTTGATGTAATTCCATTTCTTCTCACAGAAGAAAACGTTTGAACATTTGATAATTTCCTCACAGTGACTGTGCCTCCAAGTGTCTCTGGATGAAAAAAGGTGAATTGAACAGTTTCTGCTGTGCGTGGACCGAAAAGTGCTGCAATACGAGACAACCGCGGGGCGACATAGCAAGCTTTGAACCGACACCTTGACTTAAAACATAGCCTACATTTAATACAAGAATCTCTGGAATGAGTTCAGTTTTAAGATCAGATCTTTAGAGAGGTCAACTGGACAAGATGATTGATTGATGGATTGATTGAATCTTTATCCTCGGACTGGAAAAGCTTCTTGTAGAGCTTAATCCTGGCAGTTTCGCATACTCGTAGAGGCCTTGAATCACTGACGCAGGGCTGGTTACCGAGATTGACAGAGTGAAGTTTCCGTTTGTTGAAGTCTTGTTGCCAGGAAATTATTCCATCCACTACATGCCGCTGAATGGAGAGCAGTCCTTAATGCGAGTTGCTCAAGCGCACACCCCAAGAGTCGAACCAGCGCCTCTTGAACTTGAAGCTTCTTCGGATGTAAATTCAAATTTCATAAAAAGTATGCAATGCAATAAATACACACAGCACAAGTTATAGAAGAGATGCCAGATTGTGTGATTATGAGTGTGAACTGATTTAGACTAAAGTGAACTTTAAGAAGCTTAAAGAGAAAAACGGTTGAAAGAATTAAAAACTCCAAATCAAAAAAGTTATCAAACTAAATCGGTAAATTAAAGTTTGCTGAATAGAGTTTTCGTCACACACTTGTGGCTTCGTCATCATAGTCTTATTCAAATAGAATCAAAAAATACTTCCGAATCAAAACTTTACTTTCATTTTTTTTTAGTAACATTTAGAAAACAAAGAATTGCTTCCCTTGCCAGATACCTAACGGTATGTCAGTGTTTGCAGGTCAATCTCTTACCTGATATCATTCCATCGTGCACTGCAGCGCCGCAAACGGTAGACGTTTCTTCATAAGGACCACCGCCAATAACGTCACTGTATGATTCTGAGCACCCACCGGGGCACACTACGCTGAAGATGTCACCAAGAATGTGGTTGGCTTGGAAACTGCAATCCACTAGAGAAGATAGGCACTACATTAGAATCTCAGTAGCAAAGATGACCATACTAACTAGAGTAGAGTGGTGATTAATTAATGCGGTGCTTTTACGAATCTAAACGTCTATATTTGGTTATCTTGAAAAAAAAAATTACAAAATAACTAGTCTAGCTTTACGTCTGCGTTCATCACGAAGCGACAACGACATCATCAACCCTGGAACTAAAAGCCACGCCTTTTAGAGGCCAAATGCTTCCTTCTACATTCCTCTTTTTAAATATTCTTACATGGCAACACTGCAGCCCAGTGTGGGATCCAGCAAGTAGCTTTTTTGGAAGTGGGCGATTTTAACAAAACAAAATTATGTGTAGGTCAACAATAGGCTAATCTGACCTTGCAAATACACTATGAATAAAGTTAATTTTGTGCAATTTAGGGGGGCAATTGCCCCTTCCTTGGATTTTCCACTATTGCAACACAGGGAAGTCTCTATTATTTCTTGAGAAACAAAAGATAATAGGCTTTCACTTTTCCATGTAGTAGATCCAGTTAATGCGTTTAGTTGAACATTTTTTTATTATTAGGCTGCTTATTTGAATCCTTTCTTCAATCATGGTAATTATTTTCTTTGCAAACGTTTGACCGTCAATCCTCATGCGTGAAAATCAATAATATTTGCAAAATGGTAAACAATAATAAAATTAGGTTTAATTTTAGGTGATATGCTTTTGGATTAATCATACCTGATAAAACGGCAGACACATCTTGAGGACATTCTGTAGAAACAAGCAAATATTACAAACCCTTGATTTGCTGTACTAGGGTAACCTATACACAGGAGGCAGACCACTCGATAATAATTAGAGCAAAATTGTTTAATCCATTATGTTAAATAAAACACATCGTCATATATTTACAGTAGATGAGCCAAACCTAGCTATTCCGACTCTCGTGAACATACTGATGTATGTACAGTCTTTGCCGTGTAAACAAACAAACTTTTACACAACATTTAAACAAAAGTAAGAGAGAATCCAAGCTTTTAAGTGAAAATTGTCTTTTTTAATAAGCTATTTTTAATATAGCCTACTATACACGAGAACAATTTCAATGTTACCCTTTATTTTAATAAATCTAAACAGAGTATCAACAAAATGTTAGACTCCTTGCCAATAAAAAGACCTGTGGAAATATTTTAAATTCACGTTACTCTGCTTGAAAGTTAATTGAACGCGCATGTATTGCACAAAGGACTTAGTAACACGAGAAGTTTGTTTTCATGACAACCACTGCATTTCACGAGTTAAGGAAAAATTCGTTAACGCAATATCTTGCTTTATTTTTAAAATTCGCACTTTTCTGACGCTAATCTTATTACTTTGATGCCTTGCCTAGTTCATCACTTCTAGACAACATTGTTTTAAGTTGTATATATATGGTCTTAAAAGTAGTGATTTATTGCACTCGCTTTTAAAGTGCTTGACTAATTTAAAAACTAGAGCTTTTTTTGCCAATATTGAAACATAAAAGGTCGTAGAATTTCATAACTTGATTCTTTCAGTTTGGGATGCTGCTTAGTCCGAGAGAAAAAATTTCACCCCGCAAAATCAACGTACAAAAATAACACATTAGCATAAGAGAATTAATGCACACGTGCAAAATTACCCGATCAATAAGATCGATGGTGCGAAGTTTTTCGCTCGTTGTTCATGTATTGCGTTTAAGTTGGTAGATTACCGGTCATAAAAATAGCGTATCACTTTCCTCATGCATTCATCAAGCTTTACACATGTTTGCTTTGACATGAAGTGGATCACTTTCTTTTCGATCAAATTTTCAAAAATTCCCAAACGACTTTTCAAAGTCATCCAGCCAAATTTGTTAACATTGTTAACTTTTTAGCGTTGAAAACAGTCACGAACTATTATAATTTTAGGTAACTTTGTCGCAATCATGATCTGTTACACCACACGTTATGTCTACAGTCACGTGTGCTAAGTGCAACCTACAGTTCACTTAAAAACACTTTACAGTAATGAAGGTTATTTTTTACTTCCGAGTAGATAAATCTATTTGGCACAGATTCATGCTTGACTTAAAGTTTCCGGTTTGCTTTCCCACTGCACACAATGCACAGTCATGTAAGGTTACTAGATTAAGTGCTCAGTGAACGATCATTCATTCAGGAGAGTCGGGAGTAGTATTTATTCTTCAGCTAAGTGCGTCTCTTTAAGAGCAGCTGATGCATTATCGTGGCAGCTTCGCCTTCTCTATGATGTGTTAAGCTACTGAGACAAACTTGGCCGTTGAGATCGAAAGTGTAAAGTTTTCTTTTCGTTGTTTACGTGCTGTCCGTTGCCCACTTGTCAATAAAAGACTTCCTAATTGCGACGTGTCTACAAGAATAAATCGCTCCATAAAGCTTTACCTCCATTTTATTTAATGAAGTTGCGACCACCTACAGTGGCCTGCCTCAAAGTGAATTACTTGTTGTAAATACAGTAATTTCGTTGGCTACTTCATACGCTGGTGGCACTAAAAGAAAAGCTATCCTTGAGGCCTTCTAGACACTCTCCACTGCACACGCTAAGATACGAATAGTTGTTCATTAATTTTGTCGTTTACTTAACTGTGGAACTGAGTGTTAGCAGTTAAATTTAAACCTAAAGCACTAAAATGTACATAGAGAAGATACATATAAATCTTCGGATCTACCTGTTGACAGGCTGCACATGAGATAGTTTCCTTTCATAATTATTTTTTGCAAATTTGTGTGTCAGTGCATTTACGGAAGTACGGTTGAAACGCTAATATCTTATTGGCAGTTCCAGTTCAGCCGAAATAAGGAATTGGCTGAATGTGTGTTTTTATGACGTTTTTAAAGTTTCAGCGCAAATCTATAAAATCTTTGGCTGCTTGTTGGCAGACATTTGCAACCACTCTAAATTTTAAGCAGGAATTTGCATTTTACTTTTAGCAATTCAACAATACTTCATTGTGAATATTTCAAAAGAAGCTAGAAAGATTTCACACGACTAACGCGTTTTATGATAATGCAGCAATAAAATTTAATAGCAAACTGTGGCATTTTGCTTCTTTAATTATTTGGGAGTAGGCAGTTGACTTGTGCAGGCCTAAATCATCTTTAGAGTGCACAAAGTTCACGTTTTTAAATATAGCATATAGTTGAGGCTATGAAAGCTTATGACTCCGACTATTGTCAAAAAACTGTACTTTCGTATATAGCTAATCTAAAGTAAATATAAAGACATTTTTACCTTCTATCAAGATTGAATATGCTGACCCTGTGTAATCCAGAGACCGTATTCCGTTCTGAGTGGATCCACGATATGTATTGATCCTAGGTCGTCGTCTCACTATTACTCTTCCTCCGTAGTTGCCTGGAATATTAATTGAAAAATGGTAAATGAACATATTCAAATCTTTCTTTTAGTATTTTGCGCTCTCTGGATTTCAGTAAAAAAAATGTTGATAACACTGGAGTGATTAACAGTCTCTCCATGACGGTTACTGTTTTAAAGATCATTTTTGTACACATTTTTCAGTGGTACAGCTATAGCCTAACCTATTAGCCGTTTATTTTTTTATTATCATAACTGATTTTCGCTGCTTTACACAAAAATAAAACACAATCTACATCACTAGCAGCGAATTCAACCTGGGGGTCACTTGGTCGGGTGCCTTCTCAGAATCGAGAAAAAGCATGCAATTTTTCTCCGTTTTAGCAAAGTTTTTTTTGCTTGATTTTCTCGCTTATTCAAATTTATTTAACCTAATAGGCAGCTTTGCCCACCATTTGCAGCATGATCTTTGTTTACTTCACCAATGCAGATAGGCTACAAACGACCTGTTTTAGCCTGATGCTGCAATAAAATAATTTTCAATAGGGTATTGTTTTTAACCTTGTATCTTTCCAGCGTGGATAGCAGCTGCACAAATTGATGATTCTCTGGTGTAGAGCTGCGATCCCCAGACCTCACCATCTTGAACCTGACATCCAGCCGGACAGATGACTATGTATTCTTTTTCGTTTGTGAAATCCGCTTTGGCGAGACAGGAAACTGAAAACGTTGAATATTATTTGAACTAAAGTATGAGTGACTTAGCTACACATAGTTTTCAACTCTGAAAATAACAGCGCGTTTCTTTTGTGAAGTTGCATTTCCATCACTTTTGCAAATACTTTGATAAATTCTTCCGTGATGCACAAATTTTATGTATCAAAAAAGAGCACAATTGCTGCATGCAGCAATATAACCCTATTTCGAACCTACATCTTTCTTCGTGAATACGATCGCTTAAGGGTCGGAATGTTCAATCACAACTTTAACCTCCTAAGATGTACTTTACTTTGTGGCATGGCTGCCTCTATACAAAAAAATCTAAAAAAGGTTGAACAATTTTGATTTTACCTGAATACAGTGACTGCCTTCCTTCAAATGCACCTGATCAAAGTAAAGAGTTTGTTAGTTTAATACCAAAGTATAATAACTGTAGCAAATTTTAACTTTCAATTCTCAATAACGTCGACAAACCGGAACGGAGGTTCAAAAACAACATCTACTTTAAGACTCGTGTAATCATTTTTCTGTTTAAACTAATGAGAAGAAAATGATTTGAGAAAACATAAATTGTGAGGATAAAGTATAGATTACATTTCAGTAATTGCAACAGGAGTTTATCAACAACTTTGTTGAAAGAAAGTAGCCTATACTTCTATTCACTTATCTCAAGTATTAGTAAAAGTCACTTAATGAAGCCAAAGTCTGCGACGGAGCATTAAAAATTACTTTATTTAAAATATTTTTTTATAATGTCTAAAATGTTCACTCGAAGATGCCCTTTTTATTGTGATAGTGTAATAAGTAGCCTACATTGCAAGAAAGTGAATGCAAAATCGCTTTGGCTGTGGTAGGCTTACGGAAACAAAAATCATCTCTAATGCAAAGTGTTGGAGTGACAAACCCCATGATGCTGATTGGTATCGTGAGTGTTCAGATGTTTCTGTCACTTTCACTGTATCGGGGGTGGTAAAAGGCAGAATCCCTCGACTCTCGAGGTGACCATCAATATCATTTTAGGGAATAAGACGGTAAGTTCACCAGGTATTTAATTATAAATTAGCAGAACGCAAGCTTTATTTTATAACTATTCTAGAGTTTGTCTTACTTAAAAATACAAAGGAAGTATTTGAGGGTCTGTGTGACTGGCTAGTAACGTTGGATGACGTTGAACTTACGAATGTGCTCTCATCTGGCATTTTCCGAAACGTCACTCTCCCCCCTGCGTCAGCTGCATTAAAAACAATAAACTTATTTTTATTTCATAATTTTCAACAACACAGCCTTGTGTTTCTTGCTTTTATTTTTACATATCTGAAAATTCTCACTATAGTCTATGAACGTGAAGGGAATTGTTAATTGCTCTTAAACTCACTCAAAAATCGTTAGTAATATCTTGGCCATCTTTCAGAAAAATTAATCGCTTTTTGATCACATTTTTTCTCATCAATATAAACATTCATCTAGTAGGCTATAGCTACATACCAGCTCCAGACTTGACAGAAACACGGTTTGTAGGTTTCTTATTTGTAAGTGCGCAATTAAAAAGCGTTTTCTTTAAAAAAAATTAAATGTGGTCCAATACTTGATTCAAGTATCGGGTATGAGAAGATAAGATTCTCATTATACTAAGTCTTCGGCACTAACGAGAGTAGGGTGGCCAGTTCCTTTCTCTCGGCCACCTTTCTTGCAGCAATTATGCCCATCCAATTTATTACACCCAAAGTAGAGGTAAACGGTGTTTTCAACAACCAGCCTAAACCGGGAGTCGAACCAGGATTGCATAATTGGAAAGCTAACGCCTTATCCGTTGCACCGTCCCACCGCTGTTTTCTTTACTGCACCTGAAATTCTTCCATCATGTACAGCGGCAGCACAAATGTAGGAATCAATGAAATACGTTCCAGTTCCAAATAGCTGTTCTGTTACTTTATCACATCCCGCTGGACATCTCACGGTAATGACATCACCGGTGATGTCATTTGGAGTGACGTAGCAAGATACTGTAGATTGAATCAATTGCAATACGATTATTAGTAAAGAATTATTGCTAATTAATGCAAACAAAATAGGTTTAATTAGGCTGGTACGTATATAACTGTATTTTTTTACCATAAATAGGCTACCTTGTGACATTGTACATCAACCCACAGAATGGAGAAATAACGTAACTTTTGTGCATTTGGTTTTGATAGCATGGATTATAACAAAAAAGACATCAGTTACAATGGAAATCACAAAGTACAATTTGTTAATTGCTATTAGCCTACTGCTGTGTACACTTCACCCATCATAGCTCTAGTAAAACTAATTAGTCTTATCAAACACAAACACTTTCATGTATTTTACTACGTATAGCCTACGCTGTGTGTAAATGTTTATTAAACTCGGAGTTCCCAGACATGTCTGGTATTTGGTGATAGTCTGGTTTACGGTACCGAATTCAACTTTGTATTAATTTGCAATCGGCCTAGTTTCACTAGACATCCAGGAAATGTCAACAAAATTTAAAACAAATTATTATTTTTTTAATCAATTTTACCTGCTGTAGTTGTCAAGACTTCACTCACGACGTCTGCAAAAATAAACACGCACGTCACAAAATCGTGTTACAACAGCAGTGGGCCTACCGTACTTCATTCAAAATTATCAACAAGTTATCTCAATTAGTAAATGGTAACAAAATAAATTTCAACCATCTTTGCATTGAGCAATGACCAATTCACTAAATTTTTAAAATGAAAATATTTCTTTTCAAAAATAAAAATTGGTCTAAGATCTCATCTACAGTAGGCTATATAGTGTTGTTTGTGTTTCATGTTAGTTATTTAGTTAATTTTAAGTTAAGTTTATGATTACTAAGCCTAGTTGCTTTTATTTATACCCTATTTTTTTCGTATTTGTTTTAACTCAACTGTAGCCTATTTGCTTTTCTTCCAGAAAAATGGTTAGAAGTCAGCTCAAGCGTTTGAACTGAGTATTGGCTTAGTGTTCTCCTTCTTTTTTCGTGGGAGACAGGGTTGTTCAAATTTCGGGGCAGGAGATTAAAAGCCAGGTAAGTGTAGCTTCGTCCAGTACTGCTTTGCCATGCATTCTCATTTGGCTCTTTGCTAAAATAGGACATTCAAAAACGACATAGTCAAAACTTTGTTCTTTCGCGCGCATTTGCCGGCCGATGAGGGAGCCCAACCCCATTTGTGCATGTTTATCTCAACCTCAATTTATTTGCGTCAATGTGATAGCATTTTAAACATTCAAAAAGGAATAAAAATTTCAAACACTTACGCGGGTTCTGTATGTCGATGGCTGTTAAAAACTTATTGTTATCTCCAACACTGGCACTTTTTACCTGCAACGTCAAAATAACACTAATTGAAGAAACAATCAAGATACAAAAAATAAATTGTTGTGGAAACATTAAATTTAATTTTAAAGAAATCAGCTTATACGTAGTATCCATGTGTTCACAAAAGCTGTTTTTAAAATACTGTATACATGCATATTGCATATGCTTCAGTTATCGTATTACACTTAAAGCATTCTTCAAATTTGAAACTTTTCTTTTACTCCATAGCAGTACCAAATACAAAAAATGAGAAATAAAGTTGGATTTTTAATGTTTTCTAAGTCTATCAAAGACACACAGGTCTTTGATAGACTTAGGTGCATATAACTACCAGGTCTACGATTACGAAAGCGTATTTTACTTCTAACTAATTAAACTGGCAACAGTAAAACAATTGCACTTTATAACTTAATTTTGTGTGTTTAGTTCTCACCTGAAAAGCTGATAACCAGCACACAAAAGCCAATGAAAATAATTTAAGACAACAATTTTTGTTAAAATTACTCATTTTGTTCCTATAGTGTTTTCCTAACAAACTTATAAAGCCGCTAAAACAGTCGTGCAAAACTTCGATGAAACATTCTCCACCAAGGTTAGCAGGCGTGGTAATTTTTGTTGTTTTTTTTATGAGCTTGCCTGTTCACAATTTCTTCAACCTTATCCAATCTTATTCCAGACTGGAGTGTACAAGCTGCTTTTTATTCAACTCCCAGCTCAATGCAGATGTCTCAACCTCAAGGTAATGCAGAGGTAAACCAAGACTGAAATCTAGGTATATACCTAGTAACCTAGCTCGTAGCTCCTGGGATCAATGGAGACACGCAACGTCCGCCGACATCAATGACTATTTAAAAAGAAAAAGAGGTGTATGACTGAGCAGCCTCGTAAGGCAGATTTGGACGCACAAATTACTCGATACTCCAATACTACCAATTCCTCATGACTTTTTCACCTTGCTGGCCATAGAAGATATGTCGCTGATCAAGTGCGTCTGTGTAAGCTTATCAAAGCTTCTGCCGCTCTGGTTCACTAACCTCCGACCTCTGTCGCCAACTTGCTGAACAACAACGTAATTTGGCTATGTCTGAACCTATAGCCTTCTTTAAACCATTTAAAACCCAAGCACAAATACTTTCACTGTTGATTGTGATTCTAACCTACCAGACCACTTTGCTCAAAGAGCTGCCCTAGCACCACATTAACAATATCGTAAATGATACGCTTATTAGCTTGGTCATCAAGACCTGCATAGAGTAGATAATGTCATAACAATATTTTTTGAAATTTTGTTAAATCAAACTAAGGTCATCGTTCTGTGAGCATCAAGTCTTGCAATTGCTTTTAATTTATTCTCAAGGCACTTGTGAAGCTTTTGCATTCACAACAACGTGCTATGCAATCGTGTTGTCGTGCCGTCTAAATTAGAAGAAAAACGCATTTTTAATGAAAGCAAAAAAAACATGGCACATATGGTTTTCCATGACTGTCATCTTTTGTTTAGAATCATAAGCATTTGTTATAATGAAAAAAACGAACCAAAATATGACGCATTTCTGTTTGTTTTCATTCATCAATTAGATACCGAGTACGGTGTTAATCTAACGGAAGTTTAAGCTTAAAAAAGGAGTTTTGATACCTTTGGCGTGTTTTCATTGATGTAAAACTGAGTTTTAAAAACAAGAATATTAAGAATTTGGGGTATTTTTACCTTTTGTTTGGTTGTGTAACAACATAATTACCACTTCCAAATTCCCATTCCCAGGATTTTTTCCCCTGTGTACTGTGTAAAGGTAAGTGTATACGCACAGAAAGAGTTTGCCTTTTTGCCTTTAGCTCATTGGTTCTTAACCTTTTGCCTTGTCCGCAGCACTTTGAAATTACCAATCTCGCACCACCTCCTAGGATTGGCTGAAAAGTAATAGACGCCTACACCCTTCAGTTCGAAATTTTGTTGAAACCTGGTAAAACAACATTGCTTCTTACCTCATATTATAACAAACTTTGATAATTCAGCATCCTCGCACCGCCTAGGCACAGGTCTCGCACCCCTTAGTGGTGCGCGTGCACTCCTGGTTAAAAACCCCTGCTTTAGCCTATCTTACATGCAAATGATAAATCTACTATTGTGATTGGGGTGATTTAATGTGTTTAAAGTGATTGATGTTGCTTTCGGAACAAGTAGACAGCTTCATGTTTTTATGCAGTTCAATTTTTTAACTTTCAATGTCACCTATTCCTTCAGTTAAACTATAGTACTTTAATGGACTTTAACAACCTACGATTCATCGTATGTTTCAATTTGCTTGCAAAATCATTGCAAATCTTTCAAGCGAATTGCCACAAACAAAGTTTTTTTTGCTGTATTGTTGCAATCGATAGACCACCCTCATAGATCTTGATATGAAGACATTGCAACAATTGTGAGATGGTTGCAACAATTGGGAGATGTTGCCTGAATTGCTGCCTCATAAGCAAGAAGAAGAAGACAACCCCTCTTTATTTTGTAGTCTACTGTGTACAAAATTCTCGAAATACCACGATATAGTTGGACACTATACCAACATGAGTTGCAGATGAATGACTATTTTGTGGCGCAAAATAATTTAGATCAAAGATCACCAAATTATAGAGAATGAGCCAGGGACTATGAAAAGAGATGATCGCCGGCTGGGTAACTATTTGGTTTAATGCAGTCTAGAATCTACAAAAGTAGCCTCATCAGGGCCGTTGAGAAGATAATTTAGGGCCGGTGCCAATGACATCCTCGGGTCCCAAATCAAGACACTTCTAAGAAAATTGTCTCATATCCAAAGAACATGCGGTGGTTTTTTCATGGTCCAGGGCCCCTTGCAACGGTTACAGGCCCCTAAAATTATTTCGGCCTCAGGTTTAAAACTAACCTCTGTAGGCCCCTACTTCTTCTTCCAACGCTACTGATGGTAATTCAACAGAGTGATTGTGATTTACGACTGTGATTTACTACCCACAATAGGCTATACAGGGATGTGCAACCTGAGACCCGCGGGCTATAATTTTTTTTAGCTTGAGAGGAGATGCTAAAAAGGTGTACTTTCTTTAACAAGTCTAATAATAGTTTGCTTTGGTTTTGCGTTTTATGATGTTGACTTATTCAATATTGCCCCCTTTACGTCCTTCATTTTTGTTAATCCTTTAACCCGAGTGTTCATCATCCAACTGACAGCTGCATAGCCGAGTGTCGAGACCCCTGGTACGGCACTCAAAAGGGCGCCGGTTCGACACCGTTGAAGAGTATGCGGCTGTGTATCTGGCAAGACACTTAAAAGCATGCCTGAAGCTGAAGGTGGACACGAAGATTGGCTTCTTTGCTTTCCCGTCCGCTTAATCTAAATCTTCAACCACCGAGCGTATAAGCTTGGATACGATATAATACCAACCAACTGTTGTCTTGTGAGCAACCGGCCTTTTGCAAAATCTTCTTTTTTAAGTTGGCTCGGCTTTAGAAATAAAGTAGTCTGATTTGGTTTGACGACAACATATATTCAAAATAACCATAAGTTATTAACATAACCCATGAACTTTCGTTTTCTCTCATGTGCAATAACTTAAATTTATTTCACTTCCAAGTTACGTGAAATGGTAATTGTTTTAGTGTTTCGTCAACGAGTTAGAGATGAACAAGTCTGGCCAACATATAAACACTAAGAATAGGCGTCAGAAACCATAAAATAACTTTTTGCTACTGCTGTATTGTTCGGCGACAAAGATATGCTATCTATTTTTGTCGCCTTGTCGTTGATGCGGTCTATTTTAAAACTCTTCAAATAGGCCTAATAATAAAACAATTTAACAAACTGTAAACAACCATTTTAGAAAGAAAGTTAAAATGACTTTTTTTTCCAACAAAAATGCATTTTTACTACAAAAAAAAGGTCTCTGGCTATCCAGTATCCATATCTTGTCGAGGTAGCCTACAAAAGTTATCATAATACCGAACAAAAAAGAGTGAAATGAGTATTCATTATGACATATGAAGTATATCAGATATCGTATAGAGTTATACACTACACATCACAAAACCATAAAGTTATGTCATGTTTCTAGTAGCAGTACGTATTGATTATTACACTTGACCGTGAGTTTCTATGGGACATCAAATATGAGCAGTAGCCGCCAGTAACTATTAAGAGACGGGCTGCATTAGTTCCAGAATATTTTTTTTCTGACGTGTACACTCTAAAATTAGCTGCACTCGGTGACGTGGAAATTTGTTTTCGAACTGCCGACTGCCCTTCTTTTGCGTGAGAGATCAACAAAATGCTGACCGCCACTATGTTTAAATAGGAGCAAGGTTGTAACTTACACCTGCACTTGGAACTGACAATATGAAAACACAGGTTAGACGTACTGCGTATGGGCACCGACTTAAGCTTACTTCAGCAGGGGTTTCAAACTGTTAAACATCATGACAGCATATACAGTATATCTGTACAGAGTGTCAGTAGCCTACAGAGTGTCATTGGCAACCGAGTTTTTATGGGTTTTACTTTAAATTTTTAACCCAACAACCGAAGTGGACAAATACAATTTGGTTGATAAATAAATATTAAAAAACAGTTCTATTAGCGCCTATTTTTATTACCGATTTATTCTTTTTTTCTCATTATCTAAAACAAACTCATAATACATGAAGTAATGTGTTGATGCACAAATACTTGGTAAACCAAACCAAGCTTTTTTAGAAATGCAAAAGGAATTGATTGCAACTCTCTTGTGCCTTGCGACGGTTCTGGCCCAAAATCAAGGTAGGACGGTAGTGGAAGATTTCAGAACAAACCAAACCAGTTTTAATTTTTTTTTTTTTTGTGTAAAGTATATATATATGTGTGATAATAATATTCCAAGAATTAATTGTTGCAAATACAGAACAAAGTGCTCAATGTAAGTAGCAGAGCTAGTGATTACAAAAAATATTACAAATTAGATAGATTACAATTGATATAAGTGCAAAACTGCACATTGGTTGACAGAAAATGCCACATACATGTACTATTGAGGTTAAAACTGAAATGAAAACAATTCCAAATATATACAGCACTTCTGCAAATGTTTTTCTTAACTTTTAACAAACTATTTTAAAACGGAAAAAACTTTATTTTTTATTCATTTAATCTACAGTATGATTTACATAGGAACTAAAAGCTAAAATTTCTTATCAGTAAGCAATTTTTCTTGAACGTTTCCGTATATAATGAAAAAAAAAAGCATAGTTAACTATTATTAACTCAAAGTAACTAACTCTAATTAATTAGGTATAATTTACTATATTTAATCTTTATTCTTTTTTAGAAAAATGCCGATCAAAGATTGATCTTCTATCCCAGCATGGGACTATTGTCCAAGACAGTAAGCGCAAACCTGCCGGTGTTGGCTAAGTTAATTTCTCATAGCTCATTTTTAGTGGGTTTGTTTTTAGTGCTTCATAACGAAGCAATTTTGTTTAGTATTGTAGCCTATATAGCCCTACACAGCTCATAGTTATAATGTACGGTATAGTGCATTTGTGATATAGGCTATGCAAAATGTTAGTGGCATATGGTATCGTTATCGGTATGTAACTACTGTGTGTGGATGTTTCAATTTTTTATTTATTTAGTTTTTGTTTATTCAGGTTTGAATCGTCTCTGTCCAGAAAATCCTTGCGATGATTTTTCAAAGGCTCTCAATTCTTCTAAGCCTTGTCCTGATTACTGCGGTGTGGTTCATGGCATTTGTCGACCAAAAATATGTATGCAGTTGGTATTTGGCTTACATTTTTAAAGTGTGTGCATAAATTATAAATACAGTACTGTAGCCTAGTCCAGAGCTTCTCAAGATTACTTGGCCCTTTCCTGAAAGCCATCAGCTAAGGGGGTATCGCATACTACTTCCCAAAAAGTCACTATTGCTTTCAGCAGGCTGTTGTGTCATGAAGCATTTTGGTGTAAAACGCGAGTCGTCTGTGATATCTTTTAGCTTCCAGTGACCAGTATGAATAGCTGGTCGCAATACTCGCATACCTGGATAATGTAGTTCGTGATCTCAATGGCATGAACCTGTCTTTTACACCATCAGTGATGTTAAAAACAAGTTTCCGGACTGCCTTTTAATAAGGTCTATCAACCTGGGGGTCATCAATCAAACATAAACTGTCATTTGTCATCAAACAGAGATCATTGAACATTGCTCTATCGTAACTATTGAGTTCGGATCTTGCTTCGATGTCTCTTGCTTCGATGTCTTCGATGCATTGATATAACGTTCATACAGACCTTTAGGCAGATTTATATAGTTTGTTAAGTAACAGCGATTGAAAGAGTTAACATAACAAGGCATGCTGGCAATTTGCATGCGTTTGAGCGGTCTTGAACCGGTGCCCTTTCGAACGTCGTGCCATGGCTTTCAGTACTCGGCTATGCAGCCGATTGTTAAGGATTAAATAATCTGTGGCATAATGGCACAGTGTCACTTTGCTTTCAGTGCTCCTCTCTTCACTCCGAAGAGAAAGAGATGAAGCGCTTCTAAATTACGCGAACAGAGCACAAACACAGGCTCTAGAAGTCGCAAGAAACTTGACCAAGAAACCGGGTTCAGAGGCAGCCACAAGTCGTGACGTCACTCCAGTTAATCCTGTCCAAGGACGACTTCTAAAAGGTTGATTGCTTTTAGACTTTGTAAACAGCTTTTCAGCTTTTGTTGTGAAAACCAAAAAATAATTGTATCACCCAGCCAGTAAATCAATCCTTTTTGACATTGATTCATTGTCTGTAGACGTCAAACCAACGTAAAATTCAATGTTTGCAGACGTTGAGTCTGTGTAAAAAACAATTAATTTGCTGACTAGGTAATTTTTTATAAGCTGAATAGACTACGATATGTGAGAATTGAATGTTCTCTACGTTGCTCTGAAAATTGAATAAATAACAACAGATTCGGAAAGGCTGTGAGCTTCCAAGTAATAATGAATAACAAAGCATAAAATTGTTTTTCTTTCTATTGTGAAATTCACAAGGATTAAAAAAGCGATCGTCTTCGTTGTCGTCGTCTTCGAATGTTCTCAGGACGAAAGACGACGAAAAAAAGCGATCAAAAAATTATTTTCAAGTGCACTATATGGACAAAGATCGTTGGTTGTGAAAGGTGTCCAGTTGGTCTAAATGGACTTAGTGGACAGTTATTGCACACAATTAGCTGATAGACTTAACTAGTATAAACATTTCCACTAATTTCTGCTTCTTTAAAAAATACTTAACTAAGTTGACAGTATCATACACTGTGTGTTATAGTCAGAAGTAATCCATATACAAGATCTTACGGAAGCGACGGAGGTGGTTTGCCTGCAGAATTAGCTCTTCAAACAATGCTAAACAATCGACTTGGCTGCGGTTCCAATTTTCCACTAGATTGCAACATCAACTTTTTTGACACAGCATCGCTTTATCCTTTGCTCGATTCCCCAGTCAACATCCCGTATTGCTTGAGGTAACATTTGCCAAAAGTTAAAGCATAAGCTATAAACATAATTATTAATTTTTATCATGATGATGTGATGGTGAACTGGCAGTAGCCTGGTCTACTGTAGCCTTACACGTGCATACAGTATAGGCCTATAGGCTGCCATATACTTACAGCAAGAAATAAGAATGAGACATAATTTACGATCCAAAACGGCTTTTTTGTGATCTTGTTTTTCTGATAGTGGGAAATAAGATTTTGTTTCATTAAAAGTAGACTGGTGAGGCTGCGTTTTGACCACTATTCTCTTTAAACGAACGTCACACCTCTGTAAATGCTATAAAACCTCCGTGGACTGCGTTATTAGTGCTTGACCAAGTCCATTTCTTTTAAACAGAATTCCGTGTTCTTCAAGCAATGCGCTTTTGGAAACTGACCGGGCTGCTTGTCAAGCCAACCCGGGATGTTACTTTGATCAAGAGTTATCCTACAGAAGGCAAGGTCTCAGTTATCCAACTCTGCCAGGTGTTCCAGTCTGTCACCTTGCTATACGAAATACGCAGTTCTTGCGTCTTGCACACGATTTTGTTCGCAAAGTAAGGGATCGTCTTTGCCAAACGTAGACTAACGTTTGTTTAAACTGAGAACTGACGTTGATCAATGTAATTATTTTAAATGTGATTTTTTTTTATCTTACTTCAGGGTCATGAGAATTTTAAAGAAGGTTGTAGAAAAGTAGCAAATGGTGCTGTTTGAAATGTTTTCTCGTTTGTTAAAACAATGCGACATCTTTAAAATTTCAAAATATTCATCTGCAGCACTCATAAGCTTATTGCTTACATTCTAACAATCTTTCTTGTTCTTCTCGTTTCCAGTTTAAAAAATATTTTACTTCCCAACAGCCCTGGTAACTACTGTATAGCTTGCCATGTCCTATTTTTAGAGTGGTCAGCAATGGAATCCTTTGTATACTCGTTGCATGATAAATCAAAATCTTGATTCCATGGAATCTTCAGATCCGGGTTGTTATTCGCTCAAAATGTTAAATTATTTCGGAGTTCCATTGAAAATGACTGGATGGAAAGGTGAATAGTTATAGGCCTACTGCATAGTCTAGTGCTTTGCAGATAAATTCATTGCAGAGTAGCCCATTTTATGTAAAAAACATGCATGCAAAGGCCAAAGTTATGTCAAACACAACAAAAGTTTTGAGTGTTTCAAATTTGACACTCTAAGCAACCATAAGAGCTCAGTAGCCTTACCTAGGCCTACTGGATTTTTATTGACTAAGTTTGTTTTGAAATAAATTTTTAGTGACGTAGGCTACGGAAAATTTGACATATGTTAGGTTGTATATTAAGCCTATGTTGTCGCTGCAATGTGTTGGTCAAGCAGAAGATGAAAATATTTTTGCTTTTATTTGGGTTAAAGTTAAACTACTTTTTATTTTGTTTAAACAGGCATTTCTCGTGAAGAATGTTACCTGATTAATGGCTGTTTCATGTCTCATGTCGGTAACGAACATCATCAGTGCTTCCATCCGGCTTCAATCGACAGAATCGCTATTCGCTCTGGAGAGGACCCGCTTGAAGACAGTTCAGAAGTTGTGCATTCGTATGGCCAAGCTCTTTGTCGACCTTTCAACAGCTCTTCACCTGAAGTATTTTTGAAATCCTATCACGAATGTAGGCAATCTGGCTGTGTTGTAGACAGATCGATCAATTCAAGAACATTGCACAATCAATTTCTTAACTTGGCGTTGTCCCCCGAAGTTCCATCAAAAGTTCGCCCTCAGTTTTGGAATAAAATACGAGAAGGCGAAATTACTCCTGGAAATTGGGAAGAAGAGCTCCGTAGGTTAACGATTCGTTCACAAAGGTCTCGCTCTGTTGGTTTCAGGCCTGCTTACTTTGACAGCCAAAATACTCTTAACCAACGTGTATTTGAAAATCTTGAAACAGTTAAAAAAATTATTGATAACGCAACAGTTACATCTACCTCTACGCCTGGTGCAAGAACCTTCCTTAATTCCTATATTCAACCACCTTCGTTGAGCAGTACTTTATCAAATCCTTTGACTCTGTCTCAATACTTGGGCTTCAATAGCCCTGGGCCTAATATGTATGATATCCAAAGCAGTGGTTTGAATACTAATAATCTTGGTAGGTCTTTTCCAAGATTTTCGTTGTTAGCAGAGATGCAAGGTGCGTTTTCTGGAGGAGATTATTGGAATCTTATTGATCTTTTATACCCAACTGCTGAAACACCTTCTATTTGTCCGTACCGTGATTATAACATACCAAGCTATCCACCCTTGAAAGGAAGTTTTACAGGGTGTTGTGAAAAAAATCGATGTTATGTACCTCGATCACAAGTGATATCACAGAGGTCCGGTCCAGCTGCATACCTAAATGAATACAGCGAATGGAGTAAGTGCAGTGCTTCTTGCGGAGGTGGAACTAAAATTAGGAGACGTGTTTGCCAAAAATTGAAGTTTGCCAACAGTAATTGTTTTGGTTCTACTGAAGACCAACAGCTTTGTAATACTCATGAATGTCCTTATTGGAAATCATGGGGTGATTTTGGACTTTGTAGTAAAACATGCGGTGATGGGACTCAACTTCGTAGCCGTAGTTGTTCCAACAGAGTGACAACTTCTTCGAATAAAGATTGCGTAGGGCCAGCGACAGAAAGTCAACTGTGTAAGATAGAAAACTGTCCAGAATATGGTCCCTGGGGAGCATATTCGGCATGTGCTTGCGGAAAAGGGATGCAGACCCGTTCGAGAAGTTGCATTAATCACTGTGAGGCTTCTACAGGTGAAGAAACTCAAGAAAAAGAATGTGAAAAATTTTGTGGGAGTGTAGTAGTTGTCAATGAAACTCCTTGCAATAGAATTGCTTGTTCGAAAACGTTGACCTACGAATGTGAAATTCTTCCAGGAGAAGATAATTTTGGAGGCACGCCACACTGCTCTAGATTTAGACCTAAAGTGACGAAAACTTGCTATGAAGGCCAATGTGCGGCATGCAGAACTATTTCGTCAGAGCATCCTTTTGATTGTTTGAGATTGATTAGAAATATGTATCAACAAGTGCTACAACTCGGATAAGTTCTTAATGATTTACCAATGCAAATAAATTGAAATCCACCTTAAAAAACCTTGTGGTGATGAGTTGGACACATTGACACTAACTCCAATCAAACGTCATTAAGCCAAAGACATTTTTGGTTTAATTGGTTGGTTTGGTTTTGAATCTTTATCCTCGGACTAAAAAAGCATTTGATAAGTTAATTCTGGCAGTTTTGCATACTTGTAGAGGCTTTGCCTAATGCAGAGCAGGTTACCGAGATTGGCTGAGAAAAGATCCCATAGTTGTTTTGAAGTGTTGTCTGTGAGCTACTCCATCCACTAGGTGCCGCTAAATGGAGAGCAGTCCTGAATGCGTTGCTCAAGCGCACACCCCGAGAGCCGAATCAGCGCCGCTTGATCTTGAGTCGAGCGCTTAACCACTGAGCTATCGGGGCTTTTATTCATAACCAGTTTGTCTTTAATGCTCACTGTTTTATGTTATTATTTGATTGACTGTTTGTGAAGATTTGAGGTTTGACACAGGCGGTCATCGAAATGCATAGAATTAAGCTTCCCCTAGTCAAAGTGGATGCGTGCAATTTTACCGATTATACGTGTCATTGCTGTATTACAAAGCTTTTGCGGAAGTGCCTTGTTCAAGGAGATTGTAAAAATGTAGCCTACAATGTAGGACTATCGAAACGTTCGAGATAGCTGTAGCCTACTGCATCGAGTAATGTAGGCTAATAGGCAAAAGTTTCACACTCAGTTAGTAAGTCTCAGGGAACGAGAAACGAAAGTTTTTTGCTAAGCCTTGTGCACTAATAAGAGTAGGGTGACCAGCTCGTTTCTCTCGGGCGCCTTTACTTCTAACTTACTATATCCACCTAATTTCTAAAGCCAACGTTTTGGCCTCTGCGCCATCCAACCGTTGTAACGAACGGGCTATTATTCCATGACGTAATGGAAAGCCGGGCGTCAGCCGTCAGATCTATCATATTGAAACAGCCTTCAAATTGATGAAAAGCATTATACTTAGGATAAAATAGAGGCTGACGAATTGCAAAAAAAAAAAACGTCAGACGGGATTTAACCGACATCTTAGCCCATTAATGCCCAGTGCATTATTCATCATACGCTTGAGTAGGCTTTTTATATGTTCATGAGAAGACATGGAAAATCATTATAATTTCATGTGTATTTTGTTTTCCAACCATCATGTTGGCATGTGGCAAACTGAAAAGATTGAGTTGCAACTGCAAGATTATAAAATAACCGGTTAATCGGTTATACGTTGAGTCATGTTTTGGTGATCTGTGTTTTTAGGGGTGTGATTAAAGTGCATTTGTTGTTCAAAATTAAATGTAAGATTTTGAAATTTTTGGTGATGTGTTGTTACTACAGTCTTTCAACAATATTTTGATGTATGAATGGCATGCCAATTCTATCATTACCGTATGTGCAATCATAGTGTTGTGTATGACGCGAACACAACAGGTATGGTAATTGCGCCGGCGACGTCACGATTTTCCTAATCCACCGGCAGGACTGAGCAACTGTTAAAACACGCCAACTTGAAGAAATCACGCGGTTTCCAATGACTGCTTCGCAGCAATGAAGTTTATATCGTTTTTCAAATTTGTTGACTAACAGTTCTCAATCCACTGTACGGTACACAAGTTCCACAGGTTGGCCAATGACGCACGGTAGTATGACCGGATCAGTAATGCCAAATGATGCACTTGCACGCGAAGGATTCTATAGTGATTGACTCAGTAAGTTGAACTTTGAGAGATAGCAAGCTGCAAATATGGAAACAGACAGCCAACACGCAAATAGGTAGGCTATTACCATAGCAGTTGTCAAACTTAAGTCCTGTAGAAATACATAAAAAAGAAGCAGCTAACAAAGCATAAACATCACTCAATCAATTTTCAGTCACAAACTACAGTACCGGTAGCTAACAAGTTCGGCTAGCTGGCAAACTAGCAGCAAAACGAAACGTCTAGAGTCTAGACTCCAGAAGATTTTATGACAATGTCGTGGTGAATGTTGCCATTAGCAAATCAGCGATAACATAACAATGAAGGGGGAAAGGACGCTAGGTAGCGAATACATAAATTAACGGGAGTAATGCAGTAAAACGAAAGGCAGGCCTATCAAGGACCTGTTGAAAATCTAACACATAAGCTAACTGTTAGTTTCATTATGAATGATAGGTAATATCATAGCCTATTTTGGGAAGTAGGCCTATCCTGAACGATGCAGTGAGAATTCACATATAGGATAAATCTAAGATACCATCCTACTACCAGGGCCGGATTAAGGTTTTAATGGATCTGGGGCTATATGGTAATCTGAGGCCAATATTTCATCCCCCTCATTGTACCAACGACAATTAAAATGAAATAACAAAAATTATACCCGAAGTACAGTATTCACTTATTAAACACATTCAAATGACATGTTTTCTGGATTTAGACAAAGCAAAGCTGTTAATACCATCATCGGTGTCTATTTTTTCCAAAATTTTGTTTTCAATGCAGAGTAGAGCTAAGGAATGCAACCTTTTCTGGCCCATGGATGAAAGCAGTTGATTCTTTATTCTTTTAAGCACTGAAAATGAGCGCTCGCCGAACAACTAAAAATCATCAGACAAAGATACATTCTTGGTACAACAGATAGCCTACGTTAGAAAATGCATACCGGTACATAAACTCATTTTCATTGATGAATCTAAAGATTTGAGTTTCTTTGCTGCATTCGCTGTTAAAATGGTGTTGTTTTAACACTTTAGCAGGTGCAGAAAAATGAATCATCTCAGCAGTGATTCTTCTAGAATCTTTCTAGATCATCTGGATGATGGTGAAGCAATATTTTAGCACTCTCTTCAATTTTACAGTTAGACATGGTGCTTAATTCCGCCAGAAACAAAAATCTTATTTGAAGACGATCGTATGCTGCTATTCGGGATTTCATACACAAAATAATTTGTTTAATGATTGGCAAATATGAGTCTACTTTGAATCTGCTCGATGGATCAAGTGACGTGTCTTCAGATCCACATTCGCTATTCAAGCATACTTTTCTTCTCTTCTTTCTTGAAATTTCTTCAATATAATGATGACAGCCACTTAATACTCTACCCTTTTCTTCGAATTCTTGAAATTGGGATCTTAATGTTTGAACAAAGTCATGTAGACCCTGAAGTAAATTTGTTGCCTTATGCAAAGTAATTTTGCTATCCTGCAGCGCCCGACCAGTTTTATGAAAAATTCTGACATCATAAATTCTGCATAATTTATAAGTAGCCTACATCAATTTGTAAGTGAGTCGTCTGAGTGAGTTAAAACCAGTGACAAAGTTGTAGAGCACGCCATAGGTCTCGTGTTCCCTTGGAAATTAGCTGAAGCCCCCCTGGGGTGGCGTGCCCTCTGGTTAAGAACCACTGGTTTACACAGTTAGCATTCGTTCCATGATTTTTGTCCTTTATTTGTTCGATCCTGATAATAAGTATGTCAGTTGCTCTTAGTAAGTTGTTATCGGTAGGCCTATTTTTTTTTGGTGGGCCTGGGGCTGTAGCCCCGTCAGCCCCCGCCTTATTCCGGCCCTGCTTACTACGTAGCCTAAGCATTATGTAAGATCCCACTCCCCTGGTTCAATCAATAAGATATACACTTTAGCAAGGAATATCAAGAACAGCTAATCATTGGTAGCCACTTTAACAAGTCGAAATTCTGCCACTGAAATTGACTACAATGCAACCGCCAACCAATCAGAACGTGTTATAAGAGGCTACCGTCCAATTGTGACCCTTCTAGCACTCATTCAGAGAGTTAATGCTTGTTTTGAACTTTATTTGGTAATTACAGAAGAAAAAGAGCAATAGCAGTGGTGAGAATCGAACACGCGTCAATGAAATGACTACTTTCTAGCCCTAACCCTAACCCCTAAGCCAACCAGCTGACAAAAAATCCATCACTTAATTTGCTTTCTATGATCTTCTTTTCGCCATTTTTTACGTCACTTAAACCGTAGCTTATGATTGGTTGGCGGTTTCTTCTAGTCAATTTCAGTGGCATAATTTCGACTTGTTAAAGTGGCTACCCTAATCATTCAGTAGTAGGCTATCTAGCGGAACAATCTAAATTGAAAAATATCACACAAAAACAAACAAAAACTTTCTTTTGTCAATTTCAGTGGTTCGAAGTGTGCTAGTTTATGTAGGCTATATCTGTTATGATCAGAGCTCCATTGATAAAACTACATTTTTAAGTTAAAACGTCTGCACATGTGTCAAGCTATTTTCTTGTAGCGGCACTATTTAAAGATGGGCCACCTACCTACAGCTGCAGTGGACTAGTGTAACGACATCACGAGCAGTCTTCGTAGTAGCCTACCTAGTTTATTGCGATAACACAAACCAACTTGACACATCGGAATAAAAGAGAGTAAGACCGGTTTGAAGAATTTAAGCTAAAAATTGCAAAACTGACTGAAATCCACCTAGAAACTGAAGCCTATAGGCTTAACGAGAGTTTCTACAGTTGGAGTAGGCCTATAGCCTATTGCTCATCTTGAAAACTATTAAAACTACTTTTCTATGTTTGACTGCTTGTTGAAACTTCTTGTAACATAGCAAACTTACATATTGAAAACTAACTCATTGCATAACTTATCGAAACTTAGCCTACATACCAAGAGTTAAGACGTTTACTAGTTTTGATACTAAAAATTAAGACCCTGGACATGGTAGCTTAAAAACCAGCTTTTAAATTACAAACATGGCCCGACCTATTGATTACACACAGCACACAACAGAGTAACAGACCAACAACGCAGAAAAAAAAAATATCATGTGAATGCAACGTAGGCCCTAATGCAAGAGAGCAAGCACGCGCTCTGTGAAATTCCAACGTGAGGATTTGTACGCAACGCAGGTAAAAAAAGTATGAGCGTGTAAGGCCACACGGATTTCAGAACCAGTTATGAAAAGACGTATGCTGTGCAGAGCCGTAGGAGTTACATACTGCCATGTTTTTTACAAGAGACAATATAAGACAAAATGCGATTACTCTGTGCATTTCTTGGCAGCTGTAATCTAAGTTTACTTTAGTTTGCAGCAGAGATTTAGCTGTGCTTTCATAAAGGTTGTTCCTTTCATACAGCTGTTATGGACAATCGTTCCCCAAATCAAACGTCACATAAAACCGTTAAGGTCTACTTAACCTGGCGTCTTACGTCATGGAATATTAGTAAAAAATGAGCAGAGATTGCACAATCCTTCGTAACACCTGTAAAACATTGCACAATCTTTTTCAACACCTGTGGGAATTGCTTCACAATGTTTATCGCTGTTACGTCACAGAAGCTGGTTACGTGCATTTCAAATATCGCAATCAATTCTCTCATTTGTAGAATTTCCGTTGGAAAGGTTGGTCGAATATTAAAACTGTTTTGCTTGTGTTTACCAACTAGACGAAATTTCCGTCATTTATCCTCAGTAATTTGTATTGTGGTCAGTGATGTACGCGCATACAAAAAATATTGACGCCGTCAGCGTAAACGCAAACGTTCGAAAAACCATACGCCGTACGCATCAACGTAACTGGTAAAAAATGTTGGCGGCGTCAGCGTCAGCGCATACACTAGCGCAAACTCATTTTGTTTGCTAGGTGCCAAACATTCACATTGTATAAACCTCTCAAAACAAACAAGTTTTATTTTGAATTTCCACGAAGAGACACAAGCGTCTGAAAGTGTTCATCTGACATTTTGCTGTGTTTTGGTTCCAATATGTCTTTGCCCGTTGAAAACATTCTTTCAACTGCAGCGCTGGAAGGTATTGGCGCGTTGTAGCGAAAAAAATACATTAAAAAGTATGCGTTGACGCTATGCGCTAAAAAACCGCGAAAACTTTACGGCGTAGCCTCAAGCGCAAACTATTCAAAAAAATATGGCCGCAAGCGTTAGCGCAAACAAAAAGTCTACGCCGCAAGTCTGCGGCGTAGAATTTGCGGCGTGTACGTACATCTCTGATTGTGGTGACAAGTTTCAGTGCGTACAGTGTTGCGTTCTCTTTTCGACAGCCTGTGGCTATTTTTACTTGAGATACAATTCGTGAAAAGACGTTTTCAGAAAAGTATTTTTTCGGTGTCATCGCATACAGACGAAAGGATTCTGGAATTTTATGTTACAACTTTCCAACGAAGATATTATGGTTTTCCGCTGTGATCAACAGCATGTAGCCTACGTATTAAATTAACGTCAGCAAATGAGGTTACCGATAGTGTTGTCAACCGCGCCGCGTGTGCAAACTTTGCCAGGCGGATACCGCGCAGACAAAACCTGAGGATTGAATCAAAAATTTGTGATTTTTTATTCGCAATTGGTCATCTGGCAACAGTATTCTTTTTACGGTTTTGTGTTTTATTTGGCAACACTATTATTTCTCAAAGTGAAAACATTGCAAAGTGTTGGAGCGTGTAATGTTCAATTGCTAAATTCAACACTATTATTCAAGTTAATTAAACTGGTATAATATAATAGGTTAGTGTCATGAATAAACAGGTTATTTGTGATAATAATTTTTGTTTAGTGATGTTTTGGATCGAAGCAATTTTAGCCATTCAGATGACATGTGAAAGGTTATGAGGTGTTCAAAGATAGGAAGAATTTCATGAGCATTCATGCAGAAAAAGGAGATAAAAAGCAGTTCTACTTAAAGTAGACGCTGACATTGACATTCAATTTCAATCAAAAGCAACTCAGATGAGCTAGTATCAAGTGGATTTAAAGGCTGTAAGTTATGCAGTTAACAGCCTAAATAGGACCTAAATCAGTGGTTCTCAACCGGGGGTCCGCGGCCCCCAAGGGGTCCGTGAAGCGATTTCAGGGAATCCGCGAAAGTTTCCGAGTTTTTCGGCATGATTGATAAATTATGAAATTTAGAAATTGTTTGTGGTTTGTTTATGTACTGGCCTACAGTGATTCTCAAATTGTAAGTCGCAACGCATTGGTGCGTCGTTTGAAATTGCAAAGGACATCGCACAAAGGTTTGGTTTGGTTATAACTAAAAATATCATCTAACTGACTTAAACCTTTTTAATAAGGCTATGTTGGCTATGTGCAACTTAATTCTTTTGAAACAGCAGGTTGTTGATATGATTAACTTAGACTGCTGACTAACGTTTGCATTTCTATCACCACTCCCAGTTAGTCAGCAGTCAATAACCACTCACAGTTTTGCAATGACTGCGATTATAAAGAATTAATATTGATTACAAATGAAAAAAGGGAAAAATTCTTTGTAACGGTCGCAAGTATTCTATTAACTTTTAATAAAATTTATAGAAAAAACATTTAAATCAGTATACAGATTACTGATGTTTGATCCTGTGTGTCAACGTATAGCCTAGCTCATAACATAAGTCCATCTCATCAGTCCATCTCATCAATCGTCAAAAGCGTTGCGAATTTAGCAAATTCTTCTAAGTAGGCTATGTTTTTTGTTTATTTGTCATATCTTTATCCTGCATTGCAGGAAAGCGGACTTGAGCGCTATGCATCGGTGTACGCCTTCCGACGTACACCTGACCTACGCTGCAGCCGACGGCTATGTCTGTTTCCGGTTGTCTACTCTATTTATGACTCAAATTTGGTACTACCCATTACTCGAAATCGATCACTGGGTAGAGGCAATGAATGCCACCGATATCGTCCCCTGAACACATCGTCCCACCGATATCGTCCCAGGTCGATGTCGTCCCCATGTCAAAATCGTCTCTTGAGAGAAGTGTTGCCAGAAGCTAAGCTTTTGCCTATTTAACAATGCAGTCAATGTAGGTAAAAATCACCCAATTCAATTCAATTTATTTTTGAATTGAATTGGGTGATTTTTACCTAATGATTTTTACTCACATCAGAAACTTCCTTCATTGTATTCAAGTGTATATATAAATGAGCTATATACCTTTCAAATAGTTCTAAGCAAGGAAGAAAGCAAAGAGAAAGCACTGGCGCTTGAGATACCAGACGTATTTTTGAAGTCGGGCTGTAATGAAAAGCCAAATGAAAGTGTGATTAGAATTTTTTTGGAAGCAGTAGTAGGATCGAACAAGTTGATTTGGCATTAGGCTATCTGGCAACATTAAAAACTTAACATTTATTTTAATATAGCCTTGTGCTGAGTGCTGACTACTAATGAATTTTGCACTGCTCTTTCGTCCGAGGAATATAGATTTCATGTTCCTCTAGTCACCAATCAGTTTGTTTTCGTGAACATTTTTTGACAAGTCCAACGTAACCCACTGAAAGCACACATCTATCCTAGTATAAGAGTAAAAAGCACAGAAATAGCCAAAAAACGTCAACTCTAACATGTAGCAATAGTCATGCCAATAGCTTTCAATGATTTAAAAATGAATAGTTTTTATGTTTTTTTACTAGTGTGGTACGTTATCTGGTAATATAGGCCCACAGGCGTACGCGGGATTTCTTCAGGGGAGAAGAGGCATTCGGAATGCTTTGCGAATTTAAACTCGGGAGTCGGGACTTTAGGCTACTACAGAACGAGTACCGGTAGGCCTAACTCAGTTTTTCCGCCTGGCATTAATTCAATTCAATTGGGTTATACCGATGTTTTGAATTAACTTGGCAATGGCAGTCACTTAACAAAAATCTTGTTAACAGAAATCGGTCAGCCAAACGTCCCGCTTGGGCGTTCAGCCAGCCAGCATAATGCACGAACATTACCAATTAGCATGTTCTCGTTACTGTTGTTGCTGTGTAGCCTAGGCTACTTGCTGAAGGTGAATTTTTTCCATTATTAAGAGCATGTGGTCTGAGAGCAGAAGCGGGATGCTGGAGCAGAACGTGAAAGCCGTTATCACATGAAAAATCAATAGGCTACTGATTGGTCCTGCTCCGACTTTTACGAGAATGTAAAATTGAACAATGTCTTTTTGAAGAAGGTGTTATCTACAGAAAAGTATGATTGGGTGAATAAGTAAATTTGCAAATGCTTGCACGCAGTGTTGGGTAAATTCAGTGCAATTGGGAGTTATTCTTTCTTCCTTTTGCTTTATAGAAAAAACCTAAATTCGAATTATTTTGTAGCCTATCGTTAACGTCAATTCCTTTCTATTTTTCGAACTGAAACCGATATTTAGACAGAGAATATGCGCATGAACTCTTGATGACAATACGGTCAATGAAGACAGCCGGGATGGCTTTAAATGTAGGCATATGTAATAATATCGGAAAATGTAAAGTTAAAAAATCACAGCTAAGTAGGCTAGTCTTGGTCTTTGGAGGCGTCCCGTTTTGAAGTCACAAAAAATATGGTAGGCCTAAGCCTAGATATAGACCTACCAGCACGACAACAAACGGAAAAAGGTGGCAAAACCTTGAAAGGTTTAAAACGTGCCTGAATGAAAAATTATGTAGTAGGCTAGCTATATATCAGTAGTTAGCACGACCACAAAACAATTTTGACTGGAAGAGGGGAGAGGACGTACGCAAAAATTCCTCTCAGTATTCTTCCTTGGCTCAAGTTCTCCAAATTTTGCACTTCAGAGGCTAAAAGGTTAGATTTAAAAGGTCAAAAGCGTTAAGGTCAAAGCTAGGCCTACATTCAACTCAGAAAAAATAAAATTAAAGCAAAAATGCATTAACTTGTAGAACAACTGAAAATAGAGAGACATCTTGATCGATACTACAGGAAGGCCTACCATCTGCGCCGTGTAAGAAATAACAGTAAACAAAAATTGGAATTTTACAAATAATATTATTTAAAAATAAATAGAAGTTTTACTTGACTCAGCAAATAGCTGTCCCTTGCCTCAGCTATCCCTTGCAATTAATTAAAGCCACCCATCGTCTCGCCATCAGCAAAATCGCACGGCATGGCAAAACCATCAAGCCCCGCATGGTTCAAACAAAGGCGAAGAGAAGCTATCTCCGTGAAAAAAGCCACCGAGTTACAACGATTCAACGCCAAAAGACATTGAAACAGTGCAACTGCAGTACATTTCGTTTGTGAGTAGTAAAAAAGCGAAACTAAACAGTTTGTAGCAGTGAGAAAATATGACGTCACACATAGCGCATTGTGATGCGTATATTTTTGACAGGATACATAGTTTGGCGTTGTCTTGCGAGTCGGAGTTTCCAAGAAAACAACAGCAATGATAAAGTTACCAATAGTTTACGGGAATAAAACCAACAAAAGGAAACGTCGTCGTTGGTACACATGAGCATTAACGCTCCAGCTGAAATCCAACAGCCCGTCGCATATAAAGCTTTATCTGGCGGCGTAAATAATTGCGAATCTCGTTGAGAGACGATATCGGCATTAACGCTCCAGTTGAAGTCCAACAGCCCGCCGCATTTGACGCTTTTTCTGGCGGCGTAAATAATTGCGCATACCGATAAATGAGGGGACGATATCGGTGGGACGATATCGGCAAGGGACGATATCGGCGCCACCCAGAGGCAATTATCGTAAAGTTTCTTGCCCAGAGAAACAATTCAGCAAGTGCGGGTGGCTGGAGTCGAACATGCAGGCTCTCGACTGCGATCCCAACGCGCTAACCACTCGACCACTGCTTATGTAGTAACATAATATTATGATTCCATAAGGAGACGCAATATACCAAAATTTCAAGTAGAATTTTTAGGGGTCCGCGATCGCTTCGAAGGCACCAAAAGGGGTCCACCAAGACAAAAAGGTTGAGAACCACTGACCTAAATGTTGTTAAAAAATTGTTTTTATATAGCAGATTTTCTTGTATTTGCCATGCATTTGTGCAAGTCAAAATTTTTGCAGTACACAGTGCGCATTGTGACATTTTCAGATTTTTGTGCATGCAAACATTTACAGTGAGTGTACGGTCTACAGCAGGGGTCACCAAACTTTTTTCTCTGAGGGCCGGATTGCTGCGAGATTAACAGCCCCGGGCCGCATGCAAATTGTGAAAAGATATACAACTATTTAGAATCTCCATTGACTTGAATTGAACACAATAAATAACAAAGTCAGCGGTGGAATAGAAAAGTTGTGATCATCGTGCTCTTGAAAAGACATTACATCTTTTCAAATTTGGCCTAGGCTGTCCCCATTTGTAGTGGCCTAATGATGAAAACAGAACACCAACATGTATATGCTGCCTGGTAGAAAAATGTACAAATTCAACATACAACAATGTAGTGCAGCTGTTATTTCCGCAGCACGTGGCGGGCCGGATGAAACCAGTTTGCGGGCTGGTTTCGGCCCGATGGCCGTAGTTTGGTGACCCCTGGTCTACTCTACAGTATCAAATTATTGATTATCCATCAAGGTTTGTTAACAACATGAAATAATGCAGATCATGAATAGGAATGTTATCAATCAATGTATAATGAAATCACAATTCTTGTGACAAGTTAGGGCATTTTTATAAACTATATGTACCACAAACATAGTTTAGTTTATTTTAATTTAAACGTGTCATGTCCAGCAATCATCATCATCACGTACCGTCTCCGATCCGAAGGTTGGCTTTCATTTTCTTCCACAAGTCACGTTCTTCCGCTCCTCTTTTTGTTTCTTTGATGCTTGACAAATCAGCCCCCTGTATTACGTCATCTCCCCATGTTCGTCTCCTTCTTCCCCTGCACTTTTTTCCTTCCACCGTACCTTCAATAACCAATTGATGTAGCTGTCCAGTGTCCTGCTGATCCTCTCAAAATATGTCTCGCGAATTTCGTCATTTGTTTTGCTAAGTCATTTGCCCATCTATCTTGCACTCCAATTCTTTTCCTAATTACATCGTTTGTGATGTGTTTTTATATGATATTTTTAATATTCTTCTGTAGCACCAGAGTTGAAAAGCATTAATTTTTTTGCGAATTTCTTTGTTGTAGTTCAGGCCCTTAGGGGAATCTTTAGGCTAAACGTGTTACACATTGTTTTTTTGCAGTTGGTCAACCCAACTTTGATTTTAGTGGGTGTCGCAACTTTTTGGGTCATGTGATCACCCCCAAATCGGGGATTTCCCCAGAAATCACGTTTCAGCTCTTTTTACGGCATTTTTGTGCCATTACATACTTGATTTTTGCACATTTTTACTTAAAAAGCACACAAAAATAAGTGAGACAAAACAAACACAAAATAATTTGACTGATGACGTCATTATGGCGTCATCAAGTTTTTTTTTGATTTTTTACCCGATTTTGGTCGTTTGCTGTTGGTTTTAGTTGGAGTATCGGTACCGGTTACTAGAACCATTTCACAATTCCCAAAAGTAGTTTCGTCATGATTGCATCTTTTATGACATCATCATTACATTATTAAGACTAGACAACTTGAAATTCAGGAACCAAATGTACGTTTATTCCGGAGAAAGCGATCAACTACTATCATTATAAGTTTTACAAATGCTTAAAATTTTGAAATTGGCGTTGGTTTTCAACGTTTTCAAATTGATGTTGGCTTTCCAATAACAATAATACCTGTACAGTATGACGCAATAATGACGTCATCAAGGGTATAACCAGAAAAGCAACTACCAGGGGTGAATTTCCCTTTTAGCCATGCCACTTCAAAATTTAAAATAATATGTAATTGATCTACAAATCAAATGAATAGGCCTACACGACACCAGATTATGCAATGTCTGAATCTTAACACTGTCAATTCAAGATGAAAAAATTAGCGGTTTTCTTCCTCTTTCGTGATCACACGAGGAAATCTCAGACATGTCCAATGTTTAATTGCTAAGAGCTGTATCTAACGATGTAACAACAATCGTAGACAAGTTTGGATCGACTGAAGTTATCACAGCTTGTTAAACCAGTTGATATAACGCAGTTTTGTTGCTGTCATTTTTCGAGAGCCGATTTTGTTGTAGATCTCAAAGAGCCGTTCACAGATAATGCTATAGGGTACAATGATACTTCGTGCTTGAAGAACAGCTTTGAAGAACAGGACAGCAAGCATCTTTGCCACGAACATAGCTTGAAACAAACACTTTATGAAGAAGGGATGATTTATATTTGACTATGGGTTGTGTGTTCTTCTTTGGTGTTCGCGTTTTGCCGAACAAGTCTAACGATACTTTGATTATTGGTTCTCCAAAATTTTCATCTTCAAGAAAACTGGAAGATCCAAACGATTCAAATTTTGTTTTCCCAAAGTTATGAAGGTTTAGAAGCTGTTGCACACCTTCATCATTGGAGGCTTGCCTTGAGCACATTGTCAAAAGTTTTCCAGACGAGTCGGTGAAAGGGTTGCCAAGCTCTTCAAACGTTTGTACCAAACAAATCAATTCTTCACGAAACCTCTCGTGATAACCTTTACTTTCTTCGTGATGTAGCCATTGGAGTTTTTTGTCACTAAAGCCAATTTCATCATGAAATTTTGTCACCGTTTCTACAATCATTGGTTGAGAAATCATTCATCGTTTTAAAGGTTCTTCGTTTTGAAACAAATCTATAGTACCTCCTTTACCTTTAACAACAGCATTGCACTGCTCATGATTCTGGTCAAGTGCCATTGCAGAAAACCTCTTACCGGATTTTGTAACCACAAACTTCCTTTCAGCAAAATGTGTCTTCAAAGTGGAATCAGTTTGCCCAAATGCTTCAATATCACGAATGTGAACTGATGTCCAACGAGCATAAAGGTGATGATTTAATGCAAAAAACCTAGGGAAAATGCTTTTCAGCTACTTGCAGTACATTTTCCAATTTTGCGTTTTTTTCAATTTTGCAAGTGATGACCCGATAATTGCTCACCGGACAGACGTGTGCTAGACAGGTTCCCCCAGTCCCAACATTGATCCTCGCTCATCACGTTTCCAACGCTCACAATGCCTGTCACGAACAAGCCTGTTAAGCGATGGAACTTCAGAATGGCTAACTGGGAGTACTATAGCCTCCTCACCAACGAAGCCACACAATATATCCCATCCTCACACAACAACAACGTGGAAAAAGCCTACCAGGACTTTGTGATGCAATAACATCAGCGGCAAAACAATCCATCCCCCGCGGCCGACGAAAGACCTACATACCGTGCTGGGATAAGGAGTGCAAAAGCCTCTACTCCGACTTCCTCCACGCCCCCCAGGGCAACGATACCAACCGCTCAGCCACAGCCCTGTTGGCAAGGCTGGACTCAAAGAGGAAGGATTGCTGGACAGAAGCTTTTGAATCAATCGAATTCACGCACTCCAGCCGCATAGCATGGTGTACATTGAACAACCTAACTGGTAGATCACGTGCCTCTTGGCAACAATGTCCGGTTTTAGCAAATTCCATCGCCTCACAACTCGTGGAGAATGGGAAATACAAATCGAGAGACCGTGAATCAGACAGATCTGTCTTGCAAGAAATGAAGGACCTCTGGAGGGTAAACCCCAGACGGCAACAACATCTCGGGTGAGTTCACCCCTGAGGAGTTTTCTGCCGCCCTCCGGCACATAAAACCAGGTAAAGCCCCGGGCCCTGACCACCTTTGCCCGGAGTTGATACTCCATGCTGCTGCTTCATTAAAGTCCTGGTTAAAAGACTTCTTTTCCTGCTGTTTCCGCCACCTGAGAAATCCCAGAATCTGGAGAAGAGCCCTTGTGGTTGCAGTTCCTAAGCCGAAGCCCCCAGGGGATCTGAAGAGCTACCCTCCAAACTCACTGCTCTGCGTCCCTTTCAAAATCCTCGAGAGACTCATCTACGGCCGCCCGTGTCGAACCAATAATAGATCCGCAGCTCCCCCGTGAGCAAGCTGGCTTCCGACACGGACGATCAACCGTAGATCAGGTCACACTTATGACCCAAGACATTGGGGACAGTTTTTCGGCTAAGAAGAAGGCTGGCGCCGTGTTTGTTGATCTCACGGCTGCCTATGATACCGTATGGCATAGCGGCCTTACCTGCAAGTTACTCCGTCTGCTTCCTGACAGACACATGGTCCATATGATGATGGAAGTTGTGCAAAACCGCAGTTTTACCCTCACAACTAGTAGCGGTCGTCGAAGTAGACTACTTTGACTTAATAACGGCGTCCCACAGGGCTCAGTCTGGGCTCCTCTCCTGTAGGGAGCTGATGCCAAAACTCTTCGTATAGCTACCCTAGCCCTTGTTCATTCCACCTCTGAGTACTGCGCCCCAGTCTGGTGCCGTAGTTCTCACACCAACCACGTTGATACCGCCATCAATGATGCACTGCATACTGTGACTGGATGCCTGCGTACCACTCCGACGGACTACCTACCCATCCTAGCAGGCATCCAATCTGCTGAGCTACGTCGTAAAGGAGCCACGATTTCTCTTGCTTGCCACGCTCTGGAGCCCGACCATTCCCTCCATGCAACATTCAAGCAACCACCACCTTCAAAGCAGCGGCTGAAATCAAGACGCCCCTTTGTGCCTGCCACACAACTACTATCTAAGAACACAGAAAAACTTGGTTTAAGTGCGGAACACTGGACGAACCACATGTGGAACGTCGTCGCCATTGGGTTTTGTTCGGTCCTGGTCCAAATTGAGACAAAAGCGATTCGCAGAATGCGAGTGTGGTGCCACTGAACAGACCGCAGACCATGTCATCCACCACTGCCTAACCCACCGGCCTCCACACGGGGTAGGCACTTTAACAAGCAGATTTCTAATAAACCACGAACCAATCAGAAGCTACGCTGTTCATGACGTCTTCAAGGTTGCGTCTAGAAAGAATAAAGGAAAAATGCAAATTCTAGCTAAATTAAATCAATGCTTTGCCATCGGTTGACTTGGCGCATTGGGTTAGAGCGGTGGTAGTCATTACATTGACGTGGGTTTGATTCCCACCTCTGCTATAGCTCTTTTTTCTTCTGTAAATACCAAACAAAGTTCAAAGTACCGTAATAATTACATGTAATTCTCTGGCTGAATGCTGGAATGGTCACGATTGGACAGATAACGTAGCATCTCATTGGTTCGTGGTTGGATTGGACAGAAGTCCATGGATTGGATATCTGCATGTTAAAGTGCCTTCCTCCACACGGTGCGCATGGTATGAGGGTCCTGGACGACAAGACTGTTGAGTGGCTGATGATTTCCTGCCCTCCAATCTAGCCTGGAAAGATCTGCTCATACGCCGATGATGAGTAGTTTTTTTGGTAGTTACATTCATGATAGGCCTATCACTAATCAACCTTTATAAAATACTGGCTATTGCCTACCTACCATACTAACCTGTACGAAAAACATCTGGAAAAAAAATCACAAAACAAAATTATGACGTCATTCATGATGCAATGCTGACGTCATATTTGAAGAGGGAATTATTTTAGCATTGGTAATTTATTGTAACCAAAAAAGTAACACCAACAACAAACAAGCGACTACAATAAGAAAAAAACAAGCAAAAAATTAATGTTATGACGTCATTAATAACATAATTTTGGGTGATTTTTATCTCGTGTATTTTGTTGTGGCAGTCAGTCCAAATAAAAAAAAACGTATCTAATTGCATAGAAATGCCGTGAAAAGAGCTCAAAATTGATTTGGGGGGAATCCCCGATTTGGGGGTGATCACGTGGCCCAAAAAGTTGCGGCACCCACTAAAATTGAAGTTAGATTCATCAACTACAAAAAAATGCAAAAAAACAACGTGTAACACGTTTAGCCTAAAGATGTTTGTTTTTGCCCCTAAGGGCCTGCACTATTGCTGTAGGTCCAACTTTCACTTCCATATGACATGACTGGTTTGATGTAACAAGATAGAAGTCTCAGTTTCAATTGTAAATTTATTTCTCTTAAAAATTCCTTGCATTTCCAAAATGACGCTTTTGCTTGACCGATTCTTCTTTTTACATCATTGGTGCATCTTCCATCTTGTGTATTGAGGGACCCTAGGTATGTGTACGTGGTGACCTGATCCAATTAAGTCCAGCAATAGTGACCTGAATTAGTAACTTGAATTCATATTTTATATATAAAATGGGAAGAGATCAAAACAGGTTCACTAAATTATTAAAATTTGGAAGTACATCATAACCTTCAGAGAGAATCAACTTCTGGACTTATCCAAATACCCAGTCATGCAATCAGGCGAGAGATGATCTAATTGAAATCTATCATTCTTTGAACAATAGTCACTTTTTCACACCCAAGAAGCAATCCAACATGAAAAGGCAACAGCAAGTTTTTATGTAAAGAACATTATCAAACAAATTTTTGAGGACATTCATTCTCTAATCAATCAATTAAAAATAGGCTACAACACTTTACCAAATGAAGTTGTGATATCCTAAAACATAAACATTTTCTAACGCACGGTAACTTAGATAATTTGTTTATTACACACCAAGTATAGTATCGATTGGCCATGAGAATAAGTTTTTTTTCCTAATTGCATAATATACTCAGTTGGTTGGTGTGTGGCTTTGTGAACGAAGAAGCTTTAAGATCAAGTGGCGCTGGTTCGACTAGAGATGTGCACTTAAGCAACGCATTCTAAGGACTGCTCTCCATTCAGGGGCACCTAATGGATGGAATAATTCCCCAGCAACCACACTTCAACAATCGGAAACTTCACTCTGTCAATCTCGGTAACCGGCCCTGCGTCAAAAGCTTTTACAAGTGTGCGAAACTACCAGGAATAACCTATCAAGGTTTTGTCAGTTCGAGGTTAAAGATTCAAAACCAACCAACCACATATCTGTTTTTTTGTTGTTTTTGATTACATATTGTTATGACTTATGATTGTCTTTTTTATGTTCAATCAGGGTTCGATCTTAGCGCTGGTCCTCTGGCCAATGTCTAGTGCGAGTTCCCCGCGGACCAGTACGAATCGTTTCGCACTGGTCCGACTGTCCAGTGCGAAAATATCATCGCATTATGTCGTTTGAACGTTTAGTGCGTGGTTCTCGTTTGCGCTTCTATTCAAACAAGAAAACACGTGATCTGTGCGTGTTAAGCCGTAAGAAAAAGGCAGCAACATCACGTGTTAAATCATAAGAAAAAAGCAATCGCAACATCACGTGACGATATTAAATCGAAAGAAAAGGGGAATCGCAACAACACGTGAGCTCTGGTAGCCCAGTAGATTAAATGTCTTGCCTAGATAAACTGTTGTTACTGTTATTGCCATTGTATATTTCCATGTTATTGCCACCATTCATCAGGCCTCGAAATATCCAGCGGTCATGGCGGACATGACCGCCGGAATGAACTCGAATGTCTGTCGAAGCCGACTCATTGGTCGGTCATAAATGACCGCCGCAAAATTCTTGACAAAAATAAAGCTAATGCTGCAAAAATATATTTTAAATTTGAATTGTTACAATTGTTTGTTTAACGCAAAAAAATACGGAGCTGAAACAATAATAGTACAGGCAATTGCTTTAAAGATCACATTAGAGTGGCGTGGTTAACGAGCTGATGGCAAAAGTAGCCATTTTTACATCATTTCAACCCTGTTTTTTTTTTCGCTGACGCTTTTCGGTCATTTGTCCGAAATGACTTGAAAAAATTCGGTCATTTTGTCTGATGAAAATATTTCCTTTCAAGTAGCTGATACAAACCAAAATTTGCACTTCCTGACTAGCTGCAACATAGGCGCCAACTTTTTATGCTGTATTGATGCATAAAACAATAGATGAACTAGCGATCGGCAGCAGGACAACATTTTTTGAATGCAAACCGCAACAGCTTCGCGATAAATAATCACTAGAACGAGTAGGATGCTACAATTCCACACCAAACAAAATCTGTCATTTTTACATTGATTCAACGTCTGACGTTAAATCAATGTAAAAGTGACTGATTTTGTTGCCTGCGACATAGCAAAAATCTACCATTTTGTGTCGATTCAATGTCATCAGATGTTGAATGCACCCAAAAACAACATAATTTGCTACGTAGACGGAGCGTGCGTTTAGCTTTATGCGCTTGCAAACAGACTCGATGTTGCTTTCGAAAGTCGAAACGTCTGCAGTGAATTGTCGCGGCACTCGGCAGTGAATCGCTCGCTGTGAAAATGAACTTGAAGTCTCGGCACGACGTAACCACCAACCAACGCAACAAGGGCTGGTTCAAACCGCATTGCGCACACACGACATAATCAACGCAGTAACGGACTCACACAAACTGCATGGCGCACACACGACCGTTGCCATAGAAACCCGATCAAAGGCGGGGAATATGCGCATCTTTTGTTTCATCTGCAACGCTAAAACAGGTCAGTCATAAAGTTGAAAGCAGGTCAGTCATAAGTTGCGATATTGTAGTCAAAAGGGAGCTATGTCAAGTCGAAAACTTAATCAAACGTCTCTCCGTGCTTCCCACGACAATCTTGTTTTTATCAGTAAACGGGACGGACCAGTGCGATCTCGTGCGGACCAGTGCAAATGGTGAGCCACTGGTCCGGTTGGCCAGTGCGAAAAAAAGTTAAGGTCGACCCCTGTCAATATGTCATCCCACTTCAAAGTTATACTTCCTGTGGCTGAATACATATGTATATCATTATCATATAGCATTCAGTTTAATAGGTGTTAGGTGTAAGATTGTCGGTATATTCACATTATAACATTTACTTGTTGTTAACAAGCATTCTAGTATAGTTTTCAATTGTACAATGTTTGGGAGTGGCTTTCTTGGAAACTTGAATATCGCAACTGGAGTGGGATATAAGTTAATGGAAAGAAGCCAATTGTGTTTAGTTTTGAGCTGTGTCTCTTCTGCTCCAAAACGTTTGAAACACTTGAGCATACATAATGAGGCTCATCAGGAAATATTGCACAAAAAACCTGTTCAACCAAGAAATCCAAAGCGTCTTAGGGTCGGTATTATTGGAATGCCAAATGTAGGAAAGTCCACATTAATAAATTCCTTCATAGAAAAGCAGATTTTGGCAACAGCAAAAAGAATAGACACTACACAGGAAAATGCTCTTGCTGTTTTAACTGATGGTGATGTGCAAATAGAATTTCAGGATACACCTGGCATCCATAACAAAGCAAAAGCCAAGAAGATTTCTGGAAGTTTCCATCAAGCGTATTTACCTGGGCAGTGTATGAATGAGGCAGACTTAGTAATGGTTGTGGTGGATCTTTCTGAACGCAAGACCAGCAGAGGATTTTTACACCCAGAGATTTTATTACATCTTTTAAAGCATCAATCTGTTCCAAGTATCCTTGTGATGAACAAAATTGATAGATTGACAAGAAAGGAAGATGTGTTCTCTTTAACCAACCTTTTGACATCTGGTATTGTTGATGGTGTTGCACTTCCAAAACCTATCAACGAAATGACATTAGAGCCGATTAGTCTTCCAAAAATTGAGAGTAGTGTACTTAAAGCTTTGGACACAACACAGATATTAAATAATCCTAGTGATATCGATCTTGCTAATAAAACTGAAGCAAAAATATTAAATCAATTACGGCATTGTCGCGGTTGGCCACATTTCAAAGAAATTTTTGTTATTTCGGCTTTGAAAGGACAACGAGTTGATAAGTTGAAAACACATTTAATGACAAGGGCTCTATCTCAACCATGGAGATACCATAGTGATGTTGTAACAGACGCAAGTCCTTATGACGTAGTCAAAGGTGCAATGCGCTCATCCCTTCTCGAAAACCTAGCAGAAGAATTGCCATATTATATTGACATTCATATTTCTAACTGGCAAATTGTTAACCACTCTCTTGAAATTGGTATAGATTTATTTTGTAAGAAACGGCGACATGAACGATTTGTACGAAAATCTTCGAAACTGCTTGCTTTCGGCGCTAAACGGCGCTTAAAAGATGTATTTTCCGTGCAGTTCAATATTCATGTATTTGTGTCTACTCTTTGATCTAGTATAATACTTATCACCTGCTCTGACAATCACTAGTTTTCACAGGCCTGTGGAGTCGGAGGGATTTTTGTGTCCGGAGTCATTAAAAAAAGGCCGACTCCGGGAATACCTCTAAATGTACAAATCTGGCAACCCTAAAAATTTCCAGGCATTATCTGCTTTTTCAGAATTTAGCTGATATTTTAAGTGGTCGTCTGACCGTAATCTCAATCCTCACCCCAATCGTAACCCAAACTGTAATTCGCAAAAATGGTCCAATTTAGACTGACAACTGTGACAATGCCCCATAAAAGACGACAATGGGTATTTAGATGTACCGGACTCCTGCTTATACGAAACGATAAACAATGAAAGTTTTGTTTGCAATCTTTCTTTTTTAAATATTGTTTCTTGTTCTCTGTATTGCGCTCTAAATCTTTTCCAGAAAATAGAACTGTTTGTTCAACTTGTCAGATTTTGTGAAAGTCGCCATTTAAAATCGATTACAATTTAAAAAGAAAAAGAGCAAAAATTTAAAATAATCTGATAATGCTGAAGTCGGAGTCTGCCAGTTATAAACTTAATGAGTCGGAGTCGTACATTTTTTCCCAACTCCCAGCCTTGATTTTTTAGACGTTCACAATGTGTCTTTTTGTTCAGCTTAACCTGTTGTATCAAGTAACTTGCCGTTGTACTTCAATGGATAGCCCATACTATAGTCTATTTTGCGTCATATTTGGTATGCTTTATTTTCTATATGCCATAAACCAATCATGTTGTGCTACCTTCAGTAATCTTGTCACAAGCTGCTTAGGCATGAGATGTCACTGTACAATATTGTTGAAAATCAACTGATTTGGCTTTTAATTTTATTCCACCTGGTAGGCTACCCGCACTTTCTCTCCATTTTGTTTTAACAAAGCCTGGTCTTCATCACGAAACATGTAAAAATAAAACATTTTTGGACAATAAAACTAATTGTCACCTTATAGTTTTATCGTTTTTTCAGGGAAGGAGTACGGCGCGAAATCGTTTTTCCAAAAGCCGCTGCAGTGTTTTCATGTTTTTAGTGCAAAATCCACCCAGAGTGGCTCAAATGTTTCATAGTAGGCTACAGTAGCCCCCGCCTATTAAGCTCACCCCGGACCACACGATTCTAGGCTTATTAAACGGAAGTCCGGACCAAATTGGGCTTAAGCGGCGACTACTGTATTTAAAAACTGTTAATATCGGTAGACTGTTGCCGAATTGGGCGTAAAAAGGATATTTTTAACTCAGATCTATTTGTTTTAACCGCACGGAATGTTTTGCGTACGCCACTGGGCCTATCGAAGGCGGTGTGTATATAGCCTACTAGCTTAGTAGAGTGCACAAGCATTTTTCGTGGGTGTCTCCTGTACTTTTCTGGTTGTTCAATTGATTTGGTTTTGAATCTTCACCTTTGGACTGACGAAGCCTTTGATATGCTATTCCTTGCAGTTTCGTATAATTTTAGAGGCTTTGAACCGCTGATGCAGGCCCGGAAGTGTTCTTATCTGCGAATTAGGGTACTCCATCCACTAAATGGCGTACAGTCCTAAAATGCGTTGCTCAAGCGCACACCTTGAGAGCCAAACCAACGCCGCTTGATCCAAACTCGGGAAGTTAGCCACTGAGCTAACGAGGCAGACAGAAGCATTTGTTTCAAGCTATTAGATAGGTGCCACCTTTTAGATGATGTAATGGTATAGAATTTTTGATATCGTACCAAAATTAATTCATTTGTGTCTTCTGCACAGTCTGAAAAACATCAGGTCTGCCATACAATCGCGTCTTATGCGAGCCTGTTGTTCATGCAATACACAAAATGTTAAGAACTCTTCCACGTGTAGGCTATACGTAGCCACACATGTGCGAGTATAACGACATTTACGAAAGTTTACCGGCAAGAAATAGAGAAGCCGTGTGCACAAGTATCTACCGCGTTGGTTCATGATTCAAAAGAAGGATACAAGCTGACTTGCAAGTCAACAAGAGAAAAGAAAACAAAACATAAGCAAATTCTCAAGGTATGCACCTCTCCTGGGCGTCACTATAATAGCATCTGGATCAAACCCGATATTTTGTGAATGGGCGACTGCGGATTATTAATAATACAGAGTTTTTTAACTATTTATAGTGCTAAAAAAATGATAAACCCAAAATAGCTTGCCAAACGCATCTTGGGCGGCTGTGTTTGGTTTCTAGTCCAGCTGCTATTATAGCGACGTCCACGCACCTCCATACATACACAACACCGACTTCCTATCATTTGTGACTTCAAGGGTTAGTCACAATAGAGTCCTACTGGTTCGAACATTCAATTTTGGTCCACATATGATCGTTTTATCCTAGACTTGGACGTAAACGGTAGGCCCTACTTTCTTAAAGTTTTTGAAAAATTTGGCCACTAATAACAAGAAATCGTCTAAAAAATCCCATATTAAGCTTATTAACTTTCTAGCGGTTAAACAAACGTTTCGCGACCGTTTAGTTAATTATTATTAATATAGCTAAAAGCATTTCCTTTTGTAATGTTTCACCACGAAATCAACGTGTTCATTTGCGACCTCGCTAATTTACCTGCACTGATGAGAGTCATCAGTTCAAACCAGTTCAAAATGAGAGTCATCAGTTCAAACCAGTGGGACTCTATGTAGCTAACATTGCATGTTTCCGTCCTCAAGTTAAATTTGATGAGAAGTCAAGTGATGCGTGGAGCCAGTAGCGCTAACAGGGAGTAGTTTTGGACTAATGAAAAGGAAGCTAATGCATACCTTTTCATTTAAGAATAATCAATGCTTAAAAGTGTCAATGTAACTTTTTGAGCAGTAGGAATTTCAACTATTTTCATTAAAAAAAAATAACTTTATTTGGCTAGCCTGGTAACTCTTGGACTGCGGTCACTCTTGGACCGTTACACCGGGCCTAAATTATCCCATCAACGTCCCTGCGTGCAGCTTCATATCATAGAAGCTTTAACTTAAAGCTGCTTTGAAAAAGTGTTGAAAACATTGAATCGCAAAACTGTTTGCAACAAACAAACCAATAGACATAAAATAATCATAAAATTTGCAGTAAAAAAAGTCTTGCACTCGAGACACTCGATTGGCCTCGGAAGCACAAGTGGCTGTGTGAAGTTGTTATTGAAGCACGTGATGTGAGTCATTTGTACAGCGAATAAGTTAACTGAAAAGTAACGAATAGCATCCCAATGAATGTACAAAGTATAAATTGCAAATAAAACAAGAACATGTGGAAAAACACTACTACAGTATATCCTATTTGTAACGGCATGCAATCACAAGAAGAGTCACGATTGATATAAATAATTAAAAAACAAACCCCAGAGGAAATCGAACAAAACATCACCTGGTTTCCGGAGCATTACAAAGAAATGATATGAAAAAACTCCAAAACAAGGGCCGTTTCTCATTCCACTGCTAAGCCGTGCTCAAACTGCTCCAAAATAACCTAGCCAAATGAAGTACAAGGTTGGCAACGATGGCATGAATTTGATAATAAATTTCAACAGCATTGAAGCTTGTAAACGCCCAGACAGCAAAAGCCGTCATTTTTACATTCGAATCAATGGAATATCTTACATACAGTTGATCAGGACAAGCTGTATGGAATAGATAAAGAGCTTGCAATCTGTGTTTCATCAATTGTGGAGTGTTCTTCGGCATGGGTGGATGTGCGTGGAGCTGAAGATGAGACCGATACGTTCTGTGAAGTGTTTTGTTCCATGCTGGGAATGAAGTAGGTGTTCCCTTCTCTGGTAGCGGATAGTTCGAACGAATCTTGTGACTTATTCTCATCAGCACCGCCATGTTGAGCTCCGATAATTACAGTGTCGCGCGAACTTCTAACGGCTTGAGCTGAAAAAGTAACTTGTGGTGGCAGGGTATTGTCACCAGACATAACAGTTGTTGTGGAAGGCGACATGCTTTCTTTTTTGAACTTTTTAGCCACCGGTCCCCCGTGTGTGTGCACCCTCATATGTTTGTCCAAGTGCCAACGGGTAACGAAGAACTTCCCGCAATCTTTGCACATGTCAGCTTCTCCAGTGTGAATCTTTTCGTGTTGTTCTAAGTACCACTTCGTTGCAAAATGCTTGTCGCAGAACTTGCAGTTGTGCGGACGGTCGACTGGCTGAGCTACAGTATTTTGCTGCTGGACATGGGCGATCTGCAGTTGCTGATGGTGCTGAGGAGCGGATTGGACTTGTGTTGGGACTGGGCCGTGCTGTTCTTCTGGGATGCGTATTTGTTGAAGGTTGACTTGCTGTTGAACAGGTGGGTTACTTTGCGGCTGTTGTTGACCTGGGCCCTGGTCCATTCTTTGTTTGTTTTGTTGCAGTTGAGTTTGCTGTTGAATTAGCTGTTGTCCTTGGATCGGAGGTTGAACGAGAGTCTGAAGAAATAAGTAGGAAGATATTCAGAATTTTGCTGATCCCATGACACCGAAAATGTTCCAAAAACAATTTTGTTGGACAATTCTACGTAGCCTCACAATGTTCTGATTACACTGGTCTACAAATTTCAACTTTTTTTTTCAGGTTTGGGTTTTGACAACTGATTTTGGCTAACTTTGGGGCGCTGAATTCGAAAATGAACTCAGATTTTCTCTATCACATCAAGTTTTCTTTCTATCGTTGCCATTATTAATGAAATTGACCAATTTTAACCCTTTTTAGTGCAGTAAAATGTCAAATATAATTATTTTCTGACAGCTATAAACTTTCAAACATAGAGATATTTTTACACTAAATTCATAAATTGGTTCAGATTTCCTTTAAAATAAAAAAAATTCCTGTTATGATAATAATCGTAATAGGACATAGTGGAGATTGGTAGCGTTGAGTTTTTCCATGCTGGCTTGAACTCCCTGTCTTGGCTTCTCAGGCGTTATCTGTGGGTCAGCTGCTATCTCTGTGCAGCAGGGTTACTAGATGTAAATTTGGCAAGGAGCCAACTGCACGTTCAAAAAGGGCCAAAAAAGAGCCAACTTTTTAAACAAGGGGCCAAATTCGTTTATTGCAACAATATAGAAGGGCTTCTTCTAGAAATGGGATTACCACAGTATGATGCAGATGAATGGAGACTTTTCATTGATAGCTCCAAACGAAGTTTGAAGTGTGTTTTACTTCACAATGGTAACGTGTACGGTTCTATTCCGATAGGACATTCGGTGACAATGAAAGAAGAGTATCAGAACATCAAAACCGTTCTTGAAAAGTTAAAGTACCATGAGCATGGTTGGCTCATCTGTGTAGATTTAAAAATGGTGAACTTTTTGCTGGGGCAACAAAGTGGCTACACCAAATACCCATGTTTCCTATGCTACTGGGACAGCAGGGCCAAGGATCAGCACTGGAACAAAGAAGAGTGGCCTCCAAGGCTCACCTTGACACCTGGAGACAAAAATATCATACGCGATCAGTTAGTTGATATCAAAAAGATCCTCTTGCCTCCTCTTCACATCAAATTTGGTCTCATGAAACAATATGTAAAAGCTTTGGATCATGAAGGAGAGTGTTTTAAGTATATATGTTATGCTTTTCCTGGTCTCAGTGAAGAGAAAAAAAGAGCTGGGATTTTCAATGGACCACAAATCAGGCAATTGTTAAAGGATGAAAATTTTGTAAAATCAATGTTGCCATTCGAGGCTAGAGCTTGGAATGCTTTCGGTGCTGTTGTGAGAAATTTTTTGGGAAACAGAAAAGCAGAAAATTATAAAGATCTTTTAAGGGAGCTACTGCTTAGTTTTGAAGATTTGGGATGCAGGATGAGCATCAAAGTTCACTATTTGAAAAGCCATGCAGATGAGTTTCCAGAAAACCTTGAGAAAGTTAGTGAAGAACAGGGTGAACGTTTCCACCAGGATATTAAAATTATGCAGGAACGTTATCAAGGTCGGTGGGATTGTCATGATGGCCGACTATTGTTGTAGTTTTAAAAGAGAAATTCCAGATGCTGCTCATAAAAGAAAGTCCCTCAAAAGAGCCTTTTTAAGCTTATAAGTGAAGAGTTCATATTTATGAAAGCTCTTTTTTTGACTGTTTCTGAACTCGCCCTGCCCAAGTCCCTTTGAGTCAATCTTTATTTTGGCACTTTGCTATTTCTGTGTGTGTCTTCAGAATTTCTGCACTCCATTGGAATGTCTATGTGCATATTGTGTGAACTGTAGGCTATAATTCAGAAAATACCTTGTCACTGTCCTATCGACATGTTCGTCAGCATAATGTAGCGCTTGATGTTATTATGGTTGCTCTTTTGCATGCCTATTTTTTATTCCAAGGCATGAAATTTTAATAAAGACAACGCAAATTTGTGTGAATATAATATAGAATGCTTGTTTGTTAATCAAAGCTAGATTATTGCAGGTAATACAGTGTTTATTGCATCAGAATTCCTTGTTTTGACAACAGAGGGGGGGCAAAAATTGATTTTTTTCAAAAATTAGGGATATTTCATATCTCAAAAACGTGATGTGATAGAGAAAATCTGAGTTCATTTTCGAATTCAGCGCCCCAAAATTAGCTAAAATCAGTTGTCAAAACCCAAACCTGAAATTTTGTGTAGACCAGTGTTATTGCACAAAAACAAAACAAAAAAAACTGACAATAAAGTCAAATATGAAAACTTACAACTTGGGGAAGAGACGCCATCACAGGCGTCATTAGTCCGGTCAGTTGAGTACCGGAAGAACATATCTGCATAGGCTGACCGGTAATGGTAGCAACCGTGGGCATGGTGGGCAAAAGGTTGTGTCCTACTGGATCACATCGGGTTGACATTTGCTTGTTGCAGAATTTGCATACATGGAAAGGCGTCGTAGGCTGCTCGATCAGAAGCATCGTCTGATAAATCAAGCACAAAAAGGTTATTAAAATCACTTCAAGCAGTCGCGGATGGAAACAAGTCTTCTGGTGAAATGGAACCCACAAGAGGACAAAACACGCAGTACACTGTGTCAGGTGCAGTTTTAGGCCTGATTATCAGATATATATATAATTAATTACTATATCAGTTTGGGATCAGAATATCACTTCTAGCACTTGGATCGGGATCCAAGCGCAGCCCAAGAGCATTTTCTCTTTCCCAGAAAGCAGGCCGCTCTCTGCTGATATGTCAACAAACGGGGCTGTCCAACTACAACACGATGTTCTGTCATTGGACGCCCTAAGATTAGTCAGAACCGCCATGTTGCGTTGGGTGACGACAGTTGTCGTATGTGGGGTGGTGAAAAAAAAGGGGGGTCAGGGTCATGTTGTTTGAAGATCCTCAACTACTGCACTTTATGAAGATGAAATTGGCTTTACGAAAAAAACATGTGATTGTATATTACAAACAATATGGCCTATTACTTATACATTACATATCTTGCAGCTTGTCACATAACTTTTTGTACACCGTAGGTAGGCTACAGTTTATGCATTGACAATTTCGTATAAGTGATAGCACAAACAAAGAGATTACCTGTTGAGGCATCAGCTGCTGCTGTTGCTGCTGTGTATTTTGTATATTGTTGGTTTGAATTTGATTTGTTTGCTGCACTTGCTGGATGTTTCGCTGCTGTTGTACGATCTGGTGTTGAATCTGTTGATGTTGCTGCTGTTGAGTTTGTTGTTGCGGTTGTTGAATGATCATTTGCTGGGGAGCAGGTTGGGCTTGGCCAGAAGTGTTATCAGTGATTGTTGCGATCTGTAAACAAAAACATGTTAGCAAACTGTGCTGAAGACTACAGGGCACATGATAAAACCTTTGATTGAATGATTAAATTTCATAAGCTTGCGGTTTGAAGATATGGTTTGACACCTTTGAACAGTACTGATTTTCATATTGAAAATAATTCAAAAGAAACCCAGGATATTGGCTAAATGTTGCTCATTGTGAAGGCATTTTACTACCAACTCTCAATTAAATTTTATAGGTTACTACTGGTATTATAAGATTTAAAAATGGTAATACAATAACAGGACGATATTTGTAATGAAATAATTGAAATTACCCCGATAACATTTTACGTGCCTGCACTGTTTGTTGTGGTTTGATTTGAGTAGTGATTTGTTGTTGTTGTTGCTGAGTAGGCTGTTGCTGCTGTTGGGAATTTTGGTCTTGGCTGCTAGATGAGTTTTCTTGGACTCTTGCACAAATCTTCTCATGCCGGATTGCATTGTACTTTGAACTGAAGTAATTTGAACAAAAACGACAGTATCTGCAAATAAAATATTTTGGAATTTCAACTTGTGCCATTGAGAAATGGTGACCATTCTAGGTCAGACTGAACCAAAAAAAATGTTTGGACCCCTGCTTCTTTTCATCACCTGAAGACTGAAGAGTATTCTTCAAGTTTTTCTGTGTAGCTTGATGGTGATGGTATGTTGCCAGAGAAAAATCATTAACAACACTAATGATTGTAATGTTTCTTGTAGAAAAATCTAGTATATGTTTTTTTTGTGGGTTTAAATAGGGGTTTTTACAAGGTTTAAAAAGAGTATGGATTGGGCAATGAAAAAGGAGCCTATGCCAGGGGGTAAGAAGGTGGTGGGTTAGGGGGTCTGGTGACCCCATATTTTTTTTAGTTGAATCTGACCTGGAATGGTCACCATTTCTCAATGGCACAAGTTGAAATTCCAAAATAAGGGGGAAATGATGCACCCTATTATGAACTCTTTTTTAGGCTAGGTTTACTTTTGTGTGTTGGTGTGAATTTTGTTAAGCATGGTCAACAAACAGAAACAAAATATATGATAACCAAGAAAGAGAATGCCTGAGCTTCTTGAACATATCTGTTTTCCTGAAACTGATAAATTTTTGCAACATTTATGCTGTTCAAGAAATCCATGCAGACATGCATGAAAGCCTGGGCTTGTTCCAAATGTGACATTAGAAGGAGACAATGCTACAGCTTAATCAACTAGCCAGGACAACAATAAACAAACTTGTCTGAAGACAAGGTCACATGGCAAACATTAATTAATGCATCAAGAAAAGCAGTTAGGATAAACTGACCTCTCAGGTTTTCCAGGAGGATTAGATGAGACGACTGTAGAAAGCATTCCATTTGCAACTGATAGAGGCACCACAATGGGGTCATTGGCTTTGTGAAATAACCGCTCATGGCGAATTGCATTCCATTTCGTACTAAACTCCTTTGCACAAAACTTGCAAATATGCACCCGGCGACCATGAGAATGTTGTGGCACGTTGACAACATTGCGAGTTGTGGCAGCGACAGCATTCGCATTCTGTGCCATAAAATATAGTTATCATAGCTGCCACTTTTTATGTTTAAATATTGAAAAACAGTCAACAATAATGGCACCTATTACCAGTAACGTTTGTGTAATTTCTACTTACATACACAACTATTAGTGAAGACTACATTACATAGTAACTGCAGCATCCATGCGATTTTAAACAACAGTTCAACAAATCTATATCATACTAAACTTTCATAAATGCAGCTCATATACGCTTGAAAGTTAGTCAAAAATTATTTTAAAATGGTAAATAAAACTAACAAGATCAATGGTACTTAATAATTAATTTGTCCCAATAAGGTATGATATATACATTGCAAATTAAGCACAAGCAAGTTGAGTAAAGGTATGCTTTTACATGAACTTACTACATACTTTGCATTTTTTTAAGTGTCGTGTTAGACTGTCTTGAGCTGAAAACTCAACTTGACAGAACATGCATTGGTATTCTTTGCTTTCTACAGGTGCAGCAACTACCAGCTGCTGTACTGATGATGTGCTTGACGGTGTATTGAGTTTGCAAATCTTTTCATGACGAGATGCATTAAATCTAAAAATGTCAGCATATTAGTAAGTTTTAGTGTAATGAAACTTATATAGCTCATATAAATTTCCACTTTTTTTGTTACAAAAGTTTAATTTTAAGTTGAAATGGGTCAAGATAAAATGTATGGATGGCTTACAGATGTTAGTGTCAAACAGAACAGCAGAGAAAAACATTTTTGTCAATTATAACCATTATAAAAGTTCACATTTTTAATGAAGCAAACGACACTTGCAGGTTTTAATCCACCTACTCTACACATAATTTTTATCATTTATATAGAAAACCTGATGCATTAAAACTTACAAATCCCAAGTAAAGTCATACAACACTTCTAGTTTATAGTGAACAAATTATACCTGGAACTAAACTTTTTGTTGCAAAATGTACAATTCTGTGTTTTAGACATAGAAGTGGCGTTATTGTTGACTGGTTCCGGTGCTCGCACAGGAGTAAGATTGACAATTTGTCCACCTGTGACTAGCTGCTGCATATTTGGTTGGGAGACCTGTTGCACAGGTGGTGGTAATATTAATGTACTGTGCAAAGAAGGAACCATAGATAAAGCAGATTGTGAATTTGCATGAGTTGCTATTGGTGGATTCAAGCTAACAGTAAAAACACCAGTTTGACTTGGATTAGCAAGCATCATGAGAAACTTGGAAATTCAATTGCAAAAGCGGCAAGAAATATCCCTATGTGCTGGCAACCAATAAATGCAGCTGAAATTATAACATTGCCTAACTGCCTAAGATGTTTCTGAAAAAGTGTGTTATGGAAGATTTAAATAAAACAGATATGTTAATTACAACTCAAACTACTGTACACTGTTTAGCAATGGAACCTAAACATTTTTTTTTTAAACTGGGGTGGAGCAATTTTATAGGCCTACAAGAATTAAATTCATTTGAAGGATTGTGTTCAAAATAACAAATGAGGCAGAGATTTATGCAAGAATTCAAAAACTTAAAATCAAAATTACTGTGTCCCCTCAATTGTGTTCAAATAGCCCTTTTACAAATGTGTGTGTTAGTCAATCTTGACAACTGCTATCAAAACTAATCCATTTGTTTACATTTTTCGTTCTCTGGTTAATTTATCCCGCAATTGTGTAATAACAGCACGTGGAGAAGATAGTGACAAGTAAACAGACTAAAATGAGCAACTTTCTTCATTAGCGAGAAAAACCCTCTTACACTGTTATTTCCTTTTTATTTCTTGGCCTCCCACAGCTAGTTTCTTTGTGTAAAGCTCACAAAAACGCCAGGCGAAATCCCTGGCTCTGATTGGTCGGTTTGATCATCACGAACAAACGACAGTTGTGCCTGTGCTCGTAAATCTTCTTTCACAAACGCATCATGAGAAAGGAGAAAAGGCTTCCCAACAATTTATTGTGGTTCTAGTTTTGATAAATAAGTTTTGTAAACCTGAATAGAATTTTTTTGAATGGGAAGCGTCAACATTTTGAATAATTTTAGCTTAAAAATTTGCAAAATGCAAGTAAAATGTAAACTTATTTTGTCGTGATGTCTCTGCGGAAATGGATCGCTGTGCTAGCCTTCTCTGGAACTATAGCTTTACTGCCTTTCAATACCTTTGTCACACCAAAAAAATATAATTAAACGCGCTTCTGATCAAGAAAATGTTAAATATCGACTTGAGACGTAGTTAACTGCATTTTAACTCTCCTTATTAACTAGGAAATCTTGAGGAGAAAACGTACATAAAAGAAATACATTTCAACTTCTCCGTGAAAATGCGCAAAATGGCGTAGCTCGAAAAAGAGAAGTAAGTTGATCAGTCATCCGTGACGTGTGGTAACCGCATTACACATGTGCAAAAATTAAATTTTTGAAACAGAAGTGTATGTGCCACAGCTACATAGCATCTGAAATACAAAAAAATGGTTGGTTTTAATCTTTATCATCGGACAAACAAAGCCTTTGATAGGTTATTCCTGGTTGTTTCGCATACTTGTAAAGGCTCTTGACACAAGGTGGGTAGAGTGAAGGCTCCGATTTTTTTTTGTCGTTACTTGAGAGATATTCCATTCACTAGGTACCGCTGAATGGAGAGCTGTCTTGAAATGTGTTGCGCAAGCGCATACCCCGAGAGCCAAATCCACGTCGCGTGATCAATCAACCAAAATAACAAATCTCACTATCATAAAGTGTAACAACTCTTGCAATTGAAAGAACAGTATAGTACCGTATGATTAAAAACTGACCCAGGCCCGTAACTAGGGGGGGGCAAGGGGGCGAAGCCCCCCTACAAAACTGTTGGCCCCCCCTGGGGAAAAAATCATGTTAATTAGCTCTGTTCGCTGACTTTTCAGTTTTATACCCGATTTTCTTGTGATGTTTAATTGTAAACATTGTGTGTTTAATGGTGTGGTCGAATGTTGTGTTGGACAGACTCGAGATTTATTGTTGGTTAGATCCAGAGTAAGCTACACCAGTTTCCAACTGAGCTAAGCAGTGTGACAGCCGATCAGTCCCCAGAATACTGTGCAGAAAGTTGACTGCCAAATACACGCCTTACTGATTTGTGATTTCCTAGTGATGGAAGAGTTAGCCTACTATACTAGTTGCTGTATGAATGAAAGAGGAAAGGGATCTGACAAATTTACTGATGTATGGCGTGATAGACGACATTGTTTTGGAGATGAAACTCAGATTTGCTGACAATTCATGGTTTTACACATCTGTTCGTGCCCTTTCAAGAAAAAATGAAAACTTCTTGGACCGTGAATCGCTCATTCCACTAGGCCTATATACGCAACTGAAGATAGATATTCCATCAGAGGCGGAATTGCAAGTCGCAAAACAGTTCCTACATGACCGTGTGGAAGTTGCAAACTTCCGATATACTAGCCTACTGAAAGTACTGTACAATCAACGACTGGCATTCCCGAATGTATAGGCTATAAACTTGCTGCTACTATGGCATCATTCGGGTCCAGTAGTGCGGTTTGTGAGAGCCGCTTCTCGGTCTTATCTCAGATAGACAAGCCTGCACGCAGGTCTATGTTCCAGACGAGACAGGCGAACTTGGTCCTGTTGGGGTTTCAAAAGAAAATGATCGAGAAAATAGACCTGGACGTTTTTGTTAATAGACTCAGTGAAGTCCACCAACGCCTTCTGTTAAGGTAGGACCTAACCTATCTATGGCGAGGATATATTTCACTGATGGTGTGAAATACATTCTCAATATTATCCTTAACAGATTGATCTTGAAGAGATGATTGTAGATTCTGCACTAGAGAAAAAGAGGTGCAATCAAGGGCGCGGGAAGTAGGGGTGCTCAAGGGGGCTGCAGCCCCCCCCTAGAGAAAATTCAGCCCCCCCTGGAATTTTTAATAATTGCTTCAGCCCCCCCTAGAAAATTCTGACAATTTAAGGTAGGCCTACATAACATAATTTCAGAAATTTTTTTGAACACTAATTGCTACGATGAATCGAGTTCCTGTTACGTGTCGCGCTCATCAATTGCAAGAGTCGTCAATCACAGGGAGCTATAGCCTACCTCTCAGTGGCGGTGCTAGCCACCTTCCCTACTAACACGGCGGTACATCGTTTATTGGACATCATTCTGCACTATTTAGCCTACGTTTCATGCGTAGGCTACTTCTGGACATTACAATAATACATGATAATGCTTGTCAAGTCTGACCGACATGACAGAAGATACCGTAGTGCAATGAGAGGAGACGCACGTGCAAACATATTCGGCTTGGTAAAACAAGCACGCACGACGCGGCTTTATTTTGCGATTACCTGCAGCAGGGAAGTTTTTCAGTCTGCAGAAGCCGTCGCAAGACAGCTCCAAAAATCTTTGCTTCTTCAGCTTTGGAATCAATCACCACTCTCGGCGAACGGATCAAAAATCTCAGAAAAGATGAATTCGTTTCCAAGCTTATGGAAGCAGCGAACGTCTTTGCGTCTGTCAATAACCTAAAGACGCCAAAGGATTTCCGAGTGAGAAAAACTCCAGCAAGATTTCGAAACACAGAGGAATCGGATGCTTTGTCGTCTGCGGGAGAAGGAGCGTAGAAACGGCAATACATCGAAGCCCTTGATTTGGTTCAAGCTGAGCTTGATCGAAGATTCGACCAGGCGGATCTGCTTACAGCAGCCAACAGAGAGAAGGTCCTTTTGATCTGTGCAAACGGTGAGGAAAGATCTGATACTGAGATCAGCTTACCCAATGCCATCAGAAAAGATCGCCTAAAAACGGAACTTAGCCTACTTTGCTCAGCGATGTTTTAAGTGGAAAAACCGCAAACTCCGTTCAAAAGGTTGCTGAGATACTATTGCAACTAAACCCTCAAACACTGAATCTTTTCAAAGAAACGCAAAAATTCGTGGAGCTCTGCTTTTGCCTCTCGGTTTCGGTTGCATCATCACAACGTTCTTTTTCTGCTCTAAGACGCCTGAAAACGTGGTTGAGAAGCTCAATGACACAAAAACGAGTTACGGTACTCATCTTGCGTTGATGCTTGTCCACCAAAACATTTTGGACACTGTGGATGTCAAAGAACTTATGAAACAGTTTATAGAGAAAACACCTGAGCGAAAATCAATCTTCGGAAGCGTGTGAGAGCTCATTTCTACAAACTGTCGTTTTCATATAACTTTCTAATTTGTTCGTTTTCATTATAATTTCCTGAACAGCTGCTTTGCTGTTTGCCGTTCTTCATTTGTTACAATTTGCAATGTGTGTGTTTTAGCGTCGTTTTTTTTTTTTTACACAGGAGACCGCATGCCCAGTACCAGTTGTAAATGTTCCCCCATGTAAGGGGGGTCTGGGGTGCGAAGCCCCCCAGAAGCTGACAACACTACGACAGCTTCAGCCCCCCCCCCCCCTAGAGAAAAATAGTTCCCGCGCCACTGGGTGCAATGTAGGTTACACATTGTACAATTATTTACAAAACGATGAGTGACAGGTGCAGCGGCTGCAGCCCTATTTTATCATAGTTGAACGCCTATTTTCTATGTATATTTTGTGTGATTTATACAGCGCATTAAAGGAAAATGCAAATAAACTAAAACGAACTCGAAGTTCATGAAAGGATTAACTAACAAAAGAGTCAACTACAAAATCATAAATTTTTATTTCACTGCGTTTCTATGCCAATTTTTAACCATTTTATCGCTAGTTGATGGTCGGATCCGGATCAGATGTTTTAAAAATGATTTTGTTTCTCAATTTCTATGCAGTCGTCATTATAACTGCTTAAATGTAATTGACTCTATAATGCCAGTTTACGCTGCTGTTTCTATGATAATCTATGCTAATGTAAACGCTGTAATACGATTAATGTTTTTGCTTAGATACATTGTGTACAAACGTCGTTTTCGTACATGATACGGAAGGTAAAAGTTGAGCCCCCTCTGGAACACTTTTTGCCCCCCCCCCCCCCCCCCCTTGGTGCTCCAAGCTAGTTACGGGCCTGAACTGACCCAACAGGTGAAATATAGTGCCAATATTACATATTGGTCCAAATAGTTAAACGAGTCCAGAAAATGTCTTGTGGGGATCCGTAGTTGTGGTCATTCAGTTAGGCTACCTATAGAGTGTGAAGAAAAATATCAGTATTGCTGATGCGGCATTGACCGCATCAAATATTTCTGGAAACTTTCTTGGTTTCGTATTATCTGAATTTATTACTTTGTTTCACATATGGTAGGCTACGGTAACAAAAAGAAACATAGGCTAAGTTATATTGCAGTTAGTCTATCAGTTTTTGAAACTAAAGATCAATTAAAATTTTTATCAAATTCAGCAGCAAATGAAGTCTTTATCTCCGTCCAAGATTAATTCACTAACGCGTTTGCAGTGATGGGCATTATCGGCGATAAATTTTTATCGCTTATCGTTATCGCTTAATTATTTTTTCAGTTATTGTTTATCGTTATCGCCAAAGGCAATATTTGATTATCGACGATGATTAATCGCCGATAAATTTTATTTCGGATCAACACACAAGTGGAAAGAACATGAAAAGTAATATTTTTACTAGCCACCTAGTTCATGCAACTAAAATTAAAACCAGTTCTTCTTCAGTGCCTGAAGTGTGTGTGCACAGGTCGTTGTCATGGGAGGGGCACGCCCCCTGCAGCGACGGCCCTGACAACACAATAATTTTTAGAGTTGCAAATTGCAATGCAATGAAATGCATGCAACAAGTCTCTTGTTGTTTTGCTGCAATCGGCAATCGCGAGTGAATTTTACAATTTAAATGTAAGCGCACAGGCGGCACAAATTCCTTTGAAGCAAAGCGAAAAAAATTGGCAAGTGGTTTATGAAAGTGTCGCAATACGAGGCCGCTTTTACATCGGAAACATGGTCTTTCGCGCCACCATCACTGAAACAAGTCATTGCAGAATATGATATTGCTTGAAGCATTTGACATGCAGACCGACATCACACTTTTTGCATCTTGTAGTAGTTTTTGCATGACAATAGGCGCATCGAGTTGCGTGGTAAAATTATGCTAAATACACCCTTCTCATTTACCTATGCTGCATAGCCGAGTGGTGAGAGCGCTGGAACGGCAATCGAAAGGGCGCCGGTTCGACACCGCTCATGAGCATACAGTTGCGTATCGAGTTGCGTGATTAAATTATGCTAAATACAGTATAACCTTTCTCATTTAGCCTACCTATGCTGCATAGCCGAGTGGTGAGGGCGCTGGAACGGCAATCGAAAGGGCAGGACACTGTCTTTCGCAGCAGTGGCGGCTCGTGGTCTCAAAACATGGGGGGGCTGCATCAACTAGTAGACTAACCTAATATAAATAATTATAAACCTGTACCGGACTGAGTCATAAATGCACTGAGTTAGGGTTAGTAACATGTTCTTTTAATTGGCTGTCGTTTAATGTTTTTATCGTTTACAGCAGGGGTTCTTAAACTTTTTTAAACACGGACCCCTTACAAATTTTTTTGGATTGTGTGGACCCCCTTCATGGCCTAGTCTGATAAATCTTTTTTGGTCATTGGACATGACGCAATAAAATTAAAATGAATTGGTAACAAAATTTATTTCCATTTGAATAAGGACCTTCTGATGATCCTCCTTTTAGGGTGAAACAGGCTGTCAAGGGTTTAGAGAGTAGTAACTACATTTGATTTGAGGTAACAAAACTTATGTTTCATTAAATTTAAGAAATAGCGAATGTAGATTGTTTTTCAATATCTTCGATTTAATTTCATTAATGTGAAGGATGCTGCTGTTTGTTTTTAACAAGAACATGAAATTGTGGCTTCGTCTTTGATAGGGTAACACGCATGTCATCCTTTGCATCCAACCGGTTTCGACTCTTTGTTCTGGTAGTTAGGCTATCAAGGATGAAAATCTTGATTCACATAAATATGTAGGCTAGTCGTAAAAGGGATTATAGCAGCCCTGGCTCTCTTTACCAAAAGGGGATATGCATAAACCTTTCACAATCTTAACCTAGCCCAGCTGACGTCTAGCTTAGCTGCAACTGATAAAATTTTGCAATGTTGAAATAGCGGCAAAAACAATTATGTGGGAAGTGACGTAATAAACGTACGTTACAAAAGTTGAAACTCAAACTAGAAATCATCAGCATTGTTTGAAGTTAATATCTTTTCTTTTGAAAAATTTATTCCATTTTTGAAAGATTTCCATTGGGCCTTCATGGATCCCCTAAAACTAATCCGCGTACCCCTTGGGGGTCCATGGACCCCAGTTTAAGAACCCCTGGTTTAAAGTAAATTTTTGATAATGGCTTAAATTTGGTCAAGTTTAGGTGGTCACCAGATGTAGCTAGTAGTATTTTGGGACTTGGTATTAACTTAGTTGGTTAGATCTATGCTTGTGCTTTCCAACGATAGCAAATTTGTTGAAATTGAACAACAAATGAATAAATGGGAGACAATTTCCTTCAGGTGTTTTTCAGTGCATTTCCACCCCGTACTTCCTTCTTTATAACAGTCCATTCCAACCTGTGTGACGTATCAAGACGTCATCATCCCAAAAGGACGAATTGTGAAAGAGCACCAATAATTACAGTAATTGGCTTTACTTCAACATCAAGTAGGGATCGCTAACTCGGCTGGAAATCCGACAATCGGAGTGTAAAAGTGTTGCCAGATATTTTTTATATTTTTAGAAAAAATGTTATTTTGGCATTTTTAAAGAGTAGTGGTCGCCCAAAGCTTGTCCGTTTAAAACTAACATGAAGTTTAAAACGGCACAAGATTGAGTTAAAGTAGTTTGTAGTTGTGTTACTTTGCAATAAGAATGTGCTGAATTTATGTGCAAAACTTAAATAAAACTTGCAGGTTTAAAAAACATTATACTAACCAGTTAAGAACAAAAAAATTGAGAAACTTAAAAATACACCTCAGGAATAAAGAGCTTCATGTCTTAAGTGTTGAAGCCGGTAATTATTTTTCAAGTAATATGTTTTATGTACAAGAGAGGTTAAATTTGCCAAAAATATGATAGTTTGATATGTGAACAATAAAATTGCTTTAGATTAGCTTTAAAATATTTATTTACGGGCAAGTTTTGGGCAACTACTACTTTAAAAATGCCAAAATAATATTTTTTTCTAAAAATATAAAATCTATCTGGCAACACTTTTACACTCCGATTGTCGGATTTCCAGCCGAGTTGGCGATCCCTATAGTATGAATCCCTGATCAAAACTAGTCTGTCTCAGTGACTTCTCAAAACACAGATCAAGTAAAGTAACCTACGATTCTTTCACCTAATCACCGATAACTTCCACACGCTTACCCTAAAGATTTACGAGAACCAAAGTTGGAATCCCTGACTAGGGTCTTACTCTGTTCTATTTGCAGTCCCTACAGCGCTTGTTTAGTGACGCTAGAAAACTTTTTTCTGAAAAACCTACGTCATAAAAAAAAGAACAAGCAACACCGGACATGCAGAATTTGCAGACCCAGAGTTGCCAATTAATTTTTGTAACACAAATTTTTTTTTATTACAAAATATTAAGAGTTTTTTTAATTCTTCAAGCAAAATAAATTAAAAAACATGGCAAAACGATCTATATGTAATATAATTCACATATGCACAAAAATGTTGGGGGGGGCTGCAGTCCCGCAGTCCCTTATGACGAGCCGCCACTGTTTCGCAGGACACTTAAAGGCATGCTTGAAGGTGGACATGAAGATTGCCTTCCTTGCCTTCCCGTCCACTTAATCTAAATCTTCAACCACCGGGCGTAAGCCTGGATACGACGACGATTTACCTATGCGCCATAGCCAACGCTCAATCAAATATTTTTATTCCCACTAATAATACAGTGCCTATATTGTAATTCTTATCTCAACAACTCAACGTTCTGCCATTGCTTTAATGATGGTGTTCACAAAGAAAACAATAAAAAAATTATCTGAAATTATCAGTAAATTACGATAATTATGTTATTGTTCTTGAACAAACACGACTAATTTGACAAGCTTGATGGATTTCACAGTATGCACATTTTTACTACCAATAACGCTTAAGATCAGCCTACTGATAAATTTTCAAGCATTTTGCGTTTTTTGGAATTTTTTAAATTATTGCTGACTTAAGCAGAAAGCAAAATACAAAGTTTGGAATTTTTTATGGTATTTTCATTTGATTTAATTATTTTGCCTACTGCTCGTAAGCGGCAGTGTAACTCAATTGATAAAAGCATCCAACTGGTATCTGAAGGTATAATTATAAGCACGGCGGTTACCTTAGTGGTTTGATTCTGGATCAAGAGGTTGAAGATTCGATACCTACTGCCGCTGTTGCGATTCTATTCATGCATAACTTACAAAAAGTTTTGTCCCTTTACAGTACATTATGTTCGATTTTTCGTCATGTTGATGAAAACAGTTCCTGCTGCATGGGGTGGGGCAGCGCTAATCAAGAAAAAAAAAATTATCGTTATCGGACATTATCAGCGATAATTTATAGTTTATCGTAATCGCATAATTTTGTTTTGATTTATCGTTTATCGTTATCGCTTTAGGCATTTTTCGTTTATCGATTATCGTTATCGCTTAACTGAAAAATAAGTTATCGCGCCCAACACTGCGCGTTTGATACAAGGTTTTGCCATCTTGTTTTGGTGCATTGGTTGTTTCAATTCAACTTTTTCTTTAATTTTACTGAGGTGTTGCGGCCGTGCCATATTTTAAACTGATTGTCATGCTTTGGTATTATGCACGTTAGGCTACAACATCGGCGTTTTTGTGACTTCTACCTTTTCAGACTTCTGCTATGTTTAGCATATTGTGTTTTCGTTTTGATGATAAGAAACAAATACAAACTGAATTGAAGTAGCCTAGTGCAGCCTAATTTTTTTAGATCTCTTAATCTTTGGATTTATTTTGTTCCATCAGATGTCATACGGTACTTTGATTTCATATACTGTTTTCCAATTTTTTCATTTATTTGTATTTGCATCAGACTCAAGATGGTCCATATTACAATCAGTCATAAAAAGTAAAATCAAAGCAAATACGTACTCAACTTCGAAGAGCTGTGTCATAATGTAGCCCAGTGACGATCGGTGAGGGAAAGCAAGGAAAGCAGTGCTTACCTGAGCGAAAACTATGCAAAATATAATGACTGAATTCTAGGTTTAACTTCTTATTATTTTTATCAAGTCTATTTTAACTTGAAAATTACTGTGTTCGTGACTAGAATTACTCGTAACGCTTGTGAGTAGTCTAAGTCCTCACCAAACCGCATTTCTTGCCTTTAAATGACAATTAACGCAAACGCTTTTGTCAGAAACCATCACTGAAGCTCCAGGGAAATCAACTTTCAAAATTGCTTACCCTAAATTGAAAAACGCCTTCGTTTTATCCAATCCTCAATCGTTTTGCAAAACGACACCAGCTGCTTAGCCAATCAGATGTGTTATCTGGTGTTATGGTTAAAGTTGCTTTCCCAGTGACGTCAATGCGTATCTCATAGCGGCTGCTTTTGGTTTCAGGCGAAAGGAATACAGCCTCTACGCATGAGTGATTTTCGGGCTTGTAACTATAGGCTACTGAGTACGCTGAAAATAAAGCTGGTTCTCTTACCAAAAAAAAACATAGATTCTGCAATAAGACATGCAATTCCAAAGGGTACATTAACCAACCAGTACTGAAACAGCACAAGTGTTTTTTAAATTCTTTGGGTCAATAGACTGACATCACAAGTTCAGAGCAAACATACTTGTGTTCTTCAAGAATGGACTAGCTTAATTTATAGGCTAATTATTTGCTCTTTACTAGGCCTAGTGCACCAGTCCAATGCATGTCGTAAATGCTTACAGATGACATTGACAATAAGTTTTTGTGCTCAGTCTAAAAAAGCAGCCAATATTCTAGACTAGTCCCAGTTTGATTGATTGATTGAATCTTTATCCTCGGACTGAGAAAGTCCGAAGATTTTGTTTTGGAAATGCTCTCAGAGCGCACCAAATTGGAAGTGTTTTTCAAAATTTTCTGGGGGAGGCCCCCAGACCCCCCGCTGGAAGTGTTGCCTTCGGCAACACTCCTTCGGGCTTCGCCCGACGGTTACGCCCCTCGTGCCTACTACCTTGCTGCAACATATTTCCAAGTTGCTTTCCCAATGGTTTAAGCCACCGAACGTCACTGATGTAGCCTATACCGTATATACGAAGATTGATAGCAAGTCGGTTCGCATTAGTTCATAAATACATTGGTTAGAAGATAACTGACAACGTGTTACAAACTCCGAGTACAAACTAATATAATTTTTTTACGAATGAGAGCTTGAAAAGTTGTGGTAGCCTATTGTTACCAACAAAAGCACAAGTGATGCTGCATCGTTTCTGCAGATGAAACAACATTCTGTATAACAATTGTCGTATCCAACACGTAAGCGATTACTACTAGATAAAAGATAGTTACACCATAGTTGGCAGGCATATAATAAGAACGAAACAACACATTTTAACGGCAATAGAACATTTCGAAAACCTTGTTTTCAGCATTTTACCAGAACAATGCAACGACCGTAATTGTCATTTCATGCTTAAACTGCTTTTTTGTGCTTGAAAGCTACTAAATTAAAATTACTAGAATGAAAACATGTTTAAATTTTAACCTTTTCGACAAGCAACAACAGTTTAATAAATTTTAGTTTCAGAATCTTGGTCTTTTTTCTTCTTGCAAAAGGTTAAGATGCTGTATTAAGACGCTCTTATTGCTTTTACAATTTCACCGTCGTTTTTAGTGGCAGCCCTGATTGCTAGTAGTTTCACAATGAAGCGTGCCAAAGGTTATCAACGCGTATAGAAAAGTTTGGAAAACTTCATTGGTGATCAGTCAATCAATGAATGGTTTACTTGCCAGAAACAGCACGTGTTTAAAATATTTGTTGTAGTAAAGATTCAGTTAAAACGGTATTGTGCTAAAGCACAATCGCTAGTTACCGCCCCGTTAGCTCAGTGGATAGGCGCTCAAGATCAAGCGGCACTGGTTCGACTCTTGGTGTGTGCGCTTGAGCAACGCATTATCAAGGACTGCTCTCCATTCAGCGGTATCAAATAGATGAAATAATTCTCCCGCAACAACAATCGGAAACTTCACTCTGCCAAGCTCGGTTACAGACCCTGCTTTGAGAGCCTTTACAAGTATGCAAAACAACCAGGAATAACCTATCAAAGGCTTTGTCAGTCCGTGGTCATGGTGCATTACCAAGAGTGCTGATGGTCATAAGGAGAACACATCTTGGTGCGTTTAGCTCATAACAAAGAAGGTAAAGGTAGGCAAAAAAATTCTATCATGCACAAAACCTTTTTAAAATGCAACGCACTAGGCCTTGCACGACTTACAGAATAATTACAGTTTGACAGTATAAAACAACGCAAAAACAAAATAATTATATGTTATCAGTAACAAGCTAGATGCCAGCTGGAGCATAATACTGTGATTACTAATAACATATAATTATTTTGTTTTTGCAGCAGTGGCCGAGTAGTTAGCTTGTTGGGCTCGCAGTCGTGAGCCTGCATGTTCGACTTCAGCCACCCACACTTGCTGTTGTTTCTCTGGGCAAGAAACTTCACGATAATTGTCTCTACCCAGTGATCGATTTCGCGTAATGGGTAGTGCCAAATTTAAGTCATAAGTAGAGTAGACAACCGGAAACAGACATTGCCGTCGGCTGCAGCGTAGGTCAGGTGTACGTCGGAAGGCATACAGCCGTATACCGATGTATAGCGCTCAAGTCCGCTTTCCCGCAATGCAGGATAAAGATATGACAAACAGGCAAAACCTTTCAATGGGTTGCTTTGGCAAATTTTTATCAAACTGTACAAACACCATGAGTTAAAATGATAAAGAATTTAATTTGCATTGAAGGAACCTTTCGATGGGTTACTTTGGCAAAGTTTTGACTACTGACATGATATATACTTAGATATCTTAGAAGTGGTTAGTTTGAAGAAAAATTATGGCAGAGACTACACAAAAAAGTAGGCAACCTCAAAGGTAAGTTTTCCAACTATTTTATTTATAGTTTTTTAACTATGCAACATATTGCCATTAGTAGCAACATATTGCCATTAGGCAATACTCTTCATAATTTAAAAATGATGGTAGAATTTATTGTCGGGGTATATTATCCTTGTTGGTTCAATATTAAAATTGAGCACTCTTGGGTCGCAGGGCCACGTCACATTCTGCGCCAACTCCGGATGCAAAACAAGACAGTAGTGGATGCTGTCATGGCAACCATCAAACGTTCAGCATGGTATGCATTCAACAAAAACATCATCCAGACTCTTTTGTGCTCAGAAGACATTGAGAAGAGAAAAGCTGGAGTACGAAAGATTACAGATCTGAGGGAGGAGATGATGACACACTCGGAGATGTTTCAGTACAACCCAGAAAGACACCTTTCATTAACCCAGATGCTTCCTCTCTGATTGAGCTAATCGACTGGTCTGACAGGGTGTACGAACCACCTTTGACTTGCATGCTTACAATAGCGCAAGTAAAGTGCTTGATTAACGAACCTATGAAAGTTCCACAGTGGCCTTGTCATGGTCAGTCAATTGAAAGGTGCGTTAAGCAAGTCACTGAGGCAGCTGGAAAAGTGTATACGGATGAAAGACGTGAGGGTTGCATCAGGGGCCAAGTAGCAAGTCGGCGCATGATGTCAAGGAATGAATCAAAACAAGACTTGATGAAACTTGTTGGTTAAGAAAATACCATTATTTTGTGTTTTGTATTGTCATTTTATTATTAGACGAGTCAATATACGGAAAAAAGGCACCTAACCCCAAAAAAATTGATACAAAAGGTTTTTCAACGGATTCTGTTACCAATGGGCATACTAAATAACATACTAAAAGTCTACCAAAATCGGATCGCCAGAAAAGGGTCATTTTCAAGGAAATGTACGGCATATTTCTAAATAATTTTGTCTATTGGGTAGATGGCGGTATTCAAGTTGTTATTGTTCTTGCGTTTGTGACATCATAATCACATGAATGCGTGCATAGTCGCATCACAATGCAAGCAAAGTTATCTTTGTTCAAGTCAAAAAGATTTATTCAGGCAAAGTCACTCAGGACTGCCAGAGCTTGTTTTTTTAATGCACTTCTGTGGTTTTATTTTTGAGTCTGGGGTTTTTGGACCATAATTTATAGGCTTTCATTTTGCTATTTTTAGGATATTTTAAGTGCTAAAACGCTAATAGTGTTAAGAAAGTTAGTTATGAAAAAAAGCAGCATTTTTTCGCGCCATCGACGCGATATTTGCTGCATAGTTTTATTTTGACCATTCTGGAGCAACATGCTAGTTGCAAGAGTTTTGCCAGGCGTGCTATTTTCCCACCGACTTTGGCTAGTTTGGCGTTTTTTGTACACAATCAAGCGGTATTTTCGGTGTTTTTAAAAGCTGGGGCTTTTTGTTTGGATCTTGTTTCATGTTATCCGTCGCAGCAGCCAGTTCTGGGCAGGCCTCAGCGCAGATCTCGTCATCGAGACGACATTGATGAGGTCGTTGAAAACCACTGGGGGTCATGACGCACGGAAATGGAATGGATGAAAAGCAGAGAGCCCTTTGGACCATGTCCATTGTCCTGGTCCATAACATCAGAATACAACATCGCTATGCAAGAGTTTACAAACTTGTCATTCACGACATCTGAACAGCACAAGGATTCAACAAAGGCAAGGATGAAAAGGGACGCTGCTGACCTGGAGAAGATCAGTTCAAAACTTGTCGTATGTTCACCTTTCTTGCAAGATGCTTCGTTAAGGAACGTTGTCACTAGTGTTGTAGCCGATGATAGTGTGAACGTGCACGAATATGGGACTGTTGGACAAAAAATCTTACAAAAAATGACAGGACAACCTGTATTCGCATACTCATTCAGTAGAAAGGATAAAGCCAGGACCCTTGGGAAAAAATCTGCTATCAAGGTCGCTCCTGATCGAACCATTGATACTGCACTTCTTTTTCAACGCTTCATAGTGGTCTCCCAAGCTGGACATCTATCACTGGAGGAAGTTATGTGTTACGAGCTTAGTCCTTTCCCTCCTGCTCTCTTTGAATCGAGACATGTATTCCGAAAAGCTGATAAGCCACAGTTAGCACACGCGATCTGTGATCAAGCAAGTTTACAATGCAATCCTACATTCTGTGCCAAAAACGGAGTGCCACGTACTTGATGGCGGTTCACTCCTTCACCGCATACCATGGCAGCGTGGACAAAGCTATGGTGAAATAGCACGGTCATATGCTGATTTCACCATCCGGCAATATGGATGGTGAAATCAGCATAAACTTCGGAAACAAAATTGCACCGTGGTAAATGCATCTGGGGATGCTGATGTAGAAATTGTGAAGGCCGCACTGGAGACATCTCTTCTCCAGACAACAACGCTGAATGGAGAAGATACCGATCTCCTTGTGTTAATTGTTTACTATGCACAAGAAGATAGTAAGGGCCTTTATTTCAGGTCCAAAGCTCATGGCAGTACCAAAGTAGGCTATACAACATCAACCGTTTGAAAAAAAATCTTTGGACATGACATGTGTTCTGAGTTGATATTTATCCATGCCATGACTGGTTGTGACCAATGATGAAACCAAAGACTGGCTGTTCTCTAGTAGCCTTCCAGTGTAGTCCGGGAACATCGTGAATCTGGGGTGGTAAAAGGATAGACTCTCGGCCCCAGACGCTCACACGACGACGACGACACTACGTCTCGGATATTCGGTGTTGGCAAGAAGACTGTTTTTCGGAAACTTGTGCAAGGAGATCCTGTTCTTCGGTCTTGTGCTAAAGCAGTGTTTCCCAAACTTTTTTTCAATAGCGCCCCCCTAAACAACAAACAGAGTATCAAACGCCCCCTTCGACAAAAAAAAGTAAAACCAAAGTTATTATCCATTCACAACAACTTAAAGATCAATTCTAATGAGACGGATGAGGTTGGTGCAGATCAGCCTCTTGATATCGGGTTTCATTTTGGATAGGAACAATCTTAAGTCTCCCCGTTTGACTATGCCAAGACGGTTTCTTTTGTTATCCAGAAGCGTTGTTACGGCACTGAAAGCACACTCCATCAAGTATGAGCTGGGAAAGGCAATAATAAAAACTTTGACCCGATTCCGCACGTGGGGGCATTTCTCTTTGTTTGTTTGTTTATGTTTATCCTGCATTGCGGGAAAGCGGACTTGAGCGCTATGCATCGGTGTACGCCTTCCGACGTACACCTGACCCACGCTGCAGCCGACGGCAATGTCTGTTTCCGGTTGTCTACTTTACTTATGACTTAAATTTGGTACTACCCATTACTCGAAATCGATCATTGGGTAGAGGCAATTATCGTAAAGTTTCTTGCCTAGAGAAACAACAGCAAGTGCGGGTGACTGGAGTCGAACATGCAGGCTTTCGACTGTGAGCCCAACGCCCTAACCACTCGCCATTGCTTTGATTTGGTTCTGTAGCCAGAACGATTGATACGAGATATTGAACTTCGGTTTGAGTGCAAAATCGCTTTGCAATTTTATTAGTTCCTCCTCAAGAATTCCATTTTCGGAAATATCACAGAATGGGTCGATTACCCAGTCGTGGATTTCTAACTGGAATACATCCTGGAATCGAACTCCCATGCCTTTGTGGACTTCTTCAAGATGATTGCTGTACGTCTCTACATCAACATCAGATATGCCTTTGTCACTGGCATCAAGTTGATGCAAGCTTGAGAATTGGAAAAATTCTCGTCTGGCTAAATTTCGCTCATACAACACGAGCTTATTTCGTTACCCTGAAGGAATAATTAATTTTGATTCATTAAATTTGGAAAATACCCTTTGTCTGACAAGTAGGCGATATCATTTCTCACAACCAGGACGTCATTCGCAAGGCCAGAGTTACAACTATTTAGAAATTCCACGATAGTTTCAATCAGGGAATAAAACCGTGCAAGGCAATTTCCCTTGGAAAGCTATCGTATTTCGGTGTGGAGTAGTAATGCGCTCAAAAGCTTCATCGTTCTCATTTGCACAATCGTTTGAATAAAGCGTGTATTCACAGCGTGCGCTTTAATTTTATTCATTGCTTTGATGACAGTCTTCAAAGATAAATTAAGACGAACGCTAGATCAAAATACTCTCAGACTGTAAGATCGGATTTGCGTAATCGCAGTGCTTCAAATTGCCATGCGTTATGCGTTACGTTACGACCTCAACTAACTTGTAAGGCACTGCGAAGCGACGTTGCCAACATAATTTCCACAATATCTGCCACAGAGCTCTTATAGTCACCGTCTTCTTTTGTATTTCTTTGAAGCGAAACATGACAAAAAATGCTTTGCAATCCTCTTCTTGTAACTGCCCCGATTTACTCTCAGCGCCCCCCAATCGCCCACTTTATAGCCAGCGCCCCCTTCATGGTCGCCAACGCCCCCAGGGGGGCGCTGGCGCCCACTTTGGGAACCACTGTGCTAAAGCATTCACTGCCCCAAACCAGACCACAGAGATAATCAATGACCTTGGGTGCCAAGTAATGGCTGTCTTCTTTGATGGCCAGAGCACAGATTCGCTTGCGACAATGCGATACAACACCTTCAGCAAGAAAGTTGTCTCTGCTTCATCATTTGTAACGTTTAGAAATATGCAATCCACGCTGCAATGAAATGTTAAATGGTATCGTTATCATATTTCATTAGATTAAAGTCAACATGGGATTTATTTCAGCCTATGGTCATGTTCATTGTTTCAGAAAAACTGTCAGAATGCCATCACCATCTGGTGCTTCTTTGACAACCAGACAAAATGAAAAGGATCAAATGGTTGAACTAAACAACCGTATGGCAATTTATGTTGAAAAAATACAATCACAAGGGATCGAGAATTCTCATCTTAAAATCCAAAAATCTAAACGAGATGAAACTTGTTCTCAACAGGTAAAAACATAACCACATGTTTATTATTCGATTCATCATCATTTTCAGCATGTAGTAGCCCACTGTTGAGCGAAGGCTTTCCTCATTTCTTGCTAATTCAGTCGATCATGTGTCTTTATGTACCACTTTGTTGTTCCACATTCTTTGTCAATCTTGTCTCATTTTTGGCTTCCTCGTTTGCGTTTGTTTTCCCAGATTGTTATTTGATTATACGCCTCTAATTGGTTGTGATGGCATGGCAAGAGTGCATAGAGAAAGAGATATTAGCTCAATGAATTTTCATACAAAGCCATACAACTGTGATGAACCAATAAAATCATGAATGGTTAAAACCTTTTGCTTAAAAATTTTATTTGATATCAAAACTGTATCACCACACACAAATACTTTGGCATCACATGCACTGTTACCACATGCAAGAAAAAAGACATTTCCAATTTTGATTTACTTTTTGTGCGTTAAGAAAGGGGGTCAATAACAACATTCAATGCAGTTGCTGAGCTGCATAAAGGTGTTAAAAATAGTTTTGCTTGTAGGCATGATAGAATTTGGTTTAAACCTATACCTACACAATACGTTTGCGTTTATGCCTTTATGACCTTGGATTCCAATATGAATATGATTCCTATATGTATGATATTATTATCATTATATATAATATATAGTACATTTCTAACTATGCTATATTTCCCAGGTAAATAACATCAAAGCGATTTATGAAAGTGAACTCAGTGAAGCAAGACTTCTATTAGACCAGTTGTCAAAAGAGAAAGCTAAACTTGAAATTGACACCAACTCTTTTCGGGAAAAGTATGAATACGAAAAGAACAGGTATATAGTCAATAGTGTTGTTATAGTACAACAGCTTTGTATTGTTTAAATTCTAAGACGGTTCCAGTGAAATATACCGCACGATGTTTCGTTTTTATGGAAAACTTCTTTTCTTGATGTCATTTCAAAGTAAACTTCTACATCAGTAAAAAAGAAGCTGTTTCTATTACCTGACCGTCATAGTCACTTTACAGCTTTCTGTTGTCATTTATAGGCTACTTGTAAGATGCAGTGTACTTTCATTTCATTAGGTAGGCCTACATTTGTAAATATGGTTGTTTTGCGTGCTGTGTCACTGTTATGTTGTTGCTGTTTGTTTGTTAAGAAATCTGGGCTCCTTCCCAGGACTTACGTTGAGGGCAATCTTAGGATGGGCAATCTTAGGATCCTAGTCAAATGCTGTTGCTGTATTTGCACTTAACACACTGTATATACAAAATAAACTGAACTTGTAACATGAACATCAAAACCAAACAATCCGTTGTTTCAAAATGAAAAAAAATATATTTATCTGTGTTTACACAATAGCCTACAAAACGCATTATTATTTCTGGGCACAGAAAGCTTACGCAAATTCAAAGTGGGTGACATTGTACTGCTTGCTTCACAATATTATAAATTTTTCATACCTAAAATTTGGCAGGTGGCATCCTTCTGTAACCTTAACCTGTGTGGTTAGACACTCCAGGGGTGACGAACCTTTTTGCGGTCGCGGGCCACTTTGTCAATTACACATGAGTTATCGGGCCACACAACTTTTTAATCGTAACCTACTATGAAATCTTTTAGAAGCGACTCAAAATATTATTCATGAAAAGTAACAAACGGCAGATGAAAGTAATAAAACCCACACAGTTGAAATTATCTTACGCAGAATCGAAACATACAACAGTAAAAAATAAAAGCAAATCAACTTAAGCAAAAAGGATAGAGCAAAAGTAGGCTACTTGCACTGATGACTGGTTTACACGATTTTTGCGCCATAAACTTTGAAAACTGATTTGGAGTAATTTTGGGGTGCTGAATCCGAATCTCACCTCAGATTCATCCTGTCACGTCAGGTTTGTGAGATATGAAAACAGAAAATTGTGACTTTTGTCAAAAGTGAAAGATTCGATGTTGCGTTTATTGCACATACACGTTGTGCTATATTCAGAAATCCAGGCCATATGGTGCATAAGTAACTGACATGCACTCACCAACTATAATTTTGATACTAATTTGTTTTCTAAGCAACATTATTAACAAGGCAGTAATAATAAGCTAAAAGGGAGACTAAAAGTATAACTGACCCCCTCCCCCGTCAATGTTTTGCATGAAACCACAAAGATTTTTATGGCAATGCTTGTCCAGTAACCTTATATATATAGGCTGTTTTGGCCTGTCTAACACTAACCTTTCGTTATAGCACTACATATGTTGGTAGTAAACGCAACGCCAAATCTTCCACTTTTGACAAAAGTAACAGTTTGTTGTTATCATATCTCACAAACCTGACGTGATAGGACAAATCTGAGGTCAGATTCGGATTCAGCACCCTAAATTACTCTAAATCAGTTTTCAAAGTTCATGGCACAAAAAAAATTCTTTATTTGTAGACCAGTGTAATGAACACAGTTTAATTTTCGAAGCGTTTGCGTTCATATGAGTATGATTTCTTCTTTTTTTGGCTCTATTTTTTTTGCTTAAGTTGACTAAATGTTTCGACCATTATGCTCCGAAACAACAAATCAGTTGAAGAAATTTCTTTTTCAAGCAATAAACAAAAGCCCATGCGAATCATACAGCTGAAGCTATCTAATGCAGCATTGAAGCATAAAATATTAAAAAATAACATTGAAGTATTTAATTTTTTTGCTTAGTGGGATGTTTGGAAAGTTTTTTTTGCTTGACTAAGCGTTTAGTATTAGGTCGAACAGACGATGTGGCCACTCTCAACTGCATAGCCTACTAGGCTAAGATTTTCATCTGTCAGCCTCGACTTGTAACGACTTTTTGTAAAGTGCATTTTAGAAGGGAAGGCATAAAACACCTTTGAGATGTCTTTTGTCTTTAATGCATGAGCATTGAGCAATTGTCAAATTGTCTTGCGGGCCGCACAAAATTCTTTGACGGGCCGCAGGTTCGTCACCTCTGCACTAGACAGACATAAAAATTCTTTCAGTATGTAGGAATGGAGCCTACCAATTGTTTAATTTCCAAACAACCGCCTTTTTTTTGAATGATTTTGTACGTACAATTATTATAAAGTTCATAGTAGCCTATGCTTTGACTCATTAAAACTACCCGCTTTGTGAAACACTGATCGCAAAACATTTTGGGAAATTTTTTGTTTAAAACAGAATTTTCTTTCCAAACTTCTTGAGATCAATTTGTGTTTTATTAATGAGTTCCCGTTTGTATAATTAAGACACTTTAGTGAAAGTACAATTGGCCTATCTCAGACAGCAAATCAACCGTTTTTTACATTGATTCAACGTCTACATACGTTGTAAAAAAAAAACGGTTGATTTGCTGTCTGCAAGTCTGATTATTTGAGATATCTCACTCTAAATTAATTCTAACTTTTCGTCGTGCATTGCAGAATCTGTTTATAACAAGTGGCACGTTTAGTCTTGGCAGGTTAACGTAGAAACGTGCACGACCAGCTAAGAAAAGCCAGACGTATCGTTGCAATTACGCTTGATATGACTTTTCCCGGCGCACAACAAAAATCCCTTGTATCAAAATACGAAATACTTCCGAGAATTGATCCCTGCGTTATTGCATGCGATATGACATGAAATATTTTGGAGCCCCATTTCAAAATAAAACAAAAAAACTGATAAATATAACAATTTCTTTCGCCTGCAAAATTTAATCAAACCAAGAATGAAAAAAGTATGACACAATATTCTTATTTCATTCTTTTCTGACCTTGTTGCAATCTTATAAATGTCGTATTCACAGCAAAACAGTAGGCTGCATAAGACCGGTGAGAATGCCTACAGGGCGTTCGGAAGGACGTAAGTTCTACACCTATGTAGGGCACTGGGTTAGAGTTATTCACAAGTTTCATAAAAAAAAAAATTGCTACTTGTTGAGTTGTTGTAGTCTTTTCTTACAATAATTTAACGCCCGCAGACGTTGAATTAATGTAAGAAATAAATAAATTACTCTCAGGGTAGGATCCCCAACCCAGACAGCAGATCAGTCGTTTGCAACATTGGTTCAACGTCTGCCGACGCCGATATTGAATCTACTATCTGCCGACGTTGAATCAATGCAAAAAAACGACGGATTTGCTGTCTGGGAGCCACTCTATCGATAAAGCTTACCTGATCACAAACCATCCCATCACAATGGTAACTCAAAATTTCGTTTTCGAAAAGGTTTTAATGTTGTTTCGTTTGTACAAGATCGAGCGTATTTTTAGGGCAAATACTCTCGCTCATGACCGCGATGTTTTGGAAGGAAAACTGAAAGACACCGATGCTTTGCTGAGCTCAAAGACCGCTCTGTACTCAAGAATGAAAAAAGAACGAGACGAGTTTTGTTCAGAACTCGGTAAGATATTTCAGCACTCTGTAAATAAAAAAAAAAGTTTTTGCTTTGATTAGTAAATATTAGGTTGCGTTTTGTTAACTATTACTATGATATGTTAACTAAGTGTGCTCCTAAAACCGGCCCAATTACTCTGGTGTTATTGTGTACTTGATTCTTAAGTTTTCGTATATGCCATACACTCAGTGGCGTACGCAGGGCATTGGGCTATTAAAGAAATGTTTCAGTAATTTTATGATGTAGAGTACGACATGTAGTCAGCTTTAGATAGCACTATCAAAGCAAGTAACAACGTTGGTATAGAGACTATAGACTAAGCAAATACTGATCCTTGGCTCAATTCCCTCTCCTCCTGTGTACGCCACTGCATACACTTTTTTGGATCACATCTATCACTTCCCAGTCCGCTGTTTAATGCAAAGGTAAAAGGACATTTGTTTTGACTTGCATGAGGTGTAAGATGATCTCAATGTGTAATATAACGACTTGTTGTACTTCTAGATAATTTAAGAGGAGTAGTTTTCGAGCTGAAGCAGGAATTAGAGAATACACAGCAAGTGTTGGAGACCGAATCTTTGCAACGTGTGGACTTTGAAAACAAACTCCAATCTGCTAAAGAGGAATTGCTTTTCAAGGAACGCCTTCATCGAGAGGTCACAAAATTTCTTTTTATGTTTTGCCCTCTTTAAAAACCCTTCTATAACACTGCATTGAGAAGCACCCTACTTATACAGAACACTGTCTGCTTTGTAAAGCGCTGAGGGGCAACGCATATCTGCGATGGATACAGCGCTGTATCAAAACACACTTTATTTTTATTATACAGTTTTGTAAAGTAGCTAGTTGTAGACCTGGTTATCGAATCATAAGTTTATTATTCAAAAATGCACGTTGCTTATGCGTTTCAGAGCAACGTTAATTTTACATAAACCTGATTCTAGTTTGCCAATTGACGTTTCTTGTAGATGGGATATCAAGCAAATTTTGTTAGTTATTACGGTATTGTGTATACAGTACATCCACGTTTTTTACTTTATCTTTTTATCGAATAAAGCAGTCGTGAAGAATTGGTTGCCATTAGCCCATTACTATTAATTGATCGAATCTTTATCCTCGGACGGGACAAGATTTTTTGAGAGCTTAGTCCTAGCTGTTTCGCATAATTGTAGAGGCTTTGAATCACGTAATTTTGGAACAGGTAATTAAATACTTTGCCACGCTGCAGTAATCTAGTTTCGACTGGTTTCAAATTAACGTCTTATGTTCAATTAAAACGACAGTAAATTATTGAGAAAATATCTTTCAACATCCACAAGCGATATCTTCCAATGCAGGAGGATGAAGAAACAAAGCGGTGGTATGCGATGAAGTTAAAAGAAATGGAAGAGAGATCAGGAAAAGATTATAATCATAAATTGGAAATTGCTATCATGGACCTGAGAGAGCTCAATGATATTGATCGTGAACAAATGAAAGAGGATTTGGAGGAGCAGTACGGCCTCAAGGTAATGTAGAGTTGGGTTCATCTTTAGAACACATGCACTGCCTCGCCAGTATCTGCAACAAATTCGTTCACATTTTTATCTGCGAACAGTTATCTCATTCTATTGAAGCAATATCTCTTAGAGCAGTAACTTCAGTCAAGTTTTCAAATTTTCCATGCACATTGCACGTATAATAAAAATTTTCAAGTTGTTCTTCTTGTCTTTAAACTGCATGCGTTTCATTCCACTGCGGTATGATTTCTAAACAAATTATTGACCCCTCCAATCTGCAAACCTTACTGCGTTTATATTTTTGCAAAATCTTTTATTTTATGTTTCAGATCAGTGAATTGCAAAGGCAGGTTGACTTTGTGCGCAGGTGCCACTCTCAAGCTCTTGAAACATCCAAGACATCAGAAACACAGGTGGACAGATTACAATGTACCATCAGAACCTTGCAAAATGAGGTATGTTGAGTATACATCAGTTCTTTAAACTTAATCATCTTAATTTTTCTGAAGGTGTTGCGACCGTACCAAATTTTTTAACTTAATATCTTACTTCGGTCTCAAACATGTTTTAACGATCGTGCTTTGTCGCTTCTACCTACTGCTTTCGCTGTGATGTTCAAAAATAAAAACAACTGAACTGAACAATATCTGTGACTTTGATCTTGTGGCCTTGTAGCGCTTGACAACAAGCCGAAATGTATGCAGATAGCAGATGTGTGTGTGAAGTACTACAGTACAGTATTATGACAGTACAGTATTATGACATATCGTAAATGCGACCCCACACTCAAAGATTTCTTATTTTCTGTACTGGTACTTCATTTGTGTATGGGTTTTTAATCCTTTTCTAGCCACGTAATTTAATGAAGTCCAAAAAAATTCGACAGCTCTGTTGTAGGTCAAGGCAGACTGTAGCGGACGGTCGAATGTTCTTTTATGCGATAAAAGCAGCAAAAGTTTCACGTGCTAATGCATATTGCTTCATACGACCTTTTCATTTGCCAAGTCATGCATCAGCTACATCACTACAAAGAATTGATCTTTGACATTTCATGACAAAGATTATCAGCAGAGTGTCAGCAGTTCACTACTAGTCATGGGACGTACACGTTAAACGGCGCGACATTTATTTCAAACTGAGTCGGAATAAAGCCAAAAATTTCAGCAGTGCGTACGTTCTTTTCCCTTCGTCGATTAAACGTTTAATCTTCTCGCAATAAATATAGCGTAACGCGCATGCGACGTTGATGGAAATCTTTTCCTCTACGTTTACTTCCTTTAAATTGCACTAGATCTGTCTTATCTTTCGTGCTTTTGCTTTTTGAACTAATACCGTACCCTCTAATCAACGTAGTTTGCAGTAAATTTAACGCTTCACCGCGTTATTTCTGAAAAACTTACTATCTGGCCCATTTCACCTACAACAGAACAACACTTTGACCAATCGCATTCAAGATCTGGAGGGGAAAGTGGAAGCAGAGCGAGGAATTCGTATCTTTGCGGTGCTGGTCGCAGAGAAACAACGAGATGAAGTCCAAGCAGCACTGTTGATGAAGGAGGAAAAGTACATTGCTCTGTTGGATGTCAAGTTCCAACTAGACCAGGAGATCTCGGTCTACAGAAAACTTCTGGAGGAAGAAGAAAAAAGGTGTTGTATCACATCTGTGATCGCAATGTAGAGTATGTTATCGTAATGGGTGCAAATAAAGCATGATTATTATTATTATTGTTGTGAAATTTTTTGTCATCTTTTTGCAGTATTTTGTGTAATTTTTACATTGGTCCTAGTAAAAGAACCTCGTAAATTATTATTTTTAACCTAGTAATGCATCACTAAGCTCTGGCTATGGTAGATTAAAAGCACAGTTCCATATTCAATCCAATATTTTTGCCGTGGTTTAAAGCAATACTTTCCAAAGTATTAACCATAAATGTTGTTTAAACGTAACATAATGATATTTTCAGATTGCACTTGAATTCAACTTTAACCAAAGACGTAGGAAAAAAACGCAACCAAGCCCGCCACAAGAGGAAGAGAGCCATTATGGAGTCCTCGGAGGAGATGGTCGGAATGAAGAGAAAAGTAACAAAATGGTTCTTAAATACTGAAAAGTTTGGGTGTTCATCAGAAATATTATCGTTTCTAGCAGGAGTTGCAACCTTCTTCTGTTGAATGCGAAAGTGAAAGCAGAAATATACAAGTTGTTTTATTGACTTCACTGACGTTTTGCGTACTATGTCAGTTCTTCAAAATTGTTTAGACATTTCCTTCTTTCAATGTGATTGTTTTGAACGCTTTTAAAGATGCAATTCCTTCTTAATTGCATCAAGGTAGCTTTTAACAAACTTACAAAGTTATTCGTAAAAACAAAAACGTTTAAATAAGTTATATGTCTCTGTCCAAATCCATGGATGATTCACGCGGTAAATATTTTTGTTGCTAAAGTGAAGCTGTAATAAAAAAACACTTATTCAAATAGAAATTGATAAAGAGATAATTCTTGAATATTAAATGTACGCTTGCTATATTTTGTATCTTTTTCACCACCTTTTTTAATACTTTCGGATGTTCCCTTTAACAGGCGATGGAATTTACCAAAATAATCGAAAGCCCAGCGCTCGAACAAGTTCCACCTCAAACTGAAGTAACAATTGAAAGAAATGTCGTTTCACGTCAACAGGTAAATCATACGCATGTCTTGATCATCGTTGGTTTGGTTTGGTTTTTGAATCTTTATCCTCGGACTGACAAAGCCTTGATAGGTTATTCCTGGTACTTGTTCGCATACTTGTAGAGGCTTTTGACGCAGGGCCGGTTACCGAGATTGGCAGAGTGAAGTTTTCCGATTGTTGAAGTGTTGTTGCGGAGAAATTATTCCATTCACTAGGTGCCGCTGAATGGAGAGCAGTCCTGAAATGCGTTGCTCAAGCGCACACCCCGAGAGTCGAACCAGCGCCGCGTGATCTTGAGCCCGACGCGTAACCACTGAGCTAACGGGGCGGGTTCATATAGGTTCATCATTCGTTCATTAGGGTTATAGGATGCCAAGGACTTTGCTGGGACCGAAAGGTATTTTTGCTGTTTTTTTTTGGCCTTCGATGATTTGGTTTTTAGTGACGAATTGAGGGAAAATTAATCAAAAAATAAAGAGTCCGAAATTTAGATACGGTACTAAACTCATTTGCAGCAAACGTTTCAAACATAAGTTTGAGATCTGCATTTCGGGCTCTTTATTTTTTATTACATTGAACGAAGGCGTTCCAATCTTTTTGCTCCTGAGTGCAATTATTTTCAACGTGTGATGTTGATTTAAGCGTGTGCTCTTGCTCTGCTGTTGAAACCTGCCAGTGCCTGAGCATCCACTACACTTCGTTCAAGGTTGCAGGATGCTCCCATCGACAAACTCTCCATTTTTGGAAAAGTTTCTGGTGTCCACCCAGACAGTAAAATCCGTCATTTTTACATTGAATCAATGTCTGCAGACATTGCATCAATGTACAAATGACGGATTTTGCTGTCTGGGAACGCGTTTCGGATAAGTTTGGTTTCTGTTTTCAAAGTCAAGAAAAAGAGCATCATTATCTTTTGGATATTTAACTGATTTAATTCAGTTGCATTCAAATCTTCTTGTTTTTGTACAGGTGGATTTACCACCAGAAGGCAGCAACTCTTGCATTGTCATGTAACATCAGCAGTTTATAAAGGGACGCAAAACGAAAAACCGTTGGAAACACTCAGAATAGTTCTTGGATTGTTTGTTTTTCTGAACATAATACTGCTACGGTTGTCTCCCAGACAGCAAAATCCGTCGCTTTTATATTGATTGAACGTCTGCAGACGTTGATCAATGTAAAAATGACGGATTTTGCTGTCTGGGATAGCTAATGTGCAATTGTTTTGTGAGCTTTTCTTGTTGTCGTATTGCTACAAGTTGCATATTTTTCAAGTGTTTTTACATCGCCAAAGATGCGTTTTTGTTTTGAAATTGTGTTATAATTTACGTTTATTTAACGTCGGTTGATTGTCAATTCAAGCGTGGTCCCAGCCAGCAAAAACTCACGTTATTTCACATCGTTTCAACGTTGCTCGTCGCTGAAACAGCAACTTCGTTTTGATGGTGAGCTACAATGAACAAACAGCCGTGGTTTTGGAAAGAGTAGATCTATACGGAAGGAATCTCATCTGTTGAAGAGTAACGCTTAGTTTTGCTCAATTGCAGCACAACTAACTTCCTAATAATTAATCAAAAAAAATTGTTGAGAAGGTAAAATGCAGAAAGCACGAAAAGATTTTTCTTACAAGCAAAAATATTTTACTTTTCAAAGATTAGTTTCGTGCCTGTCTAGAGATGTTTTCCTTTCTTCACTTTCTACTGGAACTTTTGACCAAGTGATAATGTCTTCATCTTCCCGCGTGGGTTGCTGTGTCATTTTTACGTAAAAAATTGTTACTTTTATGCAATTAATGTAGGCTACGTTTTTGTGTGACACTTGCAAAGTTGAGTATCTCTTGCAATTTTACTATGGCCTTTTCACTGCCAGCATCTAAGTAACCTGTAACATTGTGTATCTGCAGTGCAATAATGATATAAATTGTTATCTACTACTTTGAAAAAGTGCATATCTTTATTTCTTTCTACGATAGAAATTTAAGGTATGAAACTAGCCGACAAAATAACCAGTTTTTACACTTTGTATTTTTTGTACAAAACTCTACTTCATTTTACTCTGCCAATCACGGCAGAGCATTCAGTTAGCAAATTTTGTCCACTTTACGTTAGTTCAACATCTGCATACGTTAAATCAATGCAAGAGGCAGATTTTGTTCGTGTTACAATGGATTTATTTACAGTACATTGCATAAACCTTTCGAAGCATGTCTAAGTTTACATATTTCAAGCACTTAACTTACTACTCTTTTACATTTGTATATCAGTGTTATGTACTGTACATACCGTATGTAGTTATCTTTCATTTGTAGGCTACCAACCCAGACAGCAAAATCCGTCATTTTTTACATTGTCTGCAGACGTTGAATCAATGTAAAATTGACGGGTTTTGTTGTCTGGAAAACTTGCCATCAGAGATTTCAAAGTTATGCAAAATTTTAATTTTTATGCCGCTTTTAATGTGAATGTAAATAGCCTACCCCCAGATCACGTGATGCAAGGTGTAGGCCTACCAAATACTACAGATTGTAAATTTTCGTACAGTTTGTAAAATGTAGCCTATCTCTTAATGCTTGATATCGGTTCCCGTTGTATAGTTTCCTTGTATAGCCTACCGTACATTCCAATTTTCGTTTATTTCTTTTCACGTTCTATAATTTCTTGTAAACATGGATTTCACAGTTTGATAAATGCGTCTGACTCGCGGTTGAGCGCAGTCACTTTGTTAGCAAAAGTAAAAGCTATAGGAGTCATTTTTACGCCTATTACCAAAATATAGGAATTTAAACAAAATTTCTGTTCAACCAGTGACATAATGGTTATTGTGGAGCACATAATGTTCCAAAAATAACCAATTCAGGTTTAAACGATGCGTAGGCTAATTAATAAAAAGTCAACAAAAATAAGCGTTTTAGGAAGATTCCTTCTGTGTATTGTAAAACGGTGTAAAATTTTAAAACTAGTTAAGAACAGTGCCATGTGTGGTGAGGACCACTACCTGGCGGAATAGAGGCTAAGCTTGCCCGCTAGAAGTGAGAATGGAGAAATCTGTGGGCTAGCGGTAATCAGAATTCCCGTCAGGGTTAAGTAGTTCTTTAATTCAGGTCTTCGATTTAGCTATCTGACGCGGTAAATCATTATGTCAGACTCTTGTTTTCCTCTGCAACAGTAAACTTGAGTTCGAGTTATATTAGTCGAGTCAGCACTGACAGACTCACAAAACTCAGACTTTCCTTTAGGCTATCCTTTAATGCATTCATAAATTTGTTTTTTGCTCATTAGATACATACAATCCGACCTTTTGTAACAAAATTTTAATACTTCTGGTTAAAAATAATAAAAGTTCAGTTGAACAAAATTAGCTGTTCATTTTGCATTGAAAAGTTTGTGCATAAATACAAGCTCGCCAGCGTTTGCAGCGCCCTGTTGATTTTGAACTTCAGATTGAATCAGGCCGCAAGTACAGTAGAAAAAGCACGTTCAACATCATTCTGCACTGGTAGCTTTCACTCCCAAAATCCTCAAAACTACCTTCAACATGTCGTTGCTGATTCTGTCAGACTGGGTTTCCACCACTGCAAAGGTTTTATCATTTTGAGCACATCCTGAAATACGTATGGTTAGGCCCTTTTTAGCACGATGGTTAAGGACTTCTGACAAAATATTAGGGCTAATGTCTCCATGACCAATGATCATATGCTTAAAAAATCTCAATGATTTTTTTTATCATTGATTTAAATCAAACAACCCTGCAGTACAAGGAGGCCTAATCCTTTTCTCTCTCGAGATCGTAAAATAAAGTTTAGACTACTTGAGTAGTGTAAGAGCAAGGCCTATGAGAGGAGGGTACGGCGTACCCTTGAGTGCCCAGGCTTGTGTTTGTTGGGAGGCCCGAAATTGTAATTTTATAGTTTACGCGCAAAAATGTTTGGTTAAAACTATCCTAAACGACAAAATTCAAGCATAAAAGTTGTTATTCTTTAGCCCTGGGAGTCCCATAATGTAGCAAAAGAGCCCGAAAAGGTAATTGAGTGCATTGCGAGCAAATTAGAGACCCAAAGTGGTGATTTAATGTTTTACGTGCAAAAATGTTCTGTCAAAAGCATCCCAAATTAAGTCGGGAGGGGGGGGGCATAGTGTAGCAAAAGCAGGTTTGAGAAAAAGCCGGGTGTTTTTTTGGGGGGGGGGGTTTAAAAACTATTTGAAAAAGGTAGTTTCACGCTTATTTCACTTCAAAATGAATTTAGGAGTTGGAACCGGAGTCAATACTCTCGGAGCAATGGCGGAGCCTGAGCAAAAAAAATGACTTTGTTCACCTGTGCTAGACATGTGGTGAATGCAAAAGTTAATGACAAAAGGTTATTGGTCAGATGATTAATTTGGTTATGTTTTAACAAGCTTGTAGCCTACCAGATACATGTAACACTCAGTAACGTTAACGGATTTAACATGTTTTATTAAACACACACAAAAAAACAAGAAAAAAAACGCTAAATCCAACGTTTTCGACACCACATAGTGTCCACATCAGGAATAATTGTCGTCGTCATTCTCCGTTTGCATTGCACGTCCCAATACCGTGATGACACCCTTCCACATACGATTGTCCCTGCCAACTCTGGCGGGAAATCCTAGATAGGCCAGCCCAGGCACGGGTCTTGCTACCGGAACCCAATGTCAGCGCAGTTCATTGGGAGACAATCATCATAGATCTGCCGCCAATGTGTGAAACCGGGCTGGGGGCTTCCAACTCTATCAAGCCGTTATCCGTGATATCATCGCCATTGGGATTTGTTTGGTCCAGGTCCAAATTGAGACAAAAGCCATTCGCTTGTATAGTTGTTTAAGGTGGTCGTGACTACGCGAGGGTTGCAACAGGCTGCCGGGTGCTCTCTTCATCGAGGCCCGCCTTACATGATGCCTGCCCATCAAACACTGCCCTCTTCCGCCAAAAAATGCCGTTGGGGACTTTTACGTGTGTTTATTAGCCCCAGGAGTTGCTTGAAATGAGCCTAGTTTTAGCCTGGGTTCACCTCTAGTCAAGGGCGTTGACAGGGGGGTCTAGGTGGTACTTTTGGACCCGGGCCCGGAATATTTGGGGGGCCCGGATTTAAAAGATTCCCCGCGACTTCAAACATTTTCAAGATCTTAATATAATCAGATCTAAAGGAATTGCCATCAGAGGTTAAAACAGCCACTTCAGCAGTCAGATGGTAAAGTACCGGGCCCCTTCCGGGTACCGGCCCACTTCAGCTTTTTGGTGGTAAAATAGCCACTTCAGCCACCAAACAGTAAAATAAGAATTTGTCGATAACATTGTCGATGAAGGGGGCCCGAAAATAAATTGGTATCGGGCCCGAGAAATCCTGTCAACGGCCCTGCCTCTAGTCTAGGCTACACCGCGTTGAGGTATCTCCGTAGAGATGGGAGCTGAACAAAGTCAGCTCCCTAGACACTCCGATTTCGTAGAGGCTACACATTCCGATCCAATTGTAGGCTACATCTAAGAGAAATAAATAAATGAATTTGAAAATTTTTCATTAAAGCTGTAGGCTACAAGCGACACATCTCAACAGCACCATCAACAACAGTACTGACCCACGAATTCAATGCAAGATAGGCCTACACAAATTGGCTTGGGACAGATCACATGATATGCACAAAACACTAAATCATAGTTTTATTGCAGCCTGATACTATTATTGCGCACAGATGTTCAATTCTACAGTAAAATGTTGTAGGCTATGGTGTGCAATACGCACATCAGGCGTTTTGCCCATGACAAAGGGGGCCCGGAGTGAGAGGGGGCCCGGAAAGACTCTTCGTACCCCTAGTGAAAATTTCTCTCAGAGGCCCTGTGTAAGAGTAGGTAGCCTCGACTTATGTATTTATACCTAAGTATATTACCGTACCTCAACAAAGAAATTACGTTGTAGCATAAGCTACCCTTGAGTCTTGACAACAGCATCGTCCCAGTAATTGAGTAGATTTTGTATTGTGTGCCTAACACAAATTTAGGCAATTTTTTAACGAAATAGTCTATAATGGTAAGCTATCGTAACAAAGGTAGGCTCATATTTAGCAAACGTTTCAAAAATTAAGCTATTTTCAGTTCTCAAAGTGATTTATCAAAATAAGAAATCTTTCGAGTGAACGTGATTTTGTGGTCTGCATTTTGAAGTGTTAGCTTACTCAATCTGAACAAGCGTTTCAACAAATTTGCTCCCAAAAGTACTTTTTTCAAAGTTACACAGAGAAATATTAATAAGCCGTAATCATCCCTTTTGAAAAGTCTCATTAGCCTGGTCTCGAAATTCATTTCTGCGCGGGTTTCAATTCATTTCTGCGCGGGTTTCAATTCATTTCGTGGATTTCAATTTATTTTTCATTGCTGGCGCGAATTTCATCAGATCTATCAGTTCTGGACCGGATAAAGTGGTTATCTGAGATATTATAGTTATAGTTTTATAAAAGGGAGAAAGTAAACTTTACAGTCATGATTTGAAAGACTTGATAAAAAGTTTAGTAACGAAGTTTTGTTTTGGATGTGAATATTGTTGTAGACTAGATAAATTTTAATTATGACACAACAAACCAGAGTAAGTCACAAGTTTTATGGATTATTTTCAATAAAAGTCATTGAAATATTTGAAAAAGTGTATAAATTGCAACGCTATTCACTGTTGGTTTGTCTTCTGTTATTTTTTAAAAGTTGAACACGACCAGCCTAAGCCACATGCCTTGAGATATTACAAAAGAAAACATCAACAAGGTAATTCGTAACAATTCAATTTTTTTATGAAAATTTGTAGGCTACACCCTTTTAGTTTAGGCAACAGATAAAATTCCACAAAAAGTAGGCTATGTTGTTTCGAGAATATACAGTAAGGTGAAACAGTTTATTATATCATGGTTAACAAACTGACAAATTTTGACAAGTTACATGAAATCCATAGGCCTAATGTTTCTAATTACGGTATTGTTCCCACAATAAGATTTCATTCTCTTGCAGTTGGGTACTGCAGTTATAATGTGTCCACTTTCCATTAGAAAATACAGCGCTTGCGTGCGTAGCTACCTATAATTTATGTAAATACAAACTATCCAACAGCAATTTTCGATAAACGTTCTTCATTTGTAGCTCAAGAGCTACTGAACTGACATATTGGGATATCTTTTTTCTCCGGTTTTCTCGTTTATTGCTCTCACAACAAAGCAAATCGATGTTGTGCCTGACAACGCAACAATTGTGTGCTTTCCCGCTACATTACTTTCTTTTCACTCCCATACGGCGCCGCATTGTTCTGTCGGCTTATAGCAACGGGTATAGCGTTTGTTTAATTACAAAGAAGAGCTAGTTTTAAAGAGATTAAAGGTTCATTGTTGTGTTTAAGTGTATATAGTTGAGTTGAGAGTATGGCCAAACGAAATAGACTACACGACTATTATTTGAAGTAAAAATTAAAGCTACGGTATTGTAAAAACGCTAAAATAGCTAGCGTGGAAGCTACACCGTTACTTATGGTCAGAGAATCGCAACTGATCGCTGAGTCGCTGTATACTACTAGTGAAGTGAGTGCTGATAGCCAGGAAGAACGCTCCCTTCTTCACGCTATCATGTAGTTGAAGAAGTAGTTTAAGTTAACTTTATTATGAAAGCGAAGAACAGTAGCGTTGACAAGAGGGTCCAGGGGGTACTCTTGGGTCCGAGATGATTTTAAGGGCCCGTAAACTTTCCAAGGGACCCAGGAACTTTAAAAAGCTACCGCGTATTTTTAGAATATAGTGAATTTTTCTCAAAAATGTCTTGATTTGAGGGTCGTGAAACTCATTGGTACGCTGGTACAGGGTCCAAATTATCCTCTCAACGGCTCTGGCGAAAAGTCAGCATTTCGGCTTTTGGTTGAATTAATTCTCAAAAGTAAAATACGTGAAATATTGTTACATTTGTTGCCCATTAAAACAGAAACCGAAGAACTTTAGAATTTACTACACTGAAAGACTGCAATGGCGATGGCACATCCCAACCCAGGTGTTGGCAAGCGTAAAGTCTCGTTTGTCCAGGTTCCACTGCGAAGAGTCACGTCTGCACCTCCTGATGTTGTGAGGCTAAGGTCTATGATATACCCTTTGCATGACAAACAAACAAATGCCATTAAGGTAAGCTAATTTTCTAATAACGATTACAAACACCGTTTTTCGAGAAAAAAAAATAGCATTTTTTGCTTTTGACTAAACATTATTGGTTGAAAATTACTGCTACAGGCAGCTTAAGAGGTTTACTGAGCAGCTTAAGAGGTGGCTGGACAAACGTTTCTGACCCCAGCTACGCAGTAGCCTACGTGTTTGTGACACACTGGGCCAATCTGCTTGGATACACGAGAGGGCCACTAAACGTTGTAAATCTGCTAGCGACTTTGTTCAAATAAGTTCTGACCGTTTAAACATTACGAAATCGGCATTTGGTGTTATTTGAATTTCGACATGTGAGAAATCATTACCTTAAGCTATTGCTTTACAAAACTTGGCATAAATCTAATTAAAATATTTTGGCACCTAAGAACCAAACTACAAGATATCTTGAATGTTTTGGAAGATTCATAAAGGCTATTTGGAATAACGCACCTGCTAATTCATAATGACAATCTTCAGCATGCAATGCATATTTTATTTGTATAGGCTATAACTAAACTTTATCGTCGTTTTAGATCCCTCACTGATATCATGAAAGGCACAGATAGCTTTAAGAAGGGCCGCAGGCATATTTCTCTAGACTCTAGAGCAGCGTAGTCTACTGCTCATTCATGAGAGAAATCAAGAGCGAAAGTCGAAGGGGCGCCACTTCGCAATCGACAGCGTGCTTTTAAGTGTCTCGTCAAAGACACCGCCACATGCTCTTGAACGGTGTCGACCCACGGCTTTTATCACTCGGCCATGCAGCCGGACATGTAGGCCTAGCCTACCTGCGATGAAGGGAAACGTTGCCTGCATGCGAACTCTTGATGTTGGGTTCTCAGCGAAGGCAAGTCGATCCTTGTGCTCTGTCAGAGACAACGTCGGTTTGTGGTACTGAAGTAAAGCAAAATCCCGAAAAGCGGTTTTGGCTGCTTCGTGCCACCTAGCCACTCTTCAAATAAAGTTTTTTTTTTTTCAAACAAAGATCAATTTCATACCCTCGAAGTTGTGAAAATATAGGCACCAGGCTACTCGCTTCACAAAAAAATATGTAAGTTTTATTCTAATTATCTCGTCAGAAACACGCCAAAGATTCATGGTCAACCGAGTTGAAGAGAAATGGGTCAAGCGTGACCACCTACAATGGACTTTACACAAACAAACGCTTGGATGAACCAACACAGAATCGAGTTAGACCGTCGTCTAAAGAACGCATAAACAAACCCCATCCCCCAAAGTGAGTTTTTTTACCAAATATTGAATGCAGAAAAGTGAAATTTGGAAAATGTCAGTCTACGTATCACGTGTTATCCATGTTTGTACCATGGCAGTAGCCAGTAGATAGCTTTCAAACTGCAAAGAGAAACATGTACCGTTTGTATCATGACTTCATACCAATTGTAATTTATTGTGTAGCCTACTCACGAAAACCATTTTTTGAAACAGAAGGAGTAGACCTAATCATCAAGAGCGTGATTGATAAGGAAAAACTGCCCTCTTGAAGACCAAAATGTAAAAAAGAGGCCCGGATTTGTTGGGCCATAATTTTCATCAAAAGCAAGACACAATCCTGTAGTCGACTTACACCACTACTGTTTATCTTCAGTAATAATTAAACTTTCCATTACTTTCTCAAATAGATTTCTCAAACCCTTATACCCATTACTTCTCATCATCCATCATAAACAGCGTCATCATCATCGCAAATACCAATCATTGTTTATTATGTTACAGCGTTTTTCTCGTCACGCGCTTGAAAAAGGTTGATGGCTGTTTTGAGCCTTTGGAAGCTGCTGCCAAGAAATATGGAGGTGCATTTCTTGACTATTTTAAAGTTAAAAATACCAGTTAATAACCAATTTCCTAATGTCACCACCAGTTTGGATTCATGCTGCCCATCTCCTCGTTGTGAGTCCTGCTAATTTACGTTTGTGAAACGAATGGCAACAACCAGAGACCGCAACTCACAGTCACAGGGCACCCGGGGCAGTTAAAGGATAAACCTCGGCCCGGTGTCCAAAGAGAGGAAATCATCCTGCTTGATGGGCACACCATGCATTGACTGCTGTGCCTGGAAACATAACCTGAGGCGGTCTTGGACGTAAGAAGAAGACCAGTTCATTGTGAGACCCAAACTTGAATCTCAATTGTGTTGTTTTAAAATATTATTGAGATGAGAAAGAGGGAAGGGTAGATGTAGTCACATAAATGATACAGAAATTTGGAAACAGAATGACATCAAAAAATGTTTAGCCGTTGCGGAATGACAAATAATAAACCTTGAAATCATTGCACGTTAGTGAAAATAAAAGTTTTATTTGATATTTATCTGACTTATTTGTCTGTTTTATTTGATATACCTGTAGCAATGTATACGGCATGCCAGGAATTCATGTATTATTCACTGCAACTTCACCGTGCAATTGGACATACCACAGTCCACAGATAGATTTGGATTGGTTGGTTCAAACACGTCACACAAGACGATTGCATTAGCCTATGCATTATTGGATATTTTTCATCTAAAAAGCTTAACTTTTATTAATTTTTTGCTTGCAAGGGACTAAAATAAAAAAAAATCGACATCGGCCTATTAATTATTATCGCTCGCAGTCTTTTTCCATCAAATTTAATCACTCTGCTTTTAGGTGATACTCAAAAGGACCTGAAAAAATATGTTTCTGAGCATGAAAATGACATCAGACGTGACATGGCAGGATCACCTCTTCAGCGACCCCATACTTCAATTTCAACAAGGGATAGAGATAGGGTCAAGATGCAAACATTGATGGGTCAAGTACCAGCACAGGCTGCAGAAGCATGGATTGAGCTAAGCAGCGACAGAGGTAGCCTAAGCTATAACTTAATCACTGGCAGTAAGCTATAGTTTGTACATTTATTCAACGTTAGGAGATTTTAAATCAAAGTTTTCATATCAAGATTGAGAGAGAGATTGTTTATAATCTACTTAATAATTTATTAGAAAGTTAAATACGCAAAGAGCAAAAAGTGGACAGGATGGCGAGAAAGTCAATCTTCATGTTCACGTTCAGGTATGCTGATAAGTGTCCTGCCAAAAGAACAACCGCATGAGCTTGAGCGGTGTCAAATTCAAACCGGCGCCCTTTCGAGTGTAGTAGTGGCCCAATATTATCGGGGTTAATAGGCTACCACAACTGTGAAAACATTAAGCCATCAAAGAACTGGTTTAAATATCCTGCAGACAAAGTAGGTTATTAACCGATGCAAAAACGAAACGTGTAGCCTACAGAGACCCACTAACGATTTGTTGGCTGGATTTATTAGTATCACAGCTTAACAGCTATCTCGATGACTTTCCGCTCACTGCTACCTGTTGTGTAACATTTTCAATCGCAGTAGGCCTATTGATATCATTCTTGTCAGTGAAGCAGTGGCGGCTCGTCTTAGTAGGCTGCAACCTACCCTCTTGAAATTGGTGAATATTGTTAGGTGATGATTGGATTTGGTTTTTTTTTTGGATTTGGGTTAATCTATATCTTTTGTCCTGGTGTTGGTGTACATCTGTAGGCCTATACCATCATTACATAAGTGCACAATCCAGTTAACAATGATGCTAATCCTTGGTAACTTAGTAAGTTTTTAACATGTTTCAGTGAAACATTTTTGCAGCCTATCCATTAAAGATGGTCACTAGCCGCCACTGAGTGAAAAATATAACCAAATGAAAACCTGTTGTTACAATGTGTGTTTTTAAACAGACAAAGCCGCCATAATCGACAACTTCAAGAAAACGAAAGCTCGAATTAAAAAAGAGCTTCAGGCCACGAAGTCATCAACAGCTCATCATCATCACAAACGCCGAAATTCGACTTCACAAACCAAAGTTTCCAAAAAATTCGAAGAAATGTATTTAACTACAAGGTGTATGAGGAAATACGGAGCTGAAGGTGGCCTATTGCTAAGTTTACGACATTTTCACTACTAGTTGTTTCACTTTAAGTCAGGACCTCAACCGAAAGCTCTCATATCTTGGTAACTTACAGTAATCCCCGCTTATTAAACCCACGGTTAATAGGCCCACCCGCTCATTAAGCCCAATGTGGGCCGGTCCGGAATTATTGAATGCATGGGAGTGGCAAAGAAGTGTATCCCGCTTAATAGACCCACCCGCTTAATAAGCCCAAAATCGTCCGGTCCTGAGGTGGACTTTTTTAAGCGGGGTTAAACTGCTGTATTAATAATTTTAATAGAGTGGGCTGCTAACGCAATGTTGTTTTATTTTAAAGAGGGCGACGCCGTGAGGAAATTAATGGATTGCTTACGGAATGCGCCTCCTCGTTTCATCCCGAAAGAATGTCCATATTACTGCACCTCGAAAAATACTCCAATGCATTCTTCTCAACGACGGCCGTACTATGATTTTCAAATTCATCCGGAATGGCACATGCCTTGGCATAAGTGCTACGAAACTGTGAGGCATTGAAAGCGGCCAATGGCTCAAAAGGAACATACCAAGCTGCAATGTTTCTGTCTTGCCAGCTGAAAGGCTAACGAAAAAGTTCCAAGGCGAAATGAATCCGTTCAAAGTAGACACCAGAGCAAAATGAGCCATTTTTATACCTTCCATCTGGTTAAGCCTGAGCATTAAAAATGGTCGGTTTTATTAATCCTTCTTCATATTTGTTCCAAAACACTTTGCAGGCTATACCATCTTTTCATTTACATGGTTGATCTAATGTGACTTATTTATGCTTGCGCTTAATTTGCCAGTCTTAAAGTAGGCTACGGTACCCTGAAAGATAATGCAGCTTACCAGTACGGTATTTTGAAATGTAGCCCAGTAAGTGAGTTTGCGCAATAAGTTACTTCGCAATAAAATTGTACATTTATTATAAAAATGGTTTGAATATCACTTCAGTGGCCTATTTGTTGGTAATATATTGGTCTGGGTAGCCTACGAGTATAGCCTAATTGAATGATTGATTTCATCTTTATCCTCAAACTGGGAACTCTTCTTTGAGAGCTTCATCCTGGCAGCTTCGCATCGGCTACTAATTGTAGGCTAGAGGCTTTGAACCACTGACGCATGCCCGGGCACCGAAATTGAGAGAGTAGAATTTTCTAGGGTTGTTGAAGTGTTGTTACCGAGGAATTATTCCATCCACTATAAGGTGTCAATTCACTACATTATTTGTATCTATAAGTGTTAGGTGTTTAGATAAATGCAAAATATAGGCCTATAGGTTCGTTTTACCACCTTTTTATTGTAGGCAACGTCCGATAACTTAATGGAATCAAATATAACTCTAAACTCTCCAAGGGAAACAAAGCAATACTGTATTATAGGGCGTGTTGATTTAATTTATTTTGGAACTTTGCTAGGGAACGTATATAAAAACATGTGTATAGATATCTATAATTGAAATCCAAAATTATTATTCGATTAAATAAGATTTAGCTTGGTAAATTTAGGTTTATTTAAAATACAACAAATAAAAAAAAATTGTTTCGATTATGGTCATTTTTTAGTTATAAGTTCTTCAATTCCATATAAATATGACTTTAAATTGTTTCTAATTTGTTATAGTCTTCATTTAAAGATACTTTTTCAGCTTTCAAGATTTGTTTTTATATCAGATGCCAGGCGCGGATTTATGGGGGGGCAAGGGGTCTGCCCCCCCCGAAATTTTGTGAGAAATTGTTGAAATTGTATGCTTCCGCATCAAATGGTTTGATATGCTTCTAAACACCTGATATTAGTCCCACGGCGGACTTAACTTATCCCGGGGGGAAATAATTTCTTGTTATTATTATGGTTGAAATGATCCATCGATCAGACTCCGTATTTTCTTTTATACAACTTCAAATACATTTTAATGGCAACATTTGTTGGAGCTGACTCAGCTGAAATCAACGCTGAACCAAATGACGTCAGTTGAAACAATCTGAAACCTTGAATGGCTGTTTTATAGTTTTTAGTCTTCATTATTTAATTTACAATTTCAATCAATTACCGTACATGCCTGCAAACATGCAAATATCCAATTGGTCATGGACACTGCATAGTGCATACAGGGTTTTAAACCAGATTTCAAGTTTACTTTCAAGATTAAAATATTTGCATTAACTTGTTGAAAATAAATTTAATAACGATGGCTTCTAAGAAGAGGGACTTTGACGCATATGAGCAACTTATTGGAACAGGTCAAGAGATGTTGCCTTCTGAGCTTCCCATTCTGAGATGTCTTCTGAAATATGGGCTACTGTTGAGAGAACGAAGCTGTGAGGATGTGAGAAACTAGCCTACCCTCTATCTAATCTGGCAATGGACATATCCCCTGAATTATTGAAAAGATGGAGCCGAGCAAATTGTTGTTTTATATACCTAATTATTACGTGCCGACCCGCAATCTTAAAAAAGATTCATTTGAGCTGGGAACAGGCAAAAAATATATCTCTTGGAAGAGGAAAGATTCAAGTCAAAGAAGCATTTATTGCAAAGCTTGACAGGCTTCTTGATATCCTGAATTGTAAATGCAACATTATTCCGTGTTCCGAGTTTGGTTGCTCAGCAGATATTGGTAAAATACAAATTCACATAATATGTACGTGGACGTGCCCAAAGGAAAAGAAGATTCCAGGGAAAGAGCTTGCTTTTATCAACGGCCAGAGAAATAAGATCGGATCAATTGGGCCACATCAGATTGCCTTGCCAGATATAGCCTACCTAAGCACAACAGGCAGGTCAAAAGACAGAAACGACAAGAAGATGAAAGAAAACTGATTGTGGAGGATTTTGAAACCATTAGGGAAGAGGTTTCAATATCATCTAACAAAACCATGTCCTCCGATGATGAAAATATTGATGATGTTAAATATGTGACATCAAGCCCAGAAATGCCAAGCAAATCTTGTAATAAATTACAATAGAATACATTAGAAATACATATTGTGGCTATGACGAGCATTAGATATGGTCTTGGGCTACATGCAGCGGCTGCTATGACCACTGCTGCCTTTATGGATAGGGGCTTAATCACACAAGAAGACAAGAGACTTGTAGTTGATCATAGTAAAGTCAAAAGAGCCCAATGAAAAGTCATGGCAACATTAAATGCATCTTCTTTGACGGCCGCCAAGACATGACAAAGGTTCTTATAAAAGCAGACAATTCAGACAGACAATTCCCGAGCATCATCAAAAAAGAGCTCTATTCAGTATGCAGTGAACCAGGAAGAAGATATCTTTGTCATTTCACTCCTGTGACAAAATCTTCCAACAAAAAACCTGCTGAAGTGATTGCAGATAATCTCATGGATTTTTTCGGTAATAAAGAGATTGAAAAAAGTCTGCAGGCAATTAGAAGCGATTCCACGAACGCTAATACTGGCTGGGCTGGTGGTGTTGTCCATTGGGTAGAAGTGAAGCTGAGACGCAAGCGGATATGGTTGATTTGTGCCCTCCACACCAACGAGTTACCCTTAAGGCATTTAATGAAAACAATCGATGGAAAGACCTTGTCTAACAACAAAGGGACAGGTGACATTGGAAAGATGTTAGACATTGCCACATAGACATTGCCATTGGACACTTCATTTGTTAAACTTCCCATTGGAGAACCCCTTATTGGTTTATCTCAAAATTTTATATCTGATCTGTCTACTGATCAAACTTACGGATATAGAATTACCGAGGCCATTAAAACAGAAAAGCTTCCTGCTGATTTGGCTCTCCTTCAGATTGGTCCTGTGAGCGATTCCGGGTGGCTGACAACAGCAAATAGGGTTTGCAGAATATGGATCTCAATCCATGGCCTTGAAGGCAATACTCTTCATAATTTAAGAATGTTGGTAGAATTTATTGTCCGGGTATATTATCCCTGTTGGTTCAATATTAAAATTAAGTGCTCTTGGGTCGAAGGGCCATGTCACATTCTGCGCCAACTCCGGCTAGGCCGGATGCAAAATAAAACAGTAGTGAATGCTGTCATGCCAACCATCAAACCTTCAGCATGATATGCATTCAGCGAAAACATCATCCAGACTATTTTGTGCTCAGAAGACATTGAGGAGAGAAAAGCTGGAGTACAAAAGATTATAATTGAGCTAATCGACTGATCCGACAGGGTGTACGATCCACCTTTGACTTGCAAACTTACAATAGTGCAAGTAAAGTGCTTGATTAACGAACCTATGAAAGTTCCACAGTGGCCTTGTCATGGTCAGTCAATAGAAAGGTGCTCTAAGCAAGTCACTGAGGCAGCTAGAAAAGTGTATATGCATAAAAGACGCGAGGGTTGCATCAGGGGCCAAGTAGCGAGTCGGCGCATGATGTCAAAGAATGAATTAAAACAAGACTTCATGAATCTTGTTGGTCAAGAAAATACCATTATTTTGTGTTTTGTATTGTCGTTTTATCGTTGGTTATTGCTGTTGGTAATCCTTCATGTTAGTTGATTTGTTTTTGGTAGGCAACTTAATTTTGGTCTACATGTTTTTACATTACTTCATGGAAAAAATTACATTAACAAATAGACCATTTCATGAAGATTTGGGAAAAATATAGGCTACCAGTATTTTTATTAAATTTTAATTTATTTCTTTTGTTATATAGGCTAGTGTTGGAGTGGACTTAAGAGATGATAAATTAAAAAAATTATTATTTTACAAATTTTTTCATGGCTTTTTTCATGGCCTTGAAAAAGGCTCATGGCCCACTAGGGGGCCATGGCCCCCAAGTTGGGAACCCCTGCCGTACAATATTTGTAACTTCATCATTGCTGTTGTTTTGCGACAAAAAAAGCAAAGTGAATTCATTTTCAACAAAACACAATTAGTTCAATTCAATTTTATTTTTCATGCTGGCGCGACCTAGAGAACGACAAAGTAGACTCACGAATGTGGCACTAAACAAAAAGAAAATATGACAAAACCGAAAGGTTTAAAATATTAAATATGCATCGATAAAAAATGATGTGTAACTTAGTCTACATAAATCCGTCCTTGCAAAACACTGTGTAGTGTGTCTTCTTCATCCGTTCAGTCGTTTACGACTCTCGGTCACTTTCAATTCAATTTTTTTTATTTTATTTTTTATTTTTTGTTGCTGGCGCAAACATGTACACAACGGCAAAGTAAACGTACGAATTTGACACCAACAAAAGGGAAAGATGGCAAAACTCAAAAGTTTAAAATATGCATCGATAAAACAGTGTTACCACTATCTTAAAATTGCACAGCCACCAAACCTGGAAGCGAGATAGAAAAAAAAATTTTGTAAAATAGTCCTACAATTACAATTAACACTTGCAAGTACAAGGGCGATTAAACTTTATAACACAAAGAAAATTTTCAAAAGGTGACAAGTTTTCTAAACTTTTGCTTTGTGAGTCTTTAAAAGCATTTAAAAAAATTGATGCTATAAAAGATTCAGCAAGGCAAAATTACAGGAAACCGGCTCAGTGTGACCGCACGAATTTAGAAAAAAGTAAAAAAAAGTAAAAAAAAAAGCAAAGATACGACTACGCACTCTAAATGTCATATTTCTCCACATCTCTCGAACCCACGCAGCCTCCTTCAATTCATGCACTCCCATACCACGTACCACTGTCATTTACAATTGCGTCAAGCCGTTTTGTTTTTGGGCGCCTCCTTCCTCTTCCTCCGCTGACCAAACCAAGCAATGCAAGCATGATGTCTTTTTGTGTAGTGTGTATTCTGTGTTAATAAATGAAATAAAGGCAATCTGGTGTAATGTGGAGGAAGACTAATAGACAAATCAAATGGCAAATAAAACTTTTCCACTGTTTCCAATAGTGTTGGCAGGGGGGTTCAGGAGGTACTTTTGGACTTGGGCCTGGGATAATTTTAAGGGCCCAGAACCTTTTCAAGAGACCCGGTATCTTGAAGAAACCACCGTGTATTCTTTGGATACAGTGTGTTTTGTTACAAAATTTCTTGAGTGGGGCCTAAAAATCTCATATCGCGCCCGATATATCGTCTCAACGACCCTGACTGTTTCAAACAACGAGAAAAAAAAAACATGACCCCGACGTGATTTGAACACGCAACCTTCTGATCTGGAGTCAGACGCGCTACCGTTGCGCCACGGAGTCTTGGTTTCCTTTACGATAAATTTGTAAAGATGAAACGCGATACATCATTGCAATTGCATTGCGTTGCGTTGGCAGTTTTTTTAAATGATAGATCTATATCACTCTGAGGGCTAGATTGCTGCGAGATTACAGCTGCGGGCCGGATGCAAATTGTGAAAAGATATACAACTACTGTATTTAGAATCTCCATTGACTTGCATTGAACACAATAAATAACAAAGTCAGCGGTGGAATAGCAAAGTTGTGATCAGGGGTGCATTCCTAAAATTTTTTTTGGGGGGGCTCTAACACTTAGCTGTGTTGTTATAGACAAAGTATGTATAAGTAATCGGTGTAGGTTAGCCAACAATGTTTACCTTTTTTAAAAGGAAATACTGTTCAGTATGTTTTTACTTCTGAACATCATGTCGAAAAACAACCCATGCTAAAACATAGCTTGAAGTACAGAAAAAGGTAGAAGCAACAAAACGTGAAAGCGTGGTTGAATCCGATATAAAATTATAAGTTTGAAATTTGGCTTGGTTGCTACACTGCAATCTCCTTTGCTTTTTTTTACTGCGTAGGCCTACACTTGAAACTCGATTTGCATGAGCTAATTCCAATCTCTTAACTCAATTGTAAACTTATTTGTATGAGCCAATCCTAAGTACACTTGCAAAAACATTGACTGCAATAGGAAAGTAAGGAAATGCAATTCTTGAAATGAGCGCTTGTGGTTGCAGATTTGCTATATAAGAACCAATAAGCTGCCAATGTGACAGTTACACTAAAATCTCATTTAGTTATTAACGAACAGTTTAAAAAACTCCAATTACAGCAAAAGTATAGTCCGCCCCGATAGCTCAATTGGTTAGCGCGTCACTTCTGGAACGAAGAAGCTTCAAGATCAAGCGGCGCTGGTTCGACTCTCGGGGTGTGCGCTTGAGCAACGCACGTTAAGGACTGCTCTCCATTCAGCGGCATCTAATGGATGGAATAGTTCCCCGGCAACAAGACTTCAACAATCGGAAACTTCACTCTGTAAATCTCGGTGACCGGGCTTGCGTCAGTAATTCAAAAGCCTCTACAAGTATGCGAAACTGCCAGGATTAAGCTCTGCAAGAAGCTTTCCCAGTCCGAGGATAAAGATTCAATCAATCAATCAATCAATCAATCAAGTTGGTGCAAACGAGATTACACAAAACGAACAGCCTGTCTGCCAGGTCTTTGGTTTTATGGGCTAAGTTTAAAGCACCACGACAGTCCTTGATTTTAGCTAGCAAACAGTTTTTGCGGAGATCTGAGTTCATTCAATGTGGGCAGCTTAGAATGCTTAACTTGAACATCCACAGCCGACCGATGAGTCTGCAACCACTTCTGAGTTGCCGCAGTGCCATTCCATAAATGAGGAGGTGGTCCATTGATGCTGATGAACAACAATGCTGAAACAAGTGATATGGTCAGCCGTGATCGTAGCTGTGTGATGACCAAGTTCATTTGTAAAAATCCACGTTCGGCTTCAGCAGAACTTATAGCAATCATGTTTAGTACTACGTTCTTGAGCAACTTTATCGTATCTGGTATATGACAAGGATTGTCAACATACAATCGAAAATCGGAAATAGGAGTGATGACATGAAATCTCTCCTCTATTTTTCGTAATCTCTGCTCCCCTTCTTGCCATGGAACTTCGACTGCAGCAGGCCATAACTCTGGTACAATAATTCCCAAGCTCTTCACAGAATTTTCATTGTTGGTGTCCACCATCCTGCTTCCAATGTTCTCAACCAAAGCTTAAATAAACTGATTACGATCAAAAGAAGGGTAGGCTAGTCTCTACGTCGAGCTTTGAACTGGTCCAATGTTGTGCCTTTAAAGGAGTAGTTTTTTGTACTTCCGGGACTCAAGTTAACAACTTCATCAAACGAATACTTTCCTTCTTGAATAGCTTTTTTTATTTAAAGTAGAGAATTAACAGTCCATTTGACATGACGATTAGCTACTACAAAGTTGATATTCCCAGTCTGGAGAATTTCTGACAAAAGTGATAATTGGCGATTGCTATCAACTTATGTTCGTGTGTTTTTTTGCAGTTCTGTTGTGAGAAAGCTGTTAAAGTGTTACTTGTTCAGTCGAGAAGTTGTTGTTCAGCCAGAAAAGCTGAAAAATGGAAGCTTGAACGAGCCCCCCCTGAGCCCCCCCCTACATCAAGCCTTTTCGTTTTTCGGGGGGCTGAGCCCCCCCGAGCCCCCCCAGGAATGCAACCCTGGTTGTGATGTAAATCGAAAGTTGCTGGAAAAGTCCGCCCCGATAGCTCAATTGGTTAGCGCGTCACTTCTGGAACGAAGAAACTTCAAGATCAAGCGGCGCTGGTTCGACTCTCGGGGTGTGCGCTTGAGCAACGCACGTTAAGGACTGCTCTCCATTCAGCGGCATCTAATGGATGGAATAGTTCCCCGGCACCAAGACTTCAACAATCGAAAACTTCACTCTGTCAATCTCGGTGACCGGGCCTGCGTCAGTGATGCGAAGCCTCTACAAGTATGCGAAACTGCCAGGATTAAGCTCTGTAAGAAGCTTTCCCAGTCCGAGGATAAAGATTCAATCAATCAATCAATCAAAAGTTATCCCTTGCTGTGATACACTACAGGGCATCGTGCTCTTGAAAAAACATTACACCTTTCCAAATTTGGCCTAGGCTGTCCCCGGGTGTCCCTATTTGTGGTGGCCTAATGATAAAAACAGAACACCAACATGTAGGCTGCCTGGTGGAAAAAAGTTAAACTTTTTTCCTTAACAGTTGTAGTGCAGCTGTTATTTCCGCGACACGTGGCGGGCCGGATGAAATCAGTTTGCGGGCCGTAATTTGGTGACCCCTGGCCTATATTAATTCTATCTTTGCTCGCCCGCCAATCGCCTCAAAAGTGCGACGCGTGTAGTTAGTTTTTTGCGCAGTGACTTCAAGTGCCGGCGGTACGTGAGTGACCTGTCCAGGGTTATGCCGAGGTATGTAGGTTCAGCACAGCAGGGCAGGCGTTCCCCATCAATCTTGATGTTTATCTCACGCTGTGCCTCCCGGTTGTTAAGGTGGAAGGCCGCCGACACTGTCTTTGACTTGCTGAGCTGTAGCTTCCATTTCTGGAGGTATGCTGATAGTGTTTGCATGTCTTGGCTGAGGTTCCTCTCCACTGACTGCCAGTTTCCTGCTGAGTGCAGGAGTGCCAGGTCGTCTGCGTAAGCATATTTCCTGGAGGTGGTGGGGGGCAAGTCGTAGGTATATATGTTGAACAGGAGAGGAGCCAAGACTGAGCACTGTGGGACGCCGTTTTTAAGTCGGCGTAGTCTGCTTCGACGACCGCTACCGGTTGTGAGGGTAAAACTGCGGTTTTGCACAAGTTCCATCATCATATGGACCATGTGTCTGTCAGGGAGCAGACGGAGTAACTTGCAGGTAAGGCCGCTATGCCATACGGTGTCATAGGCAGCCGTGAGGTCAACAAACACGGCGCCAGCCTTCTTCTTAGCCGAGAAGCTGTCCTCAATGTCTTGGGTCATAAGTGTGACCTGATCTACGGTTGATCGTCCGTGTCGGAAACCAGCTTGTTCACGGGGGAGCTGCGGATCTATTATTGGTTCGACACGGGCGTAGATGAGTCTCTCGAGGATCTTGAAGGGGATGCAGAGCAGTGAGATTGGACGGTAACTCTTCGGGTCCCCTGGGGGCTTCTTCGGCTTAGGGACTGCAACCACAAGGGCTCTTCTCCAGATCCTGGGAATTCTCAGGTGGCGCAAACAGCAGGAAAGGAAGTCTTTTAACCAGGACTTTAAGGAGGCAGCAGCATGGAGTATCAACTCCGGGCATAGGTGGTCAGGGCCCGGGGCTTTACCTGGTTTTATGTGCTGGAGGGCGGCGGAAAAATTCTTCCAGGGTGAACTCACCCGAGATGTTGTCCCCGTTTTGGGTTGTTACCCTCCAGAGGTCCGTCATTTCTTGCAAGACGGATCTATCAGATTCACGGTCTCTCGATTTGTATTTCCCGTTCTCCACAAGTTGTGAGGCGATGGAGTTTGCTGAAACGGGACATTGTTGGCGAGAGGCACGTGAACTGCCAGTTAGGTTGTTCAGTGTACTCCATGCTATGCGGCTGGAGTGCGTGAAGTCGATTGATTCAACGGCTTCTGTCCAGCGCTCCTTCCTCTTTAAGTCCAGCCTTGCCAGCAGAGCTGTGGCTGAGCTGTTGGTGTCATTGCCCTGAGGGGCGTGGAGGAAGTCGGAGTAGAGGCTTTCGCACTCCTTATCCCAGCACGGTATGTAGGTCTTTCGTCGGCCGCGGGGGATGGATTGTTTTGCCGCTGATGTTATTGCATCACAAAAGTCCTGGTAGGCTTCTTCCACGTTGTTGGTGTGAGGGGATGGGAGATACTGTGGGGCTTCATTGGTGAGGAGGCTATAGTACTCCCAGTTAGCCATTCTGAAGTTCCATCGATTAACAGGCTTGCTCGGGACAGGCATTATGAGCGTTGGAGCCGTGATAATCGAGGGTCGATGTTGGGACCTGGGGAACTTCTCTAGCACACGTCTGTCCGGTTGGCAATTATCGGGGTCATCACTTGCGAAAGCCAGATCGGGGTTTGTACCAGTGTTCCAGCGTCCGGAGAAGAAGCTCGCTGCACCCTTGGGATCGTGCAGTAGGGTGAGGTTGTTATTGGCTGACCATGAGGCCAGGCTTTCTCCGTCGGTGTTGGTGGTGTTGTAGCCCCAATCAACGTGGTGGCAATTAAAATCGCCAGCATAGAGGCTGGGTTGGGGGAACACTGGGATGGCTGTTGGTGTTAAGCGTGAGGGTGGTGGCTTATAGACATTGATGATGTGATAGCCTGATATGTCTATGCATAACCACTCTATCTCCGACTGGGCACTGGACTGGTCTATTGGCGTCCAGCTCAGTTGCTCATGGACAAACGTGGCGAGGCCGTGTTTCCTGCTGATGGTTGCGCCTGCGAGTGTGAAGTTGGGTAATACCAACTTATCCACAGATGTGCAGTGGGTCTCCTGGAGGAGAATAACGAGGGCCTGATGTTTTGTGGCCAGATACTCGATGATGCTGAGCTTGCTGGCCGTGATGCCCTCGGTGTTCAGCTGCAGTACGGTGGGTCGTCGGTACTTTTCGACAGAGGAGCTGCCGCGCCCTGACAAGGGCGTTTTCCTATCCACCCTGGGCTGAACCTGGGCCTGGTTTGCTCGAGTGTGACAAGCTTCGTTTTGCATATCTTTTCTCAAAGATATGGTACTGACGGGAGGGACCACGAGAAGGTGCTTGTTCTTCCCCCCCATTTGTTAAATGACCAATGCTTAAAAGACATCAATAAAAGTTTGTTGCCTACACAACCTTTATATTCATAACATTGTCGATAAAGGGGGCCCGAAAATAACTTGGTACCGGACCCGAGAAATCCTATCAACGGCCCTGCACTTGAATAAAAAGGGGGATCAACTTCAAAACTAAATGTAGTCAAACAACACAAAAATTCAAAAAACAAGCATCATCAAATATCAAAGAAAATGAAGGGGTGTACCAGCAAACATCTATAGGATTGGCCCATGATACTAGAGAAGGATCCACAGAGGATACAAACTGATATGAATGAATCAACAAGTGAATAAAAAAATAACAGTTAACCTCTCAAGTACATGTAGCTCCACACAGAGTGAAATTTACATGCCTTTTGACTCTTTTTTATCTCTTTAAAAGTAATGTCTAAAAAGACATTATTGACCCAAAAAGAATGTCTAAAAAGACATTATGAAAAGTAACTACGGACAAAGGCCAGTGTTTCGACCTTCCGATCTTTTCAGCGTAGTAAAGTGAAAGTTGTCTTGAAGTGTTGGTTGAGATGATGATTTGAAACTTGAGCGATTGTTGTGAGACAATAAGACTGGATTTAATTTTTAATTTCGGACTCAAGCGAAACGTAATTTTACAGTCTATTAAAAGGTGTGATTTTTTTGAGAGAGTTTGTGCTAAGAATTGACAGGAATTTGTTAAAAATAAAAACTAGAAAAAAAGACGAGAATTTGCAACTGAGCTAGGACATAACAATCATCTGAGATGGATCTAAAATACAAGAAATTAGATTCTAGTGGCATCAAATATCTTGGCATATTTCTTGATGGCAAACTAAGTTTGAATTATCACAGTGAAGATCTATCAGGGAGATTGGCGAAAATATCTGGAATATTTTATAAAATTAGAAACTACATAAACAAAGAAAGCATGTTAACACTGTAGGCCAGGGTTACTCAATTAATCTCAACAAAGGACCAGTTTGACAAGTTGAGTATTTTTAGCGGTCCGATGAATCAGTTGGTTGGTTTTCAATCTTTATCCTCGGACTGACAAAGCCTTGATTGGTTTTATTCCTAGTAGTTTCGCATACTTCTACTTGTAGAGGCTATTGACCAGTGGCGTAGCTAGGGGGGGGGGGGGGTGGGAGGGGGGCGGACCGCCCCGGGCGGCACGTCTGAGGGGCGGCACTTTCAGACAGGACCTTTTTTTTTTGATAATGCAAAAGTACACGGAAAATAAAAGCAAACAGAACGGCAACGTTCAAAACAGTGGCGTAGCCAAGGAGGAGAAGGGGTTTGGGGGTTACAACCCCCCCTTTGGCATGCATGTGACGTCACGATATTGAGAATGATGCTTTCAGTCTCTATGTTTCTAAAACAAAGTTTGCCTAATTTTAAACAAAACTACATTAAAAGAGCGAGTTTTGCCAATACCAAACATTCAAATATCTCAGCCAGGAATTAGCAACAAGAAAACATAGAGACTTAGCTTTATTAAGTTACCGAAAAATTCCCAAGAAAACATGATCTTATCCTTTTGCTATGCCACCGGACAGCACCATTTTACAGGAATATTTATACTAGGGGATTTATACCCACATTTTTGTTGAAAATGCTCTCAGAATGCACCAAATCCAAAGTAATTTTTCAAAATTTTCTGGGGGAGGCCCCCCAGACCCCCCGCCGCTGGGTGTCGTCTTTGTCGAGAACGCCGTCGGGCTTCGCCCGCCGGCCCTTTCAAAATTACTGGCTACGCTACTGGTTCAAAACATACAATAATTCCATTTTAACTCAATTAAAAAAATTTCATTTTCACATGCTTTTTCTTGAAAGGGCGGCAAAATCTGAATTCGCCCCGGGCGGCACATTCCCTAGCTAACGCCACTGCTCTTGACACAGGGCCGGTTACCGAGATTGGTAGAGTGAAGTTTTTCGATTGTTGAAGTGTTGTTGCTGGGGAATTATTCCATTCACTTGGTGCCGCTGAATGGAGAGCAGTCCAGAAATCGAGAGTCGAACTTGCGCCTCGTGATCTTGAGCCGGGCGCGTAACCACTGAGCTAACGGGACGGACATAAAGTTATTTCACACGCAACATCGAAAGTTAAACTATCTGTACCAAATCCAGGGCCAGATTTACCAATAGGCAGAGTAGGCAGTTGCCTAGGGCGGCAAATTATTGGGGGCGGCAAAATATACAATATATTACATTGATAATACTGTACGTGAATATAATAATTTACAACAGATATATTCAGATACATAGCAATTAATAAATATGTTATCACACCACACACATTTATAAACAGTGCGGCAAGTCATGTATGGCAAGTAACAGCCCCTAGAGTTCACGCTTGATTGGTTTTCAACAATATGTGTTGCTTAGCACTTCTTTTAATTAGGCTATCTGTCTTGCTTAGTATGGAGGACTAGGATTTGTCTGTGCAATTTTTATTAATCACACCAGATATCCTGCTAAAAGCATTAGATGGTGAAAATGTGGTGAAGAGTCTTTCGATTACGAGATGGTCACGACGAAATGATGCTTGCAATGCCTTGTTGCATAGTTATGCGGAAATTTTAGAGGCTCTGGAGACTTTTGAAAATGATCCCATGCAGAAGGCAGCCAGATGTGAATTTTGTGGATTAATTACCAGTTTGCACAAACTGGAGACAGCTTTTTTGACAGTGTTTTGGGCCTATATACTACAACACTTCTCACGATCTTCAGTGGCACTGCAAGCTGCCGACGCTGACATTGGTCTTACAGTATCCCAGTATGATAGGCTACAATGGGGGGTTTAATAGCCGATATTTAATCAAAGGCAGATGTTTTAACAAATTAGATGATGCGGCAAAGAACCTGCTTCCAGGAGTAGATTATGAAGAGGGACGCCAGAGAAAACAGAAACTTTTATCCGGTGAAACTAGAGACAATGATATCACTGTCACTGTGGACAAGCGAATCAATCTGAAAAGAAATGTTTTTTTGCCTATTCTAGACAATATTGCAGCAGAACTGAAAAAACGATCAACAGCATACCAGGTCATTTACACTAAAATTGCATTTATTGAACAATTGACGACACTATCTGTTGAAGACATCAATCAAAAGGCTACTGACCTGGAGGATTACTACTCTGATGACCTTGAAAATCTTGAAAGTGAGTGCATACATCTCCGTTCATTTTTGCGATCACTTTCCTCGGATGAACTTACTGCTGGAAATATTACTTTTGCTGTGCTGGGGAATTTTATTGCGAAAAGGCGACTGCAGGAAGTAGGCTATACTCAAATGTTCTAGTGGCAATTAGAATGGTTCTTTGCAGTTTGCACAATGGTGACCAATTGCAGTGCAGAGCGATCATTCTCTATTTTGAAGCTGATCAAGAGCATGGCGGTCTACGTTGAAGCATGATCACATGAATGATCTCACATTTTTGAGCATTAACTCATCTTTACTTATTTCTAGACTTTGAAGAAATTATTTATTTGTTTGCAAGAGAAAAAGCCCGCCGGAAGCGGTTTTAAACAATTAGTTCATTATACAATGACATTCATTGATGTAGCCTATTCAAATAAACAGAGCAAATAACTTTTTTGTAAGGAATTGAAAATATAAATCGTAGCGCACCATCGAAAATTTTTTTGGGGGGCGGCACTTTTCTTATCTGCCTAGGGCAGCACTTAGGCTAAATCCGGCCCTGACCAAACCACGTAAAATGTAACTCGAATTGGATTTCTGAAAAAGTGTTGGGGAGTATGGGAGTCAAAGCTCCCCAGCAACTAGGATAAATCACTGCTAAAATTGCCTTTTCCCAGTAGAAATATGTTTAAAGAAGCCCTGAAACGTGGCAATGAGGTTATTCTTCCAAAAGCTCAAGGTCCACCATCAACACCCAGAAGGTCCGGATTCGAACCGCGGTCCGCCAGTTGAGTAGCGCTGCTGTAGGCCTACTATGCTCTTGCACGCTCAATAATACAATATGGTATTTTATGTTTCTCGGCAGCCGATTTGTAGCAAGAATTGACAGCGATAGACACCGTGTTTCGCCCATGAGGCTGGGCTCGTCAGCTACACCGCTATGGTTAGCGAATCGCAACTGCTCGCTGTACTAGTGAGTGCTCAGCCTTGTGCTGATAGCCGGGAAGAACGCCCCTTTCTTCACAATGGTATTTTATGTTGGATTTTTTATGTTTGGTAAAACAACAGCTTGAACCAAAATGCAATGGTTTAGGTAGAGTAGGCTATCACAAAATGATAGCACATTTTATATAGACAAAATAGATTTCGTAGGCTATATTAGCCTATAATTTCCAAGACCATCTAATTTAATTACTTAACAATGGCTTCAACTTGATCAGAATTTGCTCTTTTGATCTTTCATTTTTACCAATGACTTTGTAAGCTGCTCTCTGTGGCAATAAAATTTACAAGCTCTCGTCATAAATCCAGGTAAGCTATCAAATATGGCAATTTTGCGTAACCGCTAGCTCCCAAGAGATGCATATTATATTTAAACATCTAATGATCTAATGCCATAAATCTAGTTTCAAATGTCATTTCTTTCATAACGGCTTTTCATTCAGAGATGTTCAATTTATAAAGCAAGCAGAAACAACTAACATATAATCGCCTGCAGCAAAATTATAATGCAACAAGCTTTGCTGCGAATACAATCAATTATTGACAGTTGGTCATGGTGTTTTGCGCTAGGGAATAAGTATCTATTTTTCTAAAAGAGATTGAAGTCCATCAAACAAATCATGTAAGATGCAACGGATTTATTAAATCATCACCAGCAGACTTTTTTGTTTTGATGTGAACGTGAAATGTGCACTGTGCATCTTCCAAGATTACAGCAGGCTGCATGGCATTCTTGGCAAGAGCAGCTGTAGGCCTATCAGAGTAGGATTCTTGTTTTGGAATTTGGTTGAGTCCTAATTTTCTTTTGTAAATATTTAAATTGGATTCAACCCAATTAAGCTTCCTTCCTTATCGATCAATAGTTTGTAATTAGGCCAAGTTATTTTTTCTCAAAGTTACACAGCTGCAGCTAGAATAAATCAAACACAGAAAATCTGCTTTTTTAAATCTAGCTTTTCCGCAATCTTTAATTGGGTCTCTTGGTCATTGCCCATTGTATCTTCCTTGTCTTATTAGGTTATGGTTTGCGAAATTTATAATGATCTGAACGTTAATTAGATTGGACTCTAAATAGCCTACACCAAAAATGTGTTTTTTTCTTCTTTAATTTGACGTTAGCCTGCAAGCCTACTTTGTTTCAGCAATGTTCAAGTGTATGGCTGTGGAAGCAGAACGCAGAATTGCTCCTCCAGTACAAATGGGACCGAAGCAAGAAAAAATTCTACATTCATTATACTTTTTATTGAGAGCACTCTGAGATCCTGTATTGTCTTAATTTATAGCTCTAGAGTTTGACCATGCCAGCTAATAACGCTCCAGCTCTAAAAGAAGAAAGACGGACATAATTGGTAGGCTACAAACAAAAATAAACGTTTCACATAAAAAAGTTTTGCAGCAGGGAATAAGTTTTAAAAGATGAGGTATCCCCAATAGCTAGCGGTTTTAAGGCGGAGGTCTGTTGTTTGCGATTCACACTGGATAATTTGCATTCGGATCAGGATGAGTTGCTATTCTCAAAATGTTTGTAAAAATGAAAAAGAATGTAAAAGTAAAGTAGGCTAATGATAACAATACTCCAAGCAAGTCAGTCCTGATTTGTAAGTTCTGTCATGCATAGTTTTTCAACGTAACAACTTTAATCAAAAAATTAGTAAAAAGTAATATTACAAAAAAGCAATGACGCAGTAAGTCGATATGCCTCGTAGATTCGGAGATTCTTAGGTGTGCCGTAGCCCAAAAAAAGTTTGAAAACCATATTGTGGTAGCTTATTTGTCTATTGCTTTGGCGATATAGTTAGAATGATGATCACTTTAAGAAAGAGGGCTCAACCGTTGCATTAAAGCTTCCACCATAAAAGCTTTAAAGCAAGGTTGTTTTTGTAGTAGCCTAAATGCACCATGACATTATTTTAATGTTCGTCAAGCTGAAAAACTTTTAGAACCTCTGTTCTATGTCGTTCGTACTCAATAATCAATAACCTAACAAATAAAAGCAATGAGAGCAACAAAAAGTTGTAACCGAATTTCATCCATTAAATTAATTAATAACATTCAGTGAAAGCAACATTTTAGCAGGTTGCAAAACAGCAAAATCCATCATTATTACATTGATTTAACGTCTGCAAATTTTGCTGTCTGTTTGTTTTTTCCATGCAATTATCTGCAAGGTGGTGCCCGATGACCTTCATCCAAGTGTTAAATCTCCACTACAGTATATTGGTGAAAACTTTAAACAATTTCAAAGTAATTTGCTCCAACTTACAAGTGAAGAAAAACCAATAAAAATTGAAAATCTTTTGCATTGATATAATGTTGCTTTGACAAAAGAGCGATGTAACAAAATTTAACTTCATCGCAGTCTTAACTTAACCCTTTGCGCTGAAATCGATTGTGGAAGCCAGTGGCGTTTAATCCACAAATTGCGGATCGCGAGTTAATGGCTTTTAAATTAGGATTAAGCTTCGAAAGCGGAAGCTGGCCGCTTTTATAGACAGTTCCTTTTTACTGTAGCCTACACTGAATCAACAACGGTAGAAATTGAATCAATGTACCATTTTCTATCTGGTAGCAAAAGTTTTGTATCTGATGTTAGCATTATTATGCTATACTGTTGGCTTGGTCTTACTCTTGAGCCAAGTGTTGCACCTCAGAGGTTTATAGACAGATTGGAAGAATAATAACAAGCACAAAAAGTCTAAATTTTAAGCCAAGATGCACTAAACAGTGCACCGCCGTTAGATCTGCTTTAGCATTAAAATAAACGGAATCGGATAGCCTATAGCCTACTCCTGAAATCAGGAATGGATTGTCAGAGCTGCTTTCAAAATTTACATGGCAATGTTTGTGTGTGTGCATAGATTTCTGTTGAAACTTATATTTTAACAAAATGAAAGTCATTCACCAAAGCGTGATGAAATTATAATTTAAAAGTGTAAGTCCACCAACTAGTTGGATTGAAAAAACATCTTTATATACCGGTAGCCTAGTAGTCTAAATAGGCTACTAACTTATTGTTATATGGTTAACCTGCCCCACAAGTTTGCATAATGCACTGTAGCCTCCTTTCTTCATTTTATATATACGTAGGCTTATATTTTCATAATCTATCATCCTTGTTTAAAAAATAAAACTATAAATGTTATAATATAGGCTAACTTACGTTAGGACTAGGTTATACTTTATGTAGCAATCAATAGAGTTTCCAATTAATGTTTCATTCCTAACACCAAGCAGAGATTTATTTTACAAAATTTATGTTCACGTTATCACATAAATCAGGAATTAGCAAACTGAAAGTGATAACTTCCTTGTAGACAAGCATATTACAGAAATAGGCTACTGTACTATTTTTCATTTTTACCCACCTGCTATTCAAGTAACTAATTCAACGAATCTTATCATGTTATAGAAAATATTAACCATGCTAAGCCATGTTCGTACTACTGTAGGCTATTAAGCTATCTTCTTTTTATCTTAGTTGCAGTTTGTTACAAAGTCGTTTTAAAGTTTTAATCGCTTGTAAGAAAAATTTGGTTTTTTATTGCAAAAAAACATTATGAGAAAAAATCATAAATTACACCAGCGTAATCAAACACAATGTTCAACATGGACAGAAAATGAACACCCTCACAAGAAAGAAAAAGTTTCAAGCTTACCTTATAATAAGGATGAAGCGCAGACCTCAAAATTGCTGCCTGGCTATCCTTCAAAAGTAAACCAGACGCCGATTCTGTACTGCCGAAGCTGCAAGCTACACAGCGACAGCAGCTTGAGAAGCGTTTCGGAAGGAGCAATTTCACCCATGAGATGTTGCGGGTATTCACATGGAATTGGTTGCCAAATGGAAAACTATCATAACTCTCACAAGACATCAAGCCGTTCTTTCCAAACTGCAAGGTAGGCAAGTGAAGGCTGTGTTGACCAGGGCTGACTAATCTGACCAAACGTGCCCAATTACAATCCACCAAAGTTGGTAATTGATTTTTGTTCTAAAAGACCAGGCGCTATGTAAAATATAAAAGATAAGACTATTGAAAACCAATTTATTTCAGAATTCTGAAAAATCCTTCTCCACAATCGCTTGGTGACAAAGTGAAACAAGAGCATTGTGCAAAGATACTCGTCGAATCGGTTCAACAGGACAACGCCATTAGCTTAAAGATGCCTTACTACCAAAGCAAGCAAAATAAAACATCTTACAACACCTCCAAGATACAAAAGCACATGAAGAATGGATCGATTCCAAAGAAGACTCTGCGCAATAAGAAAAAATACCAAACCCTTTTACTTCACGTTAACAGAAAGAATCCTGCTTTGTTAAACAAGGTAGGCTATAAATGGGCTTAACCGACCGGTAAATATTGTTAAATTTTTAAAGCTTGTTTTTAAAATTGTTGTTTAACGTTTTAAAATTAGTTTGCTAATTCACCATTTTTTATTGAAATAAGCAAAATATTTAGTCAAAGTTTTTAGCCCCACTCAAAATTTTGGTGTGGCTTTTGGCTGTTGTGTATTTACTTTGAAATGTGTGTAGGACCTTACTTACAAGCCTAGGATTGACTTGAGAGGTCGTGACATTCCAGACAATTTCTATACAGCATTGTTCACAATGTTATGTTGCTGTCCTCCATTTGGAATTGCGTCCTTGATGCAAACCTTTAAGGTACTGTAGGCAAAGATATCGATGCATTTTTGCCACGTTTTCTAAACTGTAATTTGCATTAAATATTGCCTATAGGCTTGTAGTTACAGAATACAAGCGTGGTTTACCAGTGCAATGGGCTAACATAAATACTTGGAGCCAGTAGCGGACCCAAGAGGAGGAGGACGAATGAGGTGATCGCCCTCCTCCATAAAACACAAAAAAGTATATCCACGTTACTTTTGCAATGGCGGATTAATGTAAAGTTACATACATCATTGTGTTTTGTTGAAATCGTCCCCCTACGACTACTTTCTGGACCCGCCCCTGATTGGAGCTACTATCGGAGCCAAAGTTTTTGAGGTTTGGAAGCTTTCACGAATCATAAGCCAACATCGGTTTATGGATAATTCAGTAGCAAAAAAAAAAACTGATCTGTTCACATGATAAGTTACTGTTTTCCACTTCCTAGACCAGGGGTCGGAAACCCTTTTTGCAGTAGCTTGCTAACCGGATTAAGGCAGACATTATTTTGCGGACCGGCCATCAATGAAACACATAATAGGCTGGGCCATGCTTAGTGCATGCTGTAAATGCACATAGCCGATATCACAACTTAGGCTATTCAGTTACCGTAACGCTGAAAGCCCTGGGCTTGTTTTGCAGCAATAAGCTGCCGCCAACTGGGGATTATGATTGTCAATGACACCCACAGTGTGTTCGTTTACTTCCAGACTAATTTGTAATCTGTCGTGGTTGAGCTGTTTTTCAAGAAAACTTTATGAAATTCTTCTTTTTTGTTTGAGTATCTTTTCGCAGCAAACCTTTACTAAACCTAACTAATCCTTAAAAATAAAATTCATATTTTAGCACCAGCACGGTTAATAAAAAAATGCAATTTTTGTAAAAGTTTGGCCTTGCTTTTGCGTGACCCCGTAACAAATTCCTCACGGACTTTCCGACCCGTCTTAGACTGTGTTTTATAAACAGGTTCGAAAGTTCTTGGCTGCTGGTGACTTCAAGATGGCGCGAAAGAGCTCGGCTAAGGGAAGAAAACTAAACATCAGAGGAATTCTGGTGGGATGCTTCTTCATGGGACTCGCCATTTTTGCTTATGTGATTGTGATAAACTTTCAGAATAATTGGTGGGAAGTTGAATATCCTATCCCAAGATATCCGGTTTACTAAAAAGAACACGTTTCTTGTCTTAATCACACGTTGATTCAACGTAAATAGAGCTGCTTTTGTCAGTTGGGATATTTTTGTGCAATGTTCCCACGCTCCGATCTGTTCCAACTACTTTTGCTTACCAATTAAGTGAAACTTTGACTAAAATGCAATGTATCTTCGAATGAAAAAAAGTAGACAGTATCACACTAAATATTTATTTATAGAGCTTTACAGTTTCTATTTGAATAAGACTACACTGAAGGAGCAACATTTGTGTGGCAAAAGCTCTATAAATAATTTGATTTTTTGATTTAGTGTGATACTGTCTACTTTGGTTGCTTAAAAGTCTTTGGGCGATCCGTTGTCCTCGATCGTCTTCTCGAATTCCGTCAGGTGTAGCGTTGCTCTATTGGGTGAGGACTGTCTACTTTGTATCAAATATTTTATCACACTACGCATCTTATTGGATCATCAGTTAAATCATAAGAAGATTTGATGAAAAGTTTAATAACGAAGTTTCGCTTTGGAATTATCTTCAAATGCTCTGCCCCAGCCAACAAATCAATCTTCTTTGCATCGATTTGCTGGATGGGCATTGGACAAATGTATCGAAGTGAACCATAATGTGATGCTGTGATATTTATTTGAAAGTTTTGTATCACGCTCGTAAGAAAGTTAAAAAGAAAATATACCGAAAAATGCGTGGACTATTTCAGGATAAAAAACAAACAAAGCAATTGTGCAGAGTAGTGGTTCTAAACTAATTAATGAAACAAAAAAAATATTTACACAAAACGAAAGACTCAAATAGGCTAAGTCCTGCTTCACTGTGGACAATTTAAACCCACAATTTACTCTGATCATAATGCCACATTACACATACAAAGAAACAGGGAGTCTGCATCACTAGATCAATAATTTTGATCTCCACAGATAAAAAATAAGTTAATCACAAGAAATAAGAATATGTTTTGGTGGAGAAATAGTTAGCTTGAAAGTACGTCATAGGTAACAATCGTGTCATGGTTTCGCTTTATCAATACATGGTGAAGGAAGATATGCTGATGTAACAAAATACTTTGCAACTGACGTCACAGGGTATTGGATAGACGCGAATTATGACCTAACCAAGATGTGATTCTTTATCCCTTCCCAGACAACAAAATCCGTCTGCAGACGTTGAATTAATGTAAAAATGATGGGGGTTGCTGTCATGGTTCAAAGCGACATTAATAAATTCAAAATACTGAAATAGTAAAAGAACGCAAGAAATCGATCGGAAAAGAAAGTCTTGTACCACGGCTTTTACGTGATGAAGAACTCTAAGCTTTATAAGGTCTTGCTAGGCGAACTCTGACAAAGTATATTTGACAGCTGCAACGTATTGCCGGAGTCACATATAGGTAAACCGGAAATTTGATCTAGCGTCAGCTAACAGGGAGGAGCAAAGAACACCAGCATTTGAAACCAAAAGGAAAATTAACATGTAAGCTTAGCTTCCATTTTAGGCAGGCAAACATCAAGGCTCGGCAGCCAACGTATATGAAATCCTTTCGCAACGTCACTGTTTCACGACACGTGACCACTTCCACAAAACGTCACCGGCTGCAGACAACACCCTTCTTCAACTTGCTGAACTCGCCTTCAGTGACACAAGCAGGATGGAATCAATATGTAGCGGTGACTTCGCACTCCTTGGTCAGTTATGACCACTGTGATGGGACGTCACATTCGACGCGACGTGCACATTTTCGTTGTAGGATTGAACGTAGTCAGTTGACGTCATTGTCATGGTAGGAGTGGGCGAGTCGTCTCTCGAGTCATTGCTTGACTGGAACTGCAATGACAGATGTCGGGTTATTCCATGATTCTGTCGCGGGGAATTGGGCTCTTCAGTGCCGCGGAAAGCCGAAGCATCTTTCGATCTCTCTGTTGAATTATTACCATTGACGTTGGCGTACTGAGAGGGAGGTAGAAAGGTCGACGTGAGATTAGCAAGGCCATTGTTGGGAACTGTAGGCGTCCGCACAGCTTTCGGACCGCTGTTCGTCCGTCGAATAGAATTGAATTTGCTGGTTGGCTTACGACGAATTGTGGCAGTTCCGCTGTCGATTTGAGTGGGAATCACTAAAAGGAAAAGCGGGGAGTTAAAAAAAACTTAAATTGTAATTACTAGGTGTATATCATATTTCCTTGTTATCAAGTTTTAACTTTGCGGTTGGCAGAATAGCCGAGTGATGAGAGCCCTGATATAACGCTCGAATGGGCGCCGGTTCGACACCGCTCAAGAGGATACGTCTATGTCTTTGATGAGACACGTTAAGGCATGTCTGAAGGTGGACACAAAGATTGGCTTCCTTGCCTTCCCGTCCACTTAATCTAAATCTTCAACACCGGGCGTAAGCCTGGATACGACAAAAAAGCTTCACTACTCCCAACCTTTTAACACAAACCGAAACAAAAGCTTTGCAGTAATTTGCGACACAGGCACAAAAATCACAAAGCTTTCTTTTGTACTTGAAAAGCAGACCAATATTTCATACTCACTGCTGGAAGAAGGAATTCCAACAGTTGACATAGGGCGCCTCGTGCGGTTGCTAGAAGTGCTCTGACTGGTTCCGTTGCCATGGTGATAGTTTCTAGGAAGGGTAGAAAATTTCTCTTGCTCGTACGAAAGTCTATGGACCTGAGATGACTGCTCTTCGCAACCGCCAGGACCGTAATCCGTATCTAAGCAAGGTATCAATGTTATCTCAGCTTGTAAAAAACATTGGATTTAAATTAATTCGCTATCTTCAAGCGCACGTCACCTCTCCACAGAATGTAAATGGATTCATAAGTGGATTGCTTCCGAAACTTACCATGAGAGGCAATGGTGTCCTCCGAGCAGGTGGGAGTGGTCTGCTGGCTTCCGTATCCACTACTGGAGGAGTACTGGAGACTCGTGCAACTTCCTTTTCGTCCCAATGTCATGGAGCGGAGTTCGTGAGTTAGAGACACATGCTGTGGTACTTGGCCATCCTGGGAGCGATATTTTGGAGGAAGACCATTTACCATGGAATTGTGACGGGCTGGAAGATGTGCAGATGGAGGACGTTGATTGGTTTGAGGATTTTCCTCATCTTCGAGCACTAATGGAAACACATTGCGTAAAATTAACTGAGTTAATAAATCTGAGGCAGAAACGTGCGTTATGAAGTTATTGAAGCTTAAAATACCCGTAACTATTTACAACTTGTATACTTGCTTTATGTAAACGTGCTTGTTAAATTCAGAATGTTTAAGCTTGCGGCAAGCCTGATCAAACCAACAAAATCCTTACCAGGCTTATAACTACCTCGGAAGCTCACGTTTGAAGTTTAATCACAACCAAAGGCGAGATACTACGCATGTTGACATATGTCCTGGGATATGGCTAACCAATACCTGATGGAAACTGACACAAATTTATATTAATGACTTCAAGTCATCCATCCTTACATGCTGGAGGTGGTGGCGGAAGGTCGTCGTGGAAGCGTTCCACTAGAGATGCAAGATTGGTATCAACTCCATGAGGAGGAGGAGGACAAAGAACGTTTTCTTCTTTAGGAGGAAGAACGGGAAAGAAGCAAGGAGTAGTGTTGGCGTGGAGAAGAGGAGCAGGAGGGAAACGTCCATGGGTCAAATCGGCGGAGTGGCGATAAGAACCTTTGGTTGGCTTCGGAGTTAAGAGAGGAGGAGCCGTTTTGCCTGGGATGACTTTACAGTTGGAATCCCCGTTATCTTGCGGAGGAGGAGGCAAATCATACGGGCCTAAAAAACGTTTGATTCAACAGACAACTAACATGGCAGTGACACTATAACAAGTAGACAAGCTGTAAACGTTAGCAAGAATTGTTCCTTTCAAGTATCATGAAAACGTCTCAAAACAAATGTAAAAAGAGCTGGATTTTCTTGCTGGAAATTAACCTTTACCTTTGATTTCAATAATCGACTAGATTGGATAAGATTACCACAAACTGACGTTATAAACTGATAAAATGACGTAAAACGTCTGCTCAAAACATACATCAAAATACCGACATATATTAAAAATGTATTTCCTTCTCACCTGGTCTTGACCAATCCTTCCATGAAAAAGGTTTATTTTGACCGATAAGAGGCGCTGTGGGGTTCGGAAGTTGTTCAGAATTTGATCGCAAGCGGACGACAGACGACGACCTGTCGATGACGTCATCACCTGGTTCGATCTGAGCAGCAAACATACGCGTTGTTAGCCTTGCTTCAAAGTGGCTATACCCCAGACAGCAAATCAGTCGTTTTTTTACATTGATCCAACGTCTGCAATCAATGTAAAAAATAACTGATTTGCTGTCTGGGATTGACCCACAACGTCTGAACCAAAGCTAACGGGACAACATTTGAGCCCTTGAGGGGTGTTTTCAATTGTCTTTTGTGTTTTCAATGCAACTTTTGTGTCCGAGATTTTCCGTTGATGAAATAAAAAACTGCTCTCAAAAGTGTCAAACTAGTACATTTAAATTCACGAGTAAAATCATGTGATAAATGGAGAAGGAAATGGTACCAAAAAGCGTTTAACTGATGCCAAAACAAGTGTAAACTCGGCGCGGCTCCAACAGCCCAAATCTGGGCCGCTTTCTTTCAGCTCACCTTGTGCGGAAGGTGCCTGCTTGTCTGCTCAGCGCCCACTGGCTGCATCAAATTAATCGGAATCGTCCCATTTTCAGTCGAAACGAAACCGGAGTCGTAAGACGACGCAGACGATAACCTGGCTACCGCGCCACCGACGGAGCCACTTTGATACGATGTTGGACTACTTTGGCCGGCATTGCTTCCGCTGTTAGAACGTGGGTGGTATCCCTGAAATGCCAGCACATGTTAAATGATCACGGGGGGGGAGAAATAGAATGACAAGTCTGTGCATAAATAGTTTTGGAAAGTTACTCACCCACGATGAATGGTCAAACCCCAGGCGTAGCTGCGATTTACGTTGAAATCAGGTCTTGCACAATGCTATTGGAAAAAATTATTGAGCAATCGGGCGTCTACGAACGTTGTATCAACGTAATAAGTACGTAAATAGCAACTAACCTGATAATGGCGATGATGGAGCGATGAACTCCTGTTTAAGGATCCACTCGATCGAGAGTCGGAGCTGGCAAGGCTGTTCAGACTGAAACGATGGAGCAAATTTGTTTTTTATGTTTATCGTATCCAGGCTTACGCCCGGTGGTTAAAGATTTAGGTTAAGTGAACGGGAAGGCAAGGAAGCCAATCTTCGTGGCCACCTTCAGGCATGCCTTTAAGTGTCCTGCCAAAGACACAGCCGCATGATCTTGAGGGGTGTCGAACATGCGCCCTTTGGAGTGTCGTTCCAGGGCTCTCACCACTCGGCAATGCAGCCGACAAGCAAATGAATAAATGAAACGAAGAAAATAGCGCATTTCATGGCAAATGGTTGACTAAATATTCATTCTCGGATTGAAAAAGCATATTATGAGCGCGTATGCTGGTAGACTCGCACGCTTCAATAAGTTCTGAGCAACCGACGCAGGTCACTTGGACTTTTCTTTGGTAGTTGAGATGTGGCTGTTATTTCAAGACTTTATTTGAAAAAACACTGATAAAAATTCGCTTTATTTTTGTCTGTAAAACTGTAGTATACAACTGAAATACAACTACTTTAATCAAAACCCGTCAAGCTAAACTTGTAATGATATATAAAAAGTACCTGCACAATGACGATCTTTTGCTGTCGCTGGACGTTGGTGAGGAGGGAGGGCTACTGGCGTTGCTTAGAAACCCATTTATTTGGATATCCTGCAAAGAAAACAAAAGAAATGATCAAACTACCGAAACAATTGGCTTTGCACGTGTAATGTTTACACTGTTTCATTACCTTAGTTTGGTGCTCTAGTGCAGCGTTTCTTAACCTTTTCTGACTCTAGCACCCCTGTAAACAGGCCTGAACAGTCTAGCACCCCCTAACTATCGTTGACATGCGACTACTACAGTGCCGACCAAAAGTTTAGTAGAGGCCGAAATTTTGACATGCCTTCAGTCTCAGATCGCTGGCGATATATTTTGTAATGAAGTCTCTTGTTGTTTAACAAACTGTGCAGTTGTTTTAACGAAGTTGATTCAAGATTTGGTATTAGACTTTCATTCACCAACAGAAATTCAATTATAACCATATGTAAGTGAATCAACTCTCTTAAAACAACAGCACAGTTTGTTAGGCGAGAAAAAATTTAATCAAAAAGCATGTCAAAATTTCGGCGCCGCCATTAAACTTTGGCCTGCACTATTGAAAGAAAAGCGATGTACAAATTGATCATTTTGTTTATTCTTCAAAACTATTGTCGTCATTGGTGATAAAATAGGAAAACCCGAAAATAGTGAAAGATAATGGACAAACTTAAGCATACTTAAGTTACCCAGCTGGGTAACTAGTTACACATGTATCAATGTGATTTCTGTTGTTGCTTATGTGTGACCAATTTCTCTATTCGAGGCTTCGTGTTGGTCAAAGCCACTCTCATATCGTAGAGCAACCCATGTTGATTGTTGAAGGCAGTTCCGAACAATTGTTTTGATTTGGAGCATGGCGGAGAACGCCTTTTTACACAGGTAGGCAGTCGGAAATGTAACGATCAATTCCAACGCTGCTCGTGCCAATGCAGGATATGCTGTCAACTGATCACACCAGAAATCAGCAAGCTGAAAGACGAAATTTCGTCCGACAACTCTGATTCACTTGCATGTCAATCAGGTCCTCCTTTAGTCTATTATCATCATTTATGTCTGCCAAGAAGGGCTGCTGTATCCAGTCTGGATATGAGTGATTTGTGGAAACATATTTTGCAATGGTGGTTTCTAGAAGCGAGAGGTGAGCAACAATATTATAACAAAGCACCCACCAGGTAAGTTCGCACAATCTACTCAGGATCAATTTGCGTACTTGACTGGGAGATGACTACAATAACAGCAAATCATGTAGGCTACTTCGAAATAGCAATCATTGATATGACAACTGCTGATACTGTCAGAAAAACGAAAAAAATGAATAAAAGTAAAATGGCATTTTTTGATATTATACTGCATGCATTTAGCACCCCCCACAGTCTATTCCAGCACCCCCGGTTAAGAAACGCTGCTCTAGTGCTTTAGCAGCACATGCTTTTGTGAGACCAAAATTTTAAAAACTATACATCAGAATGGAAAAAATACATATGCTTCATTGTTTATGTCTTCTGTTATATATTTTTGCAACTTCCAACATGCCTTCTTCTTCAGATGCTCAACTTTCCTCGCTGACACGAAAGTAGCTCATCATTAAACAAGGTGTCTCGAGAAATTGCTTTAATATTCTATCAGCAATAGAGTTTCCATTTCCTACAAGGCCGTTTTTTGTTGCATACACGCACGCATTGCAATACAGTTGGTACTTTTTTGGTGGTACTGAACACAATGGCGACGAAACAGTTTTAAAAGTAAAAGCAACAATGAAATAACCTGCAATGGCGAAGAAGGATCGCTGTTGGCGACCGAAACGAAATCTTGAAGTAGTTGCTCAGTGGAAGTTGGTAGCTGTTTGGGATTTCTACACAACTTGGCTGCATCAGCGGTCAGTTCTTGCAGGCTGCTCACTTCGTTCAACATTGATACTTGCAAGTCCTGAAATATGATTCGCAAAATAAAAAAACGTCTTAATAATGTTTGTGGTTGAGAAATTGATCCTTAAATACAGTAAACAATAAAACATGGTTATGAGTAGATTTAATTGTGAACTATAACTATAGTTTGGCTATTGTAGCAACGGGGTTTATCTTTTCTTTCCCAGAAGAGTAAAAATGACGGATTTTGCTCTCTGGGAAGCGTTAATTTCATATGTAGTAGGTAGCATGCATGCGAGGTGGCAGGATGTGAAATTTGGTGTCCTTTTTCAAAAGCGGCACGGCGTGAAACCAAAAAATGTAACCAGAATCACGGAATACCTTCCAGGCAAAAAAACGGTATAGGTCGTTGTACCTACTTTCTAAGAAAGTGTATATATAATTATATATATTAACCGTTATCTAAACGTTTTCGGCTTAGCAAATAATTAAACACGATTCAGTCATGTTTTGCAAGCATAGTATTTCAGAACAAAGTTAATCGTACAGCAACAAACAACCAGTTAAGGACTTGCATGTTTGATGTGACGTTTTTATGCTAAAAAACAGAAAACAAAAATAAACTAAAAGTTCAAGTACAGAAGAACCTCTCTGCAAGTTATGAGTATCGGCTGGTCTTCAATTCTCCTTTCTCTTTGCTTGCTGTTGTACATACAATGCGATTGCCTTATAGAAGTTAGATGGCAATAACCAACTGCCTGTTACCGACATCTAAGCTTATTTAGAGACAAATGTCACAGCTGCAGGGGTTTAGAATGGTAAAGAATTAATGATACGGTAAAAAGGTTTTAAACAATCGCCATGCACTAACCAAAAATAGGGCAGTTTTGAGACTATTTTTATAGGATTAGAAACTTTCTAACACACAGCGCTCAAATTACAGTATCATGATACATAAGATGAAGCCAAATGGAAGATATTAAAGAGAAAACGTGGCACGGATACCAGCAACGGTATAACGTGTCTATTCTGTCTAAGCTTTTGATGACATGTCTTGAGAAGACAAAAAGCGCGAAGCGGTAATTTGCGACAAATCGAATCGTATTTTATAAAAAAAAGCGCAGCGGTCGTTATGGCAACGTCAGTTGTCAACCAGCTTAATACACATTGAATGCGAGATTACTCCCAGACACCACGACTCCCGAGTGACGTCACGTGGAAAACAATGGAGAGAATGAATTGGCGAAGGTCAGCTACAAGATCGCGGGTGGGCCATTTTCATTAAAAACGAAAGATCATCAAGAAGCGATAGGCAAGAATGCGCGATACTTTACATTGTTTACGTAGTTCCAACATACAATAACGATAACTTTCATGAAGAGTTACAATCATAAAATCCTCGAGATGTTCATAAAATGTGGCTGTTTGGAACCCAGCTTGCAAAACTCGTCCTTTTTTTATCAATTGACCGTCTGTAAACGTTGAATCAATGTTGAAAGGACGGATTTTGTTGTCTATGCAGATGGTGAACTCTGCCAATGATAAAAACGTGGTCAAAAGTGTTTAAACTTTTTGGTCGTCTCACCAGAACAGGAGACAGGCAGTTGGTAAAGTGGCACATCCTCGTACGTTCCTCGATCAGCAGGTTTCTCAGGGCCGACTTCTCCGCTTCTTCGAGGGCACTCAACCGTTCATTGACGTCACGCATCACTAAACTCAATTGATTTTGAAGATCTGACTTGCTGCCTAAACAATAAAAAATAAAAATTTGAAATCCAAAAAAGTTTGACAAAAATATTTTGAGGGAGAGCTATCGTTGTAAGTTTTAAATGGCAAAGTAAACTTTGCAAACAAAAACAAGCGTAAAATCTACTCAGGAGTCTAGACAGTTTAAGACTTAACAACAGGGGACGCATACAACAACCACTCAGATTAGTCATAAACACATAAAGGGTTCACCTCTTCACCATCATACAAAAGTAAGTAAGCAGAGTGAAAGACAGCTGATGGTATAACTTTAATATTCACAGAACGAGTTAGTCAAGCGATTTCAAATGGTATCAAAAGTGGAACAAATTAAAGTCTAGCCCGCACTTTACCATCATTGACGTTCGTTGAACTGCTATCGGATTGAAGATAATTTTGAAATTCAGATCGGAACTAAACACATGCAGAATTTTATGGGTCATAGCCCAGCCAACCAAAAGTTTAAAATGTTACTTTGGAAAGTAGCTAAGCCAAAGCTTTTTTCATTATACCACAGGTGGATCAACTGATGTGCCAAATACCCAGAAAGTCAATCAAAGCTTTTTTACGTCTGCAGACGTTGAATTAATATACAAAAGGACTGATGGCTGAATATAAAACAACAGCTAAAAGGCCACCACTATTTGATGCATACACATACGGAATTGGGCAGTCCAATTAGCCAAAGCTGGAGGGTTTGTTTTGGAAACCAAGGCTAAGTTTTAACGAGAAAAGATTAACAAGGGGCCAATAACATCAGTAATGAAGTATTGCGGCCAAATCCGTGCTAATTGTAATCACAGATTGTTGCCGGTTGATTTCCAGACATAGAACCAGTCGTTTTTTACAATGATTCAACGTCTGCAGACGTTGAGTCAATGTAAAAAACAACTGATTTGCTGTTCGGGTTTTGCGGTGTTTAGTGGAAGAGTTAATCTGAGGCTGTTTAGATTTTAAAAAGTTCAGTTGCTTTCACATCAATTTAAAGAATTCTAACGTGAAATCTATGTAAACAAATCGGCTTTTGATCGTGTTTTTAACTTATGGACTGTTCAATTGGTATTGCAGCTAACGAAATGGTCATCGTTTGGTCTTTTCAACTTAGTAAGATAATGCAACAGCCGAATCTAAATAACATAACCAAAAGTTACGCAGCAAAACATAACTGGTGGCGTAGCATGAACTTAGAATGACGTCACACAAAACGCGGCCTATTTGCAACGTAAGAGAAACAAAAAAAATGCAAAAACAAAGACCTCAAATTTTGAAGCAGTAGAAGAGAAACACAAATTCGCTTATTTTACTTATAGATAAAGCATCGTAGAAAAACGTGCATATTTGCGTGAATAAAAGTTTTATGAATCTGTATAAGGATTAGAGTACCTTTGCCCAGCCAGCAAAACTGGTCCTATTTACAATGATTCAACGTCTGCAGACGGACCAGCTTCCTGTTGTAATGGGCCAGTTTTACTGGCTGAGTGGAGACAAAGTTTTGAAGTTCAGTTTTAAAATCCACTCAACAAGATATGGAAAACCGATTTCCACTAAACAAGCTCAAATTTAGCGCGTTTCGGTGCCGGGTTTCAGGCGTTGGTAAGACTTCTTACAATAGGTCACAAATACTAGCACTCCAGCAAGAAAATCGGTTCGTTTTTACGTTGCTTTCTAACGTCTGTGCACGCTAAATCAATGTAAAACGTCTCAGATGCTGTCTGAGCCATAACCTATGATTTACTTCCACTTACCCTTGCGTACTTTCTTCTTTAGCCGAAGGGTATCGGCGTTTCTCTTCTTTATTTCGTGCATCGACTTCTTGTATTCTGAAAAAAAGATCAGTATTATTGATTAAAGTGTTGAAATATACCTTAAAATCATATCAAGAGACAAAATAAGTTACGAAAGGTTTAAGCTAATGTTACACACATGCCAATGGCACCCGCTAATTTCAGGATTGACACGTAATTCTAGAATATTGTACACGTTTGGGCTATTTGAAAAATATCGTTAAATCAAAAAAAACAGTTCACCAACTTAAAAAAAAAAACGATTCCAATGCATGATCACGTCGTGAAAAACCATGTTTGTAGGCTACAAGTCATATCACGAATGGAAAAGCGGTGAATGGCGTTTGTGAACTAAAAAAGTGATGTTTCTTTTCTACCTTTTGTGTGATCTTTTTCAAGTTGGTTGGCGACTTTCTTCCATTCTTCTAAACGTTCATGCACGGGGCAAACGAGGTTATCCATCAAAGCGCTAAAACGAATCATTCTTTTAATGATGAACCTTATTGAATCTAGGAGAGCCTAACCATTTAAGTTTTCATGGCAATTAATGTTAAAATAACGTCGTAACATGATAATATAAACCAGATGGAACAGGAATTTACTTAGATGAGCTTTTTTTATTGTGGAAAAATATCATCAAAAGCAAAAATAAGATTGTGACATAAAATCGTTTCTCAATGCCCAACCCAGCTCGCAAAAGTCGTCAGTGTTACGTTGCATTAACGTCTTGCAACGTAGGACGATGCTCAAAATTATCAGCAGCACAAAGCTGCTGCAGGGAAATCAATACTTGCAATGCAACTGATAGCCGAAGCTGCGAAAAAGGCGATAACGCAATTCCACATACTTAGCTGTAATGCATGCATAGCAGATAAGATACAGGATCGTTTGATGTAACTTAACCTAATGCAAAACGATGTTTTTATTACTATAACGTTTTTTGACGTCAAACCGTAGCAAGAAATGTTGCAATCAGTTTGCCCGCAGACTGCTGAGCAATTGTCTTGAATGTGGATAAACATCTGTCTGAATAAATCGAGCCAGGCAGAATAACCGTTCGTGAATGATTTTCAGTGGTGGAATGGATAGTGAGCTCGCCTCAGCTTCTGATAGGTCTGGGTTCGATTCCAGATCGGGTCACATCCAAGGTGCAAGAACTTTAAAAACCGTACCAATTCTTTTCTTTCTTGGACAAAAAAAATGACGATAATTCAGCCAAATAAAGCGATTACAGCGTAAGTACAATGCACGACTGGATGGAAGTTGTTGAGAAGCAATAAATGACCATGGCATAAGCTCAAAGAAACATACTATCTATACCTCCATAATGCATATTCATAATATAATGAACTCACTTTGTAAAATGCTTTAGCTTGTTGTCCATCATCTTCTGCCTCACGCACATTCGAGTCAGAGCGCTTCCAATATCCTTTGTAGAACCTGAATGGAAGTAAAAACAAGGCATTCAGCACATTTGAACCCACTCGATCTGCAGAATCGCCATATTGGAGCGTTTTTATTGATCTACAATTTTCTGTAGAATTTCTCCAGTGTAATGTGACCAACCGTTTGACCAGTATGGCTTGGCTCGGATGTGGTCCAATTACACATCATGATCATGGCACAGTTTTACATCATTCATCTTCGCACCTGCTGGCGAATCGGTGAAACACGAAAGGCAGTTTCAGCACAAAGCTTTCTTTCCAACAAATTAGTCCTTGTTTACATTGATCCAACGTCTGCAGACGTTGAATCTTTGTAAAAAGGACTGATTTTCTGGCTACGTTATTTTATTATTTGTAGGAAAAGTAAATTTATTTACTCTCCAAAACGGACGGAAACAAAACAGTCATAGTGTAGCAAAACAGAGAGACAACGTTTTGCAAGAAACAAATCTATGCAAACTAAACTACCAAACTATGTTTTGGTTGTCAATGAGTTTTATTTGAATTAAACCTAAGTCTTAGCAGTACTGACGTTTGTACCCAGATAGCAAAATCTGTCGTTATTACATTGATTCAATGTCTGCGGACGTTAAATCAATGTAAAAACGACGGATTTTACTGACTGGGTATAGACTAGGTCAGACTGGACAAGTGAATACAAATCAGATGTCTGGTGCTGGCATAACACGGGGCTTCCATCCTGTACAACACATTGTACGTATTTTCAACAACAAAAGCTTAGCTTCTGTTTCCCTGTCATTTCCTCAATATCTTACGTTAGGAAGTAACAAGGATTCATAAAACAGATGTTTGTTCAATATGAGGTTGTTTGTAAGGTGATACATAATTTTAATCTTGTTTCCAAACGGCATTTTCTGTAAGGCAACAAATTAAACAATCATGGTTTTTCATCAGTACCACGATATAGTTTCACAGCGATAAAGTGGCTTGGATAACGCAAGATGCAAAACCAATTACCGGGCATTTTTTTGTGTTTTAGGTCAGCTGAATTTCCCAAGAAGACATAATGCATTTGCATTGCAAGTACAATAATCTTAGTCGAAAATAGAAGCTTTTAGTATTTCATTGTGCGAAATCGAAAGGCAACATTTCCAAGAAGGGACTCTAACTGCGCTGACATCCAAATAAAAAACACTGCATTACGAAATCGATGAAAGAAGATTTGGCCATTTAGCGGCACGACCATCGCGATGTAATTCAATCGCGAAGATTTCTTGACTAAACATTATTAAACGTTCAAAAAACGTATTTTTTTGTTCACAGAATGTTGCACCGACTTTAAAAGTGGATAATTTTAACTTGTAGCACACCTAAGGTCATGCAGCCAGCTTAAAAGATCAGGGAGACATTTGACACGGGAGAATACCACGTGGCAAAAACAAATAAAATCTCATAATTAGAACATGTGTGTTAGTTGTGTGCCTCCAACTAAACAAGGCTTTTAGTAAATTTTCAAAGGCAGTGCTTTTTCACTGCAGTTTAATGAAATGCAATTTCGATTTTTGAAATTACATCATAAGTTGTTGAAATGAGAAGTCTGACGTTCTTTTAAAAGGAAAAGTTTGTTCTTCCAATTAAAGAAACTCGCTGAAGAATCGAAGCGGAGTTCTTATTTCACACATGGGTGAGAAAGCGTGTTGCAAGAATTAAACCGTCCTTTGTGCAACCTTTCAGACTTGTCAGTGCAATAAAACAGCACACGCGACCTGCAAGACATCCAAACCAATGGTTAATTTCTAACACAACATCAACAGTCTCAATTAAAAAAAAATTGTACTGGAATAGTGTCTTGGCCGTGGGCAGTATTTTTGTGTGTTGGAGTCATATTCCACTACAAGAATCTACAAGACCGAACTGGGCACCATGAACTGATCACCACTTGGACAGGCGCTTGCTTAACCGAATACAATCACTCTTCCGGTCCTTTTAATACAAAACATAAACCAAGCTGCCAAAACGTTGTAAAGTGCAGAGTTTGACAAACTGCCAATTCAGGATAATCTTTGTAAAATGGCTTGTCCTCTTTCCCAAAGTATTTTCTTTTCAAGCTGGTTTTCAGTCAGCCAAGCATAAATAAACAAATCGTTGAGGAGGATTTTATAGAAATAAATAGTAAATACACAGTACATTAAGAATAACGCATGAAATCATACACAGCATAACAAAAATACATGCAAGAAAGCGCCGTTTGTTTATGAAACGGTTCAACCTTTGCATGCTAATATGCTAGCCATGATAGGCACTCTAGTCTAAACCCAGCATAACTAATACTTATTCAATGTATACAGCCTTCAAAATACGGTTTAAAAACAAGCACAATTCATGAAAACGACTATTTTACTTTTGACACTATCAACCTTTTTCACGATGTAGTCCCTGAAATTCATCAAAGAGTGTCATCGCAAAATAACTTCATTGACAAGATGAAAAAGTGATTATGTGCCAAAAACCAAAGAGCACAAAGGTAGCAGAGGAAGTGAACTCAGCTGACAGATGTTAACGCCTTTTTGGCCAAATCCGTGTTACTAAACTTCAAGCAGGATAATTACTATAACCCACTTTCGTTTTGAAAGAAAAAAGATATGATCGATGTCAATCAGCATAATCTAACTATTAAACTAATCAAACGTAGTTGTACGCACACAAGCAAACTGTTTACAAATCAACTCACATGACTAATAAAAGTCGCTCGCATGTCTTGCACCGCAATAAACGATAATATTTTCTATCTTGCTACTACGTTTGTAATCATCATAATAAAGACGGAAATCCGTAGATGAAGTCATAACTACTGGAACTTGTTTCACCCAGACGCAGTAAATCTCGGTAAACAGATGACAATTTTTTTTTTACACAATTGGTTTTTGAAAGAGAAATAGGTGTGATTCAGGTTTGTGGGATATTGCTGAAAAAGTGTTCACGTGTGTTTCTAATTGCAATTTCACTACAGTCTATCCTGAATACTTTTCACCAAATTAGTGTACAAACAAATGGATTTGCATACGAACATGTAGATTACTAATGTCCTGTAAGAGTACTAGCATGGAAAATGTTTTCTTCGTAAAAAATAGACCACCTTGTCTGCTCTGTCCTTCCCTATGCACATGTCTAGTCTCTTCTTCAATGAAAAAGCGATTATTTATGATGTTTAGCAGACGAGCCATAGTCCGAAATTTGTGGAGTAGAAATCGCAATAGGTCGTTAAGTGGGAACACCCAATTTGTGTCGTTTGCATGGTTCATGTTAAGTTGTCTCCGTCCCATTTGACATATTCCATAAACAGATTTTCTTTTTTTTATTCAGTTTTAAACACAGAAAATATATTACACAATAGATTGAATTTCGCTTTTAGCAGCATGATCGTTACAAGATATAATTAAGAAGATATAATTGCTAATATAGTGCACTCAATGCAAGTAAAAGCAAAATTGATCACATACAGAGCTTGCTGATTGGACAGATTAATAAACATAAACATATGCGTATGGTACAGAACAGTAAACTCTCTTTCAAAACTCTACTATTAGATAACAGCAAATAACAATAGGCTACTTCCAGACAGCAAAGCAACCGTAAAAAACGGTTGCTTTGCTGGCTGGGTTTCGACATTTTTTTCTTTTTTATTGCTCACAAACTCCAGGGACTCATTGATTTAAATTATTAATTATTCCACGCAACCTTTTCATTCATTTCTTGAAAGGGGTTAGCAAAATAAATGTTAAAATATCAATGCAAGTTAGACGATCGAGATGTTATTACTATCCTGAAATTTAGTTGTTCATTGTACATTATTCAACGATGAAACAATGTTAATTTTTTCAATCAGCAACCGTCTCTAAACATACTCGGAACAAAACATCAGCCATCAACTCAAAATGACAACGGTTATCAAAACACAAGCTCATCTGAAATAAGTCATTGGTTTGGTCATTACAATAATACGGTAAGTACAAGCAGCCAAACGTTGCGTTTGGTTGAGAGTCAGAGGTTTAAACCTACAAAAGTGTAAAAAACTGATAGAATTTCCGAAAAGATTTTCATAGTCTAAAGATAATAATCTTGCAATGAATAAACGTGGCTTTGCGACCACCAGTTCAACAACTAAATGATTGAGATTGTTGTAGCAGCGGGACTGAACAGGTGTCTTTGTTGCGTTTGCAGTATGGCGAGGAAAGTTATATAAGAGCAGCACTATGGAAACATCTTCACCTTTCGAGCATCGTGTGACACGTATCAAAATCATTTCAAACGTCGTGATGCTTTTTCGGATAAATTAAGAATTTCGGAAAGCACTTCAATCTCACGGAATTCACTAACTTCAAAAGCTCCTCGTTTGAAAGTGTTCACAGCCCATACAGCAAATCAACTGCTTTTTACATTGATTCAACGTCTGCAGATGGCCCTAATCGTGTCTGATTTGCTCCTTTGCAGACGTTGAATCAATGTAAAAATGGTTGATTTGCTGTGTGGGAAGTTGTTTACGTTCACCTGAATCAACTTTTTTGTCCGATGAAGATGTTGAATCAATGCAAAAAACGGAGTTGCTGACTGAAGAACAACCAACAATAACCCTGCTAAAGGTCATTTCTACGTAAGCAGAGTTAGTACAATCGTTTGCAGTAAAGAAACATGAATAAATTATGCAAAGAACTTGTTTGAAAACATCCGTTTTTCTATCTCGTGTAAACGTCGGTTTTACGTGAATGCAACAGTTTTTATGATGCGTAAATGTATGATCAGGTTAATTTGCCTAACTAAGACACAGTGGCGTTATCCGGTTGAAACCGGAATGATATGGTACTGTCACCTGCAAAACGTTTCTTGCTGGTGTCAATCATTTCCAAAATTCCTTCAACAAATTGCTTGAAAATTTGCGTTTGCAATGTAGACTCAAACGCTCCTTCGCTCAAGAAGGAAACGAATACAGCAGCAGAAAGTACATCATCAAACAATGCACACAAACAAGAAGTCTCACAGTTTTGACAAATTAATTATTGATGAGAAATTGTTGAAATTCCTTTAAGACAAACAATGCAATTAGGATCACAGAGGATCACCATAGTGGTCAACAGCCTAGCCAACAAAATTTGTCTCTTTAGCATGGTTGTAACGTCGTCAGACGTTGGAACATCAGTATGGAGAGTTTTACCAGTCAATAAACTTAAAGGCAAGGCTACCACGCTTATAAGTTACAACCAGCCCGAAAAGAAAAAATATATTTCTATGTAAAGTGATAACAATGTTAACTAAAAAGAACAACAAAAAACTTTTCAAACCAATGGCTCTCAACCACTTGTAACTTTCGACATGCTAAAATTCTTCAAGAAAAAACAACAAACGTTTGCAAAACATTTAAAATTGTCTTAACAGTTTTTGCGACGAACAGCTATGATGTGCAGAAGGACGGGTTGTTTGATTGACTTCTTGCCAGAATGGTGAGAACTCAATTGACTGGCGAAGAACGGTCGAGAGCTCTGTGGCATAAATTAGTGGTGCGATACTGATGTGCCTAGCCTCATGGGAGAAACGCGTGTCTATCGACAAAAAGCTGCATTTTACCAAGAACCTATAGAGAGCTACGTTACTGTGAATTGGATAGCTGTAAGTGGGGGATGACCAATCAAATTAAGCACAATTTCAAGGCTGCCATTTTAGTGAGTAAATAGCTCACTCTTGATACTTTTAAAATTGTAAAGGGCCGAACGAAATACCGACTTCTTTTTGAAAAAAAAAACAAACAAAAAAAAAAACAACTAAAACGTACGTTTCACAGCCACTCTTGCAGGTAAAATTTGTAAAAATAGCCCGGTTTCGTTGTTTACATTAAAAAAAGAGAATTCTATCTTTAACGCGCTTCTTTTCCTGAATGGGTGGATAACTCCAACCCCAAGCTGAACTTTCGGTTTGAAATTGTGTGAAAGGCTCACACAATGCATGACTGTAAGAAACTAACTCTTCTACGTCATCTCACACTTGCAACAAGTACCAAAGCTTTGTTGAGCTTTCATGCATTGCAGAACACTGCATCGCGCGTTGTAAACAATTATTATCGAAATTGAAAACAATTATTAAACAAATGTTTTTTGTAAACGTTTGAAAAAGAAGACAAAAAATAATTTGCAAATGTCGAGGAGTCTGCAAGACAACACTTGAGCAAGTTGAAATTACTTAGAATGTGTGAAAACCTATTGGCTCGCTACTCCTTACTCCCGATTTTAAACACGTAGACTACACATGACATTGTTTTCGATTTTCATACTACAATTCTTGTGCATCCGGGCCAAGGTGTTTAGTTATTTTGAGAGCGGTCACGAATCCAAAACACACAAACATCCCAGACAGCAAAATCCGTCAATTTTACATTGATTCAACGTCTGCAGACGTGATGTTGCTGCCTGGGAAAAGTTGTTGGTCGCATTTCAAACTGTCAAAATGCAACAAGCTATTTCAATTTGTTTTTGCAAAAGACGATGACATTGTATTGTTGAAAGTGAACAACTGAACATGTATGTGTTGCAATTTCCAAGTCCTTTGTTTTTCATTGTAGGACACACAGCAATCTGTTTTTCTGCACAAGCCAAACAACCAAAAACAGGTGCATTTTGACTGATTGATGCTCAGTAGTAGGCTGACGAAAAGCAATATTTCGAGGACACTACAGTCCATATTGGCCACAGATTGCAATTAAGTGCCACCAATAGGAATCTTTTTTTTTTTTTTTTTTTTTTAATTTTTTTTTTTTTTTTTTTAAGGTTCACCTTTAACTAAGGTTCACCAATAGGAATCGCATTGTTGACGATCGATACCTTTACCAAGGAAAAGGAAAAACCTCTCTCTTTCGCAAAAAACTCTACAGTAAAATGAATGAAAAGTGTGATAATCCACAAGATCCAACTCTAGTTATCAATTGAAATTAACTAATTATTACAGAAATTCGAGAGTTTACCTAAGATTTTAATTTCTTATCTTCTTGGACAGCTTCACTATTATTTTATTTATTTGTCTCAATTAGCCAATTATAATTATCATTGATGAGTTTGAGGGTGGCTGCTTGACTTGTATGAAGACCTTGAATGGTCACTTCGCAGCCTCCCGTTGCTGTGATGTTATTATTATTCGCTTATTTTTAAATTGTGATCTTTTCATCAGTTTTCTGAACATTGTGTTTTGATTTATCGTACATCTTTCTTCGCACCTACCAATGAACATCTATCTATTTGTCCGCAGACGTTTTTCATATGCCAAACATACGAAAAAAAGATATATAATCTCTTTGTTCAAGTGGTAACAATTGAAACGACATCATTACAAGGTACTTACTGGTAACACAACTGCGAGCGTAAAAGATCAGCAATAGATAACATCACGTCACGTGCTTAATATTTTAAACCTGTTAATTAATCGTGATGTCGTACCCTGAGTGTGAAACAGTCCATAGCTCACGTACTCTGGCACTGCACATCGTCGTAATGCAATAAACAGAAATTGCATTTCAGAGAAAAACGTTTTTCGTAACAGCGTTAGTTGTATGAATCTTATTTTTACGTCGACTGCAGTCTGAGAGAACTGACGTTCTGGTATAAACTCTATTGCTGATATTTAGCCATGATGCCACCGTATTCAACAAAGGCTTCAACAGGAGCGTTAACCATAAGTGGGCAAATCTGGTCAAAACCAGTCGCTCAAAAATAAAATACAATTTCCTTTATTTACTTGAGTAACATTAAAATGATATTTTACAGTGTAATCTTAGGCTTTTAAAAGTTTGAAGATAAAGTTACTGTGCAAATGTTAGAAAATCGGCACTACCTAATTATCTCTGTTAGGTCAGGTACTATGCTTTCTCTCCGTCTACAGCAGGGGTGGGGAACCTTTTTAGTATTGCGGGCCACATAAAATGAAAAATAACACAGGCGGGCCACTAAAAATTTCGAAATTTTGTCCAATCTTTCTGGAACATTCTGCCTTTATCACTAATCTTTCTTTTTTTCAGAAGCCATTATACAACGTAAAATTTTGCTAATTTGAGAAATAGGCTACTCTGCAAAACTCTTTTCACGAATGGCATAACTGACCGATTAAACAATAACTGGTCACATTGTTGTTACAAATAGCCTTCTATGATGGATAAACTAGTCATAGAAGGCCATTCGCAATACACTGAGAATGCAGAGCCTACTCTTTTTTGAGCTGTTGTTTCAATATATTTTGGGTAAAGAAATTTTGATGCGGGCCACATGGAACAGTCACGCGGGCCGCAGGTTCCCCACCCCTGGTCTACAGTGAGAACCAGTTGCGCAATATATTCAATTAGCAAAAGTTGCCTATTTACTATATGTAAAAATAGCAATTTTTGGTAGCCAGGAGTCCCGCAGTTGTCTGCTGGAGTTAGCACAATATCAAACGACGATCATTTGAAGCAAGTTTCAATTTTGGTTCAAAATTTCAATGAAAATAAGAGCTTGTCACATTGCCAGAAATAAAACCTCAAAGATCGACCAATGCTGTTGCTGTCTTCATTAGTCGTGTGATATTTTTACACTACTTTTAAGTTTTGGCAAGGGGCATTAGATCGACGAACGAGACTTCGGAGAATCTGAATTAAATTGTATAGTGACACTTCGGCCAAAACTTAACTGAATAACCATTCAAACGTAGAACTTAAAATCTAAGCAAAAAAACGTGGAGTGACAAGGTTTATGATTAGTTGCACTTTTTGTCGACTAAAACTGCAATAATGTTTTTGGCAGCGTTGTCGAGCAAATACTAAAAGGTAGCTGACTTCCAACGCAATTTTGAGTGTTCGTACTCCAGAGGCTGTTTAGCATTGGATGTGACTTTGGAAAATAGCTCGTGCGCAAATAGAAAACACTACGCACAACTGTATTCATGCTGTAATAGTTCTTGTGTTCATTTGAAAGCAAGTATCCAGAAACCTAAGCATAGAATATGATCGTGCATGTTGAAAACCAAGCTCGTCTACTGTTGTATAGGCTTAGTTTAATTGTCGCAAAACAATTGCTGATGAAAGACTACTTGTTGATGCATCGTGTCAAAACGTAACAACAGTTCTGAACAGTTGTTACAAGCATTGTTTTTTTATGTAAGATAAACAGAATGATCCAATCAAGGTTATTGTTTTACGCGCAGACAATGCGAGAAGATGAAATTTCATAAAAAAATAATATCGTTACAAATGTAACCTATACGGACTGATGTTTATATTTTTAGCGGAAGCTGGGAGATCGTGATTTTACATTTCCATGAAAACCTGACCCAGTCGCTAGGTCCTGACACGATCAATAAATTGCTATTGTCTTGGCACGTGCATCAGCACGATTTTGAGTTAGGTACTAATTGTGGCTGAGATCATAATAAGCACTTTATTTAATTGGGATTCGATGGCGTCATTTTATTTCTGAAATCTACAAACAGTAATTAAACAAAAAAATCGCTCGTGTTTCGCACCAAAAAAAGCAGAAAAATCGACTTATTTTAGCAATCAAAAGTCTGTAATCAATTAAAATTTACACACTTTACTTATTTGTAGGTACTACAACTGAAAACATACTTGCTTTGCTGTGCTTGTACACACAGGACATTCCAACCACTTGATATGCAGAAGAAATCTAGTGCAGGTAAACACTGAATATGGGGTTATAAAAAGTCATCTCAGTGTTAATTGGTTTCATCAATCATCATGTAAATTTATAAAACTTCCGGAGAACGCAGTGGAGGTGCTAGGATTTCTCGTCGGGTTATGCCGAAAAATGCACAAAGATTAGCGATTGCGTTCTTTGAATAAGTAAAGTAGTGAGGCAATGAAAATCGTCGTGAAAACAATCACAAATAGGACAAAAATTGAAAAAGTACAGTCACTAGAAAACCTTGGTACTGTACTTGTATATAATGATGCTTGTTTTTATATAGCGCTGTATCCATCGCAGAATGCGTTGCTCCTCAGCGCTTTACAAAGCAAACAGCGTCAATGCAGCCGTATAGAGGCGCAACTGACTACATCAGCAATATGGAAACCTCAAGTCTCAACTTAAAATAGCCTAAGTTACGTTAATATACGCAACTCACAAAAATCTAGTTTGCGTTGAAGCAGATTCTCAAGGGAAGCCCTGTTGTGTACAGTAAGCCACTGCAGAATGCCGATCAATTTGTCGTAATTAACAACCACGGCAACTGTCTGGTGATAGTGGAGCTCATCAATTAAGGCAGAGTGCCAGAACTAAGGTTTCAATAAGGCTAATCAATGCTGCCAAAAGTGCGGTTTGCTGTGAAACTAAATTTAACGGCATGAACATAGTAAACAACTTCAGATTATCTTTTCCTTTTATTATTGACTAAAAGATTATTCCTATGCAATGCATGATTTCAAGATAACGTAAGCGGAAACACGCGAATTACACCATGGGCTAACGAATAACGATGCTGAGAATTGCGTAAGTGTAAATTTGTTGTTGGAGGCAGGTTTTAGACGGCATACAATCTTAATTCATGTAGGCACGCTCTGCTGTTTTGCGCAGCTTAGAGATATCCACTTCTCAGGCCAAAGAGAAGAGTTATTTCGCCACTTTTCAAGCCAATAGTGCGTCAACAGTCAGCCAGCGCTTTCAACCCGATGTTTGGATGCTTACAAGCTATAACCAGAGTAAATTTGATTGATTGAATCTTTATCCTCGGACTGGGAAAGTTTCTTGCAGAGCTTAATCCTGGCAGTTTCGCATACTAGTAGAAGCTTTGAAATTTGAATCACTGACGCAGGCCCGGTCACCGAGATTGACAGAGTGAAGTTTTCGATTGTTGAAGTCTTGTTGCCGGGAATTATTCCATCTATTAGATACCGCTGAATGGAGAACAGTCTTTAACGTGCGTTGCTCAAGCGCACACCCCGAGAGTCGAACCAGCGCCGCGTGATCTTAAAGCTTCTTCGTTCCAGAAATCACGCGCTAACCAAATGACCTATCGGGGCAGCGAAATTTGACGGATGCGCATGTGCAATTGGGAAAGAATAAAGTTTTTACCCTTTGCCATATGACTCCGTGATAAGAACGAAGACTGACGCAAAACGACGTCGGTTAGAACCCAACAAAGCCACGTAGCTGTGTATTGCAAATATACCACTACACTGGACTTGAAGAGGTTGACTGGCAGCATTTGACTTCACGTTAAGCCGATCTAAGATCTATATTGCCAGAGATGTAGCCTTCACAGTTCACACCATTGAAAAGGTTGCTTTTTCTGTTCTTTCAGATTTTCTTTACCAATTGGTAGTGCCTGACAGAATGTGCAGTTTTTGAATTTGAAGGGAATTTGAATTAAACTTATTGTATTTGAAATATAGCTATGGGGTGCGTACTTATTCAATAAGGATCAGGTGTATTTTCTCAGCTTTAATAATGTAATAACATCATAGCTCAGACTCAGAGAATATTTTCTTCTTCAAAAGCAAATACATTTTTAGCGAACAAACTATTTTTTGGACTAGTCACGTAACAATGGCACTGGACGAGGTGGTTGAATTGAATCAAGGTAAAGTCAATTTGAGCTTCAACGGAAGAAGGCAAGTATCAGATAGTGTATGAAGAAATACAAGCAAAGACAATACGTGCTTCAAAAACTCCCGTGGCTGGCTTCATCATGATGGTGTTGTTACAGGATATTAACAATAGGCACCCAGTGTCCCTGAAAACACTTCTAAACTTTGATTCACGGGTTCTTCTGTACTCAGAGGTTCGGTTTTACTACACTCGAAACAACGGTCTTTTGTTTTGTAGTTTTTACAGCTTCAGTGGAATGACATCACCATAACGTTAACGACTTCAAAATGTGTGCCATAAAGTCAATTTTGATTTTTCCAGGTAAAATATATAATGTAAAGTCAGGATAGTTTTGCGTTGTAATGACACGTGTAAAAGCACCAAAGAACTAATATTTAACCAAATAAGCAACCTTACATTCTAATATAAAGAATTTAATATCAATATATTTGGGTGTGGATTACTTGGTATGCGTCACACTAGCAAGCCTTTCTTTAAGATATTGTCTACAGTAATAATGTGTCTATGACATTTGTAGAGATGAAATGTTGGCTGTAGAGAAAGTATTCAATTTAGCTTTGTAACTAAAAGTGCTCATTATTTCCTGTAATAAGTTTTCCACGTATGCAATATGACACTATCGTAAAAAACATCATGGCATGAGAAGTGCTTGTCAATCACAAGAATCGCATTTTGCAAATTCGTTTTCAGAAAGTGAACGAAATTTCTTTATCGTACATTGAACTATCAGTGCAACATAGTTCGGGGACATTGTAAGGCTACAAGTGACAAAGAGACAACAAATTATTGCCAAAAAGCTGTAAAGAACTTCAATCAAGTTTTAACAAAACAGTGTTTGAATTTAATGTAAAGATTCGATGAATAAATCGTGAAGTATTCATTTAACCACGAAGTGAATTAATCAATTGAAACATACTTTATAAATTTCTTTTTTTTCTTTTTTGAGGCTGTAAACTTCTTCCAAGATTACATTTTAAATGGCTGTACAAGTGTACAGCCAACAGAGTCAGTCAAAAGAATTGTGAAAAAGCAGGCAACAAATACATCAGGCGCAAGGGTAATCATTCATAGAAGCGAGCGACCAAAAACAATCTCTATTACCACTAGTGCCCACACAAGTTATGTCGAATTAAAAGACATAATCGACCACTGTGTTCGCTGACTCAAAAAACAGCGTTTGGCGTAGTGAATCCAAAGTTGTGCGTCAAACAAACAAAAAATGAGTGACAGCTCCCTTACCTATTACCTTGGAATTGTGATGAATTTTGGAGATATTTCCTCACTATAATTATCAGGGGTGTGAGAAACAAAAATATTTTGAAAAATGCGGTTCGTTTAAACAAAAAGAATTGTCTTGTGTTATTTTAGAGAAATAAAGGCAATTTTGTTTTTTAACGAATGCAAAACAATACGGGTTTCTATTTGTTTTTTCAGACTAACTTCTCAGTACAAAATTATTTTTAAAATATTTCAAACTATTTCGTCTCGACACAAATTTCACTGTCTCGATTTTGTTTTGTGAAAAAATTTGTTTTATTCATTCGTATCATTTCCAGTGAAAAAGTTCAATAGCAATTCGTTATAAAGATTTAAAAGGGAACTGAACAAAAATTTTGTCTAGGGAAATTGGTTAGTTCTGAGAAAAGAAAATCAATAATCCAGTACAGAAGAATGAAAACATTTGCATTTCTACAACGTCGGCATCTTTTGCATTAATGTAGACCAAGGGTCACCAACCTTTTTTGCATGCGGGCCACTTTGGCACTAAGGAGAACTGTGGCGGGCCGCACTAATAAAATGTTAAGTATGTTGACTCTTATGCTAGAAGAGAACGCATTTCGTACCCAGTATCCAGCGTTTCATGTTGTTCATATTTATGTTAGAATACCACAGCAACAAAATTAATCGAACAACGCTACTGCCAGGCCAAGCTCCTTTTACAACACTTTTAACTTTTTTACCAATGCCTAATAAACGAGGCCACTTGTTTTGGGCACTTATAGCGAGGCGAGCGGTTTCATCAGAATATTCATCGCCAAGCAAGAGTGGTGTTGTTACTTCGCTTCGCAAAAGATACATTGCAATTAACAGTTTCAGTAAACAAGGAAATGTTTGACACATCGCAATACAGGTAACAATAGTGACCTGCAAACACATCAGCGAAAAATAGGCTCAAATAACAGGGAAAAAGAAACCAGGTATCATGAAACAAACGCTTGTGGAAATCATCAAAAAATCGTAATTCTATCGTAATTTATGAACATCAACGTGAACATTAACATCAACGTGGCAAGAATTTGTTGATTAACAACGTTTTGCAGTACTTGCTTCGGCAGTACATATACTAGGCTACAATTGGAACGATACAGAGAATATTAGCATGGCTCCTGCGCAAGGATGACACGCAAAATCGTGAAGCGTTCCATATTTCTTAAAAAAAAAACGTTTTGCAGTACTAAGCTAAATATTTTCATAATACAATCAGAATAAGTCTCTAAATTTATATGTAATATTTTGCCAATTTATTATAAATTGAGTTGGCACGCCGACCCATTTTGCCAACAAAAACTTGCATAAAGGGAACACTGCTCGTGAAACACAATAACGGTGAAACTCGCACTAGTGTTTACATGACATTTGCAAACTTAAAATAAGCAACCCTATGCTCACAGACAATTTCGAAATTCGAAAACAGACGTTTTAATTAACCACTGGGACAGTGTGGCTGGACATCGCATTGGAATAACTTTAAGCAACCCCCACCTAGAACTGTAATCTGATTGGTCGGTCGGTGGAATGGTATGCAATGCGAAAATATGCTTCCCGGAAAGTATTTTTTGCTTTCGTGCTCTTTAACTTCTCAAGAAAAGTATTTTTGGTTATACTTGTACGCTGATACCTTCCGCGGGCCGCAGCGATACAGCGTGGCGGGCCGCATGCGGCCCGCGATTTGGTGACCCCTGATGTAGACTTAAGTAGAAAATTGATTTAAAATAAACTTGATCATGCATGACGCGTACACAATGCCACAGAATTTCCCAATGGCTGACGTGTCACATTCAATTAAAAGGTTTATGGCAATTTCAAATTATGACACCACATTTCAAGATCAAACCTTAATGAAAGAACAAACGCTTGAACCACTGACAATCTAATCAGACAACCAGACGCTAAATTGATTAAAAAGGAAAAATAGAATGAAAGAAAATTGCGCAACTTCTAGTGTCTCCAAAAATAACCGTGTAATTGAAACCTTTCGAGGGGTATCATGTTTTAAAGTGGCGATGTAAAGTCGTCACATAAAAGTATGATACAAAATACAACTTTACCTGGACAAACGTAACAATCACTCACTGTGGCCTTGTGATAACAGCAATGCTGTGTGTTTTTCCTGTAACGTTGTGCATCAATCGCGGGCACAAGTTGCACTTCGCTATCATAAGGCACACGTTTTCAGCGCGCCGTACGGAGGCACAGCTTGTGCTTTTATCCTAAACCCATTCCTCAACAATACTGTTAACAATACTATTAAGCAGGAATGGCATCAGTGGTAACTGGTAATGCTCTTTTCACAAGGTCTTTGACGCGACCAGACAGGGTATCAAACTCACTTTTTGCGACTCTGCAGCACTCTGTCCGCTAAGCCACCACAGAAACCAGGAATTCCCCCAGGTCATATATATACAAGCAAGGGTAAAGGACAAAAGGTATTTATAACTTCAAACGACAACAGACAACAATTTATTTAGAAACTTCCAAAAGGCAAAAAAATTCTTTATGTCATGAGCGGCAATCCTATAAAAGGCCAGATGCAAAAGAATCACTGTATTAGTGTATTAATAGCCTATCAGTTAACGTGGATAGTAAAAATGAGTGTAAATGTGAACTTGCATATCGACAAGAACTTTTCGCGCTTGAATCAAAGCCATAACTTAAATGCAAAATTCCAAACGCACATTGTTCAAAGCCATGCGTTTCTGCTATACATTACAGGCCATGTCATGACAGCTGTTTACAAAACAAATCCGAGGAAACGAAGCTGCTGAGTCAATGAGTGGCCCCGCTCCAGACAGCAAAGCAGCTTCGTACTTCTACATTAATCTGCTGACGTTGAATCGATGCAAAAAATGATCGGTTTGCTGTCTGGAGCGTCGTACAAACTTTACCATCAGCTAACAAATAGGTTCATTTTTACATTAACATTAAATTCACTAAATCTTGGCTTTACTATTACAAATTAAGCAGGGAAAAAAGTCTTCCTCATCTGCAAAAGGCCAGGTTGGTGAAACAAAGGTTGCTGTTTTCATCAGGGTCACTGGTAGATCTGAACTCGATTTTAAGACGATTTCAATAAGTTTTTCAAAAGTGTTTTCTTTTGAGTATGGCGACGATAGGTCGTGATAATAATTAGCTCCCTACTACCGGTTTAATTTTTTGAAGAATGAACAAAATGAACTAAAAACTAGTTGTAACGATAAATCAACAAGAAATATATATACAGTAACACATCCACTGACAAACAATGTGTGGTAACACAGTTGGGCAATTCATTGGGATGATAGCCAGCCTAGATAGGTGTAAAGTGGTGTATCAACCGGAATAATGTCTGGCAACGTTGTATTTATGTACAAAAAGGAAGTTATCGCATTTTACGGATGTAAAAGATTTTGTCATCATCGTCACGTCGTACATATCCACAAAAGAGATCTAATATTAACGACCCATTATCACCTTCAGGCTTCAGAGAACAATGTTGACTATTGCGGTAACGTGAGATAGTGAAAACCTGGCAACCACGTCCAATAAACAGACACTCCCAAATATAGAAACATCTTTAAAAAGGGCCAATAACAACCACTAAGTCTTAATCGCAATCGTCGCAATCGCCTTGAAAACAATCTAATGCATTTAAATTTTTACCCTGTTGCCCCACTTGTTTTAATTTTAATGCTTTTCATTCTTTAGTCTTGCAGTTGAACTGTAACGGATAAGAACCCTAATTGTTTGGAAAAAAAGAAAAAGTTCAATTTAGAATGCTCTGTAAAAACGGCTAATAAGAACTACCGGTACCTCTAAAAACGAGACAAATGCATTTGTAAAAATTGAACTATTTTAAAGTTACGAAGACAGCCAAAGTTTTGAGAAAAAAACCCAGACAGCAAATCAATCGTTTTTTACATTGGCACTGGAAAGGCACTAAAAAACGCTGGAAAGGCACTAAAAGAATTGGTATAATCACATGGTCTCCTTGCGAAGTTGATTTGAAAGCATAACAATAAACCGTGACAGAAGTGAAGTTTTGACAACACACGATATAATATTTTAATTATTCAGAATGCGGTCGCGCAAACGAACGATGAAGCCGCAAGAAAACAAAGTTTAATTTCTACATTGAATCGACAGAAGATGCTGACACAAATGATATTTCCCCAGGAAGAAAAAGTTGAACTTTTGGCAAAGAACGAGCTTGAAACACAGAAATACAAAAACGGTGACACCTAAAAACCTCAAACTGACAATATACAGCAAGCTTCACGATCAATCAAAGCTATATTGAATTTGTCAATTACCAACACTATGATGCAATTGGCAAAGTTTTCCGAATAAACAGCATACAGTGAGTCCTTCTTTGGTAGAAAATTAGTCTACCGCAGTTTGAAAGCGAATGAGTGTTTTCACTAAAAAAACATAAATTCTACGCTTGCAAACGTTCAATCCACGTGAAAAGGATTAAATTTAATAGCAAAGCTTAGAACGATGCAATAAAACATCTGTACTGGTTCGTTAGAAAACACAAAAGACACATATAAGAAGTTGTCACCACTTACTATTGTAAGACGTTAATTGAACAAAAGAACGAAACAAAAGCCTGGGACAAGAAACTTACAGGTTGAAGTCGAAATTGAATGAAGTGTCAATTTGGTGATACAAGAATGTTGCGGTGTCAAGTAACTCTTCCGCAGCAAAGCAGCTTTTAAAGGTTTAAATCAGCACTGAAACCGTTTGTACGTCTAACGATGGATCGGATCGTTTACGGGATTTATTCGGCTGATTTCTTGACAACAATCACATTCCTTTTGAATTCACTACGAGCTGGTTTCAAGTAATTGACAGGTTGAAGTTTGGGTCATGTTTTTATTCAAGAAACAGTCCATTTTGGTTGAAAACTAAGCTGAGGAAACGGAATCGATTTGCAGAAATGGTGGCAAGTGTCCTCGAAATAACGTTATCGCAAAAATTTATAATTCCAAATAAAAAAATATAAAAAAAAACGCAAGAGATTGATAGTAGAGCAAAAATGGCGATTCACGCGTATTAGTAAAATAAAATAACAAGTGCAGCGATAACACCATGCACTTCAAAAGCAGCACAGTCGTAAGAGCACGTAGCAACACATAACAGCCTGTGTGGTCATGGCGAAATCGGAACTTAGTACTTCACATGCGATAAGTATGCACACATCTTTCACTTACACAAAACCATGCTACTTCTGGTCGGTAAAGACGCCTTTTCGATGAATGTATAACGTAAAAAATCAAATAGGAATTTTTTCGAGTTAAAACAACTTCACAGCAATCGTACAAGTAAAAAGATGCAAAGGAGAAGTGTTGAGCTGAAAGCCAAAGACACACAGACTACAGAGGGCAGCATTTTTCACGTTGTGACATTAATCAAACTAATCCGTACAGCACACTTGATCCTACACAGCTTCTGAAAACACTTGTGACCTCATAAGCACTTTCATCAGTGCTGCCAACAAATCATTTTTTTTATACTGATTCAACGTCTGCAGATGTTAAATAAACCTTAAGAGGTTTGATCTTCTGGCTGGGAGAAAACTGTTGTATAATATGGTCAAAAACCTGACAAACACGCATGAGTAGCGGTACTCTGGTCTACTTGACAATGAAGGGAAGCAAAAGAAGTGTACTCTACTCCAGAGGAGAATAGGGCAAGTGACGCAAAGCTCATTATGTTTAATGAAATCTATTGAGCGGTAACTACAAGCGCCAAAGACAGCAAATCAATCAATTTTTTACATTGATTCAACGTCCGCAGACGTTAAATCAATGTAAAAAGGTATCACGATGAGCTGTTGCAGTGAACTCTTTCTACCGATGTAATTCAAACTATGGAATCAGAAGAATAAAATATAGATTAGCAATAGTTTCATTGCATTTAGGTTTTCGGTCTCTTCTGCAAATGTTTTGTAAGATTTCTATATATATAATATACAGTATTTGGAAAGATAAACCACATGAAATACTCAAATTACCTTTGGTGTTAGTTGCCATATCAGCGATTTTCTGAATTGACTCAATGAAAGCAGATGCAGCAATGCTCGTTGACCTTCAAAGATGTAAATAGAACTTCATTGATGATACATTTTACAATCATGGTTGCATCAAAACGAAGTTTTTTCATGACAAAAATCTAGATTTTCAAGAAAATATCATTTGCTATTAGCCTATTATTCTTGCATCTTAGCATTTACACCTAACTGGTGTAAAATAAATTATCATTGATTGTCATTATCATTATCATTCTTACTTGAGCAAATTGTGTAGTTTAGTTCCTTTGTTGACAAAGTCATCCCATGCTGGTGCACTGGACTGAAAATTAATCAAACAAAAGTTTTAAAGCAAGAAAAAAGCCTCAATATATGATAAGTGATGAAGTAGGTGCTGATGTTACTTGTTACAAATTTCCATATTGCAATGCTAAGTGTGGCACATCGGTAGCACATGTGAAAATATTATAGCTTAAGCAATGACAGTTACGATTATTGATATGAAAAAACATTGAACTCAAAAGTACTGTAGATGGATGTAAATTTTTGAAATAAGATACATGCCTGTTACCAAAAACCTTTTGTTAACAGCATAATAACCTATATTATATGGTAGGCTACTTGGAAAGAAAAACAGAAAGAAACACACTATTGGATATTAACACAACATTAAACCTTCAAATTTTGAATTGCATACATATTTAAATCATAACAAATTGAGTTGTGTTAATGCTTCTAAATCAGACAACAAATTCCTTTCACATCGATTCAATGTCCGCAAACGTTGATCAATATCACATAACTGATTTACAGGTCAAAATGCTTTCTGAAATAAGTGACCTGATAATCAACAGAATTTAAACCATCAGTAAGTGTAGTATTTACACATATTCATCAACTACAGACAAACAGGATATTATAGAGAAGATCGGGTTTCCTGTCAGTTACTTCAAAGGCTTTCAGCCATATGTTGATGAAATACAGTCAACCTAGTTATAAGTGAAGACTACATGTTTTTATCTAGCTTTAGTGTCAAAAACATATCGAAGATATTTAAGATTGCAATGCTTACTAAAGGCATATTGAAACTAATAAGTTTTGACATTGCTTTTTTTTTGTTTGTAACAGATACACATTGCTCAATAGTCTATACATTTTCATAGCGTAATAAATCTAAATTGTTAATGTTTTCATAAATTGAGAGCTTCCAAAGTTTTTTGTATTATACTATGACATACACCCAAGCTAAGATTTGAAACCAAATATGCACTGCAACAATCTTTCAAAATTACAGGTTCACAAAAATTGTGAACCTGTAATTACATATGCACAGCATATGTTCAAAACAAAAATTGTAAAACACATATATATGTATTTAAAATTTCTTTTTGCAACTATCTTCTGCAATTTGGCTGATTAAGCAAAAAACTTTTTAGGATAACTTTGCAATTTTCAATTGCTATGCTGATTTTAAAGCTACTCATTGCAATCAGTGGTAGATCCAAGGGGGATCACCCCACTTAAAGCACATAAAAGCAACTCATTTGCAAGATGGATTAATGCAAACCTACCCATCACCGTGTTTTGTTGAAATCACCTCTTAAGGCTACTTGCTGGATACTCCCTTGATTGCAATTTGCATGCTAACAATATTGTTGTTGCTAATATTGCATAAAATTATTAAATCTTGGGAGGACCGAATTCTGTTACTGCATTTAAAGCAGGGGTCTCAAACTCAAATAGCTCTGAGGACCAAATGAATACTGCATGTGACCAGCATGTGTGAGACCCTTCATTTAGACGCAACATGGCAAAGACAAATTAACTTGTTTTGAATGAAGACTTAAAATCAATTGATTATTGTTTTTGTTTTGTTTGTTTTCATATCTTTATCCTGCATTGCGGGAAAGCGGACTTGAGCGCTGTGCATCGGTGTACGCCTTCCGACGTACACCTGACCCACACTGCAGCCGACAGCAATGTCTGTTTCCGGTTGTCTACTCTATTTATGACTTAAATTTGGTACTACCCATTACTCGAAATCGATCACTGGGTAGAGACAATTATCGTAAAGTTTCTTGCCCAGAGAAACAACAGCAAGTGCGGCTGGCTGGAGTCGAACATGCAGGCTCTGCAAAGTTAAACACAGTAACTTCTGCCAGTAGCGTAGCCAGGAATTTTGAAAGAGGGGGTTTTGACGAACCAGCGGCGGGGGGTCTGGTGGGCCTCCTCCAGAAAATTTTGAAAAATTACTTTGAATTTGGTGCATTCTGACAGCATTTTCAACAAAAATGTGGGTATAAATATTCCTGTAAAATGGTGCTGTCCGGTGGCATGGCAAAAAGATAAGATCATGTTTTCTTCGGCATTTTTCGAAAATAAAGCTAAGTCTCTATGTTTTCTTGTTGCTAATTCCTGGCTGAGATGTTTGAATGTTTGGTATTGGCAAAACTCGCTCTTTTAATGCAGTTTTGTTTGAAATTAGGCAATTTTTTTTGACTGAAAGCATCATTCTCAATATCGAGACGCACACACGCGTGCCAAAGGGGGGGGTTGTAACCCCCAAACCCCCCCCCTTGGCTACGCCACTGACTTCTGCCATCTATCAACATTAGAAAATGGTTCTGAATTTGATGAAGTATGCACACATGTTTTACTTTAAAAGCTTATCTAAAGATTAAGGTATGAACTGGCTAACTAACAAGTAACAAGTACACACCTTCAAATCAGTGACAATGCTATGAAACAATGTTCCCAATTGTGTACACTCCCTTTCCATATCCATGTTGCTTTAGTAAGATAAATAATCCAAAACCTTGAGTACACTCCTTAATGAAATACTTCTCTATCAATATGGTTTGCTTAATACATCAGTTTCTAAAAAAAATATTCACCTGTGATGTAGTTCAATAAAAATATTGGTTGTGATTTTCTTTGTTAAAATATTTGATGAACTTAGCAATAAGCACTCTATGTTCTGAGATAGAAAAGCACAGGACCTGAAACAATAAACTTTAACACTGTCCCTCTTTAGCCTGTCGTAAGTTAAAAGTTTGAACGTACGAATGAAGTAATGTCAATGTCCCAAGAAAAACCGTTCAGAGCTGAGCACCAAACCAGCTATAAAAATTAAGCTTTTTCTACAAAAGACATTCAGTCCTAAATTGCACATAAATTATCTTATCAACCCACGATTTCTTAGTGAAAAAGAAAAACTTTGCGGCATTCCCCACCTGCAGCGACGACGTAGACAAATCTCGAAATCTATCAAAAAGCTCAGCTGTCTCTGCGAAACGCTTTTTTCTTTGGTGCAGTGAGCTGCACAACTTTGCTATTTCAAACATACAGAAAATCTGCTCACAAAAAAGGTTTTGAAAAAAGATAGATCTTTTGCCCCACTTAGTGGATGTTTACGAGAGGACATGTGTCTGCTTTTGGCAGAATATATATTAAATGTTTTAAATTATATATATGCAATGTTTTAAATTTCTGTCAATCAAACACTTTAGCTGTAGCAGGGAAAACAAGTGGCTAAATACAGTTAACACCAGTGGCGTAGCCAAGGGGGGGGGGGGGGGGGGTTGGGGGTTACAACCCACCTTTGGCACGCGTGTGACGTCACGATATTGAGAATGATGCTTTCAATCAAAAAAAAATTGCCTTATTAACAAAATTGCATTAAAAGAGCGAGTTTTGCCAATACCAAACATCTCAGCCAGGAATTAAGCAACAAGAAAACATAGAGACTTAGCTTTATTTCCGAAAAATGCCGAGGAAAACATGATCTTATCTTTTTGCTATGCCACGGGACAGCACTATTTTACAAGAATATTCATACCCACATTTTTGTTGAAAATGCTGTCAGAATGCACCAAATTCAAAGTAATTTTTCAAAATTTTCTGGAGGAGGCCCCCAGACTCCCCTCCACTTGGTCGTCAAAACCCCCCCTTTCAAAATTCCTGGCTACGCTACTGGTTAACACAATTTGTTTCATCCAAAAAATCACTTTACTAGTTTTCGGGAATACACGCGATACGAACAAGCATGGGTCCAAATCAAATCTAGAAAAAGATTAAATCAGTAAGTGCAAACAAAAATGGTGACATGCTTTGAGGTGGAGCATGTTTTGTTGCAAATTTTTTTCGGTCACATTTATTATATATTTGAGTAGCATTTGTTTTGCACCGCCAAAAATAACCCTCTATTACAAATATAGTTGGCTCAGTGGTTACGCACCCATCTGAAGATCTTGCGCGGCGCTAGTTCGACCCTCTGGCTGTGCGCTTGAGCAACGTATTTCAAGACTGTTCTCCATTTAGCGGCACCAAGTGGATGGGATAATTCAATCAATCATTTTATTTTTCGTCATTAACGCGTCAGGGACGAAAAAGATACTAACTACAAAAATCGATATAAACCTACCAGCACGTTAACGAACGGGAAAAGGTGGCAAAACTTTGAAAGGTTTAAAATGTGCCTGAATGAAAAATTATGTTGTAGGCTATATATTAGTAGTTAACACGGCCAAAAAACTTAAAATCAAATAGCAAAAATAAAACAAAAACAGAGAGAAGCACACATGTAGTAATGAATGACAGCCTAATGAGTAGTTTAATGCTTCTATAAGTATGCAAAAACTGCCAGGACTAAGTTCTCAAAGAAAGCTTTCTCAATTCGAGGATAAAAATTAAATCAATCAAACCATATGCCAGTGCTCTTCAACAAGGGTTCCTCGTTCTTTGGGGGAATTGATTTCTTGCTTCAGTGTATAGAATTGATTGACAATTGGATTGATTTGCTCAACATGGAATATTGATTTAAAAGATTGCAAAAGAAATAAAAGAATAACAGAGTCATAAAACTTCTGACGTTGTTACTTTTGTATCAACATTTTTTTTCTTAAATTGTCTGATTACTTTTTGAAATGTAACCTAATAACAATAATCATGCTTTTATTTAATAATAATCATGCTTTTATTTGCGCCCATTGCGATAACATACAGTACACTGCGATCACAGATGCGATACAACAGACGACAGGAAGCAAAAACATTCAATTACCTTACAAGCAATATGTGATTTATAAATTTTGTTTATGGGGGTCCCACAACAAACGAGAAAGTAAATCAGGGGTTCTGCGATTACTAAGACATTGAAAAGCGCATACATGAAGCGAAAATAAAATGAACTTGATCGATTAGTTGATATGCCATTGTCATGTGGCAACACCGCTTTAGTTGTGGTGCTTTCCAATCTGAAATTCAGAACTGGATGTTCCTCAGACTGCTGTCATCTTGTGAATTGTAAAGCAAGGTTTTAGATAAGCAATAGATTGAGTTTTGCTTTCAGCAACATGAACGTGATCGTTGCTTGCTTTAAAATGTAGATATTAATGACCTGTTTTAGCCTGATGCTGCGAGTTTGCTGTGATAAATAGGCTAATAGGCTACCGGTGTATGGCTATTAGGCTAAATAGATAAATGATAAATAGGCTAGCAATATGCACTAGCTTTCGGAACATGTTTCCTAGTCATGTGCTATGACGAATGGTGTTGAAGTCAGTGGGTTGTTGTTTTATGCGGTTGTGTTGTTTGGCTTAAGGCTGCTGTCTGTTGAGTTGATGTGTTGTCAGACAATTCGACTCTCGGGGTGTGCGCTTGAGCAACGCACGTTAAGGACTGCTCTCCATTCAGCGGCATCTAATGGATGGAATAGTTCCCCGGCAACAAGACTTCAACAATCGGAAACTTCACTCTGTCAATCTCGGTGACCAGGCCTGCGTCAGTGATCCGAAGCCTCTACAAGTATGCGAAACTGCCAGGATTAAGCTCTGCAAGAAGCTTTCCCAGTCCGAGGATAAAGATTCAAGCAATCAATCAATCAGTTGATCAATAGATTTGGTGACGTACCGGTACGGTAATGGTAGTACCGGGTGCAACCTAGTTCGTACCTTGAACCATTCGTACAGTCAGTTCGTACCCTGAAAAGATCGAGCAAAAAAATTAAAAAAAGCCGAAGTCGCTGATCGCAGTTTAATAGCACAAAGCCGAAGTCGCTGATCGGAGTTTACCCTAACAATTTGAAACAAACTCGAGGGTTAGGGCAAGCGGAAACTGCGGTTAGCGGAAACTGCAAAACTGCGGAAAAATGTTTGCGGAAACTGCGATCAGCGAGGGTTAGGGTTAAAGCATAGATTACTCTTAGTCTGGGAGCCTACGACAGAAGATTTCACCCCATAAGGTACAAAAGGTTTGACCCCTTGAAGTTACTGGGGTCAACCATGTCACTCACAAAAAGTATGGAAGATTGACCGCACCGGGTGGATCTGGACCCTAGAGCCCCCTAAAAAGCCCAAAAAGGGTGTTAATTTCACCCCATAAGGTACATGGACCAAACTTGGTGAAAACGAAGTTCTATGTCAGGACATCACAAAAATATCAAATCTAACAATATTTTCGAGTGGAAAGGTGATGTAAGACTCCCCCCAAAGTGACCCCCCAGGGGGTTAATTTCACCCCATAAGGTACATGGACCAAAGTTGGTCAAAACGAAGTCTTATGTCAGGACATCACAAAAATATCAAATCTAACAATATTTTCGGGTGGAAAGGTGATGTAAGATGCCTTCAAAGTGACTTCCCTTAATGTGACCCCCTCGGAAGGTTTATTCCACCCCATAAGGTACATGGACCAAACTTGGTCAAAATGAAGTCTTATGTCAGGACATCACAAAAATATCAAATCTAACAATATTTTCGGGTGGAAAGGTGGTGTAAGATGACTTCAAAGTGACTTTCCTTAATGTGACCCCCTCGGAAGGTGTATTTCACCCCATAAAGTACATGGACCAAACTTGGTCAAAACGAAGTCTTATGTCAGGACATCACAAAAATATCAAATCTAACAATATTTTCGGGTGGAAAGGTGATGTAAGATGTCATCAAAGTGACCCCCAGAGGGTTTATTTCACCATAGAGTACATGGACCAAACGTGGTCAAAACGAAGTCTTCTAGGGCACCACAAAATATCAAATCTAACAATACTCTCAGTTGGAAAGGTGATAAAAGACCTAGGGTCATGCGGGGTCAAACGGGACACTTTTTCAGTTTTTTGAATGCCACATAAAACCTATGATGAAATTTACAAAAAAAATATTTACCACAGAGCATTACACCTTTCAGCAATGAAATAAGACATTTTTCAAAAAAATTGAAAACTTACAAAAACATAAAAAAATGTGCTAAGCTGGGGTAGGTGTGGCCCGTTTGACCCCATCAGCTGTGGGGTCAAATGGGCCACAACTTCTAAACGTCTAAATGGTAAGGAAAGAACTTTAATTTTGCTATTTTATCACATACCTGTTGGGTGGCATGTATTTTGTTCAAGTGATGCTCAACAATTTTAGCAATAAAGGCCTTCTACGCCTTTTTCAGATAAAGGTAGAACACATAATTTGCACTGCTCTTTTTTGCAACTAAAATTGAACGATATGAATAAGGAAACATTTTACAAATGTTCAATTTTAAACGGGCAGTCATAAACAAAGTAAAAAGGGCCAAGTCAAACAGCAGGGTCTATAGTTGACAATTGAAATAGGATACTATACAATAGGGTGATTCATAAATTGGGGAAAAGTTAAAAGTTTGAAATTCAAGTCTGACACCCTCTCGCATCATGTCAATACTTGAAAAAATAATCCTGTCAAATTTTTGGGGCAACTGAAAACATTTTTAAGGTTGCTACCTACTTTGAAAGCTTCACGGAATACACTAATAGCAACACGGGATTACATGATAGGAATATAATGACAAAATTACTCAAAATTAATTAGTTCAGTGTTGACAGATGTCCAGAATGTTATTAGTTATAGTTATTGCATCAGTGTAGACTTATTCCTATCTGGATACAGCTGTCTGAAGGTTTAGACTGTCATGAGGAGGAACTGCTTTTGCTTTTTGTCATTGGTGTGTAGAAAATTGTATTCGCACATCATGCTCAAATTTGTATTCGCCACACCACATTCAGTTATGTCATTCACAACTCTCATGCCAAGTAGAGTCGATTTTGTAGCAATGTAGGTGTCATTGGGTTCCTAAAGAGTTGGGTCTTGACTCAAAAAGTCAAAATGCAGTTCAATAATTTTTAAAAATCGTGTGTTGTTTGCTGTGATGAAGTCCTGCAGTTCTTTCCTATTGACAGTCATCAAGTCCACAATGGCACGTTTAGAAGGGTTCTCAAATCTTGGACTTTTCAAAGCCTTTACCACTTTCAGTTTTATGCTTTCTATTTTCTTTTTGCTCAAGAAGAAAAGGCATGTCTAGAGCTAATCATGCAACCAACAGCTAAGTCTAATAGTAATAATAGGCCTGTTTACCTAAAAAATACCATATAAATTAAATAGAATTAAAAAAGTTATGCAAGTGAGCTATAACTTGTCAAAAAGCCAATGTGGCCCATTTGACCCCATTTTATTTAAACAGAAAAATTACAAAAAGTAAAAAAGTGGGACTATTAATATTTTCAACATACTAATTCAGCATTCTGGGGTGTATGCTGTTTAGTAAATTTTCATTCCAGCTTAATTAGTTTTTGTGGTATACCAAAGTTTTTTTGGTAAATTTTCAAATTTTAATATTTTCACATTTTTTGGCCACTTTTTGCATCATCTAAAGTATATTTTCCAAATTTAGATCTGTGTTTGTTTTACATGATGCAAATCTATGGGAAAGCAGCTTTAAAATGAGCTATTAACTTCCGATTTTAGAAAAGAATAAGTAGGAAAAAAATGTGATAAGTAAACAGAGTAACAGAATGGCCCGTTTGCCCCCGCGTCCCATTTGACCCCGCTTGACCCTACCCAAAAGTGAATCTCCTCCTATAGTTTAATTTACTTCATCCCTTTCTCGAACCAACCTTGGTGTAACGAAAGTGCTATGCCAGGACAGTACGAATGGATTAAATTTAAAAATATTTTTATATAGGTTTTGATGAAATACATTCACAAGCTGTCCCATGATGCATGAAATGGAACTATAGCCTACTTTACAAAAAGTTTTTGTATAAATCATATTAAGTCAATCGAAAAAAGGCAACAGGACATGACAATACATGGCTTTGTAACACCAAAAACAGAAAGTACACAAGAAGCATATAGGCTACAGTAGCCAGAAAATTGATCCAAGATCTTGATACCACCACTAAATGTGGACTTAATCGAACAGCTGACTATCCAAATCAAAATGTTTCGAAATGAATCATTTGGAACGTTAATTTAGGCAGTAATGAACATTTTCCAGCTGCTACAATAAATAACCTAATAAACCCAATGCAGTAAATTTTTATTTAATGCCATTTGCTTCATGTCTCCAATCAGTTATCGTAACTGTTCATTCATAAACAGAGATTGTTCGTGTAAATGTAAACGGTCGTTTCTTTATTCTTCATTGTCACTGCTGTCGCTTTCACTTTCTTCATCTTATTCTTCAGATTCATACAATTCTCCTGTTATATACAGAGATAAAGCAAGCTGTTTGCGATGTACCAGCCCCAAGCAATGTGGTTATCCGCACGTCTGACACTGACTGTCTTGTAATTGGCTTAGGTTGCTATGGAACTTTTGATCCTTCATTAAAGATATGGATAGAAGCTGGCTTGCAAAGCAATAACACGCAGCGGTACATCAACATCAACCAGCTGCATAGGCCTACCGCACTTGGAGTGACGATTTGCAAGTGTTTACCTGCATATCATGCCTTTACAGATTCTGATTACACCTCGTCATTTAGCAGGAAAGGGAAAGTGCGGCCGCTGAAATTACTCCAAGGAAACCACGAAGCGCAGGCAGCTTTTAGCCAACTCGGACACGACAAAGAAATTAGTGAAGACACTATCATCGCCATAGAGAACTTTGTGTGTAACATGTACAAAAACAAGAAAATTAATTATGTCAACGAAGTCCGTTTACAAATGTTTTTAGACGGCTACAAACCCAAAAAAGAAAATGAAAGGATATCATGCATACCAGAAGCTACTGTAGATAGTAGTACTCTACCACTTTGTTTACGAGTACTTCTCCAGAAGACAAGGCGCACACATCTCATCACAAGATGGTGGTTATCTTCAACTAGAAGTGAACAAGCAGCAACGTTGCTGCTAGAGTATGGCTGGAAAGAAGAAGGAGGTTCTTATAAAGTGGTGTGGTTTGAAGGTAAAGGTATAAAGCATCTTTAGATGTCTCTGCGTGGAATCTGATCTCATCCAGGAAAGTCAAGAAGAAGGTAAACAGCATTGGATGTCGCTTGGGTTACCCTTTATAAATATAAAACTTTCTCCTGGTCTATCAGTCGTTTACTTTCTTACTGTAAACATTAGCCAATAACTGGCTGTAAAGTTTCGTTTTAGGAACCTATAACCAATAGTTTCTGCAATCTTGAGAAAAATGCCTGGGTGCACTAAATAACAAATAAATGTTGAACTTTTTCCAGTTAATAGTAAGTTGCAATGTTGCATTATTCGAAGAAAAATAGACGTCTGTAAAAGATAATAAAATTACTATTGTATGTTACGCATATCTGTAGTGCATAATAGCAATTGTTTCGTACAGTCTTTATTTCTCTGTATATAACAGGAGAATTGTATGAATCTGAAGAATAAGACGAAGAAAGTAAAAGCGACACCAGTGATTGATTGATTGATTGAATCTTTATCCTCGGACTGGGAAAGCTTCTTGCAGAGCTTAATCCTGGCAGTTTCGCATACTTGTAGAGGCTTTGAATCACTGGCGCAGGCCCGGTCACCGAGATTGACAGAGTGAAGTTTCCGATTGTTGAAGGCTTGTTGTCGGGGAATTATTCCATCCATTAGATGCCGCTGAATGGAGAGCAGCCCTTAACGTGCGTTGCTCAAGCGCACACCCCGAGAGTCGAACCAGCGCCGCTATTGATCTTGAAGCTTCTTCGTTCCAGAAGTGACGCGCTAACCAATTGAGTTACCGTTTACATTTACACAAACAATCTCTGTTTATGAATGAACAGTTACAATAACTGATTGGAGACATGAAGCAAATGGCATTAAACAAAAATTTACTACATTGGGTTTATTGGGTTATTTATTGTAGCAGCTGGAAAATGTTCATTACTGCCTAAATTAACGTTCCAAATGATTCATTTCGAAACGTTTTGATTTGGATAGTCAGTTGTTCGATTAAGTCCACATTTAGTGGTGGTATCAAGATCTTGGATCAATTTTCTGGCTACTGTAGCCTATATGCTTCTTACGTACTTTCTGTTTTTGGTGTTACAAAGCCATGTATTGTCATGTCCTGTTGCCTTTTTTCGATTGACTTAATATGATTTATACAAAAACTTTTTGTAAAGTAGGCTATAGTTCCATTTCATGCATCATGGGACAGCTTGTGAATGTATTTCATCAAAACCTATATAAAAATATTTTTAAATTTAATCCATTCGTACTATCCTGGCATAGCACTTTCGTTACACCAAGGTTGGTTCGAGAAAGGGATGAAGTAAATTAAACTATAGGAGGAGATTCACTTTTGGGTAGGTCTTTTATCACCTTTCCAACTGAGAGTATTGTTAGATTTGATATTTTGTGGTGCCCTAGAAGACTTCGTTTTGACCACGTTTGGTCCATGTACTCTATGGTGAAATAAACCCTCTGGGGGTCACTTTGATGACATCTTACATCACCTTTCCACCCGAAAATATTGTTAGATTTGATATTTTTGTGATGTCCTGACATAAGACTTCGTTTTGACCAAGTTTGGTCCATGTACTTTATGGGGTGAAATACACCTTCCGAGGGGGTCACATTAAGGAAAGTCACTTTGAAGTCATCTTACACCACCTTTCCACCCGAAAATATTGTTAGATTTGATATTTTTGTGATGTCCTGACATAAGACTTCATTTTGACCAAGTTTGGTCCATGTACCTTATGGGGTGGAATAAACCTTCCGAGGGGGTCACATTAAGGGAAGTCACTTTGAAGGCATCTTACATCACCTTTCCACCCGAAAATATTGTTAGATTTGATATTTTTGTGATGTCCTGACATAAGACTTCATTTTGACCAAGTTTGGTCCATGTACCTTATGGGGTGGAATAAACCTTCCGAGGGGGTCACATTAAGGGAAGTCACTTTGAAGGCATCTTACATCACCTTTCCACCCGAAAATATTGTTAGATTTGATATTTTTGTGATGTCCTGACATAAGACTTCGTTTTGACCAACTTTGGTCCATGTACCTTATGGGGTGAAATTAACCCCCTGGGGGGTCACTTTGGGGGGAGTCTTACATCACCTTTCCACTCGAAAATATTGTTAGATTTGATATTTTTGTGATGTCCTGACATAGAACTTCGTTTTCACCAAGTTTGGTCCATGTGAAATTAACCCCCTTTTTGGGCTTTTTATGGGGCTCTAGGGTCCAGATCCACCCGGTGCGGTCAATCTTCCATACTTTTTGTGAGTGACATGGTTGACCCCAGTAACTTCAAGGGGTCAAACCTTTTGTACCTTATGGGGTGAAATCTTCTGTCGTAGGCTCTCGGTCTATCTATGGTTAGAATTAGGGGAATGCCACCGATGTCGTCCCCTGGACATGTCGTCCCCCCGATGTCGTCCCCTGCCGATGTCGTCCCACGTCGATGTCGTCCCTGTTGCCAGATGTTCAACTTTTTTTGTCCATTTAAATGTAGGTAAAAATTATGGTTTTTCGAAACGAACTTATTCAAATCGAAACGAAATTTTTGCTACCTTTTTCTTTTGTTGGTTTTGTTCCTGTACTCTATTGTTAAATTTATCATTACTGTTTTACTCGTTACAATATTGTTCAACTTATCATCACTTATACAAAGAAAAATAAAACTAAATTGAAAACAAAAAAATCTTTCTTGCCCTGTTCTGATTCCTCATGAACTTCGCATTGCTTTTTTGTCCGAAAAACATGGATTTCATGTTCTTGCAATCAACACTGTGGCGTAGCTAAGGGGGGGAGGGGACAGACCGCCCCGGGCGGCACGTCTGGGGGTGGCACTTTAAGACTACGGTTTTTGATTTGGATTATAATCTGATAAAAAAACGCATTTCATTTTCACATACTTTTTCTTGAAGGGGTGGCAAAATCTGAATCCGCCCCGGGCGGCACATTTCCAAGCTACGCCACTGAATCAACACTCAATTTCTTTTCATGAACATTTATTTTCACATCGCTAACGTAGCCCACTGCAAATTGGTTCGTTGGTTTTGAATCTTTATCCTCGGACTGACAAAGCCTTGATTGGTTATTCCTGGTACCGTAGTTACGCGTACTTGCAGTGGCTCTTGACGCAGGGCCGGTCACCGAGATTGGCAGAGTGAAGTTTTCCGATTGTTGATGTGTTGTTGCCGAGAAATTATTCCATTCACTAGGGCCCGCTGAATGGAGAGCAGTCTTGAAATGCGTTGCTCAAGCGTACATCCCGAGCGTCGAGCTTGCGCTGCGTGATCTTGAGCCGGCGCATAACTGAGCTAACGGGGCGGACAATAAATAAACGCAATAAATGGCGAAACTAAACATATCTAACCTACGACAAAAAACACAGAAACAGCTAGCAAAAACATTAACTATGACATGCAACAAGTGTGGTCCTACGTTATCTGGTAATGTAGATTAGAGATGTGCTCAACTGTTACTTTTTAATAAGTAGCCTACTTTGAAAATCTGAACTGCTAGGCCTACTTTGAAAGCTAAAACCATGAAAACAGAAAAAGCTAGGCTAGAGTAAACCTCAGTTAACGTGTGACTAAAAAAAACAATTGTGTAAACCAGGGTGGTCCAAGACTGCAAACATGAAGGGCCACATTAGGGTCTGAGAAAAACTCCACGGGCCGCATAGTGAGAAATGATAACGCGTTGTTGAAAGTAGAAACGTTGTTAAATAAAAGCTTAACTAGGTTGCGATTTTGAAATTATTTTCTATAGATTTCGATCTGTTTTAGCTATATTCTTACTGTTAGGCTTGACTGGGCTATTTTATGTCTTGATTATCATTCAAAGCATTATTTTTTTGCATTTGGCCTATTGCATGATAGCGAATCCAAGCAAAGAACATAGCGCTTCTGCTTAACAATAATGTTAAAAAAAGGTGCCACGTTACTGCACTGCATCGATGGTTCGCATTTGTTTTCTATATAGTCTATACTGCTTTCTATATAGTCCGCCTTGTTCGCAAGTCAACATAGGCCTAGGACTAGCCTACTTAGAAAACAAAGCTAACTGTTGTAAGCGGACAGGTATTAGCTTGAAATTTATGCTATAGGCTAGGTCAAGATATAAACACATAATGACTGCAAACCAATTTTAGAATTTGCTCTTCTTCATTTCTGTGATGGTAATTTTCCATTGATAACGTATTTTCAGACACACAATTAAACGGAAGTGAACAGAATTACAAGCCACATTTTTACGACTTCGTTCCCCTAGAGGCCGTAGCACTGCAGTGGTGTAGCTTACCTAGGGTATGGCAGGCATGGCTCGAGCCTTGGGCGCAAAAATCGGTTGGTAAAAAATAAAATTTGTGAGTTATACTTTCTTCAAAATCTAATTTGCGCCCAACAAACATCAAAAAAGGTCACTCTTTACTGTAGCCATTGTCAAACAATGGACGTTGAAAAAGCAACATTGTGCCTCTCCTGGCTCACTTTACGTTCAGTCAGCAACAATTGGAATCAATCAATCAATGGTTTATTTGTCAGTAACAGGAACATAGTAGGCTACAGTAGGCCTACATGTTGGAAATATGCAAGTAATATACACAATGCAAAAGTTACACAAGTTTCCATACCGACAGGGAGACAACGAGACGACCTAGTCATTTGCCACCTTACGGAAATGACGATTTTGCCATTTAAAAATTGGAAGTTTAGTAAAGTCGCTAAGCAGCGATTAGTTGAAGCTTAGAAGTAGCTCCAGAACTTACTTATTCATTTTTATAAGAATTTATAAATCTCATCTGTTGTATGACTTCAATTTGTCCTGACCAGAGCACTCAGTCTGTTCTAGGAAGAAATTAGCATTGAAGTATTATTGAGCCTATAAGCATCATTATGTGAAATTTTGAGACCAAGAATTATGCTAGGTATGATTTCTTTTACGTGCTGTGCTGGCACTGCCTAGCACTAAGCAGTCTGAAGTTTTGAGGTTCATTGACAACTTCACAAGCTGTGCTTTATAAATATACGGTACCGTACTTTTACCTAACTTCCTCAAGTTGTCAAACGGATAAAATGAACGCAATTCTTAGTAGCTAGTAGCCTACACACCAATGTTGGGATTGATTCGCTATCAGTTTCTTCAATCTCTAGTTAGCATAGGCTATAACCCAACGTTACAAAACCCGCCGACATGCCAACAAATGTCAGCGACAAATTAAATTAATTAATATTAGTTTTTGAAAAAATCTGCCGGACTTGGGTCGTTTTATTTTTATCCACAGTTATCAGACAAAAATACCCCTATCTACAGGTCGGTCACTGCCGGTTGCATCAACACAGTGCTCTATTGAGATGAATTTTTAATTAAGTTGGCTAGGCCTACGTAAAGAACTACGAAAACATTTTGCGTATGCCTAGGCTATATATTGTAATTATCGACCAAGCATTTTTTTAATTTAACTTTTACTTGCCCTTTTAGACTCTGAAACAAACCAATACAAAGAAAAAGGAAAGTGGGGCTGAAGGGCGAAAGAGACGAGACTTGCAAGCAGCAGAAGCTGAAAAGTCAAGCAGACAAGCTTATGTCCGATTGATTTTGTCCAATAATTCACTTGGTAGTAGGCTACAGTAGACTATACACACACAGCGTCAGATGAAAAAGTAATAAGCCGCGTTGGCTAGTTTTTTTGTTAGAAATAACTTGGAAAGGCGCAATAGCGCAGCATTCTATCAAATTGATTAGCTCTGCAGAGAGAACAAAATTTGCATGACGAAACAATCTCTCGTGACTGCCTTTGAACATTATAAAACGGCAATAATACATTGATTTATTTTCTTCACGATTTGTTCATAAAAGACTTGTATGCAATATTTAACTTAAATTGTTAAAAAGGGCGCACATTTAAACTTTGCCATGGGCGCCATTTTGCATAGATCCGCCACTTGTAGCAGTGGGCTACCGTGTCCGTAGGTTATGTTATTTTAAAGAAATAATAATAAATAAACAAACTGTTTACTCGTCAGCAACAAAATAATTAACCCTGGCTAGCGGACATTTGAAAAAAAATTAGCCTAGAAATTAATTTTTATTTTTGAAATTAAAATAATTTGTTTCTTCATCTGAACAAAAAAAAATATTGTTTGTTCATCAACTAATCCCACAAGTTGTACCAAACTGAAAGAATAACGTGAGCATTGACGCTCGAGCTGAAATGCAACAGCCCGCCGCATTTTGAAGTCTGTTCGGCAGCGTGATTCATGATCACTCACTGGAGACGACATGGGCATTGACGCTCGAGCTGAAATCCAACAGCGCGCCGCATGTGAAGCTTTTTTTTGCCGGCGTAAATTATTGCGCGTCCCGATGTATGAGGGTACGACATCGGGGGTACGACATCGGCAGGGGACGACATCGTCGCCACCCGAATTAGGGTAAGGGTTAACAAAAACTGCGGAAAAATTTTTGCGGAAACTGCGATCAACGAGGGTTAGGGTTAGAGCATAGATTACTCTATATGGTTAGATTTAGCGGAAACTGCGGAAAAATGATTGCGGAAACTGCAATCAGCGACTTCGACTTTTTTTAATTTTTTTTCTCGATCTTTTCAAGGTACGAACTGATGGTCCGAACTGTTCATGGTACGAACTAGGTTGCATCCTGTAGTACCTACCTCCCTTTTGGCATGTTCATTTTTGGACTACGTTTACTTATGAAAATGGCGTCTTTGATGCACAATTACACTGCATCGTTCTTCATACGCAACAATGGCAGCAGTGGCCGAGTGGTTAGCGCGTTGGGCTCGCAGTCGAGAGCCTGCATGTTCGACTTCAGCCACCCGCACTTGCTGTTGTTTCTCTGGGCAAGAAACTTAACGATAATTGTCTCTACCCAGTGATCGATTTCGAGTAATGGGTAGTACCAAATTTAAGTCATAGGTAGAGTAGACAACCGGAAACAGACATTGCTGTCGGCTGCAGCGTGGGTCAGGTGTACGTCGGAAGGCGTACACCGATGCATAGCGCTCAAGTCTGCTTTCCCGCAATGCAGGATAAAGATAAAACAAACAAATGTTGGAGATTTGCAAGAATTTTTTTTTCACACAACTCATTATTTTGTTTGATCATTTCACCAAATGCTAAAGCTTAACGAAAGCGAGTGATACAGGCGTTATTACCATAAGAAGTTATACAAAGGAACCAATATGGAGCGAAATCCTGTCCCGTGTATAGGTCGACCCCTGCTTTTTGACCTGTGAAAATGACTGGCAAAATTCTCAACCTATACTTGAATATATATACAGTAGTAATTTTCAGGGTAAGGGAGGTTTTTTGATATTTTTTTGTCTTAGAATGTCCTGTTGTATTCTAAAGCCAGGGCCAAAGTTTCATTTGAAAAAGAAGCTGATTAACTCCCCCTCTAATACAAGAAGTATAGACCTCATGCTCAGGTCATCCTCACCACTACTGTGCTCGGAATGTCGCTGTCATAATTACAGCTGTGCATGAGCGGGTGTTTACTCACTGCGTTCGCTACACCTACACTAACATTTTGCAGAAGCAACTTTATCTACATTGCTTATATATATTATATATTTACAGTTTATAACTTTAAAACAGCTACATGTGCAGGCCTTGAAACAGCTTTTTTTTTTCGGCGGCCAAACGTGTCCGACTGAAGCAAGCTGTTCGGTGGCCAATCACAAACACATGGCGGCCATCGGAACTTCGACACGCATCAACATACAGTCTTCGAAATTAGCACATTTTTACTTTGGCAGAAACGTTGCCGAGGCCAAACGACAAAAGTTGAAATTGTCTCAGCAATTGCTGTGAACGTTTATTACGAAACAACTGTACCAAAACATGTTCAACAAGAAGCGAAAAATATACTAGAGTAGTCTATCACGACCGAGCTGTTTGATTTGTTGTGATGTAATATTGCCAAAAGTAGCGATAAAGCGAGCAACAAGATACGCAGTTACGCACGTCGCACGCCATTACAGTAATTCACGTTAAATAACTCACGGGGGTTATATTGCGTATAGAGCTCGACCGATATATCGGTCAGCCGATATATATCGCAGGCCTTAAAACTCATATTTTTTTCCGGCAGCCATTGTGGCCTACCGGGAGCTCCTACTCGGCGGCCAAATCTGAGCGCTTGGAGGCAAAAATACAAATAACGATAGCACAAGCAAATAGACTTAAACTTGCTACAATGCTAAAATGATCACTTAGCGTTGTTGAAGTCTGGGAGACGTCCTACAATAGAATCGTTGTACCACGCAATAACTGCTTTATCGGGATTGTAATCTGGTATTGCGGGACCATCCAACGACACTAAATTGTTTCAACTGCATACCGAATACCGCCTTTCATAAAATCTAACCATTTATACCGTTATGATGTCACCATTGAGGGTGTGAAGTCACAAACCCATAGCGGGAACATTTCTCAACTATAAAGACACGTGTTTTTCCCTCGGATGTCAACTAACCTAGTTCCCCTTTTTAACAGTGATTCAATGTCTGACAACATTGCATCGACATAAACACGACAATATTGCCAGCTGATGTAAAATAGCACTTCGGATTAACACTTTGTTGAAATAAACGTCTGGAATTACAAACAAGACTTAGTCAAACAGGCAAATGCACGCAGCTTTTTTAAAAACTTTATTCTAGATTAGAGATGTACCGATACCAATATTTTGGCCGATACCGATCCCGATACCGATATCACTTTTTTAGGCCGATACCGATACTGATACCGATATTTTGGCCGATACTTTGGTGTTACAAAAAGAAGCAATTTTGGTATTTGCAAGGAAATATATCAAATGCTAAGTTTTACCTTATTTGCATAAAACTATTAAAAAAAACTTTGGATTGGCATAATTTATTAAAGATTCAAGAATCCAATCTCAACCACATTGTTGTGTCATAATAGTAGGTTTTAGTAATAAAAGGCCACCGTAATTGAGGATTGGGGTATAAGGGAAGAAACATTACATCATAATTGGGGTTTCTGAAAAATTAATAAAATGTTTGCGCAAACTCTCCAAATAAGGCTATCATAATTGATAATAAGATGTAAAATGTAAACCAAGTGATTTGTGTAGTCGTACAAAAACTACTCGACAAGTAATGTGCAACCTAAGGGCGCTTGTCGTTTGGTTGAAAAGCTTTTGCCATGCCAAGACTACCCAGGTAGCAAAAATGCACAATTCTGCATCGCTCCCACCCCGCCAAACGCTCAAAAATCCTGTGCAACTCGGCTGCCCCCAGCAAGCCGGCTCCACCAGTCGGCAATTCAACTTGCACCCTTAGCCGCAACAAAATCACCAAGCCCAAACAATGTCACAGCAGAATAAGTAGGCCCAAAAAGAAAGCAATGGGGCCACAAATCCTCAAAAAAACAATCAAAATGGTCCCGTTGCGCCCAAGATGACAACCTCATTGCGAAGAAAGGAGCGTCCCTCCCGGCCACCAGCACAAGGCTGAGCACTCACCAGCACAGCGAGCTGCCGCGACCCGCCAACCACAACGGTGCAGCTTCGACACTAGCCATTTCAATTCTTGTCGATGTCAGTTCTTGCTACAAAACGGCTGCCGACAAACATATATTATAGTTGATTGGATGGTCTAAATGGCTAGTGTGGAAGCCACACCATTATGGCCAGCGAATCGCAACAGCCCGCCGCACCAGTAAGCGCCCAGCCCCGTGCCGACAGCAGGGAAAGACACTTCCCCCCACAATGAGGCCGCCATCCCAAGCGCAACAAGACCACTTATTGATTAGTTCAGTGAGGATTTGCAGTACCACCGCCCCCACCCCGAGCCCACCCAATCCGCCACGACATTGTTCAAGCCTGGTGAGTCCACCACAACGAAAGGCGGAAACCAAATCACAAACTGACAGAACCAGCCCACCAAAAATAACCAAGCCACACAGGTCCCTCAAACGTCCAGCAATGCAAAAACGATGCAAAACTACACATTCCCGCCACCTGGGTAGGCCTACTGGGTAGTCTTGGCCTGGTTTTATCCTCTGCTGAGAGTAAAAAAGAAACACAAATGATAAACATTGGAGAAATTGAGTCTCCTTCACAACTTAAGAATCGAACAACGCAAAACTGCTGAAACAAAACGTTTTGTTTGAGTGAAAGAATCACTGTAAGCAAACAATGCCAAAAGGTGCGCCCATGAAGTCATGGGAGTGTAAGGTATCAAAAATTTGATCAGGTTGTTATTTTTCTACTTCAATGTGATGACATTAGTTACTACTTTAAAAAATCTATATCTTTGCTTCTGCAGAAAATCCGCAAAAAACGCCTTTTTTTACACGTTTAGTATCGGCCACAGTATCGGCCAAATTTTGCCGATGCCGATACCGATACTCAAAAAATGGCCGATATCACCGATGCCGATACCGATATATCGGTACATCTCTATTCTAGATCATTTAATAAGCGGAAAATTTGTCTTGTTTTTGTTCAGTTATGTTCGTCTAGTACTGCTCTATAATCATGCAAAAAATCGCAAACCTGCGACTTGTGGTTTGGCGTCACGGTAATTATTGCGTCATTACTCGTGCACAATGGATGAATGCACGTCACGCGTTGGCCTAATGCGCTCACGCATTTGCGAATGCGCGGGTGCAGCTGGATATATTCCATATATACATTAGCAAATGTTTCCGCACAATACAACAGTGGTGATTGTAACGTGCTGACCTAATTCTGCATCACTCTTTGATACTACATATTTTCAACAGTTAATCTACGCTCATTCTATTGCAAAATTAAATAATTGGCTAAAAGAAACTGGCGGCCAAACTTGGCTGACTGAGAAGGTAGCACCGGCGGTCATTCAAGCACTACTTAGCGGCCAAGGCCGCCGGCTGCTTTACGGCTTGTATCGGCCGATATATTGTATGGTCATTCCCCTAAGCATGAATTTTTTTTTTGAAACACGAAATATTTTTCATCACCCACTCTTTAATTCTGAAGATATATTTTTTTGGTGGTAATCCACTTCTAGCTACTTGCGTCTACCTCACAAAACTATTTATTTCAGGCAAAAACTCCATCAACTTTGGAAATACGGAAGGGGAAAAATCCCTAATGCGCAATTGGGGAAATTCGTGGATACAACAAATCTTTTAATTGCACGTTTATTTTCGAATAAATTTGCTTCCATTTGACATGGTTAGCTCCTGCATACCTACTGATTATTTTCACATAGTTTCATCCAAAAAAAAAACAAACCTTGGCGTAATGGATCCCGAAAACGAAGTTGGTCTGTAGGAAAATATGTATAAATTACCGCGGATTCGCAATGTTCCTAATTCATATTTATTTCGGGAAAAAATAGCAATCCAAACATTTTAAAGACTTGAGAACACAATAGCAGTGATGACATTACTCATCAGTTGATTGATTGAATCTTTATATTTGGACTGGGAAAGCTTCTTGCAGAGTTTAATCCTGGCAGTTTCGCATACTTGTAGAAGCTTTGAATCACTGACGCAGGCCCGGTCACCGAGATTGACAGAGTGAAGTTTCCGATTGTTGAAGTCTTGTTGCCAGGGAATTATTTCATCCATTAGATATCGCTGAATGGAAAGCAGTCCTTAACGTGCGTTGCTCAAGCGCACACACCGAGAATCGAACCAGCGCTGCTTGATCTTGAAGGTTTTTTGTTTCAGAAGTCACGCGCTAACCAATTGAGCTATCGGGGCGGACGGCATTACACAATGCAACAGTAAAAAATTTATTAAAGAAATTGAAATGAACAACACAGCATAAGAAACACGAAAACAACACAAAGGAATTAAAATGATTTAACAAAGTCTTCAAATATTTTGACTCGCTCTGCGTGACGAGTGCGCGCGAGACGTACTATGGCATCATGGCTAGTGCATTGCCATTTGTTGCCTTTAAGAGGTAACATGGATGCAACAGGTATTACGTCACATGTTGGGAAAATGGAGATGTCCGGATTTAAATCATCCGGGACATTTTGCATATTTCAAACATGTATACTATGTTCCTGTTACTGACAAATATAACGTTACTGACAAATAAACGATTGATTGACATTTGTAAATTCGCCTCCGACTCTGAACACCCCCACACTAGCCTGTATAATATATATATATACATGTTGAAATAAGTTTCTGCATTCTCCAATGCATATATCTGCATCCTAGGCAAAGGCTAACTCTTCATTACACTTCCTTACCTTTTCCATGACCAGATCGAAACGAATATAATAAAAGCATGACCGCTCTTGCGCAATGGTAAAATTGCGATATTTATTATCGCCATCTAGCGGTTGCTGTTTTGAACTTTTATTTGCCACATGGCGCTAGAGTATTATTTTCCGATTTTATTGATGTTTCAATGGAAATTCTAGGTTCACCAGAAGAGATTTAACAGCAAAGTTAGTGCAGACGGTCAGAAAGTTTTCAATTTTATTAGGGACAGGGTTTTGGGCCTAGGTGAAATATTTGCTAATAACTGAAATCTGAAAAGCGGTTTTGGTGTAATTTTTAGTGCAGAAATAGGGATAGCAATCTTCTTGCCTGTGCCATTTCAGTTTTTGAGTTTAAACAAACATTAGCCTGTTTTATTTGAAATTCGTGTTTCAGGTTATTTTACCAAAAATTCGTGTTTAGGGGAATCAGTATATCGGCTATTTTTTGCCGATAAACATCGGCCAGCAAAAGCAAACTCAAAACCAGCCATACATGCCTTTAGAAGAAACACAAGTTGCTCAAACGTGCTTGCATAGCACAAACAATTGTTGCGAGAATATGATTTCCCGCCCATTCTAGTGCGCGCATCTAGAAAATGTTAATACTGTATCCCTTAGCTTCCATTCAAGCAGGAAAACGTTCGATTTTTACGTTGTTTCAACGATTGGTGACATTGCATCAGCGTAACAAAGGTGAACGCTTCGCTAAGAATCGATGGGAGTAGTGAGTACCGGTGTACTTCTACCCTAAACGCGCGCAACTTATTTTAAGTCTTACGTCACAATGCCTGACTATGATCTCCGAGTGATATTGATAAGGCAAGATTCGTTACAAAATTTGATCATGCGAGTAGGCTATCACAGTAAGATGCAGCAAAATTTGTCAAGTTTTGGTATTACAGTAAGAAAAAAAAGGCCCAGGGAAAATTAACTTTCTCTCACATGACATGCAAAAATAAACCCAAAGAAAAAATCCTAGTGAAACTTTGCACAGAAGAAAACAGTAGTGTCATTGTAGAAGTTGCAAAAATAAACCCCAAAAAAAGCGGGTCTGCTACTATTCGGTGAGTCCGATTCGGTGAGTTCCCAACCTCTAACCCCTACCCCCTAACCCTAAAACGGCAATGATAATTAGGCTACGGTACCCGATAATTTAAAAAAAAAAATTGAAAAAATCCCCTACTAAGGGATCGGACTCACCGAATTGGACTCACCGAAGCGGGCCATTCCGAAAAAAAGCCAAGTGAAACTTTGCACAGAAGAAAATAGTAGCGTCATTGTAGAAGTTTTCCGACCCGTGCCCAGAGCATTGTGACGCAAGAAGCCACACAACCTCGTTTGGTGGAAGTTATGCAGCGTATTGCAGCTACATAGTACATGGCGCTTTGACTCTCCAAGCGCACGTCGTTGGTCTGATGAAAACCTTCGCTGAAATTTTAAAAAGCCTTACAAATCGTAGCCATAACTCTTAAATGGCGAAGAATTTAGACTGGACACGTTTGTCCGCCGTTAGCAAAAACGAATTTCGAGGCCTGGGTTGTTTCTTTTTTGTTTGGTGTTTTGTTGTGATTAGTGTTAAGAATGATTTTTCCATTACAGCAACTAATGCATAAACTTTCTTGGGCTGGTTTGTTGCTTAATAACTTTGTTGGTAACAAACTTTTTGTAGCTAATATATATCGGTATCGGCCTAAAAATTTCATAAATATCGGTATCGGCCTGAAAAAGTGATATCGGTCGAGCTCTAATTGCGTACCGTAACAATGCCCAGTAAGAAAGTTACGTTTGTTTTACATTAATTCAACATCTAGCAACGTTGAATTATCATAAAATAACATCAATTGCTCAACCAGGTACTGGTAACAAATTAATAGCTCCCTGCGAGAAGATTGCCTTGATTTATGTACACACTAACATAATTTCGGCACAATTGGGATACTGCGAACAACACGAAGTCTGTTTGATAAAGAAGTAGCTGTCAGAATCGGAATCATCAGATGCTGTAGGCCTATCTGAGCACGAGGTAGTCGCGTCATCGCTGGAATCAGACACATCAAGAGGCTCATCGCTTGGCTGTAAATCTACACCGTCTTCGCAATGAAGCATCCACGTTTTGCGGCTTTCGTGCTTTGATACCAATCCACAATCCACATGCCTCTTTTGCAGAGCTCCATTAGGGTGTTGGCTAAGGTACAAATCTATAGCTGTGTCATAACGACTGGAAGGAATGTCTAACCCTAACCTTACAAGCGCTTGTGTGGCCTCGACATTTTTATTGCCGACACTAATTTCGAAGACTGAATATATCGCATCAATAAAGTGCAAGCCTTAAAGCAGCCGGCGGCCATCGCGGCCATGGCCGCTAAGTAGTGCTTGAATGACCGCCGGTGTTACCTCCTCCGTCGGCCAAGTTTGGCCGCCGGTTTCTTCTAGCCAATTATTTAATTTCGCATTAGAATGATCGTGGATTAAATGTCGAAAATATGTAGTATCAAAGAGTGACGCAGAATTAGGCCAGCGCATCATAGTCACCACTGTTGTATTGAATATATCCAGCTGCGATCACCAGCGCTGTAAGTCTTGTTTGCAATTCCCGATGTTTATTTTAACAAAGTGTTAATCCGAAGTGCTAATTTACATCAGCTGGCAATATTGTCGTTTTTATATCGATTCAATGTTGTCGGACATTGAATCGTTGTTAAAAAGGAGAACTAGGTTAGTTGACATCCGTGGGTAAAACACATGTCTTCATAGTTGAGAACGCTGTGGGTTAGTGACTTCACACCCTCAATGGTGACATCATAACGGAATAAATGGTCAGGTTTTATGAAAGGCGGTATGCAGTTGAAACAATTTACTGAGCTGCGATCAGTTAAATCAATTTAGGGTCGTTAGATGGTCCCGCAATACCGGATTACAATCCCGATAAAGCATTTAATGCGTGGTACAACGATTCTATTGCAGGACGTCGCCCAGACTTCAACAACGCTGAGTGATCATTTTAACATTGTTGCAAGTTTAATGCTATTTACTTGTGATATCGTTATTGTATTTTGGCCTCCAAGCACGCAGATTTGGCCGCCGAGGAGGAGCTCTCGGTAGGCCACGATGGCTGCCGGAAAAAAACACGAGTTTTAAGGCCTGAAGTGTATTGTGATGTCACTTGCATCCTGCGCATGTCAGACATCAGCTGCTTGGTCCATCAATAATGTTAACAATTCAAGCATAGATAGACGGTGTGTATTATGATTTATCGGGTACTTTGACTGCTTTCTAATCCTTTGTGAAATGTGATTATAAGTGGCAAAGTACTTTATTCACAAGGCCGCTTGTGTAAAATTTTCTCGGAACTTCATGGCGGACAATTGCGGCCGATGGAAGGGCGAGACCCGGTGGACAAAATGTCGGTTTTTGTAGGTTAATCGCGGCTATGGCCGCCTTCAGTTTCGAGGCCTGTACAGTGTACATGTGTAACTAGAATAGGCTACGCAACATATTAATACATGGGTAGTTGGGAACATTGGGATGTTTAATTTAATATGAAAATGTGTAATGATTATTTTTTTAATAGGTTCTTGGTTATTGTAACGTTTATTTCATGATGTTGGGTATAGCAAAGAATGCTTTTGTAGCTTTGGTAAGTAATTTGTATTGTCTCAATTTCATTGGTGAACACAGCTATGCTTTAACTTTACTACTTCTACTCTGCTTCAAACAACTTCATATTAATACCCAGTGTTATTAATTTAACAAGTTGCTCAATGCCAAACTTAAATTTGAGTGAGTTTTTAAGAAATATATGAGAAATATATACAGATAGAGGCAATTGCTGCAGAGAAAGAATTCTCATCCCCACTAGTGGAGACAAAATCAAATTTGGACCATGTTAATAATGATCTGGCAATGTCTTTGCACGTACTGCAAGATTTAAAATAAATTACTTAATTTAATATTCACAGAACTTTTCTTTTGTTATATGACTCATTGCTAATAGTATATATACAAGTTGAGTTTAAAACGATTTGTGCCCACGCTTTGAAATCAGATAATAATTTTAAAGAAATAGTTTCAGTTTAAACTTGAATCAAATTATTTTACAGCTTTTTATTCAGCTTTGGGTTGCCGTTGATTTTGATGACCTTTTGGTTTTTCACTGCCATCCTTGTGCGAATTATTGTGTTTTGTATATTTTTATATATTATTCACAAACAAAAATAAACTGAAATTGTGATCACGCTACTAGGTTCGTCAAAATGTACGTCCTCTGTTCACTTCAAGCAGAGTTGCCAGTGGTGCCATCTTCAACCATATTGATACTCCTGAAAACAATGCAAATACTCCATTTGATTTCACAAATGAAAATTACAAGGTTAGTAAAGTTTGGATGATGTGATGATATTGATGTAATGTGATAGTACACTTGATCTTACCACGTTCCACTGAAATGCCTCCCAAGGCCAAATGTAAGGTTTCAATTATAAGAAGGGCTTCAAGTTTGGCTGAAAAAACAAGAATTAAAGTTATTACATGAAGTCACACTTAATTGATTAAATTGAGCTTTTTTATTTTTCTTCCACAATCTTTATTTTTGTATTATTTTATAGCAGTTTTCCCTGCTAGCATGAGGGTTGACCAATTTTTGCTATGCCTTTCTTAGAATTCTTCACCACAACCATACCACATCTTACTTACAGCCACACTCAAGTTAATCTTGTCAGATTTTCTTAACGTTTTGCTTCTGAAACAAGTCAAGTCGCAAATTTTCCTTTTTTTTGTAACCAAGTCAAATAAAGTTTTTGATCTTATTGTCAAATTTGTGCATTTTTGACTAAAATTTTTTTGTTTTTAATTTCATGACAACCTATATTTTCTAAATCATTTTGATGGTTCCACCGGATGCATTCAACATTTTTGTGACATTATCAAGGAAGCATTAATAGAAATGCCACTTTTTATGGAGTTAGCGGAACATTAGAAAACATTTTGTTTTCATTTCAACTTCTTTTCTTAAATTCTGCAATTCTTTCAATAACTTATGGCGATTTCAACAGTTTTGACAACAAGGTATAACCTATAAACAATTAAACATTTGTGTTAACACTTTGCTGATTTTGCTTTAAATGAATATAGTATATATAATATTAGTTTTGGTGGACAAAATTTAAACAACTGACTCATTTCCTTTTTAAACATAAAACTATATATATACTTTACAGTACAAAAAGATCGCACAAACCTTTTCATTTTGTCACACGCGGGCGTGAATTGGATATAGTTGGAAGTCATTTGTTTGTTACCATAAAGAGAATAAGCGTTGCATTTCTTATGTTTTTGTAATCACATTTTTGTGTATTTTATGTGGGCATAGAGTTTTTGCCGAAAATGTTACAATTTACTCTTTCTTTCATTTTGTTTTCTGTAATTGCTTGAATAATGTTTTTCAGTATCATTAGTTCGAGCTATCTGTTTATGATATTTTTGTATTTATCAGAGGATTGATGCCATAATGGCAAATTACCCTGAAGGACACAAAGTAGCGGCAGTAATGCCTATACTAGATCTAGCACAAAGACAACATGGCTGGCTTCCTATTTCTGCAATGAACAAAGTCGCTGCAATTCTCAACGTACCTCCGATGCGCGTGTATGAAGTAGCTACCTTTTACACAATGTACAACAGGTAAAAAGTTTGGTAGTCATTCTATAGAACGTTTGGGTCTGCTACTATTCGGTGAGTCCGATTCGGTGAGTCTGATTCGGTGAGTTCCTAACCTCTAACCCCTAACCCTAACCCCAAACCCCTAACCCTAAAACGGCAATGATAATTAGGCTATGGTACCCAATAATTTAAAAAAAAATTGAAAAAATCCCCCGTTAAGGGATCGGACTCACCGAAACGGGCCATTCCGAGAACGTTTTGTACTCTAGCAGCTGTGTGCTCCAAAGATTGAAACCAAACTGATCTATATACGACATACGTTATACACTGGAGGCCGATGTAATTTCGATTTTGAATTCTACGATAAATTTATATCCCTTTGAAATGATAGTTGAATCCAAATTGCCAAAATGTGATTACTAAATCTCAAATCACTGCGGAACTTCTCACATTACATTAAAAAAACAAGTCTTTCACTGTTAGCACTGTTGCCAGACGCTTTTTGGGATTTTCCGCATAAGTGCCAAACTTGAGTCCTTTATTTGTACGGTAACAGTTACAACAGCACAAAAGTAGCTTAAATTCTCTACTTAAAATAACACGAATATTTACACTTATATACTAACTACTAGGGTACCGGTACTCAAACTATCTGCTTATACTAGCGATTTTGGCTACTAACAGATCAGACTACAGTCAAGTTTGAAGCTGCATGTTGGCATGACCTATGTGCATAGGCGCCGGGTTTTGAAAATTGCCGGGGGGGCAAACTTTCTAGCCGACTGATTGCTTACATTCAAAATGCTGATGTTTGTTTGTCAGCATTGATGTTTGTTTGCGTCTATTTGCCATTGTATATCGCCAAGCTTTATAATGAAGGCTCAGGCCTCGAAAGTCCCGGCGGACATGTCCGCCGTCACAGCATGTGATGTCCGCGGGAAGTACCATCTAGATCGGTCATATTTGTCCGCCGAAAAACAACACAAGAACTAGCGATACAAATCGTCGTTGCATAGCACGAACAATTATTGCAATAATATATTTTCCAGCGCATTCTAGCGCGCATCTACAAAATGTGAATACTGTATGGCCCTTAGCTTCCATTCAAGGAGGAAAACTTTCGATTTTTACGTTGCTTCAAGGATTGATGACATTGAATCAGCGTAACAAAGGTGAATTCTTCGCTAAGAATCGATAGGAGTACAGGTACTTCTACACTAATCACGCGCAATTTAGTTCAAGTTTTACGTCACAATATCTGGCTTTGATCTCCGAGTAATAATGATACGGCAAGGTTGGTTACTAAATTAGATTATACGAGTACGCTATTACAGCAAGATGCAACAAAATTTGTTAAGTTTTGCTATTACAGTAAGAAAGAAAAGACCCAAGGAAAATTCACTTTCGCTCACATGACATGCAAAAATAAACTTAAAGAAAAAAGCCTGTGAACCTTTGCACAGCAGAAAATAGTAGCGTCATTGTAGAAATTTTCCGACTCCTGCCCAGAGTATTGTGACGCAATAAGCCACACGACCTCGTTCGGGGGAAGTTAATCAGTTAACTGTGACGTATTGACCAGCTACACCGCGCTTTGACTCTTCAAGCGCAAGTCGTTGGTCTGATGAAAGCCTTTCAGAGTGACTTTACTGATTCTTTAAAAAGCCTTCTAAAACCGTAGTTATAGTTCTGAAATGGCGAAGAATTATTATCAAGATAAAGTGATTAAGCATGACGATCGACGGCTAAAACTGGTGTGTCCGCCGTGAGACTTGATTTGTCCACCGAGATAGCTGCTCAGACCGGACACGTTTGTCCGCCGTCAACAAAAACGAATTTCGATGCCTGTAGGCTACTTCGAATTATATGCTAGTCACTTTGAACTTTAGCTCTTAATACGCGTAGATACTAAACTGAGCAAACTGCACCTCGTTATTGACACTCCCAAGAAAAAACAAAGCAGAAGAAATCAAGAAAAACGTTTTTCAATCATTGTTACTATGCTTCAATGGCACCATGCTGGCGTTTATCAGCTACCGTACTTCTGTTTCTTAATTGAGATCGATCCGCAATGAAGGTCAAACTAACGCAAATTTGAACTTAAAAACATTTGCTTTAGGATTTTTTTTTAAATAGTTTGCAGGGGGGGCAGCCACCCCGAGCTTAATTCACGGGGGGGCGCCGCCCCTCCGCCCCCCCAGAGTCGGCGCCTATGCCTATGTGTAAAGGTCGTCATGTTGAAAGCTTTAAACTTTTTTACTAGATTTTTAGTGATGTGAATGTGTAATGATATTCTAAACATTTAGTTGCTTGCTACCGTCTATCTGGCTGAGTTGTTATCTTTTTAGTTCAGTTTCAACCTACTACTGCAGACACTTCAAAGGTTGTTGGTTTATCATTCGCAAGGAGCAAGTATTTAAAAAAAAACCACTTAATAGCATGCTTGAAGGACGAAGGTTGTCACATGATATTTGGCCGGCGTGACCATTTGGAATAAATCTTAACACAAAAGCGATTGCATAGAACAGATAAAACTGTTCTTGTCATTTTCGTAAAGTTGTTCTGACTTTTTAAAATAGTATAATGTGACACATAATACACCTTTTGCTTTTAAGTTGTTTTTTTTTTGTCTAAATTGATGTCGATCATCAAGTATATTATGTAGTTAGAACCGAACGCAGAGCACGCTTCTTTCGGTGTAAGAAGTTTGATTTTGATCAAAATGTAGAGTCCAAAACGTAAAATGTTAACTCATGTTCACTGTTCAGTAAGCCTGTGGCATGAAATAGCTGAAACCGCTTAAGGATTTTTGCTCTACTTCGGTACCACAAATCTAAGTTGTTTCTGACAGAACACAAGAGTCGACTTTGCCTGAGCAACCCTACATCGGGAGCTCCCACTCTCGCATATAAGGCACCGTGGTCCAACGGGTGTGATAACTAGTCACAATCCCCCGCAAGCGTTCAATGTTATAAATTGAATTTTATTTTATTTTAAACGTTATCAAAGTAAAAAAAAATGTTCCACTGTAAGGTTAAAGAAAGTTGACTAACCAGTGGCTGCTGGTGAGTTGTAGAAATGGGAGTGCTGCGTGTTCGCCGAAGGCGAATCCAACAGCGGGGGGTCTGGGGAGCTCCCCCAAAAAAATTTGAAAAATTTGATTTGGTGCATTCTGAGCGTATTTTCAGCTATAAATTGTGATAAAAGTTTAAGATAAAACTGGCTTATTTAAGAGTTTCTCAAATGTGTAATATTTAGTAGGGGACGATCAACAAACAATGAATAACGCGTGATACGTGAATAACACGTTCTAAATGGTAAAAGAGAAAACGCTTGTTATTTCTTCATTAGCCTACCTACTTGACAATTTTTTTTTTAATTTTAAAGTGACTAACATACATTTCCGTGTAAATTAAAAGTTGTAAAGCCAGCCTACCATTGCTCCTGCAGAATCTTGAGCACCCCACCTGGCGGAAACATATGAACTGTCTGCAGTTTCAAAACTTTTTAACTGTTTAATAATATGAATATCAGCATTACATTTTTCTTGAAGCTATTCCAAGCTTTCATTGAAGGGTCAAATCTCCCTAACTAATCTTAATTTGCTTGCAGCAACCATCGTCGTGAAATTTCACAATGTAACACTTGCCGTTCCATTTGGGATAGTATCCTGGTCAATTGTGCTGTTTGTTCACAGCACAAGCTTTTGCTATGCGTTTGTATTCGTAATTCAAGAAAACTTGCTGCTCTTTGACGTCACAATCGAGTGTTTTTTGTTTTTTTTTATTTCACAGCACGCAGAGTTTCCAAATATAACTTGCACTTAACAGTTAGCAATTCTGTGAACAGAGAACATAAAATACATTTTGGGCAGAACAAACGTTAAGATACTTGAGAAACTTCGTGAAAACTTTTGTGGGAGTGCTGCAGCACCGCAGCACACACTAGCGAGCCGCCCCTGGAACTCACGTAACATTTGGCTGATTAAGTGATTAACCTTGTTCACAGAAAACCCGTTGGCAAGTACTTTCTTCAACTGTGCACTACGACTCCTTGCATGCTTTGTGGGTCTGATGACATCTTAAAAACAATTGAGAATAAACTTGGAATCAAAGTTGGTGAGACAACGAAAGACAAGATGTTCACATTGGTTGAAGCCGAATGTCTAGGAGCATGCGTGAACGCGCCCATGATACAGATTAACGACGACTACTATGTAAGTGAAGTTGTAGTTTTATCTCGGTTAAGCTTCTCTTACATACTACGACAGTTTATCGAACGACTATTGATCAAACGACAGTTAATCGAAACGACAGTTTATCGAAACGACAGTTTATCGAACGACAATTAATCGAACGACGGTTAATCGAAACGACTGTTCACCGAACGACAATTTATCGAACAACAATTAATCGAAAACCTAACCCTTAACCCCTAACGCCTGAGTATTCCATTGCGTATGTGCTTTGTCGTTCGATAAACTGTCGTTTCGATAAACAGTCGGTTCCATCAACTGTCGTTTCGATGAATTGTCGTTAGATTAACTGTCGTTCCATAAATTGTCTTTTGATAAATTGTTGCGTCACGCTCTTATATAGTATGTAATATGTACCATATGCTAAGTTCAAAGGCATTAACAGCAGGTCTATGAAGCGGGGCAAAAATAAATGACTCCGACTCCTTGTTTACAACTTACCGTTTCCGGACACGCCAAAATAGATCCGACTAATACTTGGCCTATGACGCTGTTAATCAGAGCTGTGGAATCGGGCGAAAAATTATGCGACTCCGGCTCCTCGGTTTATAACTGGCTGACTCCGCACACGCCAAAATCCCTCCGATTCCATAGCCCTGATTAACAGCGTCATAGTCCAAGTGATTAGTCTGTATTGACAAGTTGACCACCAGCACGGTAATACTGTACCGTATTGTAAATATAGATTGTCTAATGTCTAGCGTAGGTGGTGTGTCATTTGCAGGCTGTTCATGCGAACAACTCATAGCCACGTTCTTAACTTCAGAGTAGTTATTTGAAGAGCATGTGTTCAGTGATTGCTACGGCAAAATATAGAATGTGGCTTTTAGTTTTCTTGACTTATTGCTTGATTACTTCGTGTTAATGAACTTGCCATGTAGGAAGATTTAAAGCCTAGCGACATGGAGAAAATATTAGACGATCTTATGGCTGGAAGAACGCCCGAACCAGGACCAAGGTTTGTGCTAATCTACAAGAATATTCTTTAGAATAAGAAGCAGATCCTTGCAGGGGTGGGAGGCAGAAGGTGCAGTTGCCCCGGGCCCCCCGACGTGGAAAAATGTGATTTTGTGTTATTATTATATATTTTTTCAATTAGTAACATTGTGGGTGACTTCCAAGTAAACTTTTTTGCACGAGAGCCCCCGATTTAAAAGTGCCCCGGGCCCCCATCAGTTAAACTCACCCCTAGTGGGTGGCATACGAAATTAAAGTTAATCTCTTGGCCACTAGATCACGAAAACACACACATCACGAAAACACATCACACACATCACGAAAACATTGTCATTCGTCGCATGAAAACCAAAGTGTGCTATGTCTGTAGGCTACCATTGTGCATAAAACGCCAAAATCTATGAACAAGACAGTGTAAGTTTGACAAGGGGCAATGGGGCATGCATTAAATCTGAAACTACATACAACAGGTTTCAAGAAACGTTCATAAAGTGAAAGAAACTCTAAAATTGGACAAAGCACGCTTTTGGTAAAATGTGACACGACGATGTTCGAACAGCTCTAAAAACATTCTGTTTCAATAGACATTTTTAACTGGATTGTCGATGTTTTGAAGGGTCATCACTGGTTTATCGCTGCCGCTGTGCACTATTGTCATTCATATATATTTTTAATGTTTTCTTCAGAAGTGGAAGATTCGCCTCTGAACCACTTGGTGGACTGACGTCTCTCACAGACCCCCCCACAGGCCCAGGATTTGGATTAAGAGACGATTTGTAGTCATTACGTATATTTTATTTTTTAGTTAAATTTCTTTTTAAATGATAACAAGTTTTGCCATTGCTGCAACAAAATAAATTCGCCAGTCAGGAAATGTTGTCATTTACATTGTTTTATGCATGTCGTCTAGTTGTCTACTGTCTAGCTTATTTGTAATACGATACTGTGCAACAGACAGGGTCATTGTGGGGGTAATTTGTCTACCATAGACTACCAATAAGATCCTCGACTCCCAAATCAAGGCAATTCTAGACAATCGCACTATATCAAAAGAGTACGCGGTGGTTTTTCCAAGTTGGCCGGCCCATACGGGCCCAACATAGCGAAACATAAAAGAGTAGTTTAGTTGTTTGTATTTCTGACCATCACAACGAAAACAATACGCGTCAATATCAACACCGGTATAACAGGTCTAGAAAAGGCAGAAGCGACAAAACGCGAACGTTAAAACGGACATTGGATAGTTTTTGTATTTATATCGTTGGACTGACAAAGCCTTTGGTAAGTCATTCCCGATACCTAGTCCAGTTTGATAGCTCAGTTGGTTGGCGCGTGACTTCTGGAACGAAAAAGCTTTAAGATCAAGCGTCGCTGGTTCGACTCTCGGGGTGTTCGCTTGAGCAACGCACGTTAATAAGGACTGCTCTCCATTCAGCGGTAGGCTATCTAATGGATGGAATAATTTCCCGGCAACAAGACTTCAACAATCGAAAACTTCACTCTGTCAATCTCGGTGACCAGGCCTGCGTCAGTGGTTCAAATCCTCTACAAGTATGGAAAACTGCCAGGATCAAGCTCTGCAAGAAGCTTTCCCAGTCCTACGATAAAGATTCAATCAATCAATTTTGCATATTTGTAGACGTTTGAAGTATGGCCGGTTACAGATTTTAGCAGAGTGAAGTTTCGGATTGTTGAAGTGTTGTTGCTGGAAATTATTCCATCCACCAGGGCCGTAGCCAGACCACAGAGCAAGGGGGGCCAACTTTGTTTTAGGGGGGCCGAAAAATTTGAATCATTATAATTGTAGCTGTTGCTCGAGAATGTTGGGATTTAGCAAGGGGGGCGACATTTTTTTTAGGGGGGGCGAGGGCCTGCCATCCACTATGTGCCACTGGATGAAGAGCAGTTCAGAAATGCGTTGCTCGTGCGCACGTTGCTCGACCCCGAGAGCCGACAGCGCGCATGATCTTGAATCAAGTGTGTAACCATTGAGCTAAAAGGGCGGACGGAAATAAGTTATAAAGCTTGTAAAAAATGGCACGGTAGCAAAACATTATGGAAAACTATTTCATCTTTGATTTGCGTTACTTTTTTTGGTTGCATTCTCATCATAAAGTACAATAACTGCCAACAAAGCTTCTGTGATGACCTTGTTGTAAAAAGAACAGATTTTTCTGTCTGGGATAGTCACCAGGTATTTTAAAGATAACAAAAAATCAATCAGTTGAGTAGGAGCGATCTTCCTGGCGTCAACACTACTTGACTATGCTGAAAAATTGACTGTACATTTGACCAAAAATAAAGAACCAAAATAAAGATACTGAACTCATGGATTGCAAACATTTCGAAAACTATGTCTATGTTTTCATCTTTCATTGGCATTTGAATAGAAATTTTCTGATCCCAAAAAGTATAAATAGATAAAGATACTTGCATTCACAGTAATTGAGATCATGCTCAGCTTGTCAAAATAATGTTTGGGAGATATTAAGCGAAGGAAAGTTGCGTTTGGGAAACTTGAACAGCTGTAAGGATATTCATCTAGCAGCATTTGGCAACACTGGTTGATTGTTTTGTGGAGGTTTTTGAGGTTTGATCATTACATAACTTTAATGCAAAGAAATTTATTCTCACACGAGTCGGTTCGATCATATATTGCTAAAAATCGATTTTGATCAGCTAGAAGCTAGATCATCTTCAGTTAAGCTAAGCTGGAAGCAAACAGCACAAAATTCAAATGATGAAAGTGCACAGGAATGAAAAAACGTTTTACTCCAGCTACATAAAAGAATTAATGGAAAAAACTAACAATCAAAGACGAAATAAAAGGAAAATGTCACGAAAGAGTATGGTATACAATTGTAAGGCCTACCATCATAAGCCTAACCAGAAACACATTGTTCAACAATACGAAAAATATTGATTAAAATGACAAATTGTATGAAGACTGGGCTTAACCGATAATGACGAAAAGAATTTACTAAAATAATTTATTACTAGAAAAGAAAAGAATAATTTATTACTAGACATGTAACCGAGTCGTTCATATCAAGCATTGTTGTGGGTTTGACACCTGTCAGAAGATATATACTTCATTTTCTTGATTACATAACTTTATTGTTGAATTCTATTAAAGCATTGATATTTAACTTCAGAACAGCTTTAGTTTCGTTTTAACTTTATAGTTACAGTTATAAAATAATTTTTTGCGTTCTTCCAGTGACTGTAGATTACATTATCACAAGATGTTAAAAAGGATAAATAGGCTACAGTAGCTTAGTTCGAACGTTTTGTCAGTCAAGACCACTGACTTTTATCAAGGAGGGCTGAAACAGGTAATGGCCACTTGTTTAGCAGCAAAAAGCATAACACAGAAATATATTGAACAAAATGAATACGTATGATGCAAAGTTTGAAAACGTACAAAATTACCACTCAATGTGATTGGCAATGCAGATAATGTGTAAAATTTTTGTGAATTTGTTTAAATCTAAAGTTCTATGTTTTAACAGGGCTTGCTGTGTATGATTTTGTAAAAAAAAGTATGAGCAAGCGTTTTTACTCATTCAAGCCGGCAGAACCAGTTCATAAGAAAAGTGGAAATGGTTTTATTCCATGGACAGAGGAGTGTTCAATTCCTGCTAGTGTAACCAATGGAAGTATCAAGGATGGTTTGACCTATTTAAAGCAACTACATTTACCTAACAAAAATTTTCCTCAAATAGTTATGAAGCATCAGCTGTATAGTGTTATGCTCAATCGAACAACAGTCGATCGTGGTGTAAACCACCTCCAAGAAGTTGGTGATATAAAACTATTTAAAACTAGTCTAGGCATGGATCAAGTTTGCATAATGTTTACAGCTGATTATACCAATCATATAAAGACAATGTATAATGCCAAAACCGCAATGTGTTCAAAAGATGAGCTAAAAGTTTTGAACAAGTTTTTGGAAGAAGTTGTACCTGCCGCAAGAAACATCAGTGTCGATGAAAATGTTCTTTTAAAGAAGCATGGTTTTAGGGATGCTGATATTACACAGCTGATAAAAATTGGAGTTCTTAACGTGAAAGATGCTGGAACATGGTGGCTTGCTATTCCTGATGTGGGTAATTTTTTAAAGGTGTTTAGAAAGGGAAGGCAAAGTGTTTTACAAATGATACAAAGAACTAAATACAAAGAAATCAACTACAAAACCCTTGTTTCAAGAAAACCACCAGCCTCGTTAAAATTAAATATAGGATTTCATATCCATGATCTTGTTGGAGCTGATTTGGTAACTTGTATTGAATCAACAACTGGAGTTTTATTGCGATTAGTCAAAGATTAATTTTTGTTGAATGCAACTGTAGAAGATTATTGCTAGACTTAGATTTAAAGTATCAGATAAAAGTGTACTATTTGTATCATTATTTCGGTGCTGTCATTTTTAACTGTATGTAAATGGTATAGTTTATAAAATCACTTGTTTAAAGTAAATGCAACAGATTAGTAATACTATTGTACTGCTGCATTTAAGGTGTCATTTACAAATAACTGCATTTAAATATCAATTTTGAATATGAGTTGCATTGCATTATAGGACTTGCTGAAGATGTCATGTGGATGAAGGGGTAAAAAGCATAAAAATGGTGTCATACAATGTTTAAACAGTCCCTAACTTGAAGAAAAAAATATTTTCATTATAAACTCTCCATATGCTCTGTATGACTGTAGAACAAGCACATAATGACTGTCCAAATGCTTCCTTGCATAAGTGATTTTGTGTGTATTATATATATATATTACCTTACTGTGTTATTTATTTGTAAAACATGTTTTTTAACGTTTCAATCATAGAAATTTCTTAATAAAGCTAGTACAGATTTTTTATTTCAGTAAAAACTGTTGAATTATTGATAAAAATGCTACTTGATTTGCCAATCGCTATATTATTGTAGTCTAGTAGCTGTGGATAAAAACCTCTGGAAACTGCTATAAAAGAACATAAGTTGTTGTGATGATCACCTACTAAACGACCAGTCAATGTAGCAAAAAATCAAAAACTTCTAACCAATTGTTTGTCTTCAGCATACTGTTGTGTTTGTGCAATGACATATCCTTTTCTTCATTGCATCATGTGTTTGTTTAATCAAGTGCCATACTGTGGCAAAAATCTTCAGCTCTAAAAGAATGTGACAGGTCCATTGTCACGGGTTCACCAAGCAAAAGTACATTTTATGAATTGCAGTACTTTATGAACAACTGCACTAGTCAGTCACACTCATAAATTTAACAACATGGTCTACAAAAACAGTTATCCGTTGACAAATTGGCTACGTAGTATTATACTACACATATAAAGTCTCAAGAAAAGCTGTCAAAATCTCAATGAGTACCTGTCAAATTTCACACACATATCCTCAATGGTAAGAAAATGCTGAATCTTTTTTCTGCGAGTGTCTTCCTTTGTTTTTGTACAACCTTGATACATGCATTGCCGCTACAGGTCTACCACCTCAACGAAAAATTTCTTCGCTCGATTGCTCACTTTAGATTGTGTGTAATGTTGACTTTTTTTTGCACCCGTCATCAGAATTGAGGAATGATCTGTCTTGCTTCCTTTACGACTGGAGTATATTTATTCATACACAAACATTGTGATGTTCTACTCTGTGTTTATTTGTGGTTTCAAGAAGGCATCATAAAATTTCTAATAAGTAGGTAGCGCTGTAGAAATGCCGCCGTCGGTGCTGTGATAATAATTGTAACCTCATCCTGTCATATCGAGAACTTTCGTCAGGGTTAACTTATTGGACTTCCAGCAATTCCTGCATTGTTTACCCAATCCATTGTGCAATCAAAGCAGGAATGTATTTGTTGTATCATTTCACTGCAGGCGATATGTCAAAGGATCAATAAATTCACACGAGATGACAAAAATATAAGCGCAAATTGAAACCTAAGCTTTTTACCATAACTTTTTCGGAAAAGGTGGCTTTGCCTTGCTATACAGACGTTTTGCGTATCGTCTGCTACTGCAGGCCTACTAGAAAAGTAAAAATGCACTGGCTCCAGCATTTCAGTGATAGAACTACGGTGAGTGTATGTCAGAATGATTTCACTTTGATCGTGCTTGCTGTTTATTAAAGAGCCACGGACAATTCACAATAGTAGGCTACTAACCGCGTATTAGTAGTCTGCAGATCGCTGCAACATACAAGGTTTCAAGATACATGATTCAAGCAGCCTTCCACAGGTTAATCTAGAATGCATTATAATCAGTGGCGCCGCCAGACCTTCAACATTGGAGGGGCAAAATATTACTGCTGGACAGTGATATACTATTTAATTTCTCTTGCTTTCTACTGCAATATAGCCTACCTAAAGTCACACATTTTTGACATGTCTGATCTATTGAAACAAAATAAATTGACTTGATGCTAGGTGCTTGTAACAGTTAAGTTCTCTTGCATGGGTTATGGCCTACCTATAGTTTCAATCTCATTTGCACTAAACTAAGTTGGCAGTATCGTAATTTACCTTGACTCTCTAGAAATGTAAAATAATTTTAAAATCGCATTCCGTTCAACACTGCTAAGCGTCTATCTAACGCAGTGGATAATCTGTCATACCGGTAACTCGAAATACATATTCATTCTTCACAACTTCAAACTTGAGGAATAATATTTGTACACAACTTTCTTCTTGCGTCAATTCACAATAAAGAGAACAGGCTGCACCGTTAAAATCTGTAGTAAAATTTTTTTACCATTGGTTTTCAGATATTTTCACTTTTTTCGTGGTAGGCTACATTTTACCTGTACTTTTGAGTAAATATTACTCAATTTTTTGTAATATTTACTCACATTTTTGGTAAAAGTTAGCGTGAAAAAAGTGGGAATAACTGAATACTTAATTGAGGGTAAATTTTAGAAGCATTATTAATAGTGCACTGCATATACTGGCAATGGGAAAAAACTTCTTTTCAAAAATGACAAGCTGACTGACAACTACGTTACAACTAACACTGTCAATAGTAATTTCATAAATAGAACGTAAACGTTACTTTAATATAGCATCATTTGCCTTGCACTAGCCGAGGCAAATTTTTCTATCAACACATTCAAACCTAGCTTTTCAAAATATCAGACTGTTTAAGCGATCTTGAATCATGGTGGTTCTAAGTCGCGATTTAACAATTTTCAATTTTGAAAACGATCTTTCAGCTGAGCATGAAGTGACGGGCAACGAAAGTGCCAGTTTGATTAGAATCACAACATTGCTTGTACATAGCAATTGCCCTCGCCACGAATTATGCGGTATAAGTCTATCAATGTTGCATCTGGGTCTAAAAAACTAGCGTTTTGCAGTAGTAGCAGTTGCAATTTGAGATCGTACAGATTGAAGTCGTCACGGTACCACTCGGCTGCCTTCATAATGTGGGCTATGGCATCTTTCGTCCGCAATCGTCTTGGAGCTAAATATCCTAGACCGCGTAGCACAAATGAATTTGCCTGATTAAATCGTGATATTATCGTTTGCTGCATGATATCAAGAACCTGAAATATAAAAAAGGCATGGTGAATACAAAGAAGTGAGAGCAGATTCGCAGAGTAATTTCGGAGTAGCCTACAAAATATCAAATGCACTTGAGCGGAACGTGTGCTACGTTACATATCGACTTCTATCAAACTATCACAAACCTGAAAGTAAAACTGCACGCGGAAGCGATCTTTTCCAGTAAGGTTAGCGACAGTGTGACAATTTTCGTCAAGTCGATTTGGAATTTTTCTCTTTCGTGGGCTACCACAGCTGTCAGCGTCGATCGGAAAACCGCTAATGGTATACTCCTGGGTCTTGGCACACTGCTACGGCTTCCTTGAAAAATTCCTCAAACTTCTCGTCATTGCGAAGAGTTTTGACTGTTGCAAGCAGGTCTTCCACTCGATCAAAGCCAGATACTACATCCAACGTTTTGCTTTGGAGTTTATCTGACACTCCTTTGGTTAAAGAAAGAAGGCATTTGAACACCTGAAATGCACCAATAGCCAATGTTAAAGGTAAGGTCCATTGAATTCGACGATCATTTAAAGCTACTTTTCTGAAAAGTTTTCCTTTTCGAAAGTATAGTTAAAAGATCACGCGTATACGAATACTAACCAAAATATAAGAAATCAGTTTTCTTACTTTTAAGGACAGCACAAATTCAAAGTCGATGCAGTGACGAAGTCCTCGTGCCTGGCTGCATATAGCACTATTTTTCCCATTTATTACGATTTCATCAAGAGTGGAAAGGTTAGCAGGAAGTGTGCTGTCTATAACACATATAGAATCGATACGGCATGCCCACCTTGTGTCGGACAGCTTTTTCAGTCTTTTTACCTGCCCACTGCAATGTGATTTTTGCATTCTTTGGAACAGTTCGTGGCGCATAGAGCAAGTTTCCAAAAACACATAAAGATTTTGCACTTGTCCAAAAAAATTTCTTGCAATGATATTGTCGGAGACACTCTGCACCAGCACTAAATTCAAACAATGTGCATAACAGTGCACGAATAGCGCCGATGGAGATAACTCTTGAATCCGCGCTTGAAGACCATTGTGTTTTCCACTCACATTTGCCGCGCCATCGTAACATTGCCCTCTAATTTTGGACACATCCAAACCATGATTCTCAAGTGTCTTCTTTATGATCATAAACAAAGTAGCAGCGCATGCGTCGACTTTAATCATCGCGAGCAATCGTTCTTCAACGGTACCATTGTAAACATAACGCACAATAAGGGAAAGCTGCTCGTCATGTGCACAATCCATAGTTTCATCAGCCATTATGCAGAAAAATTCAGCATCTTTGATTTGACGGACTACTTCTTCAGTTATAGCGATTGACACCAACCCTATCATCTCATTTTGTGTCTGGTGGCTCAAGTAGGAGCAATTGCCTGCACAAAAAATTTTGGTCAATTAAGCACAAACACCCTTGATATCTGGCCAAGTACAAATAGAGAGAGCTGAGTCAGTCAATGCATCTGCATGTTTCATTTTTTGAAGGGGAGCATTGCTAAATTTTATTAATACCTTTAACATGAGAAAAAATGTTAGGCTATTATTTATTATCAACAATATTTTTGTAAAAAATTTGCAATAGGCTGTTTAGCCGTTATTTCAATATTCGTATCTCATTTTATGCTGTCAGTGGTAGGCTACATTAAAGACCCACATACGATTATGATCTATTTTAAATATTGAGAAAGTTTGTGCAAAATTACCTGGTGCACTTGCGAGATGTTCAGAAAGAAGCACGTCGCCTTCAGCAGCGAATTCTAAAATTTCTCGAAACAATTCTTTATTTTCCGCCGCAAGGTCGTCGCTATGGCCACGAAAAGGTAGTGACAGTTTTCCCAACAAACTTGTTAACGAAACTATACGGCCCAAGACATGTCTGTTTTTGTTTACCTGCAACACAGTGACATCGTTAGAAATAGTAGCATCCAGTGTTTAGGCTACCTTTCATTTGCATGGAGTATAGCCTACTATGCACGCTTACCACAGACTTGCATGGAAAGTTTTCCACTCACATGTAAATTGACAATGAAAACTAACAAGCAAATAATGATATCAATAATTACATAATTAATATTAAACATACCATTTCTTCATGATAACTGAGTTGTTCTGCTTTTTGCTTATCCAAAAGAACATCAACGCGGTTTGAAGCCTTTCAAGATATCCATTCACAGTTTGATTCCGCATGGGACTTGCAGCTATCATGGCTAGCGAAATTCTGCGTAGCTTTTTTCCAATTTGAAAATCCATTTTTTACAAATGCACTTTCTGATTTTCCAACAGTCTGTTAGTAAAATATGCCTCATGATTTGGACTAGTCTGTCAGTTGATAGAAAAATTATCAAATACTGCACTGAAACGCTGTGAAAACGATTTTCCATGCTTACAAAATACAGATGTCAAGACATAGTAGATATATCAAACACAGAGGCGGCCACATGCGTAGCCTTATGACATTGCGAGCATTGAGGCCAATAAAAGTTAATAGAACAAATTTACTGTGACGGCCACCAGGCATAGTTCAACTGCAATAAATACTCTGCAAATTATTTTTTATATTTCTTTTCTATTATATTTCTTAATATTTCTTTTTCCTTTCCACGAAGATTTCATCAGGAGAATGCACAATATCAAATGATAAGTTTAAAACACAAAGTTAGCGAACAATTCTTATATTTCTTATTAAGATGCCAAAAATGCAGTATGACGGAACAATAGGCTACAGTTAAATTCAACATGTTTCTTCGTTTATTAGACGTAAAAACAAGCTTCACTTATAGTAAAAATAATCAATTAAAACACAAACCCCAGCCAGCTAATTCCGCTGCTTTTTACATCGATTCAACGTTGTAGGGCGTTGAATCGATGTAAAAAATGTACAATCTTCCTCACGGGGACGCAGGTCTTACAATTTATACAATTGTGCATGAAATCCTCGTGGATAGGAAGAAGAAATATTAAGAACAAATAATCATTTAACACCGGTGGAGCATAATTGCAGTTTAATAAACTTTAAATAATATTAACACTTAACAGGACTATAACATACCAAGCTGTTGAACACTCGACAGGGAAAGCAAAATGCGGCATCCTTAGCTTCTGAATACTCCAGCCAGAGATAGTCATCAAACCATTGTGAGCGAAATTTTCTACCTTTAACTTTCGGATAGTTGGCCTTGACAGTTTTAATTCGTCCTCTACTAATAACCAGGGATATCTAAAGAAGGGGATACGAAGGCTTTTATTACGTCTGACAATAGAAGGGCTTTTGTTTATCGTAAATAATCTGTGTTTATCGTAAAATGACAATTGGCACCGGTAATACAGTAGTTTAATAAATATTGTTATGATAACTTGCATTGCGCTATTAGCATCAGGCCTGGATATTCACAGCATGCTCATGGTTGCTTGTTAATTCAACTACCCGGTGCACGGTCGTTTGGTCGACAGGACGTTAGGTCGACAGAACGATTCATTTTTGGGTTAGGGTCAGGGTTAGATTAGGGTTATGTTTAGTTAACTAGGCTAACCCTAACCCTAAAATAAATCGTTCTGTCGACCAAATGTCTGTCGACCAAACGTCCTGTCGACCAAATGACCGGGTACCCAACTACCCATATACTTGCTTTACATCTAGCCTACTGCAAAGGCTTTGTTAAAAAAAAACAGCTAACTGGTAACTTTTTAACTGTCTTTGTAAGCAAGTATTCTTTAAATATGCTCTATGTAACATTTGCTAACTGTCTTCTGTAGCTCATTGTACCATCTGCACTACAAAACTTTCTACCATTTTAAAAAGAACCGCGTGTTTAAAGCACTACAAACTACCGCCCTGGTAGTGTCATGAGAATAAGGCAATCGCTGCGAGCCTTCATATCCCCTTCTCTAGATATCCCTGCTAATAACATAATGATATGCTTCACGGCATTTTTGGCAAAGGGAAGGCAGGATCAAATTTATAATCTTTTAAGTCCATTGTAGAATTTTAGTTGGTAAATATTAAGATTTACTGAATCACTGCTCTAAATAAAGAACACTGATTGTACGGTTTAACAAAATTCTCATTTGTTGACATTTGACAAACCTTTTTCCAGAATTCATTTACAAGGTGATAGGCTACGCCTAAGCATTATATCACGACTTATTCAAATAGAATCATAATTAACAAATACTCCAGAAAATCTAACATGACCTTTCTTAAATTACGATCAAGAGTTCATTTCAATAGCTAAGTTAACAAATGCAGTAATCTATTTCTAAACTGCTGAACAATTCTATCCATTAATACGTGACCCAAAGGAATGTTCGCGTAGCTGAGCTATTATTGCTGAATTTAAGAAATAATGCGAAGTTCTTCTATTTGAAGCGATGGATTAGGAAAAAAGCTATTCCTGATGCTGAATGTAAAAACATTACAGTTGCATAAAAAGGCTGTTCGTTAACGTTAATGCTGAATATTTCACAATACAACAAATTTTCAAGAAATTGACACAAAGAAATACGTTTACAAACAAGTGAACCCATTTAGCATAGAAAGTAGAATCAACGTCAAACTGTGCTATGCCAATGTATACACAAATGTAATCTCGCAATAATTCATCAACTGGAAAGAATCCGACAACACAGGCTATTTTCGATGCGTTAAAAGTTAAAAATAACACAATTTCAGAAATATGGGCTCCACTGTTTGACTAAAAGAGGCATAGACTCCTTTTGAGTCTGAAAACTGTCAGAATCTAAGATAGTTAATAGACTTGTTTTTTCCGGGCGCTGCAGACAAATATAGGAAAGTTTTGATAGGAAAGTTTTGATTTCGTTTTGATAGGATTTAAGTTTTGATTAAGATTAAGTTTTAAGTTATTAAGATTAAGTTTTGATTTCGATTTGATAGGAAAGTTTTGATTTCCAGATAGGAAAGTTTTGATTTCGCTCACACAACTTTTATTTTCACAAAAGTGATGTTACACTGTGGAAGAAAATGACCCTTATGCTTATGCAGCAAACAAATTAAACTAAGCTAAAGAATTACAACCGCATGAGGTAAAAAGATGATATATTACACAACTAAAAATGAAATAGCCAACCTAAGCAAGAACCAATCTGCTGGGCTGCGACTAGAATCACAAAATCATAATAATAACTACAGCACAAAGAAAAAGTTAAAATAAAAGAGAGAGTTTTCTAGCTCTAACTTCCTCTCCCCCCCCCCCCTTGCAAACTTGAGTTGACTTCAAGTTGGGATCCAAATATTAAAAAAAAAATATTAATATGTAATAATAAAAAAAAAATTTAAAAAGGTGATGCCCAAAACATTGGGGGGCAGCTGTCCCGCCTGCCCCCCCCCCTGCCGCCGCCACTGATTATAATCAAAAATCAAGTACACAAATGACAGTAGAATTGTGACACTTGATGGGACCTTCAAAAAAGTGTTACTATGGTAAAATGCCACTATCACCCAATTCCACTGTGGTTTGAAATTGGATGGTAAAAAAATTACCGACACCGTGGCCGATGTCGAAATTAAAAGAAAAAACAATGCTACGGTACACAACATCGTAAGTTTGGTCTACTGCCAAAATAATTTAACTTTCGTGAAGAAGCAGGAGAGTGTCATTTGAATTCAATTTGCAAGAATCAATAAAGTAATGATGTGAGGTATCTCGCTTTTTCATTTGAGGTTTCAGTCTTTTCGAGGTGACGGTGAGATCACTCAAGTGACATGTCGGAGTGAACTGAAATCTGCTAAAGTCTGGAAAGTGCGGACCGTCCTGTTGAACAGAACATTCAATTTAGTTAAAAGGCATTGATAAGCTGTTGTAGGCCGCAAGACTGTGCGAAATTATAGGGTAAAAAGAATAAAATGTATGTTAGCAATTGACAAACCTAACATACATTTTAGGACTCACCATGTCAGCAATATGTTACGAAAACGCTTAGTATTCTAAAACGACTATCCTGCTAGTCAGGGAAAACAACTCACGCTGCACCAAGACGTTGAAATTCAACCAACAGTGGTTTTGTAACCTCATATCACAAGATAAATACACGTTAGCTCGAATATAGCTGTGTAGCCTATATACACAGGCCTTGCCAATGTGCGAACACATATTAATCACGAGAAGCGGATGTAATTTTGATTTTTATCTCGAGGTTTAGGCTAAATGTGCTTTATGCCTCTTTGAACTGATAGTTTTGAGAATCCAAATTGCCTATGTGGGATCATTGAACTTCAAATCAGTAAAAAATTCCTAGTTTTACGTTAAGGATATTTTTTGTTCTATTATCAGATGCTCTTCGGAATTCCAGTACAAGTGCTAAAATCTAGTCCATTATTAGCCTATTTATATGAGAATAGTCCTAATAGTAAAAAATACACAGGAGGATCACATTTATCAATTACCGGTACTATTCAAATTATCAACTCATGCTAGCGATTTTTACTTCGATCAAGCCTCCAGCCAAACTTGAAGCTTTTACGTTGGCATGGCCTGTCTATATAGGTCGCTATGGTTCGAATCCCATAACATTCAACATTAATTTAGACTGGTGTCTACTGCAGGTTAAAATTAACATAACATGTCATTTAACTCTCAACGTAGGAACTCACCAGTTCTAAGATCTCACTTCCATCACTGTCGCTGCAGTCACTTTCACTAATGACATCATCGAAATAGTTGTCACTATAACGTTCGGCAATCGCCTCTTTCTGGAACAACGCCAGATCTGGTCGAGCAGTGCCTACGTAAGACAGCTTTCGACAAGCTTGGGCTTTTGCAATTGTTTTCGACTTGGTCTTTCTTAAACACCTTTTCCTAGTGCTGCTAGATGTAGAACTTTCTGAGTGATGTTTCATGTTTGAATTTTGCAGTTGATTCGATATTTCCAACAAACTTGTGCGAGTGCTGTTTGACTGTGCATTTCCGCCATTCTGTTTATAGCTGGAATTTGTCTGTGACATAGTCTCGCGTTGCGCTTCAGTTTCGTTTAAATTTTCTTTGTTTTCTTGAACAGTGCTCAAAGAATCCAAAGAACTTGAGGAAGAGTTAAGGGAATTTACAATGCCCTCACCTCTACCTCGGGGTGAGTATTTCTCCATCAAAATGTCGTCAGATAACACATCCGCCACTTCTACAGCGCACAACTTTGTATATTTTGATAACCGTTGAGTTCTTGCAGACATGGACAAAAGATGTTTTGAGGTTTGTGAATTTTCAGGCGTTTTATCAAGCGGTCGTTTTTTCGATGCAATTTTATATAAAGAACAGGAAGTGTTTTCTAGTTTGACATCTGCTAAGCAGACAGAGAGTTTTTTCGAGTAGAATTGGCCAGTGGTTAATCGAGAACTGTTGCTGTCGTTTGCAAAGCAGCCAACATGAGATGATGCATCTTTTTTGTTTTCACACACCTTGTTTAATGGGGTGGTTTCGCCAGGAAGAATGGATGTCGTTTTACCTGCAAAAGCATTTTAGTCGTTGATACTTCATAGTAAGGGTATAGGTCAACGCAACTTCTCAAAGAAATAAAATCGCATGTTTAAATAATCCTATCGAGTAATTCGCAAAAAAACAAAGTACGTTCCAATGTACACAAGCGATTAACTTTTAATAAGCATTGGCTTGAAATTAATCTTGAAATTTCAGCGTGATATGACAAAAACATCAGTTCAAAATAATAGAACAAGCAGCCTAAAATAAAAATGTTTACTTTGCTTTAAATGTTTTATTAGAGCAATAACACATTTTTCTTCAATGGAGTCTTGTTTTAAACACGATTGGATTGTAAGAAGTCCTTCATCGCAAGCTCCAGCATATGTTTTAATATTTTCCAACACCTGTAGACAAAACAATAGCTGTTCAGCTGGATTGTGTAAGGTAAGACAGCATTCAGTTGTCAAAACAGTGAATACAACCACTACAAATTTTAAATTGTTCAGAAGCAGGCGTTACTGAGAATATGAACCCGGCCACTTAATCGCAGCGATTAAAGCGATTTTACCGAATCAGATCAATGGCTAACTGAATGGTCGTTGCATCCACCAGACCTGAGTTCTATTCCCCGAAAGGCAATGCAGAAGACTTTATTGCGTAAATCAATGAGTTACGACAATCGTGAGCAAACACGATGTGAAAAGGTATTAGAACTTACAGATGACAATTAAATCTTAGCTTTTCACGTTGCCACTGTAGAGAAATCATAAGATTACAGTGCAGTATCTCATATCAGTCAAAGTATGAAAAGATTTATGTGTGATTAAGTTCACACACAGAAAACAGGAAGCCTTGGTAGGAAACTAAATTACATGAATCCTTAAACTTTCATTGCATTGAGATAAGACTTGGTCAAAAATAGAAAACATCTTGTGAATATTATATCTGTGTGAGGATGATCAAACGCATACTTTTCAGAGGTAAATGTTGCAAAATATTGTCAACATTACAAAGGAAAAATTATTGCTCACCCAGAATCAAGTAAAAAATCTCACCGTTTCGATTTTGACAGCAGGCAAATGTGAGTGGACAATACGAATGTAGTCCTGTAGATCTAATTGCAATTTTTTCCAAAACGATTCTCCATATTCATCCCACATGGCTCCTTGAATATACCCTTTCAAAAATAATGCATGCCTATATAAGTAGGCTAGAATGATAAAGGCCTGGAATGAATGTTTGTTAAGCTATGCACACAACAATGAACAAAAAGAGCATCAAGACAATGCACATCCCCCATAGCTCGCAAAAATCTGTCCTCTTTATTCTATCAATTCCTCACAATTTTCCATGCCCTACAGTACAGTGGCTTAACTCTTGCATGCAGTGAGTCTTTACATTTTACACCTTAAAATTCCCATTAAGGCGATAAGGCCTGAACAGTTGCAGAGATGTTTTTCCTGGAACAGCCTTCTAGAACCAAGATAGCTTTCTACTGCACTAGTTTCTGATGTTTGCAACATCGCTGGGACTATTTTTTCAAGAAATCTATGATTGTGACCACCCACAGGTTGTAGAACAATCAACCCTTTCTATTTTTTTTTCGTCAACTATGACAAGGTCAAATAAAACTTTCAAACTTGGTTAGGTAAGCTGATCTGTGGTTAAGAACTTATAATCTAGTTCTAGTGCATATAACGTAAATTCAGTCATTTCTTGTACGGGGAACACAAACGAAGAAGCAACATCTTACTTGAGCAAGCATCTTCATCTTGCAGTAGCATTTCAACCAAACCTTGGAATTTCTTGATGTCTCTTTTCAGTAGATTAATCAACCGAACATTCTAGATAAACAACACAAAAAAATCCGACTAAATGAAAAAAAACTTTCAAAAATAAAATATGCTCATCAGCATCAAATTGTATCAATGTATCATGTTTTTGAAATTAACTTGATGAATTACCTGTTTATAAGTTTCCTGACTTTTGTACCAGTGCATTTTCTACAAAGTGTGCCAGAACATTAAGCTAAGACTTGCTATTGTAGCTTTTGTTTTCAAATTTATTCGACCATGCAATGCGTTGAGAATAGAATATGGAATATTACAGCCATAGAATATTATGCATACACGACAATCTACCATCAGAATTTGTTTTTACATGTGCTAGCTGAAGATACTACATAGAGAAATCGAAGAGATTAGACTGTTGTACAAAGGCCAGCTTTCAATTAATGCAAATTAGCAGTAATTTGTTTATTTGTCTTTACATGTGCTGGCTCAAGATATTGCATAAAGAAATCGAAGAGATTAGATTGTTGTACAAATGCCAGCTTTCAAGTAATGCAAATTAGCAGTAGTATTATACCGTACTTGTTAAATATGGTTTTAGTATTATATATACAATACAGTACTATATACATCATTTTTATATGTCCTTCAATACCTGTGGATTTGACACCATCTTTTGTGCTGCATCTTTTTGAAACAGCTGTTCCATAAGTGCTTGTATGTTATTTTTGTTGAGTTCATTGCACAGCAAATGCATCACGATCTAAATAATTAACTGACATAATTATTTCACAGTAGTTTGAATCAGAAATACAACAAAGTGGTTAATCTGAGCTATGGTATGCAGATTGCTGAGTAATAATATGTTTTGTATAGCACCGTATGTATCGCAGATATGCAATAATCTCAGAGCAGACAGGGTCAGCGTAGCCTTGGAGAGGCATAGCCGAGTGCTTTATCACCCAGAAGCCATTCATTTGCCAAGCACCAAGCAGAATAAATGCTCAGGAACATTTTGTCAAAGGTCTTTGGTATAATCTGAAAGGGCAGCAAAACCACATCTACCGATTTTGAGGTTAACACTTTAAGTTTAACAACTATGCAAATTAGCCAATTCACATAGTTTGTTTTGTAAGTGAAGTTAAATCACCAAGCAATCAAAAGATCTGAAACAAATTACATACCGTAACCAGTGTGTTGCCAATGACTTAAAATCAATCTTTTTTAAGGGTAAGTATTGAGTAGTCACATGGTAGTATTGAGACTACACACACATGCAGCCAAGTTATTATCCCAGATAAACATATTTACATGAAATTGATTACAATTTAATGTATTCATACGCCTATGAAAAACAAGCTCAGTAACTTACAATTTTGTTTAAACTAAATGTTGCAAAGCAGTAAGATTCAGTGCCTCCAGCTTCAAGACAGCTATCTCTTATGAACTGAAGACCTCTAAGTAACCCACAATGCAGTAAAAGAAGATTGCTATCAAGCAATTGGGCAGCACTGCCTTCATCAGCTCCAATATCCGGTAAAGTTGCAAGAACAAGATGAACTTGACTTGTACGACTCAAGTGAGAGACTCCGGTTACAAAATTACAAAGACAGTCTAAAACAAAAGAATTAATATTACAGGTGCAGCAGTTGCCAAACATGCAGTAGATACATGACAATATCAATTAATGAATGCACAATAAACAAGGAGCCTACACATTTAGAACGTAGTAGCTACTCTTACAATATATTGTGAATATAGCCGCTGAGGCTATACACACACACGTCCACTCAAGCATGACGCATTCTTTTCTTTCACCTTTTTTGAAATAAAGGAGAGAAGAACAACGATAAAAAAGTGCGTATAAAATGTCTAAATTCAAGGGTATTTTCAACTGAACCAGTGGCTTGTGTGCTGTTTCTTGGGTTGGGATTCCGAAGGATATCAATTCAATATGGTCTACAAATGCTTTTTTAAAATTTTAAGCAATCAACAATCGTTACTGCTTTTTTGCGGTGAGTTTTTAATATAAGTAGCCTACGCCCTACAGCCCAATTTTTTTATGTCTTTTTAAGTATGAGTAATGGAGTTAAGAACTTAGGAGTTTTTTTAATTTGCTGGAATTTGAGAATTTCTCTGAGTAAGCTTTCATCTGCCATAAGGAGATGTGAACAACTGACCACATTTGCCGAACAAACTTGCATGTGATCTTTTTTCGATGCACTACATTTTCGCTGTTAACAAGTTAGTTTCGTGGCTGTAAAAAAGAACAATACTTGTTTGAAAAAGACAGTTTCACCAATGTTCAGTTCAGTTTGTTTTTATTTTTAACCATCACTATGAAAAACTATATAATATAAGTTATGCCAAATTGCCGACCATGTAGCAGAATTCTAAAAAAAGGTAGAAGAGATAAAATGCGGATGTTATAACGTGCTTGATATCAAAACAGGAAAATCAGGTTTAGATATGGCACGATAGTAACACCTAATGTATAATTTGAGAGTTTTAGTTTTGCAATTTGTTCTGTTTTATTGCTACCGCTCGATTGGACGTGTGCATATAGCTTCTGAGGCTATATTCACAATACACCTTGGTAAATATAGCCTCTGTCAATTTAGAAGCACTTTAACAATATCATACTATTGCCGTATCCAACAAGTGTTTAAGTTATCGATACATCAAAATAAAGAACATTCACTCCCAGCTCTTGCAAGCAAAGCGAGATAAAAGGAAAATGATCAGCAATTGGTTAAAAACAGTTCTAATGGACAGTTATAAATTTGTGACTTATAGACTTGTTACAAATTAAAATCACAGTTGTATAACTGCATTTAAACTCCTCACCTTTTGTTGCCGTTGACATGTTATGTTTAAGAGAATATATCAAAAGATCTTCAATACAAGCTTGCTGGTACTTCAACATCGTTTTGTCTTTAATGATCACTACGGTACTGTCTGAAAAGGCTAGTTTATTGCATGAGTTACCAATATTCTTCTGAAATACAATACAAAACCGGCAATATTACAGGCTGACCGTGATCACCCATCAAATAAGCGCTTGAAGTTGGTGAGTCAGCATCATTATCATAAAAAAATTACGCTCAGATATGTCTAACAGCGCAAACCCTGTCCAGTCTTCACCACACCTATAGGCTTACATTTTAAAAAGCAGCCAAAAATTGGGTCAAATAGACCTCAACGACATAATTGCCGTCAATAGCTATGTATAACAACACCTATGCTGCAGCCAATCTAGATTCAGGCAGCTCAGAGCTACATATGGTTTGCTAATGGTTTTACATTTTCAAGTGTTCTGTGAGTCTTGCTGAGGACATGGGTCATGCTAATTTCTACAACACAGACTAACAAACTAAATGCTATCAACCAATGCACTTTTAGGAATAACAATTCTATGCATTGTCAGACTAACCAGAACTTGTCACTGTGACGAAAGTGCTGATAAGAAAATAAAATCATAGCTATGCTGAACTTACTCTAGATGCAAATACTGCAGTAGAAACAACATATTCAGTACACCTGTTCAATACAAACTTCAAAACACACCACACTTTTTAAAATAGCCTACCTGCACTGTGGGCTACGACTAGCCTACCATACAATAAAAGTAAATATAAACTTTTACTAAACAGTGACCTTATTCATCACTAAATTGTTTTTGAACTTTAATTGACATCAACAGTGTTAAAATAATAGTAAACAGTGACCCAAATAAAACAAGGCTGATATAATTTTCTGCGTAACCTCATTCACCTCTAGTTGTTTGATATTTTCCCGGGAACAAATTCAACTCGCGGGAAATTAAAAGTCAGTGAAGCGAAGAAGTCCTGAACATTTTAGAGAAAACACTCAGCAGCTCACTTTATGGCTGCCACAAAAACTATCAAATTTTAGTTTTTTCGTGTTTAGCCTTTTTGCACTCAGTGGCGGATCCATGAGCGGGCGATTGGGGAGATTTCCCCCATCCAAAACACAAATAAGTAACTTTATTTATACTTGCGTTACCGTACATTTGCAAGACCATCAATACTCTTGAATCTTGATAACGCACCATGACCGATCTTCATAGCAAGTGTCTATTTATATAAATCTTGAAAATATCAACTAAAAACTATATTGGCTTATAAAGCTATAGCCTGGGTATACGTTGTTGTTTTTATTTGTGTTTGTAACTTGTTTTTTTCCCTACTTACAAGATCCGCTTCTGTTTGGTTTTGAATCTTTATCCTCGGACTGACAAGCCTTGATAGGTTATTTCTGGTAGTTTTGCATACTTGTAGAGGATCTTGACACAAGGCCGGTTACCGAGATTGGCAGAGTGAAGTTTGCCGATTGTTGAAGTGTTGTTGCCGAGGAATTATTTCATTCACTATGTGCCGCTGAATGGAGAGCAGTCCTGAAATGCTTTGCTCAAGCTAGGGACGGTACATTACGGGACGCGCAACTCCGTTGTTCCTTCAACATTAGAAGGGTCAATTGCCAATTTGACAATTTTTTTACGCTTTACTGCTGGCTTGCTTTCAACTAAAAACCTTAAATTACTATAAAACCAACTTCACTCTTCTTATATAATCCATAAAAAGTAAAATATTTTGTAAATTACAAAAAAACGTAACCCTTCTAGTGTTGCGGATAAGCCAAAAGCGGATGAAGTTTCGCATCCCTATGATCTACAATCCCTAGCTCAAGCGCACACCCCGAGAGTCGAACCAGCGCCACGTGATCTTGAGCCGGGTGCGAGACCACTGAGCTAATGGTTTGTACTTTAGGTTTGTACTTTATTGTAGCCTACTTTCGAGGTTTTACCGAGTTGTTTTAACAGTTTTTTTTTTATCTGACGAGCTGATCAATTTCCGAGACCTAAAGTTTTTAAAATATGCTAGCACATCGATGAATGTTCCTGATGTAGCCTACTTCTTGACTTTATTAGACAAATCACAACTTTTATTATGAGCGGCTATTTATATTTATTCGGTAACTTTTTATTATAAAACTTTGTTGAATGTAGCCTACAAATAAAAATTATACTGTAGCCAAGGCCAGGGTTGCAAGTCGATATTGAAAAAAGTAGGGGATAAATCTATATCGATAGTCAAACAAAAAAGTAGAGAAGTATCCGATTTCGATAGCCTCCCAAAAAAGTAGAGAAATATCCGATTTCAATAGCCTCCCAAAAAGTAGAGAATAAAGAATAAGCTAATCGATATTAAACGCAATTAAAAAAAATACAAATCAAGTATCTGATTTTATACTGCCTACCAGTGACATTCCCTTTCTGATCAATCATGCATAACTTCAAACAAAATGCTTATCCTTTCAACTCCGCTTGATCGGTATTGTTCAATTATCGTTTTTCTCGGATGAGCATCAAAATATGCTATGATATCTTTGTCCGTCGTATGTTATTGAAGCGGAAGCAGAACTAAAGGCTTGAAAAAAGTCGCAAAACAATCGAATTAAGAATATCGATTCAGTCAAAAAAAGTAAAGAAAGAACCAGTGGCGTAGCTAGGGGGGGCGGGGGGCGGACCAAACAAACGTTCAAAACAGTGGCGTAGCCAAGGGGGAGGAGGGGTTTGGGGGTTACAACCCCCCTTTGGCACGCATGTGACGTCACGATATTGAGAATGATGCTTTCAGTCTCTATGTCTCTAAAACAAAGTTTGCCTAAGTTTAAACGAAACTCCATTAAAAGAGCGAGTTTTGCCAATACCAAACATTCAAATATCTCAGCCAGGAATTAGCAACAAGAAAACATAGAGACTTAGCTTTATTAAGTTACCGAAAAATTCCCAAGAAAACATGATCTTATCCTTTTGCTATGCCACCGGACAGCACCATTTTACAGGAATATTTATACTAGGAGATTTATACCTACATTTTTGTTGAAAATGCTCTCAGAATGCACCAAATCCAAAGTAATTTTTCAAAATTTTCTGTGGGAGGCCCCCCAGACCCCCGCCGCTTGGTGTCGTCTTTGGCGAGGACGCCGTCGGGCTTCGCCCGCCGGCCCTTAAAACCCCCCCTTTCAAAAATTACTGGCTACGGTACTGGTTCAACAATAATTCCACTTTAGGTCAATTAAAAAAATTTCATTTTCACATGCTTTTTGTTGAAGGGGTGGCAAAATCTGAATCCGCCCCGGGCGGCACATTCCCTAGCTACGCCACTGGAAAGAACCATAAACGATATTGGCAGGAAAAAGAAAAGACTTGGACGTAATCGATATTGAAAAAGTAGAGAATAGCGCCATCAAATAGCGATTTGGAACCGATACTTGCAATCCTGGCCATGGCCCCCTAGTTACGGTAACGGCATTAGACATCTGCAATTTCCCTCACCAATCCCCTTCCGCTCCTAAAATATTTTAAATAAGAATTTTCTATAAAATTTTCTGTCAACTAAGAATTTTCTATTGTTCCTAAATTTTGTTACAGCATAATTTGACAAGGTTTTATTATTGATTTAGGCTGAAAGTAAGCTACTCTTAGAATGTGCAATTGTAAGCTATTTTTTGAAAATTTTATCCGCTAAGTGGTGCAAACACGCCATAGATTGACTGATTTTTTGACGTCACCATGAGATAAACGGTTGTACAATATTTCGTTTATCAAAAAGTTTTTTATTCTCAGACTGTTATATTCTGCTTTCCAACAATTTGGGGTGAGAACGAAGTCATGGTTAAAGATAAAGTTATCATGCTGTAAAAGAGGGGAAAGCTTAGGCAATCTGTCATTTAACCATATAGCACTTAGACAAGCTGTCAGAATGCGAAACGTTTATGTTTTACAAGAACGAAAAATAAAGAAAAACAAAGAGAGGAGTTATAAAATCGTATTGTTAGTTAAATAATGAAGCAAAAGTTGTTTTTCCATATAGAGAGAGACCACAATATTGTTTTTGTAAGTGGTTGACAAGATGTTATCAAATTATTTTCTTAATTTGTGTGTAGCCTAAATATGAATATAATTTGTCTAAAAATATTATTTTAGTCAAGGTGATTGTGTTAATTCTTTTTTCCTTTATAGTCAGAGAGTTATTCTTGATGTTATTTATTGTATAAACAAAACTGAAATGACAATGCAATTACACTATCAGACCACATCCCACCCCGGAACAAATAATGATATGCTGCCGCAAGTGAGACTACCCAATGCCGTAGAAATGTATTCCGGGCAACCGAGCCCCGCAGAAGGAAACTACTATCAATACGCAGCAAGTTATAATAACATTTCAGGTAATTTTACCAAAGTTCTTTGCTGCTTCACAATCCGCTGAAAGCATAGAGCATGTGCCATATTATTTTAATCGCTGTTTTTCAAATCATCTTAGCTGAACACAAACAAGTAATGACATTTTTAACACACCTGTATTTATAAAAAGCACTATGTTTTACAAATAGTTGTGCAGGCTAGGCTTTTATTCCCCACAATAGACTAGTAGATTGTGTAACTACAACAAGAGTATGAAATGCTTAGAAATTTGTCGTTTATATTAAAAGTTAAATATTGTTTGAGAAATACTTGTAAATTAAAGGAAAGCAACTCTAATAAAAAGCTATGACATTGCAAGTTATTTCAAGGATTTGCGTAATTTAAATCTTTGATTTCTGGTCGTGCAAACTACAGATTGTTAGGTCTGACTGTCTGAACAACTAGGCGTCCTTATTTTACAGCCTTAAACGTCTGCTTCAATGTTTTGCCATCTCATCCATTTTATTTTTCCGAATGTGCTACCCCGAAAAAACAAAATAAAATGTTGTGATCTGGGATATTGTAGGCTAGCATTTTTGCACACAGCCTAAACTTTTTAAGTGAGAATTGATTTGTGATAACTGCAAGTACGGTACCCTCTAAAAACAAGATGTAAATATTTCAAATCATGGGTAAGATTTTTTCTCTTGCTTTTACAAGGCTATTGGTTTAATAGCCTATTTTTCACAATTCTCAAGTTTAAAGGTCATGAATTCTCTTTTCCGACATTCTAAAAATAATTTTCATTTCACAAGATGTTTTCTGATAATTCTGCATCTGTAAGCATGTAGCATAGTCCATCGTTTGTGCCTCAAAAATCTGCCCCTTGACGCGTATAATTTCCTCCAAAGTGTAAATATTCCCCTTATCACTCATCAGGGCCTATGAGAGGGGGGTACGGAGGGTACGGCTTATCCTTGAGAACCCAGGCCTGTGTTTGTTGGGGGGCCCGAAATTGTGGTTTTATAGTTTATGCGCAAAAATGTTGATTAAAACCATCTTAACCGACTGATTTCAAGCATAAAAGTTGTTATTCTTTAGTCCTGTGGGGCCCGTAATCTAGCAAAAGGGCCCAGAAAGGTAATCGAGTGCTTTGCGAGCAAATTACGGGCCTAAAGTGGTAATTTAATGCTTTACGTGCAAAAATGTTTTGTTAAAAGCACCCTAAATTAAATCATAAAAGTTAGTTATTCTCCTGTCCTGGGAGAGAGGGGCATAGTGTAGCAAAAACAGGTTTGAGAAAAACCCAGGCAAAAAGCCCGGGTGCTTTTTTGTGTTTTTTAAAAACTATTTGACAAAGGTAGTTTCACGCTTATTTCACTTCAAAATGAATTTCGGAGTTAGAGCAGGAGCCGGAGAATACTTTCGGAGTAGGACCGGAGCCGGAGTCAAAAAAAGTGACTTCTCTCGTTCACCTCTGCTAGTGCTGGGCATGTGGTGAATGCAAAAGTTAATGAAGAAAGGGGAGGATTGGTCAGATGATTAACTTGATTATGTTTTAACAAGATGGTATGTTTGAGCCTTGGTAGAGAGCTTGGCTTGTACCATATCAGATACATATAACACTCAGTAACGTTAATGAGTTTAACATTAAACACACAAAAAAAAACATGATAAAACTACTAAATCCAACGTTTTCGACATCACATAGTTCAGAAATAATTATAAGCTACATCTTAGAGAAATAAAAAAATGAATTTAAAAATTTTACATTAAAGATGTAGGCTACAATAAGCGACACCTCTCAACAGCAGTACAGCACCATCAACAACTGACACACGAATTCAATGCAGGATACAGAAATTGGCGAGGGTCAGATCACATGATATGCACAACACAAAATAATAGTTTTATTGCAGCCAGATACTATTATTGCGCTCAGATATCCAATTCTGCAGTAAAATGTTGTGTGGTGTGTAATAGCCTACACCTAAGCAAACATCACACTTTTGCCCAAGACAAAGGGGGCCCGGAGTGAGAAGGGGGCCCGAAATGACTCTTCGTACCCCTAGTTAAAATTTTCTCAGAGGCCCTGTCACTCATCCCATTTGCGTAGACGGGCGTCCAGAGGAAGACGCTTAATCCGGGCCCGAGATGTTTTTAGGGGCCTGAAACTTACCCAAAGAACGCGAAATTTGAGGAAAGCCCCTGTTATTTTGTTTTTTATAGAAGACAATTCTGATTTTTGGAGAAAACTGCTTCTGTTTAGATATTTTTACAAGTAGGCTATTTTTCCTTTTGACTTTTCTTCAATCGCTTTTTTATCGAAGTCTTGTTTTAGGGCCCAGGAATATCACTGATATCAGGTCCAAATTAGCCCAATGGCTTTGACTAATACACTTTAGTGTGTCATGATGTGAACACATATTACATTTGAAATAACATAAAATGATCTTATTTTTGTCACGTTATGTAAGAAGCGGTTTTAACAGATTATATTTTTTTTAATTTTTGCTGTAGGTCTGGTAGTCTAGCCCATCAATTCTATACTGCGTTTGTTTAATTTACAGTAAATAACTGTAAAATATTATGAACAGTTCATTGCTTTAAATACCCTGGAAGCTAATTCTTACCACATAATCAGATTTTAATAGAATTTTTTTTTAATTTTCTACACAAATTAAAATAGATGTACATTGCAGGCCACAACGGAAAAAAACACAAAGTTTTATCTTTGCAAAGTTTCCTTGTTTAAATGTTCTAACCAAGTAGTCACAAGTCACAACAAGAAGACTGATGGTTGCATTTGTGTGCTTTCATTTCATCACCTTGTTTTATCAATCATGTTATCTGTACAGTGACGACAAGTAACTTTAAAGTGACCGTTGTCCTTTGCTTCAACTATTAAAGAGGTTGGGATGTGATCAGGTATCAGATTCCATATCACAATGAACTTACTGCTCTTCTGTCTCAGCATAGGTTGTGTACTGTGTAGCCTACGTTACTTACTTATGTAAACAACAAGACGTAGAGTAGACTACTGCACATAAAAATGTTCTTTTTTACGACTTAGTGATAACACTGGTCTACAAATTTCAACTTTTTTTTTCAGGTTTGGGTTTTGACAACTGATTTTGGCTAACTTTGGGGCGCTGAATCTGAAAATGAACTCAGATTTTCTCTATCACATCAAGTTTTCTTTCTATCGTTGCCATTATTAATGAAATTGACCAATTTTTACCCTTTTTAGTGCAGTAAAATGTCAAATAAAATTATTTTCTGACAGCTATAAACTTTCAAACATAGAGATATTTTTACACTAAATTCATAAATTGGTTCAGATTTCCTTTAAAATAAAAAAAATTCCTGTTATGATAATAATCGTAATAGGACATAGTGGAGATTGGTAGCGTTGAGTTTTTCCATGCTGGCTTGAACTCCATGTCTTGGCTTCTCAGGCGTTATCTGTGGGTCAGCTGCTATATCTGTGCAGCAGGGTTACCAGATGTAAATTTGGCAAGGAGCCAACTGCACGTTTAAAAAGGGCCAAAAAAGAGCCAACTTTTTAAACAAGGGGCCCAATTTCGTTTATTGCAACAATATAGTAGGGCTTCTTCTAGAAAGGGGATTACCACAGTATGATGCAGACGAATGGAGACTTTTCATTGATAGCTCCAAACGAAGTTTGAAGTGTGTTCTACTTCACAATGGTAACGTGTACGGTTCTATTCCGATAGGACATTCGGTGACAATGAAAGAAGAGTATCAGGACATCAACACCTTTCTTGAAAAGTTAAAGTACCATATTGAGCATGGTTGGCTCATCTGTGTAGATTTAAAAATGGTGAACTTTTTGCTGGGGCAACAAAGTGGCTACACCAAATACCCATGTTTCCTATGCTACTGGGACAGCAGGGCCAAGAATCAGCACTGGAACAAAGAAGAGTGGCCTCCAAGGCTCACCTTGACACCTGGAAACAAAAATATCATACGTGATCAGTTAGTTGATATCAAAAAGATCCTCTTGCCTCCTCTTCACATCAAATTTGGTCTCATGAAACAATATGTAAAAGCTTTGGATCATGAAGGAGAGTGTTTTAAGTATATATGTTATGCTTTTCCTGGTCTCAGTGAAGAGAAAAAAAGAGCTGGGATTTTCAATGGACCACAAATCAGGCAATTGTTAAAGGATGAAAATTTTGTAAAATCAATGTTGCCATTCGAGGCTAGAGCTTGGAATGCTTTCGGTGCTGTTGTGAGAAATTTTTTGGGAAACAGAAAAGCAGAAAATTATAAAGATCTTTTAAGGGAGCTACTGCTTAGTTTTGAAGATTTGGGATGCAGGATGAGCATCAAAGTTCACTATTTGAAAAGCCTTGCGGATGAGTTTCCAAAAAACCTTGAGAAAGTTAGTGAAGAACAGGGTGAACGTTTCCACCAGGATATTAAAATTATGCAGGAACGTTATCAAGGTCGGTGGGATTGTCATGATGGCCGACTATTGTTGTAGTTTTAAAAGAGAAATTCCAGATGCTGCTCATAAAAGAAAGTCCCTCAAAAGAGCCTTTTTAAGCTTATAAGTGAAGAGTTCATATTTATGAAAGCTATTTTTTTGACTGTTTCTGAACTCGCCCTGCCCAAGTCCCTTTGAGTCAATCTTTATTTTAGCACTTTGCTATTTCTGTGTGTGTCTTCAGAATTTCTGCACTCCATTGGAATGTCAATGTGCATATTGTGTGAACTGTAGGCTATAATTCAGAAAATACCTTGTCACTGTCCTATCGACATGTTCGTCAGCATAATGTAGCGTTTGATGTTATTATGGTTGCTCTTTTGCATGCCTATTTTTTATTCCAAGGCATGAAATTTTAATAAAGACAACGCAAATTTGTGTGAATATAATATAGAATGCTTGTTTGTTAATTAAAGCTAGATTATTGCAGGTAAAACAGTGTTTATTGCATCAGAATTCCTTGTTTTGACAACAGAGGGGGGGCAAAAATTGATTTTTTTCAAAAATTAGGGATATTTCATATCTCAAAAACGTGATGTGATAGAGAAAATCTGAGTTCATTTTCGGATTCAGCGCCCCAAAATTAGCTAAAATGGGTTGTCAAAACCCAAACCTGAAATTTTGTGTAGACCAGTGTAATCAGAGATTGTGGCAAAGAAATTCCACCTTTGCGAAAGACTAGATATGCCCAAAGAGAAAAAATCGTACGCTAGGCTACAAGAAGAAGTTTATCAAAATTTAGTATCTTTTCAAATTAACAAACATTTTTAAACGCGGTTTGTTTAAGCATTCAATAAAACTATAAATATTTTTTTCAAAATTTGGTAGGCTTAGCCTACTAGTCAATATTATTTGAAAAGAAAAAAAACTGAGACTGATTATATGAATTGGTAGTCCACCATTTTTACATTTCTAAAGAATAGAGTGAATTTGTGTTGAGATCTTTGATTCTTCCACTTATTTGTTGCCTGGTGACAGATATATATAAATTGATTAGAGGACAATGCCAAAACGGTGACAGCAAGGAAGCGGAAAAGCAAAATCAAGTCACGCTGCATTCTTGTTACATCATTACAGGCTAATTCTAAAGTATGAGTTACTGCTGCAGTTACTACTTTCACGAATTTCGCTTTAAACGGTCGCTTTAATCATCAACTGTAGGATGTTACTTCAATTGAATCAATTCGTAATCTATTGTGTGACTGGTTTTAGTGAAATACCTCTGCAGCCACTTTTGACTTGTTTGAAATTAGTTTAGACGTCATTTTAAATGTGCGGAATTAGAATTATAAACATGTTCCCAATCAACATCAGCATCAGTCTACTGAGCACAAAACGTCTATATTTTTAATTTGCCATTGCAAAAGTCGTTTGACTATTACGAAAATGAACAGAGACACCTCTTTGCAATTGCTTGTTGTGACCAGTGGCGTAGCCAAGGGGGGGGGGGGGGGTTGGTGGTTACAACCCCCCCTTTGGCACGCGTGTGACGTCACGATATGGAGAATGATGCTTTCAGTCTAAAAAAAAATTGCCTAATTTTAAACAAAATTGCATTAAAAGAGCGAGTTTTGCCAATACCAAACATTCAAACATCTCAGCCAGGAATTAGCTACAAGAAAACACAGAGACTTAGCTTTTTTTCCGAAAAATGCTGAAGAAAACATGATCTTATCCTTTTGCTATGCTACCGGACAGCACCATTTTACAGTAATATTCGTACCAACATTTTTGTTCAAAATGCTCTCAGAATGCACCAAACTCAAAGTAATTTTTCAAAATTTTCTGGGGGAGGCCCACCAGACCCCCCGCCGTTGGGTGGTCAAAACCCCCCCTTTCAAAATTTCTGGCTACGCTACTGGTTGTGACGATCTTTAACGTGCAAGTGTGAAGAAATCGAGCATGTCACAACAATGATACTCGGAACCTATAAGTGGCTCATCGCAACCTGTGTGCTGGGTGAAGTGGGAAGTTGTCTGCTCATGCGTTGGCTATTACGTTAAATAGTAGGCTATTAATTTAAATTTCTCAGTTTTATAACCTGTTGGAAAGTTTATTAATCTGGTTATCGCGACGCTGGTAGAACATACTGTGATTGTATAGGTTTGTCAACTTTTTGACATGAACCTAAAAGTAACAATTCAAACGCCGTATTATGGTGAGTATAAAATGGGATTACGCTGTGATTCACGAGAATTGTAAACTATGTAATAATCAGGTTGCATAAACGGTCGAAAGTTGTACACCGTCACAGGTTTGGGATACCAATCTTCTTTTATTGTCGCACTTGATTCCAAGCATTGACTGCCTCTTGCATGAAAAGCGTCCAAGATTCTCTGTTGTTTGCTTTGTGTATTAGATGTATGTTGGTGTTAGTTTTGTCGGTTTGTTGGCTTAAGTAGGTTAATCTTTGTCTGCCTTGGGCACAATTCCCTTCAATTTTTCCTGTGGGAAACCAATACGAAACTAATAATTTTAAATCTATTGGCTAGAAAACTTGCCATAAAATCAAAAAAATTTCTTCGATGGTTTAAGACTAGTCCATAAATTCATCACTCGAGAATTTAAAAAATTAAGCTTAGAAGCATTAAAATTGCTGTTCAATTGGCTTGACAAAAAAACAGGATAATTTTCACGTTCAACAACCTTCGGTAATACAGTAAACCCACAAAAAGTAGCCTACCATGGAATCTAAAAAGACGGTAGGCTAAGAAAGGTTCAAATTTTATCGAAAAATTGAAATTGGTCTTAAAGCAAAAAAAATATTATCAATTTTGGCAAATAGCCAATGACTTTGTTGACTTTACTTGGATTTAAAATGAGTCGGTGCAAATTCAATACAGATTATTATCATGCGTACAGGCATGATTTTTAGCCTTTTAAAAATTTAGCGAACCATCAATTTGACAAAACATAATAAACTAATAAAACTCATAAGACTGAGTTGCTGTTATAACATCAATAATAGAGTTGGTGTTGACCTTTGAAAATGTTTAAGTATCAGAACTTTTAGAACTGTAAATCATTTTCAACTTCCTCATTTAGTCTACAATGAAATTTTAATTTTAAAAAAATGTCTCCGAGCCAATATCTCATCGCATTAGTGGAGGTGTGATAACCGTTTCTCAATTGTCAAACTTGACAAAAATCGTATGCTTACTTCTTCGTCTTACAACGTGGGCTTCAGTATAAGCTTGTACAACCGTTGGTTGTAACTGTGGCGTTTTTTTTTTTATAGTGATTGAAGGTGAAGAAATACTAGGGCGTGTTTCTACACCTCATTGAGTATTAATAGGAAAGTCTTACCGCCTTGAATATCTGTAAACGGTCAATTTGTACTTAAAAACAAGTTCAAACTAATCTATAGGCAAAAGTGTTCTGAACTGCGAAATCTTAAATTGAAAGCGTAATTGGCTACCTCTGCTTTTTTGGCTTGTACTGTGATGGTCAGAAATAAAAACAACTGAACTAAACCGACTTTCTCTTGCTTTAAAAATGAAATCTTTTGTGTTTTATTTTGTTTCAGTTTAAAGTTTATTTCTGATTCGTTTTGCTTTCAATTAGACAAAAAGATTTTGTTTACTTTTGAAAAATTAAGTTAAACAAACCAAGCGATTATAACGGCAATTGTCTAATTTTTTACTCTTTCTTCGTCATAATCCTCTTTCTTTCTGACAGTATTGAAATAATGATAATATTGTTTAAAAAAGACGCTCTTTTAACGTTAACAGACGTAATATTTGTGATCTTTTGGTTCTACTGAGATCTAAGAAACCCATCTAACATATTTATAGACATGTTTCGAACTTTACAAAGGTACTTTCTTGTTAACCAGTAAATATTTTCTTCCCGAAAGCCTCTTAGCCCTTGATATGCATTAAAGGGCTTTGACTTACGCTGAACCTGATCACGAAAACATAAAAAGTTACAAACAGTAGGAATAAAGCTATTTCTATACGTTTTGACTCAAAGTAAACTTTTTACAGAACTACATCACAATTCTTTGTGCGGTGGCCATTACGGAAATCCTTCCCACAATGCTTTCAATTCCGGGTACTTATCTTCTCACCACAACTTGCATCACCAACAAAGCAAAGACATGGTGAAACCCCCATACTCGTATATTGCTTTGATAGCAATGGCTGTTCAACATGCCCCGAACAATAAGGTAACATTATACTTTTTAAATTGTATTTTAAGTTGTCTTTGAGAATATTATGAATAATTTTATCGTACTTAAGATATATTGCAGTAGAGTTCCAAGTCATAGTTTTATTTTTTTATTTGAAACGCTGTCTTCCTTTTACAAAAAAATTGTAGCTTGTTTATCTTTCACCATTGAAATGTCGATAACTGTATAAATGTTATTGTTATTATTATTATTATTATAACAATTGTTGTTTCAGTATCACAAAAGCTTTGCCATGTAAAAAAATACTTTCGCATTTGTTGTTTTCAAATTCACCTTACCTCATATGAAACATATTTTACACTTTTTTATGGCAAAGTTCACTCGTACTATTGAATACGCTGTTGTTGGGCTACAACAAAATGGGCGCTTACACTTAATAATATATATTGCCAAGTGATTGGATTTTGCAAATATCAGCATTTTAAAGGGAATTGATAAATGCAAATGTGAAATAACATTTTTCAGATTACACTTAATGGAATTTACCAATGGATCATGGATAGGTTTCCTTTCTACAGAGAGAATAAGCAAGGATGGCAAAATTCTATTCGTCACAACCTGTCTCTCAACGAGTGCTTCGTCAAAGTTCCAAGGTGATTTACAATCGAAATCCAGCCAAAAATAACGTGACATTTTTGTGCATAGAAAATATAGTAGCTTTATTAAAGTTTTGAAACAATAGGTCAGCCAACCTGTACAGATGTTAAAAAAAGAATTTATATGAAGGATAACAACCATTGCGATGTGTTTAATTACGTCAGCTCAAAGAAACGTTTTGAAAATTAAATAAACCTGTTATAAAATTTTGTAAAATCAATTTTTGGCTCATCGACCAACCAAATATCATGTACATGTAATTGTAAACGTGAGTTATATGTTTGTATCTCTGTTCTTGTTTCACATTTAGAGATGACAAAAAGCCTGGGAAAGGAAGCTACTGGACAATGGATCCCGACGCCTACAATATGTTCGAAAATGGAAGTTATCTTAGGCGGAGAAAACGTTTCAAGAAGAGAGCCGGAGGAGTAGAAGTAAAAGAGAATGAAGAACAGGTGGGGATTTTGGTTGAAACATACCAAGAAACACATTTTGTCAAATGGTCGATCATTTTATATTATTTTTACGTTTAGGCACAAACACAAGCCTTACTAAACTTTTTTTGCAAGCGGGTAGTTACGCGCCCGGCTCAAGATCACGCGGCGCTGGTTCTACTCTCGGGGTGTGCGCTTGAGCAACACATTTCAGGACTGCTGGCAAATTCCCCGGCAACAACACATCAACAATAGAAAAAACTTCACTCTGCCAATCTCGGTAACCGGTCCTGCGTCAAGAGCCTCTACAAGTATGCGAAACTACCAGGAATAACCTATCAAGGCTTTGTCATTCCTAGGATAAAGAGATAAAACCAACCAACCAAGACATTTAATGACATGCCAAAATAATGGAAGCAGGGTGTAAAGTTGAATCGATGACTGTTTGTCTTTTCGCTGCTTCCTGTTGTGTTGTATTTGTGATCGCAGTGTACTGTTCATATGTTGTCGTAATGGGAGCAAGATTATTATACGAAATCTGTTCTACAGGTTTGTGCTGACCTGAAACCACAGTTTCCAAAATCAAGCAACAAAGCTTTCAGTTATAAAGACTCCGAGCAACCTTTCAAAACTGAACCTCAAGATGACATGAAGGAAAGTCATCAAAACATGGAAAGTATGTCTCTTGCGCTGCAAGGGAATAGTTCTGTATTGTCCTTGAAAGCAGAACCTAAAATAGAAGTTGAAACTTCGAAACCGAGCGCTCTCCTTCAAAGTTATAGCAACCTCCTGAAATATTCCACGATTGACTTAAATGAGAAGATGTCTCAACATCTTTCACGTCCAGATTCCTCTGGTTCAAGTGAGATGTCTGCAACTCAAGTGGAGGCCGCACATCAAGCTCTCGGTGAAGAAATCCTCACTTTCAACTACCCAGGTTACAATCCAGGTTTTTCTTCATCTTTGAGTGATGAAAAATGTGTCCAAGACTTTCCATCTAAATCCGGATGCGATGATTATTATCAAGCTGGAGGATACGCAGACTGCTCTTCATCATCTAACGAGTCTTCAATTCCTTGGTATTCGGATCGCGTCGTAAATGCACCAACTGCAACTGCATCCGCAGTATCAAACCAATATTCTGCAGAGAAAACTTATTATCATTTGCACGCTACAAGCGAGGACGTATTCCCAAATGCAGTAGCTTCAACTGCCGGAGTACCTGCCTACTCCGGTCACAATTATGTTCCGAACATCGATTATCAAAGTTCATATTCGTGCGCAACTCACCATCGACCCTACACACCTTACGATTACACAAAATTTTAAATTTTTATCACACTGCTCGTTTCTCATGCTACCAAAAGCCTACAATATCATTGCACATGACTAATCTTAAGTATATACTCAAGACTTATTTTTATTTTATATGTGATAAAGTTCGATGAAATATTTGGATTTCATTTCTAAACCAACAGCGATGTATCAGCTCAATGTAATAGATGTGCAGCTACACAGTACACAAGTCTATATGTTGTCTAGGTGTAGCTAATGAAGTTGACGAAAATGTAACTTTGTGTTTTGATTAAAGATCACGATCACAAGGGGTGTCAGGGAATCTCGTGAGACCGAAATTCTCCTAAAACAAGGGATAGATTACACGTTTTTAGTGCAGTAAAGTTCAGCAAAAATTGTGGATTTTATTCTCTATTCATTGCAAGAAGAAGGTTTTCATAGTTTCAAGCAATGAAAAAACCTTCTTCTTGCTTTATTCAAGTTCTGTACCACAAACCAACTCTTCTATATTTGTTACATTTAACAATTAAATTTTAAATTTTAACTTATTTCACAGTTACGAATATGACATTTACTCCCTAAGATTTTCAGTCAAAGCAAATATTGCTTGGTTTGAATATCTGCTACTTGGGTCTAACCAGTGCTTTCTTAGCAACCAATTAGTCCGGAAACATCGTGAATCTGAGGTGGTAATAGGATCGACCCTCGGCCCCAGAGGCTCACATGACGAAGAAGAAGAATCTTTATAGTGTTAAATGCTTTTGTTATAGAAATATCACAAAAACATAAACCACAACTTCATCGTTTTTAGAAGGGTATAGCTAGATGTAGTGTAGAATTGCTACAACAATCTTGTCATCAAATTCGATTCGTTTCAGTGATGGTCACTACATTTTGACCAAATGAGAAAAAAATGCTGTTTGTTGCAATTACACGCAAAAATATGATAACTTATGTACAGTAAGTTTATCCACACAAAAAATGATTATAATGTAACGATGAACTATTCAATGAAATAACTCAGCTTTGTGGTCTATTTATATGTTTTTAATTATTGTTGTCCTAAAAACTAATTCAAAACAAATTTGCCAACAACTCATTGTCTGATACGTTTTGATATTTACACAGTCAATTTAAGTTGAACACTAACGTACTTTTGACATTGTATGAAAACTTGTATAAAGCAATTGTCCAATTTGTATAAAAACTTCTCTAAATAAATATTTACCACTGTGTTTTCAATCGTACTTGAGGAGTGAGAATTTTGTCGAGTTTCTTGAATTAATATAAAAAAACGCATTATTTCTTTGTTTTTAACTTTTGCTACGTCTTGTATTTTTAAGCAAAAGCAACAATTGTTAAGTTTAAGCTATTTATAAATCATGTTAGTCATGTGAGATGTCGGTTTTCTATCATGTAATCATCAACTTGTACTTGAGATTTCAAATGAAAATAAAATACATGCAGTAGTTTGAAAAAAGCTGTTCGTCTCTCACGAGGGTGCGACATTTAGCAATGAAAACCTTCCACGCAGCTATTGCAGACGACACACCGCCAAGCTGACACTGCGGTTTGAAAACTCGACTGCAGCGATTTCATAATTTTGTTGTAAAATAACAAATAATCCTTTTTACAAAGAGAGTTTTAATTAACAAAGGTCTGCGTCAACACACTGCTTCAAGTGTACCCAGTTGTAGCCTATCAATTTATTCATTAGCAGGATGTTTAGGGGCTATTTTTGGATCTGGCCCGGGAAAAACTTAGGGGCCAGGATCTCCAAAATTTTTTTTTGAGTGGTAGCCTATAACTTTCTTTAAAAGTTTCTTTAAAATTTTTCTTTAAAAGTTTTCTTTAAATATCCTGAATTTGGGTTTGAAATTAAAGCAGTAGCCTATAAATGAAAACAAAATTTATATCCTGAAAATGAACAGTTGTTAAAAAAAAGTTTTTCAGGATCAAACGTGGATGTGTGTTTATAGGCGGTATGGAGTTGTAGTCTTTTGAATTCCAAGCGTTTTCGATTTTCATCAAAATGGCGGATAATGGGCTCAATATCTTTTTAGTCAAAATCTTGCCCGTTGTTTATCGGAAATGAAACGATACATAGCCTGCATTTTCATGCCTTTTTCAAATGTGAATAATGAAGAAAAATTGCAGTAAAAAGCAGGCCCAAAAATGTCAGGCCTTATTTTTTTCTTCAGAAATTTTCTGAACAAAACCTTGAGTCTAAGCCTAAGGAGTAGGCCTGCACTTGACATAATGACCTTAAATTTTCACCAAAGTGAAAGGTTTCCAATTTTATGTTTAGCAGGTTGTATTTTGCATTACAAATTAACCTACATTTGGTTTCAAGATATTAAGGAGCACGCATAGACTACCAATGGTAATTTGAAAGTTGGGATGATTTAACCGTGACAAGATCAAAAAAACAGCATACAGATGTGATATAATCTTTTGATTTCATCAAGTTATCAGTTAAGATCAGTTGCATTTTTGGAGTGAGACAAACTTAAAATATTTCACAAATCAGATTTATGCAAAAAAGCATCTTGGCATTTTCATTAGAAGAGAGAAATGCTGTTGTGTGTATCTTTTTGCTACTTTCTTCCAATGGCTTGAGCATTTCTCATATTTTATTTTCAATGTTTCGATTGGAAAAGTCAATTTTAGGAATAAGTATTTTTTTTCATTTGCTGCATAAATAAACACTTCTTTTAAAATCTAGAGTATCTATAAATCAACTTAAAAATAAGCAGTAACATAAAAATAGTTTAAACAGATTTATAGCCTATAAGCGCTCAGTTGTGAAACATACAAAAATTGCCAATTGGCAACATATTGTAGCCTACTGCTAAGTGTTCTTTGTTGGTTAGATAACACTATTTACAAATAAAAGTCTTTGAATTTGGTTTTTATAGTCGAGCGCTACTTGGTAGGCTCGTGGCTAATAAACGGACATTTCCATTAGGCTTGTGTTGACAAACGGGAAGCATTGTTCTTTTTTGTTTCCGTGACCTCGAGTAAACATGATTTTGATGGCGTGGCACTTTCTATCCCGGTAGAACCGGTAACAATCTCATTCTCAAACCATCCGAGTACAATCAGTTGATATTTTGAAGTTTTTTTTTATTTAAAACAAACCTACGGTATTGTTGAAGTTGGTCATAATGTACCGAAATACAGTGCTACATTGGCAGTTGCTCATTGTTCGCAAAAGTGTGAAATGGTGTAGCAGTTCCTCGCAATATTTTCTTAAGAAATCTTTTCCTTAAACACATTGAAAAATATCTGATTTAAGTAACTATAGTCTACATATTTTTGTAACAATAGGGTTAGTTTTCATATATTAGCTACTGTGCGACAATAGGCTATACAGCGGTAAGTTTAGGCTTCACCATGATTGCGATTGGCGCTGCTAAATCCAGCTGTTAAAAAGTCAAATAACAACGGATGCAATCAGTTTCCATGTTTAAAGTTTGAAAAGTTGGTAAAAGTAAGAATATACGCGTCTTTTACCCCCAATAACATGCTTGGCTGTGATCAAATCGATTGGATTTTTTTTTTTGTATCCCAGTCCATTTAATCTAAAATACTTCATGATCAGCTTTGTTGACTATCCCTTGTGACGTCAGTCGCAATTTAATTTAAACTTAGCTGCACCAGGGATTGCTTACATTTTATAGCACTGAAGATGAAAACAGTTCAGTTTTCGAAACGTTCACAGACAATAGGTTTAGTATCTATACACTTTCATCTTTTTACTGTTTTTATTAAAATGACATAAGTAACTTAGTTCTTACACTAAATCCCCACTGTAATTTTTTATTCTATTTGAATAGAAAACTTCTGAAAGTTGCATCATGATTGTCATGCTCTGGCGTCGCCTATAGCAAACTACACGAATAAACGTTAAAAATTTTATGATTTGATTGAAGACCTCAATGCTGCAGATTTCTCAGATAAGCCTTTTCTAGCAAGTGCACACTCTCTGACGAAGCATGTGTTCAAAACGAGATCAGATATGACATATCTTTGACCCTCATTTCTTTGCGGTGAGCACTAAAAAGACAAATTATGCTGAGGTTAGATTTTTAATTAAAAAAGTGATGTCTTGCTTTATGAGGTGATAAGGCAATGGCATAATGGGGGTTTGAAACTAAACAATTGATTGTGTTTTTCTCATATATAATGCAAATACAGGATTTTTTTAGATAAAATATATTACCGACCTAGAAACCTTTATAAATCAATTCATATGTGGAATGCTTTGACGTTAAGAAAAAACATCAAAGAGTAGATAAAAACGCACATACGGCCTGGCAAGGCAACATACATTTTTAATTCAAACTTGTGAAGTTTTTAGGACAAACACTTTCTTTACCCGTGTGGATCGCTTTAAAGGGTGAGTCTTCGCCGCTGTTGCACTTTTATTGGCGTGCCAGACAACGATTTAAGTCAACCACTGTAATTCAACGAACTCCTTTGTTGTCTTTCGCAAACATAGATACAAACGACCTGCTGTTTCTGCCTGATGCTGTGGGTTTGCTGAAGTGGTAACGGTGTGACCTCAGCGAACCCACAGCATCAGGCTCGAGACAACGCGTTTATATCTACAAATGTATCTACACTTGTGAAACGTTTGTACATCGTTTGTATCTGCACTTGTGAAATAAACAAAGATCCTGCTGCAGTGCTGCTAACAGCAAAACTCAATCTATTAAATCTCTTATCTTTTATCAGAAGCAGGAAGTTCAGTCGAGAGATGGTAAGTATGGTCTCCCTGATATGGTCTCTCTTGCTTATGCAAACGCGTATTTTTTAATAAAAGAACCTCATAGGAAAAATTTATACTCTAAATTTGTATTAATCGCTTCCGGAATGGATTCTCCCCTTGTTCCCATGATTCTCCCCTTGTTCTCATGATTCTACCCTTGTTCTCATGATTCTCCCCTTGTTCTCATGATTCTCCCCTTGTTCCCATGATTCTCCCCTTGTTCTCATGATTCTCCCCTTGTTCTCATGATTCTCCCCTTGTTCTCATGATTCTCCCCTTGTTCCCATGATTCTCCCCTTGTTCTCATGATTCTCCCCTTGTTCTCATGACTCTCCCCTTGTTTCCATGATTCTCCCCTTGTTCCCATGATTCTCCCCTTGTTCCCATGATTACCCCCTTGTTCTCAGGATTTATGTTTTTGCCAAAATCAACCTCTTAGAACAACCTTCTAGAATAGGATCCGGTACTCCCTCTCCCCTTTATTGCCAAACAGTTTGAAACTGACGGAATGCCCTAACTTGAACTTGAAATTTTAAATACTTTATTGACTTTAAACAAGAATTAAGATTGATTCCATTCGCACCTTGAGGTGCCGTTATGCTGTATCTCTGAAGTTATCGTTGTATTTTTATTTCATCAACGTATTTAGGCCATACCTAGCTAAACGTTATTGCATGAAAAGGTTTTAGCTACTTGGACGATCACTTTTTTCATATTGACAGAAGCTAAGAATACCTAGTAGGCTAATAGCTGCAGTTTGTTTTTCTAAATTAGAAATCGTTGAAATCTAAAATTTAAACAGAAGCAAAAATAGTTTTGGCATAGGAGGGCTAGATTAAGCAAGAAAGAGAAATTAGCAAAGTTGACTGGACAAGCAGTTGGTGTCATTGCAAATAGACAGGTGTGTAGATTTATTTGATTTATTTATTTTGCTCTAATCTACATTTTAAAACTTAAATTAATTATCTTTAACAAAGTGCAATAGCTTACATGGATGACGTCATATCTCATCTCCAAAAAGAGTTAGTAATTCTACAGTCAACTCTTTCTTTGCATATGATAGAAAGGGATCTTCGGATGGGACTCTCGGATGGTACCCTCTTCTGGTACCGGATGTTGCAATGGACCCAAAATAAAAGGATAAATAAATTCTTTGTTGTTTTTGTCTTGTCTGCTTCAGAACGGACACCACTTGTAGGATGGTGATTGACTGGACAAAGCTAAAATTATTGCCAAGAGACAGCTGTGTGAATTTATTTGTACAATTTTAATTTAAGTTCAAAAAATTGAAATTGTCTGCACAACCTAAATACAGAAGCCTATGACGTAGTTTGAAGCGTTTGATTTTTCTATAATTATTTCTAAAATAACATTATGAAATCCTGTATGCTATACTATGCCCACAGAAGAGCTCGAGTCATTTTTGAGTAAATAAAAGATTTCACGTGTTTCAAATTATTTTATCTGTTGGTCAATGGATACTTGAGAAAATGTGTGAAAAGTAAATAAAGAAAAAAAAAATTAAACCACATTATTTGTTAGTTTATTTACGTAGAACAAATTATCCCGTGTCGTTTGTACAAAAGTGACTAATTTTTAAATTGACCAATTTACAAAAGCTCAAAAGTGTAAGAAAACACACCTCAACAAATCACATTTACTGGAAAAGCACATCTGCAACGCCAATTATGAAAACGTTGTGATGCATTGTTCAAAGATTGTATTATATATGCACCAATTTGCAAGTTTTTACGCCCCGTTAGCTCAGTGGTTACGCGCCCGACTTAAGATCAAGCGGCGCTGGTTCGACTCTCAGGGTGTATGCTTGAGCAACGCATTTCAGAACTGCTCTCCATTCAGCAGCACCTAATGGATGGAGTAATTCCCGGCAACAATATTTCAACAACCATCAGAAACTTTACTCTGTCAATTTTGATGACCGGGCCTGCGTCAGTGATTCAAAGCCTCCACAAATATACAAAACTGCCAGGATTAAGCTCTCAAAAAAGCTTTCCCAGTCCGAGGAAAACGATCTATTCACAATCACCATAGCTACTTGACAATTAATGGTCAAGTACGCTATGATGTATGAAGATATGGAAAATGTCCTTCGAATTTACTACAAAACAAAATCAAGTTTCTGTTTTTTTTAATTAATTGTTTTCCAACAGCGTACGGTCTAACTACTGAATTCAATGAAAAGCGTTTTTGTATCATTTCTGACTATTTTTGGGAGTTTTGCAAATTTCCGCATTGAAGAAGAGTTATATCAAATCAGTTTTTATAATCTGCTAAATTTTTAACTATTTAAATGTGCGACTCAAACCTAAATAGTAAAATTTGAAAAATTATTGAAAGATAAAATGAACGGGCTACACGATTAGTATCAATAGAACAAAGATCACAATTGCTCTTCAAATCTACCAAGTATTCTTCATTTAAAACACAGTTTCTCAATTAGCGGTAGTCAAAAGAGATGGTATAGTCTGTGGTGTCAGGCAATTAAAACAGTTGATCACAGAAAATCTCTGCTTGTGTTTTGATGCAAAATTACATCATTTTGACAAATAAAGTTGGAAACACTTTGTGTATTGTTAGATCTTTTGTTGTAAATGCAAGATACTAAGCCTAGAAATTCATTATAATAGAAGTGATTCTTGCTTTAATCTCCAAAATTATGCATGGCATTTAAAGAATGAAGTGATAAACAGAATTAATCTTTGTGCCACCTGCGAACACGCAATTAAGTGCCTTGTGTCTTGCCAAGACACAAATGCTTGCTTCTAGTTGGTATCGAACCTGCATCATTTCCAGGCGCTCTCATTACTCTACTACGTATGCGAACAAACACAAATACTTATTTGCAAGATAAAACTCACATAGACAATTTTTACGAAACTGAAAACTTGCAAATGCACTACCGCCTCGTAGGCTACTTAAACGTTTTATTAAAGGCAACCCACTTTTTACGTTATTCCGACAATAATTCAAAATGAACTAAATTTATCATAAGCCTGCTTCGTTTTAATTCGTTTAACTTACATCTTAATCAATAATAGTCCAAAACATTAAGAACTGTTGTGGATTAACGCTTAAAAGTAAAATAGCCTTTAAAACCTTTGTAGTTACTTTAGATCCGTTGCACAATAGCTTCGATTTCAGGCTATTCAATTTGCGGCACTTTTGGTTGTATTGATTCAGGTATTGCGTTACGATAACGGCTATTTGATAGTTCTGAGGTAGCTTGCTTTGTGAAAAAATTAAGCATGTAATCAAGTACTGCTCTGCTTGATGAGAGCGTAAGCCTATAGCAAAGTAACAAATGATAAGAAAAATCTTGTGACATTAAAACTTGGGAAAAGCATAAGATGCCTTCTATCAGTTGGAAAAATTTTCTGCCATGTTTTGACTTTAACTGCACGGTACGCATGCAAAGCGTAAGCTGCACTTATTAGCTGACCAAGCACATGTGCGACCTATTCTCTTTGCAGATCTTTTCCAGTGGTTGGTTTCAAATACTTCTACAAGTTCTCTCACTAGCAGCATGCCATATTGACCTTGAATAGATGAGAGTGACACATAGACCAATGCCTAGCTTAAATGGGCGTAGCTATTCCTAGCTTAAGTTAACAAATGGTTCGAAGAGGGCATTGAAATTTTAAGGATAAAATTGCACACACCGGAGCGCATCAGCTCAATCCTACCACAGGCCTGATCCTCATCTAACCCCCGTCGCAATTGTCCGTTCCACGACACAATATTGTGAGAATTCAACTAGCAAACGTTTTAATTTTTCCAACGTTACCAGACGTTGAGATTACGCAAAAACTGAGATTTCACCGGCACAAAAATTGTTTCCATTTGCATAGGTCTAATGTTGAATTGAAGTTACAACTACAGGCTATTTGTCATTGCCTTGAGAAACTCGTATCCGAACTTTCAAACATAACACTGTTTCGTTGCCGGCTTGCTTGCAATGGACCTGAATCAATGACCCATAACCGGTTAGCGAAGTAGAGAGAGAGAGAGATATTGTTTTATTTGCCTTTCTAATACGACTCGATATAAAGAAACACAATTACATACAAATCAAAATATGGCAATAGAAAGGTCTGGCAGCACCGAACAACCTTGCGGTTAACCAGTCAAGGTGCTGCCTGTCATCAGTCATCTTACATTGCAGCATCAGACATTATAACTGTATCAATAAAACATAATGATGGATGGAACAGTAGCTTCGAAATCGAATTGAATATCTAAGGTTTTGTAGAATATTGAATCAAGACCAGCTGGGAAAACATGAGCATATAATGAATCATATCGTTTAAGAACACAAATACGAGGTTGCATGAGATAAAATAATTTAACTGAACGATTTTAACGATTTAATAAGAACTTAACAAGGTAATTTTATAAAGTTTTTTAAACAAAGCAAGGTGTTTGCTTTTAATACATTCATCCAATTCACTCCACAATTTAGTACCCCGATGTGTCAGAAGATTGTGTGCCACGGATTTGTTTATTTGTGGAAGAAAATACTTCATTTTATTTAGTTGTCGAGTGTTGTGCGAGTGAATATTATCAAGTTTTATAAAACGATCTTGCAATACAGGCGGTAGATTATTATTGGAAACTTTATGCATAAATTTTGCAATTTCGAGTTTGTAAATATCTTCACGTTGTAAAATATTCAAAGATTTGTATAAGCTAGTGACGTGACTGAATTTTGTACTTCTAGTGATTGCGCGAATAATATTATTGTGTCTTACGTTAACTTCCTTGATTAGTGTTTAGTGTAGAGAAATTAAAGATTCTTCTTCCTAATGCTATTGCCCCTAAAAGGTCCAACTGATTGATCTATGAAACAAGTGCTGCTGAAGATAGCTTAACTGCCTGTGCCAAGGCTTGATCCATCGTTCTTTGGTCTTTCTTTTTTTCTTGCTTTTAATGAGATAAAGATGGGTCGATTCAGATAATAGAATTGGGATAGACACATTAGACATGTTAGAGTTCTTTGTCTGTTCTAAACTTGGCCCACTACGAGTGCCATGGCAAAATTATGACAGCAGACAATCTTCGTAGAATGAAGCTTTTCCGCCCCGTTAGCTCAATGGTTACGCGCCCGGCTCAAGATCACGCGGCGCAAGTTCGACTCTCGGGGTTTGCGCTCGAGCAACGCATTTCAGGACTGCTTGATTCAGCCGCACCTAGTGAATGGAATAATTTCCCGGCAACAAGACTTCAACAATCGGAAAAACTTCCCTCTGCCAATCTTGGTAACAGGCCCTGTGTCAATAGCCTCTATAAGTATGCGAAACTACCAGGAATAACCAACCAAGGCTTTGTCAGTCCGAGGATAAACATTCAAAACCAACCAACCAAACCAAAGCTGCATTAATTAAAAGCGTTGTCTAAAACGTAAAAATTTGCTTCAAAAACTGTACAAAATTTGTTTTCCAAGAAACGTTTTTCTATTTCTTCAAATATGACTAAGCTTGGTATGTAAAACAGACCTTCTTTAAATCTTAATATTTTTTATCGAGTGGAAAAGATTTTGACGTGGTTGACCGTCTTTGGTAGTCTAGTTGTTTAGAGTTGAAATAGGAGACCTGTTCAATACACTGGACGTAACGCCCAAAAGAGCCTCTCCCACTTCTGTTCAAAATTGTGTTTTGCCCTCCCACCAAATGGAATCTTGTCTATAGAAACGAAAGAATACACTGCAGTTTGAAGTAACCGGAAAACTAGAATCGTGGCCAAGTTTCCTTCTTGTAAACAATAACGTTGTTGTAAAGTCGTCTGGCTAAATTTTTAATCTTTCCTTCATTTTTAGCAGTTTAATACGTTTTTTTAAACCAGTTTGAGGTTTTATATAAGATTACCACCGTTAGTAGGCTACAGACTATAAATCTATAAACGGTGTTTGGTTTATACAAGAATATTGTGCTCTCTTCTTCCATCTACCGACAAATTATAATTTCATGCTTTCTGGGGATAGCCAAACATATAGCAGAGGTTTAAAAAAAACTGGAAACAACAAAACACGAAGGTTATGACGTGCTTGATACCGAAATAGGATAAGCAGTTATGTTTGACACTGTCGTAACACCACAGAAGAATTTTAAAACTTAAAGCACGAGTAAAAAAGACGAATAGGCCTAGCCTAAGCGAAAATTTAAAAATTTAGGCCTATATGAGTAAAAAACAAAACAGCACAGCAAAAAAGTGGACAAAATCAAACAAAAAATAACAGTTGCTATCTTGATCGGTCTAGGTGGGTTATCAAGATTGCTAATGGTCGTGAGGGGAACACTCTCGTTTAGCTCATCATCACGCTTGTTCGACTCTCGAAGTGTGCGCTTGAGCAACACATTTCAGGACTGCTCTCCATTCAGCGGCACCTAGTGAATGGAATAATTTCCCGGCAATATCACTTCAACAATCGGAAACTTCTCTCTGCCAATCTCAGTAACCGGCCCTGCGTTAAGAGCCTCTACAAGTATGCAAAACTACCAGGCATAACCAATCCAGGCTTTGTCAGTCCGAGGAAAAAGATTCAAACCCAACCAACCACATTCTGCTCTAGTTTCGTGAAACATCAATCTTTTTTCGGAAAATTTTTTAAATCTTTGTTTGTTACATATTTTTGCATTAAGATCGCATAATTTTCCTAACTTCCCACTTAGATAGAACAATAGCTAAGCAAAGCTATGAAAAGATACCATGAAAAGATGTCGCTGAGCATGACAGAACCGTAGGCTACGTAGCCTATTTCTGGGTAAACAAGATTTTACTTTTTTACTGTTTCAATGATTTTATAGTGTTATTGTCTTCTCGAAGAAAGATTTTTTCTTAGTTTTTTTGAGTTTCACGTTATTTTCTTTTGACAATAGCTACAAAATATAATTGCTGGAGCAAATGCAACCTGTTTTTTGTTTTCAAATATATAGGCAGTGATGTACGCGCATACAAAAAATATTGGCGCCGTCAGCGCAAACGCAAACGTTCGAAAAACTATACGTCGCATGCGTCAACGCAACTTGTAAAAAAGTTGGCGGCGTCAGCGTCAGCGCATACACTAGCGCAAACTCATTTTGTTTGCTAGGTGCCAGACATTCACACGGTATAAACCACTCGAAACAAACAAGTTTTATTTTGAATTTCCACGAAGAAACACAAGCATCTGAAAGTGTTCATCTGACATTTTGCTGCGTTTTGGTTTCAATATGTCTTTGCCCATTGAAAACATTCTTTCAACTGCAGCACTGGAAGGTATTGGCGTGTTGTAGCGAAAAAAGGTATTTTGGAAATCTTTCGTTGGAAAAGCGCCCACGGTTAATGGTCCTTTGTGTGGCCTCTCTTGCAAGTAGGGCCATGGATTTGTATTATCATGCTCCATTTCACTTGGAGATTAGTAACTTATTACCGTAAGTTATTCCCTGAATACAATAGTGTAGTGTAAGAAACTGTAGCATACGCCTATCAAGAAAATTCTAGTAGGCCTATTATACTAACTGTCGCTCCTAGTAACATACTAACTGTCGCTCCCTAAAAATTCATTATAAAAACACTATTTTTAAAATGATTCCGTTTAAATAAGACTAATGTTGCTTTTAATGCCATAATCTCTCAGTAAGCTCTATGCTTTTTTCTGATAAGATTTTTAAAAAGTTGGTTAATGGAAGACAAAACTGCCAGACACAAGCAAGTTTAGATTCTGAACTGCACAACTCTTTATTATTAGCATTCAGGGATAGTTAGCATTACTAGTGTTATTAGCAGTAGGCTACTCAAAAGTCTCTCACAACTGGCCCCTGGATGGATGTTTTGCTAAACTGCTCATCAAGTTACAAAACATTACATACTTACGCAACAGAATGTATAAATTGTCAAGTAAAAATTACCTTAGCTTGATAGCCAACTGTATGTAGGCCTACACATTACTACGCTACATAGCTTACAACAAGAATAACCGGCAAAGGCAGAGTAATGTAGCCTACTACATATAACATACAGAGTACAACATCTTGCAAGCAATCACGGTCGGAGACCAAATATTTGAGTTTGTTTAAATACATAGGCTGCACTGCTCATTGCCTGAGAAGTTTCTGATTTGCCCCAAAATGCAAGACTTAACTAATATAAATTAAAGTGCTCACAATCAATTGCTTACAAACGCCTTCAACACGGCTTGACTAAAAAAACTTCACACTACGAAGCCAAGTCATTGTTTACATTTTACATGGAGCGACATTACCAACCTACCTACTTGCTTGCTTACATTACATTCCTGTTCTGGTCCGTAATTTACTCATTTCTCAGTAGGCCTAAGTTGTTTTAACTAATTATTTCTTTTTTTCTGCAAGACTTCAGTCTCCACGTGGGACTCTAGCGTCAAAGGCAGTAGTGCAGTGGTTTCCAACCTGGGGTTCGCGGACCCCTTGGGGGTCCGTGAGAAAGCATTTGGGGGTCCGTGATTACCTTGATGAATTTTGGAGAAAAAAAACGAAAAGCGATTTTTTTACTTTCATTTCTCTTTTTAAATGCAAATGTGTCAAGCTCAAGCCCGCGAGAATAAATTGTAGGCTACCGGCATGCATTCAAATAAATCTAACTGCTGCTTACAGTGTGTATATTGACCTTAAACTACATCTACCACAACGCATGTCGATTAGGCTACAGTCAAATCAGGATTGGCTCGTCTATTACGTTATAGCTCGTTTATTATCGCCTGGACGTTGAAGATGACATGCGTGTTGCATTGTCAAAAACTCAACCACAATTCAGTCGTTTAGTTAAGGAAAGGCAGAAACAGCCTCTCATTAAATTTGCTTACGTTGAAAAAGTTTCGGCATGGCACTTTTTTTGGGTCACCTTAATATTCAAATACTGCTAACATTTCTTGAACAATTCATTCATTTTTTTATTTGAGCAACTGTTTAACCTGATATTTGCCGCAGGAGTCATAACGGCAATGCAATATGACACAGCACAGTAGTTGAGTAGCATAATTACAATAGTCAATAGTATGTTAATTGAGTTTCAGGCCAAATTTAGGTAGGGGTCCGCAGAATTAATAATTTGTCTAAAGGGGTCCGTGACAACAAAAAGGTTGGGAACCACTGCAGTAGTGCGATATAAAAACAAACTCCAGCTGACTGAACAATAAATGACACTGTGACACAACACTAGAACAATGGGCAATTGCAAGACGTCAACATTTCGCAGTTTGACAAAAAAAAATTGCAAACAACAACTAAGACATTAAAAAGTATGCGTTGACACTATGCGCTAAAAAACCGCGAAAACTTTGCGGCGCAGCCTCAAGCGCAAACTATCCAAAAAAATGTGGCCGCAAGCGTTAGCGCAAACAAAAAGTCTACGCCGCAAGTATGCGGCGTAGAATTTGCGGCGCATACGTACATCTCTGTATAGGCTATAAGTCGATATAGCCTACTCAATTATTATTATTATTATTGTAATGCAGACAACAAAATATAATTAGGCCTATAGCAAACGTGCACTCACATAAATTGGCAATCAGTTCAGTTTGTCTTTATTTCTGACCATCAAGGCGAAAAACAATATATGCCAACTTATGCCAAAAACAAATTATGTAGGCCCACGGTTCAAAACGAGTCGTAAAGTAAGTCAGTGAGCTTTTGTAACTTTTGTAAAACTTGAGGTGACAGCATCCCTCACAGTAGGCTATCCGTGATTGGCAAAAGCTAGAAAAGGTTGCAGACGGACGACCAGTGCGGTTGTTTTATATTGAATCCATCCACGTAGCTTGTTGACATCCGCTAAAATTGCGGACTTAAAAGGCTTCGACAAAATAACGACGTTTTGCAAGCATATTTACAGTCTACTATTTACTCTTTCTTTTTTAAAATTAAATACATTGTTTGCAAAGAGTGTTTCCACCACTGACAATGTCTTTCTCCACCAGGAAGATCGCTCCTTCTCAACTGACAATGTCATTCATTATTACTTTTTATTATACGGATAAAGTAAATGTGAAAAGAATAGGATGAATTTTCCGTGTTGTGAGGTGTTGCCAGCGAAAAAATTGAATCGTTGTCGAAGTTTCAATCAATCAATCATCAAGTAATTCATCAGTTAATGTTAACTTGTATTTTGCATAGGCTACAGCACAATACTATTTGAAACCGAAGGAAGCGACACTGTAAAATACCGTATGCAGTGCCTTGCAAGAACAGTTTATAGATCTTGTTGAGAGAATGCTACATAGGATGAGGATATACTGAACTGTTAGCTCGGCCACATCAGAAAAATCCCACAACTTCCTCCTGATAGCTCTGTTGCTTAAGTGCGAGGCTTCATGAATAAAGAAACTTCAAGATTAAGCCGTGCTAGTTTAATGTTTGGGCTGTGTGCCTCCGTGCAACGTTATTCAAAGACAGTTCTCCATTTTTGGGCATCTGGTGGATGGAATGGTTCATAGGTACAACAAGTCAACAACCCTTCACAATCAGAAAATTTACTCTGTGACCGGGCTGCGGGCCTGAGTACCACAGTACCTTGTGGGCCTGAGTACCTCAGCAAATTACCAAAATAAATTGATGTGTTGTCTCGTAAGTCGTAGTGAGGTTGCTTTGATTAATCAAACGTTACAGTAATTATGTTTTTCTTTCCTCAGCAAAATTTGCTTATTTTGACTGGGGTGTTTTTATTATGAGTGGAAATAAACCTTCTCAAAGTAGAACTGTTGGTAAAACCAAGTGGACTGTTCATGATTCCAAAGTTAACTTAGCAGCTTTATTAAATGATCCACGGAAAGTTAGAAGAGATTATGATCTATTTACGAAAACCTGGGGTGAAATGTTTCGAGATTTGCCACAAGGTGAGTTTATTTTTGATTTGTTACGGTATGTTTTGTTGAAAGTATACCATAACAAGTTCAGTTGGTACGTAACTAAGATGTTTCTTTGTGCAGTTTTTATCAAGTGAATACCAGTGTACAGTATTTGAATTATTTATGATTAGTTGTGGAGCCATGCTATACCATTGATGTTAATACGTTAAAATGTTTCTCAAGTCAAAATACCTGCAATGATGTAGTAAGCATGGTGGCATTGGACTGCTACAATTCGGAGAAATCCTGATTCGGAGGTCCAGCCTTTGTCAAAGATATCTAAAATCTCACAACGGCATTTGTTTATTCAAAGGAATTAGCTTATAATATAGGTTTATCAAATAAATTTTCAGCAAAAAAAAAACAGTTGTCAAATGGTGTTTTGTGATTAACAATAGTGGTTAAGCAAAAAAGGTTTTAAAATTAAATTCCAACGAAAGTGTCTTATGTAAAGTTGAAGATATCACTATAGCCTATACCTTGAAGATATCAGCTAATCTACATCACTAAAACAATAACTTTCTTGTTTGCATGGGTATGGGAAAGTTGACACAAAAACCACCTACCCAAATGAATCCATACAAATTCTCTAAATAAACAGAAGCCATCGCTGGATTTAAGAAATCATCGAATCGGTTTTCTCTGTGAAAGGCTGTCTCCAAAATGTAATTTTTTTTAAGTCGGCCTCACCAAATTGTAATCTCTAAATAGGATTCTCTGAGACCGGACATTCCGTGGTGGCAATATGCTGATAATAAATTGTATAGTTTAGCAAAACTAAAACTTTGCATCGGATCTATGCATTTGGTTTATGACCACTCAACCCTTATGTTTGGAATTTTTTACACAATTTTTTCATGTTTTTCTTTTAGGACTAGTAGGTAGTAATTTTGTCTTTGTGCAACAAATGTGCATTTGAAGATTTGGGTGTTATATCGATCTTTTTTGTATATTTTTAGGCTCCACTCTTCGGCGGTCAAAGTGGGTCCCAAATGTGCAGAAAGGCCATTTTGCAGACTATCTATCCAGCACCGGGAATCAGTTGATGCGACACGAAAGTCAATCTTTAAAAAATCTTAAGAAGAAAGATGCATCTGAAGAAACTGATTTTGGTGAACCATCTGCATTTTCAAAGTGTGTAAAGTTATTGCATCAAAACAAATTTGTGGCAAAAAATTCATTCAATCCTCATTAATTATCTTTTAAACCATATCTAAATGTAAAATTGCAGATTTGTAATCTTAAGCACCAACGCCAGAGTTTAAAAAATAGATTTATTGGAAGTATTTTAGGAATTATTTAAAGTTTAACTAGCAAGAAGTGTACGGATAGAGAGTTAGAGACTTTTTATATAGTTATATCCTTTGTGATATTTTACCACATGTGCTTTGCTCTTGTTAGCAGTATTTATTCTTATCCCATGGTGTGAAGTCTAGTGTTGATTAATATAGTCATGCTAGTGGGTGTATTTGATAGTTAAAGGAAAATTATCAGAATCTAGGAGTATCTTAATTTTTGCATACAACTGTATTTTTAATATCATATGGAAACAAAATTATATCTACTGTATCTTTTGTTTCAGTCATGACACTTTTGTCATCAAATCAGCAGTGACTGCGCAGCGAGAACGAGATGCCATTATTAAAACAAGAAAAGCACTGGACACTCTTCCGAAGCTATTTTTGAAAACAGATTTCAATATGGGAAATCCCCAAGTGTTCGCAGCGGTACTTAATGTTAACGATGGTACTGAGGATGGAAGGTGAATCAGTGGGGTTTAACTTTTTTGTTTGAGTTACTCCTCAGTCCTCATAGAGTATTGCCAAAATTACATTTAATGATATTGATACTGCAAAAGCGTGCTCAATGCTAAGCAGAGCCAATTCAACCAAACGAAATCACTAGGCATAATCGAAGTAACTTTAACAGCCTGTTTCACCTTTTGTGGGATCATCAGAAGTTTTTTTAAAAAGATACTATATAATACATAATATATTATAATGTAAATGCAGACAGTGCACATCGTTTCGCCCTTCCGGCCTCCTCAGTGCGGTAGGTACACTGGGTATGGCCACGGAGATAAATACCTCCATGTGACATTTTTCCATTTGTGGAACCTAAGCTCCAAAAATGGTACTACTGTCAACCTTGCCAAAGCGTCAAACTGCAAGCAGTGAGCTTTGCGCAATGCACAGTATATAAACGCATTAAACAGTATCTCCAGTCATCAATTACTGGTTTATAGTATACTTTTCCAAAGTATTATTATACTGTAATATACTGGATCGACTGGTAGCTTACTTTGTTTTACATACGGTACTGAGATATGAGAGGAAGGAAGTAAATTGCCTCATTAGGTCACCAGAGCAGCTTTCAGATTGACCTCATTACGCTTGACTCTGAGGTTTATTTGTATCTGCTCTATTTTAAAAATCGCATACTGTAAAAGTGTGAAATCTTTGGGGAAATGCTGTGTAGTTATGGCAACGATGTGCCTTGACAAGTCAATCACAAACATTTTGCTCAATCATAGACACAACAGAATAATGTTAAAACTGTGTAACGTATTCTTGAATTCTTTTGAAACAGCAACCTTACGGATAATTTTTTTTTCATTTTGTGCAAGCTATAGCTGGTTCAAGCAAACTTCTGTCAGTCAACTTTCGTCATCGGTGGTTCTAAGCCACCAAAAGAATATATAATTGTCACCATTGAAGTTTAATAGAGGCTTAACTATTCAGGCATGAATATTCAGCAATAAATCATTCATCTGCTCTTTGCACTTGTTGTACAAATAAAGAGCGTATGTCACTAATTGCCTAGCTTTCCATTGCCGTCAACTTTCGATTGCTTGTACAGTATCATACATACTTTGTTCTATTCACAGCAAAATGATTCTTGTATATTTGGCATACTAATGTGATTTCAATATGCTCCATTTTTGTTACATTGCTGGAAAGACAAAATATTAACTGAGAAATATTTTTGTTTACACTTGTGCTATTGCTATTAGTGCAAGCAAACGTGTGGATTATGGCATTAATTAAACAAAAGCAATGCGAATTGTTTGAGTTAAAGGTGCAGTGTTAAAATGCCTCCCAGACAGCAAATCAATCGTTTTTTACATTGAATCAATGTAAAAAAACGATTGATTTGTTGCCTGGGCTTACAAGATATGAAATATTAATGTTCACTTCCTGATGATCATTCTGCAGACCGGAGGAATCTCGGAGACGTCGCCACGAATCCTGTTCTTCTAGAATGCTCCAAGACAAGCTAAGTCACTATCTGGATCGAGTTGAAATGGCGATAGTTCGACAAATCTCGTTGCAATCGGACAGGTTTTTCAAGGCAATGGAATCGCACGAAGAGCTGCATGTAATTCTTTGTCCTCATTTAAATCGTTTTTTGCTATGAATAACTTTTCGTTTGCAATGTGCATAGTTAGTACTGTGTAGTATGATTATTATGAATATGAGATGGTATGAGTAATTATTAGTTATTTATTCAGCTTTTACAAAGTATTGGATTCTTATGCAGCACTGCAACTGTGCAAAAGTTAAGTAGCCTGCCGTATTATCCACGTATCGCTTATTTGGACACGTTCTCATAATTTCAGGGCACTATAAGTCAAACATCTTCCTCACATTTTAAATTTGCACGCGCACAGCAGTTCAAAATGTCCGTCATGTTCCTGACATTGTCTTTATTTTTTCAATGCGTATGATGCAATAGTCCACAAGCATGTATTGTACGTAGTTGATATGCGGAAATAGTGGAAGGTTCGAGTTCACATACGATTGCTTAGGGTTCAAGCTTTGCTAGAGAGTTTGTCTTGTTGAGCCATACGAAGCGGGTCCACGTCTTTTAGGTGCAGACAGTTAGGTGTCTGCCAAATAGGTGCGCACACTGTGGCATCAGGATATTTAGGTGCTATTTGGTGCATCAAATTACACTCATAATCATTTATCAGAATTGCTTGATTGTGCAGCAGTTCTCACCGCTGTGTTACAAAATGAATTTATTCTGAAAACATCAGTGTGCACTGTGCAGTGCCTGACTATGTAAGTAGCCTACAGCTAAGAACCCATTTAGCAAGCTCTTTTGTTTGAACAGGTGCACGAGGTGTAAGGATGAAGATTTTTTTTAAGCGATAAATAAAATACGGAAAATGCTCAATTAAACATTTAAAATTATAAAATACGGTACGTAAAAAAACACAATATACATAAAAAGGGTAAGTTAAAATGTCAAGATCCCATGTGGAAGTTATGGCTTTTCCCTCGAAGAAACTCCCACATTGTTTGACTGGAGCCGCCACTTCTGACAAAGCGATTTACTAAGGTTAACAGCCTTTCGTCTGCATTTTTGTACTTTCTACGCTTTGCTGGCGGTGCATATCCACTCCAGCAATCATTTGCTCATTCTCCAGATTGCGAGATTTTTGCACCTTCCGTAAACTGTCGATTAATTTCAAAAGTGCTGGCTGGTCCACTTCACTTTGGATTCTCCTGTGTGCATCTTCGGCATTAATTATTTTTCGAATGGCATGAATATTTTTTCAAATGGCGACAGTACTAACATGTCCAACTCGCAGCAGGTTGCAATTTTTATGAGGCATACATTTGCAAATTGCAATGTTACTTTTGAAAGCATTGCTGAGAGTGAGTATATTTTATTACAGGAATATCTTAATAGTACGATGAGCAGCGTTCAAAACTTAATCGCCAAAGTGAACGTGGTGAAAAAGAATATTGTGGAAAACTCTTTGCAGGTACTTGTTCTGACCATACAAGCTGAGTAACAGCTGTTAATTGAATCTAAATTCCTTTACTTCAAATTTAATTTTGCTAAGTGTACGGTAATTATCTTTTGTACAGACAGATTGAGCTTCGATGCTGTTTTGTAGCATATTCTTGTAGACATAATGGAAGCTTTTGAGTTTTAAGCATAGTTATGCACATGTTTAACAAGTCGTGTTTTCATTTTCAATGTAAATACTTGTAGAGAGAGAATAAAATTTTGATCAGATTTCGAATCTTCGTCAGTTTTTGTTCAAGTTGGAATGTCTATCATTAGTTTAGTTTTTATAGTTTTAGTTGCTTACAAAGTTCTAAAATACCGTGATAAGTTTCCTTATATTAAAATTTTTCGAAATTGGTAGTATTAGCTACTTTTAAAAATAAAAAACCTGCAAAAAATGGTCTGTTTTTGACAGATAGTTCATCTCCGTAGATCGCAAATCAATTCCAGAAACTTATTAGCCAAACTACATATGATGATAACCGTCCACCAAACCCAACCCACTATCCAGCTACTGCTGTCCACGAGCGAGTATGCTGGCTCGCTTGACCTCATCCGCACAACACAAGAAGTATTGCACCAGGAGTTAGCTGGCCTACATAGCTTTAGGTCTGGTGTTTTATTTTATTTTTTTAGGAAATAAATTTGCAAATGATTTTCGTTGGGATTTAAACCAAAGTTACAGTTCTTTTTTGCATTTTACTTTTTGTTTGACATATTCGTCTTTGCGATGACTCAGGTCGTCATACAAATCACAGAAACTTTACCTTTCAGCTAAATAACCTCAACATTTGTTGCATATAGCATGACTTAGGTTTTATTTTTACTTATTAGCGCTCGTGAGTATTCATCGCATAGTGTAGCTGATACTTTTCAAGTTATCGATAAAACTTTATCAACAGATATCCTGGGCACGGAACTTTGTACGTTCAGCGACTCCTTAAGATTTTTTTTCACTTTTGGTTTTAAATCTTATTGTAGGCATTTAAGTAGTCAGCTGACTGAAATGGAGCGTGTGATTGGCCAAATGATGCGACAAGACATGGACGAATGCTTGCGTGACGAGATTCACCGAAGCGTGACTGAAGGACATGCCTGTCGTGATCCTCATCGCTTAACAGCTGTTACGTTGGGATTAATGCGACTGGGACAATTTGAATTCCTCCAAGAGTTCCGGTGAGTGCGCTGACTTTGCCGCAGTAGATGCCGATGGCACGTCAGAGTGCTATAAAGTAGGCCATAAATTAGGTTCCAAATTTATCATATGCACTTTTTCCTTTTTTGATATGTGCTATCTGAAGATGCTATTATTATAATGAAATCGATTGTCAAAACTATGGTGAGAGACTGAAATGTTCTCTCGCCTACAGTGTACGAGCTCGAGCTAACCTACAGTGTACTTGATTACTATGCTTTAAATTGCTTTCTATTGTAAAAGATCGTCTTAACTCGAACTGTTCAGCTTTCGTAATTTTTGAAAATTCGTACTTTAAAATGCTGGATTTGGTTTGAAAGAATTTGCACTCTCACTGCGTTATGGAGTTGTCTTTTTCAAATTAGGGAAGAACTTGAGATCGCAGTGAAGACGATCATAAAGAATACTGTGTCAGATGCGGTGGAGGAGCCGGATCGGGAGAAGAACGAGACCTTAGCTTCGAAGATGAGGATGCTGGCCTTCAATGAATGGATCCGACTTCTAAATAATCTTTTTGCTAATTTGCTTGTTCTTTTAAGGTAAAAATACTTTCTGTGTTTTCTCTCAGTTTTCTTTTCTTCAACGTCTTCATGGCGTTTGTTCATAGTGATAATAAATGCCGATGTCAGGCTCATTTTTTAACCGAAAGTAACATTCTAAAAGTGACGCATGCCTGCGATGGATATAGAGCTATGCAAACAACACATTGTTATCGATGATAACACTTATCATTACTTTTTCTTGCTGAAGTATATGACTGTGTGGCTTTAAGGAGTATGATTTTCTTTATGTTATCTCAACAGGCGAGTGAAGACTCTTCTTGATGTTTTGAGCGGGGTCGCTAGAGATTCAGTTGCCCGCGGTGACGTATACCGAGCTCCGAGAGCCAGGAAAATTCCGAACGGTCCTTATCGTAAAACCCGTTTAAAACCATCACGTAAAGCAACAGCGAAGCCTACAGCGACAAAAAAAGAACAAGCAACGAACCGAAACAAGTCAAACCCGTTTTTAGACTCTGCCTCCAATAGCGACTCTCCAGAAGAAAACTTAAACCCGTTTGAGGTCGAATCCCCCCAGAAAAGAAAAAACTCTAACCCCTTTGAAAATGAAGCCTCTTCTCAAAAGTCAGCATCCGTGAATGGAGATGCTGACGCCAATAATCCGTTCTTCGATGATCTTAGTGATCAGAATGATCTTGGAGAAGCGTTGATGGATGGATTAGCCAGTTATGAAGATGAGTTGATCAATTCTGCAGCAGATTCGTTTGTGAGTCCTGTGGATGCTGTCAGACCAGCCACGGACAGAGCCAATCCACAGCCATCTTTCGACTCTCAAACTTCAGTCGATGCCACCGCACATGATCAGGTAGGAAGAAAAATTAAAGTTTGTACATGGACTGAGAAAGTCCTCAGCTACATGTATTACCACAACGGCTATTTGCTTCATGCTGATCACCAAAAAAATGATTGTAAACATTCCTGGTAGTTGTAATATACGTCATTTGCCCACATGTATACAATACAGTTCAAAATCAGTGCGTTGTTATTTACGTGTTGTTTGCTCGAATGGACGACAGCAGTTGTTTTCAAAAATTGAATGTTCTCGCCTATTGCTATACGGTCTGTATTTTTTTTATCTAAGCCAAAGATGGTCCTAAAAACAACATGTCTATCACCATTGATTAAAGTTTTTTATCAATTCACATTTCTATTAATTACTGTGTCTAACTACTGGTACATATACACTTATACAGGCTGAGGAGTCCATAGTCGAAGATGCTCTGACCACCGATGAATACAATAACTTTCTGATCGGTTTAAACGATGTTTTGTTTTGGATGTTAGACTTCGAGCAGGACAGGTTCGTACACATTCAATTGTTTGTTTCGGTGCTGCAACTCCATTTCGGCCTTTGCTTGTGCAACACGTGTTTATATAGATATACTGTATAATTTATTATATCTTATCCCGTCTTTGTTGTATTGTGCGATGCGGTGACTAAACTATTGTCTTTTTGTTCTTATGAAAACTATATTGGGTGGTTAGTATAGTATTTCTGAAATGAGAAACAGCAGTTGGATATAAAGTGCTCAATGCAGCAAACAGAGCCAAAATATTAAAAGCAAACAGTGGTAATCAGTAATGGCAATCATTAATCACTTGGACCAAACTCGCAAACGTCTTGCAAAACAGCCACACGCTCTTTTCTATTGTAAACATGAACCAGTAGAACTGTCCTAAATTATAAACCATAAAAATTCAACCAAAAAGCAAAAGTAGCCCCAAAAATTGCAACCCGCGACCGCTGAAATTCCCTGCGATTCGGAATCAAAACTAGCTAAATTTGGCGAAAAAAATGCTGAACTGGCAACCCTGCAACGAAGTCAACCACATGAAAATACTGAATTGACATGAGGGAATCAAAAACACAAAGTTATATTGCCAATAACAATACGACTACGGTATTTGAATTATTGTGGGCAATATATTCAAAGCAAAATTGTTGGCAATATTCATCCGCCTCATCCACACCACGTTTGTCATCCGCATTTCAATTTTTTTTTTTATCTGTGCTGGACTAGTGCGTGCCATCCCACGGGTTGAAAAGCATAGGTGTAATCTACAGTGTTAGTTATTTAATATCCTAACTGAAACGCCTGTTATTAACCGTTTTGGCACTTCATGCTTCACTGCCATGTCAGCACAGAGGTCTCCAGCCTCCACTACCCTCATAATGATTGGCACACATCCATTTGTAAAGAAATCATGCAGTTAGGGTTTACTAAGGTGCTAATCGTAAAACTAACGCTAAAATCTTGTTTCTTTAATGTTTAACGCCTTATAAAAGTTGCACGTTTCGATTTCTGTATGTCCAACCCAACCAAGAAGATGACGGAGCATGTCTTGTTTAAACTGTTGTCGATCTGCAGTAGTTTGTCGGCTGCATAGCCGAGTGGTGAGTGAGAGCGCTGAACGGCAACCGAAAGGGCGCCGGTTCGACACCACTCAAGAGCATGCAGCTGTGTCTTTGGCAAGACACTTAAAGGCATGCCTGAAGGTGTACACGAAGATTGGCTTCCTTGCCTTCCCGTCCACTTAATCTAAATCTTCAACCACCAGGTGTAAGCCTGGATACGACAAACAAGTTGTCGACCACTGGCTGTTGAATTTTCACAGGTGCGTCAAATTTCTCATCGCCAAGGGAAAGGATAATTCCTTAGACAAACTGAGCTCGACCGAATTCCTCAAGCTTGCCAAGTCAATCGAGTTGTTCACTGCAGAGGCTGAAGAAGTTGTTACGTCACAGAGCAGCTTGGAACGTTGTGAAAATATCGGTCAGTGGGGGTGTGCTAGGTGACGTTATTTTTGACTGCAAACACAAGTTTGAATGCGTGCTATAATAATAATTTATTTTACATCAATTGAGTGCTAAGCAATGTTAAATGCTCGCGATGGCAGCATGTACTGTATTTCATACACAGCATACCACACCATGTATTGAATTGTTATGTCCTTTTAGATATCTGATAAATTTAAACGATATGTAAATATTTCCCAATCTTCTTTTATGTAAATTGTGTTTGGCTGGCCTACTCTTCTTGCTGGGAATAGAATTATGATTTCCTATGAAATCGGACTTCCCCAGCGAAACATTTTGTGCAGCAAGCTGTCTTGCTTCAAAACAGCCTACTCAGTCAACAAATCAGTCTTTTTTACAGTGATTCAACCTCTACAAACGTTGAATCAATGTAAAAAAGGACTGATTTGCTATCTCGGTTTGTCAATCAATCTTGCAACTATTTACTTTCTCCCAACAGACAAGCAGTCCAGAAACATCAACAGTTCCCTCCGGGGGGCTCTGCAGACCCAGGCTGGTAGGTTTGTGACGAGATTCCACGACGAGCGACGCAACAAACTGTCCCTTATCCTCGACAACGAGGTTTGGAAGCAGGTACAGACGACTGGGAGAATTTTAATGTCTCCTTTCACTGACGTTTTTTATAAACAAAAAAAAGTAAAACCAAACGCTTGTCAACAGCGTAGTAGGACGACTCCTATTCATTTTTCTATGTTTTTCGTCAAGCCGGCGCAGGCCAGCTCTTCCACGAGTTCATTAAAAGATGGTTATATAGAGCAGCGGAATATTGTTGTTTATTCCAGCAAAATTTTCCATCTCCAACATGATAAGCAAACGTTGTAACAGCCGACTCTTTAAGGTGTACGTTTTAAGGCGTTCTAGTCATCTAAGCCTGTTTTCTCGGAATTCTTCTGCAGTGCTCGCAATGCTTTGCATTCCACTAAACTGCCAAACGACAGTCCGATATATTTCCTTTTATGGGCCGAAATAGTCCACAACACAAGTGAATCTACTGTAGAAGTAATGCTTTCTGTCTGTTATGATGCTTCGTTGGCCGTCGAATCTACCCTAAACCGTTATACAGCTCCAAAACTCTCGGCAACTGACTTGCTCTCATTTTCGTTGGTCACTTGTAATCAACCAAATCACGCGTTTTTTGTTTTTTTTCATAGTCATTGACTTGAAATATTGTCAACAGGCGGAAGTCCCAACCGAGTTATCTAACCTGCTGCAGAACATGACGAGAGGAAAGATGTCCACCAACTGCAACGCTGAGAACGACACCACCTTCGCTACTATAAATGGGTCAGTTGTGGATCACTGAGTCAGTGGTGGTTCTTTAATCCAGCCAGCAAACCACTCGCTTTTTTACGTTGATTCAACGTCCGCAGACGTTGAATCAACGTAAAAAGGGAAAGATTTACAGTTTGATTTTACTAACTCAGTAACTCAGAAGGAATCCCGGGTTTTGATAAAAAATATTCCATAAAAGTTGATAAAAGCGGAAAAACGCCGTTGCTTTTAAACCACGTTCTTCTTTCCAGGCACAGCCAGCAACAGAACAAGGTGCTGGATTATTTGGACCTTGATGGCGAGAAGTACGCAGTTGTTGGTACAGTTCTCATCCTGTTAAAGATGGTCTCTGAATATTGCAAGTACGTTAACTCTCTTTCTCAGACTGAAAACTCAGTAGTTGATTTTGAAATGATCAAGCCATTTGGATAAAAACTAATCTAATAATTCCGAAATGTCCTGCATTCAAGTCAAGCCACAAACCTTTGGCCTACTGAGTAACCATTGGCTCCATTTTCGGGTAGGTTAAGATAGGGTTGAGCGAGCCGAAAAGTTTTGCAAAAACGTAGAAAGTTTACACGTTTTTTCCTTTAAATTTTAGGATGTAGAGCAAGTGACCACGTGCCCCTCCTCCTAAATCCGCTACAGGTGGAGATGCATTGTGTAAATTTTATTGTAGTGGAAGATCATAGGCGCCTAACCCGTGGGGGCGTGGGGGCCAGGCCCCCACGCATATTTATGCGTGGGAGCAACTTTTTATGCTGCATTGATACATAAAACAATAAATGAACTAGCGATCGGCAGCAGGAAAACATTTTTAAATGCAAACCGCAACAGCTTTGCGCTAAATTATCACTAGAACGAGTAGCGATGCTACAATCCCACACCAGACAAAAAAATCTGTCATTTTTACATTGATTTAACGTCTGCAGACGTTGAATCAATGTAAAATGACAGATTTCACTGCCTGAGATATAGCAAAAATCTACCATATTGCGTCGATTCAATATCATCAGATGTTGAATGCACCCAAAAACAACATAATTTGCTACGTTGACGCAGCGTGCGTTTAGCTTTATGCGCATGCAAACAGACTCGATGTCGCTTTGGAAAGTCGAAACCTCTGCAGAGAATTGTCGCGGCTGTGAATCGCTTGCTGTGAAAATGAACTTGAAGTCTCGGCCCGAGGTAACCACTAACCAACGTAACAAGGGCTGGTACAAACCGCATTGCGCACACGTGGCATAATCAACGCAACAATGGACTCGCGCAAACTGCATGGCGCACACACGACCGTTGCCATAGAAACCCGATCAAAGGCGTGGAATATGCGCATCTTTTGTTTCATCTGCAACACGAAAACGGGCGTATTACAGCGAATTGGAACTTGAAAGCTGGTCAGCCATAAGTTGCGATATTGTAGTGAAAAGGGAGCAATGTCAAGTCGAAAACTTAATCACACGTCTCTCCGTAACTATTTTTCAAGGGCTGTTTACGGATGTCAGCAACTTTTAAATTTATTCAACGTGACGTGCTGTTGAATTGATGTAAACATGAATGATTTTGCTTGCAACAGGTATATTTTCAAGCGTATGATCAAGTTAGTATTTTCATTCCATTTACAGACAATACCTTTTAATAAACCTTTTCGTCTCTTGTTTCATGCTAATAAATCTAGTTCGTTGCTAAACTTTATGTTGTGCTTAGCTTAAAGATTCGCAGTCCATCAACCGCTAGCCAACGCAGACGCATAGCATGTGTTTTGGTCGAGTTTTGTTAATAATAATTAACGGTAGGTCGAACGTAGCGATAACTCCGAGTGTGGCAATAAAAGCAATTCTAGTGTGACGACATAATTACGTCATCCATCTGCATGACATTTCGCTGAATTTACGTTGCTGCTGGTGAAACACGCTTTCGCCCCCACGGCCAAAAAAATAGTTAGGCGCCTATGTGGAAGATCATGCACATACAGTGCAATATATTTTGTAGAATCAATGCAACAACTTACAAAACTAGTGACTCCCTTGGTTTGATGTTTCTCACAAAAATTAAAGCCAATTTTTGACAAATTTGTTCAGTCTTCATCTGATAAATCCTCTACCATAGACGTCCAATGTGGTCCACTTGAACCACGTTGAGAATCACTGGTCTACCCGATTTGGTTAAGGAAAGGTCCAGGGTTTAATACCAGCCGAAAGCGCATGTACCTATGCACTCTCGAAAAAGTGTTTAGAACAAACTTTTACCATTAGAATTTATCATATTTTTCAAGAAGTACAATTATGCTAGCTTAAGTCTTCAAAACGAAACTTAAAATAAATCTTCATCTTTTCATGAACATTTTTATTTTCCTCTTCATCAGATGTTCTGATGATCTTCCGGCTTCTACTCCTGATCTCATTCACCGGCTTCGTGATCTTCTCACCTTGTTCAACTCCCGGACCTGCCAGCTTATCTTGGGAGCCGGTGCTCTTCAACTGGTTGGCCTAAAGACAATCACCACCAAGAATCTCGCTCTGGCATCCCGATGTCTTCAGGTATCAAGCAAGATTTTTCAGTATTTCGTTTGCTTTGGCTCGTTCTACTGCTCAATCGGTTATATTTTTTCCTTGTTTAGAATTTTTTTGACATTGTTTTGACTAACAGCAAACATTAAGCCTTTTTTTGGGTTTGGTTCAAGCTCATGTCATAGAATCTATTGGAATTAGAACCTTCTGAGATCTTAGCAATCTTGAGTGAAATAGGTTGTTAAGAGTTTTAGGAGAGTAGCAACTATATTTGCTTGAACTATTGCAGCTTGTTCTTCATTGCATTCCTGCCATCAGACAACACTTTGAGAAGAAGCTCATACAAATCAACCAATCAGCTGACGACAAGTCACAGAAGCATCGGGCAGTGTTACGTCACTTTGATCACGTCACAAAAGATTATCAGGTGACACATCCCAGACAGCAAAATCCGTCATTTTTACATTGATTCAATGTCAAAGCAAAGTATTGCTTTGAAGGTTACTCCAATACCACTCATAATATCCGTCTTTGTTTAACCCTCTGAGGCATAGGGTCTGCATTTTTGACCACCTCATGGTGTCCATGTGTGTCCCACCACACGGAGACCGGACTAGAAATCCAACAATATATTGACTCATCATCGAAGAGACGTGTACCTCCTGGTTTAGTTAGTGGACGGTGGATTGGTGCAGTCGTTGATGATATGATCTGTGGCTTGCCGTGGTTGAGTTGAAAAGTCCAACACCTGCTCGAAAATACTTTGATGCGTCACATATACCTTGGGTAGTATCTGCTGTCTCGGCTCGAGTATTTTTATGGGACGTATGCCGATGTTGGGCACAAGAAATGAAGCTGTATTTAATTCCATTCTCTCAACTGTTGATAAATACTGTAATTAATCCGCACCATTAGCCGCGAATATTGCAATGACTCAGTTTAGTTAATGAAGCAATGAATAACGTATTTCTTATACAACGGTTTGGTGCTAAGTTTTGAATAAATAACTCATTTAACCTCATAGATCTTTATTGATTTATACATATTTGATATTTCATGTAACTGCAGCATATGATCATTGATCACCCGACATGGCATTGTGATGATTTTATCCGAACTCTTCCAGGATCATGTCAATGAGGTGGAGAGCAAACTGACGGTCATCGTCCTTGGAGTGATTGAGCGACATTTGTCAAAGTGGGAGGTCAAGGCCCCTGTACCTTCGTCGAGCTTCCGCAACATTTGTAAACAAATCACGAAGTTTTACGACACGGTTTCTTCGTTGCTACCAAGGGTAGGTACAATGAACATTGATCACATTTTTTGCTTTTGTCTGTTTTACGCCACGGATAAGGCGCTTGCTTTCCAATCATGCAATCCTGGTTCGACTCCAGGCTTAAGCTGGTTGTTGAAAACGGCGCTCACCTCTGCCCAGAATGTAATAAATTGGGTGGGCGTAGTTGCTAAAGGAAAGGCGGTCGAGAGAAAGGGACTGGCCAGTGGCCACTGGCCACCCTACTCTCGTTAGTGCCGAAGGCTTAGCACAATGAGAACCGTGTCTTCTCATTCCGCGATGGTTTGATTCAAGTATGGGACACCATGATACTAACTTCTGATCAAGCACAAGGGGGTCTAAAGATGAAATGTAACTTACATGATTTTTTGGTGTTTAATTGACCTTTGAATACTGTAGCTTCATATTTTATGTGGAACTAATCGCCAGTTCATTGCTGGTCTACTGAGCGTACCAGCAGTGGTCTCGGAAAACTTTTTGACCGAGCCTAAATTCCAATCCATGCCTACCGGGGCTAGGAAGAGCGATTTTAGTCCCTCTGCTTCAATTAAGTAATATATAGCATTCGCTTTAGCAGCTTAGAACGACTTATGCTTTTTCCTTGAGGAAAACGTATTTGAATCATGTTTCTTCTCGCTTAAAAAATTTCTAATGGTTGTACAGGGCCAAATCTGTCGCATTCTGTCAACTCTGAACCTTGAACTTAAAACGCGTGTCCGCACTCACCTACACAAAAGCGGGGTCAGAAACGACGGGGGACCTCAGCATGGTCTAGTAACGTCCGATCTTACTTATTATGAAACAAATATTAAGGTAGGTGGTGAAAAGCTATTCTAGCCAGTAAGTCAGTTTTTTTTTTTAATTTTGCAGACGTTGAATCAGTGTAGGCTATAATGTACTTGGCTCCGCCGACACTCTGCTTTGTAAAGCGCTAAAAGCAACGCACATATGCGATGGATATTGAATGCGCTATAGAAAATCACACATTAACTTAGTAAAAAAGGTCTAACATTCATTTTTAATGAATTTTTTTTTCATGCTATTCTTTACATTACACAAACTTTGTGCACCCAACCTCTTGTCATAGCTACTTCGCATCCACCGCTTCCATTTATCTAATCACTCAGATAACAAGTCTGTCACTGTTTCAATGCCACTACAGAAACCTTAATCGTGACCTTTCACTAAATCCCGTATTACAATACCGACAAATAAAATGCTTTGCTAACTTTGTTGTAGCTCTCTTTGCTTTGATACAGCTTGCATGAACCCATTTTTTTCACTCCTTGGATTGCAACGAATTCCTCATCACTCTCTTATCACAGATTGTGCATGGATCCACTTTACTCCACAAGTCTACAACCATGCCCTCTGCTCCACCTACCATCACTTTCGTTTTTTTTTTTTCAGGGTTTACTTTTATACCATTTGTCTCGACTGTTGTGTTGTTATTCTAGGACCTAGAATCTAGGTTATTGTCCAGCGAACTAAATTTGTCGTTTTTACATCGTTTCAACGTCACGCAGCAATGGACCTGACTCAACTATTCGGATCTATCCATTGCAACCCCATCATTTGCCTTTATGAGACTTGTAATGGAGTCTTTTTTGAAAAGTTTATTTTTTTAGAAATTGCATGTTATTGTTCCGTGTGTTTTTGTAACAAAAGTATACCAATGTTACATTTTCATTAAATCGGCTTAATGATGTTTTTTTCTTCAGAATTTGAAAGGTATGGAAGGAAAGGATTTAAAAATGAATACGGTGTGGAGTTGACTTGTCCCAGGAGCCGGGATGATGTCTTAGATCATTTTTTTTCATATTTATTTATATCCATCGAGTTGTCTAATCCGCACTGCGTAGTCAGAGTAACTTTGTAGAGTGAGCTGAAAGAGCAAATTATTTTTCGATCTTATCGTAGTCGCGCACTTGCTAGGCCTACCTTCCAGAAGCTTCATCCTCCCCCAGGCTCAACATACCGTCCCAGACAGCAAAATCCGCCATTTTTACATAATAATGTCTGCAGACGTTAAAGCAATGTGAAAATGGCGGATTTTGCTGTCTGGTTTGGCAGAATTCATGGTTGGCGTTGAAACCATACAAAAGAACTGATTTGCTGCCTGAGATAAATGAATTTTATCTTCTCTTCCCCGAAATACACAATCACGAGCAATCGGTTTTGACATGAAACTTTTAGAATAATTGTAAAGTTCTGATAACTACCGCAACCAAAACTTACATTTTCAGTTCCTGATCATCCCCTGGCTGAAATTAACCTCTCGTTGCAAATCTCGCTACTTTTGCTTCGCCAAGCATTTCTACTTGTGTACAGCTAGAGGGGGCAGGTGATGGCACGGTTAGTGCCTTTGAGGTTGAATGCGATCAGTGATAGTCGATTTTCCTCGGCGGGTCTGCTTCGCTTATTGATACCTAAAGAAAAAAAGGGTCCCCGGAATAAGCTGCTTAATCGGTGCACCTAACCCGTAGGCTTTTAAGATCGATCAAGCTTGGTTGTTTTCAGTAGAAACATAAGTTAAAACAAAGACGCACATGTGTGTCTTGCAGTTGTCAACATAGCTGTGTGCGAATATTTTTAGTTTTATCTGATTGTGTTAAATATTTGCTGTGCAATATTGTTGGTACACACAGTCTTGTACAACTCCGTGTTGCCATTTCGTTTTTTGACACATTGGTTCTCAGCTCTTGTTCTGCGTGTCAAAGTTCTGCTCGCTTAGAATATATTTATATAACATGGAAACACTGCTCTTGAATGCATGACATAGTTTGTTGAAGTGTTTAAAGAGGAATTGATTGAATCTTAGTGTGAGGATGTATTCTGCAGACTGACTTAATAATCTATCAGCGATTTCACAACTTTTAAATGAGGTCACTCTGCATAAAACGCTGTAGCAAACTCGAGGTCATCCCACAGAGCAAATGAAATCAAGCGATGTTTTATCACGGTGACGGCATTGCAATGTCTTTATTCACAAAAATCGCACGTACAATATCAAAAGTATGGCAAAACATGAAATTGTTCAGACATGCTAAAGGAAAGGTTTCCATGAAAAACATGAACTTATTATACTAAATGTCAAAAACAATGCTCATACAGAATAGCCTATTGCAAATTTAAGTTTAACATAACACTGCACATTGGGCCTAACGCAGTGCACAAAGGTAAGAGACATTTATCTTCATTTCTGTTGAAACACAATGCTGGATGATAGGCAAGAGGTTAAAACATCACAGAAACAGTTAGCCTACATAACGACCGAAGTGTAAATGAAACGTGATGCTAAAAATTGGCATGAGGACTTTGGAAAATCGATTCTTTAAACCCCTGTAATTGGGTGGGAGAGGGACTAGGCTATTTGGACGTTGCAACACTAACATGCACATATGTGAGTGACATTTATACCGAAATTTTAGATGGGAATACATACGACATAATTGGAACGGTATGCAAAAACATTGGATCAATATTTGCTCAACCAAATAAGACACATCATCACAAAAGTAGAAAGATTGCATTGGCCTTGTGCTGTTTGAAAACACATATTACAAGCGTTTGGATCTTTTCAAATATTTTGACGAAAAACAAAAAGTGTGTAGGTTACAGGGAAGACATGGTGAGAGCTTGATTGTACATCTGGAGAAAGATTTTTCGGAATAACTAAATCACGTAATCAACAGAAACGAATATGGTCGAGGGATTCGGCTACCAACAACATGGAACTTGATTTATTTTAATGGTAACTTTTTTTTCTACCCTTCAACTTCACGCATAATATGCTTCCCAGACAACAAATCAGTTATTTTTTACATTGATTTAACGTTAATTGATGTAAAAACGACAGATTTGTTGTCTGGGTTGTTCATTAACAACTACCCAGCGAGGAAATCAGTCTTTTTTTTACATTGATTCAACGTAAAAAAAAGAACCGATTTGCTGAATGGGTATAGCAACCGTTAATACTTGCCCAGAGCTGATTGGTATTCAATTTGGAGTGAACAAACAGCGATAACTCATCTTTGTTCGACATAACTATTGGTTGAAAATCAGGTAAGTAGCCTAATGATTGTCTTGGATGGACGTTGTTGTTTGCGAGGTAGGCTAGTAGGAGAAACGTGCATTGAACAGCATAAGTGCCAGTGCAGGTTACAGACAGAAAGTAAGTTTTTTATTTACATTGAGGTGGAATTAATGCAAAAAGAAACTGATTTACTGGTTAGAAGATGAACGAACTTGATGGGCGCAACTGGCCCAAGAAGGATTGGAGAAGAACTCGGCTGGCTAAAAGCACTTATCAACGGATAAAATGTCCGCAGACGTTGAATCAATGTAAAAAAACGGTTGATTTAATGTCTGGGTAGTTGCCAGCCAGATAAAATCACGAGTGCAAATGAGGCTATATGCCAAATAGGCTATACGTGGACTGGATGTTTACAAAACATATAATTACACAGTTCACCAGAATCCAACGAAGCCAGGCATGATTTGAAACATTGATGCAGCGTCTGAAGATCGTGAGCTCATTCACATCACAATTTCTTTACGTCAATATAAAAAGTATAAATGATTTGCTGGTTGGGGAGCAGAATCTCATGATAAACAAACTTCAAACAAGTGCGAGGAATCCTTAACTGATGGAAGTAAACTCAGAGAGTTGGCTGTTTGATTGTAGAAAACTAATAACCTGAACGGCATTTCACGGACAAGACATAGAAGGACAGGACAAGAAGTGAAATTCGAAGCCACAATGACAAAATATAATGTTTAAATAAGAAAAAAACAGACCATGAAAATACTGCAGCTTAAAAAAATAAATACAGCTACTGTAAAAGTAACGTATAGAAAACCGATTTAAAATGAGTTTTTCAATAGTTAAAGACAATACGCAATAGTTGAAAAAAAAGAGCACACAAAACAAAGACGACAAAAGAACACTGAGATAAAAAAAATGGGCCAGACTCTTTTTCACCGTTCGTCTGCAACAGAATCTGCAGAAAGAACAATTTGCATGAGTGAAATAATAATGTTGAATAGTGATCAAAAGGTGCTCGAAATAACCATATGCCTACCATTGACTTTACGAATATATCATTGCATAAAAGTAGTAACTCATTGCGCACAATCAAAATACCATCACCTACCGTTACTTTACAACCACACAATCTCACAACTGTTAGTTTTTATTCATGTAGTCGTTGTTGCTATAACGGAATTCTACTTCTTTCAACACACAACTTTCTTTGTTGCCTAGGCCTATCACTTTTACTTGCTCAGTGGAAAAAAATAAGAAGTATAGTTTCCGACGATGATATTTGAAGCCATTTCGTTAATTTTTGTGGCCAAAATCATAGCAACACCTCCACAGCAAGTGATCTCTTGGCGCACTAAAGTCATGTAGCTACAGCAGAATTCGTCTAATTCCTCAGTTCGCCTAATTCGTCATTTAATCCACTTGTGGTGACGAATTAGGTAAATTCTACTGTATAAGACATCTCAACCACATCTCTCACCTTCTACCCCCAATCGTAGGGTCGGTCGTCTTGAAAACTTTCTGACGCAAACAAATAACGCAAGAGTCGCTATGGAGAAGAGGGTGATTCCCCCGATGAGATACGTCATAACGACACGAAAGTACCCCGCGCACTCAGGGCAGTTGTACCTGCAAGGCACTGTCGCATTACATGCAATGTAGACCAAAGCGGTTTTGGGCGGAAAAATTCGGTTGTTTTTGTTAAATGGAACAGCTAACTTTCGAAACCTCGCAGCCAATGACAACTGAAGCAATGAAATCTTAAACCAGGAAGTGAAAGAGAACATTTTCCCATAAAATTCAAATAGTTACGCACTGCAAAGTAGGACATCCAGTGGTGGTCGGTCTTGGAAGTTTTCGTACAGTTTCTCAGCCAAACAACTGCTTGATAACCAACTTAACAGATGATTTAATAAAGCTATTAATATGGTAAAGTTTATCTCTCTCAATTCTAAAACATTTTCCAACTTTCATACATGCAAAAGTTAGTTGATTGTTGTAATACGAATAAAAAGATTAACATAACGCCAAATTTTTTGAAAAGTCAGAATTACTGCTTTCGTCATTCTGAATAAACTTGTTATCCTAAAAACTCACTCGCATGGGTTGAGCCGCTGGATGATGACGACAGCAATACCGTTTGCAACTTTATCCATGAAACTCATTGCCCCGTATACGAACGCACCAGTGCCCTGGAAAAGAAGATTAGTGGTTGAACCAGCAAAGAACAAACGGAAGGCGAGGTTTAACGGCAAAATGTAGCAGTTTTATCAAAAGAACAGAAAAACAAAACAAAAATTTACAAAAAAAAGCACATCTTATACACTGCTTCATGCTCTGAAATATTGATGGAGACATGCAAACTTGGAGATGTAGGTGGTTGGGAGTGTGAGAGATTTATCAAGAGCAAGACAGTGTAGTACAGGGGTGCTAAAAGTTTTTTTTAGCCACATGCCGCATTAAAATCTTTACTATATTTTGACAGAGGCCGAATAGTGTTCCCGCGGGCGAAATACGGCTCGTACTTTCGGCACCTCTGCACTAGTCGAAGCATTTACAGCTTCGATGAAAGACTCTACATCGAGTTTGAACGATGAGGCTACTCATGTAAAAAATTGCCACGTTAACACATCAATCCATTTTTTTTATTGATTCAACATCTACAAACGTTGAATTGATGCAATAAAACTGTTTTATTTTGCTTATAATTTGCTTACTGAGTCTTTCCCGATTAGACTGGCAGTCATCGACAGTGACATGACAAGAATGACAGAAGTTCCAATGCCGAGGATGACAGCTTGACCGAACACCTGCATGCTGTACTCTTCCATGAAGTGGCCCCACACGCAAGATCCAAGGACAAATATGGCACCCGCTAAATAAGTTGGCTGTTGAATAGAAACAAACAGGTTGAAGTTGATCCCACAGCAAGCACAAGTTTATTTTACTTAAATACATCTGGCAACAATAAAGCAAGGCAAAAAAAGACAACATGTGTTTGTTGAGCAATGTTTGGACACAATTTTGATGGATAAGTAACTTTCATTAACCACAAGCTAACAAAACCAAGCAACACCATTTAATATCATATAAAAGAAAAAAAAGTGCGAACTTTTTGGGGATACACTACTTAACCTTGCTTGACAAGGGCTGATGTGTAACGCCGAAAACGTTCGCACTTTATATATTTTTTGTATATATACTTCTTTTTTATCCAATTAAGTAAAGGGTTACCTTTTTCAACCATAAGCAGACGAAACTAAGCAACAACATACCACTTAATATGATAAAAGAAGCAAACGTTTTTGGCTATACAATTCATCTAGTCCTTGTCAAGCTACTAAAAGAAACTAATTCTACACTAAATACGAAATGTTAGAAAACACACTGTACTAGTCTACTAGACAAATAAAACCTAACAACCACACTGCATTTAACATAATGTAATAACATGAAAATAAACTAAAAATTACAAACATTTTCGGCCATACTCATGTTAGCTCTTATCAAGTAACCAACAACGGATATGTCAATGGCGCGTTTTGTAATTTTCACCTAAAGTGAAACAACAAAACTGATCTACATACACAAAATCGAAAAAAGAAACGCATAAGAATGAAACGGCAGGGCAGAGGATAGGAAAAATCACATGACGTTTAATTGCACAAGGAAAAAACACACATCAATGACGTAAAATTACGTGAAGACTTTAGCAGATAGGAGGCTGCATTACACAGAAAATAGCCTAAACGTTTGTCTTCTTTTTACGACAACTTCTTATTTCGTGTCACGATAAATTTTGCAAAATCAATTAGCAACGACGGCAACAAAAAACTCGGCGAGCATAAATTGCTTTTGTTTATGTTGTTCTGACGCACAGCAACGTTGCTAGGAATCACATGATGCTGATGACAGCGCTGGCATGAAACATAGTTTTCCAGCCAAGCATCTTGAGACCGGGTGAGTGTCATGATTGTCGCCACAATCAACGCATTGCCATAGAAACTTGCCTCAGGCTTGAATGAATTGACGGTACAAATGCGGACACTAGCCAATCCCCAACCAGCAAGTCGGTTCTTTTTTTTTTATGTTAGATTGATGTCTTTATTCAACGTTTATATTGTTGACAGATCCAATCTCAATCAAAACAAAAAAACTGATTTGCAGGCAAGGTTGCCTTATAAGAGATACATTGAAAACATGTAAGAACACCAATAGCGTTGTCAATTTAATATGTTAACGTTGCATTCATTGATACCCTAGCCCAGGGTTACTCAACTAATCTTAACAAAGGTCCAGTTTGACAAGTAGAATATTTTTAGCGGTCCGGTGAATAAGTTATTTCACACGCAACCACGAAAGTTAAATCATCTGTACCAAACCGCTTTTTTAGGTAAAATTTAACTCGAATTGGATTTCTGAAAAAGTGTTGGGGAGTCTGGGAGTCGAAGCACCCCAGCAACTAGGATAATCACAGTAAAAATTGCTTCCTCCCAGTAGAAATCTGTTTGAAGAAGCCCTGAAACGTGGCAATGAGGTTATTATTCCAAAAGTTCAAGGTTCACCATCAACATCAAGGAAGGTCCGGATTCGGACCGCGGTCCGCCAGTTGAGTAGCCCTGCCCTAGCCTATGGCGATCTACATACACGGGCCTTGACAGCGTGGGAACTGGAGGTCTGACTGAAGGCCGATATAATTTTGACTTTAAAATCTTGGCTAAATTTAATATATATCTCTTTGAAATGATAGTTTTGAGAATTTAAATTTCCAAAGAGTGATCCAAAAGTGTGTGAGAAATGCTTAAAATTTCATGGAAGGATAAAATCACAAACAAAGATGTACTATCCAGAATACAAACCAACATGGAAATTCTACAAACAATTAAATCAAGAAAATTGAAATATTTTGGCCTCATGATTCGCAATAATTTTATTCAAAGACAACTACTAGAAGGAAAAATGAACGGCAAACATACGAAAAACCACCAAGAATTTGGACTAATGATATTATTGAAGACTGGTCAGGACTTAATTACAAAAATGCAGTAAAAAAGATCTCACAACAGAGAAACTTGGCGTCTCATTGCCTCCGACCCTCGACGAGAGGAAGGAACTTAATGATGATGAACACAGATTCTCAAAACACTGCAAAACTCTTATCTTAATATTAAGTTAAAAAATGACAATTTTTTTTCTATTTACCAATGTTGGCAGAAACTTTCAAATTTCCAGCACAAGTGGCAAAATCTACTCCGTTATTTGAATGGCAGCAATAGCACAGAAGTAACTCAAAATTACGCAAATATACACTTACACAAAGACTATATTTATTCACTAGTACCGTACTCAAAGTATCAACTTATACCAGCGATTTTGGCTACTAAAAAATCGGCCTTCAGTCAAATTTTAAGCTGCACGTTGTCATGGCCTGTGTATAAAGGTTGTCATGCCCTAAGCCCCAGATAGCACTACCGGTCTGTTTACGCTAATTCAAAATTAGCAGAGTGTGGAACATTAAGTATGCAGACATTAAATCAAAATGAAAAGCAGATTTTACTTGCCAAGCCGGGAAAAGTTGTTTATTTCAGACGTTGGAGCGATATGAAAGTGCATAGTTTTGCTGGGAAGAAACTTATTTTCCGTTTTCTATCTAGCTAAGAAATTCAATCTTTTCTAGAGCCGTCAACGTCTGCAGACGTACTGTTGCTCTTCTTGCCAGCCCCGTACTCACTTCTTGTTTGAAGAATCTTGTAGACTGTCGAATGATGATGGTGGCGATGAAGCTGGACACATACGAAACGAGAGGAACAATGGCAATGAATTTCTTGTGTAGGTGCAATGTGTCCGTCAGGTACATAGGCATGTAGACCTGTGTGGGGATAAAGACAATGAATTTAAAGTATATATATTCGTTTTACCAGTCACGTTATACTATAGAATGCGTAAATGAGACACCCACAACAACGAAAAAACTCAGCACATTCCAAAATAACACCATGAAAAGCATGACTAACAAAAGGCTACTTGACCACATGAAAATAGAAGACCTATACAGTATACACCCAATTGCAGCAACAATAAAATCAAAAGTTCTAAAACTGTTCGGTCATACTAAAAGATAAAAATACGGAATCAGCAAAATCAACGAAAAGAGAAAACGTGGTGGACCACTAAGACGTCGGCATGACAACACCGGACGAACTCAATTTGGCCACACTGGACGAGCTAGCTATAAACCATGACTCATGGAAACAGATAACCCATGTTGATGCGTAATCTGCTTCAAGTGGAGATGGCGATTGAATACATAGTCATATACTGTATACTGTGACCGTTTACGCAATATATGTTACAGAGCGTCCATTTTTCAACGCTGAAGAAAAACGAATTGAAATAGATGGTGTCAGCACAGCATTTGCATCGAAATCACAAAATCTGATCGTTAATAAATGAGCCAGGGAAAAACGTGACGTAAGACCTTCCGCTCATAATCCAGGCATGACATACTACATTTTCTGCAAAGTCATCATTGTCAAAGTTTCTTGAAAGCTTGTAATTCGTTTAAGAAAATAAGTTAACCTTGTCAAACTTTCAAAGCAACGCTCAAAGCGGAACAGTAGGCTTAAACATAAAACGTTTTGAAAGATAACTGAATCATTGGACTAATCAGAAGTTACAGGAACAGCGTTTCAACCAATCAGAAGTCGAAGGGAAAACGGTTCTGATATAAAGTAAATTAAGTCAACGTTTCGTCCACAGCTTGGGGTAGAGGGTTAAGGCAGTGGTAGTCGTTTCGATGACCTGTATCCACCCAAACCATAACTCTGTTTTTTTTTGTAATTACCAAACAAAGTGCAAAGCAGGGATCAACTCTCTGGCTGAATGCTAGATTGCTAGAAGGGTCACAATCGGACGATATTCACTTAAACATGTTCTGATTGGTTGGCGGCGCAATCGGGTCTTACAGGGAATTGTCATGTTTAAGTAGCCACCAAACGGAACACTAGGAAAAATCGACAAAACCTAGTGCAGTATGTAGAACGCTACACAAATAGGCATCAACATGGAGGCTGTGTATCCAGTGATGAGTTTATAAAAACCATGTTGTCTATAGAATATTAATTCCGGTGACAATAGACACTAAGCGCTTGTGACTGCATTTTAATGTTAAAGTTTTCGAGACGATATTCCGTTTCGATGCAAATTTCCTTTGTTTTGTTTTCACTCACATTTCAAGGTATTCCGTTTCACTCAAACACGACCTGTTTCAAACAACCTACATCAAAGACACACTTTACTCATGCACACACTCAACACCCAAAATGCGCCGTTTCTGTGACGTTAAAAATGAAAAACGCAATGATGACAACTTTGGTTAACCGCGTGATGAAATTAGCACTGGAGCGTGCACGTCGGAAAGCACCGATCACATACGTACACAATACACATGTATGATTACTTTGCTATGTCTTGACAGCTGTGATCAAGAAATGACAAAGTTGTAGTTTAAATCGTTTGGGGAATTTTTTGAAAGATTTGTTTTATGAGATCAAAATATCTACAGTAAATCAAAATATTCTGTCTAATGTTTGACTAAAATACTGAACCAATCAAATCCTCCACAAACACGTGCGATTGATTATTCACAATCACAAGGGACCAAGTCCACCTTTCGCTCTCCATTTTGCTACAAAGAAGCCTGATCTTCACCTTGAAACATCAAAGTCGATGTTCAATCCTATTTCCGATGCTGCTATATTTTGTGATACCATCTGCCAAGCGTCTGTGAGCTGGTGACACATGGATGTAATATCAACTGCAATAAAATCCCTCGATCACCGAGCATGACTTGGGAACAGCTGACAACGAACTTATTGTGTTTTTTGCTGAGTTGCACTTTTGCAGAAACAAGTGCATTTGTAGAGATTTTGCAAGCCAACAACTCAACGGGTATTTGTGTTGAGGTCATGTACTCGTAATTCATGTGACTACAAAGATAAACAGAAACCTACACAATCCCCCAACAGAGGCATGTGATGAATACAAAGAACTGGAATTTCTGACAATTCATTTCCAATGGTCGACTTTGGTTGTCAGAACATGTTGTTAGGCGAAAAATACGAAATTTGCCTCTAGCTAAAATCTCCACACCGGATAATTATAATGTGACAAAACTAGTACGTTTCGTAACAGACTGTTTTAAATAACAATGTTAAACTAGCACACAGTCTCAGCAAAGAGGTGACAAGATGATTCAATTCGTGTGTTTACGAAATTAGGTGAAATTTCGCAGTGATTCAACAGCCAAGAGGTGGTTATTTATAAAAAAGTAGACATTTCAAAGGACAAGGCAAGGCAACAAGTCTGTAATAAGAAACTCACCTGTGAAAGATTGACGCAAAGTCTTGTGAACATGTATAAGAATGCAATCTGAATACAAACAAAAATGATCATGAAATAAATTGATGACTTTGACGCAGTGAACTCCATCATAAATATTCCTTTGGTTTTGAGGTCGTGTTAGCTGCAACGAATATCCCAGACAGCAAAAGCGATTTTACCAATGTACAAATGATGGATTTTGCTGCCTGGGATGCTATTTCACAACCCAAACACTTTTTCACGCACGTTTTGAACCCTCAAAGTTTGTTTAGGATCATGCAATGTTAGTGACAACAGATATCGACGGCATAGTGTAGGCCTACTGTAGTGGGGTCTGGTACTATTCGGCGAGTCCGATTCGGAGAGTTCCCTATTCGGAGACAGCCTTTTTCGGAGAGTTCCCTATTCGGAGATTTTTTGAAATTTTTTTTTTTAAAATTAATTATTAATTATTAGGCTATTAATTTTAAACATTAATTATTTAAAAATTATAGGTTTACTCTAAACTGCCACTTAGGTTTTAACTTCATCTTTTATGGCAAACGCTATTTGGCAACTGTCTTTTTTTAGTTGACACGTTTTCGCTGAGACTTTATCTCATTAACCCCTATTGTTAATCATGAAAACTGTTGTTTTGATGTAAAACACATATTTTAAACGGACCCAGACAACAAAATTCGTCATTTTTACATTGATTCGAACGTCTGCAGACGTTGAATCAATGTAAAAATGACGGATTTTGCCGTCTGGGAAGGCATTCAAAGGTAAACACTGGATAAAATGCAAGAATGCAAAAGAAACAATATCGTAAAATATAATACAAAATTCTCTAAATACACAGAAGAATCGGACATACATCTCTCTGTTATCATTTTTAATGTAAAAATTCCTTTTGTGGTCCCTTTGTCTGAAACAAATAAAAACTGTGCTGTTGAAATTTCCGATTGTAGTTTTGGTCTCAATCTCATCATCATGATTCGGAGTAAGATGTTTGTTAGGTGATTCACAAGGCTAATTGTTCTGTGGAGTGAGCATTCTGTTGCTCCGGTTTTCTTTGGTAAAGTTATGAATATGGAACGTACCATATCACTAGGGTCTTTCCGGTGTCATAAATATGATTTAAGATCTCAGTGGTTAGGTCTAAACCCCACTCATCTAAAGCTTGGAGAATTTCAACTATAAAAGAAACGATATTGTGGAATAAAATACAAAATTCTCTACTGTAAATAAACAGAAGGCGTCGTTGGATTTAGAATTTTGTAATAGTTGAGGATTCTAATATATTCTAAGTTTGCATGCAGACGGCGACGAAGGATACATGTCAATTTTATCTGAGCAAACATTAATAGTTCAAAAATAAATTTAATTCGCTTTTTAGTTTTAAGATCTGAATGGTTAGGTCTAAACCCCACTCATCTAAAGCTTCGATAATTTAAACTATAAAAGAAACGATATTGTGGAATATCCTAGTATGCGTAATGCGTATCCTAGTCAGCTAAAGTTCTGCTGGTCGGGATAACTAGGCTACGGTATTTCAACGTTTAGCGACGTTAAAACAATAAGCCACACTTTTGGTTATCTGTTACTACAATGTAAAAATGAACTGTTAGGCTAACTGGGTTCTTAGAACAAATTTTTACTGGTCGGGATAACTAGGCTACGGTACCCGAGTACGATAATTTCCTTTCAATCCAAGCTGTAGGCCACACATTTGTTGATCCAAACTACCGGTAATCATTTTAACTATTCAAAAGTACTAACTTATAAACATAAACATGATTTTTTTTTGTAACATCTTCTTTTTTTATTTTCCTATCATATCTTAAATTTTTCTGAAGGTGTTGCGGCCGTGCCAAATTTCTTTCAACTCAATCACTTACTTCGGTCACAAGCACGTTTTAACGTTTGCGTTTTGTCGCTTCTACCTTTTTCTCGACCTTTGCTATGTTGACGTGTATTGTTTTTGATATGATGGTCACAAATAAAAACAACTCAACTAAACTGACATGACGAATTATCATTTAATTGTTCAAACATTTTATTTCTATTTTCTCTGCACGATTTCAACGTTTAGCGACGTTGAAGCGATGTAAAAACGGTAATGATAAATAGGCTACGATACCTGATAATTTTCTATTTTTTTCTGCACGATTTCAACGTTTAGCGACGTTAAAACGATGCAAAAACGGCAATAATAATTAGGCTACGGCACCCGATAATTTTCAAAAAAAAAATTCAAAAAAATCTCCGAATAGGAAACTCTCCGAAAAAGGCTGTCTCCGAATAGGGAACTCTCCGAATCGGACTCGCCGAAACGGGCCATTCCGACTGTAGTGTATACTGGTCAGCAAGAGCATTCAGCTGCGGTTCTGCAAGCACTTACAAGCCGAGAAACGGTCGCTTTAGAACTGGAGTCACGAAAACGTAAAACGGATTGAACTCAAAAATGCGATCGAAAACTAATTAAATCAAACTCCAATTTGCTGTTTACATGACGTCAACGAATGCTACTCACTGTGACGTCACATCCTTAATGAGTCACGTGATGCATAAAGGTCATAAAGCGACGACGTTCACAGTAGGAAACATCCTTCAGAGTTAATTCACTAGGAACTTTGATGAAATGTATAGTAACACAGATAGGTCTGTGAATACAACAGAATGGCTGAAACATGTCACTGCAGAATATGTAATGATTCTTGTCGATTAAATCAACGGGGATTTGTCGGCGGTAGTTGTGACACGATTTATGGCATTAGTTTGCACACCGAGTTTCATTTCTCTCTTTTCTCACACGAAACCAGCTATTGTTGGCTCAAAAAAGTAGTAGAAGCGAAAGGTTTCAACTCACCACGTAAAAGCTGGGCTGTTTGAACCAGTCGTACCAGTGAAGCTGCCTGCCATTCGATGGTTCTGCAACTGCACCACACACATAGTTTTGTTTTCGTTAAGTTCATAAGAAAAGAAATCAAAACTTAAACATATTGTTTGGTGTAACCTCATGCACAATTAGTGAAGGTTATCTTTTGTGTAAGCGAACGGTTTTCGTTGGTATCTGCCTCCCGTCTGAAGTTTTTTAAAGACTCTGCTTTGTGAAATTCATGTGCTACAGGGCGGCATTAATGACCTGGTTACTGGTTAGACTTTGAGAACCATGTTAACAACCATCCGGTGGTCTTGTTAAACCAAATGTTTTTGTCGTATCGTGGTTGAAAATTTAAATTAATTGGACTGAAAGACAAGGGAGCCAATAATAATCTTTGTGTTCACTTTTAGGCATGTCTTCAAGTGTCCTGTCAAAGAAACAGCCGCTGTCGCATGCTCTTGAGCGGTGTCGATCCGGCACACTTTCGAGTGTCAACTACTCAACCAGGTTCTTACCACTCGGTTATGTTGCCGACTAAAAATAAATCAGAAACCAGGAACTACGGTGCACCAACAAAATCACAAATATATACAATTGTGGTAGACACTAGACAGGCACAAATGAGATCAAAGACGTATGTTTTTTTTTCCATTTCTAAACTATCACCACAATATCATCACGAGTATAACATTCAATGACAACTTACCAGTGGACCTTCGTCGGTTACTTAATAATGAAGTTGTTTCTGTAGGCATTTCCATGTCATTCTTGGCTGAAACAGCAGCTTCACCTGTTGTATGATATTCATAGCTGTCACTGAATAATGAATATTATCTGGAGCAAAGCTATGACATGGTGATGTAAAAATAGATTTTCAGATGCTCTTAAGTAAGAGGGAATCAAGACAACTGTGTGAACGGAAAAGACAGTTTGAAAGATGTAGGTTAAATGACAGGTGAATGTACAATGACAGTTTGATGTTCTGATCTAAAAATGTCTGGTGAAAGCAAAATTTATCTAAGGAAACTCTCATGAGTCACGAGGTCCAACTTGAAAACCATTTGTCTACATAAAATGATAGAAGTCTTATATATATCAAGAAAATTGCATGATTTAAGTGATGCCAAAACAGCACATCAAACAAACCAACAAATAAATTAATACACAAACCAAATGCAACACAGCACACTCACGCAAATTATTTTTTATAGTCGATCGTTCACATCTTACCACTTTCAGCATTGACTTCAAGCGCTGGTGATTGAGGTTTCTCTTTCAAAAATACATGAAATATTATTGAAAATAATACGCCAATTCCAACCACAGTGAGGACAAGTATCTGAAAACAAGTAAAGTAGAAAACAATATGTTTAGGGCATGAGCAAAATAATGAGAACATTTTAGACTGTTTTCAAATCTGTTTAGTTGTAAAATAAAATTAAAATTTTTGAATGAGACCAAATGCTTTAATACATTTATTGAATGTCCAAGCTGCAAGAAAAAAAATTAAGAAAAATGTACTCTGAAAGAAGTTGAGTCCATGGGTGAAAGGCTGTCGTTCTTTGCTGACGGCATGGAACCATCTGAATCCAACACCAACCAAGCAAGAGAATATACCACAACGGAGCTAGCCACAGTGAATCCATATCTGCCCAAGAAATTAAAACATTGCAAGCAATGAAGGCTCTGGGCACATATATCGCCACTTAATCAAAAATAACACTTAGACCAATAGCAGTAGGCTACGATATGTTAAGACAAGTTGTACAATTGTACCTGTTTCAGGTATTGTATGAGTAAATCTAAAGTTTCTAAACATGTTGGACAACACTTACTGCAGACAACACAATTACAGAAAATAGTTCATAAGCTTGTATCAACATAAATTATTCAAGCTTTCAAAGCTGATTAACTTTATTTACTAATTATGCAGAAGGTAGCCTGTTCAAATAGGCCATTCGGTTGCCTCCAAAATCCATGAAACCTTACACAATATATCATTCTCCAATCTCCATAATACCGCAATAGCACAACAAAGGTCAGGAAAGGTAAGCTTCTACTTCATTGAAGAATTTTTTTTATATGATATACTGTAGCTGTGTGATTTTTATGTTTAGGATATTAAGTATTGTTTAGCGTATAATACTGAAACAAGTGTAACTTGTGATATACGGTAAACTACAAAATTTAGTGGACCAACCTGTAGGAATTCAAGTCAACATTGTCTTTTTCAACATTATTGACTAAGTCAGGTATAAGTGCAAGATGGTTGATTTGCGTGGATGCCCATCCAAATTGAAATATCACCACAAGAGGAGCAAAATAAATGAATTGTGCATATTCTGCTGTTTGGAAATCGCACCCAATGCAGCTCATGAACAGCAAAGGAAATGTTAGACTCACACAAATAGTTCCTACAAAGTAAGAATATAACATGCATCAACTATACAACAATAAACCAGTAGTGTCCAAGTGTTTTTTGTCGTATCCAAGTGTACACAATTTGGTAGTTGAAGATTTAGATTAAGCGGTCAGGATTCAGGAAGCCATGGATGCCAATTTTCATTCCAACCTTCAGGCACTCCTGTAAGTTTCTTGCCAAAGATACAGCCGCATGCTCTTGAGTGGTGTCAAACTGAAGCACTTTCAAACCAAGGTTCTCACCACTCGACCATACACGCCTACATAAATTTTGATGTCATCCCATAACTCATAACAATGATGGTTTCACAATTTTGAAACAAAAACATCCCGACATTGTCACTACCAGCACATAGAATTATGATACCATCAAGACTAGAATAAATATATGACATACGTGTTGTAAGCCTACATGAAAATTAGTTACTAGTTCACTTAAAATCGTAGCATGTTTCATCTCAATTAGGATCATTCAGAAGGAACTTATACAAATAGAAATTCAAATGTGTTGTGTGTCCATAATTTTTAAAGAGTGATTACAAAATCAAAACATACACTTATTGACACATTAATCCTTCAATATTTCAGCAGTTTTGTTTGTTTCGAACACACAGTCAGTAATAAAAGTTTATTTTAAAAACTGAAATAAGATATTTATATATGAACGGGTCTCTGATGTATAATTACAGCAATTTAAAAGCAATTATTAACAGAGGGAAACAAAATTCTATTTACAATACTTTGACAGGTATATATGCTCAAGAGTCTAACTGTAAACCTACAAAATTATAACCTAATCAAGAAAAAATTCTTACCAACTAAATGCCATGATTTTCGCCGGCCGTATTTGCACACAATACTAGATCTATCAGACTCATAACCAACAAAAGGGGTAGCTATACCGTCAGCAATTTGCCCAATAAGCAGAAGATATCCCGCCATACTACTGCTGAATTGTAATACCTGAAACAACGGTATATAATTATTTTTATTATACCTGCTGTCCACCTTGTTCAAGTGTCAATGATAATGCAGCAATGATTAATGATGTACTGTAATACAACTGAAAAAGCATCAAAAAGAAAAAGCACTCACATATAAAAGCTATGATCGAATTAAAGCTAAGCAAGCTGTTGATCCAATGGCAATTTTTGTAAACATTTCATAACAAAAAATGGATACAAATGAGGTTTATGTTACATTTTAAATGATTATTTTTTTTATTCTTCTCCGATTGTGAATAATAAAGTTTAATTGTTTTTCAATTCAAGTTTTCTTTTAATACCTGTTAAATTTGAGAATTTCCTTAACTGAATTTTTGTTAGTAAAAAAGAGATGTGGTCACGTTTGAAATTAAATGCAAACTTTACAACACAAAAGGTTTGCTCTAATCTACTCAGCAACATTGCATTTTAAAGTAGTTTTTACAAGCCTATTTTGGGAAAATGACTAGTAATGATACTGACTTGAAAACACATACTTTAATTTTAGTTGTATTTTCTTCCTTGTATTGGTGCTGAATTAATGGTGCATGTGCAATCTTACATTTTGCAAAAAGGTACGCTTGAGTATGAGTACATGATATCATGCTTGAGTGGAGTACATTTATCATCGCCTCCTAAGACTATGGTTTCTACATATGGTAACTATGGCCTAGCCAATGTCTGAATAAAATTGTTTAGGAGTTTTTATCATATAAAGTGGAAAAAACATCTATGTTAAAAACCATTGTATATAGTCCATTAATTTGAATTTCAGATCTTAGCGGCAGTTCCGACCACCTCACAAATATTTTATGATTGAAAAAGATTAGACAAAAATTAACACTGTTAATTATAACAGTTCATTTATAATTAATGTTTTCACAACTTTTATCATTTTGCATTATATGTCACTTGTTTTTCACTTTTTAAAGCATTTTTTGAGAAAACTCTCCATTAAAAAAAGAAAAAATGGCTTCCTGACTTTTATGATGACAATTCTATGTTTGGTGTGATCAATGTTTAACAATTTGGATGGAATTGTACCTCAAAATAGCAATCACAAAATAAGCTGTTGTGATTTTATCACACACAACAACACTACCACATTATTATAGGCTTTAGAGCAGTGTTTCTCAATGCCCCCTTTATAAACTGGTGAAATTTTACCGCCCCCCAACAAAAACAATTAATTACCAAAAGCAAATATATATTTGCGAGCATGAAAACAGTATACTGGTAGTAGCCTAGTGGTTACATCATATTGGAACTCACCAGCCAAAATAATAAATCCGTTAAATCATATCATGCTTTTGGGTTCATTCAGGTAAAAGCAATGCAAACACATTTACAGTGTATTTACGTGTACAGCTTCCCAAAGGATGCAAACTATTGCATGAACACTTTGTACACTTTGTCTCTAATTTTGTCGCATAAAAAGATAGAGAAAAAATATAACAAAGCCGATGTCGCTGATCGAAGTTTCCGCAAACATTTTAAACTTTTCTCCTTAAATTAATCATTGATTTCTCTATGAATTAATTTTTATGGGCCACTACGAAATAAGTGTGACTAACCCAAACCCTAATTTGATAACCCTAACCCGAAAGTGAGGTTTTGTTTATCAACTATTATTTCAAGATACTTAGCATGGTCAACAGCTCCGGCAACTCCAATTAGCGACTTAAGCGGTTAGTGTATTTCTTCCCTTGATCTTTTCAAAAGAAAAATTTTGAAATGTTTATGGCAACTCTGATCAGCGACTTTGGCTTTGTTGTATTTTTTTCTCGATCTTTTCAGGGGCGAAATCGGGAGATGAAGTGTTCAGGGGACGGAATAGGTTGCACCCTTCCCAAGTATATAACTGTAGAGCTTTGAGTTTTTATAGATAGACGGCTAGACCCTCAGCCTTCTCATTGGCATGTAAAGGACTTTGCTTGTTAATGAAAATGTTGCAAATGCGAGTGAAGTGAAAAAAGTTTTACGAACGGGAGTAGAGAAAAAATTTCAAATATAATATCAATGGAGTGTAGAAACGTTGAATTGTCAAAGCCGGGAACCAAACATGGCCTACCGGCGTGGTAATTTCAGCAGCTATTTAATAACTTCTAGGATGACATAACACGATGGTGGCCAGGAGCTTAGAGGCATGCATGAATTATTAGGTATGCAAGTCGAATTTTTACTTGGAGTACTTTAATATATATTCTTACCTTATGAAGAAAGACTAAAAGATAACTGAACCACATTGCAGCACACAAATCATTGAGAATATGCCCCACACTGTAAGCTAATTTTTGCAACTTGGACAATGCCATTTTTAATTGTATAATTACTAGTAGCCTACACTTTAACTTTACTAGCCTAGTGTCAGTGTTACTACTGTAAAGTAAACATGAAAAATACATTAAAAAGACTCAAACTAATAATACGTTAGCTTTTTAGATGTTCAAAACTATTGACAGAAGATATTCTGTACAGTAGTAAAGTGGTTTTCAACCTTTTTGGTTGAACGGAACTCAATGAACCATTCCAAAAGCTCGAGGAACCCCTGTTCAATAATTTAATTGCCTTATGAAAAAAACATCGTTTGATTAATAAAATTAAATTAAAATACTTATGTTCAGATTTTTTTATGTACCGTACAATAAAATTACAAACTGGAAAAAACGAAAATTCGGGATCGCAGCAAACATGTTAAAGTGTAGCAAATTTATGGCAAACCTAATCAATATTTGATTATATTTAAACAATATGCATATAATAATAAAATAGACTCTCGAATTTGAATGTAAACTTGCGGAACCCCTAGACTTACTGGCAGAACCTTAGGGTTCCGCGGAACCCTGGTTGAAAACCACTGCTGTAGTACAGTATAATGGCTTTGAAGACACAAGTTAACATAATTTTCTTTCAACAAATTTATTGGAAGTGGCTATTTTTCCACACTTAATGCCATGGTTACAATCAGGTGTTGCCAGAGTTAGGATTAAAGTTAGGAAGGGTTAAGGTAAGGGTTAGAGTTAGGAATAAGGTAAGGATTTTGATCTTTGCCCAGGACTAAAAAAAATTTCCAAAATACAAGTTTTTGTTTTCAACAGCTTTAAACTTTTCTCAAAGTAGGGCAGAATTCCTTATCTGGCAACACTATTGAGGCTATTATTACACTATATAGTGTCAATATAGCCACAGCCAAATTTATTTCACATTGTTTGATCTAAAGACAATGCTTTTCAAACACTTTAAGAAATCACCAAGTACTGGCAAGCTTATAAAATTTGTCAAAATATAGGCTAGTACAGTAGGCTACTCAATTTACAAAACGCTTAAACAGTTTTTTTTGGTCTTGACTTCATAGTAAAATTAGGTAATACTTAGGCTACTGGCAGTTTATTCCACCAATCTAAAAATGGTACGGTACAACGTTTGGATGCAGGAAAATTAACCAGATGTGCTTAGTGCTGGCCTACTGCGCTATCGTTGCACCACGGTTATCAACGTGAAACAAAACTAACTTTTAGATTACAGATGCTGCACTCAAAACGGCTTCATAAGCCACCAGCAGTGTCTCAGCTTTTATCTTTTCATGTTTTTCAACTATTCACACAATCACACTCTGATCTCTGACCCACTCACAACACCCATGATCATTGGACTGTGACTGGTTACATAACTTCAATCATGCGTGATAGCAATGGCATAGATCTCTGGCACCACAAGTGTTTTTTCAACAGAATCAAACTAGCCTTCGAATATCTCCAACAGGAGGAAAGTACCCCACATAGCATATGAGCGGCAAGGGGACGCAAATACCACTCAATCATTTTGAAGTTATAGTAAAATTTTTATTGAAGAAATGTTTTAATAAAGTTTGGTAGAAAATTTTCTGGTCATAATAAATATATAAAATAAAGTTGAATAGGTCCAGTGAAAAGTTTGGGTGTTCATCAGAACAATTATCGAATCTAACACTGGTTGCAACGTTCATCTGATAAAAGTGAAAATAAAAGGGACGACAAACGAACAAATCAACTAATAATCAAGGACAAAATTAATTTAGACGGCAGTCAGCACTGATCTACAATTTTACGATCAGTTTAGTTCAGAATTTAGAACACCAATTCTTGAACTACCGTACCCGTAGCGTTTTTTAGAATGAATAGAGTTTCTAATTTGGAAATGAGAATTATATGTAAAATCTTATTATTTATATCATGTTTGAATATGTTTACGATTGTAGAACAACTAAGGTCGAAAGGTGAACTCATGTTAAGATTTCATTATAAGCTTAGAGGGTAATTGCGGAGAAATTGAATAGGCCTATAGTTGCTATTTCAACTTGAAACTGACGCTATTTCTAAGTTATTGTTGATGAAATCAACGATTTGACGTCACAAATGCAACGTTTTGCTAAAACGGAGAAAATTGAGCCATCAATCGCTATTGAACAAAATCACTGATGAAAGCTGCGGTTGGATCATTGCGTAGAAAACGATTTATCAATTATATTTTTGTTCACAACAAGTGAGTTTTTTAAGAAACACAAATATTTTGCAAAAAAGTTGGAGAAAAACATTTTGCACAAAGTTGAAAACACTGAATATTCATCAAAACACTCTGACGTGCCAATTTTTATTTTATGACTTATTCTCGTGCCAAAGTTAAGTGATAATTATGTTTAAAACTATTTTTTCTACTATAAAAAGTGTTTTTTTACAAAAACAAAGCATCGCTTTTCAATCGCTTCGTAGGCCTAATTGAGAAGGTGCAATCGCAATTGTAATGTGCTACCGAGCAAGGAGTACATCTTCTGTGCAAAGTCTTTTAAATTAAACTCTTTCGGAACGGATGTTAGGCCTACTTGCTAGCACATCAGACACTGCGGTTTACCGTTGCTATTGCCGGAAAATACCTTTTTCCCCTAATAGAATTGAACTCACTGTTTTCCTTTGATGGCTAATGCAGAGCTAGTGCAGAGCATTTTCACCCTGTTAGCTAAGTGGCTCCGCGCTCGACTGAAGATCATGCGGCGCTAGTTCGGCACTCGGGGTGTGCACTTGAGCAACGCATTTCAGGAGTGCTCTCCATTCAGCGGCACTTAGTGGATGGAACAATTCCCTAGTAAACAACATTTCAACAATCGGAAACTTCACTCTGCCAATCTCGGTAACCTGCACTGCGTCAATAGCCTCTACAAATATGCGAAATTAGTAGGAATAATCTATCAAGGCTTTGTCAGTCCGAGAATAAAAATTCTACTGCAGAGAGCTCCATATTGGCTGATGTCAACTAGGTCGCAAGCTCCTCCTGCCACTATTGGTAATAAAAACTTTTTTTTCTTTAATCGCCTGCGTGCTGGAGTTTGGATTGGCCATGCAGTGGGTGTTTCAAATTCATGTCCTGACAAGATCTTTTCTTTGAGCTGGTCACGCTTCTTCTGATGTTGAGGAGAGCACTTCCAGACAGAATGTGTATTTCGACGTGATGTTGGTTGATGAAAGGGCTTAAAACAACCTGTAATCAAACGGAAGCTTTGGTTCCATATGAGATCAATTTTCTTGGCTTGTGCCGAGCGTTGCTTCACTAGGCAGGTAGGCTGTTGGTTATTCCATTTTATGTTGATGAGATGTCATGGCACTATTGCATTTTATCGAGATATTTTGTGGTAGGTCTATGATAACTTTTGGTTATGTCTGAGGTGAGGTTACATTTTTAAAAATATGTCAGCTCTAGGAGCTAGCTAGGTGGATGAATCTGAAAGCAAACAACTGTTCATACAAAACTATTTATATTTTTTGTGTCTGCTGATTTATTTGTTAATAGCTAGCTTTTGAAATAGAGTTCACAAACCAGACAATGTTCGGTCGCAAGGTGGACGGTAAGAAAACTTTAGTTTAAATTGCTTCCTATTGGTTAGTTACTGTTAAAATTATGCTGTTTATCACTTGTTAATTACTTTCTGGTCAAATTACAATTTTCATGCTGACTGTAGTTTTTACTTGTGGTGAGAGTCAGGCTAGACTGGTAGGTTAGCGATAAAAACCAGCCATCCACCGAGCGGGATGCTACATTGGATTTAAACTAAAGACCTCTTAATTTGTGTTGTGTTAAATTGGATTATTCCTAGTAAATGATTTGTGGTGTCTTGTGTAACCACTAGTGTTTATGCATTGTAAATTTCAATGCTAATTGTGTCGTCATAGTGCTGTTTGCACTTGGTCTTTAGTGAATTTGTTTCTTTGTGTAATCAGTTGAAAGGCTAGTCATTTTAACTTGCTTAGTGTTGATTAACTCTTGTGCTGTGTTGAGAAATTGTGTTGTGCTGTTAAACTTGTGTTGAAGTTGTGAGACATTGTTTAATGTTAAGGATAAAGTAAGTGTTGAACTTGTGTTTGCTGGTGGTGTAGCCTCATTAAGTGAATTTGGTTGAATGCACCAAAGTCAGCATAATTATTATCTTAGATCTCGTGTTACCAGTTGTAAGAAAATGTCTGAGCAGTCTGATACAAGTAACAGTGTAGCTGTTGAAAGTGACAATGGGGCCGTACTCGGTGTGAGTTCTGTGGCCAGCCATTCAGGTATCAGTGAGCCAAGTGGTTCTAAAGTGACAACTGTGGTGAATAAACAAGTGTCTTCATCCAAGGAATTGTCCTTGCTGATGAAAGGATTTCTAAGCGTTGAGAGAAAATTATGCGAGTTCAAACATGAGATGTGGACTGCCATTGGTCAACCAGATGCCGATGAGTTGGTCAATGAGCTAATCGAAAGATGTGAGTTGGCAATGACAGATGCCAAGTTCTTGTATGAGAAAATCAATGCTGGTACTAGTTTTTCTGATTCGGCCAAATCTAGAGCCCAGAGATACTGGAATAGCTTGAATGTGACTTTAAGTCAAGTGAAGGAGTTAAGTGATTCTAGAATTTCAAATAACATGAGAGATGAGAATCAGTCCCATGTTCAAGTTGTCACTAGTCCTCAACCGGTCGTAAATAATCATGAGGAGCCTAGGGCAACAGTGCATTTGCCAGATCCTAGTGCTAGTACTTCATACAGTATTCCACCAGTGCAATCCCCAGTGAGAGTTGAGAGTGAGCAAATCCCCATATTTCCAGGTGTCGCCGCCCCATACATGCGGCCTCCACATCTTGGTGTTGCTCCTCCAGTGACATTAGATAAGTTTAGTGGTAATGTGATGGACTACTTAGAGTTTAAACGTAAATTTACAAAATTTGTAGAGAATGTTTACCAGGATGATGATGTACGCATGTCATACCTGCAATCTCTGTGTGTTGGAGAGGCAGGTAGGGCAATTCGTGGCCTTGGTGGTCATGTGAATAGAAGTATGGCTTACCAGACAGCGTGGAATCGCTTAGACCAAAGGTTTGGCAGTCATGACCTTTTGATGGCACAGGTGCGTAATGAGATGCTTAACGGACCTGTCATCAAGGCATATGATTCGTCAGCACTGAATAGTCTAAGAGACAAAATGTTTGAGTGCGAACAGAGTTATCTCAGTCTTGGTTGTTTAGATAGTTTAGACAGTCATGAGGTAATCCATAAATTGTTCAGTCGCTTGCCTGAACAACTTCAAAGGGATTTTGTTCCCTTGTACAGAAAGGGACAAGGTAGTTTTCGTCAGTTAAGAGAGTTGGTAGATAGTGCTGCTGCGGACGCTGAGTGTGCTCTTGGAAAGAAGCTGTATCAGCTGGACCTCAAACCAGCTGGAAGAGCAAAAACTTCCAGAGACCAGCATTCCAGTAGTCATTTTAATAAACGTGTAACAGTAAGTGCTGTGAAAGAAGTCCACTCAGGTTTACCGAGGGCAGAAGGAAAATGCTACATATGTGATGGTGGACATAAACTGTTAAGCTGTGCTGTTTTTAAACAGAAGTCGGTAAATGAAAGGAATGATATTGTCAAAAGTCTCAAGTTGTGTTTCAACTGTTTGTTACCAGGTCATCGTGTGGGTGATTGTTATTCCAAACAGAGATGTCAAGAGTGTGGCAAGCGACACCATAGCTTACTGCACTTTCAGAGACATCAAAGAGAGGTGAGGAGTGTTGGTGACAGTAGCCCTGAAACTAATGACAATGTGTTAATGGCGTGTAACTCTTGTCCAAGTTCTGTTGATGGACTGGGCAGGAAATTGCATAAGGTGGTTCCTGTAAGAGTGTGGCTGCATGATCCAGCAAAGGCTGTGCATACTTGGGCCTATATGGATGAGGGGTCGGAAGCAACTTTGTGCACCCGTGCACTTGCTGAGAAGCTTTGCGCTCCTTTGTCCAAGGCCAAGGTGAAAATATGCACGGCTAATGCTGTGTCAGAAGCTTCGTGGCAGATGAATAACCTGCATATAAGAGGAGTTGACGAGTCAGAGGTATTTCAAGCGAACAGAGTGTTGGTGCAGGATTCCATCGTGAATGTAAGGTCTAGTATCCCCACCAATGAAGTTGCGAAAATGTTTCCACACTTAGAAGATTTGTCATTCCCTAAGATGGAGGTAAATGAAGTTGAATTGTTGCTTGGTCAGGATGTGCAAAACGCATTTCGTGTCACTGAACTGCGTTATGGTGATACTGACCAGCCATTCGGCTTTCATACGGCCCTAGGTTGGGCTTTGTGGGGAGTTGACAAAGTGATGCCCGGTTGTTACTCTGACCAAGTATGTGTTAGTTTTATCAGTGAGTTAAGCCTGCCAGATGAGTCTTGCCAGCAAGTCTTGCAGATAATGGACCAAGATTTCAAGGACCTTGACCTTCCCCAGAATGCTTGTCTTTCACGAGAAGACAAACGTGCGGTCAAGATTATGGAAGAGTCTGTGAAGAAAGTGGGAGATCACTACCAGGTAGCGTTACCATGGAGAAAGGACAGGGTAGATCTCAAAAATAACAGAAAGTTGGCAGAGAAACGTTTAGCTGGTTTAAAAAGAAAGTTAGAGGCTGATCCAGAAGTGTGTCAAAAATATTGTGAAAAAATGAACGAAATGATAGAAAATGAGTATTGTGAACTTGTTCCATTGACTGATTCGCCTCCAGAAGGAAAAATCTCGTATGTCCCACACCACTGCACATCATTGTTAACAAAGTTTCGTGTGGTTTTTGATTGCAGTGCGAAGTGGAATGGTTCTTCTCTTAATGATGGGCTTCTTCAAGGCCCAGATTTAACTAATAGTCTTGTAGGTGTTTTGATGCGTTTCAGGCAGGAACCCATTGCTGTTGTGGCAGATGTCAAAGGCATGTTCTTCCAGGTTTTGGTAGATGAAAAGGACCGTGATGCCTTGAGGTTTCTTTGGTTCCCAGGCCATGATCTGACTCAACCTCCAGCTGAATACCGGATGAGGGTGCTTCTGTTCGGAGCGACTTCATCGCCATCAGTTGCTGCATTCGCCCTACGAAGGACAGCTGAGGAGAACCTCACAAACTCTGGTCAAGACACAGTTAAGACTGTTTTTAACCATTTTTATGTAGACGATATGTGTAAATCTTGTACAACTGTGCAAGAGGCAGTGAGACTAGTGAAAGAACTGCAAGAGCTTTTGAGTAGTGGTGGTTTTAAATTAACAAAATTCCTTTCCAATAACAAGCAGGTTTTAAGCTCAATTCCATCCAAGGACCATGCTTCAGGCGTTTTCGATTTGGAGCAACGTGAACTTCCAACCCAGAAGGCTTTGGGCGTCTACTGGGATGCTGAAAGCGATAGTTTAAAGGTGAAGGTAAATATAAAAGAAAAACCGTGTACTCGACGAGGGCTCCTATCAATGATTTCGCAGACATACGATCCTCTAGGGTTTCTCCAACCATTCATGTTGCCTGCTAGGAAATTGTTGCAAGAGGCCTGCCGCTTGAAATTGGCGTGGGATGAACCTTTACCGGTCGTGGGGGGTGGGAAAGATAGTTGGGAAGAATGGGTGCAGGCACTCCCTAGTTTAGAGGCGGTGTCTCTTGCAAGGAGCTTCAAGCTCCAAGATCGTGTGGTTGACTACATTGAGTTGCACATTTTCACTGATGCTTCCACCACTGGGTATGGTGCATGTGCTTATTTACGTATAGTATATGTGGATAATTTCATTGATTGTGTTTTTGTGATGGGGAAGTCCAGGATAGCTCCCTTAAAACCCGTTAGTGTTCCCCGATTGGAGCTTACTGCTGCTGTTCTTGGTGCTAAACTTGGTAAAATGATTTGTAGTGAATTAGAGTATTCTTTGAGTAGTGTTGTGTTTTGGACTGACGCCACCGTAGTTTTAAGGTATTTGCATAATTCTACCAGTCGCTTTCAAACGTTTGTAGCTAACAGACTGGAATTATTACATACTCTTACGTCAGTGCAGCAATGGCGTTACGTGCCCACCGACCAAAATCCCGCTGATATAGCTTCGCGCGGTATGGCGCCCTCTAAGGTGTCCAATGCAGACATGTGGTTTTGTGGTCCCGAATTTCTACGCGCGCGCGAAAACGAATGGCCAGGACAGCCAGATTTTGTGAACAATATCGAACAATGTGATGCTGAAGTGAAGGTTTGTTCCACTCAACTGTCTGATCCATCAAGTGACTCGATCCATCGATTGCTGCGGTACTATTCAGATTTCAGTCGTCTTCGACGCACGTGTGCCTGGTTATTACGTTTTAAGAAGTTTCTGATGTGGAAAGCTAAATCAGCTCGTGATGCTCCCAAGTGTGGTCTGTTGAGCATGGAAGAATTAACAAAAGCTACGTCCGTGATCATCAAAGCTGTTCAAGTTGAAGCCTTTTCCGACGTGATGCAGACGCTTTACAATCACCCAAGTTTTGATGCCCCGTTTGTCCCAGTAGAAGAAGCTCAAATAAAGAAATGTGCCAATTTGAGAACTGTTCAGTCGCTCAATCCGTATCTTGTCGATGGGGTGCTTCGCGTTGGCGGCCGTTTACAAAGATCTTCGCTGACAGATGAAGAAAAACATCCCATTTTGCTCCCAAGTGATCACCCAGTTACCGCTCTCCTAATTTTGACGTGTCATCAACGAGAAGGACACATGGGAACCCCTCATGTGTTGTCTTTGCTAAACAAAACCTATTGGATTCTGAAAGGAAGATCCACCGTGAAGAGAGTGCTACGTTCGTGTCTAAATTGCAAGTTTTGGGCGGCGAAAGCAGGTCAGCAACAAATGGGTCATCTGCCTGCTCACAGAGTGACGCCGAGCCCCCCCTTCAGCGCTTGTGGGACCGATTTAATGGGTCCATTGCATGTGAAAATCGGAGAAGCTACACTAGAAGAATTCGACTTACTAACCTTGGCAACAGAGGTTGAAAGAATTTTAAACAACAGACCAATTACCAAGCTTGCCGCGACCCCAGATGATTTAGCAGCCTTGACCCCCAGTATGATCCTTACTGGATCGTTATGCGAAGGAGTTGCCCCAGGTGTGTTCATGAAGGCTGATGCGTACCGCAGATCGTGGAAAAAGACACAATACTTAGCAGATGTATTTTGGGATCGATGGTTACAGGACTATTTACCGCTGCTGCAGCCACGCCAGAAATGGTTTGGCACGTCTCGTAATTTGCGCCCTGGTGATCTTGTTTTAGTTGTGAACGAATCGGTCAAGCGTGGTTGTTGGCCGAAGGGTGTGGTCGAGGCCGTAATGCCTGACAGTAACAATTTGGTTCGAAGAGTGAGAGTTCGAATGGCTCACTCAACCCTCGTAAGAGATATTCGTAAACTTTGTTTGTTAGAGGGTTTCGCTGACGAACAGTAAGTTTCTCATTTCGTGTGCATGTTTGTTTAGTTTACTGGTGTATTTTGAATTGTTTTTTTTGTTGTTTAGAAGCAACAACGACGTTTAAGCATAATGTAGAGGCGTACTTGAGTTTAAGCCTTTCATTGATACGTTTAGCTACATCAAGTTTTATGTAATTTCGAAGTTAGTCGTTGGATAGTCTGTATTCGTACTCGATGTCGTGATCGCATTTGATTTCGACTTTCGTACTCATGCACGGTCTGCTATTTGTGTTGTCTTCGCTTGCCTGTCGCCTACGGTACTGTTTCAGTTGCTCGTGTGCCAGTGTCAATTTATCTCTTGTGTGGCATCGTCCTTAGTTAAAAAACGTTCGTTAGCAACTTACGTTTTTGTGGGGAGAATGTTGAGGACGATTCCTATCATTTCATGTTTGCCCCTTTTTGTTTACAATTTATTCTTACTTGAACCTGTGTGACAATGTAGCACAACGAAGTTGCTGATTTCTTGTGTTTTCTTTTCATGTGGTGTTCGGTCGCAAGGTGGACGGTAAGAAAACTTTAGTTTAAATTGCTTCCTATTGGTTAGTTACTGTTAAAATTATGCTGTTTATCACTTGTTAATTACTTTCTGGTCAAATTACAATTTTCATGCTGACTGTAGTTTTTACTTGTGGTGAGAGTCAGGCTAGACTGGTAGGTTAGCGATAAAAACCAGCCATCCACCGAGCGGGATGCTACATTGGTTTTAAACTAAAGTTTTCTTACCGTCCACCTTGCGACCGAACACCACATGAAAAGAAAACACAAGAAATCAGCAACTTCGTTGTGCTACATTGTCACACAGGTTCAAGTAAGAATAAATTGTAAACAAAAAGGGGCAAACATGAAATGATAGGAATCGTCCTCAACAGACAAGCATTAGCAGCGAATATTGAATTTGCTACATCAATACCGTCGATAGTTTGTCTAGTTGTCTAGGGCGTAATAAAAAAACCACAAATATGTCATGGCAGTAGTTTAGTCGTGAAAAACAACAACCCACATATAGAGAAGAGACTAGAAGAAAATAGACAGGAATTGTTCATACTAATCGTTTGAAATATATGGCAGAAACGTTAGATAAGCCGAATTTCGAGTTTTACATAAGATTGTGTCATGCCAGGGGTTAATTAAAAAAAGCAAGTAGTCTAAGCCTAAAAAAGCCTATATTTTCATAACTTTAAAAGAGGTTTGAATCATCAAAAACATAAGCCTACGTATAACTTGTACAGAGATTTTTGAATTGCTTTTTTTTCATGCACGTGTAGCCTACCTTGAGTGCAGACTATGCAAGCCAATTATATCAGGCAAAAAATTATATCAGACAAGCCTACACTTACGGAAACGCGTCAAACCATTTAGTTTATGGGATAATTTCTAAGGTGAGCCCAGGGACATTCCAATGGCAATCACCATTTTTTTTTAAATATTACTGAAAAAACAGCAAATATTTATAATTTAGAAATGGTGACGGCGAGCATTTAACCTACATGTTCATTGTTCATAATATCTATTAAGCGGTTAAGCTTACTGGTAGGCCAATTGGAAAAAACAATCAGATCCAAGCCAGTCTAAAGAAAACTTTATCAAGGTTGAAAATTACTAACTAATTTTGTTAATGTTTATTGACAAAATATTGACGTTGAATTATTGTAGAGGTCTACAATAAGCTAATGAAAGGATGAAGGTCTCCACGCAAACTAACATATAGGCGATCAAAACTCTTCATAGTAGGCTACAGTAAAATACCATAAACAGACATAACTCAGCAACAACACTACATTTAACATTATAAAAACAAAAAACAAAAAGCGAACGTTTTCGGCTAGTCATATAGCCCTTTTCAAGCCTATAAGAAATACATTATTAAAAGAAATGCTAAAGAATCATATAGTATCACAGCAAAAATATGGTCAAAGCTAAACATTTGAGAAACTGCCTCGCTCACACAAAATGATAACTGAAAATTACACAGCACAACGGGTCAAGTATTTCAGAGGTAAAATTAATTGATTGTTCAGACAAGGACTCAGGCAGATTACGCAAGAAAGACAGAAGCACAAGAGATAGTGGCACAAAACAAAGTGAATGCGAGAAACACAAGACGTGATAATTCAATCAAAAAACTGCTAAAAGGTAAGAAGCTCCGCAAGCAAATAATTGCCTGTTGAGCCCTGGGTTTAAAGATTTGATGATCAATGCCTCGTGAATCTTGGTGTCGAATTCGGACAAACACTTACGAACAATTTTGAAAGACTGCAAAGACGGTTTATTGTTAGAGCACGATTGGCAGTTTCTAATATGGTCTTTAATTGCACTGTTTTTATTAAAATTAGCTAAATTCAAATGCTCTCCCACTCTCGTCACCAAATGTCGTGTGGTCATACCAACGTATGACGATCTCGCATCATGCGAGCAAGTGAACTTATACACGACGTTAGAACATAAGCGGAAAGGAGTTTTAGACTTCAACTGAAAATAATAACCAGCTTTAAATGTTTTATAAACGGGAAAAATCTTAACGTTAAACTTCAAGGCAATAAATCTGGACAAACTTGTGGCAAAACGTTTGGATTCCTTGCCAACAAACGGGATTGTTAGAAAGTTTTTGAAATCAGGTTCCTCAACTGGAGACGTAGTGGAAACCGAATTCAAAAATCCTCTAAGAACCTTGTTAAAAAACCAAGTCGGATAATGATTAGCACCAAAGTATGAGCGTAATTTATTAATTTCATTGTTGAAACAGTCATTGTTCGAGCAAATGTCGCGAGCTCGCGAGATAAGGCACTTGATCAAAGCAGATTTGTAATTAGACGGGCAAACAGCGCTGAAATTAAGAAAAAGATTAGTGTTTGTAGGTTTACGCCAGACCCAAGTATCAAATCCATTACCATTTATCTTGATTTCTACATCCAAAAAAGGTATAGTCTCCGTTGCTTTTTCTACAGTAAAATTTATGTTTTGATGTTGCGTATTGAGTACTTCAAGAAACTGTGAACAAGAATTATCGTTATCAAATATGGCAAAAATGTCGTCAATATAACGTAAGTAAAGCTTGGGAAAGAATTGGGAAGTATTTTCAGAAAAAATCTCATTTTCAAGGTGGGCTAGAAAGAAATTGGCAAGAGTGGGACCCAGAGGCGAACCCATAGCCACTCCGTCAATTTGCTTGTACAATTTATCTTTGTATAGAAACATGCCCTCTGTGGCTAAATGCATCAATTTGATAAAAATGTCTTTTTTGATGAGCGGGTGATTTGGCTGGTCTTCTGCAAATATGTAATTAGCGATAATGTCGATAGTTTCTTTTAAAGGGACGTTAGTGAATAGCGATTGTACATCAAAACTGACCATTACTTGATTGGGAGCACATTGAAAATCTTTCAGTTTGTCCAGAAAATCGTTGGTTGAGTCGAGCATGTACTTTTTTGGCATGTAAGGTTTAATAATATTGTCTAAGAATTTAGCCAGAGCATATTCCGGAGTCGAAATCATTGACACAACTGGACGGGCTGGATTGTCTTTTTTATGTACTTTTATCAAACCATACAGCTTACCTGGGCTGCTGCCCGAGGGAATCAGTTTTTGAATTACTTCTTTTCCAAATTCCTTGAGATATCTGTTTACATAATACGCGATGGACCTTTCTTTCGAAATAATTGGATGAACTTTAGTACTCTCATTGATTATAGCAAATTTTGTTTCATCGCTCACAATACTGTCTAATTTTGAAAAATAATCTGCAGTGTCCAGAATTGCCGTTCCTTTTCCTTTATCAAATTTGCATACTTTAATAGACTGATTTGAAGACAGGGACTTTAGTGTACGATGAATTGCTTGATTTCTTTTGGATGAACATACTCTTTTAGCATTACACATAAAACGTTTTACAATAAATTTAATTTCATCTTTATCATCAGAGTTGATTGAAATGTCTCCATTTCGTTTCAGAGAACTCATAAGTTGTTCTATACTCGCTTTCATATTGTTTGAATCCATTTGTTTTGGAAGAATTGGGTGGTTTAGGCCAAATCGTAAGATTGTTCAGATTGTTAAAACGCCAAATCTTAGCGTATGGAAGAACGCAGATACAATATTTCAAATTCTGCTAAAAAGGAAGTTGACAGAAACGCGAGGAGAGCTGCGTATCGCAGAGCGAAAATATGAAGAACTAAAAAGACAGATTTTGGCTAAACTTACTTTCTGTGAAAAGACCTGTTTAATTTGTTTACTTACCCAAGAGTTTAAGAAGTTAGCAACCAATACCATCAAAATTCACCAGTCAAAACTTACAAACCTTTGGAGAAGACAGAGAATAAGAAGTCCTAGATGTATCACTAACCTTAGTTCAATAAAGCTCAGTTTGCTAGAAGAAGAAGTCTTACGATTTGGCCTAAACCACCCAATTCTTCCAAAACAAATGGATTCAAACAATATGAAAGCGAGTATAGAACAACTTATGAGTTCTCTGAAACGAAATGGAGACATTTCAATCAACTCTGATGATAAAGATGAAATTAAATTTATTGTAAAACGTTTTATGTGTAATGCTAAAAGAGTATGTTCATCCAAAAGAAATCAAGCAATTCATCGTACACTAAAGTCCCTGTCTTCAAATCAGTCTATTAAAGTATGCAAATTTGATAAAGGAAAAGGAACGGCAATTCTGGACACTGCAGATTATTTTTCAAAATTAGACAGTATTGTGAGCGATGAAACAAAATTTGCTATAATCAATGAGAGTACTAAAGTTCATCCAATTATTTCGAAAGAAAGGTCCATCGCGTATTATGTAAACAGATATCTCAAGGAATTTGGAAAAGAAGTAATTCAAAAACTGATTCCCTCGGGCAGCAGCCCAGGTAAGCTGTATGGTTTGATAAAAGTACATAAAAAAGACAATCCAGCCCGTCCAGTTGTGTCAATGATTTCGACTCCGGAATATGCTCTGGCTAAATTCTTAGACAATATTATTAAACCTTACATGCCAAAAAAGTACATGCTCGACTCAACCAACGATTTTCTGGACAAACTGAAAGATTTTCAATGTGCTCCCAATCAAGTAATGGTCAGTTTTGATGTACAATCGCTATTCACTAACGTCCCTTTAAAAGAAACTATCGACATTATCGCTAATTACATATTTGCAGAAGACCAGCCAAATCACCCGCTCATCAAAAAAGACATTTTTATCAAATTGATGCATTTAGCCACAGAGGGCATGTTTCTATACAAAGATAAATTGTACAAGCAAATTGACGGAGTGGCTATGGGTTCGCCTCTGGGTCCCACTCTTGCCAATTTCTTTCTAGCCCACCTTGAAAATGAGATTTTTTCTGAAAATACTTCCCAATTCTTTCCCAAGCTTTACTTACGTTATATTGACGACATTTTTGCCATATTTGATAACGATAATTCTTGTTCACAGTTTCTTGAAGTACTCAATACGCAACATCAAAACATAAATTTTACTGTAGAAAAAGCAACGGAGACTATACCTTTTTTGGATGTAGAAATCAAGATAAATGGTAATGGATTTGATACTTGGGTCTGGCGTAAACCTACAAACACTAATCTTTTTCTTAATTTCAGCGCTGTTTGCCCGTCTAATTACAAATCTGCTTTGATCAAGTGCCTTATCTCGCGAGCTCGCGACATTTGCTCGAACAATGACTGTTTCAACAATGAAATTAATAAATTACGCTCATACTTTGGTGCTAATCATTATCCGACTTGGTTTTTTAACAAGGTTCTTAGAGGATTTTTGAATTCGGTTTCCACTACGTCTCCAGTTGAGGAACCTGATTTCAAAAACTTTCTAACAATCCCGTTTGTTGGCAAGGAATCCAAACGTTTTGCCACAAGTTTGTCCAGATTTATTGCCTTGAAGTTTAACGTTAAGATTTTTCCCGTTTATAAAACATTTAAAGCTGGTTATTATTTTCAGTTGAAGTCTAAAACTCCTTTCCGCTTATGTTCTAACGTCGTGTATAAGTTCACTTGCTCGCATGATGCGAGATCGTCATACGTTGGTATGACCACACGACATTTGGTGACGAGAGTGGGAGAGCATTTGAATTTAGCTAATTTTAATAAAAACAGTGCAATTAAAGACCATATTAGAAACTGCCAATCGTGCTCTAACAATAAACCGTCTTTGCAGTCTTTCAAAATTGTTCGTAAGTGTTTGTCCGAATTCGACACCAAGATTCACGAGGCATTGATCATCAAATCTTTAAACCCAGGGCTCAACAGGCAATTATTTGCTTGCGGAGCTTCTTACCTTTTAGCAGTTTTTTGATTGAATTATCACGTCTTGTGTTTCTCGCATTCACTTTGTTTTGTGCCACTATCTCTTGTGCTTCTGTCTTTCTTGCGTAATCTGCCTGAGTCCTTGTCTGAACAATCAATTAATTTTACCTCTGAAATACTTGACCCGTTGTGCTGTGTAATTTTCAGTTATCATTTTGTGTGAGCGAGGCAGTTTCTCAAATGTTTAGCTTTGACCATATTTTTGCTGTGATACTATATGATTCTTTAGCATTTCTTTTAATAATGTATTTCTTATAGGCTTGAAAAGGGCTATATGACTAGCCGAAAACGTTCGCTTTTTGTTTTTTGTTTTTATAATGTTAAATGTAGTGTTGTTGCTGAGTTATGTCTGTTTATGGTTTAAAAGAGTTACCTCTCTACCCAAATTGTACAGTAAAATACGGTAAAAACAAATTATATTTCTCCAACAGGTTTCGTCCTAAGCTATGACGTCGGTCCAAAAATTTGTCACAAGTTTTTATGGATTTATACTGTAGAAGTAGATTGCTTTATTATTTTTTAAATCCCTGGCATTTTTAGACTAGAGTAGGCCTACAGTATTTTGTAGCCTGAAGACCAAAATCATTTCGAATTTATCAGCCTTTCTCTGATTTCGACAGTTCTTGATGGGTATCAACCCAAATGATTCACCCCATTTGACAAAATTATATATGCAGAAGGCGGCTTAGAGTGAAGAAAGTTAGACGGCGAGCAAAAATTTCAGCATCCACAATGGAAAGCAAGCATGCCTGTTCCAATTACTCATCGGTGAATCAGCTTTGGGGTTAGAAGAGCACTCTTTATGCTTCAATGCACTGATGTGTCCTGCACTACTTTATCATTTCTTTAAATTGTAATTTGTCTATAAAATGAGGGAGGCTCTACTCGCTTTAAGCTAAATTACAAATTTTTATTTCAACAGAACAAGTTCGAAGGACTAAATTTACTGACATCACGATCAACTTTTTTTAAAAGCAATAAAAGTGCTCCTCTGCAGAAAACTGATAATAAGCAACAACAACAACCTATAACCCATAATGCAGATGACTTTGTAAAGTTGACATAGGCCTATGTTAGCTCTTACCAAGTAGCTTCTAGTGACTCTGTAACAACCTACTACCATGCAAAAGAGCTGCCTTCCAACCACACAAGGATATTAATCGATTGGATTATAAACCAGTTTGCTTCAAATTAAAATGGCTAATCAGAACCAACAGAATCCGATGAATTGCAGTTTGAACAACACTATCTTATTAGAAGATAAGAACATTCTTTGGTAAAGTATTAAAGTGTTTTATTAGTCTATGTGACAGGGTATGTGATCATCGACACTTTGTGCACAAATACAATCAAATTGCATATGGGCGCATGCGTATAGTAGGCTTACGATAATCTCCATAGATGAATCAATATTTTAATTTGAAACTTCAAGAAAAAAAGCACTGAAGAAAATCTGCATCCGATGCTGGTTAAGTCAGTGGCTTATCAAAGCCAGATTTCTTGATTATTGCTGTATGCGCAAAACAGTTATACAGTATTCCAAAATATACTCGATAGGCTACGAAGGCTCAGAAACGTGCCATGCTAGTTTTGACTCACCAGACTCGATTGTTGTTAATGAGCTTATAATATGTAGCACACACTCTCCTACAGCTTATGGCTGGCACAACTAGATTGACAAAACGTTAGGTAAACTTCTATTTAGGTTCTTGAAAGGAAGAGAAACAGCCTATTTACACAACAAAATTGCATCAATTACAATTGTTATTGCAATTGAATGTAATTAATTAGCTTACACATTTTTATGCAATTGTAATTCAGACTTTTTGTTTTTGTGTAATTGTAATTTCAAATCATGTTGGTCAAATTATATTTGATAAGTTGCCTGCATGATATCAATAAGGTACCCTTCCCTAACAAGGTCCGCCTTTTTGATTTTGTCGCAAATTCATCATGAAATGGAAAAAGCGGGTACCAATGTGTGTTTTATTGTGTTTTAGCATCTTTAAAGCACCTCTTTAGAATAATTTTAATAACATATTGACCACAGTTTTAAAATTATAGTTGATTTGCTAATTACTTCTGAGTGGGCCTTAAAAGGGCATCATTGCCTTAATAAGGCCAGCCATCTAAACTCAATTTTTTGAACCATAAAGTGCGGAAAAAAACAATACACAACATCAAAACCGCGAAAAATCCCAAAAACAATTTCGTTACCATAGTTTATTACAAAAAGAAATGTTAAACTTCATGTAATGAGTTCAAGTAAGTTCTTTTCCAATCAATCGTAAGTTCGTGCAAACAAGGTTTTTTTCAATCACAAATTCAAATAAATTTCTTCAAAGAAATTCTTTTTCAACAATAAAACATTTACATATCACAATCAGGGCATGCAAATTCATCATCATCTTTTGTTAAACCAACGCAGTCTTCATGGTTGCCTACCACATTTTGCAACTTTCAAGTTGCCTCATGTCGGAGACTGTATTTTCTAAACATACTGGGCAACACCAATTTCCTACACTTAGACGTCTTTTCATAATTACTGTTTTCCCCTTTCGTTTTGCCTTTTCTCTCCCTTTTCCATACGTGTCAAACAGAGACTTCGATACAGTTGTTGCGCGATAATTAATGCTCCTTTTTCTTTGCCCCCGCTTCTTGCTTGTCGTGAACTAATACATACTTTATTACGCAAGCTTATATTAGCTTTAACAAACTAAATGGAACATCTAAATAAATATAAACAAATGAATTAAGCTTAGTACTTCAGACAATAAGATTATCAACCTGCACCGCACCTCAACATAACAAGCAAGTAAACAGAGTGGGAGCGCCAACTGAACAGTTGCGTTGGCCAAAGGCATTATGCGTGGAACGCGGCAGGAGTTTCTACTGTAGCATACAACGTAAATTACACGACATTCACCCCTTCATAAAATTACAGTACAATAAATACACAAACGCTCAATTGTAGTTCAGCCTTTTTGGCGGTTTTTTTATACGAACAGAACGCCAGTTTTTCTGTGTTTGCAATTCAACATTAGGTTCAATAGGTTGCGTGTTAATAACCGCACCATCGTCTGCAGAGCTCCTCTCACAGGTAATTTCACCTTCGACGTCATCAGAAACATTTCTAATTCTGGAGTTCACTTCATTCGATTTCTCCACTTCAGCAGGGTTGACGGGGTCGGCAAAGTCTCGTCCTGGCGCTGCCAAGTCTCTGGCAGATACAGTTGCTTCCCTTCCATTTGGGAACTTTACCACAGCATAGTTTGGATTTGCATTCACAAGTTGAACCTCGTCCACTAGTGGATCGTACTTGTTACGTACAAAACGTTTTACCAGTACCTTGTCTTCTTCAGTCAACCACGAAGGTACACATAACCCAAAAGTTGAACGTCGTGGAAAATTAAAAAGTCTTTCGTGAGGCGTTTCATTTGTGGATGTGCACAATAACGATCGAAGTGAATGCAATACTTCTGGAACAACTAATTCCCATTGTGAAATTTCTAAATTTTTAGTACGAAGAGCTAACTTAATTGCATTCCAAACAACACCATTATAACGTTCACACTGTGAATTGCCACGCGGATTATACACTGACGAATGTGTTGTGGATATGCCTCTCTCACTTAAGAACTGTTTTATATCTTTGGATATAAAGCATTTTGCATTATCACTATGCACTACGGCTGGCATACCAAACATGTTGAACAAAGATTTCAAACAAATAATTACAGTATGAGAAGTAGTGTTACTACAAGGAAAAACAAAGGGGAAACGCGAAAATTCATCAACAACAGTTAAAAAGAAATGATTTTTAGTATTTGACGGCAATGGTCCTTTAAAGTCAATACTCAAGCGTTCAAATGGTTGCGTTGCTTTAATCAATGTAGCTTTTGGAGGTTTGTAAAACCTTGGCTTCACTTCACAACAAACTTTGCAATTTGTGACCAATCTTTTCACATCATCTATCGAGTATGGCAAATTCATTGTTCTTACAAAATGTTGCATTCTCACAACTCCCGGATGACACAAATTTTCATGAATTTCTTTCAGTGTGTTCCCAGTTGTACTGGCACAATACGCACGAGATAAAGCATCAGATGCCACGTTAAGTTTGCCTTCGCGATACACGATATCATACGAATACTGTGCCAATTCGACTCGCCAACGCATTATCTTGTCGTTTTTTACTTTTCCTCTTCTTCTGTGGTCGAACATAAAAGCAACTGAATTTTGATCAGTGATCAAAGTAAAATGTCTGCCTAAAAGGAAATGTGACCACTTTCGAACCGCTTCTATTATGGCAGTAGCTTCTTTTTCGATACTGGAATATCGCTTTTCGTTCGAATTCAGGGTCCGAGAAAAAAACGCCACAGGCCTTCCCGCCTGATGTAATATTGCGGACAACGCAATATCCGAGGCATCAGTTTCGACTGAAAAGGGCAAGTTTTCATCTATTACCTTCAAAGTGGCTTCTGCCAAGACTTGCCGAAGTTCGTTAAAACACGAGATAGCTTGATCACTCAGGGGAAACCTATTACTATCAACAAGCGGTTTTATTTTGTCCGAATATTGCGGTATCCATCGAGCATAATATGCCATAAGACCAATAATTCGTCGTAGCTCTTTGGCTGAGGTTGGAACCGGCATTTCTAATAACGACTTCACTCTTTCGCGATCAGGGCTTAAACTGCCATTACTTATTTCATACCCCAGTAAGTTGATCTTGTCTGTGGAGTAGGTGCACTTGTCATTATTGAAAGTGAGATTGCACTTGTTTGCAACTGTTAAGAAATGCTGAAGGTTTTCATCATGTTCTTCCTTTGTCTTACCGCACACGGTAATATTGTCCAAATAAGCAAATGTGCCTTTACAATCATTGCTCTCGATGATATTGTCAACAATTCTTTGAAACCAAGGTACAGCATTTGTTAATCCAAACGATAGTCTTTTGCTTTGATACAATCTACCATTGGCTTCAAAAGCTGTATAAGGCCGATCTTCCACAGGAATTTCAACTTGATGGTATGCACTTTTCAGATCCAATGTGCTAAAAAATGAATAGTGAGCAATCTTGTTGACCAAATTTTGCATGTTAGGCAATGGATATCCGTCTAACAACGTAAACTTATTGATAGTTTGACTGTAATCAATGCACATTCTTTTCCTGTGATTTTCTCCAGATACCACAAGGACTTGAGCTCGCCATGGTGCAGTGCTTGGCTCAATTACACCTTGCTGAAGATCTTTTTGTATAGTTTCAGTTATAAACCTTTCGTTAGCAGCAGACTGCTTTCTGGACTTAGTCACAATAGGCTTACAGTTGGGCGATAAATGTTGAAACAATCTTGGACAAATATCCGTTTTCACGCATTTTAATGCCCCCAGATACAAAGGAGCTTCGCTACCTCCAAAGTTAATTTTTACGTGCTTATGCTGAGCCAAGAAGTCCTGCCCCAGAATAACGTCCGTTAACAAATTATCAAGCACGATAAGTTTCACTTTATCGTATTCACGTCTTTGAAAGTAAACTTTAACAGTAGAAAATCCATCGCTTTGTGAAGTTTTTTTATTCACGGCCAAACCAATTTCATTAAACTCCGGTTCGATAGGAATTGCATTCTTTAAAGCAAAATGTTTGCTCACATGACTTAGGGTAGAACCCGTGTCCACAAGTGCTCTTGCAGTAACACCGTTAATACACACAGTGTAGTTAACTTTATTTGGAGCAGAATGTAAGGAGAATAAAGAAGCACTAGACGGATTTTGTGAAATTCGTTTTCTACGAGAACGACACTCTCTTGCATAATGACCAAGATAACCACACTTATAGCACTTACTGTTCTTCGCAGGGCATCTTTCTCTTCCATGATTGTCAGGACAGCCACAGTGGGAGCATTTTTTCTTCAAGTCAGCTGCAGCACAACTTTCATTTAACGGAAGTCTTTCACGCAAAGAAATCTCTTGTTCAGCCGATTCTCTCTGAGAACACTGTATCGTGTTGGCAAATGTTGATGTGTTTCCTTGACAGTAGGTTTGCTGTTGATTTGAAACTAGAAAGGCATCAGAATTTTTCTGAGCAATATCTAATGAGCGAGCTTGATTAAAAATAGCATCGAGGGTTATGGTCTCTTCTCCAATATTTTCCAAGAGTCTTTGACGTATTGATGCAGACAATATCCCTGATATAAAAGCGTCACGAATCGCTTCATTGCGGCAAACTTCCGCGGTTACGGCTTTATAATTGCAATCTCGAGATAGCCGCTTCAAGTTTAATACATAATCATCTAATGACTGTTCTGCCTGTTGTTTGCACGTCATTAGAAAATGTCTGGCAAATATGAGATTATTTGGTTTCACGTATAATCTTTCTAAAGTTCTTATTGCAAGCTCATAAGTATTACATTCACTGATGTAATCGTAAACATCCTTATCAACGTGGGCAATCAAACATCGCAGTTTATCGTCATCACTGATCTCTGGTTCAGCTGGAAATGCTGCAAGAAAATTCGCGAATGTTCGATGCCAATGTTTCCACTCTTTACTAGCTTGACTAGAGTTGGGATCAGCGCTGAACAAACTGGGCTTTATAAACTTGCTATCCATCTTCAATTAGTTTGTTAAATTGTCGTGAACTAATACATACTTTATTACGCAAGCTTATATTAGCTTTAACAAACTAAATGGAACATCTAAATAAATATAAACAAATGAATTAAGCTTAGTACTTCAGACAATAAGATTATCAACCTGCACCGCACCTCAACATAACAAGCAAGTAAACAGAGTGGGAGCGCCAACTGAACAGTTGCGTTGGCCAAAGGCATTATGCGTGGAACGCGGCAGGAGTTTCTACTGTAGCATACAACGTAAATTACACGACATTGCTTAGAGTATTTTCTGACGGTGTAGCCATAATGCTATGACATGGTGTTGATATGGGGGGCTGTGTTGAGATCCCATCACTTGTTGATGGTTGAGGAGAGATCCCATGACTTGTTTATATTTGTGGAGACATCTCATGACTTGTTAATGGTTGTTGAGACATCTTATTACTTGTTGATATTTGTGGAGACATCTCATGACTTGTTAACGATTGTGGAGACATCCCATACCTTGTTGATATTTGTGGAGACAACTCATGACTTGTTGACGGTTGGGGAGACATCCCACAACTTGTTGGTGGCTATGAAAACATTTCATGATTCGGTGATGGCAGCTGAGATTGGTCACCGACTGTATGGTCATTGTTGGTGACATCACTTGGAGCAAAGACATGGTCAGCAGTAGCCTTGTTAGCAAATGGAAAAATTCCAAATCCTAATAAAAGCGAAACCCAATTTTCGCAAAACTGGAAACAGGTAAGTTATTTTGTGCCCTAACCACATGGTGGTGGTGTTTTGATCTGAGGTTGTACTTGTTAGTTGCCAGTAAGGAAGTATCAACTGCACTGTCTTTCTCCTAACAGCCCTTACAAGCCCACAATTGAATGCCAGGGGTACCTACCCTAATAAGGCCCATGGCTGATTTTGATGGGCCTTGTTAGGGCAAGTCTTCACAATCAGTTTAACATGAACTACCTAAATACACTATCCAAGAAGGGTCAATATGCCAATACATGTTGAAACTTTAGACCAGTGGTTCTCAACCGGGGGTCCGCGGACCCCAAGGGGTCCGTGAAGCGATTTCCGGGGGTCCGCGAAAGTTTCCGAGTTTTCAACATGACGGATAAATTAAGAAATTTAAAAATTGTTTGTGCTTTGTTTATGTATTAGCCTACAGTGATTTTTAAACTGTAAGTCGCAACGCACTGGTGCGTCGTTTGAAATTGCAAAGGACATTGCACAAAGGTTTGGTTTCTTAACTAAAATATCATATAAATTACTTAAACTCTTTAATAAGGCTATGTTCAACTTAATTCTTTTGAGACAGCAGATTGTTGATCAATGATTAATTTAGAAATACAAACGTTAGTCAGCAGTCTATCACCACTCACAGGTTTGCAATGACTGTGATCATAACGAATTAATATTGATTTCAAATGAAAAAAGGGAGAAATTCTTTGTAACAGTCGCAAGTATTCTATTAACTTTTGATAAAAGTTATAGAAAAACATCAAATGAGCATATCAGTGCCGGTCTTTGGGATGTGCAAACCGTGCGATCGCACAGGGCCCGCAAATTAGGGGGCCCGCAATTTACTCAGAAATTGCAGTAATTTTGTCATTTCCAAAGGGAAAAATTCAACAAGTGAGTTCAACAAATAAGGAATTAGCAACATAAAAACATAGAGACTAAACGGGTGCAACCTATTTCGTACCCTGAAAAGATCGAGAAAAAAAAAAAACAACAGAGCCGAAGTTGCTGATCGGAGTTGCCGCAAACATTTCAAAATTTCTCGATCTTTTCAGGGGACGAAATAGGTCGAAATTTTTTTTTATTACATGACTTCAGGGTACAAAATCGGGGTAGCCTACGAATTTTTCAGGGGACGAAATAGGTTGCATCTATACTCAGCATAGAGACATAGCTTTATTTCCGAAAAATGTCAAAAAAAGCATGACCTTATCCTTTTGCTATGCCACCGGACAGCACCATTTTACAGTAGGCCTAATATTTATACCCAAATTTTTGTTGAACATGCTCTCAGAATGCCCCAAATTCAAAGCAATTTTTCAAAATTTTCTAGGGGAGGCCCCCCCGTTGCTGGGTGTCGCCTTTGGCGATCACGCCGTTAGACTTCGCCCACCGACTGTCAAACCACCCCCTCCCCTTTCAAAATACCAAGCTACGCTACTGAATTGGAACATTGCCATTGGGTTTGGGGCCCGCAAAGCATATTCCGCACAGGGCCCGAAATACCCTAAGACCGGCACTGGAGCATATAGCTTACCGATGTTTGATCCTGTGTGCCAACATATAGCTCATAAGTCATAACATAATTTCGTCAATCTCATCAATCATCAAGTGCGTTGCGAATTCAGCAAATTCTTTTAAGTGTGTTGCTTTGAAACTTATGTAACATATGATTCCATAAGGAAACACGATATACCAAAATTTCAAATTGAAATTTTTAGGGGTCCGCGACCGCTTCGAAGACACCAAAAGGGGTCCACCAAGACAAAAAGGTTGAGAACCACTGCTTTAGACCCTTTAGAGTATCCTGAAACTCTAACAAAGGTAGAAAACAAACACCACTTACGAAAACACGCCGATAGATTAAGAACTGGACAAAATTTTACTCCTGCAAGATAGCTTTCAGAACTTTACAACTAACTCTGCTGGCATGTGGTTTCTTTTAGGAAACCAAATTACTTTTCTGTTCATTCACATGATTATCGCAGCCAATTAGATTACAACAGATGTTCCGTGCTTGCTTTGGTTTTCCAGATATGAAAGGGTGGGCCTTATTTAGGCACGGGCCTTATTTGGGCAAGGTACCTTACTTTGGTTTAGCCGCCAGTTGGGGTTCAAAAGGGACTTCTACAATGCAAACTAATCTTTATCAAATGCAATTCTACGATAACCTTTAATAAAATCAAACTGTAAAAAATTGAACATAAGTATTGAAACATTTAATTTTTATAATAGCCTATTCATATTCAACTTACATTTTACGATAACACAATAGGTTATGTCAAAATTTTAACGATAGGCTACATCCTATTTTGCTCTCTTGAAAATACCCTTAAAAATACGATCCTTGATGGTCGTATTTTGTATGATTTTTGCTGTGGGCCTAATTGGGATTAGCTTCAACCATTATAAACCCCTGATGGTACATTGGTGTGATCTTAAGTCATTTTGATGTTCTTACTTTATTGATCTCCTCCATACGAAGTTCAGCTGAGAAGTTCAGGGAGTTTTTTTTTTTTTTTTCAAGACTATACCGTAGGTGGCTCCAATAAGATGATTTTCACAGACTAACAACCTGTAGAGAATTTTGTTTTACACAGCACTGTTATCTTGGTATTCGAAATGTGTAATTGTTTTAATGACTGGTAAATCTAAGTTACAATATTAAGAAACCAAAGTTGTCATTATTACTGCAAATGCATACCTCAGCATCGTCTTATCAATAAAATAGCCAACTGTCATTTATTGCTTTTAGTTTTTATTAAATGTCACATGCCCAACATTATAGATTTTGCATAAAGCGTTACTCGTCTTCGGAATTAACTTGCTTGCTGTTTGGCCAAAAATACGTTTGAGAGCTAGACAATGTAGCCAATCGAATTAAGCATTTGGTTCAATTTAAAGAAGTTTGACAAAGTTGCTTTTAAAAGCTTTGTCAACCATTTCGACAGTAAAGCTTTTTCAATTCTGTCTCACATTAAATTTTTTTTTCAAATATAAAACGGAATCTAGTTAATTAAATTATATTTGACATTTTAAAAAAGCAGTGTATTTTGGCTTTGTGAAATGATGATTTTAGGCCTAATTGTCAGCATTTTATGCATAAGATGGAGGTTTTTCAAAATCCGATCCATGGCATCATTAGCTTTTCAATTTGCTTTGCCTACATCTTTTGGAGGTTTAAATTTTGTGCTTGGTAATTCTATTTTGATTTTAATAAAAGTTTCTAATATTTCCATTCATCATTTACTTTTTACACAAACGATGAATAAGTTTTATGCATTTTTCACAGGTGGCGACAAAGGACACATTTACTTTTTATTGTAAGCACAAAAGCTCCGTTTTCACAAATAGTTCCAAACAATATGTATTTTCTATGTAAATCAAATATAGTTATTACTATCTGAATTCTTCAGAATTCAGATAGTAATAACTATAGAATTCAGATAGTAATAACTATATTTGATTTAATTCGCTCTGCTTTGCTTTTTTGCTTAGCATTGAGCACTTTTTGTAGTATTAATAGTTTTCATTGTTTTATTTTCTATTTATGTTTTTGAAGATCCTTAAACTGAAAAACTGTATAAAAAAAATTGCGCCTGTACATCAATCTAAGCTGTTTCGTTATGCGTTCAAATCAAAAATATGCCCGAGAGTCTTCAGCAGCATAGGGTAAAATACAAAGTACATGATTTGTTTGTATATGTAGTCCACTGATAACTAGGTGAGTTTCAAACAAAAATATTTTTAAATGAAACGGAAGTTCGTTTAGATCAGAGGTTTTCAACTTATGGGCCATGGCCCAGTAGTGGGCCATGACGCTGTTTTCAGTGGACCACAGAGCTTGGCATCAGTGCTTCCACTTTTGAAAATTGATAAATCCTCTTCAGTTTCCTTTTTTATCCTGAAAAATCCCTTTTTTCTCAGTCGGAAATCCTTCAAAATTTCCTTCATAGGCGAGGTTATTTTTGACGTTATTTAAGTTAAAAAAAAAGTGCCAATACAACTTTAAAGTTACTTTAATCTCACCTAAGTTACGTTTTAACCTGAAAGAACAAAAAATCAGTGAATTGAAGAAGTGGTAGCCTACAGCAGGGTTTCCCAAACTGTGGTCCGCGGACCATTGGTGGTCCGCGACGACTGCACAGGTGGTCCGTGGCGATATGACAAGAAATTAAAAAGTCACACATATACGTAGTACGCAGTAGCCTACGTACCCTGTCAAAGATAATTGCCGCAGTTCTTTACAACAAATGATTTCGAAAGCTTTTGCTATCCAGTATCGTAAATCTTACTTGTTGCACCTTGATTGCAGTTAAAAAGTTGTTTACGAAAAATTCTCATATGCCTCAAAACAAAATAACAGCATTCATAAAGAAACTCAACATATGGAAAACATTAACAAGGATAAATGTGGATATGTTTCATGTTCTGTGTGACTACATTACCAACAAACTCTTAATTAATGCAGAGTTGATTTTCTCTGACGTTACGCAACATTTGGAATTGCTTTCTGCACACTTTTAAGAAGTAGCCTACTTTTAAAAAGAGACATATGAGAATTTTGACTGGATTTTAAAATGTTTTGTTGTTACAAAGACTGATCTGTCAGGACGCGAAGAAGAAGAATTAGCCGAATTATCATCTGATCGAACTTTAATGCTTAGTTTCAATTAAACAGCTATTGCATCTTTCTGGTTGAGTGTTGTGGAGGAATACCCATTGCTATCGCAAAAGGCAACTAAAATTGTATTGCCTTTTGCCACGACCTACATGTGTTAGACAGCATTTTCAGCTCTTACCAACATGAAGACAAAATATAGGTCAGACTTTCCGTGGACCCTGACTTACGAGTTTGCCTTTCACAAATAACTACGAGAATTGATGACTTATGCAATCCCATCCGTCCCATTGATGTTGTCAGTTTTTTAAATAAACAAAATTCAGTTTTATTCATTTTTACCTTTGTATTGGGGGTCCGCGAATAAACAGATTCACAAATAGTGGCCGTGGCCCAAAAAAGTTTGTGAAACCCTGGCCTACAGTATTCAAATCGCTACAAAAAACAAAACCTTACTGGCAGTAGCATGGCTGATTTAGTTGACAAACCCAATCTAATACCATAAAGTTGCTGAATAAATTACAAAGGTTAGCTTGATTTTTTTCAGTAGCAACGGTATGTCGAAGTAACGTTGCTTTATTAGAACAGTAGTCTACACAAAAGCAGCACATATTTTACAATAACATGGTTTACTTCCTTTGTTCACTGTCCAGCCAAAAAAACGCTTGTCAGTTAGTCGGTTCTGGGATATTTACCACCTGGAGTCCTGGACATCATTTACCAATTACCACTCTCATCTTTCCCACACGGACTCTTTAACCTATCCCTAACATCGAAATTATAGGCTACAGGTGGTAAATGTGCAGTAACAAATTACGCTATCCATCGATTAACAAATTTATTTTTGTGTTTAGTTCGGTTTTCCTTGGTGCGCTAACTTGTTCAACTCTATAAGGCGAGGCTATCACTTTTTTCTCCTTGTCAGTAACGTCTTCACAATCATCTGAGACTGATGAAAAACTTTAGGATACTAGGCTTATTCATGATACTGACTCAGTCTGACTGTGTACACCATACGGTACAATTATACATATCGTATAGGCTACACAGCCTAGCTAGCTCTATTATGGGTGCAACCGAATTCGTACCCTGAACACTTGGTACCGTACCCTCATTTCGTACCCTGAAAACTAACTCACTCACTGCACTCACGTCCAATTCCCAAATTGGCGAGAATAGAAATCAAGTGACGGAAAGGTGAGAATGGGAAAGAGAGTGAGAGGGGGTTTCGGGCGGCGAGTGGCGACGGAAACCAGCTGATCATCGTTATTCCAGTCGTTTTTAGAACTTTTGAATGGAAATTTTAATAAAATTTTCTTTAATATTACTAAAAACAACAATTCCCTTTTTAAGACAAAATTTCCTTGTAAAATTGCTAAAAATCCCTAAAAAATCCTTCCGATCTTCATTTCCCTTTTTTATCCTTCGAAGCGTTGAAAAATCCCTTTTTCGGGATGAAATCCTTCAAAGTGGAAGCACTGCTTGGCATACAGCGACAGGGTTGGCAGGTCCACGTATGAAAAAAATGCCAAACAACTGGTCAAAAAATGCCAAATGACCTAAAAAAATGCCAAATAGGCAAACTGTTGCAAAATCGAAGGTTTTTTCATTAAGGAGTAATGGGATTTGATAAAAAATGGAAAAACTGCAACAAAGCTCAGCCTACACTTACTGCTATTGCACAACTTAGCTATCTTCATTCATTGCTTGGCGAGGTTTATGATGTCACTAACGCAAAACTTTGTGAAGAAAACGGAGGGAAATAAAAATCCCAAAACAAAACTTCGTTCCTAAACTTTTCATCAAATTTTCCTATAATTCAACTGATGATCCACTGGGATGCACGGTGTGACAAAACATTTTAAATAAAGTAAACAATATCACACCAAATCAGAAGAATCGGTTTATTTAAATACAGAGCTTTCGCCACACAAGTGTGGCTTCATCAGTATAAACTTATTCAAATAGAATCATTTTTATTTATTCAAATAGAATTCTATTTGAATAAGTTTATACTGATGAAGCCACACTTGTGTGGCGAAAGCTCTGTATTTAAATAAACCGATTCTTCTGATTTGGTGTGATATTGTTTACTTTATTTATTGGAAATAAAAATGTCCATGGTTGTATTGAAATTGCCAATCACAATTAGCCATGTGAACAATGTTTAAAAGGCCAAATTAAGAAATGCCAAACAAAAATTTTCGGGCAAAAGATCCTGGCAAGCCTGTACAGCGATATCAGAAATCATGTCATTATGAACATTGAACACAGAACGTTATTTCTGCTAACAATGCTGAACTGTTTATGGAAGTTGCTATCTTGTTCTTGCGTTGATGCTGGTACACTTTGGTTGAGTGCGCACCGGGCAGTGAATTTGAAATACTGTAGAGGTAGTTCAGGGCAAAACAAGTCGTCGGGTAAAACCGGTCAGTTTGATTTTAATCAAGCATAACTTTTTTTTTTGGAAATAATACACTCAAAAAAATGCTTTAGCGCACTTAGTGGTTCTTTTGTGATGCGACAACAGCAACTGCTATGCAGTTTTTGCTTGCTATCTTGGTCTAGACTGCGAAACGTAAGTTGGTGTAAAATTTTACCTTCATATTTTGGACTAACTTTTTTTTTGTGGTTTAGACTAAACAGAGCATTACACTATGAAAATTGTTAATTAAACCAAGACTTTCTAGTTTAAACAAAATTACAATTATTGTAATTTGTCTCAAAACAACTCATCTTGTAGTTCTTCCTTGGAAATTAGTTTTATTGGGTATTTATTTTTGTTCAGTCATGGCTATTTTGGTTGGGGCAACACAAGTCAGTCATGAAGTGCTGTGCCAAACTTTTGGTGAAAATGCTAAATTCTTTAACCAAACTGTCATGTAGGCTTAGGCTACCTGGTTCATAGGGTATTAGTTGCCTATTACATCAAAAATCAGCTTATCCTAGTGTGAGCGAAGCATTTAGTTTGGGGGGGTCTACCAAGGGGGCACGATTTTTTTTTATTTTTGGCCATGTTTGAGGCCCTATCACTGCTAAACCAAATTAGGTAACAACCCAAATTTTTTACAGGTGATAGTACTTCTGCCAAATATTGAAAAAACAACATCGTTCACATTGTAACTCTAAAAGGTCAAAGGTCATAGACATCCAAAGATGGCCGTTTCCAGCTCTCGGCTAAGATTTTCTAAAATTTTAAAACCTCGCCAAGACCTCATTTGTGATTGGTTTTAGCTGAAATTTGGTAGAAATGTTGTATATAAGATTCTCTATCCACTGAGAAAATATCAGTACAAAAAATTAAAGGATTTAGGAGTTATTTAATGTGAAACGTGGGTCGAAATGAAAAAAAGCAAAAAGGTGGGGTCCTTTTAATATCTTGGTTACCCCTGACCCCAGTGAAAATTTGCACTGAAATGTTGTCTACTTATTCACTAAGATATGATAAGTTTACCACGCAAAATTCATTTATGGTTCTCAATGTTTTCTTATAGAAAGTGTGCGTCAAAGTTTGGACAAAAACGCAAAAAATCACAAATGAAAGATTTAAAAAAAATGTAACAATATTTAACTATAGCCTACTAGAAAACGTTTGAAGTGTATTTTTGATTGTGTTTCTATCAATTGTTTACAAAAGCAATTCTTCTAACATTTGGCAACTGTAATGTACCATGTATACCTCATTGTTAGTGAACAAAATGGCAAATTTTGTCATAATCTTCCTTGCTCAGTTTGTTTTGTCGTCCAGAAGAACCATGGATATTTGGCACAACAATTGAACAAATAATGTCATAACATGGAATCCAGCATGTTTGCTGATGTCTGTTCTGAACGAATGTGCTGCAGTGGTGTACTTTGTATGTGAAACTGCACTTTGTAGGCTATGTGTAAATATACTCTTTCTCTCATCAAAAAACACTGACCTGTTTTACCCTTACTTAGGGGCAAAACCAGTCATTTGACTCGGTCATAAAAATGATGTTTTATTAACATAACTTAAAAATAAATTTCACTTTTTTTTTGCTATCTTGTTTAAGGAAGCCTTAGTATAACTGTTTAACACTAAAAATTGAAACATTTTTAACTTTATGTGAAGATATACACAATAATACCAAAATGTGACTAGTCTTGCCCCGCACTACCCAAGCGTTAAATAAATTCAATTTTGATTTTAGACATAATTCAATTTAACGTTTAATAGTATAAAGATTTTAATAATTCAGCATGGCAAAAAGAAAATTCAATCAAGATTTTATAAAGTATGGGTTTACTTCATTCAGTGATCGAGGTGAGGAAAAGGGTCAATGTATCATTTGCTATCGTGTTTTGAGTAATGAATCACTGCGACCATTCAAATTACAAAATCATTTGGAAAAGAATCATCCTGGCCTTAAGGGCAAAGATATTGAATACTTTAAAAGACTGGAAAACGGTTTGAAGCGTCAACGACTTGACAAGACTGGATCGTTTGCACGTACAGATAAGAAACTGACAGAGGCATCTTTTGAAGTGAGCCTACTCATTGCCAAACAGAAAAAGGCTCATAATATTGGTGAGACTCTTGTAAAGGCAAGTGCTCTGGCTATGGTTCGAAATGTATTGGGTGAAGAAAGTGAAAGAAAGATAAAGGCAATTCCTTTGTCGGACAACACAGTTCAGAGAAGAATTAATCTTAAGGCGAATGATATAAAAGAGCAAGTGGTCACCGAAGTTAAAGATAAGTCATTGTTTGGTTTGTTTGCTCTGCAACTGGATGAATCAACAGATGTTTCTTCAGCAGCTCAACTAATGGCCTTTGTTCGTTATGTAACAGAGAAAAACGTGAAAGAAGAGCTGCTCTTTTGCAGTGAATTGGAAACCACCACAAAGGCAAAAGATGTAATGGCTAAGGTCGAGGATTTTTTTCATAAAGAGAACATAAGTTGGGCAAGTTTGTGTGGTGTGTGCACTGATGGCGCACCAGCCATGTTAGGTGCCAAGAGTGGATTCCAGACGCTCGTAAAGAACAAAGCACCTAATCTTGTGACCACTCACTGCTTTATTCATCGCGCAGCATTAGCTTCAAAAACCTTACCTGACGGTCTTAAATGCGCTTTTGATGTGGTCGTTAAAAGCGTCAATTATATCAAAAACAGCGCATTAAATACTCGATTGTTCCGGAAGTTGTGTGAAGACCTAAATTCTGAACATAAGCAACTTCTCTACTACACCAAAGTACGATGGCTGTCAAGAGGTAACCTTGTAGCCAGAGTGTTTGAGCTCCATGATGAGATAAAGATCTTTCTGGGAACAGCAAAACCTGAACTTGCAGTAAATTTTGAAAATGTAAAGTTCCTTTCTTGCTTGGCATATTTGGTGGATATTTTTGAAGCTTTGAACCAGCTGAATTTAAAAATGCAAGGAAAAGGAAAAGATATCATTCAGTTTGTGGACTTTACAAGGGCATTTGTTGAAAAGCTGGGCAATTGGAGACGTAAAGTGGCAAATGGTAACTTTGACATGTTTCACAGTTTCGCATGTATATCTGATGTGGATGATGAGATTAGGGATGAAGTGGCAGACCACCTTGGTACTCTACAAACTGAATTCAAATCCTACTTTCCAGAGCTTAGCAGAGATGCTTTCACACTTGTCAAGAATCCATTTCGTGTTAACATTGAGCAAGTGGATGACGAGTTGCAAGATGAACTGATTGACCTTAGAAATGACTCAGGCTGTCGTGACCTATTTGAAGATGTGCCTGTCACTGAATTCTGGATCCAAGTGTCCTCATCATATCCACAAATCAGCAAAAATTGTCTTATGAATCTACTGCCTTTCACCAGCACGTTGTTGTGTGAGTCAGCATTTTCATCCCTATTGAACATAAAATCCAAGCCGCGCAACAGACTTGAAGTTGCAGCTGACATACGCTGCGCACTCTCATCGACTGCACCCAGAATACAAAGTCTTGTGGACAAACTACAGCAACAACCTTCTCATTAAATTTGTGTGAATGTTCAGCTGATTAATTTATTGTGTTGTTGAAACTTGGTGTTTTTCGTTGATGAAGTTTTTCATTAAACGTTAATGGGCCAACGCCATTTTTTTACTAATTTAGTGGGCCATGAGCAAAAAAAGGTTGAAAACCCCTGGTTTACATAAAGAAAAATGCTTCGCTCAGCTCCATTTCGAAAATGCCACGTTGATAGCATTTTAGGCCTAATTATGACCTAGCAAAGTAGGCTAACCAAATCATAAACGAGTGATATGTTGTTTCGAAATCCGTATGAATTTGAAACCAACAACGAAATTTGAAATCAGCCTTGTTAAAACCTCCTAGAACTTAAAGCACCCGAACAAAGCAAAATGAAATCTTAAGCAACTCCTCCCTTAGGCCATCCTACTGCCAGTGTATGTTGTGAAAGGAAAGAATTTTTATACATCTGTTACATCTACTTGAGCATTTTAATGATTTCTTATGCACCACTTCTGGTACCGTAGCCTACTTAGAATTTGGAAAGGTTTGAGGATATTAAGGTACGCAGGAAAGTACGTTGGCGTTTAGTAGACTAAAATGGGGAGTTTCTATGTAGCCTTCAGAAGAAGTGAAATTCAAAGCCACAATGACAAAATGTAATGTTTAAATAAAAAAAAAACAGACAATGAAAATTCTGCAGCTTAAAAAAATAAATACAGCTACTGTAAAAGTAACGTATTAGAAAACTGGCCTAAAGTGAGTTTTTCAATAGTTAAAGATAATACACAATAGTTGAGAAAAAAGAGCACACAAAATAAAGACGACAAAAGAACACAGATAAAAAAATGTGTGCCAGACTCTTTTCACTGTTCTTCTGCAACAGAATCTGCAGAAAGATAAATTTGTGTGATGAGTAAAATAATAATGTTGAATACTAATTAAAATTCCCTCGAAATAACCATATGCCTACCATTGACTTTATGAATGTATCATTGAATAAGTGCAGTAACTCATTGCGCACAATCAAAATACCATCACCTACCGTTAGTCCGTTACCTTACAACCACAATCTCACAGCTATTAATTTTTATTCATTTAGTCGACCCTGCGTTGCTATAACGGAATTCTACTTCTATTATCACTTTCCAGCACACATTTTTCTTTGTTGCCCATCACTTTTACTTGCTCAGGCCGGCTGTATAGCCGAGTGGTGAGAGCTCTGAAACGGTAATCGAAAGGGCGCCGGTTCGACACCGCTCAAGAGTATGCGGCTGTGTCTTTGGCAGGACACTTAAAGGCATGCCTGAAGGTGGCCACGAAGATTGGCTTCCTTGCCTTCCCGTTCACTTAAATTAAATCTTCAACCACCGGGTTGTAAGCCTGGATATCACAAACAAAACTTGCTCAGTGGAGTTGTGAAAATAAGAAGTATAGTTTCCGACGATGATATTTGAAGCAATTTCGTGAATTTTTGTGGTCAATCATTGCAGCATCTCCACAACAAGTGATCTCTTGTCGCACTAAAGTCATGTATAATAAAATTTGTCTAATTCGTCAGTTAGCCTTATTCGTCACAAGTTTGTCCGTTCCGGCAGCGACATTTTTTTCCCACGTACTTTCTATCTCATTTACATATTTTGGTAAAAGTTGGATTAAAACCGTGTGAATGCAACAGCTTCTCGTTGGCACGGTTGGTTCAGGGGTTTCATCCTCTGCCTAGTGTTCGTGAGAACGAGGGTTCGACGCCCGTCGAAGTCAAACTTTTTTTTGTCATTAAATTAATTTTTGCGGTGCACAAGAGCTTTTCAAAAAAAGTAGGGTTAGGGAAAGCTTATATTTTATTATCATTGCAGAATTTCATTGGTAAATAGTTATTTCGCAATCTGAATCAACCAATCTCTCAAAACACTTTTGGAAAATCTTACTTTTAGAGTGACTAGAATCAATAAGACAGAAAACTCGTGGGAAAAAAAATTCGCGTCCCGGCATTGTTACAGTGTTGACCTGTTTGCATAACTTTTCAGTTCAACCTAATTCGTCACTTTTTTTTGTGATCCACTTGAGGTGACGAATTAGGCAAATTCTACTGTATAAGACATCTCAACCACATCTCTTACCTTCTATCCCCGTTTTAGGGTCGATTGTGTTGAAAACTTTCTGACACAAACAAATAACGCAAGAGTCGCTATGGAGAAGAGGGTGCTTCCCCCAAGGAGATACGTCATAACGGCACGAAAGTACCTCGCGCATTCAGGGCAGTGGTACCTGCAAGGCACTGTCGCGTTACACGCAATAAGCAGTTTTGTCCGGAAAAATTCGGTTATTTTGTTAAATGGAACAGCTAACTTTCGAAAAGTCACACCCAATGACAACTGAAGCAATGAAATCTAGAACATTTTCCCATAAAATTCAAATAATAACGCACTGCAAAGTAGGACATCCAGTGGTGGTCGGTCTTGGAAGTTTTCGTACAGTTTCTCAGACAAACAGCTGTTTGATAACCAACTTAACAGACGATTTAAAGAAGCTATTCTTATGGTAAAGTTTATCTCTCTGTATTCTAAAACATTTTCCAACTTTCAACCATGCAAAAATAGCAACATTGCACAAACACTAACGCTGCTTCAATGCAAAGGTTATTTTATTGTTGTAACACCAATAAAAAGATTAACGTAAAGCCGAAATTTTTTAAGTCAGAATTACTGCTTTCGTCATTCTGAATAAACTTGTTATCCTAAAAACTCACTCGCATGGGTTGAGCAGCTGGATGATGACGACAGCAATACCGTTTGCAACTTTATCCATGAAGCTCATTGCCCCGTATACGAACGCACCAGTGCCCTGGAAAAGAAGATTAGTGGTTGAACCAGAAAAAGAATAAACGGAAGGCGAGGTTTAACGGCAAAATGTAGCAGTTTTATCAAAAAAACAGAAAAACGAAGATTTTTTTACAAAAAAGAAAACAGATCTTATACACTGCTTCATGCTCTGAAATATTGATGGAGACATGCAAACTTGGTTGGTGGTTGGGAGTGTGAGAGATTTATCAAGAGCAAGACAGTGTAGTACAGGGGTGCTAAAAGTTTTTTTTAGCCACATGCCGCATTAAAATCTTTACTATATTTTCCCTAGAAATTCGGCCTGAGCTTTAAGATTGTATATTGTAGAGCCCAGACAGAGGCCGAATACTCCGTACAGTGTTCCCGCGGGCGGCTCGCACTTTGGGCACCGCTGGTCTAGTCGAAGCATTTACAGCTTCGATGAAAGACCCTACATCGAGTTTGAACTATGAAGCTACTTATGTAAAAAATTGCCACGTTAACACATCAATCCATTTTTTTTATTGATTCAACGTCTACAAACGTTGAATTGATGCAATAAAACTGTTTTGTTTATAATTTGCTTACTGAGTCTTTCCCGATTAGACTGGCAGTCATCGACAGTGACATGACAAGAATGACAGAAGTTCCAATGCCGAGGATGACAGCTTGACCGAATACCTGCATGCTGTACTCTTCCATGAAGTGGCCCCACACGCAAGATCCAAGGACAAATATTGCACCCGCTAAATAAGTTGGCTGTTGAATAGCAACAAACAGGTTGAAGTTGATCCCTCGACAAACACAAGTTATTTTACTTAAATACGTCTGGCAACAATAAAGAAACGCAAAAAAAAAAAGACAACTTGTGTTTGTTGAGCAATGTTTGGACACAATTTTGATGAATAAGTAACTTTCATTAACCACAAGCTAACAAAACCAAGCAACACCATTCCAATCATATAAAAGAAAAACAAAAATTATAACTTTTTGGGGATAAACCTCTAAACCTTGTGTGACAAGGGCTGATGTGTAACGCCGAAAACGTTCGCAATTTCTATTTTTCTTGCATACTTTTTTTTTTATCCAATTAAGTAATAGGGTTACATTTTTCAACCATAAGCAGACGAAACTAAGCAACAACACACCACTTAATGCGATAAAAGAAGCAAACGTTTTTGGCTATACATCTAGCCCTTGTCAAGGCATTAAAAGAAACTAATTCTACACTAACTACAAAAAGTTAGAAAACACACAGTCCTAGACAAATAAAACCCAGCAACCACACGGCATTTAACATAATCTACAGTAATAACATGAAAATAAACTAAAAATTACTAACAAACCAACTTACTGATATTCTACTTAAAGTGAAATAACAAAACTGATCTACATACACAAAATCGAAAAAAGAAACGCATAAGAATGAAACGGCAAGGCAGAGGATAGGAAAAATCACATGACGCTTTATAGCGCAAGGAAAAAACACACAAAAATGATGCAAAATTACGTGAAGACTTCAGCAGATAGAAGGCTGCATTACACAGAAAATAGCCTAAACGTTTGTCTTCTTTTTACGACAACTTCTTATTTCGTGTCACGATAAATTTTGCTTTGGTTTAAGTTCCCAACGTATAGAAGTAGATAATGCAAGTCAGCACAAAATTAATTAGCATCGACTGCTGACTAATACTTTGTTTTCACGGCAACAAAAAGCTCGGCGAGCATAAATTGCTTTTGTTTATGTTGCTTTGACGCACATCAACGTTGCTAGGAATCACATGATGTTGATGACAGCGCTGGCGTGAAACATAGTTTTCCAGCCAAGCATCTTGAGACCGGGTGAATGCCATGATTGTCGCCACAACTAACGCATTGCCATAGAAACTTGCCTCAGGCTTGAATGAATTGACGGAACAAATGCGGACACTAGCCAATCCCCATTCCCCAACCAGCAAGTCGGTTCTTTTTTTTATGTTAGATTGACGTCTTTATTCAACGTTTATATTGCTGACAGATTTAACCACAATAAAAACAAAACTGATTTACAGGCAATGTTGCCTTATAAGTGCTATATAAGATACATTGAAAACATGTAAGAACACCAATAACGTTGTCAATTTAATATGTTAACGTTGCATTCATTGATACCCTTGCCCATAGCGATTACATACACGGGACTTGACAGCGTGGGAACTGGAGGCCTGACTGAAGGCCGATATAATTTTGATTTTAAAATCTTGGCTAAATTTGCTTTATAGCTCTTTGAAATGGTAGTTTTAAGAATTTAAATTTCGAAAGTGTGATCACAGAATCTCAAAACACTGCAAAACTCTTATCATAATATTACATAAAAGAATGACAATTTTTTTCTGTTTGCCAGTGTTGGCAGAAACTTTTAAATTTCCAGCACAAGTGGAAAAATCTACTCCGTTATTTGAATGGCAACAATAATACAAAAATAACTCAAAATTACACAAAAATATACACTTACACAAAGTCTATATATTCATTAATACTCAAAGGATCAACTTTTACTAGCGATTTTGGCTACTAACATATTGGCCTTCAGTCAAGTTTTAAGCTGCACGTTGTCATGGCCTGTGTATAAAGGTCGCAATGCCCTAGCCCCAGATAGCACTGCAGGTCTTTTTATACTGATTGAAAATTAGCAGACTGTTGAACATTAAGTTTGCAGACATTAAATCAACATGAAAAGCAAATTTTACTTGCTAAATGCTAAGCCGGAAAAGTTGTTTATTTCAGACGTTGCAGCGATCTAAAAGTGCATAGTTTTGCTGGGAAAAAAAGCTTATATCCGTTTTCTATCTAGCTAAGAAATTCAATCTTTTTTAGAGCCGTCAACGTCTGCAGACGTACTGTTGCTCTTCTAGCCAGCCCCGTACTCACTTCTTGTTTGAAGAATTGTGTAGACTGTCGAATGATGGTGGTGACGATGAAGCTGGACACATACGAAACGAGAGGAACGATGGCAATGTATTTCTTGTGTAGGAGCAATGTGTCCGTCAGGTACATAGGCATGTAGACCTGTGTGGAGATGAAGATAATGAATTTAAAGTATATATATTCGTTTTACCAGTCATGTTTTACTATGGAATGCGTAAATGGGACACCCACATCCACAACAACAAAAAAACTCAGCACATTCCAAAATCAAATCATAAGAAGCATGTCCAACAATAGGTTACTTGACCGCATGAAAACATAAGACCCATTGACTACAACGAAGCTACACCCAATTGCAGCAACAATAAAATAAAAAGTTCTAAAACTGTTCGATCATACTAAAAGATCAAAATACGAAGTCAGCAATATCTTCATGGAAGATAAATTCAAGAAAAGAGAAAACGAGGTGGACCACCAAGACGTTGGCATGACAACACGGGGGCGAACTCAATTTGGCGACAATATAGGCGAGCTATAGTTCAAAACCGGGACTCATGGAAACAGATAACCAATGCAGATGAGCAATTTGTTTCAAGCGGAGATGATGATGCCTTCAACATTTAGTTGCAGAATGGTCACTCCTTGACCTAAAACAGCTGGTGCTGTTCGCCCTGACAAGGGTGCTGTGCTTGGTCTGGGGGTGCCATTCTGATGATTGTTCTCCCGCATGATAACTTTATAGCGATAGTTGTAGCAAGTTTAGTTTTCCAGAGTCGGTACTTGCGGGGACGACCACGTGGAGGTACTTGCTTTCGTCCCCCCAAGATGGCGGAGCGGAGATGGCGACTGAATACGCAGTGCTGTATTCGAGGTTATACGGCAGTATACGCAGTATACTCTCTGTTTTTTCGAGCAACTATAGTATTCCCTCTGGTTTTCCAAAGAGAGTTTTCCAAAGAAGTGCCAATTAACGCGAATCAATTCATTCAGAGCATTGTTAGCAGAATGCAATTGAGACTTCGCGTTAATGCCGTCACTGACAATGGTCAACTACTGGTTGATATTGCTAACTTGCAACCTGAAAAAATGATAGAAGGAAATTTGCGTCATAAAGAAGCAGAGATGAGAAGAATTTGTTGACGCTTTGACATTGATGAAATACAGTCAATTCAAGGATTAAGAGACTTTAGTGAAAAAGTTGAAATTATGCCCAATAATTTGAAGCCTCTGTTGAAAGCTATTTCAACTTTACCTTGTTCGACAGCAGAATGTGAACGTGGTTTCAGTTTAATGAACAATATTAGCCTATCACAGGTTTCAGAGCACTTTTGCTCATTGATAATGTGAGCTGTTTGACGTTTAGCCTAATGGCAATGGATCACTTGTGGCTCAATTTATCGCTAAAAAAAAAATGTAAGATCCTGGCTGTTAAACGACCGATCAGCTAAGGATACTAGATCTAAACTTGTAAAGATGTAGATTCCTCTCGGCAGGCTGTTTGGAATGTATTCATAGAAAAATAAACAATTTTGTACCTCTCGTCCAATTTTGATGTTGATAATTCATGTTATGGTAGAATAAAGATTAGTAGGCTATTTTGCAAGTTGTGTATTATTTATCATTTTGGCAAATCTGACAGTATCCCCCGTGCTTTTTTTACGAATACAGCACTGTGAATACGTAAGTCGTATATACGGTGACCGTTTACGCAATGTATGTTACAGAATACAGAGCATCGATTTTTCAACGCTGGAGAAAAACGAATTGAAACAGATGGTGTCAGCATTTGCATCGAAATCAAAAAATCTGGTCGTTAATAAATGAGCCGGGGAAAAACGTCACGTAAGACTTTCCGCTCATAACTCAGGCATGAAATGGCACATTTCTTGCAAAGTCATCATCGTCAAAGCTTATTGAAATCTTGTAGTTTGCTTAAGAAAATAGAACCTTGTCAAACTAACGCTCAAAGTGGAACGATAGTCACTGCTTGAACTTAGTTTAGTAAGACAAATGAATCATTGGACTAATCAGAAGTTACAGGAACAGCGCTTCAACCAATCACAAGTTGTAGGGAAAACATTTCTGATATAAAGTAAATTAAGTCAACGTTTCGTCGTCGACAGCTTGGGGTGGAGGGTTAAGGCAGTGGTAGTCGTTTCGATGACTTGTATACGATTCCCATCCTAACCATAACTCTTATTTCTTCTGTAATTACCAAACAAAGTTCAAAGCACGGATCAACTCTCTGGCTGAATGCTAGAAGGGTCACAATTGGACGGTAGTCACTTAAACATGTTTTGATTAGTTGGCTGTGCCATCGGGTCTCACAGGAAAATGTCATGTTTAAGCAGCCACCAAACGGAAAACTAGGAAAAACCGACAAACCCTAGTGCAGTTTGAAGACGCTACACAAATAGGCTACAGGCTGTAGTGGAAAAAAAAGTGGGAAAAAAGTGGAAAAAAAATTGCAATCGGGCCACTCTTGGTAACTGGGACATCACCAGATTAAAACTGGACTACTACTAATAATGCTACAAAAATTGCTGAATGCCAAGCAAAAATCCAAGCAATGCGAACTACATCAAATACAGTTATTACTCTCTAAAACCTCTACAGCCTGTTTCACACTAAAAGGGAGATCATCAGGTCCAGAAAAATATGCAAAAGCAATAAATTGTTAATACCTGAAAATACATTAGATGAAGATTTTTTAAAAGAAATTTTTTTAAAAGAAAATTTCAAAAGACCTTTTCAGGTATTAGCAATTTATTGCTTTTGCATATTTTTCAGGACCTTCTGATGATCACCCTTTTAATATGAAATAGGCTTTAGAGGTTTTAGCGAGTAGTAGCTATATTTGATGATATGATTATTTTGCTATGTCTTGACAGCTGTGACGATTCAGAGGAATCAAAAAATGACAAAGTTGTAGTTTAAATCGTTTGGGAATTTTATAACATTAGTTTTATGAGATCAAAATATCTATATCAAAATATATTATACTGTTTAATGTTTGACTAAAATACTGAACAAATCAAATCATCCACAAACAGGAGCGACTGATCCACAAGGTACCGAAGTCTACCTCTCGCTCTCCATTTTGCTACAAAGAATCCTGATCTTCATCTTAAAACATCAAAGTCGATGTTCAATGTTACTTCCGATGCTGCTATAATATTTTATGATACTATTTTGTAATATCAACTGCAGTGAACCACGCAATTCCCCTCGATCACTGAGCATGACTTGGAAACACAATCCAAACAGCTGACAACGAAATTCTTTTGTCTTCTGCTGAGTTGCACTTTTGCAGAAACAAGTGCCATGGACTTCCTATCAAGAAGTCCATGCAAGTGCATTTGTAGAAATTGTGCAAGCCAACATCTAAACGGTATTTGTGTTGAGGTCATGTACTCGTAATCCTTGTGACTACAAAAATAAACAGAAAACCATTACAATCCCCCAACAGAGGCATGTGATGAGTAGGCTACAAAGAACTGGAATTTCTGACAATTCATTTCCGATGCTTGACTTGGTTGTCAGAACATGTTGTTTGGCGGAAAATACGAAATTTGCCTCTAGCTAAAATCTCCACACCGGATAATTACAATGTGATGAAACAAGTACGTTTCGTAACAGACTGTTTTAAATAACAACGTTTAAACTAGCACACAGTCTCAGCAAAGAGGTGACAAGATGATTCAAATTCGTGTGTTTACGAAGTTAGGCGAAATGTCGCTGTGATTCAACAGCCAAGAGGTGGCTATTTATAAAAAAAGTAGACATTTCAAAGGACAAGGCAAGGCAACAAGTCTGTAATAAGAAACTCACCTGTGAAAGATTGACGCAAAGTCTTGTGAACATGTATAAGAATGCAATCTGAATAAAAACACAAATGATCATGAACTAAGTGATGTCTTTGACGCAGTTAACTCTATCATAAATATAATCATTTGGTTTTCAGGTCGTGTTACTAGCAACAAATATCACAGACAGCAAAATCGATTTTATCAATGTAAAAATGAAGGATTTTGCTGTCAGGGATGTTATCTCACAGCCCAAACACTTTTTCACGCATATTTTAAATCCTCAAGGTATCAGCTGCGGTTCTACAAATACATACAAGCCAAGAAACTGTCGTTTTAGAAATGGAGTCATAAAAACGTAAAACGGATTGAACCAGAAAATGCGAGCGAAAACTAATTAAATCAAACTCCAATTTGCTGCTTACAAAGGGCTTCTGAAACTTTTTTGTTCTGCGACCCCATTTTGAAAAATATATTTCTATGCGACCCCATTATGGGGACATCCACGTTAATGACATTAAAACGGGGTTAGTTCTTTTGTCTCAATTTGTTTCGGTTCTTTTTGGCTTTTTATCTATTGTTTTCTTTGTGCTTCCATTGTTACCACATGAATCTACGAAACCTAACCACTGATCCATAGTCATTAATCTTGTAACTGCTTTAAACTTTAGTCTAGGACAGGGATGTCCAACCTGCGGCCCACCTGAGATTTTTGTGCGGCCCGCTAGTCATTTTCACTCCAAGTAGTATTTTGAACCTCATGGAGAAAAAGAAATAAAATGTGAACTTTATAGAAAATGAAGAATGGTTGAATGATTTTTCTTTCTTGATTGACATCACAGAAGTGCTAGCTGAGCTCAATTTGCATTTACAAGAGAAAGGTCAGTTGTGTAGTTCAGTGTTCGAGGGAATAAGTAGCTTTACCAGGAAATTAAAACTTTTCATAGCACAATTGAAAGCTGGCGAAGTTGTACATTTTCGTAGTCTATCTGAAAAAGCTCAAGACAGGTCTGTAAACTATGAAAAGCAATTTACAGTCAGATTTTCTGGCTTTAAAAAGATTGAAATTGAATTAAAATTATTCAGTGACCCATTTTCATTTCAATGTGATAAAGCGCCACCCGAATTCTAACTTGAACTGCGAAGTCGAGAAAGTGTGAAAACTTTACACAGAGAACACACTCTTCCTTTAATTTATAAAGAATTACATTCACATAATGAATTTATTAAACTAGTTAATTTGTCCAGAAAATTATTGTTTATGTGGGGCAGCACATATTGTTGCGAGCAGTTATTTTTATCCATGAAAAACATCAAAACTGCAGAAAGAAATAGACTGACCGACAAACACTTAGCAAACATCCTAAGAATCAAGACAACGTCCTTTAATGCAAATGTTGATGACCTCTTAGCCGGAAAACAATGTCAAAAATCTCATTGACTTTGTATTGTAGAAATAAATTTTTGTTTCTTTCTATGTGTGTGTTATTTGTTCCTATTTTCAAAGATGAAATTAATGGTTTTTAATTGTTTCTTTATGTACCTATTTTTCGTGAAATTTAATTGGTCCTGCGGCTCATTGATTTATTTCAAGTGACAATGCGGCCCACTATAATAAAAGGTTGGACATCCCTGGTCTAGGACTCTAGGTTCCTTCAGAAACTTGTTGCCAAAGACTACTCTGAAATCATAATTCATAGTGCGAGCGGTAAGGTTACTTTTGGTCAGCACGTCACAGCAATGATACCGTAACAATGCATCAATTGTTACGATTGGTTATATTTTATCGTTTGACATTTCATACCGACGGTTGCGGTCAATTGACATCATGGCAAGACTACAACCCACCGGCACTAGACTAAATTAAACTATTTCATTACGACCCCAAAATTTCATTACGCGACCCCATTTGGGGGAGGGGGGGTGCAGAAAATTTAATAATCAATTAAAAAGAAGAAAAAGATTAAACAGATATGAACAATGATACTACGACATATACGATATGCTATAAAATAGAGATTAAAACAGCTATTTTCATCAATTGTGAATGTTTAAAAAATAAATTTTGCTTGAATACAAATTGCTAAGCATGCAAAGTAAACTTGAAATCTGGTTTAAAACCCTGTATACAGTGTCCATGACCAATTGGATATTTTTATGTTTGCAGGCTGATATGGTAATTGATTGAAATTATAATGAAGACTAAAAAAGGTAAAGGTGAGTCCCATACTTGAATCCAAGCATCGGGGAATGAGAAGATAAGGTTCTCACAGGGATATCTAAAGAAGGGGATACGAAAGCTTTTATTACGTCTGACAATAAAAGGGCTTTTGTTTATCGTAAATAATCTGTGTTTATCGTAAAATGATAATTGGCACCGATAGTAGTTTAATAAATCTTGTTATGATAACTTGCATTGCGCTATTAGCATCAGACCTGGGTATTCACAGCATGCTCATGGTTGCTTGTTAATGCAACTACCCATATACTTGCTTTACGTCTAATCTACTGCAAAGGCTTTGTTAAGAAAAACAGTTTACTGGTAACTTTTCAACTGTCTTTGTAAACAAGTATTCTTTAAATATGCTCTACGTAACATTTGCTAACTGTCTTCTGTAGCTCATTGTACCAGCTGCACTACAAAACTTTCTACGATTTTAAAAAGAACCACATGTTTAAAGCACTACAAAATACCGCCCTGGTAGTGTCATGAGAATAAGGTAATCGCTGCGAGCCTTCATATCCCCTTCTCTAGATATCCCTGGGTTCTCATAATACTAAGCCTTCGGCACTAACGAGAGTAGTTCCTTTCTCTTTGGCCGCCTTTACTTCAGCAACTACGCTCACCCGATTTATTACACCCTGGGTAGAGGTGAGCAGTGTTTTGTCAACAACCAGCATAAGCCGGGAGTCGAACCAGATGATCGCATGATTGGAAAACGAGCGCCTTACCGCGCCATCCCACCGCACTAATGAAGACTAAAAACTATAAAACAGCTATTCAAGGTTTCAGATTGTTTCAACTGACGTCATTTGGTTCAACGTTGGTAGCTGAGTCAGCTCCAACAAACATTGCTGTTAAATTGTACTTGAAGTTGTATGAAAGAAAATAACGGAGTCTGATCGATGGATAGCCTAATTTCAACCATAATAATAACAAAAAATTAGTCCCCCCCCCCCCCCCCCGAGATAAGTTAAGTCCGCCGTGGGACTAAGATCAGCTGTTTAGAAGCATATCAAACAATTTGATACGGAAACATACAATTTCAACAATTCCTCACAAAATTTTCGGGGGGGCCTTTGCCCCCCCCATAAATCCGCGCCTGCCCATACTACTAGCACCATCAGCATCCTCATCCCTACGTCCATTCTCGCAATCTTCTATAGATCTCGACTTTTTCGTCATGTATGACAAAATAGAATTAGCTTTCCGTTTGCCAACACAAATAAGTGCGAAAACAGTTTGAAACAAAACACTAATTTTGCAAACAGTAAATTTGGACGTTTTTCCTACTTACAAAACATTCAAATTTAGTTCGTATTTTCAACTAAAGTCCAAGACGCTGTCTCTGCTCAAATGTCGTATACAGTTTTACAGGTTCGTGTGATTCGGCATTGACGTAGGGTCGTAGGCTACGGTACATCGGGGTGTCCGACGTTTTTTCGTAAACAGTTTTTGGTAAAGCAATTGTTCGTAAAGCAATTCTTCGGGCATGCAATTGAACGTAATACTAATTGTTCGTAAACAAATGTTCATAAAAGTTAGGCTACAGCTTTAAAAAAAAAAAAACAGTTACAATTGTTTACGAACAATCAATTAGGGTACGGTAGCCTATATGCTAGAGATGTGCTAATTGTGCTTAAAGACGTGCTGTAGGCTACCTGTAGAGTGTAGACGAGCAGACAGAGTGTAGACTGTAGAGTCCCTGATTCAGAATGGCATTACAGTTTGTGAGCAGCGAAAAAGGAAAGTCAAAACTTTTGTATAGTGGCCAGCTTTATTACAAAGATTATAGCGCACTTAACGCACAAGGGCAAGAAACTAGCCTACTTAATGGAAATGTGAGCATTTTAATAAGAAATGTCCTGCACGAGTAACAACTGCTATGGCAGCCATTGTACAATCCAGAGGTGAGCACAATCATGCTGGAGATGCTGGTCATGTCGAAGCAGCAAAGGTTATGGAAAGTATTCGTTGTGCAGCAAAAGACAGTCGTGATGCCCCAAGTTACCTCGTCTCAGCAAAAACTATTGGACTCAGTCAAGCCACGGCAGCAAAACTGCCAAGCGTGCAGAGCATGAAAAGGGCAGTCACCCAAGTGCGATTGAAGGAAAATGCAGGCCCGGCAATCCCGCATTCTCTCCGTGACATTGTGCTTCCAGTAGAGTACAAGCAAACGTTTGCTGGTGTAACATTCTTGGCCTATGATTCTGGGCCTGGAGATAACCGTATGGTCCTCTTTGCCACTAAAAGAAATCTGCAGCTCCTTGCCCGTTCAAAGCACTGGTATGCTGACGGCACCTTCAAGACAGTGCCTTCACTGTTTGAACAGCTTTACACAATACACGGACTGAAGGAAAACACTTCAGTGCCTCTGGTGTATGCCCTGCTGGGGGACAAAAGGAGAGGGACATACTGTACATTCATCTACTGCAAAAGATCAAGGAGTTGTTACCTGCTGTTGCTGTTCCAGAGACAATCATGACTGACTTTGAGATGGCCATGGTTAATGCAGTAAGCAGAGAGTACCCACTTTCAACTCACCGTGGCTGTTTCTTCCATTTGTGTCAGTGCATTTGGAGAAAGACGCAATCAAGTGGCCTGAAGGAGCAGTACGAGACAAGTGCAGTTTGCTCTGAGGCTGCGCATGTCGTCTCTGGCCTTTGTGCCTATTGATGAAGTCAGCCGGGCCTTTGACATTCTCATTGATGGGAATGTAGGCTATTACCAGATGTTATACTCAGCCAGTAATTGATTACTTTGAAGACACTTGGGTTGTGCGCCCAGATCGTCGTCAAGGCCGCCGTCCTCCAATGTTTGCAATTCAAATGTGGAACTGCTATGATGGCGTCCTCAGTGGCCTTCCCAAAACTAATAATAGCATTGAAGGATGGCACAGAGGGTTCATGTTCCAGGTATCTGCAAATCATCCAGATATTTGGAAGTTCATATCTGCAATCAAGCGAGAGCAAAACCTAAATGAAGTTCGCATTGAACAGTATGTCAGTGGCCAGGCAGGACCCCCTCCAAAGAAGAAGTACAAGGACAGTGCAGAAAGACTAACTAGAGTCGTCCGAACTTGGCGTCAAGACTTTCAAGATGATGAAATTTGTGATTACTTGCGTGGAATTGCACACAATACTTCATACTAAACTTGGCTCGTGGACAATTTGTACGAAGTTACTCAAAGTAGTATTGGTAGTGTAAGCAAAGAATTGCTAAACACAGACAAAAAAGTAGTAGCTATATTTGATGATATAGCTATTGTTGTATTGTGTAATTGTTGTATTCCAATAAATAACAAAAATTGCGTTTTTTCATTGTGCTTATTTCTTTGTGTCGTCGTAACTTGGTTATTCAGGAAAATTTGCATTAAACACCTTCATCGGAAATTGCAAGACAAACCTTGCTGTTGCGAAAAATTGTTCACGAACAATTCACCTATTACCTGTTTACGAACAATTCACCTATACCAGTGGTTCTCAAACTGGGGTCCGCGGTCCTTTTAGGGTCCGCGAGACAATTTTCTAGGACCGCGAAGCACCTTCCAAAAAAATTAACACGATCCCGAAAAAAACATTTTTGTGGAAAGTAAAAATTTTCAGGCAACTTATTTTCCAAACCAAACTTAAAAGATATATTTTAGTAAGCTGGCTTGGCAACCCTCCACACAGTTTTTTAAGCCTGGCCTTTCGTTTGATTGTGATAGCCTTTGTTTCGTTTCTATCGCCTTTGTAACATCAAGGAGTGCATAGTGGTGACGTACTCTTACGACACTCGTGCTTACCAGATCAAGAACAGAATTACGAAATAGATTTCACTAAAAAAGGAGGTAGGCGAAGTTGATAAAGGCTGGTTATTTTTACTGATTCAAGTTTTGAATTGAATGCTTTTCCGAACTTTTAGCTTTTTTAACCTTAGTCAAATTAGCTTAAAGGAATAGTAAAAGAAAAACTTGACTTGGCGATTTTCCACGTTCTTTGTGTTTAACATGCTACCATAAAACGATTTTCAATAAAATTTTGCCCCATTGCGGTCTGACCACCATTGTGCGCGTGCTTTTGTCAGAGCTTTCAAAGCGAGATTGGGCCTGAGCAACGAAGCGTGCGACTGTACAGTCTACGTAACAAAAGACTAGCAATCAACCGATCACGCAATAATTGTTACTGCGGGCGATTTGACTGTAGGCTATGTACTGTATGTACATCAAAACAGCACATTTCAACATCAAAACAGCAGACAGTTTGCTCAAAACATCAGATGTGGTAACGTGGCTTTTGTTGTTGCTGTCTTTTATTACGTATTCTCGAGCAGTGTTTGCACGTTTTGGTCATTTTGAAAAACATGAAAATAAATGAAACACTGGACTTTGGGCCTTGCCAGCGCCATTGAAAACATTTTTTTTTCGGTAATTGTTTTTGAAAAGTATTCTTGAATGTTCAGTTTATTCATTTTAATGCTTAATTCCGGTTTGAAATTTTCATTTAGTATGCCTTTAAAATTAAGAACTTTTTAACTTCCAATGATCCAATGATTCCTATGTTCAATTTGATATCACTGTGATACATTCTGGAGAAGAAAAGCGCAGTGCGTGCTATGCTGTAAAGTTTTAGCAAGTTCTGCTCTAAAACCTAGCAAGCTAAAAAGACATTTTGTAACACATCATCCAGATTTTCAAAACAAAGGTGAAGATTTTTTTAAACGGCAAGTTGATAGTTTAGTTAGGTCAAGATTTCATAGCACTGGTGATCAATGGAAGGAAAACACTGCAGGGTTAAGGGTCTCCTACAAAGTTGCAAGAAAAATAGCTATCGCTAAGAAGCCTCACACCATCGGAGAGCAACTGATCTTGCCTTGTTGCCAAGTTATTGTATCAAAAGTTTTGGGAGAATCTAAAGTTCAAAAGCTGAAGCAAGTTGTTACGGCCAATCTCTGTACAAATCAAACGTCATATAAAACCGTTCAAGTCTACTGAATATTACGTCATGGAAGTTGCTAGAAAATGTGCCAAAATTGCACCATCGTTCATAGACTTGTGTCAAACTTGTTTAGACCTGTTTGGACCTGTTTGGGCCTGTTTAAACAGGAAATATTACATCAGCTTAAACACCTGTTGGAATGACTTCATAATTGTCTTTCATTTATTGCGTCACAGTTACTGCATACGTGAATTTGAGATATTGCTATCTATTCTGGTCATTCGTAAAATGATTGTTTGAAAGTTGGCCGCACTTTTAACTGTTGGCTTAGTGCTTGCTAGCTGGACAAAGGTTCCGTCTTTTATCCAAGTAATCTGTTGTGTAGTGACAGTTTAAGTGGTGTAGGCGTTGCACCCCCTCGTTTTCGGTAGCCTCGGGCTAATTTTACAGGAATACACTGTTTGAAAAGAAGTTCAAGTGTGTGTTTCTTCGGTCATTATATACAGACGAACGGATTAGGGAACTTTATGTTAAAATTTTCCCAAGAAGAGATTATGGTTTACCGCTGTGACCATAAAAAATAAAAGACGATTCTCTGGCTAGTGTTTGTACGGAAGCACAGGCAGCATAAAAAATAAAAGACGAAGTTGGTTAGTTGGTAGGCTAAGAAGCACTTAGAAGCAAAGAAATAATAAAAGAAGATCTTATTGGTTGGTAGTCTAAAGAAGTAAAGAAAAGTAAAGACATTTCTTCTCAGTTTGGTACAGAAGAAAAATAACTTTGACATTTATTGGCAAGAAAGAAGATTAAAGGCAATCCATCTGTGCTTGAAGATTCAAGTGGAAGAATCCAAGCAAGTTTTGTGGACGTTTGGACTTCACAGACTCGTACAGCTACGGTATCGTGCATTTAAATTCTTTTTTGTATTTTTTACGGTCTTTGCAGTTAAGTTTTTTATAACTACTGTAATTTGTGTGTTTGTGTAACTTAATTTTTTAATTGTTAAATTTAGCCCTAACATTTAATATGTCTACACTCGGTGGCGACAGGGACTCGACCGCCGTCGACTCGACTGAGTTTAAGCCTGATGATGTTCTTTGCGGTCGGGCAGGCCATTCTGGGGAGGGACCCATTAACGATGAGGCTAAGTCAGTTCGAGAGGCCCGGCATCTTAGACGGGATATTTTGACTCAAATTGGGAAACTTTCTGTAGCCCTAGGTTCTTTGAGTGATAAGCAGGAACTGTTAATTTTTCGATCTAACTTATCTACTTTAGAAGAGGAATTACGGCATTTCCATGCTCTTTTGAGTAAAATTGTTAACTCTGCAATCTTGGCAGAACTTCGTGATAGGGTAGATCCCGAATTTAACTCGTTAAAAAATAACTTCGAACAAAAAGAAAGTGAGTTGTCAGATAGGTTGGATGCTGACATACATCCTGAGGATAGCGCCTCAAATGTAAGCACTAGGATGTCTGAGAGCTCGTCACGGATAGTTGCACAAATTAACCTACAGTTAAGACGAGAGGAGCTCCAGATCCAAGCTGAGGCCGAAGCAAGAGCTGCTGAGGCCATCGCAAGAGCTGAAGCCATACGAGCTGAGGCTGCCGCACGAGCAGAGGCTGCCGCAAGAGCTGAGGCCATACGAGCTGAGGCTGCCGCGAGAGCTGAGGCCGACGCGAGAGCTGCTGAGGCCGAAGCGAGAGCTGCTGAGGCCGCCGCGAGAGCCGAAGCTAGAGCTGCTGAGTTCGCACTCAAAGACGCTCAGTTGAGGGCCGAACAACGTAAAGAGGTAGTTTTAGCTGAATATCGTTCTGAGTTGGGCTCCCGGCGTAGCTCTAGGAAGGGCTCTTCTAGGCATTCCAGAAGTGAACATCAATCACAGTTTAATTTACCTAACCTTTTCCACACGCCTGTTCAATCCGTAAGTGGACCTGTACAATCCACATGTTTTCCAGCTGTTTCAGGAGGTCTCGGGGCCGCGGCTAAGGATCTTCCGAAGGCTGTAGAGCCAAGGTCTGCAAATTACAACCGAACTCCTCCCCCAGAGCGTACAGGTCACGGGGCCGCCATTAGCAGTAATGCTTTGCCCCCTTCACAGTTTTCAGCGCCGCTAGTTTTTGATCGCCCAGCTACACGTAATTTGGGTGGTTGTGAGAGGCGTATCGTGTCTCCTGATTTTAACGTATGTGAGGATCGTGATCGGGCTGTGCATGTGACTGAACCCACTCAGCCCATTAAGGGATATAGCTTGTCTTCTCCCGCTAAATCGAGTTCTCAACAGCAGGATTGCTTTTTTGAATACCAAAATAGTAGGACGTTTTTCGATAAGGCGGCCTTGATTGGTTACGATGGTAATAATATGCCATTTGTCTTCTTTAAAAATCGTGTTATGGCCTTGATGGCAGCTTCGCCCTTTAAGGGAACTCGTTTGACTTTGTTGCAAGCAGCTTGTGTTAGAACAGCTGCACAAACGATTGCTAATTTGGTTTCTGACACTCCTGGCTTGTCAGAGGAAGACAGGATAGAAATGTCGTTAGCTCGCTTGTCCCAACGTTTTGGGGTTCGTGGAGGTCTTTTCGCAGAACCAGAAATTAGAAAGTATCGCTATGGTAGCAAATTGACTTCTATCTCTTCCAGTGATTTGAAAGAGTTTAAAGATGAATTGTCGCAGTGTTTGCTTTACGCGAAAGCTTATGGTCAGCGTGATAAATTAGAAGGACGTTTTGTTTTGGATTTGGCTAAGCGACTCCCGTTTGACGCTAAGCAGCGTTATCTTGACTTTTTAGGTGATCAGTATGGTAGCACTGAGGAACCTACCTTTCAGAGTTTGTTTGATTTTGTAGTACGGGAGGAAACGCGCAAGTCGACTGATTTTAGCATTATGCTAATGGGCGATTCTGGTGAGTCGCAGCATTTTAAAAAGTTTGGCAAAGGAAAATTGCCTTCATGTCCGGTTAGGCAGACGTCGGTAAAACCCCATGATAATGTGATTTCAGGGAGTTCGCAGTACTCGACTGCTGTTGGCGCACCGCGCGGCGGTGTGGCCAGACGTAGTGACATACCGGCATGTTTTTGTTGTTCGTCACGTGGTCAAGTTGAATATCATTTTTTGTCTAATTGTAAAGAATTTTTGCGCTTGACACCTAAAGATCGGAGAGATGTCATTGTGAAAGCTGGCAAATGCTTGAATTGTTTGCGCCAGCATATGGTTAGAGACTGTAATCATGCAAATAACTGTCGTAAGTGTGGACCTACCAACGATAGGAAACACTATTTTCTTCTGCATGATTTTTATGTGACGTCACGTGATTCTCTGGATTCGGTCGGTAAAGATGATGCTGGTGCCAGAGTTCCTGTCCGTAATGTTAAGATTGGAAATGTTAAAGCAGCCTTTAACCGCGTTACTGCTGCTCGTGTTTTGAATCCAATGACTGGCAAATCGAAGTTGGTGTATTGTCAGCATGATCCTGGTTCGCAGTTGACCTTTGTTTCGAGTGACATGGTGTGCGAACTTGGTCTTAAACCGTATGATAAAGCGTCGTTTAAAATAGATACTCTGGCTGGTCAGAAACCTACTTGTGCTGACCTTGTTAAACTCAACATCCAGTCGTTAGAGACTGATGAACTGTTTTGTGATATAACCTCGGTGGTTAACCCAGCTTGGGCTGACGATGTTAAAACTTTACCTCATAAACAAGATTTAAGTGGTTTCCGTCATTTTCATGACGTGAATATGTTTCATTTGAATGATTGTAGTACTGTAGATGTACTGATTGGCAACGACAACGCTTATTTGATGTGTGCAAAAGAAGAGCGTGTTGGTGACAATCGTAGTGAACCACATGCTTTGCTCACTCCTCTCGGTTGGTTGGCTTGTGGTGGTAAGTCACCCTTAGATGAAAACGTTGCTAATGTGTGCAGAGTGCAGACGTCTTCAGAGTTGGATGTCATCTCTGGCTTTCAGCATAAAATTGAGTCTCGTGATATGGAAATAGCAGACCTGAATAAAGTCATTCAGGATTTGACTTTGCAAAATGAAACCTGTGAATTGTCTCGCAATGACATTTTGGCTAGAGAACTTGTCGAACCGAATATTGAGTTGAAAGATGGTCGATTTGAGATACCTGTTCCGTTGAAGGAAGATATTGATTTACCTAACAATTTTGTGTTGGCGTCAGATAGAGCTGCTGCTTTAAGGAAGAAGGCTTTAAAACAATCTGAATTTCGAGGAACTTGTGTAAATGATGTAATGTCTTCTTGCCCTGACTTGTCCGACTTGTTAAACCCTCTGGCAGATGTCTTGGCTAGATTTCGGCTTGAAAGATTTGGTTTCATGGCTGATGTGACCAAATACTTTTTTCACATTTTGGACTCTTCAATTCGTAAGCCCAATTTTATTGAACTGCTTACGTACACAGGCAGTGCCGTTCGGATCGTGAACGAACGCCCTTTGGTACCTTTGAGTGACGACCCTAGGGATTTTACTGTCATCACCCCTGCCTCACTTTTGACCCCATACTTAGACCCATACTGTGCTGTTGGGCAACCACCTGATCGTGACCAATTAAGAAGGGATTATCGGTTCAATTTGTCACTTTCTCAGCAGTTTTGGAATAAATGGATCGATTTTTACTTGCCAGGTCTTCAGGGCCGGAAAAAATGGCTAAAAATGGCCGAGAATTTGGAGCCTGGTCAACTTGTAGTGGTAGGTTCTCTCCAAGACATTGGTAAACGTGGGAAGTATCAACTTGGGAGGGTGCATGAGGTAGTTCCACAAATTAGGAAAGGGAAGCCTGTGGTTCGTAGAGCCAAAGTTGCCGTCTGCAACTATGATGAGAGTACGGGGAAAGTGAAAGTAGACTACGTGTTGAGGGATATTTCGTGCCTCGCCCCCGTAAAGAACACCTAAGTGTTAGGGTTTGAGCCTGGTTTTGTCTGCGGTGGCCGACCCTTGTCTGAGCCCGGAACAGTCGGTTATTAGCGCAACCATTGTATATAGCGTCATTTAGCGTGTACCTATGGTACCAATTTCATGTATCGTCGTGTTTATTCTTATTGCTGTTCATTCTTTGCATGCCCTTTGTATTTGCGTATTAACTTAAACGTGAGTGATTCAAAAAATTTGTGTATCGTGTGTTTTATTCATTGGCTCACGATTGTCCTTCAATTCTTTTTTAGTTATGCCATGTTAGACTGTCATAACTAGGGGCCGCTATGTTACGGCCAATCTCTGTACAAATCAAACGTCATATAAAACCGTTCAAGTCTACTGAATATTACGTCATGGAAGTTGCTAGAAAATGTGCCAAAATTGCACCATCGTTCATAGACTTGTGTCAAACTTGTTTAGACCTGTTTGGACCTGTTTGGGCCTGTTTAAACAGGAAATATTACATCAGCTTAAACACCTGTTGGAATGACTTCATAATTGTCTTTCATTTATTGCGTCACAGTTACTGCATACGTGAATTTGAGATATTGCTATCTATTCTGGTCATTCGTAAAATGATTGTTTGAAAGTTGGCCGCACTTTTAACTGTTGGCTTAGTGCTTGCTAGCTGGACAAAGGTTCCGTCTTTTATCCAAGTAATCTGTTGTGTAGTGACAGTTTAAGTGGTGTAGGCGTTGCACCCCCTCGTTTTCGGTAGCCTCGGGCTAATTTTACAGGAATACACTGTTTGAAAAGAAGTTCAAGTGTGTGTTTCTTCGGTCATTATATACAGACGAACGGATTAGGGAACTTTATGTTAAAATTTTCCCAAGAAGAGATTATGGTTTACCGCTGTGACCACAAGTGTCTCTGTCAAACGACACTGTGAGTAGGAGCTATCGGAAAACATTTTGTCGCAGGTGGTGTCAAAGATACAGAAGTCAATGTCACATTGATACCTAGCTCAAAACAGGTTGGATGTAAGGCATTATAAGTTATCAAGATCATATTGAATCAAACGGAACCTAACATAAAACTGATAACACCCAAGCAGTACACCCATTTTATTGACGTGTGCATTTTTAATTGCATGGTTGTAACCAGTGGCGGCTCGTCATAAGGGACTGCGGGACTGCAGCCCCCCCAACATTTTTGTGCATATGTGAGTTATATTTCATATAGATAGTTTTGCCATGTTTTTTTAATTTATTTCGCTTGAAGAATTAAAAAACTCTTAATATTAATTTTTTTTTGTAATAAAAAAAAATTGTGTTACAAAATTTAATTGGCAATTCTGGGTCTGCAAATTCTGCAGGTCCGGTGTTGCTTGGTCTTTTTTTTATGACGTAGGTTTTTCAGAAAAAAAGCTTTCTAGCGTCACTGAACAAGCGCTGTAGGGACTGCAAATAGAACAGACCCTGGTCAGGGATTCCAACTTTGGTTCTCGTAAATCTTTACGGAAAGCGTGTGGAAGCTATCGGTGATTACTTTACTTGATCGTAGTTTTACTTTGCTTGATCTGTGTTTTGAGAAGTCACTGAGACAGACTAGTTTTGATGTGAAGAAAAGCCAATTACTGTAATTATTGGTGCTCTTCACATTTCGTCCTTTTGGGATGATGACGTCACGATACGTCACATAGGTTGAAATGGACTATTATAAAAGAGGAAGTACGGGGTGGAAATGCACTGAAAAACACCTGAAGGAAATTGTCTTCCATTTATTCATTTGTTGTTCAATTTCAACAACTTTGCTATCGTTGGAAAGCACAAGCATAGATCTAACCAACTAAGTTAATACCAAGTCCCAAAATAGTACTAGCTACATCTGGTGACCACCTGAAGTTGACCAAATTCAAACCATTATCAAAAGTTTATTTTAAATGATAAAAACATTAAACGACAGCCAATTAAAAGAACATGTTACTGTGTTACTAAGCCTAACTCAGTGCATTTATAACTCAGTCCGCTACAGGTTTATAATTATTTATATTAGGCATGGGCTCTATCCAAGGGGGGGTGAGGGGGGTGATCACCCCCCCACTAATTGGAGTGGGGGGGTGATCAATGCAAAATCACCCCCCCCACTCAATTGGCTTTGAAAAGGTTTTATGATATTTTACTGATCAAATTTTGAAAAAAATATTTTCGTTGTTAGCACATTTTGAATTTTTTATCAATATGATTATATATTTCATTTCAATATGATTTTTTGGTTTGGCAACCCTGAACTACGAGCCAGGCGTTTACACTGTGTTTTAACTTAGTTTGCTTGGTAGCCACTTTAAAGGCATACTAAATGAAAATTTCAAACGGGAATTAAGCATTAAAATGAGTAAACTGAACATTCAAGAATACATTTCAAAAAAAATTACCGAAAAAAATTTGTTTTTAATGGCGCTGGTAAGGCCCAAAGTCCAATGTTTCATTTATTTTCATTTTTTTCAAAATGACCAAAAAGTGCAAACACTGCTCGAGAATACGTCACTAAAGATAGCAATAACAAAAACCACGTTACCACATCTGATGTTTTGAGCAAACTGTCTGATGTTTTGATGTTGAAATGTGTTGTTTTGATGTACATACATAGGCTACATACATAGCCTACAGTCAAATCGCCCGCAGTAACAATTATTGCGAGATTAGCTGATTGCTATAGTCTTTAGTGACGTAACTGTACAGTGTGACCTTTTTCGCACTTAGCCAGAGAGTTAATCTTTGTTTTGAATTTTATTTGGTAATTACAGAAGAAAAAAGAGCAATAGCAGTGGTGGGAATTGAACGCGCGTGAATGAAATGACTACTTTCTAACCCTAACCTCTAAAAAGCCAACTAGCTGCCAACTTAGTCGGCAGCAGTGGCCGAGTGGTTAACGCGTTGGGCTCGCAGTCGAGAGCCTGCATGTTCGACTCCACCCCCTCCGCACTTGCTGTTGTTTCTCTGGGGAAGAAACTTCACTATAAGTATAATTGCCTCTACCCAGTGATCGATTTCGAGTAATGGGTAGTAACAAACTTAAGTCATAAGTAGAGTAGACAACCGGAAACAAACATTGCCGTCAGCTGCAGCGTGGGTCAGGTGTACGTCGGAAGGCGTACACCGATGCATGGCGCTCAAGTCCGCTTTGTCGCAATGCAGGATAAAAATATGAAAACCAAATAAACAAACAAACAGCTGATAGAAAGTCCAGCACTTGATTTGCTTTGTATCATCTTCTTTTCGCCATTTTTCACGTCACGGAAAACGTAGTTTATGATTGGTTCGAGTTTTCATTTGCAGTGCCAAAATTATTTCTTGTTAAGTGATTACCAGTTTGCTTACCCAAAAATTCCCTTTTCGAAACATACTTTGTGTAACGAGTTGGAAACCCTATGCTACCATCAGAAAGAAGCTGATGCTTCAATGGGGGGTCTGGGGGGCGCAGCCCCCCAGAAGTTGAAATGACTATGACGATTTTAGCCCACTGTCCAAAAATCACCCCCCCGAATTCTAAAAGTGGATAGAGCCCCTGATATTAGGTTAGCCTACTGGTTGATGCAGCCTCCCCATGTTTTGAGACCACGAGCCGCCACTGGTTGTAACAAATAAATTATTATTTACCATTTTTACGCTAATTTGCCAAGTTTTGGAGGACTGTGAGTCGTTGAAAAAAATCGCAAGGGAACCGTTCAACAAATTTTTTGAAAAAGTTTGAGAACCACTGACCTATACGAAGAATTGATGTATATGAAGAATTGCTTTACGAAGAATTGCTTTACGAAGAATTGATTTTACGAACAATTGTTTACGAACAATTGCTTTACGAACAGCTGTTTACGAACAATTCACCTATAACCGTACATCGGTATGTCCACCAGACATTTGACCACGAGAGTACGGGAGCATCTGAGCTTTAGGGAGTTAAAAAAAAGTGCCATCAAAGACCATACTATGGAGTGTTTATTTTGCACTGGTCGAAAATTCTCTCCTGACTCATTTAAAGTTTTACGCAAAAGCAAATCCCAATTTGACACCAAAATTCACTGTTATGAAAGGAAGCACTACTAATCAAACGCTACAACCCAAATTTAAACAAACAATTATTTGCTGGAGGCGCGTCCATTCTCTTCAACATTTACTTGATGTAGCCTATCACGTTCCCTGTGGTGCAAATTTTTTTGTAGTTATTTATGTAGTCGCCTTTTCCTAATGTAATTTTACCTTCAAGAAGTCGAAATTTATTGCATTTTTATAAATATTTTCAAATTTCTGATGAGGGTTTAAGTTAAACCGAGAACGTTCGACTGTTAAAACTATTTGTAAATATGTAAAATATATTGTTATAATGCTCAGCCCTGTTGTGTCTTATTCATATCTAACCCGTAAGCAAAAGGTATAAATGGAGAACACACAAAAAATTCATTTTTGGTGGTGGGTTTGGGGGGGCTTGATCTCCCTTAGCCCCATGCTGGGTGCGCTACTGGGAGTCACTGCAGAACATGCAATGATTTTTGTTGTCGATTAAATCAACGGGGATTATTTGTTAGCGGTTGTTGTGACACGATTTATGGCATTAGTTTGCACACCGAGTTTCATTTCTCTCTTTTCTAACACGAAACCAGCTATTGTTTGCTCAGAAAAGTAGTAGAACCGAAAGGTTTCAACTCACCACGTAAAAGCTGGGCTGTTTGAACCAGCCGTACCAGTGAAGCTGCCTGCCATTCGATGGTTCTGCATCTGCACCACACACATAGTTTTGCTTTCGTTAAGTTTGAAAGAAAAAAAATCAAAACTTAAATATATTGTTAGACGTTACCTCATGCACAATTGTGAAGGTTATTTTTTGTGCAAGTAGAATTCCTGGGTCAACAATAATCTGGTTAGACTTGGAGAACCATGTTTAACAGCCATCCGATGGTCTTGTTAAAAGAAGTGTTTTTTGTAGTATCGTGGTTGAAAATTTAAATTAATTGGAGGGAAAGACAAGGGAGCCAATAATAATCATTGTGTTCTCGTTTTAGGTATGTCTTCAAGTGTCCTGTCAACAAAAAAACAGCCGCATGCTCTTGAGCGGTGTCGAACCGGCACACTTTCGAGTGTCAACTATTTAACCAGGTCCTTACCACTTGGCTATATTGCCGACTAAAAACAATTCCTGCATTTGAACATTTGCACTGAGAAACCAGGGACTACTGTGCACTAACAAAATCACAATTATATACAATTGTGGCAAAGACAGGCACAAATTTCCTGTGTGGTCTGATGTGGTCTGTTCCTGGGCACCACATGCATAGGAGGAGGAGGAAGAGGCCATTTCCCATTGGTGCATGATTGAGCTGAAAAGCCCGACGCCCGTACGGAGACGTTGAGGCGCACCCACGCCTGTCTTGGTAGTGTTAGGTCGATGGGGCGTGTGTCGGCGTCGTGGACGAACGAATAGAGTCTGGTGGCGCTTGAATTCCATTCAGAACTCCATTTATGGTCCGCCCAAGTAGCCGCAGAGATGTTTTGTACATCAGCTTCGTTGATAAGAAGTTGAGCGGCTTGCACGAATGGGTGTCTTGATTTCAGTCGACGGGGGTGATCCTTTGGGAGAGCAGAGATCTTGTGGTGGAAAAGATGGTTAGGCTCCAGCGCCCGTCGATTGAGGGACAGAGTGGCTTCTTTGCGACGAAGCTCAGCTGGTTGGATCTCAGCGAGAATTGGGAGATTGTCCAATAGTGTGGGACGCAGGCATCCGGTCACTGTGCGCAGGGCGCTGTTTATGGCAGTGTCGATGTTGTGGCAGTGAGCACTGCGGCACCAAACAGGTGCACAGTACTCTGTTGAAGAGTAGACAAGGGCTAAGGGTGCTATTCGCAAAGTGTCAGCCCTTGCCCCCCAGCTAGAGCCTGCCAGGCGCTTGAGTAGCGCAGTGCGTGATGTGAGTTTCTTGGGCAGTGACACCAAATGGTGGCGGTATGTGAGCGATCTGTCCAGTGTTACCCCAAGATATTTTGGTTCGGGGCAGAAGAACAGAGATTTTCCGTTGTTCTGAACGTGTAGCTCACGATCAGCTTCCCGATTGTGGAGGTGGAAAGCTGCTGCCACAGTATGCCGCTACAGTATGCTGCCACAGTATGCTGCCAAAGTAAGCTGCTGCCAATTCTTGGCTGAAACAGCAGCTTCACCTGTTGCATGATATTCACAGCTGTCACTGAAAATCATCTGGAGCAAAGCTATGACATGGTAATGTAAAAACAGATTTTCAGGTGCTCTTAAGCAGGAGGGAACCAAGACGACGGTGTGAACGGAAAAGACAGTTTGATAAATGTACGTTAAATGACAGTTTGATACTCTGATTTAAAAATTTTTGGTAGAAGCAAAATTTACCTAAGGAAACTCTTATGAGTCATGGAGTCGAACTTCAAAACCACTTGTCTAATATAGAAACCTTATATATTATCAAGAAAATATAAATGTGATACCAAAAAGCACATCAAACAAACCAACAAGTAAATTAATACACAAACCAAATGCAATACACCACATTCACGCAAATTATTTTTTATAGTCGACTATTCACATCTTACCACTTTCAGCATTGACTTCAAGCGCTGGTGATTGAGGCTTCTCTTTCAAAAATACATGAAATATTATTGAAAATAATACGCCAATTCCAACCACAGTGAGGACAAGTATCTGAAAACAAGTAAAGTAGAAAACAATAGGCCTATGTTTAGAGCATGTACAAAATAATGAGAACATTTTAGACCAGGGGTGGGGAACCTTTTTAGTATTGCGGGCCACATAAAATGAGAAATAACACAGGCGGGCCACTAAAAGTTTCGAAATTTTATTTATAGATAAAAATGCAGCGAAGTAGACAATGATTTATTTCACTTTCACAGCTAGTGGGATGGCTGAAAGTTTTTATTTTTGGTGAGTCGTGTGATGTCTGCTGACACGAAAGATGTTGCAACTCTTAACTGCATCTCCACGTTTTTATCAGTCAGTCTGGAGCGAAGCCGACTTTTTGTTAGATTCAAATTTGGAAAAAAAACTGCTCGCAACGGTAGGTGCTTCCAAACAGAGACACATATTTCAAAGCATGTTTCCGCATGACTGGAAAATCATCAACATTTATGTAGCGTTGATAAAAGTTGAGCAGTGAAATTTTTTGGTACATTGCTATCAACGTAGGCTACCTTCACTCTGGAGCTCTACTATTTCATGTTGGAAGTTACTAGGAATATCAGTTGCAACTACATTAAAAGGAGAGGCAAAAATATCTAACTCCATTTCTTTACTTGTTCTGTCCAAAAATCTTGCATTAAATGTCTCCATAAGATTGACACATTCACCTACATGGGCATATTTGGCTGTTGTAGAAGGCTTTTGCTCTTGCAAGGTAGGGAAATGTGTGGTGTTATTGTTTTCAAGTTGTACTTTCCACAGATGTAGTTTAGCTTCAAATGATTTCACTTTTTCAAACAAGGAGTTCAAAAGCTGACTCGGTCCCTGCAACTTGACGTTGAGCTCTGAGAGGTGCTTGCTAATGTCAACCATAAGCGCTAGGTCACACAACCATTGGCTATCAGTGAGTTCAACGACATGGTTTCCCTGATTATTCATAGAAGGCCATTCGCAATATACCGAGAATGCAGAGCCTACTCTTTTTTGAGCTGTTGTTTAAATATATCAATACATTTTGGGAAAAGAAATTTTGACGCGGGCCACATAGAACAGTCACGCGGGCCGCATTTGGCCCGCGGACCGCAGGTTCCCCACCCCTGTTTTAGACTGTTCTTAAATCTGTTTAGTTATAAAATAAAATTAAAATTTTTGAATGAGACCAAATGCTTTATACATTTATTGAATGTCCAAGCTGCAAGAAAAAAATTATGATAAATGTACTCTGAAAGAAGTTGCGTCCATGGGTGAAAGGCTGTCGTTCTTTGCTGAGGGCATGGAACCATCTGAATCCAACACCAACCAAGCAAGAGAATATACCACAACGGAGCTAGCCACAGTGAATCCATATCTACCAAAATTTTTAAAACATCTTGCAAGCAATGAAGGCTCTGGGCACATATATCGCCACTTAATCAAAAATAACATTGAAACCAATAGCAGTAGGCTACGATATGTTAAGACATGTTGATGTTGTACAATTGCACCTGGTTCAGGATATAGAGCAGGCTATAGATATTGCAGAGTTTCTAAACATGTTGGACAATATTTACTGCAGACAACACACATACAGAAAAAAGTTCATAAGCTTGTATCAACATAAATTATTCCAGCTTTCAAAGCTGATTGCTTTTATTTGTTATATGCAGAAGGTAGCCTGTTCAAATAGCCCATTCAGTTGTCTCCAAAATCCATGAACCCTTGCATAATATATCGTTCTCCATAATACCGCAGTAGCACAATAAAGGTCAAGAAAGGTAAGCTACTTTATTAACGATTTTTTTTTATATACTGTAGCTGTGTGACTTTTATGTTTAGGATATTTAGTATTGTTTAGCGTATAATACTGAAACAAGTGTAACTTGTGATATAAACTACAAAATTTAGTAGACCAACCTGTAGGAATTCAAGTCAACATTGTCTTTTTCAACATTATTGACTAAGTCAGGTATGAGTGCAAGATGGTTGATTTGTGTGGATGCCCATCCAAATTGAAATATTACCACAAGAGGAGCAAAATAAATAAATTGTGCATATTCTGCTGTTTGGAAATCGCACCCAATGCACCTCATGAACAGCAAAGGAAATGTTAGAGTCACACAAATAGTTCCTACAAAGTAAGAATATAACATGCATCAACTATACAGTTCAATAAACCAGTAGTGTCAAAGTGTTTTTTGTCATATCCAAGCATACACAATTTAGTAGTTAAACTGAAGATTTAGGTTAAGCAGTCGGGAAGGCATGAATGCCAATTTTCATTTCAACCTTCAAGCACTCCTGTGAGTGTCTTGCCAAAAATACAGCCGCATGCTCTTGAGTGGTGTCAAATTGGAGCGCTTTGGAACCAAGGTTCTCACCACTCGGCCTTGCACGCCGACATGAATTTAGATGTCATCCCACAACTCATAACAATGATGGTTTCACAATTTTGAAACACAAACATCCCGACATTGTCACTATCAGCACATAGAATTATGATGCCATCAAAACTAGAATATATACGTGTTGACGTGTTGTGCGCCTACATCAAAATCAGTTGTTTACTTTCACTTAAAACTTTAACAGCGTGTTTTACCTAAATAGGAACATTAGAAGGAACTTATTCAACTAGAAATTCAAATGTGTTGTGTGCCTATATTTTCAAAAAGAGAGATTACAAAATCAAAATACACACTGTTGACACATTTATAATCTTTCAACATTTCAGCAATTCCGTTTGTTTTAAACACACAGTCAGAAACAAAAGTGTTTATTTATGAATGGGGCTCTGATGTATAGTTACAGCAATTTAAAAGCAATCATTGACAGAGGGAAAAAAGTCTACTTACAAGTCTTACTTTGATAGATTTGCTCAAGATTTTAAAGCTACAGAATAATAAGCTAATTAAGAGATTCAAGAATTCTTACCAACTAAATGCCATGATTTTCGCCGGCCATATTTGCACACAATAATAGATCTATCAGACTCATAACCAACAAAAGGGGTAGCTATACCGTCAGCGATTTGTCCAATAAGCAGAAGATATCCCGCCATACTACTGCTGAATTGTAATACCTGAAACAACAGTAATTATTTTTATTATATCTGATTAATGGTGTACCGGTACTCCACGGTAATACAACTGAAAAAGCACTCAACGAAAATGTTATAATCGATTTAAAGCTAAGTAAGCTGTTGATCCAACGGCCATTTTTGTAAAAATTTCATAACAAAAAATGTATAGGCTACAATTGCAAATGGATCATTCCATGCCAAATGAGCAAATGGGTTACACCACATGTCGCAGATTTTATTGAAATTTGGCAAACTTGTAGATGTTAAAGAAATATGAAGAATGTAAAATTTTTTTTTTAAATTTAAAAATATTTTTAGAGTTTGATCATAAGAAAATTCACCATTTTTGCCTGTTCCACTTCAGTGATTTTACCCAATTTCTTAACCTATGATCATACAAAATGGCTGAAAATTGCTAGACGGACATTTTAAGACCCAGAATCCAAAAATGTAGATTAAAAAATTGACAGAGAACTGCTTGATACGATTATATAGGTTGCACGTTGCTACATGCATTTTTCGGAGGCCAAACTTTGGGGGCCTATATCAAAAATAGGTGCAAAACATAAGAACTAAAATTTACATGTTTTACACTTACACCAATACTCTTTCATGTCAAATAAAAAATAAGAATTAATTTTGATAACGAACTATGATAAATTAACAGCTAAATTTTCTGACTTGCAACTTTCGTACTTTTTCACACTCATTGTTCAAGATTTTTGTTGATGACATCACAGATTTTGTTGATGTAAGCTTTTGCATTCATTCAGGTAAAAACAATGCAAACAAAGCCTTAAAACACATTTGCAGTTGTTTTAAAGTGTACTGCTTCCAAGAGATGCAACCTATTCCGTCCCCCTAATCACTTCGTCCCCCCTTGAAAAGATCGAGAAAAAAGATAGTTTAATAAAGTCGATGTCGCTAATCAGAGTTTCCGCAAACGTTATAATATTTTATCCTTGAGTTTTTATGGGCCACCACAAAATAAGTGTGACTAACCCAAACTTTAACTCTAATCTTAATTCGATAACCCTAACCCTACCCTGAAAGTGAGGTTCGGTTTATCAACTATATGTTATTTCAAGATACTTAGCGTGGTCAACTGTTTCAGCAACTGCAGCTCTGATCAGCGACTTCGGCGCTTTTGTATTTTTTTTTCGATCGTTTCAACAGAAAAACGTTGAAATGTTTGCAGCAACTCCGATCAGCGACTTCGGTTCTGCTGTATTTTTTTTCTCGATCTGTTTAGGGGACGAAATCGGGGGATAAAGTGTTCACGGGACGGAATATGTTGCACCCCTTCCGAGGTAAAGTTTACACGTGGACGCTTAGCCTTTTTGTGAAACTTTTATCAGCATTATTTCTCGTTGGCATATAAAAGATTTTGCTATGTTAATGAATGATGTTGCAATTGCGAGTTAAGGGAAAAAAGTTTTACGAACAAACGTGAATAGAGAAAAAATTTCAAATATCAACGGAGTGTGAAAAGGTTGGCTTGTGTAAGCCGGCCTACCGGCGTGGTAATTTTGGAGGCCATTTATTGACTTCTAGCATGACATAAGGCGATGATCACCAGGAGTTTAGAGGCATGCATGGATTATAGTAGGTATGCAATCAGAACTTCTATTTACAGCACTTCAATATATTCTTACCTTTTGAAGAAAGACCAACAGATAACTGAACCACGTTGCAGCACACAGATCATTGAGAATATGACCCACACTGTAAGCTTATTTTTGTAACTTGGACAACTCCATTTTTAAATGTAGGCTATAGCTACCGGTAGCCAACGCTTTAATTTTACAATTACAAGCCGAGTGTCAATGTTACTCCTGCAAAGGAACATGTAAAATAGGTTTCAAAGACTTAAAGTATACTTTAGCTTTTCTGATGAAAACTATTGATGAAGACTATGAGCGTTTTTGCTAATGACACCAATTTAGCTATGTCCAACAAAAATCTGTCTTCTTTAGAACAAAATGTCAATACAGAATTGATCAAAATTGACAACTGGATGAAAATGAACAAGCTCTCCATTAACTACAACAAAACTGAGTACATTACCTGATACTAACTAAACAAAAGCTTAATGTAAAGATGATGTTACGATAAATGGAAATAAATTGCAAAGAAAAAGTGTATCTTGGTGTATTAATTGATGACTCCCTGAACTGGAAATTTCACATTCAAACTATTTGTAAAAAACTTGCTAGAGGCTCCTGGGCCATTCTTCAACTTAGAAATTATGTGCATAGGCTACTAACACTCTGAAAACTGTGTATTACAGTCTTATGTATTCTCATCTTCAATACTGCATATCCAGCTGGGGTGGAGCCTGTGACAATGCACTGGATCACTTATAGGCGCCGACTTTTCAAAAAACCTTGGGGGGGGGCGAGAAAGGTGATGACGTCATAACCATAACGCTATTTTATTCAATTAAAATAGTCTTTGATCAAGCTTACTGTCTTGTTTATATTGGCACCGAGGTTGCAAATCGAATTTATTAGAACCGCTGCTTGAAACGATTAGTTTTAAGCATGCAGTACGCCTAGTCGTAAAGATTTTGATATTGTTAGCTCATAATTGAAACAGTTGGAAAACAATCCGATTCATTTCCTTTTCGTGCAAGTGAATGACAACGATCAAGACAGTGAAGTTATCGAAATAAAACGCAAAAAAACATGCTCTCAAGCAGAGTGGAAAACCCGCTATCAGTTTTATTAACCTCGTTTTGCTCGTTTTGCTAATTACTTACCTTCAAAGCGTTAACAACGGCGAAGTGTTTTCTCTTCTGTTTTTTATCGAAAGTCTTTTATCGAATACCGTATATACTCGAGTATAGGTCGAGATGTTTGCAAGAGATTTTCACCTCAAATAGACAGGTTCAACTTATACACGGAGCAAGCTGTTGTCTCCAGCTGGGCAGTTTTCAAAATAAACGCATTTTTGCTACGGCAAAGTCATTGCGGATGTAGATTACGTAGTGTGAAACGGCGTCGGCCGAAGTATAAGTTTTGAATACGCTTATTTGCAGTGATTGCAACTTAATTTTCAAATTTAATGATTTTTTGTCAATTCTAAACTTTATGCATTTGTTGAGCAATATGCAAAGTTCACGAGACAAAACAGCAGAAAGAGCTGTTTTAAGAGATCAATTTTTTATTTTTGCGTGTAGGATATAATTGTTCTTATTACGTAACATTCCATAATCGTTGAAGTGGATGGCAAACCTTAGCGGCCGCATGAAACAATGATGTCAGGTTAGCTAGGTGATATTACCGGTAAGAGACGTCGTTAATGCAGGCAATATCTGCGACCAAGACCAACACTTTTTCTTTTATCGGTTTTCGATTTAATTCTCACACATTGCGAACAAAACAATGCGTTCTGTTTGAATCATAAGGGATCTCACAGTGGGAAGACCTATATTGGGCAGGATTTTTTGTAATTTCCAAATTTGTAGTTTTCATTTCAATAAAGTTGTGTTTCGTTTTTGTTCACAGTTATAGCATTGATTGAGCTTGTTCAGTGAAATGTAGGTGCAGTGGTCCAAAGGCCCGACTAGGACGGTCTAAAGGTCCCTACCCCTGGGGACCTTTGGACCAAAATACTGCAACATTTTAAGCAAAAAAAAATCACCGAATAACATCTTTTATCAAATTAATTTTAATTCCAACATTAACAACAAAGCTTTAATTTCATTTGAAACCTAATTTCATTCCGTGTTGAAGCGAAATAAACTCGTCATACAAAAAAGATCAAATTTTGGACCAATGGTCCCACATCTCCCCTACTGACAAGCTTAAATAGTTTGTCAAAACACAGTAGCCTACTCAAGTTGCAAAATTTCCAAACAGTTATTTCTAGTCTTGACTTCATAGTAAAATTAGGTAATAATAGGCTACTGGCACTTTATTCCACCAATCTAAAGATGGTAGACTACAACGTTTAGGTGCAGAAAAATTAACCAGATATGCTCAGTGCTAGCCTACTGCGCTATCATTGCACCACGGTTATCAACGTGAAGCAAAACTAACTTTTGGATTACAGATGCAGCACTAAAAACGGTTTCATAAGCCACCAGCTGTCCGAGCTTTCATGTTTTTCAACTGCTCACTCACAAGTCACTCACATCACTCATGATCATGGGACTGTGAATGGTTACATAACTTCAATAATGCGTGATAGCACTTGCATGGATCTTTGGCACAAGATCAGTTCATTTGTTTTTATTTCTGACCATCGCAAGGAAAAAAACAATATATGACAAACATAGCAGAGGTCTAGAAAAAGGTAGAAGCGACAAATCGCGGACGTTATAACGTGCGTGATACCAAAGCAGGACAATCAATTTAAAATATGGCACGGTCGCAACACCTCAATAATTTTTTTATTAATTTAGAAAAAAGAGAAAAAAATAGGCTAGTGAATTTTTTTTTAATAACTTATATGAGTAAAAAAATAAACAAAAAAAAACAAGACAAAAAGTTCTCAAATATCTCCAACAGAAGCGTATAGCGTATGAGGGCAAAAAGAGAAAAGTACCCCAATCATTTTGAAGTTGTGGTAATTTTTTTATTAAAATTGAAGAAATGTTTTGATAAAGTTTGGTTGAAAATTTTCTGGTTAAAATAAAGTTGAACAGCCCTAACTTACCATAAAGTTTGGATGTTCATCAGGACAATTATCGTATCTCACACTAGGCCTAGTTGCAACGTTCATCTGATGAAAGTGAAAGTAAAACCAACGACACATAAAAAAGCCAACTAATAATCACGAACAAATTAATTTAGACCGCACTGATCTACAATTTTACGATAAGTCTAGTTCAGAGGTGTTCAAGTCAAACACGCTGACCTGCCAATTTTTATGTTATAGCCCAACGGTGGCCAAACTGCGGCTCGCGAGCCGCATGCGCCTCTTCAACATAAATTGTGTGGCTCTTGTATTGAATCTTAATATTACAAAAAAATTAAGTTTATATTTTATAAATATGTTCTCTCGCAAACTCAACCAAGCAGTGGCGTACCTAAGGTATGGCAGGCATGGCTCGAGCCATGTGCGCACATTGACAGAGGAGAGAAAATCGATTTGTAAAAATTAAAATTTGTTACTTACACTTTCTTCAAAATCTAATTTGCACCCAATACCATACAAAGATCAAAAAGGAGTCTTTCTTTTACTGCAACCATTGTTAAACAATAAAATTGTGACGTTGCAAAAGCAACATTGTGCCTCTCCTGGCTCATTTTGCGTTCAGTCAGCAACTATTGAAAGTTTCATAAAGTCGCTAAGCAGCAAATTAATTGAAGCTTAGAAGTAGCACCAGAATTTATTTATTCATTTTTATAAGAATTTATAACTTTTTTAATTCAAAACATCGTGCAACCTTGACAAATGAACACTTGGAAGAATTCGCACAGCATCAACAACTTATCGTCCGAATTTTCAGAGATTAGCGAGTCAAGTACAAAACTGATATGGATAAACAATCATTGTGTTTTTGTTGCTGCTTTGTTATTTTGTGTCAACTGATTTTGCGGCTCGCCGGTCTTTATAGTTTATTCACAAGCGGCTTTTTCTTTGAATAACTTTGCCCACCCCTGTTATAGCCTATTCCCCTGCCAAAGTTTAATGATAACTAGGCTTCGTTTAAAACTATTTTTTATAATATTAAAAAAGTGTTTTTACAAAAAAATAAGGAATTTATTGAACATGAAAAACATGATTCAATGAATCATAAAAACTATTCTCAATGACCAATAGGCTACTGCTTCTTTGTAAACGTTTGTTTTCAACTAAACTCGAAAGATCGCATCAAGCCACCTAACGGAGTGGAAGGTCTGCGTGTCATGGATCAGTGCCGGTCTTAGGGTATTTCGGGCCCTGTGCGGAATATGCTTTGCGGGCCCCAATGACAATGAACCAATTCAGTAGCGTAGCTAGGTATTTTGAAAGGAGAGGGTGGTAGAGCCCGACGGCGTGATCGCCGAAGGCGACACCCAGCGGTGGGAGTCCTCTCCCAGAAAAATTTGAAAAATTACTTTGAAATTGGGGCATTCTGAGAGCATGTTCAACAAACATTTGGGTATAAATATTACTGTAAAATGGTGCTGTCCGTTGGCATAGCAAAAGGATAAGATCATGCTTTCTTTGGCATTTTTCGGAAATAAAGCTATGTCTCTATGTTGAATCTGGATGCAACCTAGTTCGTCCCCCGAAAAATTCGTACCCCGATTTCGGACCCTGAAATCGTGTAACAAAATCAAATTTCGACCTATTTCGTCTCCTGAAAAGATCGAGAAAAATTTTGAAATGTTTGCGGCAACTCCGATCAGCAACTTCGGCTCTGTTGTTTTTTTCTAGATCTTTTCAGGGTACGAAATAGAAAAATTCAATTGAAAAAATTCAAATCGAAAAATTCAATTCCTTTGTTGAATTCACTTGTTGAATTTTTCCATTGGAAATGACAAAATTACTGCATTTTCTGAGTAAATTGTAGGCCCCCTAATTTGCGGCCCTGTGCGATCGCACGGTTTTCACACCCTAAAGACCGGCACTGCATGGATGATAAAAACATTATTGACTATTGGTAGGCTAATTGCTGTTACCAGAACAAGACTATGTTTTTCTTAACCTCGATGCAGACAAAATAGTTACAGGTTTATAATGTGCGCTAATGTGTGACAAAGAAAAACAGACAATGCCTTATGTAAGAAATCCATCATGACAATTTTAAAACGATACAAAATTTCAGATATCCCCATCAATGGATGCGATTGATCCGTTATCACCTTGATAAAGATTGTAGCAATGCGGAAACGCATACTAGATTCTAGAACAGGGTAGTCCAAGACTCCAAGTATGAAGGGCCACATTAAGGCTCACGAAAAACTTTACGGGCCGCATAGATAATTATTTCTAACTTGTTTGGAACTTAAAAAAGTGATTTTTGACTCATAAAAAAGATACAATAGGCTACATAACACATCAACAAAATAGAAAATCAAAACAATTTATTGTTTCTTGCTTTTGGTTATTTTGTGAATATCTACTTTTAATTCGTCGGTCGACTAACGTAAGCAGGCATCCAGGGTTTCATCAACCATTCTGTTGAGTGTGTCGCTTTTCAATCGCATCATAATTGAGAAGGTGCTTTAGCAAATGTAATGTGTTACCGAACAAGGAGCACATCTTCTGTGCAAAGTCTTTTAAATTAAACTCTTTCGGAATTGATGTTACTTGCTAGCACATGAGGCACTGTGGTTTACCGTTGCTATTGCCGAAAAATACCTTTCCTTCTAACAGAATTGAACTCACTGTTTTCTTTGATGGCTAATGCAATGCATTTTCGCCCTGTTTGCTAAATGGTTCAGCGCTCGACTCAAGATCACGCGGCGCCAGTTTGGCACTCGGAGTGTGAGCTTGAGCAACGCATTTCAGGACTGCTCTCCATTCAGTGGCACCTAGTGGATGGAATAATTCCCCAGTAAACAACACTTCAACAACCGGAAACTTTACTCTGCCAATCTCGCTAACCGGCCCTGCGTCAATAGCCTCTACATAAGTATGCGAAATTACTAGGAATAACCTATCAAGGCTTTGTCAGTCCGCGGATAAAAACTCTACGGTAGAGAGCTTCATATTGGCTGATGTCGGCCAGGTTGCCAGATCCTCCTGCCACTGTTGGATAAGAAACTTTTTCTTGACTTCAATTGCCTGCGTGCTGGAGTTTGGCTTGGCCATGCAGTGGGTGTTTCAAATCCATGTCCTGACAAAATCTTTTCTTTGTGCTGGTCACGCTTCTTCTGATGTTGAGAAGAGCACTTCCAGACAGAATGTGTATTTCGACGTGATGTTGGTTGACGAAAGGGCTTAAAACAACCTGTAATCAAATGGCAGCTTTGGTTCCATATGAGATCAATTTTCTTGGCATATGCCGACTGCCGAGCGTTGCTTCACTGGGCAGTTAGGCTATAGGCTATTTCATTTTATGTTGATAAGACGTCATGGCTCTATTGCATTTTATTCACCTGGATATTTTGTGGTAAGATAACTTTTGGTTATGTCTGAGGTGAGGTTACATTTTTAAAAATATTTCAACTCTAAGAGCTAGCTAGGTGGATGAATCTGAAAGCAAACAACTGTTCATACAAAACTATTTATATTTTTTGTGTCTGCTGATTTATTTGTTAATAGCTAGCTATTGAGATGAGAGCTCACAAACCAGACAAGCATTAGCAGCGAATATTGAATTTGCTACATCAATACCGTCGATAGTTTGTCTAGTTGCCCAGGGCGTAATAAAAAGACCAAATATGTTATGGCAGTAGTTTAGTCGTGAAAAACAACAACCCACATATAGAGAAGAGACTAGAAGAAAATAGACAAGAATTGTTCACACAAATCGTTTGGAATATATGGCAGAAATGTTAGATAAGCCGAATTTCGAGTCTTACCTATTATTGAGTTATGCCAGGGGTCACTTAAAGAAAGCAAGTAGTCTAAGCCTGAAATAGCCTACATTTTCATAAATTCAAAAGAGTTTTGAATCATCGAAAACATAAGCCTACGTATAACTTGTACAGAGATTTTTTTCATGCACGTGTACCTTTAGTACAGACTGTGCATGCCAATTATATGAGGCAAAAAATTATATCAGACAAGCCTACACTTACGGAAACGCGTCAAACCATTTAGTTTATGGAATAATTTCTAAGGTGAGCCCAGGGACATTCCAAATGGTAATCACCATTTTTTTTAAAAAATATTACTGAAAAAAAGCAAATATTTGTAAGTTAGAAATGGTCTCGGCGATCATTTCATCACGTTGATTGTTGATAATATCATGTACTAGGCTACTGGTGATATAGGGCAACTGGAAAAACAATCAGAGCCAAAACAGTCTAAGGAAAACTTTTAAATCAAGCTTGAAAATTACTAACAAATTTTGTTAATGTTTATTGACTAAATATTGACTTTGGATATTGTAAAGATCTATATTCTACAGTAGTGTAAGCAAATAAAAAGATGAAGATCTCCAGGCAAACTAACATAGGTGACCAAAACTTTTCATAGTAAAATAGCCTACGGTAGAAACAAATTAAGTTTCTCCAACAGGTTTTGTCTTAAGCTATTGAGTCGATCCAAAAATTTGTCACAATTTTTTATGGATTTATAGCCTACTATAGAAGTAGATTGCATTATTTTTAAATCCCTGGCATGTTTAGACTAGACTACAGTATTTTGTAGCCTGAAGACCAAAATCATTTCGAATTTATCAGCCTTGCTCTGATTTAGACAGTTCTTGGGCATCAACCCAAATGTTTCACCTCAAGAAAGTTAGTTAACAAAAACATCCCAGTTTGAATTAATTCGAACAATACTGTACTTTACCATTTATTTAAATTGTAATTTGTCTATAAAATGAGGAAGGCTCTTCCATCTTCAAGCTAAATTACAAATTTATATTTTCAACAGAACAAGTTCGAAGGACTAAATTTACTGACATCACAATCTGCTTATTTAAATGCAATAAAAGTGCTATCTCTGCAGAAAACTGATAACAAGCAACAACAACCTATAGCCCATAATGCAAATGACTTTGTAAAGTTGACATGTGTTAGCTCTTACCAAGTAGCCTCAAGTAACTCTGTAACAACCTACTATTACGGAAGAGCTTCCTTCCAACCACACAAAGAAATAAATCGATTGGATTTTAAGCCGGTTTACTTCAAATCAATACGGCCAATCAGAACCAACAGAATCCGATGAATTGCACTTTGAGCAACACTATCTTATTAGAAGGTAAGAACATTCTTTGGTAAAGTATTCAAGTGTTTCATTAGCCTATGTGATCATCGAAATTTTGTGCACAAATGCAATCAATTTGCATATAAGCGCATGCGTAGTAGGCTTACGACAATCTCCATAGATGAATCAATATTTTAATTTGAAACTTCAAGTGAAAAGGCACTGAAGAAAATCTGCATCCGATGCTGTTTAAGTCAGTGGCTTATCAAAGCCAGCTTTCTTGATTCTTGCTTTATAGTAAAACAGTTATATTCCAAAATAGACTTAATAGGCTACGGAGGCTCAGAAACGTGCCATGCTAGTTTTGACTCACCAGACTCGATTGTTGTTAATGAGCTTATGATATCTAGCACACACGCTCCTACAACCTATGGCTGACACAACTAGGTTGACAAAACGTTAGGCAAACTTGTTTAGGTTCTTGAAAGGGAGAAAAACTGCCTATTTACACATCAAAATTGAATCAATTGCAATTGAATGTAATTAATTACACATTTTCATGCAATTGCAATTAAGACTTTTTGTGTAGGTCTAATTGTAATTTCAAATTATGTTGGTCAAATTATATTTGGTAAGTTGCCTGCATGATATCAATACTTTGGTTAAGCCGCCAGTTGGGGTTGAAAGGGACTTTTGCATTGCAAACTAATTTTTATCAAATCCAATTCTACGTGCCTTTGACAAAATAAAACTGTAAAGAATCATCGATGAGCATCAATTTTGAAACATTTAAATTTTGTAATAGCCTATTCATATTCATATTAAACTTACATTTCACGGTAGCATAGGTTAGGCCTATGTCAAAATTTTTACGATACAGCCTATTTTGCTCTCTTGAAAATATCTTTAAAAATCCGACCGTTGATGGTCGTATTTTGTATGATTTTTGTTGCGGGCCTAATTGGGGGTTAGCTTCAAGTATTATAAACCCCTCATAAGGTAGGTTGGTGTGACCTTAAGTCAATTTTCAGTGTTGTACGTTGACGCCGTCAATTTGACGGCGTCATTTGACGGCGTCAACTTTTTGTTGACGTTGAGGCTAGCGCCGTCAATTTATTTTTCAGTTGACGGAAGTGATAGCGCCGTCAACTATTTTGCCGATTTTAAGCGTCAAGCGCTAAGCGTCATTTTTTGTTTTCATGGAAAATCTCGTTTCACAATAAGAGTTTCACAATGTATTCTGGCCAGCGCGACTCATCCGAATTACCGGCTTTTACGTTGGTTGGAATGGCTCCCTGGAATACATGCGGAAGAACTTCGCCAAATGGTGATCACCCATGTATTGAGAACGAGGGATCAGAGACAGAAAGCGAAAAATCCATGAATGGCATCGCGGACGTTGAATATAGCCTACTTTATTTCAAGAGCTCTATGCCCCTGAAAAGAGCGATGTTGGTGCAGTGGACCTCGTTAAAAGATTTATACATGCTAAACTATCACAGCACGCTTGGAACAGTGATACCTTTCCAACTAAACGTTTTCAACTTGTTTTTGAAATACAACACACCAATACCAACCAGCGCTGCTGTGGAACGCATGTTTTCACTTGGAAAGGACAATATGCGCAGGGGCGCCGGAAGCAGGGGGGAGCAGGGGGAGCGAATGCCCCCCTGCCCTCAAATTTCTGTGGATGGGGAGGGAAGAGGGGGCAATGGTGCCCTTTTAAGGTCATGTAAGCTACTGCACACTTTGCATTATAACAATTTATGCTATTCGCTATTAGCCTAATTATAATGTTCTATTTTTGCCTCAAAATAATATTCACGACACAAAATTCTCCATCACAGTAAGTTATATTACATCATTATAAAATAGCATTATGCCCTTCCGTGCCATTGTTCTTTGTATAGCGGACACTTGTATCATTACTCGACAATGAGCTGATAGATGAGCATTATCGCTATATCTTATCTTAAAACTTACAAAAAAGATTGGCCTTTCAGCAACAAAAGTGCCCTTTTTTCATACTCCTGCCCATCCAGTCAAAAATCGCTCCGGCGCCCCTGAATATGCGTTCCAAACGCAGCAGATTGTCAGACAAACGTTTTAAAATGCTTGTTTTTCTGCAAGGAAATAACTAATAGGCTGAGCAGCTAATTACAATACAGTCTCAAAACATAATACCTGCTCTTTATTTATAGCTATTGTTAGGCTGAACTTGGTTGAAATATTTCCGTTTTATGAGACGCTGGCAAAAAATAGCGCTAAAAATTAGCGCTGACGCTGACGCCGTCAATTTCTTTAAGAGCTTACGCAGTCCTTTACGCCGTAAAGTTTTTAGGCAATTCGCGCTGACGCTGACGCCGTCAAATTATTTCAATGACGCGTACAACACTGTCAATTTTGCTGTTCTTACTTTATTGATCTCATTCATACGAAGTTCAGCTGAGAAGTTGAGGGAGTTGTTTTTTTCAAGACTATGCAGCAGATGGCTCCAACAAGATGATTTTCACAAATTTTCACAAAACTAACAGCCTGGTAGAGAATCTTGTTTTGCACAGCTTTCTTTCTTATTACTGGAAATGTAATCGTTTTAATGACTGGTAAATCTACAATATTAGGAAACCAAAGTTGTCGTTTTTACTGCAAATGCATAGTTGCATACCTCAGCATCATCTTGTCAATAAACTAGTCTACTGTCATTTATTGCTTTTAGTTTTTATTAAATGCCACATGCCAGACATTATAACCTAGTGCTATTTGTCTTTGATTCAATTTATTTGCTGTTTGGCCCAAAATACAACGTAGAGTTAGACAATGCAGACTATGCAGTCAATCGAATTCAGCATTTGGTTCAATTTAGAAAAGTTTGGGCAAAGTTGTTTTTTAAAGGTTAGTCTACCATTTCGACAGAAAAGCTGTTTTAATTCTGTTTCAGATTTTTCAGTTTTTTTTTTCAAATATAAATATTAAGCAGAATCTAGTTAATTAAGTTATATTTATCATTTTCAAAAAGCAGTGTAGTTTGGCTTTGGAAAATGATGATTAGGCTTGGGCCTAATTGTCAGAATTTTATGCATAAGATGGAGGTTATTCAAAATCCAATTCGTGAGACCATTAGCTTTTCAATTTGCTTTGCCTACATCTTTTAGAGGTTTAAGTTTTGTGCTTGGTAAATCTATTTTGATTTTAATAAAAGGTTCTAATATTTCCATGTATCATTTACTTTTAACACAAACGATGAATAAGTTTCATGCATCTTTCAATTTTTAAAACCGTCAGGTGGCGACAAAGGTCACATTTACTTTTTATTGTAGGCATCAAAGTTCCATTTTACGAATAGTTTCAAATAATGTGCATACTTTATTTATGTTTTCTAAGAACCTTAAACTGATATAAAATAAAATATCGCCTGTAGCCTATATAAATCCAAGGTGTTTCGCTATGCGTTCAAAACAAAAATTCGCACGATAATCTTCAGCAGCGTGGGTTAAAATACAAAGTACATGTTTGTACGTGATTTGCTGCAAATGTAGTCCACTGATTACCAAGTGAGTTTCAAACAAAAATATTTTTAAATGAAACGGAACTTCGTTTCCATAAACAAAAATGTTTGGCTTAGTTCCATTTCGAAAATGCCAAGTTGCTAGCAATTTAGGCCTAGTTATGACCTTGCAAAGTAACCACATTAAAGACGAGTGTGAGTTGTTTTGAAATCCGTATGAATTTGAAACCAAAAACGAAATTATAAATCAGTTGTTAAAACCTAGAACTTAAAGCACCCGAACAAAGCAAAATGAAATCTTAGGCATCTCCTCACTTAGCCCACCCTACTGGTATGTTGTGGAAAGGAAAGAATCTTTACACATCTGCTACATCAACTTGAGCATTTTTAATGATTGCTTAAACTACACTGTCAAACAAAACGTGTACACTACTACTGGTACCGTAGCCTACTTAGAAATTGGGAAGGTTTGAGGATACTAAGTTATGCAGGAAAGTACGTTGTCGTTTAGTGGGCTGAAGAGAATTTATGAATATTTTGTGAATATTTCTACACTTGCTTTTGGACAGATTGCTACTTCGCTTGTAAGGGTTGAGTTTCTAAAAGGGTCAAGAGAACGGAAGGAACAAGCAATGAAAAATATTTAAGTACAAAATATAAACAAAATTTGCTGACACTTCAAATAGAGTGAAAAATCTGACAAAATATTCACTATAATTATATCATCTGGTTGTTTTGGTTTGGTTTTGAATAATTTTTAACCTCGTACTGACAAACGACAAAGCCTTCATTGGTTATTTCTAGAATACTTTTCCGATTGTTGAAGTGCTGTTGCTAGGGGAATTATTCCATTCATTAGGTTCCGCTGAATGGACAGTAGTCCTTAGAATGCGTTGCTCATTCGCACACCCCGCGACTCGAACCAGCGCCGCTTGATCTTTAAGCTTCTGCGTTCACGAAGTCAAGCGCTAACCAACTGAACCATCGGGGCGATGTAAGGTATAAGGAAACAAAATTTCATAAACATCTGCTGTTTCAACAAACAACTCAATTTGTTGTGAAAACTTGCTATATCTTCCTTTACATTAACCATACTCAGAGAACAAATATCATGAGCAGGGTATGGGATGGAATGGAATGGAAGACGTTTCATCCAAAGATTTTCTTCCACCCCATTTTCATTCCATCATACCAATCTTCCATTCCATCTTCTATTCCTTCTCCAAAACTTCTTTCATTCTATCAGCAAATTTTGTAATTTCTACATTGTATATGTCACAAGTAAGCCGCTTCAGTAAAGATTAAATTTAAGCTCAAAATTTAACAGCAGTAGCTTTCTAAGGATTACGCAGATTCCGTTTGGTGTTTGAAGACCTACATCTGTGGTCTCGTTTCGGTGCAACACTTGTTGTACACGAAGCACAGCGAGATGGAATGCGTTAAAATGGCTGTATTCCGTATTTTGTCAATTTGTGTAAAACATCAAGGGTACCGTACCGGGTATCTCACTTGGATGACTGTTTGCGTTTCGATGTCTCCAAGTGTATCGCCAATATGTTTAGATTGGTGGAGCGAAACAGCGCTGCGTTTATGTGTTCTATTTTTGCGGTGATTTATGTCCAGTTTGTGAGAAGTTTATAGCGAGGCAAGCTTATTGATTTTATTGCTTAAGTTTGATTTATATTTGTGGGGGCACCTAGACTTAGATAACCGCATGTTGTTTTTTGCTGCCCCAAGATGTCGCTTTGATATGGCTAAAAAGTTAGGCTAAGCGTTAGATATAGCCTAGCCTGCTATTTTTGTCTCGGACTTTTATCAAGTATACCGTACCGGTATGTGAAGCTATAGCCTATACTAAAATAAACTTGGTTTATTATTATTGTCACAGTTAGCGCTTTGGTTTTGAAAATGCTATGCTTGCTGCAACATAATGTTATCTTTTCTCAAACTGTTTTATTGATTGTTTACGTTTTCACACAGACGATTCAAGAGCGATGTAATGCATTTTCAGTAAATGACTGAAGTGAAACTATGCTGCTTACGAGGATGCTTGTTTGTGAATGTTGTTGACTTCTCAAACAACCATTACGTTGGTTTAATACGAATCGAAAATCGAATTATTTCAGTTAAAGAAGCGTAATCAAACGGCAACTTTTACTCAAGTTATTTTACAATTTTTTAATTAAAAAAACAAACCGTGTTAGAAAGTTAATGATGACACTGGGATGAAATGATGAAGATTGTCTTCCATCCCATCATCCAAGTCTTCCATCCCATTCTATCTTTGGCATTTACATTTTTCATCGCAAAATATGCCTTCCATTCCATCTCATCTTCCATTCCATCCTATTTCCTGGTTATGAGGAGGCTACTGGATTGATGGAAAATTAAATGCCAGAATTGCGTTGTTGCTGCAACTAATCTGATTTTCAAGAATTTGGAAATTAATTATCTGAAATGCCAAATGTGTTGAAATACAAAATTCATACAAGACGAAGAAAGCACATAAGGCTGCTGTTAAAGTTAATTTCACTCTTTAATCTGATTTAATGACACTCTTGTTTTTCTGAGCATGTTTTCTTGACACATGATTGAAAGGACACCACGACCATTTTAATTGACCCACGTTTTAGTAAGAAATATAGACATAAACTGGTCTATTGCTCTGCTGTAGGTTGTATACTCTGGTCCTAAATAGTTATAGTGTTCTTCACCAATCTCTCTGTTGTAGCATGTAGGGCTCTCGTTTTATCTTAATTAGTAAAATTCTTTAAATAACACTTCTAATTTTCAATGTTATTTATTTAAATGCTTGGGTGGCAGCTGACATTGGTGACCTAACTCTTTCGCTGCCATCATTGCTGTGTCACTTTCTTAACTTTCACTAGTAGTTAGTTCCTACTTCCCAGACAGCAGAACGCGTCATTTTCCATTGATTTAGCGTCTGTATACGTTGAAATAATGTTAAAATAACGGATTTTGTTGTTTGGGTTACTTAAAAAAGTATCCATAGAAAGCATAAAACCACAAAAATAACATAAAAACTACAATGAGAAGGAATTGAAAAGTAGTTCAATTAAAAAAATACTTTTGGGTTTCAATATATTGTTTAACTGGTACAGGCGTAAAAGTACAGTGTTAAAAAGTCAACAGTCTCTTGAAAGTATTTTAAAAATCTAAAAAATTGAAAAAAATGAACAACGGAAATATATTTTTTTGCCCCAACCTTCTCCACATGCTTAGGCCTTCAGTTAAATTGTTCACTAAACTTAAATAAAATGTGCAGAAAGGGCGACCTACCCAGCAGTCAGTACAAAGCTCAGCACTGTTGTTTACTTAAATAGTGTAGTGTTCAAAAATACTTAAAAATAATATCATGTTGTAGTTCATAGCGTATATGCACAGAAGATGTCTGGGCATCTGAGATTTTTAGTGTCTATGTTTTATTTGTTCCATTATAACGTTTCTACTTCAACTTACAAATTGTCCGTTTTGCTGCAGTTGGAGCAATGTTGGATACTTTTACAAATAAGAGATTAAATCTTCCACATATCCACACAATGTAGGTAAAACACCAAATGAGCGAAGATAATCAGATACCTGGAAATTTCTGTTCGAATATTGAAGTATCACGCAGCGATGTCTCTGGCTTGTACGCCTTTACCACGTTTAGCATAAACACATCCACATACATAGGCGTTTTTAACTACAGTAGTTCGAAAGCCCACTCGTTGGACAAACAAGCCTTGCAATGCGTCTTCAAACGCCAGCTCATATTAATTTAACTGTAATTTGTGGAGCAAGCAATCAAGTACCATGCTAATTAAACTCTGCAATGTCGACATCTTACAGCTATATTTTGGTTAAAAGTCTAAATTCTACCCGAATTGCACTATGGAAGTTCTTCGTCTTCAGACAGATAAGACAAAGTCACTTTGAGATCGAAGTTCCAGTGATTTTTGAGATGTTTGTGTTTATAAAAGTATAGGCTAATTAGGAATTTTCCTACCTGCAGTTATAGAATACTTGTATAGCTACTTCTGAATGCAAAGTCTTTTTAGTTTAAGCAGATTCATACATAGATGAGCCTACTTGTAAAAACAATCGTAATGGCTAATAAAAAGGTGATTTAATCTTTGTAATTTCAAGAATGTATGAATTCCAAAAACATTAGGAACGGAATTGTTTGTTTGAGATTTGAGAAAGAGTTCCCACCTCCCAAAGTGATCAGCACCAAATCATTGTCATGTCTGTCCACCTTCAGTTTTTTTTAGAAACAGCAATAGACCACAATAACAAAATAACCAACACACCCAAATTCAATTGAACATGTCTTTGATATTAAAAAAGGCGAAGCAGGAGTTTTGGTGCAATTAACTTGAATAGAGAAACTGGCCCACAAAAGCGTCAATTATAACTTCTCTTGGTGCAAAAGTACCCGCGTAAAACAATTTGAATAGTCAACATTCTATAGTAATTAAGTTTTTCCGAATTGACCATTCTAAATCGGTTCAGTCCCCAAAGCTCTAATCATTTATCGGAAATGCAACTCATTCAAAAACTTTAGAAAAAACAAGCTCTCTTGGAAATTTAAAGCAAAACGTATTTGCTTCAACATCTGCCACAGACGACAAAAACGATTAAGCGCGAGTAAAGTATTTTTAGGGTGTAATGTTTTTAATCGGGTCTTCTTTGAGGTTAGAAGTTTGGCTACAGAAGCTTTCAACCATCTTCATCTGAAAACCAAAAATATCGCAAACAAACGAAAAAAAACAATAAGCAAACTGAATATTTCATCAAATTTCACCACTGGTTATCAAACGAAAAAGCGCCTTGTGTCTTTGATAAGTGTGACGTCAGTATGGAGGATATACCGGAGGCTATGCCGTATTCGGTGGAGACGGGAACCTTAAACGTGATAAAAATGGAGAAGGTAAAAATTGACCAAACGACGCCCCTCGAACTGCCTGGTAAAAATTGGTAGTCGTTAGTCAGTTGATAGAATGACAATCAGAAAAGAGATGGAAAAACAAAGTAAAGCGCAGGATTAGATAATGAAGGGTATAAGCTACCTTAATTTGGAGGGGTTTTAAAAAAGTGTTCTGCTCTTTCATGGAAAAAAACGTTATTGAATATAAAGTTTAAACTCCAAGAGTCATGTATCAACAGCTTTAGCCTACTGTATTCAGGTCAATTCATCGTAATCAAGCTTTAAACTTTTAGAGACAGAATTGAACTAAAAGAGTAGGCTTATTGAATCCCCTCGCAGAAAGCCAGCCAGCGTAATTGCTATTAATATATTTAGTTCTGTTCTTACTTGTAAAAACATCAAAATTGTATAGGCTACTATACAGCTGATTGATGTTTGGGGGTGTTTTTTTGGGGGTCAATACCAACAGAAATATTTTCTTCATTTTTATTTTTTATAACCAAAGAAGCAGTCCAGTTTTTATTTTAGTCCATCCAAGCAAAAACGATGACTTGCTATAATATAACAGGTTTCTAACAAAAGGAAGAAGCGACAAAACACAAAGGATAAAGCGCCGCAAATGTAAATAAAGTACACTTGCTAAAGGAAAATTTAAATCAGAGTTGTCTTTGATACTGGTTTCGAAAATGTCTTCATTATTTTAACTAACATATTTAGCCTACATTTTTGTTGTTAAAATTTGTCGTATGACCGATTGCATAATGCAGATTTGGTCATTAGTTTTTTGTTGAAAAACATTGCTACAGTGTACAAAAAGCATTGCAAATCTATGAAATGGCAATTTCATTTCAATTTGAAAAGGTAGCACACTTATAGACTATTTTGAAAAAAGAAATGTGAAACAAATTTTGGAAGAGTTTATAATTATTCTTAAAAACGTAAAATATTAAAGTGAAAACACTTTGTAATCCTGATGAGCTTGAGAAAAAACGAGCACTGGTTTGGAATCAGACCAAAAATTATTATCTAAAAATGCTTACTTGTATCTATGATTAAAAAGCATAGGCTACTTTTAATTTGTTGATCGCGATACACAACAAGATAACGTGATATAATTTGAACTCGTCATACTTTTTTCTTGAATATTAAATAAGTTTAATATGTTGACCAGTGTTATTTTTAATTGACTTTTGTAGATATAAAAATTTCATATTTACTTCGTGTTTCTTTAACAACTGTCGGTACAACCAATGTAAATAATAATTTATTGTTCTAAAAGACATTTCGAATACCCCGGAAAAGTATATATCGCTGATTTGAAAAAGTGTTTTTTATACGTCCAGAGATAAGTTCAGTTAGTTCTTCAACAAGTTATAAACAAAGTTTGTGAAGCAGAAATATGTGCAATGTGCATAGACAAGCAGTAGGTGCTGTTTGCATGTATATGCACATTCTATGGGTAGGCCTACATCAAAACAGCTTTCTTTATAAGTCATTAACGTAAAACCCAGTAAAAATATACATTGACATAGGCTATTACATAATTTTAGAGTTACTACTTATTGGTAGCAGCCTACTGCTACAAATTAGGCAGGCAGAAGTCCATGCAAATTTATTTATTTTTAATAAAAATTAAAAGCAAACTGCAAACACTATAGGCCTAATCGTTTTCAAGTTTCTGTCTTCTATTTTAATCATTGTTTTAAATATCCGACATATTTCATAACGTTTTCACGCAGTACACCAGCTGTAGTGTCGACCATATGCTGACATTATTTACAGTAACGTACATCAAGTTATTCAATTTTGTTTCAGTTCAAATGAAATTATTAAATTTAATGTTCTTTGTATTAGTTAATAAGAGCTTTAAGCGCCGTTTTGTAAAGAGCAAAACTTTCGGTGTTAAGACGATTGCTTGCAATGGGCCCTTTAGAATTTTTTTCTTTTAACAAAAATTACCTTTTTATAATAACTTTTACAATAACAATTAACTTTTACATTGATTCAATGTTTGTACATATTGAAAATTAAAACCGACTTTGCTGGCTGAGTAAGTGTTAAGTTTAACTTTTCGAACTGAACCGTTCGTGTGATTTAATCAAATGAAAAATTATTAACTTAAATTGTAAGAGGTTTTGTTATCTTTATACTTTTTGATCAATCTAACCGCTCAGGAAATGCCATAGAAAATGCACTTCTTCGATCGCTTTAAATGCATCTGGCCACACGTTTTAAAATTATAACTTGGTATGTTTTGTAGCCTACTCACATATACACAGAACACATCAAAGGATTGTTTTTTTTTTTCAAGTTTCCTAAAGTTAGGTCAAAATTGGCAATAGTTATGGCGTAAATGCAGTTCTAAAGTGCGTTAATGGTCAGTGAAATTATAAAAATCTTTGCTACATTGTGTAAATATTGTAACCTGAAAAGAAGGATCGGATCTTTTTGCTTTAATTCAATATTTCAGCTCTATTTTCAGAATACTGTAGCATGAATAGATATTGTTTGCAAACTGAGAAGCATATAATAACAATAAGTGTCACACATAACTCAAGATATAGCCACGAAATGTGATACAAACGAACAGGGCCCCGATAGGACCAATTTGATAAACATTTCCGCCAGAATGAGCAGCAGTTTGGAAAACTTACCCTTATTCATTCTTTGTTCGTATCTCAAACAACGTAATCGACCACACCGAAACCAAGTCAAATTTGGGCGATAAAGAGTATAATCTTACTAAACTTGGCCAATAAAGTGGGGTTTGCTGTATTTGCTTTGTTTTTTTAATATAACGAAATGAAAACAAGCAAGCCGATGCCAAAACAGATTTCACAATAAAAATAACAAACAATCGTTTGAAAGATCATCAGCAGAGTATCAGGACTATGTTTATTGATTAGAAGTATTCATTTTGTAAACAACAAAAAATAGCCTACTCAGTGAAAAAAAACAACTTAGGCTAATTATGAAGTAAAATTATTTTAATTTGACAGAAGCCAAAGCATAACTTGATGAAATTCGTCAATATCCTTAACCGGACCAGCAAGGTTTTTTAAAGCGTGCTGAGTTATATATTTTAAATAATACTCAGGACTTTTAGATGCCCTGAAGGCAGAGCATTTTTTAGTCACCAGACCACAAGAGTAAAGTCATATGGGCAAAGCCACATTCCTTTGTTTATTTAATTTAATAATTTCGCTTGAATTTTTTTTCACCCAGCACTTAGTGTTCATACGTAAACGCCGCAAAAAAGTGACATAAAAATTTTGTAAAAAAAGTTTCAAATTCTCTGTCATGACTGAGTTAGAGCGAAAGAGAGCGACGTTCGATCGTTTGCATGGAGACAACGAAAATCCTGCTTTCATAAAAGAAGAAGCTATTTTTAGTTCAGGTATGTCTTCCTATTTACCTCTACCATCAAAAAGTTATTTTAAGTTATTTTCTGTGACTTGACAACGAATTTAGGAATTTTTTTGTATTCGGTTGTGTTCAGATCAGCTTGGTTGTGCAAATATATGACAAGGATTTATAATTTAGTCTTTGATTGAAAAGAGTTTCATAATGGAAACCAATAGATTAAGTTGGTTTTGCTCACAATAGATCAGTGACTTGTCGTGCTGCAAAAAGAAAGTTAGTTGTATGTTGACTAGCAAACAAGATGTACATTTATTTCATAGCTTCAGGGTATGTAAAAGTTTCGTTAAAGTTTCAAGGAAATTGTGAGATTACGCTAGCGTTGGTTCATGAGTTTAAGACAGCTCAATTTAGCCATTTCAGCACGCAAATGTGGTTGTGTAAAGTCTTGTCTGTAATGCCACAATAAAACAAACATGTATTGAATAACTCTCTTCGACGTTTCACCGAAATACAACTTTTGCACTACACGTAGCTGACATACCAAACAAAACTCGGCATGTTTGATGGCAATTATGAAGTTTTGAGCGATAAATAAGGCACTGAGATGTAAAAAACTGAATACAAGCATCTAAGTTAAAAAAATTAAGCTATTTTAATCGGCTTGCAACCTATATAGCCTCGTTTGAACACTATGTAATGATTTTGAAACGTTCAAGTAACGTTTCTTTGATGTAAAGTAAAAAAAAATATTTGTAAAGGAATTCAAATTTTTTTTAGGGAAGTGAGACTTTTATTCAATAATAAATAAATACATAAATAGTAGGCCTATAATATTCCACACCCCCATATAACTATATTTTATTGCGTATTTATAACGTTGTATTAAAATTGTTAATTTATAGTTATATTGCTTTCACCGAGATTTTAAATATACCATGCATCGTATGAACGTCATGTGTTTGTGAAAAGGTTCAACTCTATAACAGTGCGTCTATTCTAAAACGACGCCAACTTATAACAACTGGGAAAAGTCAATCTAAACTTTACGGTTGTAATTTTTTTCTTCTAAAGGTGTTAATTTGATCATTTTTAAAAGTAATTCTCCTCTACTTTTTTATGTTTATTCCCATTTGAGCTTTACCAAAACGACAACAATAGAGACATAAACTATCGTACTTTAGCACAGTGAGACTCTAGTGGTGATGACACTTTTAGCAAGCAGTAAGACTACAAAACTCTACATGCTTGTTGTTCAAATGCAATGTGTGTGTCAAATGTAATGTGTAAATCAAATGTGTATGTAAGTTTACGTTTTGTACGCGATAATAATCTTCTTCTATCGAATCTTCTAAAGTGGGTTGGTGCACCACACAATATGATAGTAGTGGGCGAGAGCTAGTGAGTTTACCGCTTTGTTGAAACACAATTCGAATTATGTAGAATTCAATTTGACTTTTCGCGAGATTATTTCAATACAAACTAAAGCAGTGTTCCGTGGAGTTAGCGAGGATAAAACCACAAGCTTAAAAACTACAGTAGTTTATACCAAAACCGTATTGGTATTGTAATTTGTAACCAAGCTACATTTTGAATACTCGCACTAAAATTTTTGTGTCCTTGCGACAAAACTGAATGTTTTGCATTGATGATATTTGTCACAATTTTGGTCAATTTTCCTTTGCATCCAAGTTGGTTTGTGTTTGTTGTGCCATATTTTCGCGACAACAAAATCAACCACTTTTTACATTGATTCAACATCTGCAGTGGTAGTTTACCTGGCCGGAGTTTTGTTTTTGAACTTGAAACGCTGATAAATAAAATAGAACCGGAGAAAAAGGGAAAACTAACTTTAATAATAAAATAAAATTTCCGTTTTTGAGACTTTTATACTTCTTGACGCTTGTATTATTCTCACGTAAAACTTTACGTCAAAATTCGAGTGCACAAGGGCCAGAAGGTTTATGACGTCTCAATTACTTTAGTCCCTCCCGTCAATCAAAACACTGAAGTTTTTAAAAAAAACATTGCCTCGCTGTTGTTAAGATGTTCAACAAATGCGATAACCATTCACTTGCTACATATTAAAACTTTAAACTTTTCACTTTGGCAACACACTGTGCATATTTTGATAATAAATACTTCTTGGTTCAAAAAATGAGTAGGCTATTTATGCGTTAGCTATTTATGCGTTAGTTTATGTCTTAAACTTTTATCATCACAATAACCATGCACTCTAACATACTTCGGTGTGATTTAGAAAATTATTATTAACACGTTTCGACAATACTGTGCATTTAAAAAACCATACAAATTATGTTGCAAATAACAATTTTATCTTGCTTATGATAACACATATTCTTCGTCCGCATAGAAAACAGATAATGTTGTGAGCACAGTAGCCTCAGGGCAAAGTTTATGTGACCAAGGTACTTCATATTTGAAGATATGAAATGATTTGCGATTTTAAAAACAAGCAAAGAAGACAGAGTTTGCAAATAGACGAGAATATTGAGCTAACGAATAAGAATACAGTTGCGGATTTGGAGGGAAGATTGTGCAGTCTCTGCATCTCAAAAGAATTAATTTAAAAATTATTGTACTTGCTTATAGTATTATACATCTATCATTATGGATATAAACAGGCCTAAGGTCAACATGGAAGGATTTTTTAACGTTTTGTCCGGCACTGGTAAGTAACAACAAATAAATAAGTAAAGATTGAATGCCAAGCGTTCTATTCTTCAAGTTTATCTGGTTTTAAAGATTATGATTTTTTTAATACCGGCAACAATGAAATTTATTTTGGTTCATAGTTATAATGTTCATCAAGTGATAGTTAGCTTATTAAAAAAGAAGCATCAAACTTGTCATTTCTATTTTGTAGTTACACCATGAAAAGTTAACATGGTCATATTTCAAAGGCATACCTAAAATATTCTGTGTATGTATTGGACAATCAAGTGTAGGCGGTAATGCCACCAGGATAGTTTAACGAATTGCTTTGATCTTTCCGCTGCCTCATTCCGTTTATAGTAGAAGCCTGATGACAGGCAGCATTGTGACAAGAAATGATACTGATAAGGCCAGTCGAAACCCGCTGACTTTACAATTGTACTGCCAAAAATACTGTTGATCAAAAGTCGCACTAGAGTAGAGTGAAAGCATTTCAACATGGGTGACGAAAACACTGCCTTGTGTTGATGGCCAGAAAAATCTCTTTCGTTTCCTTGTGTATGTTTTTACATTGTTATCACCACGCTTTGTTTTCAAGATAAATCAATTGAAAAATACTGATAGTTGAAACTTCACATTTATTGCGTCCTCCACAAGAGATTGATTACATTTCGTATGCTGTCACCAAAAATTAAATATAAGCAATTTCTTTTTCAATGTTATGCAATTTTGTAAGAAGCGGAAATGGTCAGTTTCAGACTTTCTGGCTGTAACATTGTCTTCCATAGAATGATTTCGAAATGTAAGGAATTGCTTAGGTTAAGTCTTTACGAAGTTACATCACTGTACCAGCTTGGATAAATATACTGTATTCAAATTTTGATTTTTTGACTTGTAGCAGTAACTCATGACATGCAATGATAAACTTAACAACAGATTGCGCAAAGTATGGTATAAACATGTAGGCCTAACAATGATCAACCAAAACTTACGTTGAAACTGTTGTCGATATACTTACCTTATAAAATTCTGCTAATAGATTTCTGATGTCATATTTTTGTGTTTGCTCCTGACAAAAGAAGCTGGAGGCATGGCCTCAAGCCTACATAGGTTATTTGAAGTGTTTACACGGTGGTTTAGTGTGTTGCAGTTTTGGTATCACGCGTGCGTTCGAACCTATAGCCTTACGCAAGATAAAAAAGTTATTGAGTTGGTTGCAAAAAAGTTTGCACCTCGCTGCCTGTAAACACAACTTTATAGGCTACCGTTTTTTTTTACATCTCTAGCGCTGTACCACCTTGATTAGGAGGATATAACATGAAAATATATTTTTATCTTGTTTTTTTTTTAATTGTTTTTGTTTGTACTTTCTTCAATTTGGAGACGTACGTTAGATACACTATTCTTTTGCAAGAAACGATTACGTTGGGGTGCAAACGATGTTAGCCTACTACAACTTTCAGTCTCAATGCTGTTCAAGCTGACACACTATAAATCTCAAGCTAATATTTTCTTGATATGATTTAGACTCGTCGTACATTTTTCTTGAATAGATATCAGGCAGTGCATCTTATGAATCCGTAATTGGGCTTCTCTCTAGCACCAGCTTGCTGGACGTATAGTTGTTCTCTTGCGTTATTATTGCCTTTTTCATTACTTTTGCATTAATATTTTCTTGTTTGACATTTTCCTTGAAGTTGCTTTGCGGCTGAGCTGCTCAATGATATTTGAGCACAAGAGACATGTAGTAATCTGAGTAATTGTGAAGCTATTATACTTCAAAGTTTGCTCACTTGTTGGATTCCATGTAAAAGTATAGCCTACAGTATCTACTAGTAATCGCTAATCAGATGGCCATTCTACTTGCGATGAAGAATTTCGTTAGCTGCCAGATTACGACGATTACTACACCTCTAAGAAATTCGATTCTCTAGGTCAGGGGTTCTTAACCTTTTTTGTCTCGTTTACCCCTTGACGAATGAAAAAAGTAAAATTTACCCCCACCGTTTTGGTGGCCCTTTGTGATGTCATCGTGTCCAATCAACCATGCAAAGAAATACAAATAAAAGAAGTTGCAATCTACTTTGTGGTCGAAGTCCTAATTAGGTTGTGTACAGTGAAAATGTAGCACACATGCGCTGCTGAAATGAAACTGGTAGTCGACTTGCGTGGTGATAAAAGAAAAAGACGAAAACTTACATTAAGCATACATTTGAATCAGAATCGAATGCAACACTACCAGTTTTTTAATTACTGAAAAAATGATGTTTGCTTTAATTTATGATTCAGTAAATTTACCCCCTCGGTAGGTGAAATTTACCCCCAGGGGGTAAATTTACCCCCGGTTAAGAACCCCTGCTCTAGGTGGATCTTTTCCAAGTTGAATGGCACTGCTCAATGCTCATGTCCATATAATTGTTTCTATTTGCAACATAATTCCTGTTCGTTATTGAAACATTAAAATATTTACATTTTTTGTATCCCATTGATTTATGACTTCATGACAGTCAACTGAGAAGGTAGTTGTAGTATCTATCCGTCAAATAGAATGACTTGTTGCCATCCATATGGTAACTTTTAAATATTCTAACACTCTCTGGTGGTAGCTAGTGGTAGTTTGAAAGAAATTATTTAAAAATGTAGACTACACGGACCAGAGTGGTGATAGTAAAACACTAATGACAGACAGCTATCTGATAGTCCAATAGAATACACCCTTGTTGCCCAAAGATTACGGTGGTATTAATCATGCGTGATAAAATTTTACTTGGAATAAGTTTTTGTTTTTTATAGATGGGGATGATTTTCTGGACAGTTTTGAAGACCTCATATCGAAAGCAGAAATGTGCGTATCCATTCTAATAATCTTACTTGGTTTGTTAGTTGAAGTACTACGAGACTTTCTATATTTTAAAAGCAAATCAATGCCACGAACAACTTTTGTCAAGAGGAAATTCAGTCTCTTTTCTTGTTTGTGCTGTTTTAGGATGTCAACTGACTGTTGGGAGACCGTATGGTCTGTTCGTTGTCTCCGTACCAAAAAAACAAAACTTTAAACATTGTATGTACTTTTGTTTTATGCCACTTTTGTGTTTTGTTTTTTGATAAATGAACAATTGATTGATTGTTTCAGACCTCTAGACATAACAAACATCCATCCAGTCTCTCTGGACACTCCAACGTCTCAAAATCTTGACGTCATACATCAGTTACACGGGGATCAACAGCAGGATCAAAAATCATCCAACGTTCGTTACATGCAAGCCAACAACCAAATACGCGAAGACACTGACAACGGTCAATATTCACGACAAACTTCAAACAACGGTAAAAGTGGTAATGCTTTCTATCCTTCAGTTCAAGGTATCTTACTTAAGTTTAAAGCACCTTGCTTTACAGTTTACACCTTAAACATCAACAAACGAAAAAATAATTTGCACGATGTGGGCGCCGCAGCCGCGGCCAAGAAAAAATAAACAAACGAAATTTGCATATATGCAACATAAGGCGCTAAGACGTTGATAAAAACCATTCATCGAATGAATAACTTTTCAAATGCCAATCAATGAATTTTAACGCTTTCATTGTTTGCATATCAGACGGCAGAAAAATATTCTTCTTTTTCATGGTTTGCACAGGAGTTTGAAAAACTTACTTAATTTATAATAGGCTTCCAGCTCACTACGCAATCAGACGATTACGCAAGAATACCACATCTTTTTAATGGGAAGTGTTCTCAAGTGATACCCATTCAAGAAGAGCAATACTCTACCAAGTGAGTAATTTATCAGCTTGGTTGTGATTTTCTATGATTTAAACGTGGCATGGTTTAAATAATGTTTAATGTGATATTAATAGCACTGAAGATGAAAACAGTTTAGATTTCGAAGGTTTTGCTGAACATGAGTTTAGCATCCATATTTTGGGCTCTTTATCTTTTGATTACATTGACATGGTACTTCAACCGTTGCTCCTAAATTTGACATCTCTTATAACTTTTTGCATTGTTTTTTCGCCATTGTCTTTTCTTCGGATGTGGTTGGTAGTTTTTCGTGAAATGTGCTTCACAAAAAACGTTTGAATTTCTGTCTGTCTCGATTCGTTATGATTGATGTCTTTGATGATGAACAATGCAATTCAAATCAAACACGATTGATTTTCGTCATGTATCAATGGCCGTCCTCACATATAGGCTACTGTACATGTAAATCAGCAACGCAAATTATATTTTTGCTTTGCAAAAATATTAACACCTTCGGCTACAGCCTAGCCCTAGTGTAAATGATCACGTAGTGTGAATAAGCCATAAAAGTATTATAAAACATAACGTTCTGAAAAAGCTCTTTTTCGATGCCAAAAACACAACGTCCATTGTTTTCAGTTGTTTACCCGAATCTCCACCTGATTCTGGCTCAGAAAGATATTCTCCTACACGACGAATTGAGAGTGAGTCACAATACGCATTAAGTTGAGGCTATTTATTTACTTGTAAAGTGGAAATTGCGTATGATGATTTAAATCAACCCCCAAAGTCCCCCATGTTAAAATGACAAACTATTTTATTTAAATGGGATCGTAATGTCCTTTTTCAAATAGAATTTTTGATTAGGATTTTTGTGTAATTAAAAACTCCTTGACAATCGCACCAAAGGCAGGCGAACGTGAGTTTTAAGGTGATTTTATTATAGCCTAATTAATTTTATATATTTTTAAAACATTGAGCTCTTTTCGTATTGAATTGATGTTGTAACTAATGTTTTATCTGCCATGGTACCGTAGTGATTTAATATGAAAAAAGTAACTAAACCATTGTTTTTTTGCTTTTTGAAATTCTTAGCCTTCCACGAATGTGGGTAAAAATCTATACAAAAAATATTCATACAAAAAATATCCTTTCGGAAAATATCCCGATTAGAAAATATCCTTACTGTACGTGGGTATTTTGTATGCATATTTTTGTACTAATTTTTCCGTATGGATTTTTTACTACAGTTAATTTCGTGTCACTCACAAAATTTATCAAACGTTTAAAGTAGCTTACAATTCAGCTACATTTCATATTTGTACAATCTGTAGCATCACAACAAAGCAACTTCCTCCCAAGAAAAGAGGGATTTTCTCAGTCTTCTGGCCAAGTGCAGAAACAGCGCTTCAATAGTCCACTCTCTTATGATAAGGCATCTAATCCACACTTTGGCAACAAAATGAGTCTGGATGGAAGAATTTATAATTCGCCTTTGGATTACAATTCAGGTAAAATCCCAATAAAGTGGTAAATTATGACAATTTCTGCAAATTAAACCACCAGCAAGATTTAGAAAACAATGTGTGCAAAAACTGAAATGTTTATTTACTTTTAAAATTAAACCAATTTGCAAATTTTTGTAGCTTAAAAACGTTTAACTTACTGTACGTTGATAGCGCAACTTTTTCTTTTTGTTGTTCTCGAGTTAATTTGATATTTTGTTCCATTCTGATTGCAACAGATGCCAGTGATCTTCAATTCACTACTATAAATGGATCCCAGATAGGGGTATACGGCGACATGGATCATTATGCTTCAGATACCAGCAAAAGCATTGGCAGCCTTAGCCCAGGGTCAAGCACATCAGATGCATCTTTGACCAGCAACTCAGGCTTAAGCCTCAATGGGTGAGTGCAATTTCTGCAAAAATTTCTCAATTATTTGGGCCGTAATGCATCAGCGCATACACTGCTTTAAAGGAATACTAAAGGAAACACCTGACTTGGCGATTTTCACGTTCTTTGTGTTTAACATGCTACCATAAAACAATTTTCAATAAAATTTTGCCCCATTGCGGTCTGATCAGCATTCCGCGCGTGCTTTTGTCAAAGCTTTCAAAACGGGAATGGGCGCGAGCAGCGAAGCGTGCGACTGTACAGTCAACGCAGGCCTTAAAACTCGTGTTTTTTTTCCGGCAGCCATCGTTGCCTACCGAGAGCTCCTTCTCGGCGGCCAAATCTGCGTGCTTGGAGGCCAAAATACAATAACGATAGCACAAGTAAATAGCATTAAACTTGCAACAATGTTAAAATGATCACTTAGCGTTGTTGAAGTCTGGGCGACTTCCTGCAATAGAATCGTTGTAGCCTACCACGCATTAAATGCTTTATCGGGATTGTAATCCGGTATTGCGGGATCATCTAACGACCCTAAATTGATTTAACTGCTCGCAGCTCAGTAAATTATTTCAACTGCATACGCCTTTCATAAAACCTGACCATTTATTCCGTTATGATGTCACCATTGAGGGTGTGAAGTCACTAACCCACAGCGTTCTCAACTATGAAGACATGTGTTTTACCCACGGATGTCAACTAACCTAGTTCTCCTTTTTAACAACGATTCAATGTCCGACAACATTGAATCGATATAAAAACGACAATATTGCCAGCTGATGTAAATTAGCACTTCGGATTAACACTTCGTTAAAATAAACATCGGGAATTGCAAACAAGACTTACAGCGCTGGTGATCGCAGCTGGATATATTCAATATATACAACAGTAGTGACTATGATGCGCTGGCCTAATTCTGCGTCACTCTTTGATACTACATATTTTCGACATTTAATCCACGATCATTCTAATGCGAAATTAAATAATTGGCTAGAAGAAACCGGCGGCCAAACTTGGCCGACGGAGGAGGTAGCACCGGCGGTCATTCAAGCACTACTTAGCGGCCATGGCCGCGATGGCCGCCGGCTGCTTTAAGGCTTGTGTTGTTACTATAGACTAGCAATCAGCTGATCGCGCAATAGTTGTTACTGCGGGCGATTTAACTGTAGGCTATGTAAGCCCAGGTATGTACATCAAAACATCAGATTTCAACATCAAAACATCAGACAGTTTGCTCAAAACATCAGATCTGATGTTAAAACATCGGATGTGGTAACGTGGCCTTTGTTGTTGCTGTCGATAGTGACGTATTCTCGAGCAGTGTTTCCACTTTTTGGTCATTTTGAAAATATTAAAAATAAATGAAACATTGGACTTTGGGCCTTGCCAGTGCCATTGAAAACAAATTTTGTTCGTAATTTTTTTTTTAAATGTAGGCTATTCTTGAATGTTCAGTTTACACATTTTAATGCTTAATTCCCGTTTGAAAATTTCATTTAGTGGGCCTTTAATTCCTACCTGGACAATGTAAAACACAATTTTTATCACTTGCTTTGTGTTAAACATTTGCCATGACTGCTTCAGTGGATCACAACATCTAGCCTACTGTACGTAGTCTACCGGTATTGCAGATCACTCTACAAAACACTATTTTATTCTGCAATTTAAAGTTCAAAAATCAATTTGAATTTACAAAATTGTTCCTATAAGGATGAAATTATTTAACAGTTTCTTTCAAATTCTAGAGTTCCAGCTTCGAAGAAGCGAAAGCATTCAGAACAGCCAAACGGACAACAAACTACAGAGCACCTCAGCGCAGTGTTGCTAAGCCAACAATACAGACAACAAATAGCTCAGCCTCCTATCAAACAAGAGCCTGGTGAGACATTTGAAAGCCTCATTGAGCTTCTTTCAATAGCGGATCAGATTTAGGAGGTCACTTGGACATGCATCGAATCGAAGCATGTAAAACGAAAGCAACAAACTTGTGAAAATTTTATTAGGGCACAACCCTAGACCATTGACACAGCTAAAAAAAATTCAACGTTATTTAACATGAATAATTATTACAATCGTATTAAAACGTGAAAACATAATTTTTTTGAGGGAAGGAAGGCAAGCTATTTTCTTTTGGAGGCGATTGCGCTCCAAGCCCTCCTGAATAAGTCCCTGTCGTAGAACTACCTAAACAGCGTGCCTCTTTCAAGCTGCATTTTCACCTTTTTTATTGTGTAGGGCCTAATGGGAAGTTATGCCTGCGCAATAAGCGTTGACCTCAAAAACACTTTTTGAATTTTGAACAGGAATTTTAACAGCTCAAAGAACAAACGAGACAAGAGGAGGATATTTTAATGACGCCTATGAAAACACTGAGGGAAAAAAGACATCTACTCTTCGGTTGCCCTCTCATACAACAAGTGGAAACAGCAGAACGCCTGGCAACACTCGTCAAGACTCGGTTCTACACAGGAATAGAACACCACCGATATCAAACTCAATACCTTCATCTCACTTCACTGAAAACAACAACGCGTACCAAGTCATCAAGTGGGCTCCTTTCTTGAAGGAAACATGGACACCGGTTTGCGACGCCATGGGGAAAGAATTGTAAGTGTATGATATCGTCACAGTGACTCCGCAGTTTGAAGATTTAGATCAAGATAAAAAAAGAGTTCATTTGTTTGTTAAAATCAACCAAGTGTAGCCTATAAAGATGACTGTTTTGCCAGTAAAGCTCATCATTTTTAACTATTTTTATTTACAGCCTAATAGTTTAAATTACCGTACAAGCCTTGTTTATAAAAACATTTTTTGCATATTAGCAGTTTTCAAACACCATTTTACACTTTTCATAATTTACTAACTTACTTTATAAATGATAAAACAAACCTAAGTGGAAGCTGGTGTACAAGCCTCCGCCCTGATAAAAAATACCATGACGTCATAGATAGAAATCGACCAAACATATAAGGTGAAACTACTTTACATTTGTGTCTTGGTCGATTCCAATCTATGATGTCATAGCTATTTTACCGGGCGGAGACTTGTACACCAGCTACCATAAATAATTTTACTTTCTTAATTGTTTCTTGTAAAAAGGTCATTGTCACAATCCTTAGAGCCTAATAGTCAATAAACAACAACACAAAATTCTCAAGGAATCATTGCTAATTGTTCACACTACCGGACCTGAGTCGTCGTCGTCGTCGTGTGAGCCTCTGGGGCCGAAAATGTGGGCCTTTGGGTCTATCCTTTTACCATCCCAGATTCACGATTTTCCCGGACTACACTGGAAGGCTACTAGAGAGCAGCCAGTCTTTGGTTTCATCATCCATGACACGCAGACCTTCCACTCCGTTAGGTGGCTTGAAGATGGAACAGTCATTGATGATGTAGTCTGCGGTCTGTTCCTCGGCACCACATTCACAAGAGGAGGAAGAGGCCATTCCCCATTGGTGCATGGTTGAGCGGAAAAGCCCGACGCCCGTACGGAAACGGTTGAGGCGCACCCATGCCTGTCTTGGTAGTGTCAGGCCGATGGGGCGCTTGTCGGCGTCAGGGATGAACGAACAGAGTGTGGTGGCGGTTGACTTCCATTCAGAATTCCATTTATGGTCCGCCCAAGTAGCCGCAGAGATGTCTTGTACATCAGCTTCGTTGATGAGAAGTTGGGCGGCTGGCACGAATGGGTATCTTGATTTCAGTCGACGGGGGTGCTCGCTTGGGAGAGCAGAGATCTTGTGGAGAAGGTGGTTAGGCTCCAGTGCGCGTCGACCTGAGTGTCTGATGGTTAGTGAACTTAAGGCAACGTATATTTTCAGGAAAACTGTCTCATACAGAGTAGACGCCGACAAGGGATTTAACTTTGCGGTTGCTGATGACACTTTTGTTTGCCAAAAGAAAAACCATTTCCAGGTACTTTAAGTCAGTAAAATACTGTCAGCAATGTTCTTATTGCGTTGTATTTTCGTGAAATATTTACACAATGTTTTTTTATGATCACTTACTTTATGGCCTATTGCAACATTTCTAGAAATAACAAGTTTTAAGTTATTACGATTATGGTTCGAGTTTAAATATGTTGTTATAACACTCATTGATTGGTTCTTTGGTCGCAAGTGTAGCTAATGTAGCGGTAGCCTACGACTACGTGACTCTGAAGAGGAAAGCACCTGATGTGAACCTGCCAGTAACATAAAGTTTCTTCAAATAAAACCTCCTAAAATTACACTAGTGAACCTTTGGACAACAAATTTCTATCAGAGATGACTTTATAATAATAATAATGTTATGGTTTTATTTATTGTCGCTCTACAACAGCTGAGGTCTTTTAGCGACAGGGCTCATTTTTAATTTGTATCAGGTTTACGATGTTATCACATTATTACCCGACTCATTCTTACTGCGCTATGCAGGATAGAACACAATCGGTACCGTTTTTAAAGTCTTCGGTTTGACCCGACCTGGAATCGATCTCAGATCTACCAGCACCAGAGCCGAAGGCGAAACCACTCGGCCACTGAGCTGGTTGAGATGACTTTATGTGTTTCTAAAAGTGATTTTGACGCTGATTTTAACAATTTCTTTATTTTTTTTGGCAAAGCCCCGGGGCAAAGTATTTCAAAACATTTGTGTTTTTATTCTAAGTTCGACCTACAAAGATTGCGCAATGAGGACTTGCCCTTAGTTTTTTTGTTTTAAAGGACTGCTACATTGCGCAACAAGTACTGCAAATAAGAAATGAGAAATTTTAGAATGTTTCGACAAAAGTAGGCTACGAAACCAAGTTCAGCTTTAATTTATCAATATTGCAAAATACCTAAAACATTAAGGGTAAATGCTCTGAAAATCTGATGTGCTGGAAAATAACGAGTGCAGATTTGAAAGCAATGCAAAAACATTTAGAAAAACTTAGTTGTATTCCTGTTGAAAATAATACTTTAGAATTTGTGGATCATAGTGTTATTTAATAATCTCACGTTTGTCAGGCCTACTGGCCTACACATCTAAAAGTTTCATTTTTGCTCTTGTAAATACAGCTTTGGTTTATTGTACCACAAGCTCTAACAACACATTTAGCAGTCGGATCCTATTACCTTTCTGTCTTCTGATAAAAGGGTTTCTGATTTGAAATAATATTGTGTTTCCAAAACATGTGTAGCTTTGAGGATTGACACAGCCAACACTCGACTTCCAGTTTACTAACTATAATACAATTAACAAATAAAAATATAATTTATTGGCCTATAACTGATACCTAAAATAAAAAATTTATGAAAAATAAAAATAGAATTTTTTTAATTTTTTTTTCTTATTTTCTTCTTCACGTTTTGTCCAGGTTACCGTGCACATAGGCGTGGTAGGACACCCTTACTACGTCAAGACTGAAGAGGGTTTGCAGCCACTGGATGCATTCTACATAAACCTGTATGGCGTAAAGGTCAGTTGCAACGTTCTGTACTTTTTACGTAGACAATTAATAATTTACTGCTAGGCTATATCTTAGCTGAAGCTTCATGCTAGTATGGGTTTAATTGTTGCTTATCGACATCAATAAATTTAGTGGTATAATCCACCACTTAGAATTTCATTTTTACGCATGTCGGTGATAACGTATCAGTTTATGAAAGTTACTATTTATCAACAAAATAGTTGAGCAAAAACAGCCAATATGTTACGGTACAGCACCATCGATACGGCTGCTATGTTACGTGCAGTTTGATTAGGTCTAGAGTGAATGTTTTGTCGATTGTTGATATTTCATTTCATCCAAAAAAAGAAACTCCCAATGTTCATGCTTATTAATTACAATTGCACAATATCCTTCTGCTGCAAAATCCCTGACTGGTTTTAGAGTTTTAGATTAATGACAGGAAAGTGACGAAACAACTCTTTCCATTACGTAGACTTTTGAAATTTATTCATTGGACTCAAAGTTGAACAAAATGTCAATATTTCAAACATAACACGAAGAAGACTGATTATGATGACAATATATAAAATATACTTATGATTTATGTTGCAGTATGAAAGCCAAAACCAAACCATCGCCATTGAACAGTCACAGTCAGACCGAAGCAAAAAAGCTTTTCATCCTGTCAAGTATATAGACGATTTCATTTCCTCTTTAATTTTATTTGATGGTTCCTCTACAAAAGTTAACGGTCAAATTAGTGTCTTGTTACATGATCTACAGTTTTGTATGTCAATCGGAAGCTGCATTTTTGAAATTGACTTTGAGAGATGTTATGTTTGCGAATAAATTTCTCCTAACTTCCTGTTAGGAGAAATTTATCAATGAACATGAAATGAAATGAAAACATCAATGAATAAGTTGAAAAGCGAAGTGTGTATCTTTTTTTTATAGTTTATGTTTTTTCTTTCAAGGACTTTGTTTTTCTTTCAAGGACAATAGTTTCATTTCAGACTTTAACCATGGGGTAGTATACTGTAGTAGAATAATATACTGTAAATAAGCTTAGCCTACGCCCAAAGTCAAACGGCTGACGCAAATATTAAACAAGTTTTCTTAAATAATCTAAAAGCTCGAATGTTGCTGTAATGTCATCATCAATTCGAACTCGGAAAACATTCTATTTTCATTCTTCACTTTAGGGTTGACCTTCCCGGTGACCAAGTGACGAAGGTGACAATTGGGCGTCTCCATTTTAGTGAAACCACAACAAACAATATGAGAAAAAAAGGAAGACCTAACCCTGACCAGAGGTACAGCAGATGAATCATACCGCTTGTTTTTATTTTGAACTATTACAAAACAGAGTTTTATAAGGTGTGTACAATGATGAAGAATTGTAGACTCTCATAATCTAATTTTGTATCTTTATTGCAACAGTAAAATTAGGTATTGTCAGAGATGGGCATGATTTTGATCTTGAAGATCACTTTTTTTTTGGTGATCTTGATCTTGATCTAAGATCACTTTTTTTTGTGTGATCTTGATCTTGAAGAACAATAAGATCAAGATCACCTTAAAATTGAATTTTACTTCCTAGATAGAGGCATTTTTTTAGAACTCGTACTGTACAAAGTAGTTAGTGGCAACTACTAACATTAAGCCACTGTTAATATGATATGTGCCCAACAAAAGACGATTTAAAGTCTCCATCTAATCTAGTCAGTGTTCCCATTTCAAAATTGAAAAAGTTTTCTGTGTTGGTCATAATAAAGAAGTCAACTTCCGTGTACTTTATGTTGACGTATAATAAAAAATTATTTAACTCTGTTCACAATTTCCATGTGTGAATTTTAAAGAAATGTTTGCTTTCTTTGACCCAATTTTAGATGCTTCAAAAGTCTAGAATGGCAGTGTTAAAAAATCTGGACTCTAGCCGACTTTGGTCATGTAAAGTGGATTATTGCAGCAAATCAACCAGACCAAGACTTGTTTAGGGTCTGAGTATGGAGCGGTTTTCCGACCGCAAACCTCTGAACTTTTTTGATAGCAGACAACAGTATCAAAGTTGCCAGATGGATAAATGGTGCAATAAACATTGACATAATACAGTGAAAGTTAAAACTACTTAGTAACACGAATAAAAACTCCCACATGAACCAGACAAAAATTTGGTAAAAAATGATGTGGTTCAAAGTTTATTTTTATTTATTTATTATAAATAAAAAGTATAAAACTAATTGCAAATTTTGCGACATTTTCAGAACTACTGTAATTAACCTCGGCCTTGGGTGTGACGTTGCGATTCTACGCAAACTACGTCAACAATTGATAGGCCCAATAGCAACAGTCACTAACTTATTACAATTCTTAGGCCAGCGATCGAGTAGTTAAAAGTAAAAGTTAGCAATACCAACTATATGCCTTTACCCAGGTAGCCTATAGCAATTATTTTTTGCAACATCATTGATCAAAAACTTCATTTTTTTTCAAGTACACAAAAAGTGATCTTGAAAGTGATCTTGATCTTCAAGATCACGATCTTGATCTTGATCTTCAAGATCACATAGTTTGGTGATCTTGATCTTGATCTTCAAGATCACCTATTCTTGGTGATCTTGATCTTGATCTTCAAGATCACCAATACTGGTGATCTTGCCCATCTCTGGGTATTGTAAAACGTTATATAGAATTTCATCTGCAAGCATAAACACCAAATTGTTTGCACAATAAAGCAGAAATACAGGTTCAAAAAGGGGTGATTTGTTTGCAGTGTTTCACATTTTCGTTTTATCTTAGATACTTTATGTGCATTGTTGCTCTGCACGCACAAGCGGGGCGCAAAAGCTACACGGTAGCTGCATCAGGAACGGAAAAAATAATCGTCCGGGCCTCCAATCCGGGGCAATTTGACCAAGACGATATACAATGGCAAAGAGCGCAAGTCCCTGACGCGATATACCACAATGTAAGTGTGAGAATATCAAAGTAAAATTAAAAGATATATAGGAATTCTATTTATGTCTTGTTTATACAGTATTTCTGCAGTTCAATGTAATTCAGCAACTTCGTAGAGACCTCATACTAATGATGGGATTGCATGTTCAGTTGATTTATGCTTCCCCTAAGAACTAATTTCTTGACTGACACTGTAATTGGAACAACACCCCAGTTTCTTTTTAACTTAGCCTACTCATGGAATTCGTCAAAGCTTAAAATAACTAGGCTACAAAAACATTTGCAAACTAATTCGGCGAAGAGAAAAAAAACACTTCAGCTTAAAATATTGCTGTAGTGTACAGCAAAATAATTTGGAGCATGCGGTACATTAGAAATGTTTGAATTCAAATCAACAGCACTTCACATCATTGCGTTTAAAAATCCGTTTGATAAATATTTAACCCGAAGATTTTGTGGAAACAATCACAGTTTCTTGATTGCATTTTCAGGGTCGTGTTGGTATCAACGCAGACCACCCGGATGAAGCATTGGTCGTGAATGGCAACATCAAGTTGACGGGCCACCTCATGCAACCTTCGGACAAAAGAGCAAAAGAAGCTATCGAAGAAGTTAGTGCATGCTTGGGCTAAGAATGGTTTTAAACAATGAATCCAACAATGTACTAGAAAGCAGGTCGTAACTTAGCCTCACGTCCAAATTGATGTACATTAAAAGCTTCTTAGGTAGCTAACATTATATTCAAAGATAATATTACATTTTTATGTGGTTTTAATGTCACTAAAACTTATTGAAAACGAACTGATATGTTATGTTTTTACAGTATATAAATGGTTACATAGCCTTGTTTATGAAACGTGATAGGTTTGAAGTTTTGTACGTATAATAGACGTAGTTATACATGTAAATTACATAAGTTTTGTTTGTGTCCTTACACTTGAAGTAGTTGACAATTTGTGCTTTGTCAGGTTGACACCAAAGCTCAACTACAGAACGTGTCAAATATCCGAATTTGCAAATACCGGTACTCTCCGGAGTACGCCATGTATGCTGGCATCGACACCAACAGAGAAGAAACAGGTAAACTAATGCTAAAAAGAATAACAAAGTCATCTATTTTTTACTATGGTATAAACTCTACACGTCTTAAATGTTCTCCAACGGAATAACAACGAAAAAAAGTCACTTCAAAATCAGACAACATTGAGTTTTTTAATTTGTGTTTTTTTGACAATTGAGTTATTTATTTCCAAATCTTGATCATGATCTGATCTTTCAGGAGTGATTGCGCAAGAGTTTCAAACGGTTCTGCCTGAGGCTGTGACGGAAACAGGTGACGTTGAGCTTCCCAGCGGTGAAGTTATTCCGAACTTTCTCGTGGTTGACAAGGTAATAATGAAAATCCACGACAATTCCAGTGTTGCCATCATCATTGAAAATAAAATTTGTCAATTTGAAAGTAACCCTTAAGGTGTTGGATTTTTTGTTGTTCTTGTTGTTGTTTAAACTCTTCTCAAAAAATAAAATAAAAGCAGCCGACACTAAGGTCGTATTGTATTTAACAAGCAGTTTGCAAACAAATAAAAAAATAACAACATGTGAGTAAAAACTTTTTTAGTTTGTTTGAATTACGCTATATAAAACAATTTATCTTAATTTAACAGTAAATTAGGAGTATATATAGCAAAAACTAATAAAACAGATTAATATAACAATAAAGCATTTTAGAACCTATTGCAACTTAAGTGACAAAAAATAATTAATCTTTTCTATAATATGTTTGCTCTTAGGACCGTCTGTACATGGAAAACGTCGGCGCTGTAAAGGAGTTATGTAAACTGACCGGAAATTTCGAATCGCGAATTGACGAACTGGAAAGGTGGAACAAAAAGCTGAACAAACTGAAAAGTCAAGGGAGTGTGCGCTCAAATGTCAGCGCTATAAGGTATTCATTTTTTTTTGAATTGTCGTAAATAGTGAGTTTGTGGAACGAAATGTGCTCAATGCGTAACAGACCTGGAACAATGAAATTTTTGATCAATTGTTAAAATTTTTCTATTTTTCTATTCTAAAGCTTTGGTAGAGAATTTGCTTTGTTGAAGCTATAGACAAACAAAACAAAGTAACCTTAGCGGGTTTAACATGTTGTGTAACACAGAGATATAACATAGTTAAAAAAAGTCAACTCCAACGTATGCGACAGGTACGTTTTATGTCCTTATCAGGAATTACTTAAATCTGCAATATTCATAAAATAAAAATTGTGGGATAAATCTGTCTATGCACTATAACTGTAACGACACTCCGGACTGAAAAGTACAAACTGAACAAATGATACAAGAATCAAGAAAATGAAGTATCTTCTGACAGGTGTCAAACCCACAACAATGCTTGATATGAACGACTCGGTTAGCCTACTTGTCTTGTAATGCAAAGAAATTTATTCTCACACGAGTCAGTTCAATCATATATAGCTAAATATCGATTTCGATCAGCTAGAAGCTAGATCATCTTCAGTTAGCTGAAGGCAAACAGTACAAAATTCAAATGATGAAAGTGCGAAGAAATGAAAAAACGTTTTTGAAGGCACTTTCATCATTTGAATTTTGTGCTGTTTGCTTCCAGCTTAACTGAAGATGATCTAGCTTCTAGCTGATCGAAATCGATATTTAGCTATATATGATTGAACTGACTTGTGTGAGAATAAATTTCTTTACAATGATACAAGAATGATTACGAATAAATTATACGGCGGGAAACAGATCACAGGAAACAGATGAGGTGTAAAATACAGTCATGTGGCAAACAATTAGAACACATACAAAAGGAACGACGAGCCACACGCGAATAACTGCCGGTTTTCTATTCTCTTCAGCAAATTTATATTTTGTATAAAGTCTAAGAAACATGTTGTTATATGTCAATGGACAACAAGAAGCTGTTTACCTATAAATTTGTCTATTAAATAATTAATTTTTATTTGTTTCGAAAGGTTTTGTGTTGTACAGTAGTATCGTAAACAGAAATTTTCTTTCAAAAATGAACCTTCCATGGCCAACGTTTGGTCAAACTATTACCATCATCTAAAAATGATATCTATTTTAAAACTCTTTAAATATCTGCAAAACTATAAAACGACCAATCGAAATTAAAGTGTCAAAAAGTTTCTGCTGCCTGTTGCCTGACTTTATATCGTTAATCTTTGTACTGCTCGTCTTTATTTTAATGTTCATTTTCTTCAGTGGTTTCACTCAAAGCACTGCAAGTACTTCGTGTTCCAGCCGACAAGGTAGCGGCAGGTACGGCCCGTCGGGTACGTCTAGTGGCAATGGGAATAAGAGAAATCAAAGTGGAAATAAAAAGGTAAACAAGCACAACAATTGTTACTTCCGTTAACTATACAATAGGTTAATCTTGCTCACTCTGTTTGCAACCAACATAGCCTAATCGAGAATGGTTTAAGACAAGCCTCTTTCTGCCGTTATGCCAACCAATCAATTGTTTGTTTATCAACAACAAAAAAACACAAAAGTGACATAAAACAAAAATATGAGTCACTGCTACGGCTTCAGAATAACTTTCTTTAATTAACCTGTTATAGCACTGAGTTTCACAAAAGCAAATTTGCTTCGTTTTCACCGCAACAATGACAGAAATGATAAGAATAAAATTGCATAACAAAATTATCATCTTTAAATAAGTAAGAGAACGCTTCAGAGCACCATCAAGCAAGTTAAATCTAATCAGGAAGACGAGTGGAAAATCATTAACACTCCGCTTTAACTTCTTCAATTAAAACAAAATTAAAAAGAGCAGGGTTAAAATAAAGTCCCTTGGTCAACTGAGCCAGCTGTTTTCATTACCCTGTGCATATGCATCAGAGTAAGAACACCATCACTTTTACGAACTGTTTTTTTACAGTCGAAGCGACCTGATTCGATCGCTTGCATGAACAATCGTCGAACACAGATTACCATCCTTTTTCTAACGGGAGTCTTGGCGCTTGGGTAAGTTACTGAGGTTTGGAGCTGTTGTAAACATAAAACTAGTAAAAATCATAAAACTATTGTGAACATTAAGGTATGCGTAGTTAATATTTCAAAACTTATTACAGTATTGATTTTTGCCACGTAAGCAAGTATCCTGAAAATTAAGATTTTCAAGTTTTAACCGATTTTGGTGGAGGCCTCACAGCATTTACAACAGCGCTTAAAACGGTTGGTTGGTTTTGAATCTTTATCCTCGGACTGACAAAGCCTTGATTGGTTATTCCTGGTAGTTTCGCATACTTGTAGAGGCTCTTGACACCGCAGGCCGGTTACTGAAATTGGCAGAGTGAAGTTTTCCGATTGTTGAAGTGTTGTTGCCGGGGAATTATTCCATTCACTAGGTTCCGCTGAATGGAGAAGAGTCCTGAAAATGCGTTGCTCGAGCGCACACCCCGGGAGTCGAATTTGCGCCGCGTGATCTTGAGCCGGGTGCGTAACCACTGAGCTGACGGAGCGGACAAAACGATAAGAATTTTCCAGTTCTGCCGGTTATAATTTGTAACTCACATCTCAATGATTGTTTTTTGATAAAAGAGTTTCTATAGATTACTTCGGCTGCGTGGATGTTTATGTCATTGACATACCGCTTAGAAGCATTACTCGTTTCATTCCTTTTTCTTAATCCTTGGAACTTATTTGTATCTTTTTTTTTATTCGATCATTGATCTTCATGGTGCATGATTCTTCCGGGACTCCAGGTTAATCTTGTTTGCCGGACTATACATCTTCAGAGTGGAAACTGATCGATTGCCAACTCTTGGGTAAGTAATTTACAGCCAATCTGAATGCATGCGTGCATCGGATATTGACCCTAGTTTAACGATACAGTCATAAACTATGGTTTTAGCATTAGCTTGTTCACTCCAGTAGGGTAAAAGTTTCGCATATTGAGTTTAAACAACAACTAAAATTTTGAAATTCGTCAGGTGAAAGATTACATATCTCAAATATAACGATTAATCGTAAAATTGATATGGCCGTTTAGGCTACGTTTCAGCCTAACCTATACTACAGTTACATGCAATAGAGTAGTATGTTTAAAGTAACGTACCTTGCATTAATTTGCTAGTAAGCAGAGAATAAACCTTCGAAAACACAACATCGGGTGCTTCACTTTTCTCCCTGTTTTATGTTGTAGAGTAAACGGAGGAGCAAATATTTCTAGTACTCCCATATTATATTCAACAACGAGCAGCACAAGTGGTGAATCCCCAGAGAAAGTTCCACCGCCGGATGTCGTCTACTGTTCAGATCACGATAGAACAGCAAGGCTTTGCTCAGACAGCTCAGTGAGTGCAAGCATGCTATCACTAGATAACTGACGTGCAAAGATAAGGGAATTTTAGCCTTTAAATGCTCAGATAAAAGAAATCATCATAAAACGATTTTTTAGTTTATTATTGTGTTAGCTTTTACGTACGTTTCCAGACTAAGTCTGTTTTTTTTTTTGTTTTTTTTTCAAAGATTAAACTTACCTTGACAACAGTTTTCTCCCACAATTGTGTTACTTTATATATTGATGCTGCAATGTACCATATAACTACATCTTTATTTTTATCTAATTACTGAAATATTTTTATTCACTTTGTCACTTATGAAGCAATAAGGTATGTTTTCAACTTTGTAAACTTACCGATTTTAAATCGTAACCAGCTGTTGTATGAACTTAACCATGTAAGCTAAATTTATAAATTTGTTTAATATCTTGTATAGGCATTTTGCTGCGCAACTGAATACAAAGGAAAAGCTCTTGCAACAAAAGTTTGCAGTAAAACCATCCTACAAGTTACCCCAACCATATTTTCTCCATTGGACCCAACTCCTCCTGGGACAGATAATCGTGAGTGCCTTATATTGACGCAAATGAACGTTTCCTAAACGTTATGTAACATAAGTTAGTTGTGAGCAGAGAGAACTTTTTTCCCGCAAAGACTATTTAACATTATAGTTCTGAAGACACAGAGAAATTTAAAAGAAAGGCTAATTGCTGTACCTAAAATGTTTTAAACAAACGTTTTTAAAACATACTGGCATTTTTTTGAAAGTCCACTAAATTAAAAATCTTTCATGTTTCTTAAAATAAAATTTAGTGGTCGCCATGTTTCATTTTGCGTGATGGTGAATGTCAATGGTATTTCAAAGCTAGTCTGCTTTTTTTCTCATTCCAGCTTTCATTGATGCATTTCAGTAGGCTAATCTACAATAGCAAAATCAAAGTAGGCTAGTCTACCTTAACACAGTAGCCTACCTATCTTCTGCATCATTGTGATCTTTGGTTGGTGTAAAAATGCAGTTTATGTTTATTGTTTGAAAGAAATTATAAGCAGAAACTTCAACAACAAGGGGCAGATAAGGGGAGACTTCTCCATAAAACTACATACGAAAACTTGGCCATTTTTATTTCTAATTTTTATTGATGAAAACTGTAGGGTGAGCACCATGCGTACGCCATAGTCATAGAGAGCACTAAGAGAAGTTTATCTCTTCGATACTTAAACCGCTTGTTGCTTGCAGATAAATTAAATTACGCTATTCATTATAAATAATCGCTGTATATTGTTTTCAGCATTGACCACACCACTCGATCATTTAAGCTACACCAAGATGAAAAAGTTGTTGATCAAACTGAGGCATCGCTTAGCTGGCCTTAAACAGGGACACACTGATACTGCGAAGAAGATCAAGTCGCACATAGATAAACTCAAAGAAAAAATGAAACAGCAAGGTGCAAAGCTACACAATTCTAAGCACATTGGAAATCCTTCACACATGATCCAAAATCCTCTGAAGGAAGTAATCCCTAAGAAAAAGTAAGCTAACAAAACAACTTACAATATTTGGAAATTAATTTATATATCTTTTCTGTCTTATATGAGACGAAAGTGACCGACAACAAAGCAGTATAGGCTAGGCTAAATGCATAAAATGAAAAATGGGACCAGCTCTATGATTGATACTGTACAGTAGAATGTTTGTTTAATATTGCATTTGCACAGTTGCAAAAACCATTAAAAATAAGATGATATTTACTTCGACAATCGGATACCTCATTCTGTTAATCTCGGTAAGCGGCCCACGTCAATATGGTTTAACTTTAAAGCCTTCACAAGTATGCGAAACTGCCAGGAATAACTTATCAGAGGCTTTCTCAGTCTGAGGTCTCGTCTGAGGTCAGTCTGAAGATTCAAACAAATCAACTGATTTCCAAACCGAGAAAACTATATTCTCTCAACTTTCCAAATCAGGGATTCTTAAAATTAATGTCCAAAACTCTTACTAATCTAAAACGGCGTAGAGTCTTAGACATTCAGATGGCTGAAAACGCACAATTGCATATAAACCAAAGTTAAACTATAGTATTTAGCCTAAGCCTACATTACAAGCTACAGCTAGAAAAAAAAGGCCATTGTTGGTTTGCAATATTGTTGTACAGAAATAATAAAAAAATACCACTTGTCTTGTAGGCGTGATGTCTCAGACCAATTTTTCGTCGTTCCACCTCAACACATTTCTTTGGCAGAACCAAACACAACTCTCTACAAAGAAACTACAAAAACAAAATACCTTGATTGGTGAGTGAGCGCAAAGGTTTGATGTACAAGTTTTTCAAATGATAGGCTACTAAACGTTGAAGAAAAAATTTAAGTTTCATTTTTTTAATATGACACCACTTTTGACTTAATATTTTAACTGTTATTTACAGAAAATGTAGAGTTTTTATTTAAATTGACTTACTACAGTATTAGTTTGACACTTAGACGTACACCTAAACTGTACTGTAGTTTGAATAATTTTAGCCATAGCTGCTATTGCACATTCATAGGAGGTAGTGCAGAGTAACTTAGTAAGCACATTATTTTTGTTACCATTCATCAAACCTTGGCATTTACCATATTCGATTTGTGTTTAGTGAGCATGACAGTTCCAATTTCACTTTTGGGATTCCCATCTCACCCAAGACCCCAGCTAACATACCCATCACCTTGAGGTTCACGTAAGTATTTTGTTACTTCGTATAATTGACGGTACTGGTTGAATTTTTTTTCAGGATTACTACTTAATTTAACTGCTTTTGTTTCTAGAAGAAAAGCCCAATGTAGTCTAATTTTTAGCACTCGTAAATATCTTGCTTTGAACACAAGTTATAATAAGGGTTTATTTCAGTCACACTCGATGCGGACTTACATTTTGTAATTATAGAACCACTGATTTTGTGACAAAACTTTTCATATTCTGGTCAGAACTTCTTATCTTATGACGGGAACTTCTTGTTGAAGATTCAAATCAAAAGCTTAAATTTTTTGTTTTGGCAGGTGAAGCAATTCGTACAATATTTCTAGGGCACTTCTTGTAAAAGATTCAAATCGAAAGCTTAAATTTTTTGTTTTGGCAGGTGAAGCAATTCGTACAATATTTCTAGGGCACTTGTTTGTAACAACTATATTAATTTTGCTAAGAAAGATCTGCCCAGCTTAAATAAGCAATTCTTTAATATTTGACAGATTTGCTCAGAAAGCCAACACTATTCTGTGTAAAACTCATTTTGAAAGCAATTGCCCGGAAAGCCTTCCCATAGGAGCACGAGTGGCGGCAATGGATTCGCAAAGCGGACAAGTCGTTGACTTTCCCCTGTACTTCAGCAGCTTCGTCATGTCTGAGTACAAGTTCAGAGTTACCACAGTAAGTTTATGAAATCTTGATTCATAAACGCTTGTTTTCAGTGTCAAGATCATCATATTCATGTTTACAGTTCATCGCAAATTGTATCGCCAACTGTGTAAAAAGAACGATCTACCTGGCGTCAGCACAAAGCTTGACTGGCAAAAGCAGCGGTCGAGAACTCTCTGGCATGAGTTAGTGGTGCGATATTGATGAGGCCAGTTTCATGGGCGAAACACTTAATCTATCTCAATAAATTCTTGCTGCACTCAGCTGCCCAGAAACATTGATATAGTCAACTGTTAAGGCATGTACAACAGTAGCGAGCTAAAAACGCACAAGCTTGTTTGGCAAGCAAAATGTGAAATTTGGCCCGCTTGGCTAATTGTACATCAGGGATGCATTGCCACCACAAATTTGTCTCCCCCAATGATACACTCGCACACCTAGTAGGCCTACTAATATCTACTAGCGCTACACTACTACCTATAGAGTAGCCTACCTTGCTAACATTGCTAGGTTGCTTATTCCAGGACGCATTGGCTACCATTTGGTAATAAACTATGAGCTAGAATAGAAGAGTAGACGTGAGATAGAATAAATGAGTTATTGAATAAATTATATTTCTTCAAATCATTTTTACACTATTTCATGTTTACTTAATTACTTTACAAACGTGACGTTGTAAAGTGTAGTTCTTCATAAGTGTAGTGGGCTGAATGGGTACTCATAAGATATTCATCCATTGGATTGCATGTTGTAATTGCTTGATGGAGAGTTCGTTTTTACTGTAGCCAATTTGCTTGTAGGCTAGAGCCATCTCAGCCATGGCGATCTATACAGGCTATAACACAGTCCTTGACAACGTGCAAACTGGAGGCATGACTGAAGGCCGATGTAATTTCGATTTTGAACTCTAAGCTAAATTTACTTTATATCTCTTTGAAATGATACTTTTGAGAATCCAAATTGCCAAAATATGATCACTGAATCTCAAATCACTGCAAAACTCCTAATTTTACGTTTAAAAATGACAATTTTTTCCAATTACTAGTGTTGCCAGACGCTTTTTGGATATCCAACACACGTGCCAAAAGCTAGTCCGTTATTTCAATGGTAACAATAACACAAAAGTAACTAAAAATCACACAAAATATACTGGAAGACTATAGCTGTTAACTAATGCTGAAACTATCAAGTTATACTAGCGATTTTAGCTACTAACAGATCAGCCTTCAGCCAAATTTTAAGGTGCACGTGTCATAGCCTGTGCATAAAGGTCGTCATGTTTCCAGCTTACATAAAACTGCGTATCTTATAACATTTTTTGACAACTTTTAATTTTAGTCTGAAGATGCTCCAGAGGACGTATGTGAGTATCCGGATGAGGATATTGGAGTCAAGTATTTGGAGTATTTCTTTCACTTTTACCGCCACTGCAAGGAGCCGTATCCCAAGCTTCCGAACTCTTCCACAAAAAGTTACTAACATGACTCCACTTGAAACCAAGAAACAAATATCCCGATCTCTACATGTTCCACTGCAATTAGTGAATCGTCAACAATAACAACAAAAAGCTTAAAACTATCCATCCATCCTGTCTGTTTTTGTCACTACTCCATCGTTGATATATAAAAACAATATGAAATGATTAACAAAGTCATTTGTTTAAGCTGTTTTGCAAAAAGAAACGTGAACATTGTTGCCGTTTATTTACATTTGTAAAGTTGTGTTGCTTTGGTGCTATGCGTTACATATTATTTCTCTGTTGTGTAGGGCGTGGGCTACGCTGCAAACAAGGGAACTTTTTGGCTCTGAAACTCAACCTTTCATCAAACTCGTGTCTTGAAATCCCCTGATAAAATAGGCTGATTCAAAGCTATCTGAAAATCATGACAAAAACGTCGAAAAAAAAAGCAGATTGTCACTTTATACATCTTGTGACAGTATAGCTTAATTTGCACCGGTAGAACGCATCATGTTATTTAACTAAATGCCTGGTAAACAGCCTCATTCAGTGCTGTTAAAAACTTACAATATGATGAAAAATTATGTATCGGCTGCCGAGAAACATATTGTTGATTGGATGGTCTGAATGGCTAGCGTGGAAGCTACACCGTTATGGTTGGCGAATCGCAGCTGCTCGCTGTACTAGTGAGTGCTCAGCCTTGTGCTGATAGCCGGGAAGAACGCCCCTTTCTTCACAATGTCCTCTGCCCTGGCGCCTGCTGGTTTTGTTGGCTCTTTCTTTGTTTCCACAAAGATAAGAGTTAAACTGACTGGTAAAGCGGTGGTCGAATAAATTTGTGGCAGAATACGGTGCGATACTGATGAGCCCAGCCTCATGGGCGAAACACGTGTCTGTCGCTGTCAATTCTTGCTACAAATCGGCTGCCGAGAAACATGAATTTCACTAAGTTGGGTTTTTACGGTGAGACTTTATTTCACTTTTGCCTGGAGCCTACTGTTTTCCAATGTGTGTTAATTGCCTTTGTGTAGCCAATGTCAAGATATTCAAAGTAAAGTTCAACTATTTTCTTTTGCTGTAAATAATTTCACTGATGTGTTGCTGCAATTGGTATTGTTCTGTTGTGCACTGATAAAAGATACAGCAAAAAATGTATAAAATCTTTCACACTTTGCTTCCGCCCTTGAAGAAAGGTGCGCAGAAGCCTTATGTGGGTGGCATAACGGCGATAAGCAACTTGAAAATCGTGATGGAGTGACAGAGTTGCACAGGAAACTTCCGCATAATCGTATCCTGATCTTTTATTTATATTTTGAGTTTTTGCTGACTGATCTTTTTTTAATTTGGCAAACAGTCACCAAGAAAGCCAACTTTTTTCGCGTTACAAACGCAACTCAGGAAACTGTGATCGGTACAATAAACAATTACCGTCGGATAAACGCGCTCTGAAAGACAAAGCATTTGCTGACGAAATTTAATCTTTGAACTACTTGGCCTACTGTAATAGATGTGTGAGGCTCATTCTTTTCAAAAAAGATCTACATACACAAAATTGCCACTCGGGGCACATACCCATGGTCGTTCCTTGTGTCCCGATTGCACTGATGGAACCTGTAGGTCGGAATCCAGAGGCTTGTTATTGACAATATTGATCTACATTTACAGTAGGCCTACTGTATATACGCTATATTCTATCTGCTGTACAGTACATATGTAAAATCAATATACGGGGGTATATACCCACCAGGTACGATTTTATATACCCCCTTTCTAGTGCACCGGCTGCACTGTTGAGGTGTTTAGGAGGAAACGGCGTGTCTCTGTCTGCAGAGGTGTTCTATTTGTAGGCCATGTATTTCACAGCTACGTGTTTCACAAATGTATTTACAGCGACACGCCGTACAATGTAATCCATCACTGAAGACTCATGTTCGTTTCGAAAAATAAGCAAGTTCGAACAAAATCATTGCAAAACAGTTAGGAAAGTTCAAGAAAGTAATCTGTCGTTGAGCACTTCTCGGTGTAGGTCATGGATCTACTGTGGCACAAAAGAAATTATAAAATCATAAATTCAAAGCATGCATGTCAATATTCATTTCAAAATAGCCATGAAATTATTCGGCTATTTCAAAAGTAGGAAACAGACATGGCGTTTTTTTAACCCATTGGCTGTTCAGTTTTATTTGGAGCTTGATATTCCATCGGCTTACAACCACGTTATTAAGTAATCTAATCACATATTATATCCGAGTAGGAAAATTTAACTGATCAGCTTCTGCACTTGAGACGTTAGGAATAGATTTCTGATTTGGACATGCGAGTGGTACTTTGCAAATGTGTGGATGAACTTTTGTTGGGATGAAAGTAAAAAAACAAACAAACATACTGTATATTGAGTTGAGCATACGGATTCCAAAGGGGGTCACAACAGTTGCTGTAAATTTTCCTTGTGTTGCTGCTGCTGCTAGGATGTTTGGGAAAATTGTGACTCGAGGAAACAGGATATCCGTCTTCCGTAAACAATGTACCTTATGGGAGTGGGAAAACATTCCCTAAAAGTCAAACCGGGAAAGTAGGCCTACATGTTACAAAATTTTTCGATCGTTGTCGAAATAAACAGACTTCTGTCTTTCACAAAGCATGCGAGACTACGCGGCTTCATACTTTCCGATACCTCGGTACAGACAGCAGGAAATGATCATCGAAAGAAGCTGAAATCAAAACATATTGCTTCGTTAAAAAGAAAACTAAAACCAGGTTAATATAAACACACTCGAAGTGGTCGGGCAGGGAAGTCTAAAAAATTATACCACGTTTCATGTACGGCAATTATTTTCTTTTTTTCATGCTGGTTCATATAGGCTAGGCCTAACTTAAATCCGTTAACCAGGAATTTACTTACAAACAATATCGCAATATTGTGCACCACAACCAGTGCAAGTTTATTTAAAATCTTGTTATCATAAGCCAATCAATAGTTATTTACATGGAGTATACTCACTGCGCCACCTGAAAGGCTCATTCTCCATTTACAACTCTAGGTTATTAGCTAACAAAATTATTGTAAACAAATTTAAAAGATATCAAAATTACCTCAAATACAAGAACTCCTATAGCAGCGCCACCAATCACCCAAAAGTACGACCTCAATCCTTCATCGCACCCAATTTTGTACAACTCTGTTGAAGTGGGACTGCAAACAGAAGTTGCGTTTTCACCGCAACAGGAACCAGGAATCTCATTGGGCCAGTCTGCAGAGCTGTTGAACCCACAGCATTGAAACTGCAACGTTATTAATAACTTTAGTGGGTTGTTGTTCTTGCTGTTGTTTATGTCCAAAAGAGTGTAGCCTAAAGCAGGCGTTAAAATTTTTCAAAGAAATTGTTGACTCGGTAGTTTGCAGATCACTACAGAAGTGTAGCAGATTAGAAACGGCATTTTTGCATAATTTTTCTCATTAAAAATAGGCCCAGTTTTTTAAACGAACAAGAGCCTACCATAACCGACGGTAACTTGAAATACTGCTATAGTGCTATTGCTGCTCTATCATACTGACAACAAACGAATTTGAAGGACTGATAGCATGGATAGCTTACTTTTACGTTTTTTTTTTCAATTTTTTATTCTCAAGCTTATGAGACAGCAAATCGTATCAAACACTTCAAAGTTGTAGTGGTAGATTTGCATAAGTTAAACGCAGTGTGAACGCGAATTTCCTGTTTATTCCCCTCCCGGTAAACGTTCTGTGGTTACTTTTCAGGCGAGTTTTAAAGTGATTGAACGTATTCTGTTGAAATTAGCTAATATCTAGCTTTTGGAACCGTTTTCTTTAAATTGTCGCTTTTGTTCATTATTTTCAGTAGCCTACTCTATGTTCAGAAATGCAATCAAACTTGACTGCAAGTTTGCTTCCAAATTCTGAATGTAGGCTAGGTAAGCATTTCAGAAACCTAATCTCTGCACAAAAGAACCATAATCTGAATAAAAAATTGCCACAATCATGTTCCAGTTATAAGACGAAGAAAGATAATATGAGCTTTTGTAGCCAATATAATTTTGAAAGGAGCTTGAATTTCAGCCATGCATTTTGCATAACCTTCGTTTTGAATTTTTTAGGTTAGCTTATTCAAGGTTCTCACAATATATTTTTCACTTAATCTTTATCATGGCATGCTTAGTAGGCCTGCAGCCTTCACATTAACGGGCGTCATCATACAGTCTAATTTGTTTATCACTTCTTTCAATGACGTTAACTGTAATAATTATATAGCCTAACTGTCCTTACGTAGGCTACCTACAAAAGATTTTAATGCCGCAACTAAAAAAAGTTTTTTTTGCGGGTCTTATGTTTTGATTGTAATGACGTCTTCTGTATATAATTTGATTGTCAAGAGGCCGAAAAAAAACGGCATTCTAATTTTAATTAAATACCTCATTGTCGATTTAAAGCCCACCTGAGATAACACTTTGAACTGGTTTATTATTACGCAACTGCTATACGATCAAAGAGAAAAAAATATTATGTTTTCTGCTCTTTACTTCCTATGAAGCTATACACCTCCATGCAAATGACTGCAGTGCCTGTAACTAATGACATTCTGTCAACTGTGGCAAACGTATCAACCACACGCGGAACAAAATATGAATTACGTGAATGCTAAGTTTGTTCCAGCTATTTTACGCCTGAACGACAAATGTGTTGACCTACCCCATATAAACTGGGACTGTTCGAAACGGACTGTTTTGGGTAAAACAAAAGTTTAAAATAACTAACAAATATTTGTCGCTTTAGCACTCGAAAATCGAGATGTAATTGGAAATTCTTCGAAAGTCTCACAACAATGATGGTTTCTTTTGTTTAAATATGCGTATTTCGTGTAAATTTCTATTTCACAATAAAGTTTTGTTTTGGAAATGAAACGATACGATAAGAATATTGCCTGTTGTCTAAAGCTGTAGCGCACCCAGCATGGGGCTAAGGGGGCTCAAGCCACCCCCCAAGCCTGCCACTAAAAATGAAGTTTTTGTATGCTCCTCATTTATACATTTTGCTTACAGGTTAGGCATGAATAAGACACAACAATGCAACAGGGCTGAGCATTATAACAATATATTTTACATATTTAACTAACAAATTGTTTCAACAGTTGAACGTTTTCAGTTTAACTTAAGCCCTCATCAGGAATCTGAAAATATTTATAGAAATGCAATAAATTTAATTTCTTGAAGGTAAAATTACATTAGGAAAAGGCAACTGGCCTACATAAATAACTACGAACAGGGAAGGTGATACATCAAGTAAATGTTGAAGAGAATGGACTTGCCTCCAGCAAATAATTGTTTGTTTAAATTTGGGTTGTAGCGTTTGATTAACAGTGCCTCCTATCATAACAATGAATTTTGGTGTCAAATTGGAATTTGCTTTTGAGTAAAATTTTAAATGAGTCAGCAGAGATTTTCGATCAGAGCAAAAAGAACACTCCATGATATGGTCTTTATAATGACACTTTTCTTTAACTCACTAAAGTTCAGATGCTCCTGTACACTCGTGGTCAATTGTCTGTTGGACATATACCGATGTACCGTACGTCAATGCCGGATCACACGGACATGCAAAACTGTATACGACGTTTGAGCAGAGAGACGAAGGCGTCTGGGACTTTAGTTGAAAATACGAACTAAATTTGAATGTTTTGTAAGTAGAAAAAACGTCCACATCAAATTTATTGTTTACAAAATTAGTGTTTTGTTTCAAACTGGTTTCGTTCTAGTTCTTGTTTTCGCACTTATTTGTGTTGGCAAACGGAAAGCTAATTCTATTTAGTCATAAGCCTACATGACGAATACGTCGAGATCTATAGAAGATTGCAAGAGTGGACGTAGGGATGAGGATCGAAGCTGATGATGCTATATAGTAGCATTGGGTTCACTAGGCCAACTTCTAGTCTGATTGAAAGAACGAATCCTGATGTATCGGCAACCGGTGGGTTGTGGGCTGTGAGCAGTGGCGTAGCAAGGGGGGGGGGGGGGTTGAGGGTTTCAACACCCCCCCCCCCCCCCCCGCCTTGGCACGCGTGTTACGTCACGATATTGAGAATGATGCTTTCCCTTTCTTAAAAAGAAAACATAGAGACTTTAAATTTATTTCGGAAAAATGCCGAAGAAAACATGATCATATCTTTTTGCTATGCCACCAGACAGCACCATTTTACAGGAATATTCATACTCACATTTTTTGTTGAAAATGCTCTTAGAATGCACCAATTCGAAGTAATTTTTTAAAATTTTCTGGGGGAGCCCCCAGACCCACCGCCGCTTTGTGTCGTCTTAGGCGAACACGCCGTCGGGCCCCCTCCCTTTCAAAATTCCTGGCTACGCCACTGGCTGTGAGTGCCTTTAAATATTAATCAAAAAGAGATGGGCATTGGCCTATTGTCACTGTCACTATTGTCGCAAATCACTCGGCCGACATTTCTGAATTAGCCCGCCCCAAACTTTTTTTCTGGGTGCGCTACTGGTCTAAAGTAAGTTTACATAGAATTTTACCAATTCCCATTAAAAATCTATCGGCTAAACTCAATTTTGGTGAAAAATCATACTTTGCTTTGGCTTATGTCTTTTTACATACCGTGCTTTGAATCGAATCCCATGCAAGTGAGGTTGGTGTACTTGGTCCAGTAACATTTAGATTCTTGATGCTGTCACTAGCGAACTGTTCGGCTTGTGGGTAGAAGACGAACACCAAAATGATAATAACCACTTCCACGATGAACAGAAGTAAGATAATGGTGAAAAACTAATAATAAAAGAAATCATTTTAGAAATTTTGGATTAAAAACTTTTCATCACTCGACAGCAGATCTATGTAGGCCTTTAACTCATCACTTCCGAAATCAAAAAGTATTTGAATTCGGGATGGCCAATTTCTTCTGGCCGCGTGGCAGCAAATGCGGAAGGAAATACTCTACGGAAAGGAAAAAGAATGCACAAACTGCAACACCAGTAGGCCTAACCTTACTATCACGATGGCGAAAAGTTAATCCAGGTAAACAAAAGTGTTTGGCCTGCATTGGGTTTGTAGAGAAAGCTGGAGTACATGTTTAAATTTCCGAATTGCGATAACTTTAAACGCCTCACCATTCCTTTGAGAAGCATTTGTGGTTAACCAACAGCAGTTAACTGTTTAAGCAAAAAAGCAAAGTGAAAGATGTTACCAGAGTTACATAAACACTGCTAGGTTTTTGGACGACGATAATCAGGTAGGTTAAAGCTTTGCAATCTCACCGTTCCAAGCAAGCATCTGTTTTCTTTTATTGCCCCAAGACATCCAAAAAATCCAGCTAAAATCAAAACAGCTCCAATAATGATAACGACGATCACCGAATTGAGAAGAGCTGGGTTTTCAGATACAATAGCTCGAAAGCTATTTCCATTTACGTACGCCCATATTCCAATGGCAAATAAGGCAATTCCACCAATCTGTAAAGCACTTTTGTCAGTAAAAAATAAAAGGGTAAAAGTCATTTATTAGTTCGTTTATGGTAATACGACCTATAAAAGTTATAAAGTAGTATGGGCTGGTGTTATGATATGTTAATAATATTCGGCTTAGATTTAATTCAATTGTGGTAGAGAGGTGATTTTTTTTACCATATACAAGTAAAACCTAACAACCAGACGGCATTTAACATAATAACATAAAAATAAACTAAAAATTACAAACGTATTCGGCCATACTCATGTTAGCCCTTTTCAAGTAACAAGAAAAGAGCTAAGTTACTTGAATGGGCTAACATGAGTAAATATTGCGTACACAAAAAAATGAAGCAAACAGCAGCTGTGTTAGTCTTCTTAGCCTCGTCAGTGACACGCCCATTTGTGAAGGCAAACTATCAACTTGTGACTTGAACAGGAAATGACTCAAGTTGTTTTTTGTTGTAAAATCATGTTAATCACTTTCTAGTTTGCAGCAAAAAAGCAAGAACAAGAATTCGTCTGGCACAAAATGCATCATGAAATTTTATCTGCAGTTGATTAACTTCATGTAAAAAAAACAACATTCTTTATTGTTGCAAAATTTGTGAAGACACGTTTGCGAAACATGTTATGCTTCGATAAAAGATCAGAATATGTCGTAGTCTAGCCTATTTTGTCGAGTTGGTAAAAGTCAAAAACCACAGTTCTAGCCAACGCTCGTATACACAATACACGTACTGCAAGAGAACGTCCTAACGTGCCCTATAACGAAAGCACTATTGCACAAGCTATCAAAATTGACCAAATGACCACTCCCCACTGGCCGCGGTCACAAGATTTTGCCACGTGATTACTGCGCAAAAAAATAAAAAAATGTCCAACTTTAGATACATTCATGAAATATTGGAGTATCAGTCTTCTCCGTGACTTAATCTAACTCCAAGAGCAGTGAAAGTGCCTTTTGTGAGCACGGAGATATTTCACACCAGCTTTCCGTGTTCAATTGCACATTTTTAACCCATAATCTAACATACTCTAACGGAAATATTTTTCACCTACTTTCTACTTTTTTAGCACATTGAATAAAATTAGCTTCAATGCTTGTAGGCTACTATAACTGATAGGCTAAATGTAATATTTTTTGTCTATTCCAGCTCCTTTTAAATAATATGGGCCAAGCAACTACAATTAAAACTCGACTGCTTTTATTTGTCGATTTTTGTAAACGATTAGGCTATAATAAAGTTTAACAGTCTGAAACTTGCACTTTTGGAGTGGTTGAACATTTTATTCCAATATTTTTTCAAAAATATTCTTCCCAACAAATAGAGCGTATTTCAATTAACATGCTTATTTAGGATATCCCTTTAAAATGAAAGCACAGATTGCTTTTAACGATTTCTACAAATTTGACGTTTTTAAGAAGTAGGAAATTAGCTTGGAAATAATGTTAAAAAACATGTCGGAAGAACTATCAACTAATTTTCTTGTTAACCAAAAAACTCAGAATAGAAAGCTTCGTTCCATCACAAAAATACTGTTGTTTAGCTTGTACAGCAAATACTTACAAATATCAGCAGGTTCACGAAAAACAGAAAATATTTTAAGCACTGAAGTCCTTTGCTCTGCATGTTCTTCCTTTGTAGACTGCTTTGATGATATTGGATTACAACTCTCAAAAGTTAACCAAATACTCTACAGAAATTAATTTCTTTAACTTGAAATTAGGTAGGCTGTCAATATGTTTCGTTCTGTTTAAAAAAATATTACTTTAATATAAGCAAGCTTTAACAAAACAGCTAGTATGCTATCCAACTGCAACATACTGTGAATGCAGCTAACTAAATTTAGGCCTAGTGAAGCGAGCATTCAAGATATGCTTATAAACCCGGAAACGATGTCATGATAAAGCGCACGGGTATGGCAGAAACACAAATATCGTACGCTAAGCTAGCATAGAGACACCGTTGCACATATGCTTTCCATTTTAACAGGTAGAATACAGTATTTCAGAGGTAGATAGCATGTTAATGGTATCACTGCAAATTTGTGTCAAGAGGAACAGTAATTAACATATTTCATTGAAATGTTACATTGTGTAACATTTATAAGCAAAAATGAACAGTTGTAACACATATTTTTCTATAAAATTTATGTTTTCCTCTTTATAAATTTTGCGCCTCTCTATTGTGATTAACAAAATATCCAACTCTAAGGGTACTTTTGAAACTTAAAGAAACCACCGCTTGTTCTTTGGATATAGCCTTTTTTAGAAGTACTTTGATTGTGGGCCCTAGGATTTTATTGATATCGGGGCCAAATTACCCTCTCAACGGCTCTGAATGAAGGTTTAGGATTTAATAACACGATTATTTTTGCTATTTAAGGGATAGCTAATACAGCGGCAGACCTCACGTTATAAGCAGCACCCATTTTGCTTAATTGTAGTGCAAAAGAACACGACCCTGGCTGTGGATGTAATTAGTCATAAAATGCGTTGCATTAAAAATTGCAAATGCCAAACCAATTTAAAACAAATGTTTGGAATTGATTTAGTTTGCAAATTTGAGAATGATACAAATACGTCATATCCGGACAAATGCATCTCAGCCGAGCCTTTTGTAGGTTAATCTGTGCTTAACTTTTCTATCAGTAGGCCGTACAAAATGTAATAGGCTATCTTTAACTTTACTAACTGCGTGTCTGTAAAACTGACCAAACCTTTGAAATGTGTTATTAGGCTAAAGAAAAGGGTGAAATTCATCGTTACGTCTAAAATGTAAAGCCAAAGTTTGAAGCCTTTTGGCCAAAAGATTGTTGTGTGGGATATGCTGGATCAGTGTCCAGTCAGAAAATTAGTCCATTTTGCATAGTTTCACATCTGCCGACATTGAATAAGCGTAAAAAAGATTAATTTTCTATCTGATTGACTCTCATAAACATCCGGCCTACACTTCACTGTCTCGAAGCCGAGCATCCAATTCTTTTCCGATCAGGCAGAGAATGTCAAGAGCCTCCACAGTGACGTTCAACTTCCCAATAACCTCTCCTGGAGTCCTGAGATCTTCGACGACCAGGTCATCATTGATGACGTCACATTTGTTTTTCAAAATGGCGCAAGATCAACAGCAGCCGTCCCTATCTCCTCGCAATCTGCTGTAAATTAGAAAAAATTTTCGAAATAGACTGTTCAAATTTCTGCTTACATTTTGTCCTATTCACAAGTGGTCTAAACGTACTTCAACAATTTCTCCGCGGTGTCTGCTTTGTTATTTTCAATCAAGAAAAACACAACTGGTCACTTACAACAATTTTCAACTCTTGATTTTGTCCCACCACATAAGTCGGCTTGAAAAAATAGAAACACTCACTGAAACAATCAACTGCAAAGCTGATTTAAAAAAATCACATGTTGCAGTAGGCTACACGTAACTTGCTTTGCTCCTGCTGAATTTTGCATTGAAGATTGCTGTAGATGCAAAACAAAATGACATTGTGGCGGCATATGTAATCACTAAGCCACAGGGCATCTAAAAGTTGATAGTCTAGAAGTCAAACTTGTTGCCTTGTTTAAAGCTTATGAAACGTATACACCTTGGTGAATGGGGATTCAAATCCTTGTCCACAAAGAAACCTTTCTAGCTTGGAAGTTTCGTCAGCAATTCGAATAGATTACAAGCATACACTAGTGACATGCGAACTCTTTTATGGCCTTTGCTCAATATGATGCCAGTTCCAAGAACTGCAGTTGAACCAAATTTTGCACACATCCACGCACGAAATATTGCCTGCATGCAGACGTCAGACACTCAGCCTGCTCATTGGCACAGCACTCCAACCTACGTAAAGCGAATATGTTGGCCTATTACGTGACCGTCACGAGACTATGTAACTATAAAAAGCTAACAATGCAACACAAATTGAATGAACAAATTAAGGTTTAACAGCTAGACAATTCTAACGAGCTAGTTCAAGAATGAAAGCAAAATAGTGATTCATATTTGACAAATTTTGTTTCCTTCTAATTTTACATCGAATCCAAGTTTAGTTTTGCTGATGTGAATTCTCCAACGTTGTTTTAATGTTGCTATTATGTTTTAAGAAAAACCAACATTTAGTCAAACTGACAGACTAAATGCGATGACAAGCTGGTCTATTGCCTTTTGTAATCTAATTCGAAACACAGTGCATCACTTTAACTTTCATCTGATTCGAAATACAGTATTTGAAAAATAATCTGGTTGTTCACGTCTGTAGCAAACTATGCTAAGCTCTCAAAGCTAAGACCTATGTTTGATAAGGCAACCTAACTTCTGTATAGATCATAGGGCTTCTTTAAAGGGTTCTTAAAGTTTACGTTGAACACGCGCAATGGTACTTATCTTAACTGTCAACAACTATGAAGTGAAAAAGAATAGTTCTAACTCTTTTTTCTGCGTGGCGCTTATAATCCCGTTTGTGGGCTACGATGACATTAAGAGGTACAGATGAAATACAAAAATCATAAAATAGATATTTTTCCAATCAGACTAGTTAAATGACTATAATCAAATTACTAGGGCAACTAGAACGATATACAAGCTTTATTTTTTCTTTCTTTTCTAGGTTTGGTGGCTGTGCATTTTTAAGATAGTGTTTTGCTAACAGTGTTTTATCGATGCATATTTTAAACCTTTCGGTCTTGTCATATTTTCCTTTTGTTGGTACCAAATTCGTGCGTTTACTTTATAGTTCTCTACTTGTTTGCGCCAACTATCAAATATAAATTGAATTGAATCTCATTGCGGCATGTTCACATCACCCGCAACCGCTTGATATCGGTTTTATTTCTGTCAAAACTACGGAGCTCGCTTCTTCGCTCGCAAGCACCACTGAAGCTCGCTTCGGTCAGGGGGTGCAAACAGATTACGCATCTGCCAAACGAACCTACACAGAAATCTTTCATTTCAGGCGTAATGAAATGCCATGTAAACGTAGCCTAAGGGGGTGATGCGTGTGTGACTGCCTGGTCATAGCGTATCCCGTTAGCTCAGTGGTTACACGCTCGGCTCAAGATCACGCGGCGCTGGTTTGATTCTCGGGGTGTGCGCTTGAGCAACGCATTTCAGGACTGCTCTTCATTCAGCGGCACCTAGTGAATGGAATAATTCCCATGCAACAACATCTCAACAATCGGAAACTTCACTCTGCCAATCTCGGTAACCAGCCCTACGTAAAGAGCCTCTACAAGTAAACGAAACTACCAGGAATAATCTATCAAGGCTTTGTCAGTCTGAGGATAAAAATTCAAAACCAAACCAAATACTGTGCGATAAAATTGTGGAACCTGCACTGAACGAGTGTATTCATGCGGTGAAATAATACCTCAATTGCGCCACTATGCGAAAACAAGTTGAAAATAATTTGCCATTGGCTTGCTGCAGCTATGTGCAACTAACTTAATTTGCTTTGGGACTCCGCACCGCTGGTTTGGTTGGTTGGTTTTGAATCTTGATTCTCGGACTGACAAAGCCTTGATATGTCATTCCTGATAGTTTTGCATTTTTGTAGAAGCTTTTGACGCAGGGCCGGTTACTGAGATTGGAAGAGTGAAGTTTCCGATCGTTGAAGTGTTGTTGCAGGGGAATTATTGCATCCATTAGGTGCCACTGAATGGAGAGCAGTCCTCAGAATGCGTTGCTGAAGCGTTGCACTGAGCTAACGTCTTGACTTCAACTCCATAACAATACAAAGTTATATTGAATCTAAATAAAAACTAGAAGATCTGATTATATGACAAACAAGCTAAAGTTTTTCGAAATCAAAGTGATTATACACTGAGGGTGCGGGTCTACGAAAAAACGTTAGGCCTAGACCCGTTCAGTTATTGAGTTTTCATTTTCATCTTTTCAATAATTAATTAATGCATTGTGCAGACTGTTGTATTTCTACTGTTGTTTAAACGATATGATTCAGCGGTGGTAGGAAAACGTCGTTGCAGTACCAGAGTATTCTGAGACAACAATAGTTGCGAAGATGCGAGTGTGGACAGGAGCAAACCATGCAACATCTTATCTTCGTGAATGCCCTGGTCTGAAATACTAAAATCTACGAGGCTTTGTTCATAAAATCTTGCAATTCTCACTTCAATAGGCAGTTGTTTGCAGCAGGCGCCTCCTATCTGCTAAATGTCTTCGCGTAATTTTGCGTCATTGATTTGTATTTTTTCCTAGGCAATTAAGCGTCATGTGATTTTGCCTCTCCTCTGCCTTACCATTTCATTCTTATGCGTTTCTTTTTTCGATTTTTGTGCATGTAGATCAGTTTTTTAATTTCAATTTATGAAGAACATCAGTCAGTTGGTTACTTGAATGGGCTAACATAAGTATGGCTGAAAACGTTTGTAATTTTTAGTTTATTTTCATGTTATGTTAGGTTAAATTATGTGTGATTGTTAGGTTTTATTTGTCATTATAAAAGTGTATGAAATTTGCCTGAATTATTTCAATAGCCCCACAGCAAAGACAATCCCTTCGTCAAACAGTTTGTTGAAGACGTTTTCTAATTATAACAAAAATCCTGCTCCCTGCTAGTGCATATGGACAAATCATAAAGACTAAACAGTCCAATTTCCTAAATACCAAACGAAAATGCTTAAATCTATTCAATACAAATGAGTGGTTGATAAGGTATTTTCAGTATTTGTGGAGATTTTCAAGATTAAGAAGTCGATTTTCAACGTTTTGCTCATGTAAACGTATTTGCTGAAAATTTTCCAGTTTCTTTGGTTAAAAAGAGTAGAATTGCAAAAAAAACGCTGATCTTAAACTGCTCACACTGAAGATAATAATTAGCCTACATCACTTCATCTTTTACAGAAGTTATGTGTAGCCATGGCCGTTGAGAGGGTAACTTACAGTAGGCTCCGTTTAAAATATTGGCCCCTTGGAATGGTTAAGGGCTCCCAAAATAATTCCGGGCCCGGGTCCAAAAATACCTCATGGAAGTCCAAACCCCATTAACAATCAGCGTTTGTTTTGATGATTAAGCTATTGAAATAAATCATCTTGGAATAATACCAACTCATTCTATGCTACTCTAGACCAGGGGTCACCAAAATTTTTCTCTGAGGGCCGGATTGCTGCGAGACTAACACCTGCGGGCCGGATGCAAATTGCCAAAAGACTGACAACTATTTAGAATCTCCATTGACTTGAATTGAGCACAATAAATAACAAAGTCAGCGGTGGAATAGCAAAGTTGTGATGAAAATCGAAAGATTGCTGGAAAAGTTATCCCATGCTGTGATACACTACAGGGCATCGTGCTCTTGAAAAAACATTACATCTTTACAATTTTGGCCTAGACTGTCCCCATTTGTGGTGGCTTAATGATAAAAACAGAACACCAACATGTACGCTGCCTGGTGGAAAAATGTACAAATTCAACATACAACAACGACTTTAAGAACGAGCAATTTTAACAAAGAAGTCTCTATTACACAAAAAGGCAAAGCCAAAGACGGTGGCTGATGCCAAGGGAAGCACATGTACAGAATTGTAGTGCAGCTGTAATTTCCGCAGCACGTGGCTGGTCGGATGAAATTAGTTCGCGGGCCGTAGTTTGGTGACCCCTGCTTTAGACACTCAATGCGTCGTTGATCAAGTCAATCCTTCTGCAGCAAAAGAATTCTCACTCTCGATATGTATTCTGGAGGGGCTATATTTCTTATAGCCTAGCAGTAGTCTGTCTTGGTGGACACTTTGCAACGTAGGCAAATCTTTGAAATGGTTATTTTTGGATTTATTATTCACATTCAACAATAAACTCTTTTAAAAAAATCGGTTCCGTAAAAATATATACATTATCAGCTTTCTTTTTAATAAAATGCATTTTCTGTTTAGTAACGTTGCCCAATGCGGCCATACCACAATTTAAAACATGCTCTTCAGTTTTCTCCCATTGTCCGTCAATATAGGCCTACTATAGTTTACGATAGCAACTTACAGTAAATACTTTTCAAAATCCTTTTTTGCACTGTCATTTCACAACGTCTATAGACGTTGAATCTATGCAAAAAAAACATTGCTGGTTCATGGCTGGAACGTTTCATGTTAATGTATAAAACACAATTGTTTTGAGTCAGTGTTAAAATCTGGTGATCTGATAATCAAAGTCTCTTCTCATGGTGTTTCGTAGACGATTTGATTTTGTTTTCACTAAACCGCCCCAAACAGCCACTTTATCTGGTCCAGATCTGGCAAAGATCTGGACCAGATAAAGTGGCTGTCTGGTGTGTTACTGTCTAAGGCGTTACCAACTCGTGGATAGTAATAACTTTGCAAAACTACTGTTTTTTTTTAAACTTCTCTATTGTGAAGTAGATTTTCAAGTCAACATTTTTAATAGGGATTAATTGACTTAAAAACATTACCGTCGGACAAGGATGAATAAATCCACTTTTTTCTGCTTTTTTATCATTAGGCCTACATTTCAAGTTCACAATATTTCATGCCCAAGAAGTAGTCGGCTATTTTTCAATGCACTTGCTGAAAAAAAGCGTCATATTATAGATTCTGTTTTTCATCAATTTGTAGACAAATCAAAACTTCTGGAAAATAATATCAACACAAGTATCATGCGAAGTGGCCAATCAAACAATTAAAGTAAAATTTATCATAAAAAACATAGCTAGAGTGGTATCGAGTTATGAAGGGTATGGTATCATTTGCTTTAATTTTGTAAATTGTATGAATGAAGTTTCTAAACAACGATTCAACAACTACCTCAATAAATGACTTATCACGAACACTCATAGTACGACATACATACGAAATCATTTAAATGCCATTTTTCATGAATTAAACACGGTAGCAATATATGCTATGCAAAAATAATGAACTTCTTTCTACAAAGGGCTATTGATAGGACAAAATTCATGTAAAGTTTAACAAAAATAACGATTAAATCAAATGGTCTCTTTCCAATTAGCAGACTACTGCGAAAATATGTTGCATTAAAAGTGACCAAATTAAAAGAGGGTAAGTCATATGCTTTCTTTGAGATATGGTATAAGCTGAGAAACTTTATTGCTAATCACCAAATTAAGACACACTTCGGGCTTTTCAACATGTTCAACGTTGCGTTTTCAAAAAGAAGCAGATAAAATTTTAGGAAAATTTGCATGTCATATTCAAAATTTGAAACAAAGTCATTTTACTGACAAGTCACTGTAAAGAAATGTTATTAATCATGATAATCTTTGGTTCTTCTTATTCGTAGTTGTCTTTTCCTATGGCGCAGTATAAACAGCAAGAAAAGACCATGGCCAAAATCTGAAAGTATGAGAGGTTAAAGATTAAGCTACGTTATCCGATATAAACGCATTAATATTGTTCTGTTTAATTTGAATTATGAGTTTAAGTGCTTCAATTCCCCCGTCCTACAACCGACATGGTAGGCAATTACATCAAGATTTGGATCTAGACAGGTTGGAAAATATGATATTTTGCAGGATTACGAATGATGTACGCCGTACGGCTTCTGTAAAATATTGATAGGTACGAATATTGATAGGCTTCTGTGAAATCTATAGCTGCGTTTGGAACGGACCACTGTACAGTAGAAATAGATCACTCTAATTTCTGGAGGATACAAACGTGACAATACAAATTCACCACTGTGACATCTGTGACTTTTTTTTAATGATAATGATATAATGAAGTTATTAAACAACCTGACAGCCTGTTGTGGCTGCTGATCTGGTGCAAACCTTTAAAACCCTTTCAAATCTTCACCAGAACAGGTCTTGAAACGCAATCTGGCGAAAATCTGCACCAAATCAATTTACTTTCTCAGAACTTACCTCAATCACTAAAATACCAATACCGACTCCTCCAATCACCCAGAAGTAATTCTGATACTTGCTTTCGCAGCCTTCCGTGTAGAACTCATCCCGTAGGGATACGCACGCCGCCCTGTCGTTGATTGTACCTGACAAGCTGAGAATATCTCTCGTGCAGCACGAATCTGGTACAAGCTCATTGTCTCCAGTTGTTGGAAATATGCTTCCTGGATTTGCCACCCAATCCGTGCTATCGTTGTACCCGCAACATTGGAACTATGAACGTTGTATCAAGCATTAGTTGGTGCGGTTACCAGAATAATCTGCTTAGGGGTTGAGACTCATAGGCTGCAGACAAATGGTGGTTTTCGACAATTTTACAAAGTATCTTTCAGTAATATTTCGAAAACGTATCCATTTTTGATAACAATAACGCTTTTTAAACTTGCGTCAAACGGTCATTTGCACTTCGGAAGTCGGTTTATTATGCATTCCGAAAGTTATCATTCTATATCATACAAAAGTAGAAGCGATACAAAAAAGGCTTTTGCTAGGTGGAATGAAGACACGGTTCTGCATTATTTGAACACGTATACCATATAATATTTGTTGTAATCAAATATAGTTATCTCTGCTTAGATTTTTGCTTGGTATTGAGCTTTTTTGTAGTATTAATAGTATTTATTGTTTAATCTTTGGTACCATTAAATCGTAGTTTTTGCAGAAACAACAGTTACAACAACAAACACAACTTTCGTCGGTAGGTAAGAACGATAATTATAACCAGTGTAACTTGCGTAAAATCGTAAAATATTAAAAACATGCTATGTTTAATGAAACTTACAACGGCTTGTACAGTATCCCAAGCTTTTGTGAGGGCAATAGCACCATCTGACGTGCCGTTATAGTCGGCAATGCTTCCACTCAAAGCCTGTTCCGCTTCTGGGTAGTAAACGAATGCGAGAACAGCTCCAACAATTTCCAAAATGAAAATGATCAAAACGATGGCAAAGAACTAAACGTACAATTCATGAATTAAATATTTTATAAATTATTTATAGTCAATATTGAAATTAAAGTGAATAGGCTATAGTGCGTATACTAAGTAAACCTACTGGCATCTAATTTTTTTGACCAACTTTTAAAGGTGAACCAACAAAGATTGAAATATCAATTCAGTGTGGCGACCAACACGTGATGTAGTTCAGTGTTTACGTTAGTGAAAGCAGGAAGCAAAGAACTCAATTTATCGTGAAGAGGCTTGGTGCTTGATAGTCCGATCAGGCTTAATCACGCTTTGGAAGCGAAAGGACGTGATAAGCGTAAACCGTTCAATTCAAGAATGCGACTTCCGCAGGTTAAACTGTTTATAAAAACGGTGACATGATAAGTTTTGATTGTTCCTAAGGGCCGAAAAGCAAACGTACTTCCCTAGCTAATTGACAACCGCGTTTTCTTGTTAGTTTTTGTGCGAAAATGCTAAGCTGACTTCATGCTAAGACAAGCTTAAAACTACGGGCGTAGCTCAGTGGCGGATCCAGGGGGCGGCAATTGGGGTGACTCCCTCCCTAAAACGCAGAAAAGCAACTTTATTCACAGTATATTTACAAGGTCGGGTTAATGTAGATCTACACACCATTGTGTTTTGTTGAAATCGATCCTTCAGGCTACAAGTTGAATCCGCCCTTGGCGTAGCTAAGGAAGCAAGGGGGGGGACCTACGTCTCGGCGCCAAGTTAAATTTAAACTCTATGTACCAACATTCAGGGCGTAACAACAACAGTTCATGCATTGTCATCGGTGGCAGACAACGTGTCGTCGTCTCAGAGCGCTTGAATTCCCAAGTACGCCACTGTGTGAAACCTTAGCCGGCATACTCAGTAGGCTACATTAGTTATTTTTACATTGATTCCACGTCTGTAAGATATTTGAATTAAGGAAAAAATGATTAATTTGTTGGCTAGTTGATTGAAATCGAAATTTGATATGATGCCACCATTGATAACTACCATCATTAACGTCATCCAGGCGCGGATATAACAAGTAGCTTTAAGGAGGGAGGGAGAGATGCAACAAAACACAATAATACGTGGGTCTATAACATTAATCCGACCATGTAAATGTACAGTAAATAATGTTGCTTTTCTGTATTTCAGGGAAGGAGTGCCACGGCCTCACTTTCACAAGTCAGTAGTCACCACTACATGTTAGTTGTATTAACTGCAGACAGTGCACACCGTTTGGGCCTTCCGGCCTCCTCATTGCAGTAGGTACACTGGGTATGGCCACGGAGATATATAGCTCCGTGTGACGTTTCCTCATTTGTGGTACCTAAGCTCCAAAAATGGTAGGCTACTACTTAAGTGTTAAAGCATTATTTATGGCTCTCACGGAAATACATTTTCAAGCATGTACTTTTTTGGCTCTCTTGTCTAAAAAGATTCCCGACGTCTGATGTAATGCAACTGGAGTTGTCAACTTGTCATTCCTATATGTTTGCATACGGTAATTCTTTAGGCTAAATCATAATCTTGTTTGATGACAATAAAACCTTAAGGTGTTGCAACGGTGCCAAGTCTTTTGTACTTTGTATGTCATTTCCTTGCGCTTTGACGTCTACGATTTTGTCACATCTACCCTTTTCTATTGTATATCCCAGAGCTTGACGAAATTAAAAAGTTTACTGGACATGCAGTGACGTAGCTACAAAAAATTGCAAGACAAAAAATCAACTGTTGGAAACACAAAAATGTTTTAATGCTTGAAATAAACAGTTTGTTTAAAAACATAGCTGTTTAATGCAGCCAAACGTTTGTGAAAAAAAGTGAAACTTCATTCAACATGCCATAAAATGCAATCAAAACGTTTTAATAGTATCAAAAACATATTTTTTGGGGTGCAAGATAAAATTTTGCGGAGGAGATTGCTTCCCAAAGCTCTCGTGGCATCATCTCTGTCGTCACGTCAACATTGGATCACCTTATTTTCACAAACATCTGTGAATCTCGTCTAACTAACAACTTTTTTTTAGTTTGAGCATCTGTGGTAAAGGGTTAATTTAATGGTCTATTTCTTACAATCTTTAGTTGGTGACGCTTTCGGGACTACAGTAGCCTATACTGAAAAGTTATTGGACACATGTCAGTTTTTAAATTTAGAACTATAGACAAATAAAACCGAACAACTACACGGCATTTAACATATTAATATGATGCCGTGTAGTTGTCCAGGGATGGTTTATTGTTTGAACAAGTTTGGCAATCGAGTAGGCTATAGGCTATGATCTTTATTGACACTTTTTCTGTTGAGAGCAGTTAATCTAAATGCTCCCTTCACTCTTGTGGCCAAATGTCGCGTGGACATACCAACGCATGTAAACGTTTGTAATGTTTAGTTTATTTTTATGTTATTATATTATGTTAAATGCCGTGTGTTTGTTAGGTCTTATTTCTCCATGGTTCAGAAAAATCACCTCTTTACCAAAATTAAATTTTAGAATTATCATTTACATATCAGTTACAAATAATAGCCTACAGAGCCCGTCGTCTAGTGCGAGTTGTGTTGAAAGAGTTTTGAACAATTATAGATTTTCGAAGAGCATTTTTGAAACGTTTGCAACAGTTTTACCAAAATATTCTAGTCTAATTTGAATTGAAGGCCGTTTCAGAAGATAATGACGATTCGGTACGTCAGCGATTTAAGACCTATAAGTTTCAATAACGCAGAATATAATACCCTGCAACAAACGCAAAAACGATAACAAAAATGCTTTTAACTCTACTGTATTGACCTATATCAAACAAGAGGACAATCACACCATATCAAAGCATGTCTTGGTCATATAGGCTTATTTATAGATTTTGCAAAAACAGTAGCCTACCGTTTTTTATATTGATTTTACAAGAACAATACCGTTTTTAGACCACCTCATAATCTGCCATAGAAATCGTTGTTATAATGAAGCTGAAAACTTGACTCAGTGTTATATGATATTGAAAACCCAAGCATTGCCACTTACTGTTCCAAGTAGACATTTGCTCTCTTGAATTGCTCCACAACATCCAAGGAAGGAGATCACAAGAAGACCAGCTCCAACCGCAATGATGATGTAAACAGCATTGTAAATAATTGCATTTTCAGCCACAATGTCCATAAAGGAAGCTCCATCGACGACGATCCAGATTCCCAAGCCCAGCAGAACTGCTCCGCATAGCTGAGCGAAAGAGATGCAATCAATGTTAGGTTTCAACTACCAAAAAACATTTACATTGCTCTATTATGAGTCTAGTCACAGTTCACAATATGAAGTTGCCTGCACTTTGAAACTGCAATTATACGAAGCTCGCTAATAAAGCATTCGCCTTCAAACCAACAAAACAGCTAAATTGCAAAAGGTCACAATAAAAAAATAATCATCACAAGATGAAGAGGCCAAGAGGGATAGCCAAAAGTTAGTGGTGAATGTTGTGAATAATGGTTTCAACTTTTTTAGACCTTAAACTTGTAAATTGTAACACCGAGTGAAATTTTTGCATGCTTACTCTAAAATAAATCCATTGTAATACCGGTATTTAAGTTTTAAACTTTTTCCTGAAATCGTTGCAATTTCGGACCCTAGACAATGTTTTGGCACCTTGTAGAGCCACAATCTTCATGTTGGAAACCGCTGAATTAAAAGATAGTTCACGCAAAGATACATCTACTGTGTAGGCCTGAATTTACAATCAATTTTGAAAAATATTAAGTGTGAGAAAAATTTTTGAAAAATATTAAGCTACTTACAAAGAATAAGAAGTTGAAACCAAACATCAAGTACTTTAAACATTTTTGACCACAACCCATTGTTCAGACTCGCTTAAGGTATCAATTGACAATAAGGTAAAATCTGAAAAAGAAGAATGAAGGTGATGAGCGTTAAATATCATAATGATGCAATGGAGTTGACAAGAGCAACAGCTTTTCAAGCCAAAAGCCTTCTCTCATGCATAATTCACCGCATTGTGACGTGTAGTGATAATCGAGAATCACTGTCGCTTTAGAAGTGAAGGCTTAAAAATGTATTGTGGTATAAAAAATAATTTTCTACCGTCTCGTAGCCCAGGCTAAAAGCAAATTATGTTTTTGGAAGATGAAGCTTCTTAAATTTTCCGGTTTTACGTTTTCGCTTTAAAAAAATGTTAATGGTTTTTCAATTTGAATCATGAAAAATACTTTCCAACATAGGCCTACTATCGAAAAGAAATCGTAGTCAACTGTATGCATATTGCAGTCAAAATCTCCAGTTTCATCGTAATCACAAATTGATGACGTAAAATGTGCAAGACTAAAGAAACATGACTTCCAAAAACAATGAATGTGGGCTACTGGCGAGTGACGACTAACAACCTAAACGTGTCAAATGATACTGTATGATGTGTTTGATCATTTATCAAGAGCAAGATCGTCGTGTTTATCGTCAACCATGACCAGTCTGACAATGCGAATAAGGAAGTGGTGAGATTGTTGTCAAAGTGACGTCCCACGAAAATATTGGCTTCTAGGAACTGTAAAGCATTTTGTTACGATGTTGTTGACGCGTTATTGTTGTACAACAACAGAGGCTTACATGTTTACTAAACCAATTAACAGGAAGTGTATTGAGGTATAGCCCACATAGAATTTTCCCGGCATTTTTCTATTAATACAAGAATTAGATGCGAAGTGAAAAGCCCTTCGATCATGGCAATCTTTTCTACATAAAATTAGAAGTCACTAAATCAGAAACGATATAGCACAAACAAGACTTCGTTTCATTAGAGTTTAATTTCTAACATTTGTAACTCATTGTGGTAAAGAAAAAGGCGTTCTTCCCGACTATCAGCACAAGGCTGAGCAGTCGCTAGTACAGCGAGCAGTTTGAATACCCTTGTGGCAAGAATACGGTGCGAAACTGACGAGCCCAGCCTCATGGGCGAAACACGGTGTCTATCGCTGTCAATTCTTGCTACAATCGGCTGCCGAGAAACATTTGTAACTCATAACACTTAACAACAAGTATATCTTCGAAAAACAGGACCCAAAGCCACACACACTTTGAAACTTATAGCCCTTCCTCTGCTTCGAAATTATCTTGCGTTTTGTTTTGAGTCGACATTGAAAATGTTTGGTTTGAAATACCAATCACTCTGTAACATCAGAGATTTTTACAAATACTAAGATTTGAGTTGGTGTTGTCTCATTTGGTTAAGTAGCCGACTATAACTAACTAAAAAATAAAAACTGCAAGGTATGGGAAAATATTTTGCGGTTTAGTGCAAAATTTGACAATACTTGATTTGAAACATCTATTCTATCCAATCAGAAAATTTCGACCTGTGTGTAGGTTTACCCTGTTTTAAAGCAACAGCAGCCTAAACTGTGAACTGTAATTGCTGACACAGAAATACAGCGCCGGTGACAGAAAAATTTGGCCTGCCCTGACTTTGTCTGCTGCAGCTGCACATCTGTTGACATGTGAGTATAGAAGAGTTGTAAGCTGATCGTATATATCAAGCCTCGGCCGAATCTTTCAAATGATTTCAATCCCAACACTGGACCAAAAAATACATATTCTTAATCAAACGAGCGACAAAAGCTGGCTGAGCCTGCATTGTTTTAAATAGCGCTGTGCCTGTGTCTACTGCAGGAAATTGCCGTTATGGCTGCAGGCAAGGTAATTAAAAAGATAATTGAAGACCTGAATTTAAAAACTACTTAAGTCACATTTAGTGGAAATTGAGTTATCCAAAATGTGTTTTGTAATGGTCAATGCATATGTCTCCGCAAAAACTTTAATGTAAAACACAACATAATTGCAATGAAACACACGCGTTTGAAAAAAATTCATGAAACCGTTCTTATCGTAACCAACATTTAGTTCACGGCTGAAACGAAAGTGGGCCTATTACAGGTCACTAAACGTACACTTGTCATTGTGCTGATGAGTAGGGCTGCAAGATGATCGAGAAAGCTTGACGAACATTAGCGTACGTTTATTTTTTGTTAAAAATGTGTTGGTTAATGCATTTATGCAATGTAAATCGTGAATGCAATCCACTGTCGATTCAGAATTTGGCCGGTGTTTCTCCTGTGGAGTACGAAGACGTTTTTCATTTGAGTTAGGATTGCATTTTGTAGCAAAAAGGAATTTAAAATAGCCTACTGATTGCAGTGCTTTGCTTTTACTTTGGGACAAAAAAGCTGCGTTAAAGATGATAAAAATCTCTACAAACCTTGCGATTAAGTATTATTTATTTATCAAACAGTACAAAATTTTGAAATAGGTTGTGTCTTGTTTGAAATACCCCTGAGTGAAAGCAGTCGGTTTATCTTAAAAAAAAACCCAGTTTTTACGCAACCCCACGCATTTTTGTCTTGACGCTTTCTACCTTGTAGCCCACGATTCTCATCTACAGACACTTCTTTTTTTTTCAGCGCACAACGAAACAAAATAGCTGAAATCGCGAAATCAAGGAAGATAAAAGCATTTTCCGTCAAAATGAAACAAAACATTGTTTTAAAAATGTTTCAACGAAAAATTAAAGTTGCTCATGCTTGGACCTAGGTGATGTTCAATCAAACGGTGGAAACTGTTGCCTACGAACAAATAGGCTGGCTATCAGCAAAAAACAGATAGGTTATTCAAGCTGGTGGTGAGCCTGGGTCCACAATTGCCTACAGTTTAGCTTCAAGCAGCTGTACTAAACTTATAAACAACAAAGCAAGCAAAAAATGTAGAAATTTCGATGCCAGCTACTCATTTTTTCACTTTTTTGTTTCGTCGCTGATAGTTTTTTGGTGATAATTGCTGTATCACAACACAAATATGTGTTTACAAAACTTGATTTACATAAAAACTAACAAAAATAGACGATGACGCATATAAAGCTATGATAAGCCATAAAACAATACAAAAATTTTAAATATCAAGCTCAATGAGGGAGGTTCCCTCAAAACCCCCTCCATGTGTACGCCACTTGCAAGTAGCCTTCTCGGAGTAGATTATATAGCCTACTGTATGTCAAAATAACTCCATATTACCAAATGAAGAATATCTTGAAATTTTATTGTCTATTTTGGATTTTTCTAGTAAAAACTGTAAAAACATAGGTATTCAAATAAACTTGGGTATTCACATATGGATAAAACTAATGGGTTTCACAGTCACTATGGACAACGCCTACGTTGAGTAAAATACCTAAGCACGCAGTCAAATAACTCTTTTGGCTGCACTAAATGTAGCCTACCCATGAATTCAACATAGGCTAAATTTGATTCCACAGAATTTCGTTTTCAGTCCTTTGCAGATCAATTCTCGCTGAATACAGTTCGTACTTCTCTTATTACAAAAATTATTGATCAAGCCTATGTTTCCGAAGACAAACACACCCTAACTGATCGCAAGTCATAACCTGCGAGCAGGCAGCACGAATGCACAACATCTTAACAAAAATCATATCACGACTGGTTCGACAAATTACTCACGTTACAAATAAGCCATCAATAAACGGGTTTAACCAAGCAGGCTCGTGCTGTTGAAGCATGGAACTGTTCTTTTAAAAATGCGTCAAATTGTTAACAAAAATAGAAACAGCCTGCGTCACATTTTGGTGGCATTTCTCCAAACTCAACAAACGTTAAGTCACTATAACGTAGACCTATTTATGCGCCGTATTTACACCACTTTACATTCATTCAAAACAAGATATCAGTAGCAATAATTACGCAGTTAGACTTAATTTCTAATACAATAAGAGCGCAAACAAGAAATAACCCGTTATCCTCATAGGCTGCTGACGCTTCAAGTCATTACGTCATGCTCACGCGCATTGCATGAGGCGTGTCAATTATCACGAACTGCTTGCGGCTGGATTGGACGAATGCCTAGGTCACCATAAATGGAGAATAACTGTAGCCTAACTGGCTCAGGCTGCATTGGCAGCAGTAAACAATTCTTTAATTAGCTAACCAGCCGTAATGTAGAAAAGTATTTATCGAATGTTACAAAATATGATTAGCATGGACTGTGACTAATTGCAACGATTTGAGCTCAAAATTGTATACATAGATGCTTGCTTAACTTAACGGTACTGCAAAACGAATGCAGTACGAAACAGTCAATTTTTGTAAAACATAACTGTATTTTTAATTTGCGCATTTTTCCCGATCTTAATTTTAAAAAAAGTGTTGCTACAGTGCCAAATTCGTATGCAGACTTTTTCTGTAGTCTATGATGCTTCTGCGATGCATTATTTTCACTGCGATGATCAGCAATAAAATCAAATTGATCTAAACTACTGCTTGTGCAATAAAGAACTGAACTATACTTTGTCTTATACTATGTTTAGGCCTACCTACAGAACAGAACGTATTGTTTTGACAGCTTTTATATTTATTTATTTCTATGGCCCTATCGACAAATATGTTGGCTCGACAATCATACTGCATTACTGCAGTACAAACTAAAAACTCACAACAGATTTGTCTTCCTTTAATGGAGCTGGCTGCAATGCGTTGATCAAATATCTTAAACCTTAGGAAAAATCTCATGGGAATGAATAGAATTGTCTCATTTTATGACTAACAAACTTGTAAAGGATTCTGACAGCAGTGAAGGTCACCGAACGACTGTTGGGCGTTCATTCTCTCCAGTGCAACTGTTGCTACTGCGTAACTGCGTTTGTGTTGAATTTGTTAGCGCAGTTCAGGATCTGCATGAAAAGGTTTAGTGGCAATGTTCAACAACCATTCACCATTTCACCTGAATACAAAAAAGGAAGCACTCAACTGAAACGAGCTGAAAATAACAACTACGCGTTATACCATCGGTTATACTTAGAAAGCTTAAACCGCAACCTGCTTATTTATGGTACTGTACCGTACTCTAAAACACAATAACACAGCATACACTTTTAATGTGTGCGTAAAGTAGAAAATCTCACTCAGCATTCGAGATCTATGACAACACAACTTAGCCTCAAGCAATGTAATGAACTTCAATTTTATGATCAGCACAAATGGCAAATCGTCTTTTTTGCATTGATTCAGCGTCTGCGGACATCAAATCAATAAAAAGGGCGGATTTTTCTGGTTGAAAATACACCATCGAATGTATGACATAATGCTTCTAAATCCAAACCGTATGAAGAAACTTTAATTTATTCTGTACAATTCCCAGCATCTCAGTCGTGGTCACTGTCTTCACCTTACGAGCTTTAATTTGTTCTAACTTCTAACTCTGGTCATGCCACAGGCTCAAACGTTAACCTACCCTTTGTTTTGTATTCTTTCTAGCTTCAAGCACTGGTTCTCAAACTGTGGGTCACGACGCGCTTGTGAGACATTTGAAATTTCAAAGGGCATCGCATAAGATTCCGTTTTCTAATTATATTATTTCACAAAGAACCACGTTTCAAAAAAGCTATGTTCAAATTAATTCTTTTGAAGCAGCAGATTGCTAATCAGTGATCCTATTCGCAGCAGACAAAATAAAAGGTTTCTCTCTCTCTCTACTAAGTTTAAAAATGCAAACGTTAGTTAGCAGTCTGCCAAGACTAACATTTTTTCCATGATTGTATTTGCAACCAAATGTTGATTACGGTGCAAATGAAAAGAGTGAGAGTGGTGCAAATGAAATACTATATCGGCTCAAGATCGTAAAAATGTATTAGTATTAATTTTCGATAAAATTTCCGAAAGTCATCACAGTGGCATAAAGATTTTTGATCCTATGTGTTTCACATATAGCTTGTAACATACGTTCATCAATGTACATCTAAACTTATGTCATTAACCGTGCGCTGTAGGCCTACGCTGCAAGTTCAGGAAATTTGTTTGAAAGTAGTTGAGTGCGTCTTTTATTGGCAGTTAGACTTAAGGGAGTATGCTTTTTTATTTAAACGAAGCCCTAAATGTAATTTACCAGTTTTCATCCCTTGTTCCTCTTAATTGTGGTAAGTCTCATTCTTCAATCGTCGTAGCCAAGGTTCCTTGCTACCAAGCAAGTATCTGACAGGGGACTTGGTCTAGGCGAGCCCTACTTCTTGCAAATACAATGTAGGCTAGAAGCTAGAATTTTTTTTTTCTGGTGTTTTTCGTCAAAATATTGCATTGCATCAGAATTGTGCCAGTGAACTCTATTTTGCTTCAAGTTTTCTGTTGGTAAACCTAAAATTAGTTTACAAGTTTTTACAACCTACTAAAAAGTGGTCAATAAAAGATGAAATAAACTTCCGCTAGATGGCCAAGCTACTAATTTTTTTCCACAGATAGTTTTCTTTACTTGTTTTAAAGCAGGGGTGGGGAACCTTTTTAGTATTGCGGGCCACACAAAATGAGAAATAACACAGGCGGGCCGCTAAAAATTTCGAAATTTTATTTACAGATAAAAATGCAGCGAAGTAGACAATGATTTATTTCACTTTCACAGCTAGTGGGATCAATCAATCATCAATCATTTTATTTTTCGTCATTAACGTGTCCGGGACGAAAAAGATACTAACTACAAAAATCGATAGGCCTATAGACCTACCAGCACGTTAACGAACGGGAAAAGGTGGCAAAACCTTGAAAGGTTTAAAACGTGCCTGAATGAAAAATTATGTAGTAGGCTATATATCAGTAAAGTTAGCACGGCCACAAAACCCAAAAAACAAATAGCAAAAAATAAAACAAAAACAGAGAGAAGCACACATGTAGTAATGAATAACAGCCTAATGAAAAGTGTTGTGGATTGAAGTTGCCAGTTCCAATATTGATGTGGATGAGCAGTCATAATAATAATAATAGAAGTTTTTATTTTGGTGAGTCGTGTGATGTCTGCTGACACGGAAGATGTTGCAACTCTTAACTGCATCTCCACACGTTTTTATCAGTCAGTCTGGAGCGAAGCTGACTTTTTGTTAGATTCAATTTGGAAAAATCTGCTCGCAACGGTAACTGCTTCCAAACTGAGACACATATTTCAAAGCATGTTTCCGCATGACTGGAAAATCATCAGCATTTATGTAGCGTTGATAAAAGTTGAGCAGTGGAATGTTTTGGTACATCACTTTCAACGTACCGTCACTCTGGAGCTTTACTATTTCATGTTGGAAGTTACTAGGGACGTCAGTTGCAACCACATTGAAAGGAGAGGCAAAAATATCTAACTCCATTTCTTTACTCTTTATGTCCAAAAATCTTGCATTAAATGTCTCCATAAGATTGACACATACATGGGCATATTTGGCTGTTGTAGAAGGCTTTTGCTCTTGCAAGATAGGGAAATGTGCGGTGTCGTTCAGTTCCGGATTAAGGGGGGGGGGGGGGGGCGGACTGGGCTGAATCCCAGGGCCCCCACTTTTTGGGGCCCCCACCTCAAAGAAAAAAACGTTTTATCTGTGATAGTTGATGAGATCAAAGCAGCAAAGTACTTTTCTACGTGTGTAGATTCAACACCGGATTTAGAACATGTTGACCAACTGACAGTGATAATACGATACGTTTCGAAACAAGGTCCAATGGAGGAATTTTTAAAATTTGTACTAATGCACTCTCATACAGGAGCAGAAATCGCCAAAATTGTTTTGGAGTTTTTGAAAAAGCTTAATATCAACATTCAACATTGAAGACTGCCGCGGTCAAAGTTATGATAATGCTGCCAATATGAGTGGCAAGCATAACGGTCTTCAAGCTCTTCTGCGCGAGAAATGTAGTGTAGCTCATTATGTGCCTTGCACACAAATATGCTGTAGAAACATGCCGTTCTGCCGCTGAGCCTTTTGAATTGTTGCAAAGCCTTTATTCATGGTACGTCTCGTCTACTCATCGTTGGCAAGTCCATCGAAAATTCCTAGATGGTTTGCCTGTTTTAAAGACATTATCTGATACAAAATGGTCAGCTAGATATGATGCAGTCAGTGCATTAAACAAAGGATATTACAGTGAGACCATTTTAGCGCTTGAAGAATTGGCCTCTGATGATGCTCAATCTCGAGAGAGCAAAGTCGAAGGAGAAGGATTTGTAAAAAAGTTGAAACAACTGGAGACAGCTATTTTGCTGGAAATGTGGAGTGCAATTTTGGAAAGGTTTCAAGAAACAAACCTGTCCCTTCAAAAAAGTGGATTGTGTTTGAATAATGCAATAGCCTACAGTTGTTACAAAGTCTCATGAGCTTTGTCAAAAGCGAAAGATCCAACTTTGAAACGTATGAAGAAAAAGGTAAGAAGAAATGTGGATCCAACACTTACGCAAGTTCTTCAAAACGAATTCAAACCCAACGTTATAGGCATTTTGATGAGCCCTCTACAGATCCAACGATTTTTCCCCAAGAGATAAATTTAGAAGATAAGTGTATCTTGCCATAATTGACATCTGCAGAACTGGATAAGCGTTTGAAAGCATACCGTGACGTCGAAAGTAAGTTTGGTTTCATTTCAAAACTGACGGATCTTAGCCCTAACGAGATTCATCAAGCTACTGTTGCATTGATGAAGGAATATTCCATGGATTTCGAAGCCAATTTTCCAACTGAAACAGTTCATTTTGCAGAATTTTTCAAAGTGAAAACTTCTGATGGTGGAAAAGAAGCCTCGGAAAACCCTGATAAACACAAAGTGGAAGACAGTGTTGAGCTCAACATGTTCTTACTTCTAAGGGAAAACAGATGCGTTGAAACCTTTCCCAATGTCTTCGTTGCTCTGCGAATGTATTTGTGTATGATGGTCTCCAACTGCAGTAAAGAAAGATCTTTTTCAAAATTAAAGAGAATCAAAAACGAAGTTCGAAAATCTTCGCGGCAAGAGGGAGTGTCGAATCTTTCACTTCTAAGCATTGAACACGATATTTTGGATTCATTAAATTTTGAAGAATTGATCAGCGATTTTGCCACGAGAAAAGCAAAAAAGCGTCAATTTTGAGTTGATATGAACAATTTTCTAGGGCAGCAAACAAAATGACTACCGGTACCGCCTACCAGTTTGCAGTTTCATTTTTGATTTATGGCCTATAGCCTACTGCTATGAATAAGATTCTGTTTTAATCGTGTGAAGCTGACAAACAATTCACAGTTCATACATAAAGTTGCGGCCAAAAACAAACGTTTAAGTTAGTTTGTTTTGTGAAACGATTAAGCTTACTTTGATCCAGGGATTCATTGTATAGGGATCGCCAACTCGGTTGAATATCCGACAACCGGAGTGTAAAAGTGTTGCCAGATAGTTTTTATATTTTCAGAAAAAATATTATTTTGGCATTTTTAAAGTAGTAGTTGCCCAAAACTTGCCCGTAAATAAATATTTTAAAACTAATCTAAAGCAATTTTATTGTTCACTTATCAAACTATCATATTTTTGGCAAATTTACCCTCTCTTGTACATAAAACATACTAAGCCTACTTGAAAAATAATTACCGGCTTCAACATTTAAAACATGAAGCTCTTTATTCCTTAAGTGTATTTTAATTTTCTCAATTTTTTTGTTCTTAACTGGTTTCTAATATTTTTTTTTACACCTGCAAGTTTTATTTAAGTTTGGTACATAAATTAGAACATTCTTATTGCAAAGTTACACAACTACAAACTACTTTAACTCAATCTTGTGCAACTTTAAACTTCAAGTTAGTTTTAAACAAACAAGCTTTGGGCGACCACTACTCTTTAAAAATGCCAAAATAATATTTTGTTCTAAAATTATAAAAAATATCTGGCAACACTTTTACACTCCGATTGTCGAATTTACAGCCGAGTTGGCGATCCCTGTACTATGAATCCCTGCTTTGATCGCCCTATATCTCAACAGTTTTGTGTTTAAGTATTCGACACTATTCACACCAAGCACTAAAAGTTTATTGTCATTGCTAAATTTGCTTTTCAACCAGAAAACGAATCTTTTCCGAAGAAATACTGTTGAAAATTAACCAGGTTTTTCCTCACAATTTTCTTGGGGCAAATTTGTTTGTTTTGAGCAATAGCCCACACTACAGTATTGCACAAAATGAACATGTTATCATATATCAATAATCGCCTATAAGCAATTTGTATTGAAAGTGTTGCCACTAAAAATTGTGGAGAAAGGATCGAGTTCACTTTGAACAGTGATAGCCTATCTCACAAACGGATACGTTTGTTGATCTGCTCTAAAATGATTGGTTTTGCTTTCAAAAAGACAACTAGAGAACAGTGGCGTAGCCTACCTAAAAAATAGTGGCAAGAGTTCAAATAAAGTAAGCATTAAAACCTCTAATAGTAAGCCTCTAATAAAGTCAGCCGTTTTAGTAAGCCTCTAATAAAGTCAGCATTAAACGAATTATGTCATTTTGTTGTTCTAAAAATAATGTTCCTGTTTAATCGCTTTTTTGGATCCCAATCGCAGCAAAAGCACAGTAGCCTACCAACTACACAATACACACAACTTGGGGTTTGGAGGCGGAGCCCCCAGGTGGTGAGAAATGCTTTTAGCGTCATTGATCGATAACGTTTTTAGCGAAAAATGTCACTTGATAAGGGCCCCCACTTTCAGCTCAGCCCCCCATAAACCCTTAATCCGGCCCTGGTGTCATTGTTTGGTTGTTCTTTCCACAGATGCAGTTTAGCTTCAAATGATTTCACTTTTGCAAACAAGGAGCCTAATTTTGACGCGGGCCACATAGAACAGTCACGCGGGCCGCAGGTTCCCCACCCCTGTTTTAAAGTAACGTTTATAACAGATTAGGCCTACAGTGAGTGACCTACTTTGTTATTGTTTTCTCAAACTTCGCAAGAACTGAACATTACAAGTCGTAGCCTACGCACAGATCTGAAGATGGAAATATTGGTATTTGATGACCGTTGTGACGTAGACAACGGTTTTTACAAAGCCGAATGAGAAAAAAACCACAAGCTAAAGCCGAATTTTTATTGTCAATTTCTTGAAAGTTTGTCCTATAAAAAGTTATACTAAAACATGGGACAATATTTCCAACATCAAAAGATTAAAGAAAAAGGATGGTGTTACGGATCACCTTCAAATCTAATCGTTATTAGCAACCGTTAAATTCTTTATCGATTGTTGATCAATTAATCCAGTAACGTCATCTCGAGGCCGCTTTCGAACTGTCTATTTGAGACTGACATCGTTAGAGTGACCACGTATTTTGCTGCGTCTTAATTAAGCAGGCGACGAGGCGATAACAAAGGGGTTATACTTGCAAACATCTATTAGATTGGCCCATGAAGCAAAAAAGCATCCACAAGGATAAAAACTGATTTATTGAGGTTCAACAAGTTAAAATAAGATCAGCAACTTTTCAAGCACATGCCGTTCCAGTCCACACACAGTGCAAATTACATGACTTTTAAAATTCTTTTTTATACAGTAATTTCAAAGAACATGCCTAATGAGGCATTACAAAGTGGGCTACAAAATGCAGACAGAGGCCAACTGTTTCGATCTTAGGAATCTCTTCAGTGCAGTTGGCCTCTGTCTGCAGTTAGCATGTTGTATTGTCTCACTAGGCATTTTTAGAGAGAGACAAGAAGATTTGAATTGCATGTTTATCGATCCAGAGAAGGCATATGATCGGGTGCCAAGGCAGGAAATTCGAAACTGGGTTCGAATGTAAGAAGTAGCTTATATCAGTCTGATTCAAGACACATAACAAGGAAGAAGGACGCGGGTGAGGTGTGGGACAGTAGCCACTCAGAAATTCGAGGTCACCTGATACATCAAGGATCTGCACTAAGCCCTTTTCTGTTATCATGAATTATATGACAGGAGATATCCAGAGAGAAGCACCGTGGGACATGCTGTTTGCAGATGATGAAATTTTATGAAGTGATAGGAAGACCAGCAAAGTTGTATGGGATGCAGACGGTAGCCTTCTGACAATGCTCAATCAACAGTGCTCCTTGGAAAGTATCTTCGGTATACAGACCTAATTTACCTAAAGCTCAGCTCTGAAGCCGTAAAATATCGCACAATTTTTAATAACCAACGATATATTTTTGCTCAGTTAAAATCACTATACAAACGATAGAAAATGATACAAGCGTGCGGCATGGCAAAAATATGAACAGCATAATACGATAAGCGTCACAATCAAAAGGCACTTCTTTCTTTTAGCGCATCTAATCAGTACCCACAAATCGCAAAAAAGCATTTCAAATATCATTATAGTCAGAATTGTCAATGTTGACGTTGTACCAGTTGAAGATGGGATGTTAATCGTTGTATTTTTAACCATTTTTGCTTCATAATCAACAACTTTTTGGTAAAAAATTTAACTTACTTGTACCACAACAACGTGGCCTACATAGCATTGGAATTAAAAGGTCCTTATTCAAATAGAATAATATATCATATTTGAATAACCTTCTGATGATCCCAATAAGGGTGAAACTGTCTGTTAAGGTTTTTATGTTAATAGTAACTACGTATATTTGATATAATTCGCTTTGCTTGGCATTGAGCACTTTTTGTAGTACCGGTAGTAATAGTAGCCTGTTTAATGTTTCATATTGGAGTTACAAAAAGGGGCGAAAACGAAGGTAGCGTCATGTCTTCGAGTAGACCGCAAATCTGACAAGTGTACCAATCGATTACAGGAAAGGCTATAATTTCACATTATCGCTGATTTCAACAAAGGCACACTGTCTAGTCACACAAATCAAGACATAATTTGGCAAATACGAAGCAAAAACATTTAAGCTGGTTTGTTGAAGTAACCGAGCTAAATTCAATTTTCGCAGTTGATAAAAGAAAAATAAGGCATATAATTATCTTTTGGAAGATAAGCAATGTTTTAGTAAGATGAAATTTTGAAGGCAAAATAAAACTTTAATCATACGAGCGGACCAAGAACAACACTTAGAGTTACCGCAAAATCATTACGATGGTTTCGCTACGTTTATTACTGACATCTTCACAAAAGTGACGCAGAATAAAATCAAACGTAACAACAGATGACATCCATAGAAGTAACTTAGGGCGCGGCGGAAAGGTAGTCACAACCACCAATACAACTACCTAAAACAAGCGCTGCAACAAGGGAAAGCAATAATACAAAGCTATCATGTGAATTCAGAATTGTAAACGTTAACACATAATCAAATTATTAGAATTCGGTCAGCTGAGTAAAGCGATCATCAGCGGTTTCAGGACTGTGACATGCATGAACCTCGATTGGAAGCATTCCGAGCGTTTTAAGTCGTAACCATGAGAGAAGGCTTTTATGCAAAATCAAAGCATGATGTTAAGAATGTATCAATCACCGCAGATTAGAACTAAATGAAAACTAGTCAAACCCAATGTAAGCTCAGATTAAGGCGAAAGACTAAATTCCTGACAGCAAATCTGTGATTGTTCAGCACAATCGCAATTCAATCAATTAATTACAATAAGTTAAATAATAAGGCCCCGTAGGTTAAAAGATGATATAACTATATTACAAGCATGCAAGTTTGCTGGGCTGAAATGAAAATATGTTTGTTGTTTACTTCTCACAACAGAACATGCATTTTGATGTGATGGATGTTTCCTGAAGAGTGTTAGTTATTTCTAGTCAAGAGAAAAATTAGTCATTTTTACGTTGATTCAACGTCTGCAAACGTTGAGTCATTTTGCTAGACTAGACGCATCGCCTATAAAAAATTGACCTTTTTGTAACCTAAATGAAAGAAATGAAGTGTGATGCAGCTGCCGTTAAGGAGGATTCAGATATTGTATTATATACAACATGTCTCTATGATTTTTCAACATGGTACCTTTGCTTGAGATTTGCCATGAAGGCGGAAATACGAGCTGAGAGAGCAGCAAAGAAGCGATGTGCTACAAAGCTTCAGCAACATAATTTTGCATTCGCAAATGCAAGGAACACATTGATATGTTTACAGCTAATTTGAAGTCACACCAACATGTGGAAAAAGCACTGAGCAAGTTTTACATCAAGCTGTGCTGTAAAAAACGCACATTTTACATCGTTACTTAAATTCTTAGTTTTAAGAACAAACGAGTTTTGTCAAACAAGCTATATACTGGCGTGCAACTATTTACTATGGAAGGTCATATTGCATATTTGTTGTTGTAACGGCGCTATTAATTCATTGAGTGGACGACCAACCATTGAAATCAACAACAACATAGTGCACAGAAAATTTTAGATTGCAATTTTGGAAGCCACAGTATGGAACCCCGTAACCTGCATGCCGTGTATTGTACCGAATATCTAAGAAAATTTGAGTGACAATGCATCAAACAGCGTACCATGAATCATGTAATTACAAACTAAAGCAACTGTATAGGAAAATACACATCCTTTAAACATTTCAATAATAAACGTGTAGCAAAAGAGTTAAGATACTACAAAAATGATGTGATGAGCATAACCGCCTTTAACATTTTGAAATTTATTTGACATACTGTATCTTACTTAAAATTTGTTCTCTATAATGCTACAATTTTCTCTTTACCTTCAACACCGATGTAATATTAACCTGATTGGGGTAGTTCAAAAATCTCATGGCATTCTTGGATAAAAGGTACGAGAGCGGTTATGTTGGTTTTTGAGAAATGTCATATTTGATACCACATGATGGGCATGAAAATATAATATGAAAAAAAGCTAAAACTGTCATACTCATATGATATTTGAACAGAGCCTGATCAGTTTGATGTATTTTTAGAACAAACGTTTTATCTATAGCTTGAATTCAGTGGAACCTACCGTACTTGATGGGCGTATTATAATTTTATTTACTGCCCAGAAGCAGGGACGTTTTAAACGTAGAAATGTTTGTAAACTCTTCTACTCATGTCTGTGATAACGCATTAGGTGCTCAACTGCTCAAACTGGTAATCTATCTATGTTACCCTCAGAATGTTCAATGACATTGAAATAAACAAATTTTCAACACACAGATAAATGGAGAAAAGGGATTAAAACAATTGCTGCGCGGAAACAATCGGCCACCCCCACTAGTGGGGAACAAACCGACGATGGATTATGATGATGAGATAACAGTATCAAAATTTTAACCGATTTGAAAACAAAAAAGCATTAGATAATTTTAACCAGTTAGTAATAGAGTTACGTGCAGTGGATCGGTGTTATTTGAAGTTGTAACTACAGCTAGATAATGAAAAAACAAAGATAGAGTTTCCGAATTGTAGAGATGAAATAATACTAAGCACTGGTGTTTGTCGCATGATTGCCTACCAGCCATAGCTGTATCGGATTTGACAGCGAGTTATAACTGTGCAAACGGCAGCGCAATGATTTGTCAAAGCCGGAAATAAGCTTTTGAACAATGTGACAATTATTTTCCATAAGTTATTATAAATTTTTGACCAAAACGTTGTAGCATTGATAGTAGTTTTACCCACTTTGTCTTTCAAACACAAAGTTACAAAATAGTCTTACTATGTTACAACATTGCTAAACGCTAAAAGCGTAGTAGTTTTTGTATCTTGGAGAAATCTCTTTGAAAACATTTCTTTAATTGTTAGAGGTTCCAGCGACGCTTCAATGCCATGTTAAAGGTGCAAAAATACACGATGACGTATAATTTCTGCTCATCCACTGTCAAATAGCACAAAACCACACACGGTTACAGGCATGAGACATCACACGTCGATCATACATCATCAAAATTAAAATACGTTTACAGCGGAATAATCGTATGCAAATCGGTTAAGTGTAAAAGCCGGAAATCAATATACAATGAAATATATATAATTGTTGAGTGTGTAGCAATTAGGCAATTTGAACGTGGATTTCAAGCGCAGAAAAATTAGTCATGACAATCCAGAAAAAGCATTTATTAGTTGTAACTAATTATAAAAACAAATAGTACTACTTAAGAATTTGTTTCATAACGGACGCTTGTCTCAACTGAAATACAGTAGATGAAAATGTAAGCAATTACCCCACGTCTCAATTTAGAAACTTTAAAATTGAACATTTACTTTGTACTGCATTAAAAACAGTGAAGGCTTTTATGCATTTTTCGCTTTAAACTTTAGCATAGAAACGCGTCTATACGAAAAGAATTGTCCTAGTATTGGATAGTTACTGGTGCTGCTCAAAGGTGATAAAACAAGACACATCGAGGCACAGGGGTATAAAAGGACGCTTATAGAAGGACTTCCAAAAAATGTCAGTTCAAATTTAGGGCATAACTCCACACAACCGGTTTTGATTCTTTTTTAAACATTATTAGTATTTTGATTTGGCTCAACTATTCACCAAATTTCAAGTAAGAGCAGCCATGTATCAGATACATATTTGAAAAAAGATTTCTTCCAAACACTGCCTGCGCCATTGGGAAAGCGCTTAAAATATGCTTAGTCAATTAGTTGCAGTACCATAAGCATGCTTGCAATTATAGTACATAAAAAGCCTTTGGCTTGAAACTGTGCCACTCAGAGGCAGTGTGGATTGCATGAATGTTTTCACGACCTTTTTCCTTCCACAACTTTGACATGGGTGAACGGAAACCAGCCATTCTTTCCATTGCACTCTCCCTCCCATTGGCCATTTTTGTTCATTTTGGTGACCTTTATGACGTCACCCACCTGTTAACAGTGAAGTAAATCTCACATCAATAGGATGTAATTTATTGATATTACGACGTAATATGAGTTTATATTACATACCTTGCATTAACTTAACATATTAACTTCATTGTGCATGGTATTTATTTACATCACATCAAAATATCCCTACAGACCTATCCATCCATTAACATTAAAAAGCAACAAATGAATAGCTTGCTACGTGCAAAAAACAATTTTTATATTTTTGTTTGTATAAAAAATGAAAATTTAAATAGCTATTGTGACAAATGAAATTACCACCAAATTCAACTAATTTTAGTACGAATCAAATCTCATTCATTCAGGTCTTGCGTCATTCATATGTCTTGCGGCCTAGGGATGGCGTCATTCGAACCACGACATAAAGTCAAAGACCACATTATGTCATACCTCAAGTGAAAGAGCAGTGGGATCATATGCATTTGGGACTCTTCTGGTAATGACTTCTGCATATACAGGATCATTCGGATTTGGTGATGGGTGCTGCAACGTTATGAGATTAAGCATGTACAATACATCGTACATTATCAACTGATAATACCAGGAAATGTAGATTAAAAAACATGGGGATGCTGGATTGATTTGTAAATTCTTTGGCTACAATAATTATTGAGAAAAATGGCAATGCTACATTTATTTATGCTTCTACACAATTAGGAATTTAAGATAAGTTTTCGCAATTATTTTAAGTTTCTCTAACCATTGTAATGTTTCTATACGCCTTTGTAACTTTAAAAAGATTAAAATGCCCATCTCGATTATATCGTATTCGTATTGCACTTTCAAGATGCTTTTGGCATAGAGATGTCTGCCATTGGAAATGTTTTATTTTGATATGAGCATAAAAAACATCCTACAAACTGTACAACGACGTAAACGTGCAACATAATGCTTTTATAGACATTTGAACAATGCAATCTATCTCTTCTCTCTTCTTAAGAAACCTGAGTTTCATTTTGAATCAGTGGACTCAACCAGTACTAGAAGTACACCAGAAACCAGAAAAATATAAAGCATCAAACAATTAAAATTCAGGAAAATGCAGTACCGTAAATAAAAACAGTAGGAGAGATTAGGTTGGTATACGGGTAGAGATATTGTATAGTCAGTACTGTCTTCAATTTAAAACTTATTCTAAGGTGATACCACAAAATTAATACATTGGCAACTCATCTTACCAGAGACTGGGCAGTTTGACTTTAGTGTGATATTACAGTGAAGTAATGCATTGCATAGCATTGAAAAATATGCCTAACAGCACTTCATTTTGTCATGCTGCAAGGAAAGGATTCTAAAGCAATAATTGCAAAAAAGTGAATGGAAAATATTCATGCAATTACTAAAATATAGCCAGAAGCCTTAAGGCTTCTGGCTATATTTTATAAGTATTGTACTAACTTAAGTTACAATAAGTATTGTTACAAGTATTGTTTAAGTAAGTTACTTTAAGTATTGTATTAACTTTTGAAAAGTGAAAAAAAAAAACATAAACTCTTGGACTCACCAGACTGACTCCAGGTAGTTGGTATGCTCCAGGGGTGGAATTCCTGTTTGAGACATGTACTTCCACATAAGGAACTGGTATTTGGCCAATACGACCTTGGGCATTTCGGGCATTCCACCAATTTTCTTCAGGCTGCTCAACAACTTCCAAAATTTCTCCTTTACTGAAAGGGAGATCATCTGAATCATCGCTCTTGAAGTCAAACATGCCTCGAACTAAAAGAGGTAATTGAGACATGCTTTGTTTAGGAGGAAGACCATCGACTCGATCAACACTCAAGCGAGGATCACCTGCCGATGCGACAGCGGCAGGAGGATAAGATTTATGGTTGTTCAGAGACATGGAAGTAGAAGGATGAGCCAAAGGAGTGATTGGTTCGATTAATGTTGTTGTGTCCAAATAGTGAATTTTGTAGAAATCCAGTAACTCGGGCATGGTGTCAAAAGTCTGATCGCCAATCTTGAGACGATTTTTCAAGTTGTTAATTATGTAGTGACTAACTTTACTGTTCTCACTAACAGACAAGACATAATCCCCTGGACATGTAGTACTGTCTCGAACTAGGAAAGTACCATGTTTTTGCTTCATCAAACGATCTTGCGTCTCTTTACGAGATAATGGACCAAAATACCAAGAGTCTCGATCCGATGAATTGAAATTTGATGATGCCATTAGCTGTGATGACAAGATTCTTCAAAATAAGATTTAAAATGTATGCTACCCTATACAATATATACGATACAGCTGTAGTAGAGAGTTTGTCTTGTTGAACCTTAGAGACATGAAGCCCAGCAACGTAATCAAATTTAACATATTTAAGTTTATTACAATAATATTCACAGAAGTGGATGAAATAATTCCCCGTATATATAGCATGGATATATGTAATTTGTTTAGATGTAAACGTAGTGCTATTCCTGAAGAGGACATCTTGTTATATCAAAAATGTTCGTAATTAGTTTCTATGTATTATATATATAGTTTTTCTTTTTTTACTTCTGTAAATATTATTGTAATAAAATTAAATGTGTTAAATTTGATTACGTTGCTTGGCTTCGTGTGTTTATGGTTCAATATATGATACATAGAATAATAAAATGCATTTTTTTGAATGGGAGATGAAACATATAATATACTAAATATATCTCAGATAATTGCACATTACTCTGGGTTACGGCTATGAGATACAGGAAGAACATCATAAATTTACCTTGAAATCATGTCATAATGTAGCCTATTATATTAAGTTACAGTACCATTTAGTTATTTGCTTCAGATATGCATTATGCACACATGTAATACATCCATATAGAATTATAAAAAAAAAGAAAAAAAAGTGAGAAAAAATACACGTACAAGGGATGGACTAGGCTACTAATATGCTAGGCTATGTGCTTTTCGTATTATATATGACTATGTTTTTTATCATCTTGTGCCAACATTATTATCTCTTCTGAAGGTTAATTTATAGCATGTTATGAGATATTGATAATAGTTATTGTTATTAGTTATGAAACCATAGACATAGATGTACTTCGACAGTAACTGCGTCATGTAAATGTACATCAAAACGAGAAAAACCACCTCGGTGCTTCGAACGTCATATATATATTTTATTATTACAGTAGGGGTGCTCCCATAGAATCCGCCTCCCTGGTCAATATGACATCACCAAACGGATGCAACTATTATTGGGAGGGTGAAAAAAGGAATGTGACAAGCGGCGAAATAGAGGTAGTCATCCTAGGACCTTATATCGAACACTTCATGTTGGTGTAATGTTTTTATTGTAAAAACATAGCCTAGTAAAACTGTCAAAAAATCAATATCCATTCCGCTTTATCACCTCCATTTCGCCGCTTTTCACGTTCCTTTTTTCACCCTCCTATTAATAGTTGCGTCCGTTTGGTGACGTTATGTTGACGAGGGAGGCGGATTCTATAGGAACACCGAATAGTCCTCCCGATAACTCAATTAGTTAGCGCGTCACTTCTGGAACAAAGAAGCTTCAAGATCAAGCGGCGCTGGTTCGACTCTCGGGGTGTGCGCTTGAGCAACGCACGTTGAGGACTGCTCTCCATTCAGCGGCATCCAATGGATGGAATAGTTCCCCGGTAACAAGAATTCAACAATCGGAAACTTCACTCTGTCAATCTCGGTGACCGGGCCTGCGTCAGTGATTCAAAGCCTCTACAAGTATGCAAAACTGCCAGGATTAAGCTCTTCAAGAAGCTTTCCCAGTCTGAGGATAAAAATTAAAATCAATCAATCAATAATTCCCCGGCAGCAACACTTCACAATTGGAAACTTCACTCAGTCTATCTCGGTGACCACTGGTCTGTGTCAGTGGTTTAAAGTTTCTGCAAGTATGCAAAACTGCCAAGATTAAGCTTTCTTAGTCTGAGGATAAATATTTAATTATCAGTTTGCATATCATACAGTAATTGTAGAGACTTTAAACTATAGATGCAGACCAGAGATTGACAAATTGAAGGTTCCGCTTGTTAAAGTGTCGTTGTCTGCAAATTATTCCATCTAATAGGTGACATTGAGTGAAGAGCAATCCTACCATGCGAAAAAAATTCATGAAATTGAAACCCTAGACAATGATCAAGATCATAAATTATGCAATTGCAAAGTGAGTGTAAAGACGCAATACCAAACCATATTAGTCTTAACTTTGAAGCAGAATTTCACCTGCCACTATTCTGGCAAGCTCCACTCCAAAGGTTAAGCTAAGCTAAACACTTCACAACCAAAACAGATTCTTGAGTCCTGGTCTGGACCTGGCAAACCAGTCGGCAGTAGGATACTTGATGGGGCAGGAGAATTTTTTTTGTATTTTTTCCGCAAATCGGATGCTTATCCGGAAAATTATCCTTTACATACGAAACTTTTCAACATATTTACTTCGTTAATTTCTATATTGAGAGTCTTTTAATACACTGATTACGACACTGACACAAAAAAAATACACTCATCATAAAGTAGACAATACATTTTAAATAAGAGTCCATTTGTGCAGGGTGTCTTGAATTAAATCAAATTTGCATTTGTTCCTTTGATACAGTACTTTTTCATTGAATCCGTCAAAACTAAAAAACGGAAATTAACACACTTTATGACCTGGATAAATGAGATGTGAAAACAAAGTTGCCAGGTTGGCCTGTTTGGGGCCAACTTTCAGAAATCTGGCTCTTTTTGAAGCTGTTTGGCCCCCAAATTTTTGGTTGGCCCGTTGGCTCTTTATGAGCAGGCTGAAAACTATTTCCTAGATTTTTCTGTAAAGCTTCAGCAATATGGAAATCAAAACGTGTTTTTTTGGCAACTCTTGACTTTCTGATTTTTTAGCTCTCCAATTTTGGTTGGGTTTATGGCCCTTTTTGAAAACCGGTTGGTTTCTTAAATTTTAGTTTAGTCCTTTAGCTTTTTTTTGGGCCTTGTTTGGCCGTTTTCAAAGTGTGAGGGATTGTGGAATGTCTTTTTGCAAGTGATTTTTTTTGCCTTGTCTTCTGGAGAAGGTGGTAACACAATAACACTAGTTAGGCTAGGCTACTGTAGCAGTGTAATACAGGTAGCCTGCACTGTTTTATTTCAATTGTGTTTGTTGGAGTTGATCCAGGAAGACTAGGATTCCAAAGAAGTATAAAGCAGGATATGAGAGCGGTATCAGTAGGAAATACAATAGTACGGTAATTGGGAAAAAAACTTACCGTACCACAGACGTTGTGTATGCTAAGAACTCAAATGGGAGGATAATAGTGAATTGAATGTGGAAATGTTTATTTAACTGTTAGATAACTTGCTCGGTGGAATATATTGGGGTCACATTCTCTGCATGCTATTTTGTAAATTGTTTATTTGTTATTATTTTGTTGCGTCTCTCCAGAAGCATGATCTTACATGCTGTATAATATGGTCTGTACTCTGTATAGTGTATATGTTATGTTTCAGTGTTGCAATGTCTGTGCTACTTCTGGAAATAATGTTTAATAAACTGGCTGATTGATTCCTATTTCAAACAATACCGTAATGTTTGTCGATTTTCCTTATTTTTGTGTACACAGTAACTACGGTATTACCGTAACTAAGGTAGCGTTATTACTTTAATTATTTTGTTTACAGGTGAAATATGTACGTAGCTATATTGCTAAGAACGTGATGCTAATTCAGTGAAATTGCTTCTTACCGGTAGTACTTGAAAATTGAGTTGGCCCTAATTTTGGCTCTTTTTTGGCCCTTTTTGAACGTGCAGTTGGCTCCTTGCCAAATTTACTTCTGGTAACCCTGTGTGAAAAGGGTCTGACTCTGATGATCTGAGTGGTTAGTTTTGGCTAACTTTACTTCAGTCTGTAATAGGTAGGATTACCTACTGGGAAAAATCGGTTCAGGTACTTTATCTACTTGTCATGATAAAGTACGGTACAGCTGTTTTTATGCAACGCAGAAAAACATATTGATATACTGGTATCACAATTCCAGTACAGTAGGTACGGTACCATACCATAGTTTTTCCATATGGGAAGACGTGGTAGCATTTGGTGAACTAAATGTTTCTGCTTTGTCCATTGTTTTATCATTACCGTACCAATATTTTGTTAGGTTGTATTTTTAACAGTGTGAATTATGAATTCTCGAGACAGAGATCCTGTGGATTATGAAAGATCTGTTAGATCAGTATTTGGTAAGTTAGGATAAAAATCGTATAATATATATATCTTTTTTTTTTGATTCTGTACCTGACAAATGCTGTGTGTTGTGATCAGATTGTTTTTTCAATGGAGGCAAGTATTTTAAACCTGATTATTTAGACTACATTATATAGACACAAATTTTATGTTGGAAGCTTGTGTGAAGTAAATTTAAGCTTGAAAAGTAGGCAAGATGTGAATGTAAAGAAATTAAAAACGCTTTCTTGAAAAGAAAAAGTTTCTGATATTTAACCTTCCTAAAATATCACTTAAAAGCTGTTATGTTCTGAAATTGCTGAGTTTAACACCAAGTACGCTATATATTTAAGATTATTATGGTGTTATTACTTTACTTATTTGAAAGTTAATCTAACTTTGTGCTAATGGAAATTTCAGTGAATCATGATTGATTTTCCTAATATTTAACTAGAAAATAAAGAATTTACTGCACCATTATGAAGAAGACTGTATAAGAAGACAATAAATTATCGGATAACTGACAACATTTAAATTGATTTCAATACCATTGTTCAATGCTCCATTATAATGAAGTCAATTAGGTGCTATACACCAAACACATTTAGAATTTTTTGGCCTAGCACATATTCCTTCAACAGAAAAAATAAGCAACTAGTTGATGTGTAAAGAAAACATATTTTGGTATTGTTATTCTTGCAATTAATGCCGCAGTTCATTTAATAAAATTGTTTCTGCACTTTTAAACAGTTGGAAACATACCATATGAAGCCAGTGAAGAACAATTGAAAGATGTTTTTAATGAAGTGGGAAATGTTGTCAGTTTTAGGTCAGTAGCTTCCAGTTGATTAAGTTTCTATGATTTCATGTTTAAAAGTATAAAACTACTTCAAGTATATTATTTTTTGTTTACATGACTTGTAGGCCTAATGGCCTACCCTATATAAAATAATACTTTTATTAGGCCATCAGATCAGTTTGAACTAATAAAATTAATTTTCACTGCCAGATTTTATATTTTTTACAACTTTTCCCCACATGTGAAACCAATCTAATCATTGTGTACAGCAGAAGATTCCACTTGGGTAGAAAGGCTTAGATGAATCATTTTTCAATATTTCATAAAAAGACATATTTCAATGCCACTATTTGGGGATGCAGTGGTTTACTTTGAAATATGAAATAAAGAAGTTTACTTTAAAAACAAGTTGCAAGTTTTGTTACTTTTATTTAATCATTATCAGGCTCGTATTTGATCGGGAATCGGGAAAACCAAAAGGATATGGTTTTGCTGAGTACCAAGATCAAGAAACAGCTATGAGTGCCATGAGAAACCTTAATGGTCGAGAATTGCATGGCCGTTCTTTAAGGGTTGATCATGCTACAAGTGAAAAGAACAGGAACAACTTTCAGGCAAGTCGTACATGTTTTTAGTATGAAGTAGCTTGAAAACTTGTTAGTTGTGCTGCATCATCAAAAGTTTTAAAAGACATCAAAATTAAAGTGCGAAACCAATTTTTAATCCAAAATATGGTGTGTGAAAATGATAAATAAAGCAGACTTGACATGAAAAAGACATGTCAGTGGGTTTTGATGTGTTCGTTGTTGCACAAATGTAACGTTTGCTTGAAGAACATTTTTTAACATAATTGCTGTGCTTTCCATTTAGTGTTATGAACAAAGACTCAAGCAATTTTTTAAGCAAAATTTTGTTTCATATATATGTACAGTAGGCTACATACATTTTTGTTACCATAAGACATCTGGCAAAATTATTTTTGCACTTTGTTAAAGTCTTAGGTTTAAATGTCCACTGCTCAATCTTCTTGTATTTGCATTAAAAAGCGTTTTTGAAGCAGTAAGTGATCACAGCTGTTAAGAATACAATTTTAAACAGTTTTTTAATATTTAAAAAAATTGCTATAAATGTATCAATCTTCTTAGGAAGATGTAGATAACTTCAGAGCAATGGGTCCTCCAACTGAATCGGAATATGGTGAGCCAACTTCCTCACAGGATGCTCCTGAAGCCATCAGCAAGGCAGTTGCCAGTTTACCTCCAGAGCAAATGTTTGAACTTATGAAGCAAATGAAGGTACTGTACACTCCAGCTAGCAGACAACTATTTGTGTATAGTTTTCCTTGTTTTTGGTTTATTGCAAGTGTTTCATCAGTTGCAGATGTTAACTTTGTTCCGCAGATAATTTAGCTAACAAGCTTGCTTGATGTTACGCGAGTATCATGCTTGTGACAAAACAATCATTTTCTTCGCAATACTGTATTGGTTCACCTCTTGCTTTACGTCGACTTGAAGCGAAAACCAATTATCAAAAAAAGATTTAAACGTCTGTTCAAATTACATTTTATTTGCAGTAAGTAATGTAACCTAAACGGGGTGGCTGCCACCCCGCCACAGCGGTTACGGGGTGGGGTGGCGTGGCCACCCCGTAACCCCGTAAGTCGGCGCCAGTGGCTGCAGGACCTTGGATCAGTGTAAAAAACAGTTGATTTGCTGACTGAGTATCTGAAATCAATGCGTGTTCGAAATTTGCGTCCGCACTTTTTGCCAACGCAATTCATACTTTGTTCGATTACTTAGAGTTAGACAGTTACCTCGGCATTTGCCCACGCCACATTTCGCTAAATTATTAACATTAAGAAATTAAATTAACAATATTATATTAATTGGCAAAAGGCGTATGTTGGACTTATGTTACTTGCAGTTCTCCTCTAAGTTCTGCTCTACCGTTTTTAAAAGCAAACGTAATTTTCGTCTGAACCGAAAGCCTGTTTAAACCAAGTATGTCCAACTAAAATTTCCTAGTTTTCTTGCAAAGTCAAACAATTCAGCATTATAAATTTTTATGACATTCCCGTAAAGTTACAAACTGTGAAGAATCGCCGCAAATCAGTTGGCACCTTGGAAATACAGAATAAAGTTAAGTCAAGCAGTGAAATCGTCATTTCTTTTTCTTTTGTCGGGACATTTCAAATGCGCTAGGCTTTCAAACATTAATTTTAATTTGTCTTCTACTTTTCGCTAGTTTTTTTAAATCTAATTTGAAAAAAAAAACGAAACATTCTAATTCATATGAAATGATAATCTTCAATTGGCTAAAAGTGAAAAATGTGATCATTCTATCTGTGTGCTACTTGTAAAATTTTGATCTCAAAAATTTGCCACAAATTGCGAAATTGCATCAACTAAACGCAATAAAATTGCTGGGCGAAGAAATTCCAGGTCATATAGCGCCGAAATCCCGGGCAAATACTCGCAACCTCTAAACAAGATAATCACAGTTCTGCGTAACCGGCAACTGCCATGCCAATCAGCTTTTTCCCTCAGTGCTTGTGTAACGCATTTGTTGGGCTGCTTGCACGCATTCCATCAGTGATGAATGACGTAAATGTGACGTAAAAAAATTAATAAGATACATTAAATACCGAATCTTATTTAGAATTTGCATTATTCGAATAGTTTAGGATTCGTATCGATTCGAATCTACTATTTCAATTGCCCATCCCTAACACCAGTTTTCCACTAGTTCACAACTTACTAATATAAATGGAGCCAGTGTACCAACGGTTTGTACATTCTGTTTGCAGCAATGCATTCAAAACAATCCAGTCGAAGCACGGAACATGCTTTTACAAAACCCGCAGCTTGCTTATGCTCTGCTTCAAGCTCAAGTGGTCATGAGGATTGTTGATCCCGAAATTGCAATGGTGAGAAATAGATGTGTATTGTGTAGTTATATGTTTGTTGTTCTTTTTTTTGTCATCAATGAATAGCACATGTCTGGTTCTCATGATGTTATGCTGTTGCACGGTCCCATGGAACTTCAGCGTACAGTGTTGTGTCGTATTTGCCAATAGCTGATTTCGTTTATATTTGCACAAATTATATCATACCAGAATCAGACCAAACATTGACTGCTTAACTGATTGGTTGGTTTTGAATTTTTATCCTTGGAGTGACAAATTCTTTGATCGGTTATTCCTGGTATATAGTTGTTGTTGGCGGGAAATGATTCTGTCCATTAGGTGTCGCTGAAAGCCTTCTTTAACGTGCGTTGCGCAAGCGCACACTCCGAGAGTCGAACCAGCGCTGCTTGATTTTGAAGCTTCTTCGTTCACGAAGTCACGCGCTAACCAACTGAATTATTCTAAGTGTAGCCTTTTTGTCAGATCTCCAATTAACCTTTTGATTAACTCTAGCGAGAGAGTACAAACAATTCGTCTCGACTTTAGAATATTGCGAGTAAAGCTAAAATCTGGCTATCGCTTTTTGCGAATATCTTTCTATTGTATGTAAATCAAATATAGTTATTACTCTCTAAACCCTTGACAGCCTGTTTCACCTAAAAGGAGGATCATCAGAAGGTCCTGAAAAACATGCAATTAAGCAATAGTTCGGTAATACCTAAAAAGATATTAAATATTATAACCTTAATTTAATCTGTAAAAAAAACATTAGTGGTTTTTCAACAGAAATGTGTTTGTTTGAATCATTTGTTGCTTTTGCAATGATAATTTGATAATATCCAGTCATGTGCGTATTTAGAAAATGCTTCATCGACAAAACGCCGTTCAACCGCTAGTTGGAGCTGGTGATGGACCTGCGAGGGATATGGTGAATTGTTTTCTTGGGCAAATTGTTTTTTTGTTGTTGCAAAAATGATGTAGGTCTACGCGCATGGCGACCTATGTAAACAGGCCATGCCAACGTGCAAGCTTAGAATTTGACTGAAAGGCGATCTGGTATGCTTGATAGCAGCAGAATCGCTGGAATAAGTCTTTGTCTGATTTTAAGATACTTTTGTGCTGTTGTTCCCGTACAGATATTGGACTACATTTTGGCACTTATACTAGAAATGCAACACTGGTAATTGAGAAAGATTTTGTCATTTTTGAAGTGATTTGCGATTTAGTGATCGCACTTCAGCAATTTTCCTTATTAAAACTATCATTTCAAAGGGATATAAAGTAAATTTATCTTGGAGTTCAAAACCGAAATTACATCGGTCTTCAGTTAGGTCTCCAGTTCGCACGCTGGCCTGTGTAGCCCATACAGATCGCCATGGCTTCAGCTTTTTTTTAATTTTGGCAATTTGGATTCTCAAAACTATTATTTTCAAAAGGATGTAAAGTAAATTTAGCTTGTAGTTCAAAATGGAATTTACATCGGTCTTCAGTCAGGCCTCCAGTTTGCACGTTGTCAAGGCCTGTGTGCGTGTAGCCTACCGTATATAGCTCGCCATGGGTGGCAGTTACCACTTGTATCAGACCCAACTTAGGTTGTCTGAACACTGTCTGAACACTGATGGGACTATTGGATATAAACTATTGGGACTTTAAGTTGGTCTTTTAGACGACGTCGTGGTTATGCTATTATGGTACCACAAACGTTTCAAGGTGAAATTGCTTACCAAATCATCACTTTTATACGTTTCTGTTACCGGTATTTAATTTATTTAAGAGAGATCTTTTATCGTGCTATGTATATTTATTTCACCCGTATAACTAAAGAACATTTTTGATCCCACAGGAATCCAGACCAAATGGAAGTCAAGTTCCTGGTTTAGGAGGATTTTCTGGGGATCGACCAAGGGAACCTATGGATGCAAGGGGTCGCGATGTTCCGATGGATATCCATCCAGAAAGGTCTTGTTGCTTTCATTCTTAAGACTAGTCATCTTTTTTCCCTAAATTTGTAAAGTAGTTACTACTGCCATCTTTAACTCAAATTGAAGAAATTCACTGCGAAGTTTAGAGTAAATTTTCGAGGTGTTTGTTTTTTACATTTTGGTAGCAAGCTAACTAATCTACCTTTTTAGGGGTGACCGCATGCCCCCTCGTCGAATAGATATCGAACGAATTCCAGTTGATCAAGGTCTTGGAGATCCTTTGGATCGTCATATGGATAGACATAGACCTCCGCACATGGAACCACGCTCGCGCAGTCCAGACAGGTTTGGTAGAGGTAAGTAAAAGCTGGCATACTTTTCAATTTAAAGTTCAATATATTGGTGTTAGTTCTTCTACTACTCCCATGTCGTTTGTTGTTCACCACAGTTGCATGCCGCAGATGCTGATAGGCCCATTTGTGCATTAAGGATCGGAAGCGCCTAATGCATGTGCAGAGGCGATTCAGGCGTACCCGGGGTCGACTGAGCTCCTTTTCTGATGGCATGAGAGCGAATGAACAGCTTTCTAAAACTTTGTACTGTGGAATGTTGGTTTTTGTGTTGAGTGAACTATGAAATATTGTTCTTAGGTCCAAGAGACCCTCACTTTCCCGACAGGGGTCCACCTATGGACCGCGGCATGCCGATTATGGACCGAGGACCACCAAGGGATCGTGGTCCTATGATGGACCGTGGTCGCTCTTCTACAGAGCGTGGGCGATCATCACTGGAAAGAGCCGTCTCTCCTCATCGTGGACCACCAATGGACCGAAGAGGTCCTCCCATGGACCGTCCTGGTCATCCAATGGATCATGGACCACCACCTGATGGTGGCCCCCGAATGCGTGGGCCTCGTGGAGGACCTCCTGTGGACTCTGGTGCTGAACAACCGAGGGCGGGAAGAAGTGGAGAAGTAGATTCAAAAGCCCAGGAACCAGATGAGGAAAAGGTGAAATTGTAGGATTAAAAACTGTATAGAAGAGAGCTTTCCTTGATGTGCGTTGCTCAAGCGCTCGGTCTAAGGATTCAACCATCGATCTTCGGTAGTGCCGTTTAATCGTGCACAAAATTGGGCGTTTATTCAACTGTGCTACCAAGGCAGACTTAATATTTATTCTTTTCAATATGTATTTCTTGGTCGGCATGCAAAAGAAACAATGTTGTTAAAATAGGCCAGTAGCTTTCAACTATTTTCCCTGTAGGCACCTAGATCTCGCATCCCTAGAACTGCTGAAAATTAATACTGTAGTTACATACAATTCACAATACTTCGTATTTGGTAAAAGCCCGTTTAGCAAGCATAGTTTCGGATGTCATTTTATAACCAACCTAACAATTCAGAATCTACGAACCCCTGGAAAGAGATCTCGCAACCCTTAGTGGTGCGTGCATCCATTTAAGAACCCCTGAAATAGGATATAGGAGCAAAACCAACATAATGTGGAAATACCACAATGGTAAAAGACGTAGGTCTACAGGGGTGCACGTTGTTCATATGCACACAGTTAGGTACCTGCCAAATAAGTGCGCGCACTGTGCCATCAGGATATTTAGATGTGACGTACTATGGCGCCCGGTCGTTTAGGTGCTATTCCATGTGTCAAATTACACTCATTATTTATTTTATTGTTCAAGGGTGTTGTATCATATTGTTTGTTTCAAATACAAAATCTATCCAAATGAGTAACCTAGCTGTTGCAAACTAACAAAATCTTGTCTATGCAGTCTGAGTGTGGTAGGCTAATCTTATACAATATAGCTTGGTGGCTATAATTAGCAAATGGGCGTTTTCGTTTCGAAAAACATTTCTAATGCCCCCCTTGAGAAAATCCTGCGTACGCCACTGTCTGCAGTATTCCCATCAAGCACCTAATGAAATAGACTTAACCAGGAATAGCATCTAAATAACCGGGCGCCGCACCTAAAGATCCTGATGCCACAGTGCGCGCGCCTATTTGGCAGGCACTTAACTGTCTGCACTTAAAAGACGTGTTCCTGCCTACAGATGCTGTAGACCCAGGTGCATGCGAGATGAAAATACATTTAATACGGCCATCAAACTAGAAGTATAAGCAAGTGGACAGATGAGTTAAAATAATTAGTCCTATCATGTAAGATCTGCAAAGATGCCTGCAGACGGTTGAATCAATGTAAAAACGATTGACAATAACGTTTTATTGCAGGCTGCCTTAATCAAGCAAGTCCTCCAGTTGACGCCAGAGCAGATCAAGATGTTACCCGAAGAACAACGACAGAGCATTCTTGCATTGAAAGATCAGATCCAAGGAGGCCGCCCATGAACTACATCAGGGACATAGCTCACAGAGAGCGACCTGCCAGCTCGTAATTTGTAAACATTGACTCTCTTTGCTTGCTGCTGTATTTTGCATCAACAAGTAGTCAATAAACCATTATTTGCGTTGAAAAAGGGCCATTAGATCCCCTTCAGCTACGTCCTGGCCCATTCCTGCTCACGCCTCTGGATGTGATTTTATCATTAATGCGATTGAGACCAGCAACTGCCTTTCTATTACTTTGCCTAATGTATACTATAAACGAAACAACTTGACTGTTTTCGATGACTGGCTGCTTTGAAATACAAATCCTAGAACGTTGCAATAGTAGTGTATCTTATTTTACGTGCCTCGCAAGTGAGTAAGGCCCATGGCACCATCTGGAGCCCTCCCCCCCGAAATCCACTAATGGCCCCTATGTTTAGAGATGGCGCTTAAAAATAAAACAAAAAAGCATTTAGATTTTAGAGTCAAACTCTTTCAGTGTGGGGAAAAATTTACATTCATCATTTTAGCATAGAGTAGGCCAAACAACTCTTAGGATTTTCTAGGAAAAAGTTAGACCCCTGGTTAGACCTAATAAGCTATGCCGACAATGCAGCAGCGGATGTTGAAAACAATTGGGAAAGTTGAAAAAAACTAAAGGGTGTGTGGGGAGCTTGCCCCTCAGACAATTTTAACAAATATATTTTTGTTATGGTCACTTTTTGGCACAATAAAATTTTTTTTTATCAAGGCGCACCCTTGGTATTCAACCAAATTTATCAAATAACAGTTGGATTGGAGTAGAAGGATTGGTTTAAAATTTAGGTTAGCTTACCATTTAAAAAAAGTTTTTTCACGATCACAGAAGGATTTCAATAATTCATTTCTTCAAAGTTTGTAGGCCATAATAGCCCGGTGTGGTGTAGCCTTTTAGCAGTCTAGAACTTCGAAAATTTATCTGAGGTGTCCTGACTTTCGCTTCACCAATAGCATTTTCACGGCTCATTTAACTTCATAACCTATCTTGATTAACAATGAATTTTATCCGTTTAAATGTTAATTTAACTAGGCTATTTGAATAGGCTACGCAGTGTTTACTTAGGAATGTTACGTCATTAGCCTATATTAGTTTATATGAGAAAAAAAAACGTTTTACCCCATTTATCCACTGTTGAAACTATGCATGCCTAATTTGTCAGCTGGACTCGCTGTCGAGTATTCTTTGTTCCGCCACGCAAATACCACTGCTATGATGAGCAAGTTAAATCTGAACTATGAAGTTTGACCAGGCAGGCACAACAATGCTGGCGACGAGGATAATATTTAGAAAAGAATGGATATAGGCTACCTACGCTTGATTTGCAACCGTTTGACTGTGAAAGTCCTGGAGCAAGCATGCGATGGACCAACCAGATGGAAACGAGCTTTTGAGTTGTATGCCTAAGGAAAGAATAGAAGTGCATCTAGAAAGCGAGCTCTGCTATTGCATTGTGCTGAAATGGCAGTGCAGGACATTTTTTTTACGTTTGAAGAAGAAATTGACCACCCATGAAGCTGCTGCTCAGGCACTAGCCTAACCACAGTAGGCTAGGCTACTTATTAAATGGTAGGCCTACTGGTAGGCTACATGTGAAATAATAACCCGAAAAACGCTGCACGAACTAAATATGAGTGGGCCCCTAGCCGGGGTTTCGCTTTCGCCCAGCTGGCTAAGTGGTCCGCCCCGAGAGCTCAGGTGGTTAGCGCGTGACTTCGTGAACGAAAAAGCTTCAAGATCAAGCAGCGCTGGTTCAACTCTCGGAGTGCGATTTTGAGTAACGCACGTTAAGGACTGCGCTTCATTCATCGGCACCTAGTGGATGAAATAATTTCCCGACAAAAACACTTCAACAGTCGAAAACTTTACTCTGTTAACCTCGGTAACCGGTCCTTACAAAGCTTCTACAAGTAAGCAAAACTACCATGAAAATAATCTACCAAGGCTTTGTCAGTCCAAAACTAATTAGGCAACCAACCAGTTAAGCAATAAATGCGGTCTTGAATGATTTAAGCTATTCAATATCTAGCTTCTGTAGTAGCTTTTCTGTATTTTAAACAATCAAAAAACATTAAACAGACTAAAATGAGTGGGCTCCCTCCAGCCAAGGGGTGTGGGGAGCGGTTGACGCAGCCTTGGTTCGGCCTATTAATTCTTTGTAAGTAATTCTGAAACAATTTCAAGAAAAGGAGTTTTTAAAGATTAGCCTAACTACCATAGCCTACCAGTGGTCACAGCGGTAAACCATAATCTCTTCGTGGGAAAATTGTAACATAAGATTCCCAGATCCGTTCGTCTGTATGTAATGACCGAAAAGAAACACTCTTCAGGAAACGTCTATTGGAGAATTGTATTTCTGTAAAAATAGCCTCAAAGCTGTCGAAAATGGGGTGCAACGCGATACACCACTAAAAACTTGTCACTACAGAACAGATTACTTGGATAAAAGACGGAAATTTTGTCCAGCTAACAGCACTAAGCGAAACAGTTAAATTTGCGACTAACTTCAAGCAACAATTTTACGAATGATCAGAATACATGGCAATATCTCAAACTCACGTACGCAGTTATGTGACGCAATAATCCATATGCATTGTGAAGTAATTCTGAACAGGTGTGATACAAGTCTTACGAAGATGGTGCAATCTCTGCTCATGTTTTAGGAATTTCCATGACGTAAGATTCAGTAGACCTGAACGGTTTTATATGACGTTTGATTTGTACAGAGATTGGCCGTAACAACCAGTATCTTTCAAATTGCTTGTTGAGACAAACGATTCCATGTTGTCCAATATAGACTAGGCTAGCTCGATTGGTGAAGCGCCCCACAAGGATAAGAATGCAAACTAACCAAGAAATGTAGGCTACGTACCACTGAGCTGCGTTATTTCACTTTTAGTACAACATTAGTTTCACCAACACAGGATTTAATTTTAAATTTCTTGCTGGGAACATCTTCCAGGACAATGCCAAAGCAAAGGGTAACGGCTAGAACATCACACAACTAAGGCGAAAGAGAAAATTGAAAAAAGAAAACTAATCGGGAAATAGTTAAAACATCGCACTCTCGTGTTTTTAGGCGCTAAAAGCATAGATATCTTACATATAGATATGCAACTCAGCAATCGTGGAATTATCGTCACGCTCGACTGACTTTATGGACACAATCAACAATCAAGGTTGCCAGCTTGGCTAGCGTACCTATGGTAGGCTATTATTGTACGGTTTGGGCTTGGCGAGTGGTGGCTTTTGAGCTTCTTTGGAAGATTTTGTTTGGCGTATATTTCAAGTTTTCACAGAATAGCCTACTATGAAAAATCAAGACAATAATCTTTCTTCACGTAGGTTATGTAACTTCTGTTTCATGATCGTTGGAACTATCATTTAAGCTTATTTCCAGTGACTCATTAAAGCTTGTTGTAGGCAGTTTACAAACCTGAGATAGAGGGGCGCCGGAACGATTTTAAGGTGAGATATACGGTAGCGATAATATTGGGCAACTCGTTCGTTTTCCCGCTATTAGCCATGAAAGTCGAAATGTGAGACAGATGAATAATTGCAATAGCTTGAACAAGAAACGAAAGGTAAATTTCACATTCATAGCATCACAATCTGCTGCAAAGTATAAAATGTGTCCACGGAATAATTTGTGTGGGCGTACTGTAGGCTATAGGCCCTATAATTTGGCTAAAAGCGAATAGCAGAAGTTGTTAGCCTATATTGCAAAATTTGCAGTAGCTTACATGACCTTAAAAGGGCACCATTGCCCCCCATCTAGAGAAAATTTGAGGGCAGGGAGCACCCTCCCCTCTGCTGAGACAGCTTCATTAGCATCACGGATCCAACCGCCAAGCCAAAACAATTTTAATGTTTGGTACACACCATAACTAGGCTACCAAATGCTATAGCACAGCTTTCGGTAGCCAGCAGTAACTTTCATTTTGGTAACACTCAGTAGATTAATTGAATAAAACTTCAGCTTGTCCTGGAACTACAGCTCCAAAAATGGTCTTTACCTACTTATCAATGGTTGACAGGCTTGTTGTTAGGCATTGTCGGAAATTTTCAAGCATTTTCAGGGGTTGTCAGGCATTGTGGAGTACCGTAGCTACTTTCAGGCATTGTCTAGGATTTCCAGGCATTGTCCATCATTATCAGTGGTTGACGGGTTTGTTAGGCATTATAGAACATTTTCAGGCATTGCCAAACATTTTCAGGGGTTGTCGAGCATTTTCAGGGGTTGTCAGGCATTGTAGAGTAGCTACTTTCAGGCTTTGTTGGGAATTTCCAGGCATTGTCGATCAATATCAGTGTTTGACAGGTTTGGTACGGTAGTCATTATGGAACATTTTCAGGCATTGTCGAACATTTTCAGGGATTATCGAACATTTTCAGGGGTTGTCGAGCATTTTCAGGGGTTGTCAGGCATTGTAGAGTAGCTACTTTCAGGCATTGTCGGTAATTTCCAGGCATTGTCTAGGATTTCCAGGCATCGTCGATCATTATCAATGGTTGACAGGCTTGTTGTTGGACGTTGTCGGAAATTTTCAAGCATTGTCGAACATTTTTAGGTGTCAGGGGTTCTCAGGCACTGTAAAGTACTTTAGATTCTTTCTGGCAGGCATTGTCGGCAGTGGCGTAGCTAGGGAATGTGCCGCCCGGAGTGGATTCAGATTTTGCCGCCCCTTCAAGAAAAAGCATGTAAAAACAGGCCCGGATTTAGGGGGGGCAGAGGGTGCAGGTACCCCGGACCCCCGACTTTTAAAGGGTCCCCCTACGTGAAAAAAATGTGATTTTGTGTTATTTTTTTTTCTTTTAGCCTTTGTAGTTTCTGCAAAATGCTGTGCAGAGCTGGATTGATGCTACTGTAGACGTCGAGGGGGTGTTTCGCGCCGTAGGCGAATTTTTTTGCACAGGGGCCCCTGATCTAAAAGTGCCCCGGGCCCCCCATCAGTTAAATCCGGCCCTGTGTGAAAATGAAATGCGTTTTTTATCAGATTATAATCAAAATCAAAAATCGTAGTCTGAAAGTGCCGCCACCAGACGTGCCGCCCTGGGCGGTCCGCTCCTCCTTTCCCCCCCCCCTAGCTACGCCACTGATTGTCGGACATCTTCAGGCATTGTCTAGGATTTCCAGGCATTGTCGAACATATTCAGTGGTAGATAGGTTTGTTAGACATTGTCGAACGTTTTCTTGGGTTGTCGATCATTACCAGGTTTTGACAGGTTTGTTAGACATTGTCGATACTTATGATAGCCAGGTCATTTAAACGCTGCTGTGTTTGTGCATATCGTAAATACGTTTACAACTTACGCAAATAGAAAGGGATCATTCTGCTGCGCATGCAGAGCTGGGAATAAAAATGCATGAAAATGTTCGACAATGCCTGACAAACGTGTCAAAAACCAATAATGATCGACAATGCCTGGAAATCCTAGACAATGCTAGGAAATGCCCAACAATGCCTGAAAGTAGCTTAATCTAGAATGCCTGACTACCCCTGAAAATGCTAGACAACCCCTGAAAATGCTAGACAACCCCTGAAAATGCTAGACAACCCCTGAAAATGTTCGACAATGCCTGACAAACCCGTCAACCACTAATAATGATCAACAATGCCTGGAAATCCTAGACAATGCCTGGAAATTCCCAACAATGCCTGAAAGTAGCTACTCTACAATGCCTGACAACCCCTGAAAATGCTCGACAACCCCTGAATATGTTCGATAATGCCTGAAAATGTTCGACAATGCCTCACAAGCCTGTCAACCACTGATAATGATCGACAATGCCTGGAAATCCTACACAATGCCTGGAAATTCCCAACAATGCCTGAAAGTAGATAGCCTACTTTGCAATACCTGAAACCCCTGAAAATGTTCGACAACCCCTGAAAATGCTCCACAATCCTCCAAAAAGCCGACAATGCCTGACAATGCCCGGCAATGCCTACAATGCCTGACAATGGGTATTTAGAGGTACCCTCTGTGACTGATTTGTTTTCAATCGCCAGAATCTCCATAAAGCAGTCCATGCGGAACAAGAATGTGACGTCATCACAAGCAATCCATACGTCAACTTGAAAACGAAGAAAGTTTTATTTAAACAAAAACCAAAAAATTATATTAAAAATAAAGTTGTTTTGCTGTGCCGAGTTTGAAGTCAATGCATACAGCCATAGCTACGCTGTTAACCTTCAAACATCGTTATGCACCACTGAGTTGCATATCTATATGTATCATAAGTAGAGTAGACAACCGGAAACAGACATTGCAGTCGGCTGCAGCGTGGGTCAGGTGTACGTCGGAAGGCGTACACCGATGCATAGCGCTCAAGTCCGCTTTCCCGCAATGCAGGGTAAAAATATGACAAACAAACAAACAAACAAAGATATCTATGCTAAAAGTAACTACTGTACTTTCAATTCTCTCATTTTCACAAACCATTATTTTTCCCAATTAGTTTTCTTTTTTCAATTTTCTCTTTCGCCTGAGTTGTATGATGTTCTAGTGGTTACCAAAGCAAAGATGCTCGATTCTAATGCTGCAATTAAAAAATGTCGCAGCCTATATCAGTTTTTATATTTGATAAACTAGTTCAGTAAATTTAATCGCAATCATTGAGTCGGCGTAATTTTCAGGTTTTCTCTTCGTTGTAGTTGAAAATTTATTCTCATGTTCATTGTTCATTCATTGAAACTCATATCATTTTCACTACATTTTTCATCGTTCATGATCATCACTATAATATCACAGTCTCTATATTACAGACTGTGATAATATCATGCTCATAATTAATGTAAATTTCTGAACCCATCAGTTATCGATTTCTATTTTAAAACCATACCACTGTCGTTGCTGCACACACTTCACTTCATTTTATATAAAAGCGAAACAGTGTAGCCTGTAGGCTATAGTTTTTTTGTATTTATGGGCTCAATAGCCTACTGTACGTTTATTGTTAAATGTTCGTGTTTTTGGTTTTTCTTTTTTTGTATTGGTTGTAAGTTGTAGTCATCCCCGCATCGCATGGCTTCATCAACTCGCACACCTCCAGTTGTTTTAGGTAGCCCATGTGGAGCCAACTGATTCTTTCAACTAATTTATCTATTTTAAACTGTTAGGTTTGGTGGCCATGCTTAACTTACTTTCATCTACGTAACCTTTAAATGGTTGGTTAGGTTTGAATCTTTATCCTCGGACTGACAAAGCCTTGATTGGTTATTCCTGATTTCCTGGTGGTTTCGCATACTTGTAGAGGCTCTTGACGCAGGGCCGGTTAGAGTGAAATTTTCCGATTGTTGAAGTGTTGTTGCCGGAGAATTATTCCATTCACTAGGTGCCGCTAAATGGAGAGCACTAGAGCAGTCCATAAAAATGAATTGAACTGAAAAAGGTGCTTTTTGTGGGAATAGTTAAAATATTAATTAGAAACCTTGAATTGTACATTGCTGCCAGATAAAGAACTCTGTCCCCTCATAACAGAGCTTTGAGGCCTTTGGAGTTTGGTTGGTAAGAATTTTCTTGAGGATAAGATTGAAATTCTAAATTTTGCTTAGAAGAATTTTCTTAGAAAATGTGTTTGAAAAGATATGGAAATATGAAAATAAAGATAAAATTAGACTAGAAGAGAGGCAGTCAGGAAACTAAGTTTCTGGTGTTTGGCAACATGGCATAATGATTTTTTATAAATAATAAAATACCGTAATGTATGTTAATTGGCGAGACTCGAGAGAGAAGTAATAACTACGGTAATAACGAGGAAGTCCAATTCGTAACTGCATTGCAGAAGACCAGGTGTAAATCAACATATCTCAGTGAAATTAGTTGCCAGTTGGTTTTTAACTTTTGGCAATGATTTTGTTTCATATTGTCATGCACGGCTCCACAAACCTATTTGTAGATTGTAGACTAGTGTAGCTTGTATTGATTGTGAGAATATTTTTCTTCGGAGTGAGAAATGGTCAAGAGCTTAATCAATTAGTAGTTTTTGTTTTGCACCACTGATACAATCTCGGTCACCAAGTTTGACATTGACAGAGTGAAGTTTTTGTATATTGAAGTAATGTCTGTGAATTTAGTGAATGGAATAATTCCCGGCAACAACAAGCGGAAACTTCACTCTGTCAATCTTGATGACCGGGCCTGCGTGTTCTACATAATATACTTAATTGTTTGATCTCTTAGCAGAGTCCAGTTGATGTGCAAATTGATGCCACTTACACTTATTGATATTATATTCCAAAATAAGATAGAAGTTTTGGTGCTCTTGCACAAGACGCCCTGTTGGTCAACTGGACAAAATGATGACGTCAAAAAACGTCACACACATTGGAATATACTATTATGAAAGAGGAAGTGCGGGGTGGAAATCGATCGTCTTTCAGTTCACGCCCTGCGTGTTCAAATTGAACATTCAATGTCATTTGTTTAAATTGAACAACAAATCAATAAATGGGAGACAATTTCCTTCTGGTGTGTTTCATTGCATTTCCACCCCGCACTTCCTCTTTCATAATAGTATATTCCAATGTGTGTGACGTTTTTTGACGTCATCATTTTGTCCAGTTGACCAACAAGGCGTCTTGTGCAAGAGCACCGAAGTCTTTTTAATTCTTGAAACAAAGACAAAATAAAGATTTGTCAAAAACAAGGACATTTTATAGAAATAAGGACTGTATGGCAATAGGCAACCCTGGCTATAGTCCATGCACTTATCTCATTGATAGCCACTTTAACAAGTCGAAATTCTGCCACTGCGAATGATTACAATGCAACCGCCAACCAATCAGAACATCTTATAAGAGGCTACCGTCGAGTTGTGACCCTTCTAGCACTCATCCAGAGAGTTAATGCTTGTTTTGAACTTAATTTGGTAATTACAGAAGAAAAAGAGCAATAACAGTGGTGGGAATCGAACCCGCGTCAATGAAATGACTACTTTCTAGCCCTAACCCCTAAGCCAACCAGCTGACAAAAAATCCATCACTTAATTTACTTTCTATCATCTTCTTTTCGCCATTTTTTACGTCACTTAAACCGTAGCTTATGATTGGTTGGCGGTTTTATTCTAGTCAAGTTTAGTGGCAGAATTTCGACTTGTTAAAGTGGCTACCTATCTCACTGGATTTAAACTTTTAAAAGGGATGACTGAGCAAACTGTACCAAACATTTGTGCTGTAAAGATTGCATGTAACTTTGTTTGGCAAACATGCCTCACCTCTTTTAGGGATCAAAATTCTGGCTTCAATAGCCTAGTCTTGTAACTTATACACTAACTCACTTTGATCTTTCGTATAGTTGATTATACGTATGGATTGATTTTTTGGGAGCTGGTATACAAGTCCCCTCCCTTGGTAACTCATGACAAAGACAGGACTCGACTAAACATATAATATAGGGTGAAACTACTTTACCTTTGCTTTACTGTTCACACACTTCAATCCACATCTTTTGGTCAACTCCTCTTTGTCATGAGTTACCAAGGGGGGGACTTGTATACCAGCTCCATTTTTTGTATGCTTTGATCTACATTCCATTGGGTGTTTGTTTGGCAGCGAAGCAATTTTTTGGCAAATTTGATGCCACTGTCTGTACAATTTGAAGCTAGGTGTTTGGGTATGTTTGACTTGGCTTCGAATCTTTATCTTCCGACTGACAATTAAGCTTTTGATTGGTTATTCCTGGTAATTTCGGATTCTTGTAGACTTGTAGAGGCTTTTGATACAGGGCCAGTTACCAAGATTGACAAAATAAAGTTTTCGATTGTTAAATTGTTGTTGCCTGGGAATTATTCCATTGATTAGATACCGCTGAATGGAGAGCAGTCCTTAGAATGCGTTGCTCACTGTTTTTTTTTTTTCGCTGACACTTTTCGGTCATTTGTCCGAAATGACTTGAAAAAATTCGGTCATTTTTTATTTATTTCGGTCATTTTTTCTGAGGAAAATATTTCTTTTCAAGTAGCTGATACATACCAAAATTTGCACTTCCTGACTAGCTACAACATAGGCGCCAACTTTTTATGCTGTATTGATACATAAAACAATAGATGAACTAGCGATCGGCAGCAGGACAACATTTTTTGAATGCAAACCGCAACAGCTTCGCGATAAATAATCACTAGAACGAGTAGGATGCTACAATTTCACACCAGACAAAATCTGTCATTTTTACATTGATTTAACGTCTGCAAACGTTGAATCAATGTAAAAATGACTGATTTTGCTGCCTGCGACATAGCAAAAATCTACCATTTTGTGTCGATTCAATGTCATCAGATGTTGAATGCACCTAAAAACAACATAATTTGCTACGTAGACGAAGCGTGCGTTTAGCTTTACGCGCTTGCAAACAGACTCGATGTTGCTTTCGAAAGTCGAAACCTCTGCAGTGAATTGTCGCGGCAGTGAACCGCTCGCTGTGAAAATGAACTTGAAGTCTCGGCACGACGTAAACACCAACCAACGCAACAAGGGCTGGTACAAACTGCATTGCACACATGCGGAATAATCAACGCAACAACGGACTCGCGCAAACTGCATGGCGCACACACGACCGTTGCCATAGAAACCTGATCAAAGACGGGAATATGCGCATCTTTTGTTTCATCTGCAACACAAAAACAGGTCAACCATAAAGTTGAAAGCAGGTCAGTCATAAGTTGCGATATTGTAGTGAAATAGGGGCTATAATCAAACGTCTCTCAGTAACTATTTTTCAAGCGCTGTTTACGGATGTCAGCAACTTCTAAATTTATTCAAGGTGACGTGCTGTTGAATTGATGTAAACGTGAATGATTTTATTTTCAACAGGTACATTTTCAAGCGTATAATCAAGTTAGTACTTGCATTCCACTTTCAAGACATTGTCATTCCATTTACAGTATACCTTTTACTTTTTAGTAAACCTTTTCGTCTCTTATTTTATGGTAATAAATCTAATTCGTTGCTAAACTTTATGTTGTGCTTAGCTTAAAGAGTCGCAGTCCATCAACCGCTAGTTTACACAGTAGGGTGTTTCATAATTTCCCAACTTCATAATTACAACTTGGCTCACCTAAATTCCTACGTGGAATGGTATTACCAACTTCCGTGCGAAATTTTAGCATCCTACAGCCTCATCTTCCACTCCCCCAGGTCAATATGCTAAAACTACCCTGCAGGGACCCCCTAACAAAGGGCAAAAATGGGGTTAGTAAGCATTAAAAAATTTCTTACATGTCAATTTACCCACTTTTATGCATATGTATTGGTTCTAAAACACTAATATAGGTAGTAGGCTACTGAATACCCCTTTAAACAAATTTCCACCAAAAAACTTGGATTTTTTTCCTAAAATTTGTCTAAATTTTGCTGTTTTTTTAACAAAAATTCGCCAAAAATTTATGAAAATGGCACAAAAATCAAAAATGTTGTACATGTAAGTAAAATTAACAACAAGAATGCATGCACAGTCAGTTGATGGAGGAAAAATTGTTTAAATCTTGCAGATTGATCATGCTTTTGATACGTTTGTCTGCATTTTCATCATGTTTGATTTGTCCTTTCTCTATAACGTTCTTTATTCGTCCAACATATCTTTCGCAACTTCGATTACTGTTCATGGTGACATTCCAGAACACTTTGTCTGGAGCATTCTCTGACAAGCATGGTGCTGTGGCAGCATCAGCTGTTACAAAACTAGAGAGTTTGTACCTTTTTGACCATATAACATCTTCTTTTTATGCTTCCCATCATAACATGTTCTTATCCCCTTAATCAATGCTGGATTGCTGGTGTAATCGACTTTCTGTCAGAATATGCACATAATGAGACATTTTCAGGCCCAAGCCAGGATATAAACCATGAGGAATATAAATTTTCTGTAACTGCTTTATGGTTGCACTAGAAAACTTGTACATAGCTGCTATGCATCCAACAAGTAATCCCGAATATCCAGCATCAGTTGTGGACCATCTGCTGTTGCTGGATTGCAGTAAATCGTCAGCCAAGCAGGGGTGTAAACTGTAAACGTGTAAAATTTATATTCCTCATGGTTTATATCCTGGCTTGGGCCTGAAAATGTCTCATTATGTGCATATTCTGACAGAAATTCGATTACACCAGCATTGATTAAGAGCAGAGGCGGACAACTTCTCCAGTCGGCGGGCCTGATATGGGAAAATGCAGTACTTGGCGGGCCGGATTCATGAATCTCTACATTAATCAGGTATTACTTTACCTGGACAAACCAACAACCAGAGAATAACCAACATTCACTCTTATTTGTATATATACGTTCCCCATTTAATTATTACACTAACCAGCCAAATTTCACTTAGATTTATTTTTCGGCTTGAAGCTGAAGAAGATTCTTACAAGAGACAAAGAAAAAGGATGGAAGGGCCCGTTTATGACGGAACATAACATGGTTGTCACTTGACTAAAAACTGAAAACAAAGAACTAAAGAATAGCTAACAGTCATTATTATTTGACGTAATAAGCAAGCAGTGGGGGATTGCAGCAGAGTGTCGCTGCTGGCCACATTATCATGTAAAGACCGGAACCTGTCTGCGGGCCGCTAAAAATCCCGTTGCGGGCCGGTTCCGGCCCGTGGGCCGTATGTTGCCTGCCCCTGATTAAGAGGATAAGAACATGTTATGATGGAGAGCATAGAAAGAAGATGTTATGGTCAAAAAGGTACAAACTCTCAAAAAATCCAAGTTTTTTGGTGGAAATTTGTTTAAAGGGGTATTCAGTAGCCTACTACCTATATTAGTGTTTTAGAACCAATACATATGCATAAAAGTGGGTAGATTGACATGTAAGAAATTTTTTAATGCTTACAAACCCCATTTTTGCCCTTCGTTAGGGGGTTCCTGCAGGATAGTTTTAGAATATTGACCTGGGGGAGTGGAAGATGAGGCTGTAGGATGCTAAAATTTTGCATGGAAGTTGGTAATACCATTCCACGTATGAATTTAGGTGAGCCAAGTTGTGATTATGAAGTTGGGAAATTATGAAACACCCTATTACACAGACGCATGGCATATGTGTTTGCTTAACCGAAGTGGTCGAGTTTTGTTTATAATAATTAACGGTACCGGTAGGTCGAACGTAGCGATACTCCGAGTGTGGCAATAAAAGCAATCCTAGTGTGACGACATAATTAAATGTCATCCATCTGCGTGACATTTTGCTGAATTTACGTTGCTGCTGATGAAACACGCTTTCGCCCCCACGGCCAAAAAAATAGTTAGGCGCCTATGAGCTACAACATTAAGTTTCGCTGAGAAACGTTGTCGTGTTTTATCTGAGAAAACTTTCTTCAACGTTCATCAGCGAAACTCAACCTTGCAACACCCGAATTGACTATATATTTTTCGGACATTTTGACCGAATTGACTATATTTTTTTCGGACATTTTGCTAAAAAATCGGTCAATGACCGATAAATGACCGAAAAAAAAACCCAGGTTGCTCATGCGCACACCTCAGGAGTCAAACCAACACCGCTTAATCTTGAAGTTTCTTTGTTTATGAAGTCATGCGTTAACCAACTGAGCTATCCGGGCGACGTATGATATAGTTACTCAACCATCCATTGTAACAGGGTCTGCTACTATTCGGTGAGTCCGATTCGGTGAGTCCGATTCGGTGAGAGCCTTTTTCGGTGAGAGCCTTTTTCGGTGAGAGCCCTATTCGGTGATTTTTTTGAATTTTTTTTTGAAAATTATCGGGTACCGTAGCCTAATTAAAACCCTTAACCCCTAACCCAAAAACCCAAACCCCCAAAAAAACCCAAAACCCCCAAAAAACCCCAACCCCCCAAAAAACCCCAAACCCCCAAAAACCTCAAACCCCCAAAAAACCCCAAACCCCCAAAAAACCCCAAACCCCCAAAAAACCCCAAAACCCCACACCCCAAAAAACCCCAAACCCCAAAAAAACCCAAACCCCCAAAAAACCCCAAACCCCCAAAAAACCCCAAACCCCCAAAAAACCCCAAACCCCCAAAAAACCCTAAACCCCCAAACAACCCCAAACCCCCAAAAAACCCCAACCCCCCAAAAAACCCCAAACCCCCAAAAACCCCAAACCCCCAAAAAAACCCAAACCCCCAAAAAACCCAAACCCCCAAAAAAACCCAAAAACCCCAAAACCGCAAATCCAAACCCCCAAAAAACCCCAACCCCAAAAACCCCCAACCCCCTATCCCCTAACCCTATAACGGCAATGATAATTAGGCTACGGCGCGCAATAATTAAAAAAAAAAAACTCACCGAATAGGGCTCTCACCGAAAAAGGCTCTCACCGAAAAAGGCTCTCACCGAATCGGACTCACCGAATCGGGCCATTCCGATTGTAACAATAGCCTTTGAATTGAAGCTATGGTTTCCATGTGATAAATTAATTTGCTTCTTAAGCTGAGCCGAACTGCTGCAGTTCATGATGCAATCATCAAGTTAACTCATTTTGTTTCTAAGGGTTCCATATAAGGCTGTGCTGAGGCAGATTTTTTAGTTTCTTAAGTATTGTTTCTCATTTAACAATGTCATCCAATGAAGATGATTATTCTTCCGAAGAAGATGAAGATTATATTCCAGAAGGTGGTTTAGTTATGTACAATAGTCTTGCGAAAATATTATTCTCCCCACTTCGAGAATAAAATATTTGTTTATTTAAATGTTTCATCATTTATTTATTTTTTCTATTTGTTGCTGTTACATGGCATGGTGTTAATGCAAAATTGCTATTTTTACACAGAAAATCTTGCTAGCGAGGACGAAAGTGACCAGGAAGTAAAAGAACAAACTACTGAACCAGTTGACAGGTGATAGCTAACTTATTGAAAATCAAATTCATGCGTGAGTCAGATTTGTACACTTGTACAGGGCTGGTAGAATCAGGGGAAAAATATACAACTCCTCAGTTTATATTGGGTCGCCTCCGGTTTCTGTGTGGCCGATTTATATTGCTAGATTTTTTTATTATCTTGTCCTTTTTCATTAAAAAAAAAATCAATTTCATTTTAAGTTTGTAATCAAACTTGAAACGGCGACTTTCACAATAACTGATGAAGAACGAATGCTTCTATTTTTTGGTTAAGATTTGGAGCACAATACAGAGAATTAGAAACAATATGTATTTTGAAAAAGTGTATTGCAGACAAAAATTTTATTGTTCATCCTATTTCATCAATTCGAAGTCGCCCGTTTTTTTTAACGACTCCAAATATGCCAAAATCGGGTCTGCTACTATTCGGTGAGTCCGATTCGGTGAGTCCGATTCGGTGAGTCTGATTCGGTGAGTTCCTAACTTCTAACCCCTAACCTTAACCCCTAACACCTAACCCTAAAACGGCAATGATAATTAGGCTACGGTACCCCATAATTTAAAAAAAAAATTTAAAAAATCCCCCGTTAAGGGATCGGACTCACCGAATCGGACTAACCGAATCGGACTAACCGAATCGGACTCACCGAATCGGACTCACCGAAACGGGCCATTCCGGCCAAAACCAAAATCCCACCAACCCCACAGCCATGTATTTGTACACATTAATCTATCAAATATTGTGTTTGCAAGTGCTTCTATTACGGTTTTGTTTAGAAAACTTAAGGTGATGATGAAATAGTTAGGCTACTTGATATCTTGGGTCGAGTAGTAAGTTAGCTCATGTTTTTTAAACCAGGGTGCGTGAACTCCTTCATGGACCAATTTTACAGTAATTCTAGTAATTTATGATCTACATTAATTCAAGTTTAAAATCATACAACATATCATATTCATACAACAATTTCAATAATAGTTGAATAAATTTATCACAAATAGAAAAAAGATTGAATTGCAAGGATTTAGAACTATTTTTAGGGTTGCACCAGCAAGTATTTGCAGATCCTTGGTCTATGTTACCATGGTTGTCTGTGCCATTTGTTTAATTATATACTTTATTACAACATTTTACTACAGTAAAGAAACTGCTGCAAAGAAAGAAAAAGTTGATGAGGTTTGGCAAGAGTTTAAACAAGATGTCAAAAACCAGACCATTTCAAAGAACAAATCCGAAGATACAATAGAAAAAGTTGGTAAAACTATGTAATTAAGCAGATATAATAAATTATAAACTATGTTTATGTACATGTATTGTTTAGTTCAATGGCAGGTTTGAAAAACTGTTTTAAGACAACCACATTTCTAAACCAAATATATTGTATCATAACAGAACAGTTGATACAATAATTGAGCTCTAAAATTAGGCAGCCTATTGTGGTGTGGCTTCCAAAATGTTACTTTATTTTGTCAGTTTTGGGCCTGCAAAATGCTTCTGTTTTACTACACTACACAGTACACACGCATCATGTAAATCACTGTGAGTTAGCGGATGTCATCGCATTATTGCCATGGTGAAAGGATGATTTAATTGATAATTTGTTGGAAATCTGCGTTTTGTTTTGTGGTTTTTAGGAACTCGACTAAACGACTCTTTTTCAATTTGCAATGTTGGAAACTCATACATGTTACGGTATCTTTTTAGTCTACATACGTACATACTGCATATTAAACTGTACTTCCACAAACGTGAACAAGTTGATAGGCTGGTATTTTTATTGATTCAGTTGTTAATCTATAAGTCATCGTCATGATGTGCCACCTCCGAACAGACAGCCGGCTGTCAATAGTTTCCATAAAGCATAATCTTCCACTCTTCTCGTTGTTTCTTCGATACTCCCCAAGTCATCCCATTGATTTACATCAACCTGCCCAAGTTCTTTTTCCTGTGCATCCTTTTCTTCCACCATACTTTCAACGATTAGTTGATGGAGCTGGCCCTCCGATTCTCTCCGAATGTGTTCTGTATATTTTACAAGTTTCAATTGATCACAGAGTGGCGCTGATGGCGCGCTTGCATCTACAACAAGCAACCCCAACAAATCAGAAGATATGAAAAAAGTGGAGCCGAGTACCGGTAACATTAAGGACACCGTCACAATAACAAAGGTGTACGACTTTGCTGGTGAAGACGTAAAGTAAGCAAGCTAGAAAAATCTTTTGAGGTTGTTTTTATGCTAATTTGCATTCAGTCATGTGTTATTAATCTATTTTAAAATTGAATAAGACAGTTCATGTTCAGTTGTTCACCTGACATCTAATATAAAGTATCACTCGTTCTAAAAGCCGAAACTCTCAAATTTATTCGAAATGATAAACTGTAATTATTCTGACATTTTGTGAGCAAATTTGTTTTCGCTTTTGTTGTATACATCAGAAGAACGTTCTGTTTGATGCATTTGTTTAAAGAATGATTGACGTATATAACGTTTGAAATGATTTGTTCCTGTTTCAACGAAGAGTGACAAAAGAAGTGAAGCGAGATTCCGCAGAAGCGCAGAACCACTTTAAAGAACAAGCCTCCCTCCAGCAAGCCAAGTAAGTCATGTCTAATGGTTGTCATGCACAAGTAAACGTTGTCGTTGTTCCTCGCTGGTATGTCTTGTCAGAGAGAGAGAGAAGGTTATCATCAAGAGACAACATGGCTACAATCCGCTCTGCACTCGTTTTTGTAAGAGTATCTGATTAAAAATTTAAACAAAACACCTGGGGAGAAAAAAGCAGAGAGTTTCATGCTAAATTGGTAACCACAAGTTTTCGATAGCGCTTTCGTCACACAAGTGTGGCTTCTTTAGTACATCTGCATTCTGCAACAAATAAATCAAATAGCCCAATGAAATGTGTTAGAAGATTTAAATTAAAATTCGATTATTCATGAAACAAATGTTTAGTTTGTGGATTTATGTACAAAAGAAGAGAGCCTGCTTTTTATAATTTACCCATCTTCGACAGTCTGTTCATATTTGCACCCCTGGTTAACGTTTATGTTTGCAAAACCAGCTGATGTGAAAATTCCCTTACAATTGTGTAAATCTTTGACTTTCGCTGATTTTATCACATCTTTTGAAGATGTTCTGTGCCAAGTCGTTTTAATTTAACAAAGATGACGTAGAATGCAAATGTTTGTTTAAATTCACCTTTCTTTTTAGTCGGAAAATTTCGTCTCATTCTACTTTATTTTAAAAACACACAAGAACCCAAGATCAAGCTCGTGATGCTGGGACAGATTTTACGGCTGTGCTGTTGGAGTTGAAAATGTTCTGACATTTACTAAGTTAATCTTGGAAAAATCGTGTGATTTCGGTCGTTAATTTCGGTCAACTCCAAAGTTCCGTGAAACACTTTTCTAATAAGGTCCATGTATTTTTAGAGGATTTATCGGAAGAAAATCAAGCGTATTGAAGAAGAGACCAGGAGGTGGCATCGGAAGTGTGCTTGGAAAATTAGGAAAAAAGCCTAAACTGAGCACTCTGGTAAGGATGCTTTCCTTGATGTCGTGATCAATTCAGTTTATTTCTATTTTTGATCATCGCAACAAAATCAATCCATGCCAAACATAAAATACATCCAAAAGAGGGTAGAAGCGACAAAACGCGAACATTATTACTTGCTTGAGACCGAAATAAAATAATTCAATACTGTCACAATTCTTTCTAGTTTTTACACGTAAAGAGACTTTGGAAAGATCGATGACGTAGTTTGTTGAGATATCAAACGTTGAACAGTCAAATAAATGGTCGAATAGTTCTACTTGTGAGATGATAGATGAAACTAATTAATCTGACGAATGGTTCACCACTTCCAGCACACTCATGAAGAAATCGAATTCTGAAAAGCAAACATCTTCAAACGTATTATCGCAAACGAAAAGCAAACGTATTAATAACAGGTTGCTTGGACCAGAAGCTTCCAGATACTAGAGTAATATTACACCACAAGAATTCATTCTTCTGGTCAACAAGTCAAAGAATGTCACGTAGACAAAAATTTCTAGCTGCAGATTTCACAATAAAAGAATGCATAACTAAATGTTACTATCGGTCAGTAATCGTCAAAACACCACAACAGAATTACGCAATAAAATAGTTCACCCATTCTAGAACAAAAATATAGCCTGCCGCCTGAACTACGCCTATTGATTGTAACATGTAGTTTGATATATAGCATGGCTACAAAACCTTTCGGATCAGATCTTTTTATAGTCACCTTTGTCACAATTTTAATTTCACCTCATTCTTACGGCCTCTGTTGAATTCACAGGAGAAGTCAAAACTTGATTGGAATCAATACAAGGAAGACGAAGGAATAGAAGAAGAATTGCAAACTTACAATAAAGGAAAGAAAGGGTATGGGAAGTAAACATTTTACGTTGCCTAAACGTTATTGTCTTGCTCTCACCAACGTTGTTGTAGTTCAAATTTTGTCTCATATTACATACAGTAGAAACTGCGACCAAGTCTGTTCAAACAAAATGTTCACCGACGTGAGCAATGTATTTACATATTCAACTGCTTCAATACGTTTACTTCAGTCCAAATCCAGTTTCAATCCAAGAAGTCGTGGGTTTGAAGGCCATCATCATTATCCAAATTCGGTTTTGTCCCCACTAGATTGGGTTGGCCGATTCTTTCCTTGCACCGATTGTCTTTACTCCTATTCTCCATCTCTTTCTGTCCGTCGCATCTTCCTTCAGTCGGACTTTGTCTGCCTCATTCTTTATCATCGCTATAGTGTATGTATACAATATACAATGCAAAACCTTCAATATAGAGTAGATTAGGTTTATAATCATTCGCTATCTCCGCTTACAGTAAATTGCGCATCAACATGGGTTACTTGACAGGGTTCCGTGTGATTTTATGAGGCGTACTGCTTCCATGCTGGCTCAAGGCAGATTGGAAGAGGGTGATTATTACCCGATTTATCCTCGCTACGTTATGCAAGAAAGAGCACAATCGGTGCCCTTTTTAAAGTCTTTGGTATGACCCGACCTGGAATCGAACCCAGGGCTACCAGCACCAGAGCCGAAGGCGATAACCAATGAGCCACGGGTGCAGATTAGGTTTAGTTGTATAAAAAGAGAAAACGTTCGACTTACTCCCAAATAAAGTACTTGCCACGTAGGATCGTAAATTTCGTGGTGTCATAACAATTACCACCTGTTGTGACCGGCTGACCGCTCTAATCTTTCTATTATACTTGCCAAAAATTTTTGTTATACAATATTCCCTGTGCGAAAAGTACATTAGCTTCATTTCAATATAGTTTTGAAGCTGTGTTTTATTCGAGTATACTCGTCATCATCAGCATTGTTGCATCAGTGTAACTCAAATGACGTCACAGGTACTTGGAAAAAGTATCATTTTTGGAAAGGACCGAAATGAGACAATTCGAGAAAGAACGAGACATGAGGTTGAACAAATCCGGACGAAGATGATGTCACTTGCTTTGCCATTCCCCACATCTGCCACGAAGTTCAGGACCTGCTAGTGCAAGAGGCGCCACGGAATGGACACATCCAAAAACCTTTCCATCCATGCTTGCCAATGTGATTGGTTCCCGCGGCTGTGCTACTTTTTCTAGAACATTATCAACACATTAATGCAGTGGTTCCCAACCTTTCCAGGCTCACGGTACTCTACAAAATAAAAAATAAGCTTGTTTGAGGACACCCCGTGGTAGACCAACAGTTTTTCACCTCGAATGCAGCAGGTTGTTGGAAAAACCTTAACCTTTTCATTACAAAAACTATAAAAAACGGTATTCATAGCTTCTCTGCTTGACTTTCAGCTCCATTGCAATGTGGACAAAAGTATGCGAGTTCGCTTGTTGTGCGTGCCCTTGAGAAAGGCAATTAGGCTAATAATATTGCCTTCAGAAATCAACACAATAATCATGAAACTTCGATTTTACTTGGAGATTGAATGCCACTATGAAACTGCATTTTAATCCAAAAAAAAAGAGTTAATTTATGGAAGTCAGTGTGAAACTTAGTTAAATACTGCTCTTCCCTCAGCAGACGAAATAGGCAAACACCTTTCCATGCAAAGCATTCACTTACTGAACTACAATCTGCATTCAGTACAACTTTCGTACCAGTGAAGTAGCTAAAAAGACAATTTTATGTGGATAAAAACAATTGTTGGGGTACAAATATTTTAATGTTTGAATTAAAAAGTTTGTTCAAAAGTAGGGGAAGGTCGGATTAATTGAGCCACTGGGTTAGTTGATCCACCTCTTTTAATTCTTAAATGTAGTGAGGTAACCACATTTTATCATCACGTGATCTTAAAGTTTCTCATCGCGTGGTGTCCCATCTGGTTTGAGTTGACGATTGATAGCCTAATATATGTGGTGCTGAAGTTAAAAAGTTGTGTTTTGACCTTGGAAAGTAGATTTTGAAAATATATAGGTATGTCCAATAATATTTTTTTATACTTAGTTACTGAGACAGTTTCATTCAATTTGTTTGGTAGCTTACCAAACAAGCTACGGTCTGATTAAAAAGCGGCATAGTGTGCCATGAAGTTTTGCTTTGGTTTTAACATTTTCATGGCGGTGTAGTTGAGGTGTTAGTTGAGTCACTGTCTTCGGTGTTAGTTGAGCCAGTGTAAAAAGGGCGTTATAATGCTTACGAAACCTCCACACACTTTACATAGATTGCAGCCGTTGGATAAGTCTGTTTACGGTCCAATAAATCTCTTTCAACTACATAAAATTCAACAAAGGCACATAAACTTGGTCAAGCTTTAATGAAATGGTGTTATTTGGATGCCGTAGCAATACCTTCATTATTTGATGTGTATATTGAGTTACGAGCGACTCTTGGAACAATTGTTAACCTGTTTTCATATATTGATATTATTACTTTAAACACAAACTAAGGCTTGGCAAAGAAACATGGTTAAATTTGTGTTTTCAAAAATAATAAATGCTGCCCAACAAACCCTCACCAATCACCATGGTGTTAGTTGAGCCATTTGACTATTAGTTTTTAAACACCTGTGGACCCGGTTGTCGCCGTTCGATAAGGGAACGTTCAAATATTACGTAACGCCTTCGAGGGGGGGGGGTTTATGCAAAGCGTTACGTTAGCGTTATATCGGGGGGGAGGGGGTTCAAGCAAAACGTTACGTAACGCTTTCGATTACGGAATGGTAGTTTTTTGTGCTGAATTCGTAGTGAAAAAGCGTTACATGGGGGAGGGGGGGATTGAAAAAAGCGTTACGTTGGCGTTACATGGGGGAGGGGGGGTCAAAAATTCTGAAAAAAAGCGTTACGTAATATTTGAACGTTCCCTAAGGCTTATACTTCCTACAGATATTGTTTAATATACATAGGATGTAAAGCACTGTGAATGAAGAAATGAAAGCAACTCATAAAAAAAAAATTGCAAAAATGCAAAAAGTGGCTCAACTAACCCGACCTTCCCCTATAGTTAGCTACTGAATGCAACCAAAAATTTATGAAACTTCATAACATGTAATGCAATATCATTGAAACGTTGTAATAATAAAACATGTTTTGATCCCAAACTCGAACAGACATTAAATGACATCTCCAAGCCACCACAATAGAAGGGTGCCACACTAAAACTTTGTGACCACGAAACATCATATTTGTTATCTCAAAAAAATGTTCTTAAATGATGTCACAAAAGCAATCTGTGTGCATATTTTATCTGCAACAATGATGCTAGCTAACGATTTGAAGACAGATAAAAAAGAACATGACAAATACATCGCGGCATGCCAGAGTGTTGTAAATGCGGCTCCCCGGTTGGGAACCACTGCATTAACGGATCCAGGGCGATTCCCCTCTACATCACAGAAAAGTAACTTCATTCACGGTGTATTTACAATGTTGGATTAATTTAAATCTACATATCATTGTGTTTTGTTGAAATCGTCCCCCTAAGGCTACTTACTGGATTCACCCTTGTATCATCACTTTACTTTCATATTCCACCGGATTCTGAAAGAAAGCTGTGGAATACATTGAATACTTTTAGCAACCACTTTTTCTTAATAGAAAAGTTGCTGCTACAAACCTGAAACTGCAATAAACGAATTGTGAGATGCTTATGGCGTATGCTTGCAAAGCCAACCGAAGCTATTGGTTCGTGCTTACACGAGATACACAGGTCTCGCCTTTATGTCACCTTTTGGTCTTCCGATGGCATCCTTGCTGTGCGAGTTATTTTTATTTATTTGCCAACGGAAAAAAAAAACTGAACTGAAAACTAAATAGATATTTTTCATACAAGCTTTCTTCACGAGAAAAAAACTCAGAAATAGCACAGTGTGCATTCCGGAAGTTAGGCCTATGTCAGCGAGAAATTATCAGATCATTCTTCTCCCGACAACAATATGATCAAAAGTAAGTTCTAGTATGTGAGAAACTATTAAGATTCGAGCAAACGATCAAATAAAAAGTAAAGCAAAACAACCCTAAAGACTAGTTGGGGTAAACCAGTTGCTTCAAAAACTGCATGTAGGCTACGATTTGATCTGTAAACGTATAGACTTTTGCACTCTTGTTGAAGTGTTGTTGCTTTTGAATTATTCCACCCACTAGGTTCAGTTCAGTTGATTTTATTTCTGACCATCACAGCAAAAATAAACAATACACGTCAACATAGCAAAGGTCGAGAAAAGGTTGAAGCGACAAAAGGTGACGCTGAATGAAGGGCTGTCCATGATGTGTGTTGCTCAAGCGCACACCCCGAGAGTCGAACCAGCGGTGCTTGATCTTGAGGCTTCTTCATGCATGAAGTCAGCCGCTTAACCAACTGAGCTATCGGGGGCAGTGTCAAATAAAGTAGTCCACTTTTTCGCTCAAGCGTGCACCCATGTAGAGAGGTGTCTTCTTGCGAGTGTGACGATAGGCCTACGTTGACTCGTGGAGCATAACGATTTTAACGAAAACCATACCTTTGACACCTGTGTTCCACTGAGTCTACTATGCTTCTCCAAGATAGTGGTTTTCAACCTTTTTCATACCGCGACCCATTTTAACAACCCAATGTAACTAACGACCCCTTTCCAGAAATTTTGATTCAGGCATATGTAATACATTTGTGTATGCGCATTGCGCAATAGCCTACTACAAAAAAAAAATACAATTAAAAATACTATAAATTATGATACCAGTCTCTTGAAAAAAATACTCATTTATTGAATGCATGCACAAGGCAACATCAGTGAGATGTTTTTTTTCTGCTTAAATCTTTTCCATTTCTATTTTTCGTCTTCGCGACCCCCAGAGATAAGGCAGATGACCCACCTGGGGGTCGCGTCTAAGATAACAAAATTGTACAAAAAGTCGCGTCTAAGATAACAAAATATCTTAGACCACTGGTCTAAGATAACAAAATTGTCTACGATATGCGAGGTTCCAAACAAGCAACAAAGACTGTCTTTAGGAAATACACAAACTTTTGTGCATTTATCGAACAATCGCGCTCGTCTTGGTCAATGCTGAACGCCGTTTTAGCGCCACGAGACGAATAAAAACGTGGCTTCGTACCATCATGACAGACAACAGTTTAAACAACCGAATGTTTGCGACTATTCACAAACACGTGATGGACAGGGTTGTCAGATTGGCCCTTTTTAGAGGCAGTTGGCGCAAAAAAATTGTTTGGCCCTTTGTTTTCAATATTTGGCTCTTTTTGGAAGCAGTTGGCACATAGGCTACTATCAAACTGGCTATTTAAACAAATATCTTTCGGAAATTGAGACTGAAAAGTGTTATTACGATTTTTTAGACATTGCTTGGTGTATTTTATCAAAAGTTATCTGGCAACACAGCTGACAATGTTTATGCCAATGCCAAAGATTCGAGTGGAAACACTGTAGAAGATGAAGATTTGGAATTGTTCTTGTAGAATTCTTGTAAAAAAAGTCGCACTGAAGGAGGAAGATGCAAGGGACAGGGTGAAATGGAGAAAAGGGATTAAAACAATTGCTGCGCGGAAACAATCGGCCACCCCCACTAGTGGGGAACAAACCGACGATGGATTATGATGAGAATGTAGGCTGTGTTGTTGTGATGTTGTAACGTTATTGACGTTGTTAACGTTATTATGTATTATTAACAACGTTATTAACGTTATTGAACAATTTGGCTGTTTTTTACCTAGTTTAGCCCTTTTTTCGACAATTTTTGGCTCTTTTTTACAAAAGCTATCTGACAACCCTGGTGATGGACACCATTGACTTAGAAGCTGTTGCAAATGAGTTCATTCGAGCAACCGACGCGTGTAAAATGTAGCCTAGGTCGTACCGGTACTGGTTTGACATTTGTCTATATACAGTACCGTATACAAATTATCTCGTGGACACATTTTATACTTTGCATCGATTTATATGGCTGATAGGAGGGGGGGGGACGATTAACGAATTGCCTAGCATTATCGCTATATCTTATCTTAAAATTTAAAAAAAATTTGGTCTTTTAGCAACAAAAGTGCCCTTTTTTCATAATCCGCCCCCGCCCGTCAAAAATCGTTCCGGCGCCCCTGGGAACCGATGTGGTCATCAACAAAGATTCCATGTAATCAAAAGATCACTTAATATAACATCACAAGCAGGCAGCAGCCAGCAACTATGATAAAAGAATGTTGCTCAATTCCATTTGTCTCGGGTAATTGCTGTGAAAGCACTGTAAAGACTTCATTCAGGTCGATGTTTCGGTTGTAGTGAATATGAAGCAGGACAAGCCAGGTCAAGCGTTCTTCTTTCATGGCAGATCTGTTGAAGGCATTAAGCCGCCGAAGAACGCTTGCTGTCCTCTCGCATTCACATGAAGTGACTGGAGTAGTTGCTGATATCCTTAGTAATCTGTCAATATTTGGATAGCCTACTTAGCACAATATTTGAGTGCTTCTGCACAAGTACATAGGGTAGCGGGTTCTTTTCTCCAGTAATATTGCCAGCAAAAAAACTCTTTCTGCATCATCTCAGGTGCTGGAAGATCATCTTCATACAATCGTACTGCATCCATGAAGTCAACTCTCTCCTTGTCGCATGCTATGGTTGGGATAAGATTTAGAATGTTTGCACATGCAAAGGAATCCACTACAAAAACAAAGCCTGTTTACCGAAGTATTGACAACTTTTCTTCGCTGTTGTAGTAGAAACAAAGCCGGAAGACAAAATGCACCATCCAGTTTTGCACTGTTGGCTACATCAGCAATTTGTATATTCAGATTCAGTATATCATAATTGTATCGCACAGATACAATAACACAATATGCTTCGAGACTTTCCTTGTCTATATCAAACTACAGCAATAGCCTACATGTAAGCTTCAGCAAATTTCACTGTAATTCAGCATAAAGTATGTCCCACACTATTCACTACACCAATACACATCCACAATTTCGTTTCCTGTTCTCACTTCAACTATCTTCCTCCTCCTGTGAATGTGGTGCCGAGGAACAGACCGCAGACCGCATCATCAATGACTGCTCCATCTTCAAGCCACCTAACGGAGTGGAAGGTCTGCGTGTCATGGATGATGAAACCAAAGACTGGCTGCTCTCTAGTAGCCTTCCAGTGTAGTCCGGGAACATCGTGAATCTGGGGTGGTAAAAGAATAGACCCTCGGCCCCAGACGCTCACACGACGACGACGACGACTTCAACTATCTTTTATCACGAGAACTGCGTTCATATTTATAAGATTATTATTATCAATAAAATGGCGCAGCAATGATCAAAGTTTAAGACTTTACTATTTTACAATCTTTCATTTATCTTCCAGAAACCTCTTATTCACTAAGGTTTCAGCTGATCCTGGGTAGCTGATCCTGTGATCGTATATAGCCTACACTACACCTTCTCCAAAATGTGGACCTTTTCGGTTCAAGGGGGGGGGGGGGGGGAGGGTTCCCGGGAAGATGAATGAATGTGCAATATGTCAGATGTGCACGCTTTTCAAAAATAACTTTTCAGATTTTTTAACAAACAACTTCCTTTTTTCTGGTGAAACAGCAAATTGACAACTGGCTGCTTTTTTAAGTCAAGCTCATTGAAACTTGGAAGCCATTGAAGCATCAATAGCTTTGCGTCAAAGGAGGGTAATTAAGTGTTTTGGAAAAACAGGTATTTGAAGCCCGCTCAGTTATGCGTGAAGGCAATGGAGCAATGGCAATGGAGCAAATATTTCAGGAAGTAGCTGTTCAATAGTTCGGGTCATACTCTTGACAGGAAATAATCACACTGTGGTTTTCCACGAGGCGTAAGCAATGGCAGCCGAGATTTAAAATTAAACGAAAGCAACAACTAGTTAAACAAAGTAAAGTAATTCAAAAGATCTTTTCTGCGCGAAGGCTGACAAGCTTCTTACCAATTTTCACCAAAGTTGAAAGAAATTGGCACTTTGTGATCACTCCCGAGACAACAAATCAGTCGCGTTTTACGTTGATTCAACGTCTAGTAGACGATGAAGATCTACTAGATGAACAAAGCGACTGATTTGCTGTCTGGATTCTTTTTTGCATGAGTGATTTTTTATACACAGCAACCATAAAATAATAGTTGAGAAGGAGCATTCTTCCTGGCGTCAGCACTACCTAACTACTCACTATAGAACAGTGAGCATTGTATTTCGCTAACCATACCGGTGTAGCCTCCACGCTAGCAATTCTGCTCAACTCGACTGCCGAAAAAACATAGAAAAATATTAAGCTGTTAAAGTGGTAAGGGTAGTGCAAACACACTCAACAGCGTAGCCTAATATAGCCTATAATCCAGAGTGGCAAAATACTGTATTGTGTAGGATTTGATCTATGACCAGGTAGGCTGCAGTGGAGTTTCCTCATAGGCTCAGACTATCGTTTTTTTACCAGGCGGTTATTGTCGAAGAAAAGTTTTAAAGCATCATGATTTGATACTGATATCCTAAACTGATTGATTGAATTTTTATCCTCGGACTGGGAAAGCTTCTTGCAGAGCTTAATCCTGGCAGTTTCGCATACTTGTAGAGGCTTTGAATCACTGACGCAGGCCTGGTCACCGAGATTGACAAAGTGAAGTTTCCGATTGTTGAAGTCATGTTGTAGGGAAATTATTCCATCCATTAGATGCAGCGGAATGGAGAGCAGTCCTTAACGTGCGTTGCTCAAGCGCACACCCCGAGAGTCGAACCAGCGCCGCTTGATCTTGAAGCTTCTTCGTTCCAGATGTGACGCGCTAACCAACTAAGCTATCAAGGCGAAATCTCTTGATAAAGGACTCTTCTTACTGGATGGATTGTTGAGTGCAGTTAGACTTCAGTGTTGCTAAATACGACATAATTTTACTTAATTATTCGTCTCATAACAATGGATGCAACATTGTTAACGTGTATTAACAACGTGTATTGAATCGCGCGGCGCAAGTAAAACTTCATATTAAGGCGATTAACTATAACCAGATTTGAATTATTTTGTCTATATCATTCTCAGAAACCGTCAGCTTGAATACAGTTAACGTTGCAGATTGTGACAGCTATCTTGTCCTGAGAGGCTGCAGGAGGATTTTGATTTGTTGGAAACATCGAATCTCTTAAGGCCGTGTTATCCATCCACTACATTTTTTCGAATGATAGATAGATTTTTCTTTAAAAGACTTATTCGCCTGGGCTTCAATTACTGAAAGTAAAAGTGATGCTGTAAGATTCCAATAAGAATAACCTCTCTCTGGATCCTCTTGATATGCTGCTCTTGCCCGCTCGGATCAACCTCGTGTTGCTTTGATCACATCGATAAACACAATTTTCCGATCAACTCGATGCGACCTCCAAAGTTTCATCCCACCATTCTATATTTTTCCTGGTAACGTAGCCTAGTCATATCTACGCTTTGATCGCTAGTCCTACCGATTCAGCTGGACGAGTCTGCCCCAACGTCTGGCCAGTGCACATACGTGCTCGTTGGTTCAACGTGTGCACTTCTCAAAAGTATACAATATATTCCCACCTACATTTCTTTTTTTTTACACCAATTAATTGAGCCTTCGCTCCAGTTTTTATATAATTTTCGTCTCCCACAAGAGTTTAAATTTTCCTTGTAGCTACACCCGCTCTGCTTACGGCAGACCGGTATAGGAGTCAAACGTACCTGTGTTACGGTCATGTGATGGAGACATGGGCACTGCCAGCTTTAAACCTACTATCGATACCAGTCACCCTACACGACGGGCTACACGGCCCGTCGTGGGCCGACCTTTTTGCATTTGCAGAAAGCTAAGCCCGTCTACCTGGCTAGCTCTGCCATTCTACATTTTTGCGTAAGAGTCCTATACAATTTTTCGATCCACACTTTCCTTCCACAGGTACCTAGACTCCCCAGCCTGGCCCCGCGACATAAGCTGGTGGACTTCCCTTCCGAATGCATCGCCACCCCAAAATCACGCCACCCCCCACTGCCGCGGGGCGTGGCAGGCCAGTTTTTTAAAGTCTTTGACCTGGCTAGTGGCTATGCTTTTTGTGTTCTTCTCGCCGTGTCAATCATTTGAAATCGGTGGACTGTTCTAATGACCCTTCTGCTGTCATTATGAGCAATGTTCATCTAAGTACTTGAAAGTTTAAGCGATGTTAAGACGACTCGGCTTTGAAATACGTAATTAATTAAGCTAGAACAAATTAGGCTACTCATGCTGTTTTTGGGTTTAAAGAAAACTGAAAGTGATAGATAAGAGTAAAAGGGGAACTTATACTGTAAACATATTTGTAGTCATGTGGCCTATTTTTTTACTTGATTATTATCCTGAACCTATTTCTTTTATGCTGAGCGGGAGTAAGATTTTGTGACATTGTTTCAACGCACGTGTGACAAATTTGCAGAAAAAAATCTATTTAATGAGCCACCCAGCTGATTTCTCCAAATGCTGTTCCGTAGCATATCCAAGCACATGTACTGCATGAACTCTTTTTAGGAAACCAGTGTTTTTAGGGCCATGGATACTAGTTTAAACAGCAACGCCGATATTACTGCTAATAAAAATGAGAACCAAGAAGCAGAAAATTCAAGCAATACGAAAGTAAGACGTGTGAATGTACCAACACAAAAACGTGATTACACATGCACTACACAATAACTAAGCTAAGCTCAAACTTTGAGCGCGATAATTTTTGTCCAGAAGTTGAATTTTTTATTTTGCATGTTAAGTTAATTTCAACAACATGGTCCTGTGTTTTGCCATGCTAGACTGGTAGTCACTACCTGGTCTAGCTCCCTGAAGAAGTCAGTCGTATCTGATTGACGAAACGTCGGAATAAGAGCAGATTATCACTTCATACATCGTGTAATAGTTTAACTTAATTTGCACCAGTAGTACGCATCATGTTATTTAACTAAATGCCTGGTGAAGAGCCTCATTCAATTTTCAGAATGTAGCCTATCGTAAAATTAAACTTTCACTGTTTTACTTTTGTAGCAAGATGACGAAAATGCAGTGGATCCTCTGCAAATCAAATCAAACTCGGGTATTGAACCGATGGAAATCGAAGAAAATCAAGAAAAAAATCGAAATAAACGTCAAAACTGGCCTATTTTTAGAATACCCAATACAGTGGTGAATGAAATAAAGGAATGGTACAGGCAAAACAAAGAATTTTGCATTCTAGTGATTGCTCTTCTTTTGTTTAGCGGTGAGTGCACTCAAGTAGACTAAATCTTTTTCTGTTTAAAGATATCAAAGTATTTTAATTATTTTTACGGAAATTTGGGGTTTTTGAATGGCTGAATCAATGTAGGCTATAAACATGGGCTGTCAAAATTCGTTTTGGGCACGACAAACCACCACAACAGGTTGGAAGACTACTGCATATTCTGGGAGTGCTGAAATTTAAGCAAGAGTACAAACATCCTTTGCAAACAAACACTTGAATCGAACAGAGCAAAAACAAAAACAAAGTTTCGAGCTGCTGTGCTAATCCAAGCATAAATCCTGCTCTTCAAGACAACAGATTTCAATGATTACTGTTGGGCACATTGAATTTTTGATGAATTCTATACGTTATGCGACGCAAAACAAGCCATCTTAACGTATTTTACAAATTAACTTGTTCACAATTAAAATGTGCTTGGGACAGCGGATTCTAAAGTGGTCCAAGTCAAAACAGTGATTTTGTGATAATCGAGTTTGGAGATTCGTGCTGTGGTGGACGTCGTCGCTGAAGGTTTGCAATGTATATTAATCTTCATTAGGGCATATACGACCTTTATTAAAATAAAGATTGCAAACCTTCAGTGGCAATGTTTGTCGTAGCATGGGTCTTTGAACTTGATGATCTCAAATCCACTTTTTTAATTTGGGCCACTTTAGAATCAGCTGTCCCTTATTGTTTTCTTTCGTACGGCAGCATACATTTTCAAACTTTAATTTTATGTACGGTACGTTAAAGCTACTTTCTTTGAGGGTGGGCCATGCCAAGGTGCGCGAATTGTCAGTGAAGCAACAAAACAACTTTAGAAATTGGGGTTGTACAGAGTTTGTCTTTTTCTTTACTCAGGTGAACATTGAAACAACTGCTAAAGACATATTCTGACGTAGGCGACTTTTGTTTTAAATTTCTTCAACTGAACTCTCTTTGTATCGCCCCGATAGCTCAGTTAGTTAGGCTCCGGACTTCACTAACGAAGAAGCTGTAAGATCAAGCACGCTGGTTCGACTCCTGGGGTATACAAACAACTCGTTTTGAGGACTGCTCTCCATTCAGCGGCTAGTGGTAGATGAAATAATTCACAGAGAATGGCAATTCAATAATCGGAAACTTCACTCTGTCAAACTCGGTGACAAGCCTGCGTCAGGTTCAAAGCCTCTGCAAGTATGCAAAACTGTCAGGAATAAAGTCTTAAAGAAACTTGAATAAGCTCTCAGTCCAGGGATAAAAATTCCCTCAATCAATTCATGCTTTTATGCATTTATTGTGTCTACTTTCATGATGAAATACAGGCTAATCTAGTAGTCACGTTTCATTTCAGGGTTGACAACATACATGACGGTTGTTTTGATATGGAATTTTGAAAGAGCCACAACACTTCTTGTCATTTGGTGCTTGTTTGTGGGTTACAAAGGCTATGCATTCATTCGTGATAAATTCGGCCAAAAGATTTTAGACTTTATGAAACCTGTATTTGGTGTCATCCAGAAAAACGCAATGTGGTTGAAATGGTACGTTTCTTTCAAAGACTTTAGAAATTTGAATTTTTCTCATAGTGTGAGTTCGACAACAATAGATCTTTTGGGTGGTGGAAATGCGACTAAAAATATTTGATCTAATGCGTTGTACTTTTTAAAGCTACTTTATGTTGTAAATAAGTACTGTAAATGAATAAGAACCTTGAATGGATGTGTGTTGGTGTTTTAAGCTTTGCACAGTCCATAATAGTTAACTTTTCTTTTAAAAAATAAATGTTCCTAGGCAGCCACCTTATCTGGTCCAGATCTTTACCAGATCGGGTACGGATTTGACCAGATATTTACCAGATCTGGGCCAGATAAAAAGGCTGTCTTGCTTGTTTCTTTAGTTGAGACGATATACACTAGTAGGCCTATATAAGCCAGGGGCGTAGGCAGCACAAAATTTTGGGGTAAGGGAGCAAATCAATATTATTGCAGACTTCAGTGAGCGCGGCAACGCATCGGCGAAGGCAAAGCAACGGGTAGGTCTCGGGGTCCTCCCCCAGCAAATTTTTGAAAAGAATACCTTAAAATTGCGCATTCTGAGAGTACTTTCAGCTTAAATTAATAGGAAAATTCTGTCAAAAGATGCTGTAACACAGGTTGAAATGTTTATTTTAAATTTTTTTGGAGGGGGTGGAATTTCCCCTTTTCCCCTAACTACGTGCCTGATATAAGCAATCTAATAGTTTCTCCGATAGGGTTGTTATTGCACTTCTTGTGATTGGGTCGGCAGTTTGGATTGCACTGGATACTTCAAAGCGACCAAATCAACTGATTTCTGGAGCAGGGTATTTGATATTCTTGTTCTGCCTCTTTCTCATTTCCACCCACCCTTCCGAGGTATGACAATGTCGGACTGTTTTGAACACATATTTCGGAATATTTTGTGTTGTCGACGATTTTTTTCTTTTCATTCCGTTTTGTCTTGAATTAAATCACTTCAAAAATAGTTTTGTTCTGATCAGAATTCATTTCAAACAGTCCTGATACAAATAAACGACCAATTATTTAACTAAGCAACAGTTAGTTAGTTGTGTTACTTTTTAACAGCAAAAACTGACTTTAAAATCCATTACTTTTGCTGTTAAATGAAACAGGTGAATATAACAAGTTGAGCTGTTAGGCAGGTTGGAAGTCAATTCACCTTGTGGCCGAGTGGTTAGCACGTTGGGCTCGCAGTCGAGAGCCTGCGAGTTCGACTCCAGCCACCCGCACTTGCTGTTGTTTCTCTGGGCAAGAAACTTTACGGTGATAATTGCCTCTACCCAGTGATCGATTTCGAGTAATGGGTAGTACCAAATTTAAGTCATAAGTAGAGTAGACAACCGGAAACAGACATTGTCGTCGGCTGCAGCGTGAGTCAGGTGTACGCCGGAAGGCGCACACCGATGCATAGCGCTCAAGTCCGCTTTCCCGCAATGCAGGATAAAGATATGAAAAACAAACAAACAAACTTTTCTCAGTAATATGAATATGAAATGCAAAAATTTATAAAAACCTTCATAAGCTGCATACTGTATATGTAGAATAACTACATTAAAAAATGGAAAAGTTTATTATTTTTTAACTTTGATACTGCGTAATAAAATCATTTTTTACTTTTATGCTTCTATTTGAAATTGCAATTAAGTTTTACAATGCAGGTGAAATGGAGGCCTGTTTTCTGGGGACTCTTCATCCAAATATGTCTCGCTCTGATTATTTTACGAACAAAAGGTGGATTTGACGCTTTCGATTGGCTTGGAAGATTAATTCAAAATTTCTTGGACTTTACCAACACTGGTGTGATATTTTTATATGGAACTGGATATGCAGAGCATTTGTTTGCGTTCAAGGTATAGCTTTGTGGAAATCTATTTGTAGCCTACTAGTAACATTTTCGAATGTTCTGTGAATTTTCGTGAAAACAAAGCTATGCTAATTTATTTCTACACCTACGTTTGCTTAATATTACAGGTTTCTCTTTTGCATGTTTTTAGCACCTTTTTGACTAAAATTGGTGAAACAATCTGTAAACTTTACTTTGATATAGTGATTCAACCTACTTGAGTTCACATTAAAGGCATACTAAATGAAATTTTCAAACGGAAATTAAGCATTAAAATGCGTAAACTGAACATTCAAGAATACATTTAAAAAAAATTACCGAAAAAAATTTGTTTTCAATGGCACTGGCAAGGCCCAAAGTCCAATGTTTCATTTATTTTTAATTTTTTCAAAATGACCAAAAAGTGGAAACACTCCTGGAGGATACGTCATTATCGACAGCAATAAAAACCCCATAAACATTGGCTGATTTGGCTCGTAAAAACACGAGAAATATACGTGTATTACACGAGTTTCCTCAGAATTTCACGTGTTTTTCACGACCAATGTTTATAGGGAAAAGCCACGTTACCACATCTGATGTTTTAACATCAGATCTGATGTTTTGAGCAAACTGTCTGATGTTTTGATGTTGAAATCTGATGTTTTGATGTACATACATACATAGCCTATAGTTAAATCGCCCGCAGTAACAACTATTGCTCGATCAGCTGACTGGTAGTCTATAGTGACCTAGACTGTACAGTCACACGCTTCGCTGCTCACGCCCATTCCCGTTTTAAAAGCTCTGACAAAACCACAAGCGGAATGCTGATCAGACCGCAATGCGGAAAATTTTTATTGAAAATCGCTTTATGATACCATGTTAAGGACAAAGAACGTGTACAATCGCCAAGTCAGGTTTTCTTTAGTATCCCTTTAAGACCTACATATTTTTTTTTCTACATTAGAGTCTCATGGGTAGGTGTTTTTCTACTAACCGCCTTGGCTTGTTGATGTTTGTCAAAATTAGACTGAGAGGCTACTAGAGAAAAGTCGAATTTTGGCACCATCATCATCAATGGGCATAATAACGCTGTTAATAATTTATTATGATATTATAGATTCTCGCAATCGTGATATACTTCAGTGCCTTTGTTTCTGTGATGTACTATCTTGGAGTTGTGCAATGGATACTTCTCAAGCTTTCTTGGTTGATGCAAATTACTCTTGGAACATCAGCAACTGAAACAATAGTGGCAGCAGGTATTGAATGGATTGTCGATTGTAAGTTTTTGCAAGCTTTGGTGTAATTTATAATTATTTTGCAGTATAAGTTGGTGTAATATTTTGTAATATTTTGGTGTATAATTATTTGGCTAGTGACGACTTGCTCAATTACTCTAATCAAAGTGAACGTGAAATGTCAATAGTAGGCTATACAAGAAAATGAAGGATAGGTTTTCCAAAAGTCGTTCAGCCAACTCATCACAAAACTCAACAACTTTGTTGCGGAAAAATTGCGGCAGGCTTTTGTTTCTAAATTCCCAGACCGGTTCAGTTTGCTCATTCGCCACTGCCCACAACAACTAAAAGTTTGTAAAATGTAAAAGTTGCCGCCCAATTTAATTGCCAACGCAAATAATGCGTTTCAAACAGTAGCCTAATGTCCAGCTTCGACGGACTTACTATAAATGAGAATGCCATTTAGCTGCTAAACATGTAGCCTTTTAGTATAATTTAATACCTGGGGAACCGTCTCATTTTTGTAAGTTATTTACAAGCTTGGCTCAAATTTTCTTGGCTTATTAAAATCCTTGGCTCAAATTTTCTCTTATATCTGTTTTAATGATAACTAGGCATTCGTATATTTTAGCAAACATATTCATCGGTCAAACCGAAGCTCCTCTTCTAATCAAACCGTTCATAAAAGATCTCACGTCATCGGAATTATTCGCAGTCATGGTTTGTGGGTTTGCAACTGTGGCTGGGTCAACACTGGGAGCTTATCTAAGTTTTGGTGTAAGTTTGCAGTCACCTTGTTGGCCAATGCAGTAGGCTACTCAGTGTTAAAATAAAGTTCATGAATGATATTAAGAATTCATAAGCTGTTCATGATATAGCCAACAATCATTAGATTGCGAAGAAAGACGTTCTTCCCGGCTATCAGCACAAGGCTGATTACTCACTAGCACAGCGAGCAGCAGTAACGCTTCGCTAACCAGAACGGTGTAGCTTCCACGCTAGCCATAAAGACCTCCAATTAAACGTTTAAGTTATTTTGGCAGCCGATTGTAGCATCGAATAGACAGCGATAGACACGTGTTTCGCCCATGAGGCTGGGCTCATCAGTATCGCACCGTATTCAAGCCACCGTACTGAATACGGTGCGATACTGATGAGCCCAGCCTCATGGGCGAAACACGTGTCTATCGCTGTCTATTCGATGCTACAATCGGCTGCCAAAATAACTTAAATCATTAGATTATTATCCTACGGTCACATTATTTGCAGAAACGTAGTTGAGTTTCGAGCGACAAAGTAGCTTCTTTCTCTTGCTTATGAGACAGAAATTCAGGCAACATCTGCCAATTGCTGCAACCAGTGCAATGTCTTCATATCAGGGTCTATGAGATCCACCTACTCTGCAGGTCGAAACGCTGGACAATGATTTATGATGGGCAGTGTTGTTTGAGATTCGACAAAGTAGCTAATGTGTAACTTCACTGTTGTTTCAAGGGGGTAAGCGTATTTGAAAGGTTCATTGGTAACATTTATTTTGGGCGTAAAAAATAATCTAAAAAAAAGCAAACCAGTAAAATATTGAATTTTAAATAAGAAGTCGTTGTTTTTTTTGTATTGTAAGTTAGAAGTCTATTCTGTGCAATGGCTGAATAGGTCATTGTTTTAAATGTGTAGCAGATATAGTAATGTTACTTATTGTTGCATGCCAATTCAGAATGTGCACTGCAGTAATTCCGCAAAGTGGCTTCAAAAACAAACGCATTTCTGATATTTTGTACACAGTTTACCCGGGTAGGCTACTTGGCAGTGACATGTTTGATTTTGTCGCGCTTCACTAACAAAGCTTATTCTTGCCTTCAATTTTGTGCTATGTCTGACTTAGCTTGTGTGTTTTTCAGATTGATCCTGTCCATCTCATCGCGGCTTGTGTTATGTCCTCTCCTTGTGCATTAGCTGTGGCAAAACTAGTTTCACCTGAAACACAAAAGTCAAAATTTACTAGTTCTAGTGTAATTGCACTAGAAACAGGGTAACTATACTTTTGTAATGTTTCAATGTTTTTGAATACGGAAAAGCTTGGGTGCTCATTAGCACAATATCTACTGGCCTATATAACACTGTCAATTCTTGCTACACTCGACTGCCGAGAAACATAATGTTACCTACGTAAAATATTTTTCCATATTTTTTTCATTTTAGGGCTGGTGAAAGAAACGTGATTGATGCTGCAGCGCAAGGGGCTTCAGTTGCCATCTTTTTAGTTTTAAACATTGGAGCAAATTTGATCGTCTTTCTTTCGCTACTGGCTTTGTTAAATGCAATACTGAGCTGGTTTGGAGGGATGGCAGATTTCCCGCAGCTTAGCTTCGAGGTATGCTGTTACCTTCACCCTTTGAATAAGTTTAGATTATTATTTAACTGCTTTTATTTTTTCATATGTATAATAAAATAAAAATGATAAAAAATTGCTATCACGCATTATCAATTCACATCAATGACTATGTCAATGGGTTTAGGATCATAGCCTTGCATCTGAAGAGAAAAACTCTTTTTTTTTTACTTATTGTGTTTCACATAGGCTACTATTTTACTGTAGGTTATGGTTTCCCGGTTAAATTTTCCAATGTCTTACAATCATGCTAGATCCTTTGTTTTTTGTACCAAACTTTACCTTTCGATTTTTCGCACTATGCATTTTTTGCAGTTAATTTGTTCCTACATATTCATACCTATTACCTACTTGATGGGAATAGAATGGGCTGACTGCTTTAAGGTAAGAGGTAGACTATAAGTTGCCTAATAGCTGCTATGAGTGGTAGCATGTTAATGTGCATCCTAGTCTAGCCAACACATAAATATCTAAGTTGCATAGACCAGATCGGAAAATGGGAGTGAAGGGCATTTAATTCCTTTTCCTCAAAAATGATATAAAAAGTGTTTGTTAAAAAAATCTACTCATGAATGAAAGCATGATTGTCGCTATAATTAACCAATTACAATTTAATTTCTTGTGCAGTGCGCTGAGTTGTTGGGTGTTGACATATTTCTCAATGAATTTGTCGCTTATGACTTACTGGGAGCGATGAATAAAGCAAGAGACGCAGGAACCATCCCAAGAGTTGATCCAATTTCAGAATCAGTTAATTGGATAAGTGAGAGATCAGAAACTATCATGACCTTCGCCCTGTGTGGATTTGCCAACGTGAGCTCAATTGGAATTGTTCTTGGTGGATTAGGTAAGTGTAGAAATACTTTTTTAAAGGTGGTCCCATTCTTGATTCAAGTGTCGGGTAGGCTATGAGTAGATAAGGTTCTCACTGTACTAAGCTTTCGGCACTAAGGAGAATAGGGTGGCCAGTTCTTTTCTCTCGGCCACCTTTACTTCAGCAACTACGCCCACCCAATTTATTACACCCTAGGTAGAGGTGAGCGGTGTTTTGTGAACAACCAGCATAAGCCGGGAGTCGAACCAGGTTTGCATAATTGGAAAACCAACGCCTTATCCGTTGCGTCATCCCATCGGTAGAAACACTTTAAAAAAGTTATAAACTATTTCTCGCAAAATTTTTAAAAAAGAAATTGAATTAATTCGCAGTAGCCTACTGTCAAACAAATTAAATATAATTTAAAGGTTTCCAAACACTGGACCCTCAACTTTGCTGATGTATTTGTCTATGCTTAGGCTACCTGCTTTCTCGAAGTATGGCCATTGGCCAACTACTTTAAAGTTCTTAGCAGTCACCTATATGTCTTTCATAGCCAAGTTTTAACTGGCGAATTTACAATTTTTCCAGAAAAAATGCCATAATGTTAAATATGAGTCATAATGGCACGCTCCGGAGCAATTGGAAGGTCTCCTCACTTTTACAGTCTCGTTTTACAAGGAGTTACACCCATGAGATGTTACACTCCTGTTCCCATTGGCAACACTTTGTGAGAATTTGTATTGTTTTGTAGGAAGTTTAGCTCCGAGCAGAAGAGGAGAAATGGCGGAGGTTGTTGTTAAGGCGATTTTAGTTGGAATTGCTGTGAATGTCCTAAACGGATGTGTTGCAGGTAATGCCTGTGCTTGTTTCATAAACAATTGGGTGGTAAAAGCTCAAGGGCATAACCGTAGGAGATGATGGGGCAGGGGGGAGGGGCGGTCACTCCCCCGCTGAAAAAGAAACGTTGCGAATTTGGGCAAAAATGTCCAGTGATTTGGGCAAGTCAATCTTACCATGATGTTTCGACGTCTCACTAGTTTATAGACTTTACATGATTGTTATAAGTTAATTTATGAGATGCTTTGATATTTTCCAATGAATGTAAAATGCGTTATCATCGATTTTGGAAACAATAGCATGTGATATTGCAATTTGAGCAAAATGATAAGTTTCAGTTCCACAACTGCAAAAAGTAACTGTAAAAAAGCACAGTTGGCAAACAAAAGTAAGCTTATCATTGATTTTCGTTAGATTGCTATAGATTCATTGATTGAATCTTTATCCTTGGACTGGGAAAGCTTCTTGCAGAGCTTAATCCTGGCAGTTTCGCATACTTGTACAGTAGAGGCTTTGAACCATTGACGCAGGCCCGGGGACGCAGGAGCTAACCATGTCAAATGTAAGTAAGTGTATTCCAAAATAAACGTGCAATTGAAAGATTTGTAATATCCACGAATTTCCCCAATTGCGCAATTACGCAGTAGGAATATTTCCTTAAACCGCAAAATCCTTGCTCTTAATCACGATTTTCGTCGGTATGTTTGAAGTTGTTATAGTTTTCAACTGAAATTAATATTTTGTGAAGTAGACGCAAGTAGCCTACCGGTAGCTACAAGTGATTACCACCAAAAATATATATATTCAGACTTAAAGAGTGGGAATTAAATTCAGAATCAGAATTAAATTCGTGGTTAGGGAAATCACCATAAATAAGTTGTCATTTTAGTTTTTTTCAATGTAAATTCACCAATACTGAGTTTTTGGACTATCTTCATAATGAAAAGATTGAGCTACTTTTGGTCTGACCTTTTATTGAAGTTCGGCTGGAGTTTTTCAAGTAATCTGGCGCCATGGATATTCAGCAATTGTTATCCAGTTATTGCTGAAGTCTCGATTCAAATTGTTGTTGAATCCAGTTATGCTTAATATATATATTTTTGTGCCACACAAGAGTGTTTCAATTTGATGGTTTATTTAATGGGGACACAGACACTAGACAGGTCTAAATGCAGGTTAAATTTAAGTTAGCCTTGTTTTGCTGGTGTACGTTTTGTTTCCTGTTTTTTCTTACTCGGCCAAGTTGACGACTTTAGAGTTATTATTAGACTGCACTACCTCAGAAGTTGTGAGTAGTTTTGTGTTTTTGAAAATATATAGGCTATTCAAAGACAAAATTTGGGAAAACTTTGAAAAATTTGGGTAAATTTTGTTCGCTCCCCAAAATGTTTTACATTCTTACGGCTATGCTCAAGGGCGAAACACCATGGAAACTAGGATGGGCTGCTCCTGCTTTCCAATAACATCCCTGCATAGTCTGCTGCACAAATATGGGTATAGCGTGATAAAAGGATGAGCTTTGAATCACAACTGCTGAAAGGACGACTAAAAGTAGCTCACGCTTTTGCTAAGAAATCGAAAGTGATGATAATACAACTCTTGTTTAACAGTTACATTGATGCTAGCCTATTGGTTTATCTGTGCACTAGCAAGATAAAAACTGTTTTTGTTTTCTTTCTAACAGAGTAACTTCACTTGATTGTCAAAGTCGAGTATAAACAACATTTGTTGAAGCAAAAACCCCTCCATTATAGTTTATATTCTTAATTCTTTTAAACGTATGCTATGAACAATTTACTCTTCAGGCTTTTTATACGAGCCAAGATCTATTGTTTGCGACAAAATGTTGACCACCACAAACTGGAGTTATTCGGTTCCATCCAGATTATATGAATGCTGCTCTAAAGTTTTAAACGGGTGAGTAAAACAGATTTAAAACTGTTAATTAGACTGCAGTTACCGAGGATACACAATACACCTTCTATTAATTATTATCTTTTTTATCCCCTCACCCAAAAAAACAACTGCGTATTTTGATTGGATGTTTTCGTCCAATCTCGCCAGACTGTGAAGTAGACTAGTTGTTAACCATTTTTGTAATGTAATAAACGTTACTGAAAGGTAGCCTCAAACACACGGTTTAATGGATTGAACTAGCTCACCCGAGTGCTCCATAAAAATCGCTGTAGACGACCTAAAGAGCTTTCTCGCTACCAAATCACGACAATCGTTAGTGCCAGCTGCAATTCAACTGCTCAACTCATCCAGCAAGTTTAGTTCTGTTAACGTGTGTATATTGTTTAAATAAAACATTGCTTGCTCACTTTAAATCCACATTGATGTGTTATAATGACAACACAGTTTGCAGCTTCATAGTCTACACAGGGCCGTCACTATCAGTTGGGATCCTGATGTAAATCCATTATTGGGGCTCATTTTTTTGTCCATAATATTCAATTGGACTGCTGTTCTCAGTACAGGAATCATTGCGTTTGTTTCTATTTTATTTTTAATTTTTCGTTTTAAATTTTTTTTAAATTTAGTCATTTGCTTATTCTTCGTCGTGTGAGCCTCTGGGGCCGAGGGTCTATCCTTTCATCATCCCAGATTCATGATGTTTTCGGAATACACTGGAAGCAAAAACGTATCAAAAGGAAATCCGACTCATGACACTTAAAGCCACAAAATCTTTTGCAATGAATGTAATAGACTTACAATCTTCTTGTACAAAAGTTGTAATCGCAGCTTCAATTATCTTCGTATAGCTTTAAATGTTTATGTGTACAGAACAGCAGACACTTAAACATTTTGTTTATGTTCTGATGTTCTGTTTGAATAATGAGGCAAGTAAGTAGGCCTAGTGATTGGAAAGGAAAAAAAAGCTAAAGCTAAGATTTAGCTTACCAAAGACAACAATTGAAATAATACTACTCGAAGGAATGGATCAACACAGATCGTTGTGATACTTCAAATAGAATTAATGGCACGATAGTGTCGTGGGAGAGGAAACATGCTGTACTCAGGCACAAATTTAGGAGGGCAGAGCGTGTAGTTGCTTCAGAACCCCCTTTTGAAGGGCCTCTCGACGTGGAAAAATGTGATTTTGTGTTATTATTATTATTTTCTCTCAGCCTTTGAAGTTTCCGCAAAATGCCTCCTTTCTCTTTCAAGGTTAATTTTTAGTCATAAGGTAGTGACTGAGCTTGGTGTAAAGGCATTAGAGGTGTGGGTGACTTTCAAGTTACCTTGTAAAGTTTTTCACGGGGCCCAACAAAATTTTTGCACGGAGCCCCCCGATCTAAAAGTGCCCCGGCCCCCCATCAGCTAAACCCGGCCCTGGCTGTACTAATAATTCTGTAATAGTTTTATAAAAATCAAATCAAATAGACGTCGCAACTAAGCCTTGCTAACAAAAGGTGAGAACATATGATTATAATCAATACTTGCGCAAATTGAATACATAACACTGGTCTACAAAAAAAAATTTTCTGCGGTTTGGAATTTCACAACTGATTTCAGGTAATTTTGGGGTGCTGAATCCGAATCTGAACTCAGATTTTTACTATCACATCAATTTTTTGAGATATGATAACAAAAATACTTTATTTTTGCCAAAATTGAAAGATTTGGCGTTGCCTTTACTACCAACATATGCAGTGGTTTAGCGAAAGGTTAGTGTTAGACAGGCCAAAACAGCTTAAATAAGGTTACTGAACAAGCATCCTCATAGGCCTGCCTAAATCTTTGTGGTTTCATGGAAAACATTGACGGGGGAGGGGGTCAGTTATACTTTTAGCTTCCCGTTGAGCTTGTTATTACTGCATGGTTAATAATGTTGCTTAGAAAACAAATTGGCATCAAAATTGTAGTTTGTGGGTGTATTTCAGCCACTTATGCACCACATGGTCTGGATTTCTGGATATAGTAGAATGTGTATGTGTGATCATCGCAACGTCAAATTTTCCACTTTTGACAAAAGCAACAATTTGTTGTTATCATATCTCACAAAGCTGACGTGATAGGCAAAATCTGAGGTCAGATTCGGATTCAGCACCCCAAAACTACTCTAACTCAGTTTTTCAAAGTTCATGCGCAAAATCGTGTAGACCAGTATAATTGTTTAGCCCAATAAGAATTAAAGAGCGTAGATAATAATTATATCCTATTCACTTGAACAGAAGTTAACGAATAAAATAAAACATGTTAGTGCAAATTATGCACAGTAATTGACTTGCCTGAAATTTGAAAATTTTCTGCCTTGCTTTTGGACCAGCAAACTGCTTAATGTCTTTTCTCAAATTTAAACTATTAGCTTTGTTTGTTTTCCACCAATATTAGAGACAAACACCTAAGTCATTCTATTGAGACGTAGCTTTGAGGAAAGTTTTTGGTCAGTTTGACTTTGAAAAAGATCTTTCTTTGTGGCAACTGTAATAGCTACATCATGTGTGCCGTACAAACGCGAGAATAAGACGTTACAAGCGATAGCCTACAAGTTTCACAATCCAAAAAGACCCCATTTTTTGGCAGATTTTAAATGAGTAATCTTTTCTTAAGAAAGGCCCGTTGTAGAAAAATCCTGCCACCAGAAAAAATCTTTGCATTTCAGCCGACTCAGAAGGTTTATCTTTATTTGTTTTTTTAGAGGGGAAAATTTTAACGCGACATGCAATTGCTGCAACTACAATTGGAATGAGACAACGTTCTATCTGAACTGTTCGATGACTACTTGCTAAAACAAGCTTGAAAGACTAGGATTTGATTTGTATACATCGTGCAAATGTCAATTGTATTGACTGCATTTTAACGTCGTCTGAAGCATTCCTTTTTGATGAGATTTTAACACTTCAGAACATAGTGAAGTCGTATTGAAGAGACCAAACTGCCGCTATTGAAATAACGCCCAGTTTGGCTGCGGTTGGCAAGCACCAAGTATGTTAGCATCCTCAGGAGTGGAATGATAGACATGTCATTTTAACAATTTCCCAGAAATTGGTGATATGGCATGATTTTTGAAATTAGCTTTTCTTTTTATTGGCAAATCATCTGTATATGACACTTTTGGGTAAAATAATAACTTTGCTCTCGAGTTATTTCGTTCATACGCAGTGACCCAAAATGTCGTTTTGCAGTTGCTTTTTACTTTAGACCACAGCTTTCAGTAACAGGGGCTACAACCCCTTTTCTTTAATCAACAAGTGCTATAGACGGGTTATGTGCATGCATAGGCGCCACTTTTGTCGCTTCTTCCTTTTTCTCGACCTTTGCTATGTTGACGTGTATTGTTTTTCGCTGTGATGGTCAGAAATAAAAACAACTGAACTGAACTGAGTTCTTGCTTGTTGTAACAGTCGAATTCTACAAGATCATAAACTGACCTTGCATCCAACAACTGTGCTTCTCGCCTGACAAGAACGGCTCCAAGGTTCAAACTGATTCAAGCTGACTAAAAGTTTATTCAAGTAGCCTACACACGAAGACACTTACTTGCAATCCACGAACAAATAATCAACCGTCATCAGTATGAAATTTTAGAAAATGTGACCGTCCACTGCTCGAGTCAAAACGCAAAAGGACGATTCCGATAAATGACCAACAGAGATTAAAACTCGTGCGGCTGGAGGTCAATGAAGCGTGACAATTAAACCAAAACATTAAAATTAAAAAGGGATCGCAAAAATCGTTTCTTACACTTGTAAGCTTAAAGGCTATCTCATGTTTGAAAAAAAAGATGTTGGCGTTCTGAACTGGTGGGTAAATGTCGTCATAGAAACAAATTCCTTTTGATTTTCACAGGTTATAATTTTTTAAAAATAAATTTCATTTGATTTTTACAGGTTTTACAAAAACAAATTTCATTTCATTTTTTCAGGTTACTACAGGTTCATCATCATTTTGTTCCTTTCTCGTATGGAAGGTTGGATACAACGCGCCATTGTTCTCGACCATGAGCTGTGCGTACTGCACATTCATAAGTTAATTTTGTCCATTTTGTGATGTTTGTTGTCCAAATCATTCTTGGTCTGCCTTTACTTCTTTTACCGTTTATCTTCCCTTCTATTAATGATCTTTGTAATGAATTTTGCCTTATTGTGTGTCCGAAATACTTCAATTTTCTTCTTTTGACTGTTTGTAAGAGCATTTTGCTTGAATTGAATTTGGAGAGTACTTCATCGTTAGTGATCTTTTGTTTCCATGAAATTTTTAACATTTGCCTGTATGTCCAGAGCTCGAAGGCATCGATCCGTTTCTCCATTTTTTGTGACATTGTCCAAGTTTCAGAATTGTATAAAAGGGTCGACCAGATATAGCATTTTAAGATCCTGAGACGAGTTGATAAATTTAAACGTTGATTGGTTAAAATATTTTTCATTTTTCCAAATGTAGTTCTTGCAATTTCTATTCGTCTAAGAATTTCATGGTCACACCTCCCATCTTCAGTTATTAAATGACCAAGATATGAAAAAGATTTTACTTTTTGTATAATTTCGTTGTCAATATATGGTGGGTGAAACTAGAATGGGTGAAACACCAGTGTCACAGGTGTTGGCATCAATTTGCTTGGTTTCGATGTGAACATTCTAATTGAGGCTTTGTGATAACGGATGGAGGTAGCTTTTCGTAATTCTGAGTTTTTTTTGCAGATTAGATTATGGTGATAATATTTAATATCTTTTCAGGAATTACAGGTTTAAAGGTTTTTTTTGCAGATTAAATTACAGTTATAATATTTAATATCTTTTCAGGAATTATCGATTCATTACTTTTGCATGTTTTTCAGACCTTCTGATGATCCGTTAGGTGAAACGCGCTGTTAAGGCCTCAGATAGTAATAACTATATTTGGTTTTAGTAAAGAGGTGACTTTCTACGACCGTAGACAGATAAAACCAAGCAACCACACGGCACTTAACATAATACATTAAACTGAACGTAAAGTACAAACGTTTTTGACTATACACATGTTAGCCCATTTCAAGTAACGAAAAATAACTGATTTTTTTATTTAGTTATTTTTCGTTACTTGAAAAGGGCTGACATGTGTATGGCCGAAAACGTTTCTACTTTATGTTCAGTTTAATGTATTATATTAAATGCTGTGTGGTTACTTGGTATTATCTGTCTATTTATGCAAATTGTTGGCTCGTTGTAATGTCCTCAATGCAGTGGTTTTGCACACGCAAAGGGTTGGTAAACAGATAAAAGCATTGCTGAAATTCTGAACAAGCTTGAGGCAGAAAAGTAAGAAAAAGCTCTCAATGAGAAAACTAGGCTCAATGAGAGATGTTTATATATGATGGACTCAGACAGCAAATCAACCGTTTTTATATTGATTCAACGTCTGCAGACTTTGCAGGCCCGGATTTAGGGGGGAAGAGGGTGCAAATGCCCCGGGCCCCTTAGGTGGAAAAAATGTGATTTTGTGTTATTAATTCTTTCAGCCTTTGAAGTTTCTGCAAACTGCTGTGTAGTGCTGGATTAATGCTACTGTAGACGTAGAGGTGGTTTTTGTACGGGGCCCCCAAACTAAACGTGCCCCGGGCCCTCCATCAGCTAAATCCGGCCCTGAGACTTTGAATTAATGTATAAAAAACGGTTGATTTGCTATGTGCAGACTGAGCTCAATGAGCCGGATAGATAATTACAGATTAGGCCAGGGGTCACCAAACTACGTCCCGCTGGCCAGAACCGGCCCGCGAACTGATTTCATCCGGCCCGCCACGTACTGTGGAAATTACAGCTGCACTACAATTCTGTACATGTGCTTCCCTTGGCATTAGCAACCGTCTTTGGCTTTGCCTTTTTGTGTAATAGAGACTTCTTTGATTTCGCTCTTGTAGTTCGTTGTTGTATGTTGAATTTGTACATTTTTCCACCAGGCAGCCTACATGTTGGTGTTCAGTTTTTATCATTAAACCATCTCAGATGGAGACAGCCTAGGCCAAATTTGGAAAAATGTAATGTTTTTTTCAAGAGCACGATGCCCTGTAGGTTGTAGTGTATCACAGCAGAGGATAACTTTTCCAGCAACCTTTCGATTTTCATCACAACTTTGCTCTTTGCTATTCCACCACTGACTTTGTTATTTTATTGTGTTCAATTCAAGTCAATGGAGATTCTAAATAGTGGCAGGCCTATATCTTTTCGCAATTTGCATCCGGCCCACAGCTGTTAATCTCGCAGCAATCCGGCCCTCAAATAAAAAAGTTTGGTAACCCCTGGGTTAGGCTACAAGGGCAAGTAGGCTACATGCCGATTTAATTTGAGTTTAAGATCTTGCGCTTATTGTTAAGCCTGAGTGTACATTTGAATATACAGTATAGTAGAACTCGCCTACAGTGACACTTTAATGGACCTTCGAAAACGTGTCACAACATCAATATATTGTCATTCTGGGTTTGTAGTTTATGAATCAATGTAAAAAAAACAACTGATGTTTGTTTATCTTTATCCTGCATTGCGGGAAAGCGGACTTGAGCGCTATGCATCGGTGTACGCCTTCCGACGTACACCTGACCCACGCTGCAGCCGACGACAATGTCTGTTTCCGGTTGTCTACTCTGCTTATGACTTAAATTTGGAACCACCCATTACTCGAAATCAATCACTGGGTAGAGGCAATTATCGTAAAGTTTCTTGCCCAGAGAAACAACAGCAAGTGCGGGTGGCTGGAGTCGAACACGCAGGCTCTCGACTGTGAGCCTAACGCGCTAACCACTCGGCCACTGCTGCCGACAATGTGCTGGCTTGGCCAAAACGTAGACAGAATCCGGTTGACGCTTGTGCTCATTGTCAAAGAACTGATGCACTACAACGCCAAGAAAGAAGGACTGATTTGCTGACTGGGAAGGGAGAATAAATGCATGGACAACACATGAAACCGCATTCAAACAAAAATCGCACCCAAACAAAAATATAATGACCATTGACCATTGCGTACTAGGGTTATTCAAAAAAACACTTTTTTGTCAAATTTCAGTGGGGACCCCCTGGAATTGTTAGGTTGCGTCTAAAAACCCCACAAACCAAATCTGAGCACGTTTGGTTCAGTATTAACCGTGCAACGTCAATTTGAAAATTTAGATTTTGGTTAAAATTTCCGAAAATTTTTTTATCCCCCCCCTTGAAAAAAAATTTTTTTTTAACTGTTTTTGCATTGCTTGCAATGGAATAGCTGTAAACAAACCTGTTAACGGTTTAAAAGCGAGTAGTCATGGTATAAATGTCACATTTTAACAATAGTTGTGAGGTTGTTTTATGCGAAAAATGGCTTTTTTGCATGTTTTCATGAACTTCAAATAAGTTGTTGAATGTTGATACAATGTGTGAATATTAACTGCACCATTTTTTGATCTTTGACATCACAAACCATTGTGAGTTGTCTCTCTCTTGTATAACATTATGTTGAGCTTCAAGTCTTGTGTGTAACGGGTAAGCTGCAGTCAACTAATCTTTTTGATTTTCTCATTTAGATATTATTCTAAAACAAAGATTTGTGAAAAATGATAGCTAGAGTTTGTTCCTGATTGCATAATTACTGTACAGTGCTGTAATTCTGCAAATTGGTTTATCTGCTGCCATGCATTCCACGCGTTCAAAAGATGTGGAAGTATTTTTAATCGGAAAGCCCAAAGATCAACCATTCTCTCAGTTACAATTGCCAACAAAGAGAGCTGTTTTACAAAGGTTTCTTTCCTATTTGAAAATTCAGAAAAAGCCAAGACAGGATGCTGTGGCCACAACATGCAGTGAGATTGAATTTCTGTGGAAAAAGATCTCTGGAGGATCCACACCTGAATATTCCTGTTTTCAGACCAGGAAAATAATCAAACTAAAACTGAACAAATTGTGGAACGAGCACAGAAAAATTGAAGCACAGGCTCGTAAACATCCCAAACAAGGTAATACGAGAAAAGAACAGTTTGACACTGATTTGGATACCCTTTTTGATATAGCAAAAGCAAATATTAAAGAAAAACTTAATAAAGAAGACTATGCTTTCGTGAAAGATCAACAAGACCAGCGAAAGTCTACATTTGGATGCAAAGATAAAGCATTGGAAAAACGCCTTCTGCGGAAAAGAAGAGCAGAAGAAGTTGAACTGGGAAGGAAAAACAAATCGGTGAAGGAGATGGAAATATTAAATTCTGTGGAGACTGACCTTGCTTTCTTAAGCAACAGTGATACTGATGCCAGTTCAAGCTGTGTGAGCAGAGAAGATTGGGAAGGTACATCCAACATGCCAGCGAAACCACAATCTGTTTCCTTAGAAGTGCCAAGGCAGATAACTAAACTGCCACAAGTCATAGCAGCTGCTGATCGCCATAAGATCTCAAGTAATGCATTAAATGATGTTTTGGCTGCATTAATTAGAGAATGCCATGGCGATGTTAACGATTTTGTTTTGAGTACCAGCACCACATTAAGAGCAAGACAAGTTGTTCGCTCAACTGAATTCGAAAAAATCAAGGAACAATTCAAAAATACATTAAAATCAGAATTCTTCGCCATACACTGGGACGAAAAATTGCTAAGAGAAGGCAACGACTTTCAAGCAACAGAACACATTGCCATATTATCCAGCCATGGTGATGCAGTAAAGTTGCTGGGTACTACGAAGTTAGAAAGTGGATCAGGCTTGAATCAAGCTATGTCGATTAAAAATATGCTTGATGACTGGGATATAGAAGAATTGTGTGTGGCAATGTGTTTCGACACTACGTCATCCAACACTGGGAAGTTTAACGGAGCATGCATTTTGTTAGAAGGCTTACTCGATCATCCACTGTTGTGGACTGCATGTCGACATCACATTCTTGAAGTGGTCCTTTCCCGAATTCTTAAAAAGACTTTTGGTGAATCCAGTGGTCCAAAGGTTGAGGTGTTTGAAATTTTGAAAAAGAAATGGCCATCTCTAGATTTAACAAGGAATACGATACACATGCCAGAAACGGAAAGTGATCAATTCCAAGAAGATGTCTGGACAGCTCACATGTCACTCGTTAAAATTCGTGATGAAGATTCGTACATTCCACAAGATGATTATGCAGAATTGCTTAAGTTGTCCCTGTATTATATTAAGAAGAGTACTTTTCCTAATTTTGTTTTTCGGCGGCCAGGGGCCCAAAATCGAGCGAGATGGATGTCGTCTGCCATCTATACTTTGAAGATGCTTCTTTTGCAAGATCAATTAGATCTGGATCAACTTGTTTTAAACCAGCTTCAGCAGTTTGGGAAGTTTGTAGCAGTCTTTTACAGTTCTTATTGGTTTTCTGCACCTTTTGCTCATGAAGCTGCTGTGAATGATTTGCAACTTTTCAAGAGGATGCAAAGGTACATTAATACAGCTGGATCACCACTTCAAGAAATAGCTATAACTGCCACTGTAGCCATGAAACGCCACTTATGGTATCTGACTGAAGAGCTTATTCCTTTTGCTTTGTGTTCCAATCAACTGTCAGCTGTGGAAAAAGAAAAAATTGGGTACAAATTGTTCAGCATGTATCAACGGAACAGAGAAAAAAACCTTTCTCCCCAAAAGCCGGTGTTTCCTCAGCTTTCAGAAAGCACTGAAATTTCTGATTTAGTTGGAGATAGATCTGTCCTTCTCTTCCAAAGATTAAAGTTTACCATGGAAGACATCCAGTTTTTACGATATTCCAATGAAAAATGGTTGACCTTTCCCAGTTACCAACGTCTTGATAGGGTGGTGAAGAATCTTAAGGTTGTCAATGATGTTGCAGAACGTGGAGTTAAAATTATGGAAGACTACAAGAATATACTAACGCAAGACTCGGAGCAACGAAATCTAATCCTCCAGTGTGTAGAAACCGTGCGGAGGTTGCTACCAGATTTCAGAAAATCCACACTGACAGGACAATCTACTTCTCTATCAATTCAGATGCAGTAAGCACTAATATTCAATATTCGTCATCAACATCAATATTCAGTTCTTTGCCATGACATCAGGGTTTCCTTATCTGAGTACAAATAAAAAAGGAACCTGAACTACGGGTAACACCTTGACGTGGTGTTCAGGCTTTCAACCAAGATTGCCCATCAGCTGCTTTATTAAGCCTCATGATCAACCAATAGTGGTTTCTTGATTATGGCGACGTAGTACCGTATATTGGCAATAAACGCTGCCAACTAATGAAGAGGTATTTTGAATTCTAAAATGATGTAAGTACACAGCATACAATGGTTTGTGACATCAAAACAAAAAAGTGTGAGTTTAGTATTCACACAATTGTATCAACAACTTATCCGAAGTTCATAAAAACATGCAAAAAAGCCATTTTTCGCATAAAACAACCTAACAACTATTGTTAAAATGTGACATTTATACCATGACTACTCGCTTTTAAACTGTGAACAGGTTTATTTACAGCTATTCCATTGCAAGCAATGCAAAAAAAGTTGAAAAAAAAATTGTTTTCGAGGGGGGGGGGGATAAAAAAAATTTCGGAAATTTTAACCAAAATCTAAATTTTCAAATTGACGTTGCACGGTTAATACTGAACCAAACGTGCTCAGATTTGGTTTGTGGGGTTTTTAGACGCAACCTAACAATTCCAGGGGGTCCCCACTGAAATTTGACAAAAAAGTGTTTTTTTGAACAACCCTATTGCGTACCTTTCAAAATAATGAAGTTATGCAAAATTGTGTACGAAGCATACCTCAGCAAGAAACTATTCAATTAGTCAATGGTCATGGTAAAGAAGCTTTCTGAGGAGGCAGAAAATAAATATGCGATTGTTCGATGTACTGGTAGCCTACTCTCAATATATAGCGATTCCAAGAATGAAATTGGGTATGCTATGGCCACCTGGAGATGCGGCCTGATTTGTCACATTTTGCAGATTTTGATTACAGCTTCTGCTAGAGTTTGACTGACATTTTCTGAATTTTTTTTACTGTTTGCTGTCTCCTAATGATATAAAAGCTTTTTGTTGTCTTGGGGAAGCAGTAACAAATGAGAAAAAGTAAGTTAAAAGTCGCTGAATCAGACTGTTATTAAAAAATTAACAGTCTGACTAAAATCTTCAAAATCAAATTTTTTTGTTTTTTTTTTACATCTGATGAAACTAAAATCCATTGTGTCATCCGGGGAAAACAGTAAAGGAACCTTAAAAATTTAATTTTTAGAAAAAATTATTTAAACATTTGCCAAACGTTAGCAAAATCTAGAAATTTCTGTAAAATGTGACAAATCAGGCCGTTTCTTCAGGTAGCCATGGGTATACGTATGAATGTTTTAACAACAAACACAAATGAAAGTGAAGTTGTAAATAAACAAATGAAATGATCCTATTTGCTGCAACTAAATAATCAAATGTATTTTTTCTAACAAAATAATGGGGAGTATTTACAAACAAATTGTAGATATATGAATAGAACTTTATTTTCAATGGTCGCCTTCTGTCGTAATTACGCAGATTACCGAGTGCGACCTTGTCCGACGTTGTGTAAGTGAAGTGTTTATAATAATTCATCGTGCTCAAGATAAATAGGCTTTTTCATGGCACAATTTCGAAACCTTTGTGTCCCTCAGCTTTGATGTTAATCTCCAGCTTCGTTTGAACTGTTAAAAAAACACCAAGTAGTTAGTTTCGTTTTGACGCAAACTTCTTTCCCTTGTTTTTGTTTATAAGTAATTAAATCGTTTTGCCATTTCGTTTGGTTGTAAACTCAAAATCAAAATGAGACTCCTTACAAGTTTGACGATAATTATTCTTCAGGCTTTGTATTGAAGACAAAAAAGTTTCAAGTTTCGAATTGCTTGTTTCGACGCGAAGTTTGATCAATTGGAGCATTTAGGCTATTGTGATTTGTGAAGTTAATATGACACAAAGACATCAAGAACAAAGCATTTTTAGTTCAATAGAGAAAAAAATTCGTTTCAACCGGGTCTTGTCTTCGACGCAAATGAACAGTGACCACTATAAAAGCCTGAGAGTAGTTGTGTTGAAGAAAAACTTTGAACAACAGTATTATATATATAAACATCTGAATTCGATGGCATGTAATCAGCTGACACTAGAATTATTTTCTCGACCTTTGCTATGTTGACGTGTATTGTTTTTGATATGATGGTCAGAAATAAAAACAACTGAACAGAACTGAACTGATAGTGGGCTGTAGTAAATTGCTTTATCTTGTCGTGAAAGCTTTGAGTGCGACTATGGATTGTACCTTGAATGGTACTGTTGCTACAGTTACCCAAGATGATGAACGGGTACTGCAAGACGTCAGTCCAAATGTTAGCACAAAGGAAAAACAAAACAAAGAAACAAATTTGGAAGAAAAACAAACTTTGCTCAAGGTAACAAGAGTTGCATGCCCCAGCCAGCAACTCATCTCTTTTTCGTCAGCCGACGTTGAATCAATAAAATAAAGAGATAAGTTTCAGGCTGAGTGATTTATATTTTATAAGGCGAAGGCCGTAACAATTGCCTATTAGGTCTAACTTTACATAGACTCTACAAATCATGATATATCGACTGCATGAGCTGGACTAAGTGATGAGATCTCCCGCACGCCGCTCAAGAAGGTAGGCACTTTGACATAGGACAGTTTTCCTTGCGAATCAGCTGATTTCAGTAACGCGACTCAGGCTACCCAGCACGTGATATTCTGACAAATCTACTCGAAAGATTTTTGATACAAAAAAAATTAATTGAATGTATCGCCACCAGCAGCGTGGCCTAAGGGTTAAGGTTAGGGCAAGGGAAAAGTCATTTCGATTGAGTGGGTTCGATTCCCACTCTCTGCTAATGTTCTTTTTCTTAACCAATGCCCGCGGCGCAATGGTGGTAGCTGGTTTGCACGGAAAACTATCCAGTGCCTACCGCTCAAAAAGGCTTTCGATCGACACCAACAGAACGCACGATGCAGTGTTTTGAAGCGCGACGCTTATGACGTGGATGAATGTGGGCTCGAAATACACATGCAATGCCACATATGTCTACACATTGTCCGTTGAAAGTTGATAATCGCTTTTGTAGCATGAATTGCTGATGCTTCACAAAAAATTGTTTGGCGATATACTGCATACTTCAAAAATATAAATACAAACGACTTGCTTTATCCTGTTGTGCGATTCCTCTGTGGTAGTAGATGAGTGAACGAGCTTTTAAAACGCAGTTCTCTAGTCATGTGCTATGACGGAACTCAATCCACTGCATAACAATGGCATAAAATGTTAGATTAGTGTTTGGTTGGGACATTTCTCTAAACTTTTTCAGGCCTCCGTTTAGTTTTCAAAAAGATGTTCTGAATACAAATTTTTCCAACTTGATCGGTGTAAAAGTGAAAATTAAACACTTTCTTGAATTTTCTTTTTTTGTCACTCCACTGTGAAAAAGTTGCAATAAAAATTGCATTAAAACAAAAAAAATTCCACAATCACATTCTTAGAAATAGCTCAAAACATTTGACTGTATGGTCTTGTTTGTTTTCGAAGTTGTTTAAAACTGTAAACTTTTTTGTAGAAATTACAAAAACTTGCCCTAATAATAATTTGTTAGTTAATTGTGGATAAGAGTATCTTGAAAAGAAAGACAAGCTTTTAAAGTTAACCGAAGGCAGATACAATATTAACAAACCGGCCTTTTACTTTGACTGAACGTTTGTAAGAAAGGACGTTTTAATTCAAATGGTAAAGTGTAAAAAGCCTATTATCGCAAAAAATTCAATTCAATTTATTTTTTCTTTGTCGGAAAACAATAGCAATGATAAAATCATAAATATGAACGGGAACAAAACCAACAAAACGATTTGATGTATAGATAACACAGTTCATGTTGTTTTACGATTCTATAATTTCAAGCTGAAGATTTTTTCAGCATGAGGATCAATTTACAATCGATGCTGAAGAAAGGAAACCATTGAACAGCATTGAGCAATTTGAAGTTGAAGTGGATCGTAGAAATGAAGGAAATAACCAAACGAACTGGTTCCTGTTTCAAATTTCCAACCATGGAATTGACATTTGCAAGAAATGGTATTCCCGTAACCGTACCTTATGCGTGAATATAGCTGCTGCTTTGTTGTTCAGTGGTAAGTAATTATAAATCTATGCAGAAAAGTTGCCGTTTTTTTTCGTTTTAACATTGCAAAACATTAAAACGATGTAAAAAGTTTGACTGTTGTTTGGTGGACATCATTGCCTACATAGGGAATAATACTCACAAAATACGTTTCAAAACTTTGGAAGACAATCAACATTTATACACTTCATGAATGAGAGTACTTGTTGCTTGTATGAGATATATTTTGGAATAATGACTGAAAAGAAGGAATGAGAAAATACTTTTATCGTTTTTTGTCGCACCGAAACAACTTTTGAGTTAATTTAAATTAAAATTCAACATTGTATGGTCCATAAGAAATAGCAACACTACATTCAAAGCTTTGTTTTATAACTATGACAAAACTCATACGGAAAGTACATGCAAATATATTCAAATACTAGGCCTATGTTTAAAAGTTGAAGCTTTTTGTTGCAGATGCATGGCCGAGTGGTGAGAGCGTTGTGCGGCACTCGAAAGAGCGCTGGTTCGACACCACTCATGAGCATGCGACTGTGTCTTTGGCAGGACACTAGAAGGCATGCCTGAAAGTGAACACAAAGACTGGTTTAAATCTTTAACCTGAATACCAAAGAAAAGTTGGTTCTTGCAGGTCAAACAAACTGTTTAAAATCCGTTTCTAGAAAAGCTTTTCAACCAATTTGAGAATAAGCATATTTGTATATGGGGTTGCCATTCCGTCCTTATTTCTAAGATTTGTCCTTATAATGAAGGACAATGTCTTAAAAAAAGTATTGTCCTTATTTCAAAGAAGTGTCCTTGTTTTTGGCTTGAGTCCTTAGTTTTTCTTATTTTCAACAATTACGAAACTTCTATTTTTTTGGAAGATATCAATAAGTGGTATCGATTTGAGAAGCATCCAGCGCACATTAACTTGACTCTGCTACGAAATTAACAGTTGAGTACAAGGAAGTTGAAGGGTTGGCGAAGCAAATTAATCGGTCAATGACAATGAAGGATGAGTTGTTCTTGAGGTCTCGATTGTTGATGCTCTGCTCATGAAGATTCCAGATAATGTGTTCCGCAAGGATGAACATGAGGACAAGTGGGTGAAGATCTGTACTGGAAAAGACTCTTTTTTGTTGTTCTACAAGCTGGTTAGCATCATCTTCTCTCTTCCGATCAGTAATTCTTTGTGGAGGAAGTGTTCTCTTTTGTTTGAGCTCAGTGGACAAAGGAAAGGAACAGACTTAATGAAAATACAGTCAAATCTCTGCTACAAGCAACAAGTAAAGGTAAAGGTACAAGCCAAATCTCTGCTTCAAGCAACAAGTAAAGGTAAAAGTACAAGCCAAATCTCTGCTACAAGCAAAGGTAAACCTAGACCGGAGCAGCCTTGAGATGCACGACAGATTTTCTACAAACAAAGAGTTGCTGGAACAGATTGTTTCTGGAAAAAGCTAAGGCATATCATATGTCATGGATCTTATAAATCTAAAGATTTGTTCAAAAACATTTGTTTCGATATAAAAAATTAATTTTTTGGTTGTCCTTATTTTGGGCAAATGTCGATAGCAACGCTGTTTATATACAATCATTGATAAGAATCGTAAATGTGTAAATTGCATTTCTTTAACTTAGAAAACACGAATTGTTCTCTTTAATATTTGTTTGATTTTCAGGGTGTACAGCTTACATGACAGTTGCTTTGGTATTGAACTTCAACCAGGCTATCCCATTGCTCATCATATGGTCCGTTTTTGTTGGGTATAAACTTTACTCTTTCATACGTGATCAGTTTGGAAGAGATATTTTAGCGTTTTTCAAACAAGAAATTGACCTAATAAAGCGGAACGCTTTTTGGTTGAAATGGTAAGGATATTTACTGTAAGCTTATTACCTTAGTATTGAAGTCACCCATTATAATTGGTATTTCGTAGTGCTTATAGTTTTGTAGAGCACTTTCAATGTCGCCGTAAAATGTAATTTCTTCATCACAAGCAGTAGGCCTACTTGCTGGCCCATATAGCCTACTTGTATTAGAGTAATGTCGTGTTGTAAGTTCTTTAGTTTTACGAAACGAACACGGTCTGAAATCGCCCAGAACACAAACAAATTAGCACAAACTATGAATGCATCGAATCCCTATCCATAGCAATGGTTCAAATGTTTCTAAATATAAGACTTCGCCAACTACTGCATATTTAACAGGATTTTCATTGCACTTCTTGTTATTGGGTTAGTAGTTTGGATTGCACTGGATACCTCAAAGCGACCGAATCAACTTATTTCCGGAGCAGGATATTTGGTATTCTTGTTCTGTCTCTTCCTTTCTTCCACGCATCCTTCCAAGGTATGGGCAAAAACAATCATTCCATTGCTTTTTTCTTCTAGTTTATCCGAACTACATAGTTTGGCAGTTATTTTAGTCCACTGCAATAGTCAATATTTTTATTTAACGTTATTTTCTCGTTTATTGACACACGATATCACTTAATCAAAATAAAGGGCTTCAAACATATCTGATTATCTAAAATTGTCTCTCATTTCAGTGTTTAGAGTTTTCAGTTGCTTCTTGTCGTTCTAAGCTAAGCGGTTTGTGTAAACAAATATATCAAGGTTTTACTTTACTTTGACATAACGATTTTTAGGTTAACGCATTGCCTTACTTTCGTATTAATGTGCACAACCCAGGTGAAATGGAGGCCGGTCCTATGGGGATTGTTTATTCAGATATGTTTTGCCCTAATCATCTTAAGAACAACAGTTGGATTTAAAACGTTTGATTGGCTTGGAGTATTGGTCCGACAATTTATGGAGTTTACGAACGTTGGAGAAACCTTTGTTTTTGGGAAAGGATACGAAGAACATTTCTTTGCGTTTAAGGTAATTTTAAAAATATAATTTATCAAGTGTTTAATTGGATGAGATCTATTTTTGTTAGTCCAAACCAAAGCAATTGTCACGTATTGAGATTTCAGATTCTTCCAATGGTAATATACTTCAGCGCCTTTGTTTCTGTGATGTATTATCTTGGAGTTGTACAATGGATACTTCTCAAGATTTCATGGTTGATGCAAATTACTCTTGGAACATCAGCGCCTGAAACAATGGTGGCAGCAGGTAAGCAATAGCTGTCGAGTGGTTATTAAATTTGAGTTAAAGCTTTTTATTACAAAGTTAATATAGAAAAAGCATAAAGAAATTTTAGGTAATTCAAAATTATGAGTCCTTTACTCCAAACTGTTTTATTGTTTTGAACCTTAAAACATTAATCATGCTAATAAACTTAGATATCATAATCCCATCATCAATTTCTTGTTTTTAATTCTGGCGATTTTGTTGAAATTGCTAAAATAACAACAAAACAGAAAGTTTTCAGATGACAAAAAACGTTTTGCAGGAAACATATTCATCACTCATACAGAAGCTCCTCTTCTGATCAAACCGTTCATAGAAGATCTCACGTCATCGGAATTATTCGCAGTCATGGTTTGTGGGTTCGCAACTGTGGCTGGGTCAACACTGGGAGCTTATCTAAGTTTTGGTGTAAGTTTGCAGTTCAAAAAATGCCTGGTAGGCTACTCAGTATAAAAACAAAGTTCATGAACGATATTAATGTTTCATAAGTTGCTCATTCTTTACAACCTTTAAGGAATTACACGGTCACATTGGGAGCTTATTCAAGCTTTGGTTTAAGTTTGCAGTTTCAAAAACATACCTTGTGTTCAGTGTTGGATGCTTAAGGATTCCTAACCAGGGATGCACGCATCATTAGGGGGGCTGACACCTGTTTCCTGAAAATTCTTGAATGTTAAATCATTAGGGTTAGTTCTAAAATGACGTAAGAAGCTATGGTTAGTTACTGGGATTTTACCTGATATTTTGAAATGTAATTGCTCGCTGTACTAGTGAGTATAGTCAGCCTTGTGCTGATGGCCAGGAAGAACGCTCCCTTCATCACAAATTTAAAATGTAGTTAACTATTATCTTCAGCCATTCTACTGTAAAGGAGATGCTAAAAAGGTTGGTAGATTCATTGCGGTACCGACATAAAAAAAGTTAATGACAACTGGTTTAAATTATCGTAAAAACAAACGCATATAGCACACAGGGATTGCTTCATTTGATTTACTACTGTATTGTTAAATTTTTACTTTGCTAAATCTAAAAAGGAGTGAAAAAATTATTTGGTTTTAAAACGCTTGCAGCAAGATAAAAAGTTCAAAACTCATAAAACATTGTGCTCATTGTGTTGCAATATCCTTGTATAACAAAGCAAAATATTTCCAGCCTTTGCATTTCTCTACTCATAGATTGACGCTATATATCTCATCACGGCATGCGTCATGTCCTCTCCTTGTGCATTAGCAGTGGCAAAACTAGTGATGCCAGAGACTCAGCAGTCCAAATTTACGACCACTAGCCAACTTGCCATCGAAAAAGGGTACGTTTTTTGTTTTGCATGGGGTTTACAATGCTTATCAACTGTTTAAGCCTATTTCATATATAACGTTTTTTTTAATAGATGAAACCAAGGTTACACACTGACTTTACACGTTTGACTTTTCAAAGCTTTATTTAATTTTTTTTGATTAAATTGCTTCTCGTAAAATACAGTCACGTGATAAAAGATTTAGGCGTTGAAAAAATTCAAAAACGTTGCGACTGGAAATTTATAGTTTTGCATTTCGACATCATATAAAAAAACAATTTACAAGGAGTCGTTCTAATTGCGATGTACAGTATTTGAAAAGTGCCAGGAGAATGTTCCTATTTTTAAGTTCTGTTCCACCAATCAACTCTTCAAGTGCAGTATTTGGTTTATGAAAAATCTCCATCTTGTTTCAGTAAAGAAAGAAATATGATTGACGCAGCAGCGCAAGGAGCGTCTGTTGCTGTATTGGTAGCACTAAACATTGGAGCTAATTTAATCGTCTTTCTTTCCTTGTTGGCTTTGTTGAACGCCATATTGGGTTGGTTTGGAGGTTTGGTAAATTTTCCACAATTTAGCTTCGAGGTAAGTATCTGCACTCAATTTTGAAATTTTGAAGCCGTTTGATTACACGCTTTTTGTTTTAAACTCACGCTGTGATGTTGCCAATGTTTAGAAATTATTGTCTAAATGACAAAAGTGCTTTGCCCAGAAAATGTGTTTGAAAGTTGTTTTAGGTCTATTTGTGAAAGGCTGAAACAGCATATTACTGTGAGGCAAGATATAACTTTTTGACTGCATGAGTGCTCCCTCATGTAGTAGATGGAATCTAAACTACTTATTTAATAGGTGTAAATGTTATTTAAGAAACTACTTTTCTTGTCAACTCAGTAGAGAATGAGCAGCTAATATTTTTTTTCTAATTGGATCTAAGACTACGCTATGCCAATGTCGATCAGATAAATAAGCAATTTATATTATGAATTTTTTTTAGTTGATTTGTTCCTACGTATTTATACCAATAACCTTCCTCATGGGCATTGAATGGGAAGATTGCTTTAAGGTAAGCTTGACATGTGTTGAAAAGTTTTAAAATTGATTGATGCTAGTTAAATTAGGTTAAATGCTTTCAGGTTGGAATATCTTTTTGCGTTTGAGATCGCCTCAGGGAAAATTGGAAGATCCAGGCACAGCTACCAATGCGTCCATCGAGCGTTGTAAGGTCTACGTATCCACTCTGGAATCGTTAGGCCTATACAGGATATTGATAGATAATGAGGTGTGCACTGTGCAGTTTGAAAGTCTGAGCCACATGCACAACATGTTGTCGGCGAGACCCTATTGGGACCTATTGCTGTTAAAACGGTCCACATCTATTTGTAAACGATGTAGCTTCACCCATTCCTTCCGGGGTAGTTATACTCCTGGTGGAGCTTCGATACTAGGAAAGATTGTGAATTGATTTGGTTTCCCATTTTTTTCCATTTAGTGCTCTAAAATGCAAAAGGTTTGAAGTTGAAGTTGCAGTTAGCTGCAGCATTAATTAAGAATAAGATCATCTAACTACACTTAAACATGTTTTGTACCAAATAATCTCTTATTTATTTGTTACAGTCTGCTGAATTGCTTGGTGTTGGAATATTTATTAATGAATTTGCAGCCTACGAATCATTGGCAGAAATGATTAAAGCAAGAGATGCCGGGTCCAACCCTAGAATTGATCCAATGTCAGGGTCAGTTGCTTGGATAAGTGAGAGATCTGAAGCTATCATGACCTACGCCTTGTGTGGATTTGCTAACGTTGGATCCATTGGAATTGTGCTTGGAGGACTTGGTAAGAAGACGCAGTCTATGCGGTCAACAATCCAAACCGATTACATTAGCAATTCAAACAAGAGCCTACTTTTTCCTAAACCTTTTTGAATAGATTGAAAATCTCTCTAAAACTTACTACTTATTAGTACCTACTGAAGGCTTTTCCAAATAAATAAACCGGATATCTGTAGACTAGCCAAACAGTGACAAAATACGCTTTGCAGGAAGTCTGGCTCCAAACAGACGAAGCGAAATGGCAGATATAGTTGTGAAAGCCGTCTTGGTTGGAACTGCTGTAAATGTTTTGAATGCGTGTGTAGCGGGTAAGTCTGTTACTTGGCATTTCAAAAGTGCATGAAGTTTATCTATGACGGTAAATAAGCATAAGCGTACAGGCCTGAAGCTGCATTAACCTGTTCTATAATAGGTTGCAGTAGCCCTTTTCGAGATAAGCTGGCACTCCTAAACATCGTGTAATGTAGGCTATGTAGCCTAAGCAAGTGCAACTAACAATAGGTTTTGTTTGAATGAAGATGTGTATTGCTTCACAACTGAAAAATCAAAAATTTGATTTTAATATCTATTTGTGAAGGAAAAACAACCTTTGAAGCAGTCTTTATCGTCTTAGACATTTCGAATTAAGCATGACATCACTGATTAATACAGCATTCCAAAGTAAATGTGCGGGTCTAGCTGAAAGAATTTAAGCGCTAAATTAATTTAGATTAAATGTGATTGGTGTAACTAATGTTGAGTAATATAGAATAGAAAAAATGCTTTTGTGGATTAAATGGTGCGGTATCTAACATCGACTGTAATTCAAATTAAAACGTATCTTTTGAAGCAAAAGGTTCTTACGGATACAGTTTTGTACTCTATATCAATTCCTTTTCTATACTATATACTGCACAGGGTTTTTGTACGAGCCACGACCTATCGTCTGTGACAGCATGTTGGCGACTACAAATTGGACATATTCGGTTCCATCCAGATTATATGAATGTTGCTACACTGCTATGGACAGGTAGATGGTTCGATGCTGTTGGTTAAATTATTGAGTTTTAATTGTTTCAGTAGAAAACGATGTAAAAACTCAGGGCCAATAGCAATTTTCTGGTATGTTTTCCGACAAGTGGTTTTACGACAAGTGGCTCCTCGTGCTCCATCCGGTGAGTAACATCTGCACCCAAGAAGATGCCAAACGAAACTTGTCAACCAAGAGCCTCCACCCGGACGGCACAGCTGCAAGGGGCAATGGACAAGTTTAGACGCCCCACCATTCTGCAGCTCAATATAGAAGGCTACACAACAAGCAAGATCAAAGTTGTGGAGCAGCTTGCCCATGCCAACCGGACACGCGTCATCCTCCTCTAAGAGAACCTCTCCAGATAGGCTAGCTATTCCCAACTACACGCTAGCCCGGTCTACCTTAAGCAGGAAGCAAGGCATTGCCACGTTTGTGCATGAGAGCCTGAAGTTGACCTTTGTTGACCAATCTCCAACTGATGTCGAGATTGAGTGGGTGTACATTTGTACCTAAGACTACAACATCGCCAACATCTACAAGCCTCCAATGTTGGAGGCAATCCTCCTCGCGAATGTTGCCACAATCCCTTCCTGCAACGTTCCTCTCTTCCAGTCTCTACGATAGTGATTTCAACTGCAGTACATCGACTGGGGCTACTGCAACACAAGCAGCGACGGAGAATTGCTGGCTGACTGGGCCTCTAGAAACCATCTTGCCCTCCTATTCAATACAAGGAACCAGCCAGATTCCACTCCGGCCGCTGGGGAACAGGGACAAACCCTGACTTGGCCTTCGCGAGTGTCGACAGCTCTCTTCCAGACAGACGTGTGCTTGAAAAGTTCCCGCGGTCCCAACACCGGCCGTCCCTCATCATCGCCGCAAAACTTGTGGCTCTTGTCCCGAGTTCACCGGTGAATCGATGGAACTTTAAAAAAGCCGATTGGAATCAATACAGCCTCCTGACCAATGAGTCTGCTGCAAAGTTACCATCGACAAACATGCAACGCAGACGAGGCATAACTAGACTTCTGCAATGCCATAATAACTGCGGCAAAGACCACAATACCACGTGGCCAACGAACCAGCTATACACCACGCTGGGACTCTGAGTGTAAAGCTATCGCTCCTACCTAGGTGCCACAAGTGGTGCTACCTCTAACACCGCCGCCACCAGACTACTTGACCGGCTGGACACAAAGAGGCTTGAGCGATGGAACGAAGCTGTCCAAACCATCGAATTCTCACAATCAAGCCGCACAGCATGGAGCATCATCAACGACCTCACTGGACGCTCAGCAGACTCACCTCGTCAGTGCCTCGTTTCTGCTAACGCCATCGCTTCCGAGCTAGTGCAGAACGGGGTCTACCAGACAAAGCACCGAAAGGCATTCCGCCTGGTTGCCAAAGGAGTATCTGCCCTGTGGCGAGTGGAAACATCACAAGAAGAAACAATCTCGAGAAATTCACTCCAGAGGAATTCGCCAAGAAAAGATCTGCCTTGAGCTTGTGCTCCATGCTGGCCATGCCCTAAAGTTCTGGTTACGTAGATTCCTCTCTTCCTTCCTGCACCACCTCACAATCCCAAAAATCTGGAGAAGAGCTTTAGTAGTTGCAATCCCTAAGTCTCACAAGCCACCAGAGGACCCAAGAAGTTATCGTCCGATATCCCTTCTCTGCGTTCCTTTCAAGACCTCGAAAGACTCATCTATGCCCGCGTCAACCCAATCATCGACCAGCTCCTTCCATAAAAGCAAGCTGGGTTTTGACGCGGAAAATGCACCGCAGATCAGGTCACACTCTCAATCCAAAACATCGAGGATTGCTTTAAGGCAAAAAAGAAGGCCGGCGCTGTCTTTCTAGACCTCACAGCTGCCTATGACACCGTATGGCATCGCGGCCTTACTTGCAAGCTGCTTCGACTGCTTCCTGACCCACATATGGTACATATGATTATGGAACATGTCAACCATCGAAGCTTCACCCTCACCACCGGTAGCTCACGGCGAAGCAGACTGAGACGCCAGAAAAACGGCGTCCCACAGGGATCGGTCCTGGCTCCACTTCTTTTCAACATCTACACCCACGACCTGCCAACTACGGTCTCTGCAAAATACGCTTATGCGGACGACCTGGCAATTCTCCACTCTACAAAGTCGTGGGAAAATCTAGATGACACCTTGAGCAAGGACATAAAAACTCTCTCAGCTTAATTTCAGAACTGGCGACTGAAACTCAGCGAAACCATAACTGTGGCAGCAGCTTTCCACCTCTATAATCGGGAAGCTGATCGTGAGCTACACTTCCAGAACAACGTAAAATCTCTGTTTTTCTGCCCCAAGCCAAGATATCTTGCGGTGACACTGGACAGATTGCTCACATACCGCCACCATTTGGTGTCACTGCGCAAGACTCTCACATCCCGCGCTGCGCTACTCAAGCGCCTGGCACGTTCTAGCTGGGGGGCGAGGGCTGACACTTTGCGTATAGCAGCCTTAACCCCTGTCTACTTTTCAGCAGAGTACTGTCCACCTGTTTGGTGCCGCAGTGCCTACTGCCATAACATCGACACTGCCATAAACAGCGCCCTGCGCACAGTGACCAGATGTCTGCGTCCCATACCAATGAACAATCTCCCCATTCTCGCTGGGATTCAGCCCACGGAGCTTCGTCGCGAAGAAACCACCCTGTCCCTCGGTCGACTGACACTGGAGCCTAACCACCTTCTCCACCACAAGATCTCTGCTCTCCCAAACGAACACCCCGTCGACTGAAACCAAGACACACATTTGTGCCAGCTGTTCAACTTCTGATCAACGATGCTGATGAACAAGACATCTCTGCGGCTGCTTGGTGATGATGATGAAACCAAAGACTGGCTGCTCTTTAGTAGCCTTCCAGTGTAGTCCGGGAATAGCGCGTATCTGGAGTGGTAAAAGGATAGACCCTCGACCCTAAAGGCTCACACGACGACGAAATTAAGTCATTGACTGCTCTTCAGAAAAAAATCACCAGATCGATAAACTGAGACAGGTCTTTTGAGATTGAAAGCAAAACTTTGATGACAAAGATTAGATTTAGGAAGTGACGTTAAATCTTGGGCGCCAGGCTTACACTCTACGATGGTTTCAGACTTTCAGTGTGTTGTCGAGTGGACACTGGACATTGTAGGTACGATAACATTAACCTAAATTACATTGCATTATCTATATTTCAAAAGCAAAAGATCAAACGTATGATCTGAGAACTTTGTCTTTCAGCAGAACAGAACGAAGTTTGACTTTGGCGTAGGTATACTATGTTAATTTAGACTGGTAGCCTACTAACATGTAAATTTTAAAACTTGGTATACTGCACAAGCTAAATTTCGGGTTTGCGTAATTCAAGGTGATGGATGCCTTCAGATAAAAAAAAGATTACGGTCATAAACTGGTTTAAAAGCGTTCAATGACAACTAAACAATTTAACTTATTTATTCTTTTACAGATTGGATAATTCCAGTGTCCTGTGCAATTGCTGCAACTACAATTGGAATGAGACAAAGTTCTATTTGAATTGCTCGATGGCCACTTGCTAGAATCGAGCATAAAAGACCAGGATGTGGCTTATAGGCAACTGCTTGAAAGATGCTGATATGAATGAATTATTTCTTGGAATTGGCGGCTTAAATTTTTGAATTTTGAAGTGCAACTTTTACTCGTTTGTTCAGGTGCAATCTAAAAGGCACACGAAACATACGATTACAAACAAAGATATCAGAAAGCGTTTCCGATAACACAGTTGCTTGCACATAAAATTAACTAGTGATAGGTTAACTAAAATTATCACTGAGGCACCAAATAAGCCAATGCATCTTGAACTACAGTACCGATATAGCATATTTGCGATGTAACGCATATCTAACAATAGCACTTATCTGCAGAAGGTCTAAATCAAGTCAATATATTTGCTTCGATATCGTCATATACAGTAGTATTATACATTTTATAATACATTTTATAATAATATTATACATATACATTTTCAATATATTTGCTTCGATATCGTCATATTATAGTATTATACATCACTAATATTACAGACTGTTTTGGTGTGTGCTCTTTTATGTGTATCCAAGGTGTCAGCGAGTAGCTTACCGACCAATAAATATAGAAAAATAGAATGGAAACTCAAACTATATTGACAGTGGATGAATGCTGCAACATAGTGTGAAAAAATTGGTATTTATTGAGGTGGGGTGACGTTAATGCATGGTTTACATCAAATTGGCCTAGACACCGTGCACAAGCCTTCAAAAACGAAGGCTGACTTGTGAAAGTACGTCACTATGTCACGAATATTTCTTTGGACATGTTGAATGGCACTTTACTTAGCTGTATTTGTTTTTTTAAAGTTTGTTTTCATATCACAAACATCTAGTCCGGCAGAAGTATGACTGAACCTGGAAATTTTATGCAAAGTTTTTTTTTTTATTGATTTTGGTAGCCTAGGGTCTACTCTTTCAGAATCTGCCGGGTGCACTTTGCGCATCCTTGAGCATTTTGAGAAATTCAAGATGGCGTCCAAAATGGCCGCCGTTTCAGATAACTCCCTATAACTCAGTTAGTATTTGACCTAGGATGATAAGTTTGGTGTCTAACCATATGTTTTGAGGGGCAAGGAATACATTGAAACTATTTATTTGACTGGTTGGGGATTGCATCATGTAGAAATGCAATAATGCCGCCAATAGGGTTGCCATATTACAAAATTCCAACAAAAACAAACAAATTCACTTGTATTTGGTCCAGAATAATAATTTTGGTGTCTATCCATATGTTTCGTTGACAAGGAATCCATTTAAGGCATTAAAACAGTTGCATATGAGTTACATCACAGGAAAATCCAAAATGGCTGCTGATATATTTGTTGAATACTTACAGAAAATCATTATTTCTGCGACTTTGCTTGTGAAATACCATCTAACATATAATATCACTCACAAACGTCACCATTAGTTATCACAAATGTTACCATTAGTGATGTACAAGCCTCTCTCGCGGTCACAGGACAGTCACTTGTGGTTATCATCTCGTCATTAAGCACCTAGTCCATAAATCTGTGACGTTGTCCAATTGAATTAAAATGGTAAGTAAGAGTCTGGCTGCAACCTGCAGCATATCACACACAGAATTTTGTGCATTTTAAACCATCTCTTGTGCAGCTGCAAGAAAGCGTTCTGCAGAGGTTGTCACTCTTGCATCCACAACTGATCATGTGCATGACAGTTTCTGGGGCGAGTTCAACATTTGCAGGAAGGGGGACCGGTTGTAGCGTTTTAACTTTCGAGTTTTTCACCCATCCGTACATTTCTGCATCAAGTTCAGGCCGATTGCTGTCTTCCAGTGAACGCTACACAATGGTTTGGTGATGGGCCCTTCTTACATTCTCTTTAAAGGCCTCACTTGTAGGAGGAAGGGAACAAAGTTTTGGTGGTACCGCGGAGGCCCGACCCGTTTGGGATGCCCATACCCTCCAGCGTGTTTCAGACATTGATTTACTCGTAGTATATTGACCGTAACAGGCTGATATGAATGTGGTTGCCTGCGCAACCACTGATTCTATGGGAGAATCAATGACCCCGAAAAGTGACAGTGCGTGACCGTCTTTCAGAACCTTTAATGCAGTACCTTTGCTAACCTCATAGCAGCATGCTACGGTATCACAACCAGTAAGAGCATGGGCTGGCAGGAGTTCATTCTCAAAAGACACATGCTTCTCTACGGTTTTTCCAATGCCAATGACTGTTCATTCCTTAATTGGTGATTCCATGGTGACACCATTTTTCATGCTTCCAACGTGATAATAATGAAGCAAGAGAATGAAAACGTCAGTGTCATCGGATATTGCAGTTATATCACTCTCTTCATTATTTCGAGCAGACAGCATCACCTGTTGGATAATGATATTGTCCGCTTCCTCATGACTAGTTGACAGGTCCTCTTTCCTGATCACTACACCACCACGGCTGATCTCAAATGGGGCAACGTCCTCACCAATCACTATCAACTTGTGACTTTGGGTGTATTCATGGAATGACTCGTCTTTAATCAGAAGTTTGACAATCAGGTTTATCAACTGCTTCTTGTTTTCGGTCACCGTCATTCCGTCAATACCGTTTTTTGAGGTGGTAACTTGGTGTTCAACTGCATCTGGTGGACTCGGCTAACTCCAGTGGCTCGAGCGACACTCTTAGTACTGCAATTGTAGTACCGATCGAACACTAGGTGAACGTCCCCAAATTTTAGTCTTTAGCAATGGCGTGTTTCAAGTTGTTTGCGTAGTCTGTAGTGGTGCCCTCTGCAGGCCAAGCAATCACCCAGAGTAGGGCTGAACCATCAATCACAACTACTGAAGTGTCACTTGCTGTTGTTCGAGCAGATACCTTAACCTAAAGCTGTCGCTTTAAGGATGACTTTGGTGTTGCAGCTCTCATTTCTCCTGTGGGGTCAAACATAGACTTTGGTACTGGAGCCACTTCGTAGGATAGGACATCTTTTATGTCAACATCAAGCCCACTAGCCTGTTAGCCTATGACCCTGGAGTAGATGATATTCATGTTGTTCACTTTACTACCTCCCACATTCACATGTTTCTTTGTAGCCACCATGGTAGTCACGGTCTTGTGAATTGTTTCATGTAAGCCATCAGGTAAATTCTCTCCAAATTCGCACATCTATTTGAATCCTTTCTGCACAGCTTCCTGCACATTCACTGCAGGGGTTCCATGTTGACCAATTGCAATGTTCACTAGATCGTCTGGATGTTTCGCGGGATCAAGTGGATCCATACATATTTGAAGCTTCGTCCTTATGGCTTCTCGGTCCTTGTTGTCATTCTCTATCCGTGCCTTCTTTTCTTATGTCCACTTTCCTGGTCTCCAGAATCTCCAAGCATTTCGCCCAAGGAGCAGTTTCCACAGTACTATATGTATCTATGCGGCTACTTGGGCGGACCATAAATGGAGTTCTGAATGGAAGTCAAGTGCCACCAGACTCTATTCGTTCATCCCCGACGCCGACACACGCCCCATCGGCCTGACATTACCCACACAGGCATGGGTGCGCCTCAACCACCTCCATACGGGCGTCGGGCTTTTCCGCTCAACCATGCACTAATGGGGAAATGGCCTCTTCCTCCTCCTGTGAATGTGGTGCCGAGGAACAGACCGCAGACCACATCATCAATGACTGTTCCATCTTCAAGTCACCTAACGGAGTGGAAGGTCTGCGTGTCATGAATGATGAAACCAAAGACTGACTGCTCTCTAGTAGCCTTCCAGTGTAGTCCTGGAACATCGTGAATCTGGGGTGGTAAAATGATAGACCCTCGGCCCCAGAGGCTCACACGACGACGAGTACTACATGTATGAAGACACAATGCCCAGATCTTGAGCGTATCCGGCTTCAAAGTTATTCCTATGATGCCATTTGGAGCATGGCCATATCTCATGAAAGTAGTTTCTTTAAACATATCACTCCACAGGCCATTCCATAGTCCGCGCTGGTGGCTCATCACATGTTCCCCTTTCATGAACCGGGCTAGTACCTTTTCTGGGAGGGCTTCCATTGCCCTTAGGTAGCACATCCTATACCTTGGATAATGCACATGGTCAGCGGCAAAGAAATAGGGAAGCATTTGTTTGCAGCATCAAGATGCAACAGCCAATCAGCCTCCCGCTCAGCTCGGACAAACCTCATGATAAGGAACACTGGTTTGATCAACGTGTCCACCTACAGTTTGGCAGTCTTACTCCTTTTGGCTATGTTCTCCAAGACTTCCACGAAATCCTCCTTCGACTCAAGTGTATTGCAATCAAGTACTCCTCGAAGAACTTCCTCAGTCAGCATTCTCAATGCTCAAACGTTCTGCGAAAATTTCTTTCCAGTCAACATTTTTGCGACTCCTCCAAACACATCACTCAGAACTTCCTCCAGTCCACTGTTTTCCATCAGAGTCCCGATGCAGTCTATGAAACTCTTTAGAAAGAACGCTTTATCGATCTTTCTTACTAGCCTGCTGAAACGTAAGCTCGCGCTGATCAGTCAGAAAGCAAAGTGATTACGTAGCATAGTGGGAGTTCTAGATTAAGAAATTTACACTAGGCCTAAGTATTCGGCAAATATATCAGCAGCCATTTTGGATTTTCCTGTGATGTAATTCATATGCAACTGTTTTAATTCCTTAAATGGATTCCTTGTCAACGAAACATATAGATAGACACCAAAATTATCTTTCTAGACCAAATACAAGTGAATTTGTTTGTTTTTGTTGGAATTTTGTAATATGGCAACCCTATTGGCGGCATTATTGCATTTCTACATGATGCAATCCCCAACCAGTCAAATAAATAGTTTTAATGTATTCCTTGCCCCTCAAAACATATGGTTAGACACCAAACTTATCATCCTAGGTCAAATACTAACTGAGTTATAGGGAGTTATCTGAAACGGCGGCCATTTTGGACGCCATCTTGAATTTCTCAAAACGCTCAAGGATGCGCGGAGTGCACCCGGCAGATTCTGAAAGAGTAGGCCCTAGGCTACCAAAATCAATAAAAAAAAAAACTTTGCATAAAATTTCCAGGTTCAGCCAAAAAATTGGATTTGGCAACCGGACTAATCTTAAGTTTTGCATTTTCCAGACACCAAAATTAGTGATTTTTGCATTGATTCAAGATCTGTACACCTTGAATCAATCTAAAAATGACCCGAAGAGCATCGTCTGATATCCCTCTTCTGTGTTCTCTTTAAAACTCCCGAAAGGCTGATCCATGCCTCTGTCAACCCAATCATCGACCAGCTTCTTTCAAAGAGCAAGCTGGGTTCCGGCGCGGAAAATCCATCGTATAGATCAGGTCACACTCTTGACCGAACACAGCAAAGACTGCTTTGGGGCAAAAAAGAGGGTCGGCGCTGTCTTTTGAGATCTCACAGCTGCCTGTGACACCGTATGGCACCGCGGCCGTACTTGGAATTTGCTTTGCCTGATTTCTGACCGACATATGTTCCATATAATCATGGAACTTGTCAAGAATCTAAGCTTCACCCTTCCCACAAGCAATTCACGGCGAAGCAGACTGAGACGCCTGAAAAAAGGCGTCCCATTGTCCCGCTTCCACTTTTTTTAACATCTATACCCACGACCTGCCACCTATGGTCTTCGCAAAATTCGCGTATGCGGACGACTTGGCAGTTCTCCACTCCACAAAGTCATGAGAAAGCCTAGACAACACCCTGGGCCAGGACTAGAAAACCCTCTCAGCTCATCTCCACAATTGGCGATTGAAACTTAGCGAAACCAAAACGGTGACAGACAGCTTTCCATTCACACAATCGGGAAGTCCATCGTGAGCTACATGCCCAGAATAATGGGAAATCTCTGTCCTTCTGCCCCAAACCAAGATATATTGAGGTAATACTAGACAGATCACTCACATATCGCCATCATTTAGTGTCACTGGGCAAGAAATTGACATCGCGAGCTTCGCTATTCAAGCACCTGGCAGGCTCCAGCTGGGGGGGCAAGGACTGACGCTTTGCATTTATTATAGTAGTGTTAGCCCTTGTCTACTCTTCAGGAGAGTAATGTGTACCGGTTTGGTGACGCAGTGCTCACTGCCACAACATCGGCACTGTCATAAACAGCGCATTGCGCACAGTGACCGGATGTCTGCGTCCCACACCATTGAACAATCTTCCCGTCCTTGCTGGCATCCAACCTACTGCGTTTCATCGCAAAGAAGCCGCTCTGTCTTTCGGTCAACGGGCATTGGAGCCTAACCATCTCCACTACAAGATGTCTGCTGCCCTAAACGAGCACTCTGTCGACTGAAATTGAGACACTCATTCGTGCCAGGCGCTCAACTTCTGATGAACGAAGATAAACAAGACATCTCTGAGGCTACTTTGGCGGACCATAAATAGAATTCTGAATGGAGGTCAAGTACCACCAGACTCCATTCGTTTATCCCCGACGCTGACACACGCCCCATCGACCTGACACTATAAAAACAGGCATGGGTGCACCTCAACCGTCTTCGTACGGGCGTCTGACTTTTCCGCTCAACCATGCACCAACGGGGAATGGCCTCTTTCTCTTCTTGTGAATGTGGTGCCGAGGAACAGACTGCAGACCACATCATCAATGACTGCTCCATCTTCAAGCCACTTAACGGAGTGGAAGGTCTGCGCGTCTTGGATGATCAAACCAAAGCCTTCCAGTGTAGTCCGGAAACATCGTAATTCTGGAGTGATAAAACGATAAACCCTCGGACCTAGAAGTTCACATCACGACGACGACGAATGTAAAAATGAATGGTTTGCTGACTGAATTTAAATGGAAAAAGATAAACCAGTGGGCAAGTGCTAACATGTTGAGAAAAGGTATTACTTGGACACGAATTAGCAGTGCTGTTAAATTAAGGACAGACCTAAAGAGAGAGGGATGAAAACCTCTATATAGATCGTTAGCTACTATATAACAGACGTAACCCAGCAACAACACTACATTACCTCAACAACACTACAGTTACCTCTCTACCCAAATAACAGTGCCATAATAAGGAGGAAACAGGATAATTATTAACATTTAGATAATGTTTGACTTGCCTCTTCCATAATGACGTCACAACCCACTTCATGTCTTATCGGCAAACAACATTTCAACTGGTTGTAATTTAACCTTCAAAAGTTATTTTTGTTGACTGAATGGTTTCGCTGACTGAATTGAAATGGAAAAAGATCTACCAGAGGCTAACGTATTGAGAAAAGGCATTGCTGTAGATACGAATTAGCAGTGCTGTTAAATTAAGGACAAACCTAAAGAGAGAGGGATGAAAACCACTATGGATGGTTAGCTACTGTGTAACAGTACCATTATAAGGAAGAAACAGGATAATGATTTGCCTCATCCATAATGACGTCACAGCTCACTTCGGGCAATTAAAATGTCTTATTGGCAAACAACATTTCAACTGTTTGTGATTTAAATCTTTTCAAATGTTATTTTTGCACAAATTATATCGTTCCAACGATTGGCGAAAAATCTTATTCTTTTTGGGAACCGCAATCAGCATATGAGATCTCTTCTCCCATCTTGTGTTTGATTGGCATATTGTGTCTTCAACAACTCGTGCTGGTGTTGTAATGCGATGTTGAAAATAAACTCTGCCTGCCGAATGTCAAGCAAATAATCTTATTTTAAGTTGCTTGCTCCTGGCAATTATCTTTGCTCCACTTTGCGCTTACAACAAGGCACAGTTAGGTCTCCAGCAAGGGCGCGGGAAGTAGGGGTGCTCAAGGGGCTTCAGCCCCCCTAGAGCTAATTCAGCCCCCCCTGGAATTTTCTAAAATTGCTTCAGCCCCCCCTAGAAAATTCTGAAAATTTAAGGTACATAGCATATTTTCAGAAAATTATTCGAGCAATAATTGCTACAATGAATCGAGTTCCTGTTACGAGTGGTTGCGCTCATCATTCGCAATAAGAGTCGTCAATCATGTACCTTGCAGTAGCGGTAGGCTACCAGACTACCAGCCACCCTCCTTACCAACAAGGCGGTCCATCGTTTATTGGACATTATTCTGCAATATCCACTTTGCAGCATAAAACAGCAAGAGATCTGGTTGTTATAAAACAGAGTGCGGGCTAAACTTAAAGCATTATGTCCTGGATCGTTATTACATGCATTGCAGTAATCATGCTCTTGATTTGATTTTACAAGACGTTGTAAATGAGGTGAGGCTTATTGCAGATGCCTTAAACTTACATTGCTCAGCGATGTTGTAAGTGGAAAAACCGCAAACTCCGTTAAACAGGTTGCTGAGATACTATCGCGACTAAACCCACGAAGACTAGATCTTTTCAAAGAAACGCGAAAAGTTGTGGAGCTCTGCTTTTGCCTCCCGGTTTCAGCTGCATCATCAGAACGTTCCTTTTCTGCTCCATGGCGCCTGAAAACTTGGTTGAGAAGCTCAATGACACAAAAAAGACTTACTCGTCTTGGGTTGATGCGTGTCCATCAAAACATTTTGAACACTGTCGATGTCAAAAAACTTATGACACAGCTCATAGAGAAAAACCTGAGCGAAAAGCAATCTTCGAAAGCGTGTGAGAACTCATTTCCACAAAGTGTCGTTTTCGTAGGCTATCACTTTCTAATTTGTTCGTTTTCATTTTAATTTCCTGAACATCTACTTTTGTTGTTGCCGTTCTTCGTTTCTTACAACTTACGATGTGTGTGTGTGTTTTTGGCGACTTATCACACAGAGGAGGGTACCGATAACACCTTTTGTTTGTTTGTTTGTTTGTTTATCTTTATCCTGCATTGCGGGAAAGCGGACTTGAGCGCTATGCATCGGTGTACGCCTTCCGACTTACACCTGACCCACGCTGCAGCCGACGGCAAAGTCTGTTTCTGGTTGTCTACTCTACTTATGACTTAAATTTGGTACTACCCATTACTCGAAATCGATCACTGGGTAGAGGAAATTATCGTAAAGTTTCTTGCCCAGAGAAACAACAGTAAGTGCGGGTGGCTGGAGTCGAACATGCAGGCTCTCGACTGCGAGCCCAACGCGCTAACCATTCGGCCCTACTACCAGTTGTAAATGTTCTTCCACAGAAGGGGAGTCTGGGGGGCGAAGCTCACAACCAGTGGCGGTCTTAGGGTTTTTCGGGCCCTGTGCGGAATATGCTTTTGCGGGCCCCAATGACAATAATCCAATTCAGTGGCGTAGCTAGGTACTTTGAAAGGGGAGGGGCGGCGGTGGCGGCGTGATCGCCAAAGACGACAACCAGCGGTGGGGGGTCTGGGTGGCCTCCCCCAGAAAATTTTGAAAAATTACTTTGAATTTGGGACATTCTGAGAGCAGGTTCAACAAAAATTTAGGTATGAATATTACTGTGAAATGGTGGTCCGGTGGCATAGCAAAAGGATAAGATCATGCTTTCTTTGGCATTTTTCGGAAATAAAGCTATGTCTCTACAGTATGTTGAGTCTGGATGCAACCTATTTCGTCCCCTGAAATCGTGTAACAAAATTAAATTTCGACTTATTTCGTCCCCTGAAAAGATCAAGAAGTTTTGAAATGTTTGCGGCAACTCCGATCAGCGATTTCGGCTATGTCGTTTTTTTTTTCTCGATCTTTTCAGGGTACGAAATATTCAGGCGACGAAATAGGTTGAATTCGTTGAGTCTCTATGTTTTCTTGTTGCAAATTCCTTTGCTGAATTCACTTGTTGAATTTTTCCTTTGAAAATGACAAAATTACCCAGCAAACATTGATTGCTGGGCCAGCGTTGGCTATATGCTGGGTATGTTGGCACAAGGCTGGCAATTTTGTCCAACATTTTGCCAACATTGCCAACATTACGCCAACAATTTCAATATTTCTTATTATGCGTTCAAAAAGGTCTTAAAGATTTTGTTTCAGGTTTATTTGTTTTAAACTGTAAAAATACTAACACAAACCTCTTTTCATGTGGTATTGCTTCAAAGCACAGTTGTGTGGTTGGCTAACATCGGTCAGAAGCATTGCCCGCATTGTGCCAATTCATAACAATTACGGTGTTTTCTTGGTTCATGCTGTTACTATTTTCTGATACCGTACAAGTATACTATGAATACTTAAGACCAGCGTTGGTCAGAAGGGTAGCCAACAGTTTGCCAACAAAGTAGTTTCAATTTAGTTTGTTTATGCCAAACTGAGCAGAGGTCTAGAAAAAGGCTGGAGCAACAAAACGCGAACGCGATAACGTGCTTGATACCCAAACAGTTTAAACTTTCCATTAGCCCTACACGTTTCCACAAAATAAACAATTGCAACGTCGGCTATATGCTGGATGTGAGGGCACAAGATTGGCAATTATGTCCAACATGTTTCCAACAATACGCCATCAGTTTCAATAACTTATTTCTTATTATGCGTTCAAAAAGGTCTCAAAGATTTTATTTCAGGTTTATTTGTTTTAATCTTTAAAATTACTAACACAAACCTCTTTTCATGTGCTATTGCTTCAAAACACAGTTGTGTGGTTGGCTAACATCGGTCAGAAGCATTGCCCGCATTGTGCCAATTCATAACAATTTCGGTGTTTTCTTTAAAATTATGCAAATGTATACCATGATTTTGCTACAATTTTATATTTTTATAATAGGCTATCAATGCTGTTATTGTTTTTATAATACCGTACAAGTATACTATGAATATTTAAAACCAGCGTTGGTCAGAAGTGTAGCCAACGGTTTGCCAACAAGGTAGTTTTATTTCAGTTTGTTTATGCCAAACGGAGCAGAGGTCTAGAAATAGGTAGGAGCAACAGAAACGCGAACGTGATTCCGTGCTTGATACTGAAACAGTTTAAGTTTCCATTTGCCCTACACGTTTCCACAAAATAAACAATTGCAATGTCGGCTATATGCTGGATGTGAGGGCAGAAGATTGGCAATTATGTCCAACATGTTGCCAACAATACGCCATCAATTTCAATAACTTATTTTTTATCATGCGTTCAAAAAGATCTCAAAGATTTTATTTCAGGTTTATTTGTTTTAATCTTTAAAATTACTAACACAAACCTCTTTTCATGTGCTATTGCTTCAAAACACAGTTGTGTGGTTGGCTAACATCGGTTAGAAGCATTGCCAGCGTTGTGCCAATTCATAACAATTTCGGTGTTTTCTTTAAAATTATGCAAATGTAAACCATGATTTTGCTACAATTTTACATTTTTATAATAGGCTATCAATGCTGTTATTATTTTCTGATACCGATACCGTACAAGTATACTATGAATATTTAAGACCAGCGTTGGTCAGAAGTGTAGCCAACAGTTTGCCAAGTTTGTTTATGCCAAACGGAGCAGAGGTCCAGAAAAAGGTAGGAGCAACAAAACGCGAATGCGATAACGTGCTTGATACCGAACCAGCAGTTTAAAGTTTTCATTCGCCCTACGCGTTTATACAAAATAAACAATTGCAACGTTGGCTACTTCATTTCAGCTTCACTGGATTTATTCTTTGAAAATATTAATAGCCAACAATAAAATGACTCTTTAACTAAATGACTCATGTGGTTTAGTGGAAAAACACAGTTTCTTTAGCATACCGTATTCTTGTACCAACAACGCCATGATAAAAATCGTTTGTTCATATTCAATTGCTTCAGATAATTTAGTGCAATAAATGTCTTGTGATTCAGAGAACACTTCCAGAAAGTTTAGGCTTTGTCGCCCCCAATACCCAACTAGCATAATCCGTTCTTTTTACATTGATTCAACGTCTGCAGACGTTGGTAAGGTAACTAACAAGCGATAAACTTAAAAACGTGGTTGCTAATTCAAGTTGCCAGGTCTTCATTTTTTTCTTGTGTTCAACAAAAGCTTTTTTAATTTTCAAGTTTAACTATACTAAAATGTGTTGTAATATTTTTGAAAACTTTTTTTCAGGACTAACCTCAAAATTTGCGTGCAGTTCAAGAAAATTTAAAACAACTTGTAAGCTTAATCGAATTCACTTGTTGATGTTTGGTAGCGCTCGACACAACAGCATGATTGTGGTGATCATGTAATCATTGAGTTGCGGCTGCACTGCCGCCGCGCTGCTGACCTGTCTGCAGACGCTGAATCAATGTAAAAAAAATCGATTGATGCAGTATCACTTGTTGATTTTGTTCTGAGAGCAGTCTCGCTCACTGTCTGATTTTGACCACGTGGGTGAGATTCTCGTGTCGCCAACAAAGGGGCGTCTTTACTTTAAATGTAGCAAAGCTTGCACAATAGGCCAGCTTCAGGAGCAGTCATGTTGCGTCGAAATCTCTCCTCAATTTCTTGAAGCGAGATTTCACAAAACGATCGCTACTTTTACTTTCAACGATCCGGCGAATCGTTTTTTCTCCTCTCGCGGTGCATAGAAGTAAGAACAATACTGCAGGCACAATAATTGTTGTGAAAACTCCATTATGACGTCACTACTTAAACTTTAACTGGGCAATATGACGCGTTGAAGTGAAAGAGGCAACAAAGCTTTAGAATGCGGCGATGTGTTATATCAACGTGAGGAGATGCAATTTAGCAGAAGAACTTGGTTTTTTTATGAAGGAAGACAAAGGCCATGACGTAATCCTTTGCTAAAGGGATTATGACGTCACTCGATTCACTTCGACTGTTCAAGCATGGCGGTTGTGCTCACTGCTCAATACACAATTACGTGGAGAGCCGAAAGCACAATGCTTATGTGAACAGCGCTAAGAGGAATTTTCGCTTCTTGCATCGAAAATATAAAAAATCGAATTCAATTGAGATAGGCCTATTACGGCCGAAAGAAGTTTTAGAAATGATCAAAATGAAACTATAGGAATGACTTACGACGGTGTTTATGAAAACCTGGTAAGTGAATGTCTTTTATTCATTGAACCTGAAATAATTGTGTAAAGTCGTTTTTGTCACTAGGCTACGTTTACACAATTTAAAGAAAGTTATAAAACTCAATTTAGAGAAAGTTATAAAACTCAATGACCAATGGAAAACTTTCATATGAAATATTCTCGTGACAAATTTAGTGCCAGTGCTTCTAGATGAGTGCTAAGAAGATATCAGCAAAGTAGCAGAGCTTGTGATGTCCCACAACATGTGTAGGGTTCTGCTCAATCTTTGATTTTGCTGCTCCGGCAGTGTTTGCCTGACTGCTTGAATGTGTTTGTATTTTTATGTCGTGTGGATAGGTCTGTGATGGTTGTAGAGTATTTGCAAATGTAGCTTTCATTGCCGTCAACTGAATAATAATAATAATAACATGTTTTATTTTGCGCCCATTTCGACAACATAGCCTACAGTAGCCTACACTGCGACCTACATACGCAACAAAACAGACGACTGGAATCCCAAAATAAACTTTCAACGTTGGCTGTCATTTGTAACAGTTGAAAATTTCTGTAACAAGTGCTGAAGCTTTTTAATATGATGGATGAAACCCCTGTCATTACATTCGATTTACATTTTGCAGGTGGCAAATTTAAGTCAAGTTGTTGGCAAAAATGCAAGCGATTGTATCAGTGGACTTATTCCAACTATTATTATCGAACACAACACAGTTCAAGTCATGTCGAGAAAAAAGAAAGAAAAAAAAACGTCGTGAAGTCTAAGCACTCGTTTGATTGTTTAAAAAAGAATCTGAAAAAGATTGTTCTTGGTGAGTACTAGGGACGGTACATTACGGGACGCGCAACTCCGTTGTTCCTTCAACATTAGAAGGGTCAATTGCCAATTTGACATTTTTTTTACGCTTTATTGCAGGCTTGCTATCAACTAAAAACCTTAAATTACTTTAAAACCAACTTAACTCTTCTTATATAACCCATAAAAAGTAAAATATTTTGTAAATTAGAAAAAAACGTAACCCTTCTAGTGTTGCGGATAAGCCAAAAGCGGATGAAGTTTCGCATCCCTATGATCTACAATCCCTAGGTGAGTACGGATAAATGTTTTTACTACGACTAAATGATTATGTCATAACTATGCCATTTTGTTCTTTTGATTAATGTATGATGTAATTGTGAAGAGTAATGTATGAAAATGTTTTAGTGGTGTATTCGCATTGATGTGAACAACGAACATGGTGGTTAGTAGGCTATGTCGGCATTTATATACTGATTTAACACTTCTTTTTTTACTTTCATGATTAGACATGGTGATGGCGCACGACAAAGCTGCTGCCGTGCAGCAAATTGATGAAGAGTTTCAGAGTGATTTCGAAATTGGAAAGACAGGCAAGGTGGCCGAAAACGGCAAAAACTAACTTTTGGTGAGCTTGTTATATGTTTGAAAGACAACAGCGAATGTGTTGCTTTAGTTGTTGAATAACTACTGTACACGCCAGTGGCGTAGCCAAGGGGGGGGGTTTTGGGGGTTACAACCCCCCTTTGGCACGCGTGTGACGTCACGATATTGAGAATGATGCTTTCAGTCTAAAAAAAATTTGCCTAATTTTAAACAAATCTGCATTAAAAGAGCGAGTTTTGCCAATACCAAACACTCAAATATCTCAGCCTGGAAGTAGCAACAAGAAAACATAGAGACTTAGCTTTATTTCTGAAAAATGCCGAAAAAAAACATGATCTAATGCTTTTGCTATGCCACCGGACAGCACCATTTTACAGTAATATTCATACCCACATTTTTGTTGAAAATGCTCTCAAAATGCACCAAATTCAATGTAATTTTTCAAAATTTTCTAGGGGAGGCCCCCCCAGAGCCCCCGCCGCTGGGTGTCGTCTTAGGCGGAAACCCCCCCTTTCAAAATTCCTGGCTACGCTACTGGTACACGCAATTAGAATGTATTGGAACTTGATTATTGCTCTGCGTGGCGCAGAATCGAATGATAAGTTTTTTGTCACGCACGTTGGAGAGAGGGATATTACATTGATATTGCAGATTGTCAATTAACTTCGTAGTATCCTTAACGACAACTGATCAAAATCCTACACAGTGGCGTAGCCAGAAAAATGTTTTGGGGGGGGGGCAAATATTTGATGAATTGAAGAGAACAACAAAGTGTTTGATTTAAAGCCATCGCCACTTGATGTGCAGTGGCGTATCCTGGTGGGTTGAAGCAATAAAACTGGTAGCGGGGTTAGAGCGTGCCAAAGGCACGCGTATTTTAAGGGGGTCCGGGGGCATGCTCCCCGGGAAAAATTTTGAAAAATTACACTCAAATAATGGATTATAGCGCTTTCTGAAAACACTTTTACGGTAATATTTGTATGAAATTTATTAGCAGATAAACAGCTATTAACTTATTAAAGATAGCTCTTACACATGAACTGGCAAAAACTGCGGCTAAATTAGAGAACACCAAAAACACAGCTAAACAAAAACTCAATAACTACGCAAAAGCCCAACAGAGTAAGCCATTCTGAAATTGCTTCCACAAATTAGTTCAAAGAAATGTAAATCGCGTAAATTTTGGGCGATTTACGATTTGGAAAATTTATTGGTATCTTTCTGTGTGTCTAAAACAAGTCCTTGGGGGTGTTAATAGCCAGATGTCTTGGAAAACGATATAAATTTCTACAAACTTTATTGCATTTTCAACAAAGGGCTCAACTTCGGAATCCAAACTTTGAAAATTTGGGGGGGCATGGCCCCTTTTGCCCCCCTGGCTACGCCTATGATTCCTACACTGTTGCCAAACAGCCCTCTTGAATTAAATATTTTTGTTTCATTTGCAGGAATTCACAATGATAAAGATACACAAGGAAAAGCTGCTGATGTGCAATGAATCTCCATCTATCAATACGATTTGATGTGGCTTGTTTCTAATAAATGTGAAAATATACGAAGCTCGGCTGTTACTTTGCTTTGTCACAAAGGGAGAAGTGTTGCTTATAAATCCGTGTTGCTGCTGTTCTTTCGCCCAAGGATTAGCTAGGTTCAACAATAAACTTTTGGTAATGAGCGAGGTTTAAGTACAGAGACGTTTGGCAAATGTAGATGCCAATGCTGTTCAGATGTTTTATGCACCAGCTTGCTTCGCATGGCCAACCTTGGTCAAAGCGCGGGCATCACAATAGTCAATAGATCAGATGAAGCAGCATCATGGTGCATAAAAGTCAACCAGAATTTAGGCGCCAGATGAAGCAAAATGGTGCACAAGCCATCTTGCCAACGTTGGCCAGATACAGATGCCAACGTTGGCAAGATGAAGCAAAATGGTGCATAAAACATTTTGCCAACGTTGGCAAGATACAGAAGCCAATGTTGGCAAGATGCAGAAGTCGACGTTGGCTACATGCAGACGCCAACGGTGGCAAGATGCATATGCCAACGCTGGCCAGATGCATCCAAATGGTGCATAAAACATTTTGCCAACGTTGGCAAGATGCAGAAGGTAATGTTGGCTAGATGCAGAAGCCAACGTTGGCAAGATGCAGAAGCCAGCGTTGGCAAGATGCAGACGCCAACGCTGGCCAGATGCATCCAAATGGTGCATAAAACATTTTGCCACCGTTGGCAAGATGCAGAAGCCAATGTTGGCAAGATGCAGTAGCCAGCGTTGGCAAGATGCATAATCCAATGTTGGCAAGATGCAGAAGCCAACGGTGGCAAGATGCAGACGCCAACGCTGGCCAGATGCATCCAAATGGTGCATAAAACATCTTGCCAATGTTGGCGTCTGCATCTTGCCAATGTTGCGGCCAACTTCTTGCCAATGTTGCCCCAACAATCAATGTTTACTGGGTACTGCATTTTCTGAGTAATTTGCGGGCCCTGTGCGATCGCACGGTTTGCACATCCCAAAGACCGGCACTGCTCACAACACTACGGCAGCTTCAGCCCCCCCTAGAAAAGAATAGTTCCCGCGCCACTGGTCTCCAGGGTCTCTTAGTTTGGAAAATTTGACAGAAGTCATTACGGAATGCCTATCTCTAACTTGACAGAGCATCCATAGAGCTTGCAGCGAAAGCCAAAATCCTTCACAAACCTGTAGCGTATCTCATCTGTGATCGGCGAGGCTGGTTTAAAAAAATGAATCGTAAACTGCATCATTTACGATACCTAAACCGCCCGAAACAATATTTATTAGGCCAAAATCATACTAGGAAAAGTTGTTGTAGGGCTTTAAAAAGTCTGTAGACGTTAAATCAATAAAAAGGACAGCTTTTCTAGCAGGAAGGGTAACACAAGTAGGTCTACGCCACATCCATATGCATGATTGGCCAATGAGAAAAACGTATTCATTATAATTTTTATAAATTGCTTATTCAAATTTACCAAACTGGAAGTAGGCTATAGCTCATTAGTATAATTAATTATACACGCAATCCACGTCAACGTGCGAGCTTCAAACTTGATCGGATGCCGATCTGCTTGCTGGCAGTCAAAATCGCTAACTAAAGTTAATAGTCTAAGTAGTAATTGATGAACATGGTCTTTGTCACTTTGTGTATATTTTGATTGATTTGGAGCTATTTTTAGGCAGCAACACAAATTTTGGACAAGATTTTGGCCCTTGTGTTGAAAACCTAAAAACATCTGGCAACACTGGTAACAGGAAAATATGTCATTTATTAAATCGAAACCGTGAACTTTACAATGATTTAAGATTCAGTGATCACACTTTGATAGGTTGATTGATTAAATTTTTATCCTCGGGCTGAGAAAGCTTTTCTGGAAGCTTAATTCTAACAATGTCGCACTTGTAGTGGCATTAAATCACTGACGCAGGCCTGTGGTCACCGAGTTTTGACAGAGTGAAGTTTCCGATTGGTTTTAGTGGACTATTCCATTCACTTAATAGTATACCGCTAAATGCTTAAGCGCACACCACGATGTTTCAGACACAAGAAAAGTTTCATCAACAGTGGTAGATCGACAACAAATGATTATTTGTAGTTAACGATTTTTTTGTTTTTGTTTGTTTATCTTTATCCTGCATTGCGGGAAAGCGGACTTGAGCGCTATGCATCGGTGTACGCCTTCCGACATACACCTGACCCACGCTGCAGCCGACGACAATGTCTGTATCCGGTTGTCTACTCTACTTATGACTTAAATTTGGTACTACCCATTACTCGAAATCGATCACTGGGTAGAGGCAATTATCGTAAAGTTTCTTGCCCAGAGAAACAACAGCAAGTGCGGGTGGCTGGAGTCGAACATGCAGGTTCTCGACTGCGAGCCCAACGCGCTAACCACTCGGCCACTGCTGCCGATGAATCAAGCTGTTTCTACATTGATTCGACACCTGCACGTTGAATCAGTTAAGAAAAGTCTAACATATTGACTGAATTAATTTTGGGTTTGTTAACATTTTCAATAATTTTTGCATGACGCAAACATGACCTAATTGGTAGATCATGGAGTCTATTGCTGACATGCAAACTGGCTATGCTTATTCGCACTTTGATGGTTACAAACAAAATAAAGCTGTCACTAGACATTTGGGTACAAGAGCGACAGAACATTTAAACTTAAACAATCAATAGAAAGGCAATACACATTGGGTTAAACAAGATTATACAGTATCAAATGCAGTTAGATATATATATATATAGTCAAATACGGTCCAGGGCTTCCCAAACTGAGGGTCGCAACCCCCCAAGAGGTAGCGTAACGAACTTCAGGGGTCGCAGAAAGTATACCTATTTGTACAAGGTAGCCTACTGCATATTAGCATTTCTATGCAAGATGCTGTGACAGTTTATTAAGAGTCGCGCACTCAATAGGCTGCCCACGGAAAAACACCAATAAATGGTATATATTCAATCGCCATCTCCGTTCAAAGCAGATTGCTCATCAACATGGGTTATCTGTATCTATGAGTCATTGACATATTGATACCATGTGAATTTACAAACTGTACTGCTTCCTTCTGGCTCAAGGCAGGTTTGAAGAGAGTAATTGATTTATGTCAATGTCATTAGGAGATTGTCTTAAGATACTAGAAGGCTCTGCTGTCCTGGTCGCGGGGGGACTACGTTTTGTCTGGCCTCTACCTTTCGACCACCCTGGCTTGAGTGGCCCTTCCAAGAGCAGATGCCAATAGGCTACCACTCAGCATCATTTAAAGATGCTTTGGAAGCTTTCACCAGCAAGCTTGATAATTGAAAGAGAAAAGTTAGAATGAACAATTGAACATGTTACTATGTTTAGAGAATTATCATCGGTGCTGGTTGTTGACAGCAAAGAACAAGTTCTTCCAGAGTTGGAAAAAGAATTGATTTTGCAATATCTCACAACATTAGAACTAGAATTCATTCGATATTTTCCTGAAATTTATGACGATGAGCTTGATTTAATAGGAAATTAATTCACTTTGTTGGTGGAAAAACTTCCCAATAAATTGCAGGATAAATTTTTAGAACTCATAACGAGAGACTCGCAAGAGACTTATTCAGAGAAAAATCAATCACTGGATTTTGACCGTTAATGAGTAATTCCTATTCCAAAGTGACAGAGAAGTATCTTTCCATTTGCTTCCACTTAATTTATGCGAATCAGGTTTTTCAACTCTCGCAAATGAAAACAAAACAGAGAAACAGATTAGACGTGGAGAATGATATTCGTTGTGCTCTTTCCAATACTCTTCCAGCATTCATAAGTTGTCAAAACAAAAAATCACAAGCTTCACACAGACTGATGCATTGACTCTTATATTTTGAATACATTCTTTGAATAAAATACTTTTCAGCAACGTTCTTCATTAATTAAATGATTTTTATATGAAATGGAATATTACAGGCTAAAAAGCTTATTACTGGTGAAAGTTCAGTTTATCTTCCAAGGCTTAGATCACAATATTAATGTAAACGAGTTTTTAACAAACTAAATTTATAGAGGGGAATTTAAATTTGAATATCGACAAAAAGGGTCTACCGGGTAAAAAAGGTTGGGAACTACTGTTTATGCTATAGAAACATAGTGGGCTGTACGAAATTGCTCTATCTTATCGTAAAAGCTTTAAGTGCGACTATATATGATCAAGAACAAAGCATTTATAGTTGAATAGAGAAAAAGTTTCGTTTTAACTGGGCCTTTTCTTCTACGCGAATGAACAGTGACCACTATAAAAGCCTGAGAGTGGTTGTGTTGAAGAAAAACTTTGAACAACAGTATACATATAAACATCTGAATTCGATGGCATATAATCAGCTGACACTAGAATTATTTTATGCTATAGAAACATAGTTGGCTGTAGGAATTTGCTCTATTTTGTCGTAAAAGCTTTGAGTGCGACTATGGATTATACTTTGAATGGTAATGTTGCTACAGTTACCCAAGATGATGAACGGGTATTGCAAGACGTCAGTCCAAATGTTAGCAGAAAGGAAAAACAAAACAAAGAAACAAATTTGGAAGAAAAACAAACTTTGCTCAAGGTAACAAGAGTTGCATGCCCCAGCCAGCAACTCATCTCTTTTTCGTCAGCAGACGTTGAATCAATATAAAAAAGAGATTAATTTCTGGCAGGGTGATTTATATTTTATAAGGCGAAGGCGTAACAGTTGCCTGTTAAGTCTAACTTTATATAGACTCTACAAATCATGACATGTCGACTGCATGGTAAAGTGATGATAACTCCCACACGTCGCTCAAAAAGACAATCGTTCGACACCAACAGAACGCATGCAGTGAGCGACGCTTATGATGATGCAGTGAGCGACGCTTATGACGTAGATGAATGTGAGCTCGAAATACACAAGGCAATGCCACATATGTCTACACATTGTCCGTTGAAAATTGATAATCGTTTTTGTAGCATGAATTGCTGATGCTTCACAAAAAGTTGTTTGGCGATATACTGCATACTTCAAAAATATAAATACAAACGACTTGTTTTATTCTAATGGTGCGGTTCCTCTGTGGTAGTAGATGAGTCAGTGGCGTAGCTAGGAGGGGGGGGGGGGGGCGGGGGGGCGGCACTTTCAGACAGGACGTTTTTTTTTTTGATAATGCAAAAGTACACGAAAAATAAAAGCAAACAGAATGGCAACGTTCAAAACATAGGGCCGAATTTAGCCAAAGCGCTGCCCTAGGCAGATACGAAAAGTGCCGCCCCCCAAAAAATTTTTTCGGTGGTGCGCTAAGATTTATATTTTCAATTCCTTACAAAAAAGTTATTTGCACTGTTTATTTGAATACATCAATGAATGTCATTGTATAATGAACTAATTGTTTAAAATCGCTTGCGGCGGCTTTTTCTCTTGCAAACAAATCAATAATTTCTTCAAAGTCTGTAGAAACAAGTAAAGATGAGTTAATCCTCAAAAATGTGAGATCATTCATGCTATCATTCATGGTTTACATACTTTAAGCATCAAGGCAAGTACACGAAATAGCCTGCAACTTTTCCATCAACCTAATATTGACTAAAAACATTTTTTCTAGGCTCCTTTAAATTTACTAACAGTGAAACAAACCGAACAAAGATTAATAAAGATTGCACAGACAAACCCTAGTCCTCCATACCAAGCGAGACAGAAAAATAAAACAAGCGCTAAGCAGCACATATTGTTGAAAACCAATCAAACGTGAAGTACTCTAGGGGCGATGACTTGCCATACATGACTTGCCGCACTGTTTATAAATGTGTGCGATGTGATAACATATTTATTAATTCCTATATTCTGTTGTGAATTATTATATTCACGTACAGTATTATCATTTATCAATGTAATATATTCGTATATTTTGCCGCCCCCAATAATTTGCCGCCCTAGACAACTGCCTACTACTAAATCCGGCCCTGTCAAAACATCTTAAATATCTAAAAACGTTTCAAATTTTCATGAATTTTTCTGCCATTATGTTTTTAATGCGTTACAAAATTCCTACTAGCCTTTATTAAGCAGAGGCGGAAACATGCTCTTCAAATTTGGGTAGCCTTGTAAAAGGTTACAAATGGATTATTATAATTCTGCAGCAGTTTTTGTGCTTTTGCATCCAGTATATTACTAAATTATAGTGGTCAGTGGCGTAGCCAAAGGGGGGGGGAGGGTTGGGGGTTTCAACCCCCCCCCCTTTTGAGAAAAACTAAATGGAGAAAACTGAGTCACTCTTTGAATTTTACGAAGCAGATCTGCCGTGTATAAACGCCCTTGCTATTATATCTGAACTGCGTAGGCTATATGTGATATCGATGTCTTTTCAATTCTTCCCAAACCAGCTTGCCAAAAAGTGTTGTAAGTGCATTGCCATTTTGCCCGCAGTAAACGTTTCCAAACATTAATATTTTACTCCGCATTCTGGCTACTCTTCCAGTTAGCCTACCACTTGCACCAATGAAAGATCTTTTTCTGCTCTTCGAAGACTTAAACTTATTTAAGAAATTCAACCTCTGAAAACCGATTAAATGGTTTGGCTTTGGTTAATCTGTATAGAAAATTGGTCCCAACTGTTGAGGATGTCATTAACAAGATGTGTGAAAAGGTTCGTTGACTTCCTTTTTCCCTTTAGTTTCATCAGTATCAATGATTTTTTGCATTCTTATTGCTTGTGTTGATGAATTTTTCATAGCTGTTAGCTGTAAGCATGATTCTACTAATTCGACATGTTAAAGCAATTCTGGTGCTCAGTGACGTTCGGTGGCTTAAACCATTGGGAAAGCAACTTGGAAATATGTTGCAGCAAGGTAGTAGGCACGAGGGGCGTAACCGTCGGGCGAAGCCCGAAGGCGTGTTGCCGAAGGCAACACTTCCAGCGGGGGGTCTGGGGGGCCTCCCCCAGAAAATTTTGAAAAACACTTCCAATTTGGTGCGCTCTGAGAGCATTTCCAAAACAAAATCTTCGGACTTTCCCAGCCCGAGGATAAAGATTCAATCAATCAATCAAACTGGGACTAGTCTAGAATGTTGGCTGCTTTTTTAGACTGAGCACAAAAACTTATTGTCAATGTCATCTGTAAGCATTTACAACATGCATTGGACTGGTGCACTAGTAAAGAGCAAATAATTAGCCTATAAATTAAGCTAGTCCATTCTTGAAGAACACAAGTATGTTTGCTCTGAACTTGTGATGTCAGTCTATTGACCCAAAGAATTTAAAAAACACTTGTGCTGTTTCAGTACTGGTTGGTTACCCTTTGGAATTGCATGTCTTATTGTAGAATCTATGTTTTTTTTGGTAAGAGAACCAGCTTTATTTTCAGCGTACTCAGTAGCCTATAGTTACAAGCCCGAAAATCACTCATGCGTAGAGGCTGTATTCCTTTCGCCTGTTGAGATACGCATTGACGTCACTGGGAAAGCAAGTTTAACCATAACACCAGATAACACATCTGATTGGCTAAGCAGCTGGTGTCGTTTTGCAAAACGATTGAGGATTGGATAAAACGAAGGCGTTTTTCAATGTAAGGTAAGCACTTTTGAAAGTTGATTTCCCTGGAGCTTCAGTGATGGTTTCTGACAAAAGCGTTTGCGTTAATTGGCATTTATAGGCAAGAAATGCGGTTTGGTGAGGACTTAGATACTCACAAGAGTTACGAGTAATTCTAGTCACGAACACAGTAATTTTCAAGTTAAAATAGACTTGATAAAAATAATAAGAAGTTAAACCTAGAATTCAGTCATTATATTTTGCATAGTTTTCGCTCAGGTAAGCACTGCTTTCCTTGCTTTCCCTCACCGATCGTCACTGCTGGTGCTTTATCTTTTAAAATGAGTAAGAACTTGTGTGTCATATTATGCTTCATAATTCGAATGACCTTTCATAATTCATATAGCAGGGTGTGACCGCTCTACAACTGTTCAGTATCCGTGGTATCCAGCTAACTCGTGCAGTCGATGGAAACACCGCAATATCTACAGCTGTGAAAAATTGCACTAACCTTTTATAGCCTATACCCGATTCCAGTGATTCGTTATACAAAACTTGAATATATCAGAAATAAAGTAACTTCTTTGTCTCAAAGCTTTTTGTCTGACACTCATTAAGATGTATGACGTTACATTTTTTAAACTTCGGGTTAACTTTAAAACATAAAAGTTAGTGACTTACCGGAATAATATCGTTTTTTGGATCAACTAAGGAGAAAATTGATAAATAATAAAACTGTAATAATCTCGCAAAAAAAAGCAATCAACCTATGTCTCTAAAAAAAAGTTTGCCTAATTTTAAACGAAACTGCATTAAAAGAGCTAGTTTTGCCAATACCAAACATTCAAATATCTCAGTCAGGAATTAGCAACAAGAAAACATAAAGACTTCAGCTTTATTTTCGAAAAATGCCGAAGAAAACATGATCTTATTCTTTTGCTATGCCACCGGACAGCACCATTTTACAGGAATATTCATACCCACATTTTTGTTGAAAATGCTCTCAGAATGCACCAAATTCAAAGTAATTTTTCAAAATTTTCTGGGGGAGGCCTCCCAGACCCCCCGCCGATAAGTGTCGTCTTGGGCGAGCACACCGTCGGGGTTCACCCGCCGGCCGTCAAAACCTCTCCCTTTCACAATTCCTGGCTACGCTACTGATAATGGTACGTTCGTCTGACTTTACACCGCAAATTGAAAATAGCACGTTGCGTATTGCAATGCTGATAAATAAACGCATTTCATTTTCACATGCTTTTTCTTGAAGGGGCGGCAAAATCTGAATCCGCCCCGAGCGGCACATTCCCTAGCTACGCCACTGAGATGAGTGCACGAGCTTTCGAAACGCAGTTCCCTGGTCATGTGCTATGACGGAACTCAATCCACTGCATAACAATGGCATAAAATGTTAGATTAGTGTTTGGTTGGGACATTTCTCTAATCACTTACAGGTCTCTGTTTAGTTTTTAAACCGATGTTCCGAATACAAGTTTTTCCAACTTGATCGGTGAAACAGTGAAAATTAAACACTTTCTTGAATTAGTTTTTTCTGTCACAACACTTTGTCACAACACAACACAAGACAAAAAAAATTCCACAATCAAAGTCTTAGAAATAGCTCAAAACATTTGACTGTATGGTCTTGTTTGTTTCGGAAGCTGTTTAAAATTTTAAAATTATTGTAGAAATGGCAAAAACTTGCCCTAATCATAATTTGTTAGTTAATTGTGTAGAAGAGTATTTTGAAAATGAAGACAAGCTTTTAAAGTTAACCCTTGGCTGATACAATATTAACAAATTGGCCTCTTTTATTTTGACTAAACGTTTGTAAGAAAGGACATGTTAGTTGAAACGGTATATAATGTGTAAATAGCCTATTGTCGCAAAAATTCAATTCGATTTACTTTTTCTTTGTCGGAAAACAATAGCAATGATAAAATCATAAATATGAACGGGAACAAAACCAACAAAACGATTTGATGTATAGATAACACAGTTCATGTTGTTTTACGATTCTATAATTTCAAGCTGAAGATGTTTTCAGCATGAGGATCAATTTACAATCGATGCTGAAGAAAGGAAACCATTGAACAGCATTGAGCAATTTGAAGTTGAAGTGGATCGTAGAAATGAAGGAAATAACCAAACGAACTGGTTCCTGTTTCAAATTCCCAACCATGGAATTGACATTTGCAAGAAATGGTATTCCCGTAACCGTACCTTATGCGCGAAAATAGCTGCTGCTTTGTTGTTCAGTGGTAGGTAACTATAAACCTATGCAGAAAAGTTGCCTTTTCTTTCTTTTTAACATCGCAAAGCGTTAAAGGATGCAAAAAGTTTGACTGTTGCTTGGTGGGCACCATTGCCTACATAGGGAATAATACTCACAAAATACGTTTCAAAACTTTGGAAGACAATCAACATTTATACACTTCATGAATGAGAGTACTTGTTGCTTGTATGAGATATATTTTGGAATAATGACTGAAAAGAAGGAATGAGAAAATACTTTTATCGTTTTTTGTCGCACCGAAACAACTTTTGAGTTAATTTAAATTAAAATTCAACATTGTATGGTCCATAAGAAATGCCAACACTACATTCAAAGCTTAGTTTTATAACTATGATAAAACTCATACGGAAAGTACATGCAAACATATTCAAATACTATGTTTAAAAATTGAAGCTTTCTATTGCAGATGCATGGCCGAGTGGTGAAAGCGTTGTGCGGCACTCAAAAGAGCGCTGGTTCGACACCACTCATGAGCATGCGACTGTGTCTTTGGCAGGACACTAGAAGGCATGCCTGAAAGTGAACACAAAGACTGGTTTAAATCTTTAACCACAGGGCGTGAGCCTGAATACCAAAAAAAAATGTTGGTTCTTGCAGGTCAACAAACTGTCTAAAACCAGTTTCTAGAAAAGTTTTGGACCAATTTATTGTGTAAATTGCATTTCCTTAACGTACTGTAGATAACACAATTTGTTCACTTTAATATTTGTTTGATTTTCAGGGTTTACAGCGTACATGACAGTTGCTTTGATATTGAACTTCAACCAGGCTATCCCATTGCTCATCACATGGTCCGTCTTTGTTGGGTATATACTTTGTGCTTTCATACGTGATCAGTTTGGAAGAGATATTTTAGCGTTTTTCAAACAAGAAATTGACCTAATAAAGCGGAACGCTTTCTGGTTGAAATGGTAAGAATATTTTCTTTAAGCTTATTATTGAAAAATTTCTAGACCCTTGTCAGTAAATTAGTATGTTTTTACATTGATCTAACGACTTCTTCTTCTTAAATTGCCTTGCCTGAACCAGGCATCAACGGCCTCAAATATATAATTTTAGACCAAATATTCCTATTATATGTTGCATGGATGATTGCTTCTGTGTTGTCGTTAAATTGTTTCAGATGAGTTTGTCTTTGCCAGATGCCCGCTTTCCAAACCTTTTACCAGAGAGAGACGTTCTAGTTTTTGCTTTCTTATTACATGGCCGAGAAATTTATTTTGTCTCGTTTTCATATTTTTAACAGAGATCTGGTTTGGTTTACTTGGTGTAAAACTTCTTTATTTGTCTTCTTTGCGAGCCATGAATTACGTTGCATTCTACGGAAGCACCACATTTCAAAAGCATCAACTTTTTCAGCCATTTTTGTTGAAATATTCCAGGTTTCAGAGTTGTAATAAACAACAGTATAAATATAGCAGTATAATTGTTCCATTAAATCGTAAACTACAAATCGGAGTTTCTGCTTCTTCTCTCTTTGTTATGACCATTGTTTCTGTTTTCTTTTCATTTAATTCCATTCCACACGTCTTGCTATTCGTACAAACAATATCTAAGACGTTCTGCAGTTCTACGTCCGAGTCAGCTATGAAAACGGTTTTGAAATATCAGAATACAGTCCATTTGATTTCTCGTATGATTATCAGGACTCTTCCAAGTCCAAAAACTTTCAAATCTTTTCATAAACCAGGTGTTGGCAATGTATAAGTTTTGTTCGTGACGCCACTCAATCAGTGTTGTGCTTCTTTCATTCATGAATTCTAAATCGTTGTTTCCAGTTGTTCTTCCATGAGCAATATTTCTGAGCTTAGCATTAAAGTTATCCATTATAATTGGTATTCCGTTTTGTTTATAGTCTTGTAGAGCTCTTTCAATGTCCCCGTAAAATGTAATTTCTTCATCACAAGCTGTACTTGTTGGCGCATATACTTGTATGAGACTAATTCGTGTTGCAAGTTCTTTAGTTTTACTAGAAGAACACGGTCTGAAACCGCACTCAGACAAATTAGCGCAAATTTTGGGGTGTAGTATTATTCCAACTCCATTAGAGTGTTTTTGATTTCCTGAGTAATTACATTGTAACCAGTCTTCTTTATTTGCCTACTATCGTTCCAACGCATTTCAGTCAAACCAAGAACGCTAATCGTCAATCTCTTCATTTCTTTTTATGATATTATCAAGTTTTCCTTTTTGGTAAAGTGTTCTGACGTTTCATGTTCAATTGTTTTGTTTTTCCATTTTTTTTTCTTTGTTTCTTTTTCTTTTGTTACTGTGTTGTTTGTGGGGCAGTAGCATTGTGATGATCTGGTCCAGCCTGCCCACAAACTGGAGTCCTACCCAGCGAGGAACCTCCCAAAGGGATTGTTTTCTTTACGCTGTTCTTGTTATACTTTATCTTTGTAATTTTCATGTGGTATGTTGAGCCATGATTTGACTAGCACAGGCCATTGCTAGTGCTAAAGCTCCTTTGGCCTATTAGGGCTTTGTCCCATCGCTTTCCGATCCTTAGTAGCCTATACGAGAAAGTAAAATTGATATTCAAGAATCAGAAGTCCCCCATTATAATCTAACGACTGCAGACGTTAAAACAGTCTAAAAACTGACTGATTTAACGACTGGCATCTATAAAAAATGCATCCAACATCTTAGACAAAAGGATCCGGGGGGACCTTTCTAAGTTACCTTTCTAAGTGGCTCAAGCATCTTTCTAAGCACCTTTTCAAATTATTATCCTCTCAACGGCTCTGAATGCAACAAATCACTATCTATAGCAATGGATCACATGTTTCTAAATATAAGACTTCGCCAACTATTGCATATTTAACAGGATTTTCATTGCACTTCTTGTTATTGGGTTGGCAGTTTGGATTGCACTGGATACCTCAAAGCGACCGAATCAACTTATTTCCGGAGCAGGATATTTGATATTCTTGTTCTGTCTCTTTCTTTCTTCCACCCATCCTTTCAAGGTATAGGCAAAAACAATCATTCCACTGCTTTGTTCCACTAGTTTATCCGAACTACATAGTTTGACAGTTATTTTAGTCCACTGCAATAGTCAATATTTTTATTTAACGTTATTTTCTCGTTTATTGACACACGATATCACTTAATCAAAATAAAGGGCTTCAAACATGTCTCATAATCTAAAATTGTCTCTCATTTCAGTGTTTAGATTTTTCAGTTGCTTTTTGTCGTTCTAAGCTAAGCGGTTTTTGTAAACAAATATATCAAGGTTTTACTTTACTTTGACATAACGATTTTTAGGTTAACGCATTGTCTTACTTTCGTATTAATGTGCGCAACCCAGGTGAAATGGAGGTCGGTCCTATGGGGATTGTTCATTCAGATATGTTTTGCCCTAATCATCTTAAGAACAACAGTTGGATTTAAAACGTTTGATTGGCTTGGATCATTGGTCCGACAATTCATGGAGTTTACGAACGTTGGAGAAACCTTTGTGTTTGGGAAAGGATACGAAGAACATTTCTTTGCGTTTAAGGTAATTTTGAAAATATAATTTATTATGTATTTAATTGGATGAAATCTATTTTATTAGTCCAAACCGAAGACATAATGAACTCACTAAATCCCCGGTCCAAGCTAAAGCAATTGCCACTTGTTGAGATTTTAGGTTCTTCCAATGGTAATATACTTCAGTGCCTTTGTTTCTGTGATGTATTATCTTGGAGTTGTACAATGGATACTTCTCAAGATTTCATGGTTGATACAAATTACTCTTGGAACATCAGCGCCTGAAACAATGGTGGCAGCAGGTAAGCAATGGCTGTCGATTAGTTATTGAATTTGAGTGAAAGCTTTATATTAAAAAGTTAATATAGCCTAGAAGAGCATAAAGCAATTTTAGGTAACACAATAATAAATCGTGAAGAAAGGGGCGTTCTTCCCGGCTATCAGCACAAGGCTGAGCACTCACTAGTACAGCGAGCAGCTGCGATTCGCCAACCATAACGGTGTAGCTTCCACGCTAGCCATTCAGACCATCCAATCAACAATAGGTTTCTCGGCAGCCGATTTGTGGCAGAATACGGTGCGATACTGATGAGCCCAGCCTCATGGGCGATCGCTGTCAATTCTTGCTACAAATCGGCTGCCGAGAAACATATTGTTGATTGGATGGTCTGAATGGCTAGCGTGGAAGCTACACCGTTATGGTTGGCGAATCGCAGCTGCTCGCTGTACTAGTGAGTGCTCAGCCTTGTGCTGATAGCCGGGAAGAACGCCCCTTTCTTCACAATGTCCTCTGCCCTGGCGCCTGCTGGTTTTGTTGGCTCTTTCTTTGTTTCCACAAAGATAAGAGTTAAACTGACTGGTAAAGCGGTGGTCGAATAAATTTGTGGCAGAATACGGTGCAATACTGATGAGCCCAGCCTCATGGGCGAAACACGTGTCTATCGCTGTCAATTCTTGCTACAAATCGGCTGCCGAGAAACAATAATAAATCCTTTACTCGAAACTCTTTTTATTGTTTTGAACGTTAAAACATTAATCATGTTAATAAACTTAGATATCATAATCCCATCATCAATTTCTTGTTTTTAATTCTGGCGATTTTGTTGAAATTGCTAAAGTAAAGCCAGAACAGAAAGTTATCAGATGACAAAAAACATTTTGCAGGAAACATATTCATCGGTCAAACCGAAGCTCCTCTTTTGATCAAACCGTTCATAGAAGATCTCACGTCATCGGAATTATTCGCAGTCATGGTTTGTGGGTTCGCAACTGTGGCTGGGTCAACACTGGGAGCTTATCTAAGTTTTGGTGTAAGTTTGCAGTTCAAAAAATACCTTGTAGGCTACTCAGTATAAAAACAAAGTTCATGAACGATATTAATGTTTCATAAGTTGCTCATTCTTTACAACCTTTACGGTATTACACGGTCACATTGACAGCTTATTCAAGCTTTGGTGTAAGTTTGCAGTTTCGAAAACATACCTTGTGTTCAGTGCTGGATTCTTAAGGATTCCTAACCAGGGATGCACGCATCACTAGGGGGCTGACACCTGTTTTCTGAAAATTCTTGAATGTTAAATCATTAAGGTTAGGTCTATGATGAAGTAAGAAGATATGGTTAGTTACTGGGATTTTACCTGATATTTTGAAATGTAATTGCTCGCTGAGGTGGTGAGTACTTAGCCTTGTGCTGATGGCCAGGAAGAACGCTCCCTTCTTCACAAATTTAAAATGTAGTTAACTATTATCTTCAGCCATTCTACTGTAAAGGAGATGCTAAAACAGGTTGGTGCTTTCATTGTGGTACCGACATACAAAAAAAGGTAATAACAACTGGTTTAAATTATCGTAAAAACAAACGCGTATAGCACACAGGGCTTGCTTCTTTTGATTTACTACTGTATTGTAAACTTTTGAGTTGGCTAAATCTAAAAAGGATTGAAAAAATTGTTTCGTTTAACCACTTGCGGACGGAATTGTTTACCGACAGCGATGTCGCTCAGACGGGAATAAATTTAACATTTTTGGTGTTTCCCCTAAAGAACAAGACATCGTGTTTCCAAAAATAATTTAAACATTTGAATTTTCGAAAGACGTATATATCTGCCATCCGTCTTTTCGTCATGTACCAAAATGCGTAAATATGCGTCCGCCGTTATTTCGTCATGTACCAAAATGCGTAAATATACGTCCGCCGTCTTCCAGCAACACTTTTTCTTTGCGTACAAGTACGTTATCCGAGCTGAAGTGGTTAAAAACTTGCAGCAAGAAAAAAGGTTCAAAACTCACAAAAACATTGTGCTCATTGTGTTGCAATATCCTTGTATAACAAAGCAAAATATTTCCAGCGTTTACATTTCTCTTCTCATAGATTGACGCTATATATCTCATCACGGCATGCGTCATGTCCTCTCCTTGTGCATTAGCAGTGGCAAAACTAGTAATGCCAGAGACTCAACAGTCGAAATTTACGACCACTAGCCAACTTGCCATCGAAAAGGGGTACGTGCTTTGTTGTGCATTGGTTATATAATGCTTAGCAACTGTAAGCCTATTGGTAACTAAGGTTACACATCTTTGACTTTTAGAGCTTTATTTAATTTTCTTTGATTAAATGCTTCTCGTAAGATGCAGTCATGTGATAAAACATTTAAATCGTTGAAAAAATTGAAAAATTTGCGACTGGAAATTTGTAGTTTTGCATTCCGACATCATAAAAAAAAAACGATTTACAAGGAGCCGTTCTAATTACGAGTAAAATGTTCCTATTTTAAGTTCTGTACCACCAATCAACTCTTCAAGTATAGTATCTGGTTTCTGAATGATCTCTATCTTGTTTCAGTAAAGAAAGAAACATGATTGACGCAGCAGCGCAAGGTGCATCTGTTGCTGTATTGTTAGCACTAAACATTGGAGCTAATTTAATCGTCTTTCTTTCCTTGTTGGCTTTGTTGAACGCCATATTGGGTTGGTTTGGAGGTTTGGTAAATTTTCCACAATTTAGCTTCGAGGTAAGTATCTGCACTCAATTTTGAAACCGTTTGATTAGGCTACACGCTTTTTGTTTTAAACACACGCTGTGATGTTGCCAGTGTTTAGAAATTATTGTCTAAATGACAAAAGTGCTTTGCCCAGAAAATGTGTTTGAAAGTTGTTTTAGGTCTATCAGTGAAAGGCTGAAACAGCATATTACACCAAGATCCTCGAAAGACTGATCTATGCCCGCGTCAACCCAATCATCGACCCGCTCCTTCCAAAAGAGCAAGCTGGGTTTCGGCGCGGAAAATCTACCGCAGATCAGGTCACACTCTTAACCCAAGACATCGAGGATTGCTTTTAGGCAAAAAAGAAGGCCGCGCTGTCTTTCTGGATCTCACAGCTGTCTATGACACCGTATGGCATCGCGGCCTTACTTGCAAGCTGCTTCGACTGCTTCCTGATCGACATTATGGTTCATATGATTATGGAACTTGTCAGCAATTAAAGCTTCACCCTCACCATAAGTAGCTCACGGCGAAGCAGACTGAGACGCCAGAAAAACGGCGTCCCACAGGGATCAGTCCTGGCTCCACTTCTTTTCAACATCTACACCAACGACCTGCCAAATACGGTCTCTGCAAAATACGCTTATGCGGACGACCTGGCAATTCTCTACTCCACAAAGTCGTGGGAAAATCTAGAAAACACCTTGAGCCAAGACATAAAAACTCTCCAAGCCTATTTCCAGAACTGGCGACTGAAACTCAGCGAAACCAAAATTGTGGCAGCAGCTTTCCACCTCCATAATCGGGAAGCTGATCGTGAAATACACGTCCAGAACAAAGGAAAATTTCTGTTTTTTCTGCCCCAAACCAAGATATCTTGGGGTAACACTGGACAGATCGCTCACTTACTGTAGGCACTTACAAGCAGATTTCTAATAAACCACGAACCAATCAGAAGCTACGCTGTTTATGACGTTATCAAGGTTGCGTTTGGGAAGAATAAAGGAAAAACGCAAATTCTGGCTAATTTAAATCATCGCTTTGCCATCGGTTGACTTGGCGCATTAGGTTAGGGCGGTGGTAGTCATTACTTTGACGTGGGTTTGATTCCCACCTCTGTTATAGCTTTTTTTTCTTTTGTAATTACCAAACAAAGTTCAAAGTAATAATTAATTCTCTAATAAAAGTAATTTGCGTTCTTCTGGTGACTATTTACTAGGTTACCTCCTGATGTTAAAGATGATAACTAGCTTTTGTATTTCCGACGTTTCGTCAGTCAGCACGACTGACTTTATCAAGGTGGCTAATAAAGTCAGTCGTGCTGACTGACGAAACGTCGGAAATACAAAAGCTAGTTATCATCTTTAACATCAGGAGGTAACCTAGTAAATAGTCACCAGAAGAACGCAAATTACTTTTATTATAAAATGCCTGGTGAACAGTCTCTCTCTGTTTTTAATTAATTCTCTGGTTGAATGCTGGAATGGTCACAATTGGACAAATAACGTAGCATCTGATTGGTTCGTGGTTGGATTGAGCAGAAGTCCATGGATTGGATATCTGCATGTTAAAGTGCCTTCCCTCACTTACTGCCACCATTTGGTGTCACTGCGCAAGAAACTCACATCCCGCACTGCGCTACACAAGCGCCTGGCAGGCTCTAGCTGGGGGGCGAGAGCTGATACTTTGCGTATAGCAGCCTTAGCCCTTGTCTACTCTTCAGCAGAGTACTGTGTACCTATTTGGTGCCGCAGTGCTCACTGCCATAACATCGACACTGCCATAAACATTGGACAATCTCCCCATTCTTGCTGGCATCCAACCCGATGAGCTTCGTCGCGAAGAAGCCACTTTGTCCCTCGGTCGACGGGCACTGGAGCCTAACCACCTTCTCCACCACAAGATCTCTGCTCTCCCAAACGAGCACCCGCTTCGACTGAAATCAGGACACCCATTTGTGCCAGCCGCTCAACTTCTTATCTACGAAGCTGATGTACAGGACATCTCTGCGGCTGCTTGGGCGGACCATAAATGGAGTTCTGAATGGAAGTCAAGTACCACCACACTCCATTCGTTCATCCCCGACGACGACACACGCTGCATCGGTATAACACTACCAAGACAGGCATGGGTGCACCTCAGCCGTCTCCGTACGGACGTTGGGCTTTTCTGCTCAACCATGCACCAATGGGGAATGGCCTCTTCCTCCTCCTGTGAATGTGGTGCTGATGAACAGACCACAGACCACATCATCAATGACTGCTCCATCTTCAAGCCACTTAACGGAGTGGAAGGTCTGCATGTCATGGATGATGAAACCAAAGACTGGCTGCTCTTTAGCAGCCTTCCAGTGTATTCCGGAAACATCGTGGAATCTTGGGTGATAAAAGGATAGACCCTCAGCCCCAGAGGCTCACACGACGACGACGAGCATATTACTGTGAGGCAAGATATAACTTTTTGACTGCATGAGTGCTCCCTCATGTAGCAGATGGAATCTAAACTACTTAGTTAATAGATGTAAACGTTATTTAAGAAACTACTTTTCTTGTCAACTCAGTAGAGAATGAACAGCTAATAATTTTTTGTAATTGGATCTAGAGTATAAGGTTACGCTATGCCAATGTCGATAAAATAGATAAGCAATTTATATTATGATTTCTTTTTAGTTGGTTTGTTCCTACGTATTTATACCAATAACCTTCCTCATGGGCATTGAATGGGAAGATTGCTTTAAGGTAAGCTTGACTTGTGTTGAGAATGTTTAAAATTGATTGTTGCTAGTTAAATTAGGCTAAATGTTTTCACGTTGGAATATCTTCTTGCGTTTGAGATCGCCTCAGGTAACATTGGAAGATCCAGGCACAGTCGCCAATGCGTCCATCGAGCGTTGTAAGGCCCACGTATCCACCATGGGATCGGTATATAAGACATTGATAGATAATGAGTTGAAAGTCGGTTCGGTTTGAAAGTCTGAGCCACACGCACAACATGTTGTCGGCGAGACTCTATTGGAACCTATTGCTGTTAAAACGGCACACCTTTATTTGTAAACGACTGAGCTTCATCCACTCCTTTCGTAGTAGTTCTACTCCGGGTGGAGCTTCGATACTAGGAAGGATTGTGAATTGATTTGGTCTCCCATTTTCTTACTATGTAGTGCTCTAAAATGCGAAAACTTTGAAGTTGTAGTTATAGATAGCTGCAGCATTATTTGAGAATAACTTCATCTAACTACATTTAAACAAGTTTTGTACAAAATAGTCTCGTATTTATTTGTTTCAGTCTGCTGAATTGCTTGGTGTTGGAATCTTTATCAATGAATTTGCAGCCTATGAATCATTGGCAGAAATGATTAAAGCAAGAGACGCCGGGTCCAAACCAAGAATTGATCCAATGTCAGGGTCAGTTGCTTGGATAAGTGAGAGATCTGAAGCTATCATGACCTACGCCTTGTGTGGATTTGCTAACGTTGGATCCATTGGAATTGTGCTTGGAGGACTTGGTAAGAAGACGCAGTCTATGCGGTCAACAATCCAAACTGATTAGCAATCCAAACAGGAGCCTACTTTTTTCTAAACCTATTTGGATAGATTGAAAATCTCTCTAAAAGTTACTATAGTACTTACTGAAGGCTTTTTCCAAATAAATAAACCGGATATCTGTAGACTAGCCAAACAGTGACAAAATACGCTTTGCAGGAAGTCTGGCTCCAAACAGACGAAGCGAAATGGCAGATATAGTTGTGAAAGCCGTCTTGGTTGGAACTGCTGTAAATGTTTTGAATGCGTGTGTAGCGGGTAAGTCAGTTACTTGGCATTTCAAAAGTGCATGAAGTTTATCTATGACGGTAAAAACGCATAAGCGTACAGGCCTGAAGCTGCATTAACCTGTTCTATAATAGGTTGCAGTAGCCTTTTTTGAGATAAGCTGGCACCTCTAAACATCGTGTAATGTATGTAGCCTAAGCAAGTGCAACTAACAATAGCTTTTGTTTGAATGAAGATGTGTATTGCTTCACAACTGCAAAATAAAAAATCATTGCTCTGATCGATATAACCTTGAGCACTAACTTACCACCTCAATGAAACAAGTCGAAAATTATATCAAAATATAGAACAGTCGTATATTTCGCAAAAGGCTAAGTCATAGTCAGAGCTAATTGTGTATGAGACTTAATGCAGATTCCTGTTGATGTCAAGTTATTGTTGAAAACCTAAATGATGTGCCAAAGTTGCAAAACCATTTATTTTTCTTAAATACAAAGAAGTCGTAAAGTCAGCATATGTTTTTACAAATAATAAGTTTTCTAAAACCAACGCAAGATGAAGTAGAAGGCCTCCTCCCTCGTTGTTTGCTTAGTCATCGATTTAATTGAGTGTCTCACAACCAATTTACTTTTTGCAATAAATCTCGGCTCATCGCTCAATTGTTAGATGTGGAACTTTGAAAGTTATTGGTACGTTTTAGTCGCTGTAATTAATGTGTCTGCCTGAAGTAGTAATTTAGGCTCAAACTCCAAAACACAAGTCCATCACGATAGCTCAGTTGGTTAGCGCGTGTCACGATTCTTTCTATCTCTTAGCAGAAACGAGACTTGGAAAAGATTAATGACGTAGTTTAATGGGATTTCACCGAAAAGCAGTCAATTAAATGGTCGAATAGTTCTACTAGTGAGATGACAAATGAAAGTTCTTGAAGGACTTTAACAAATGGTTCAACACTTTCATAAATAATCAAAGCAACAGTGAACAGCAATAGATTCCAACGCTTGGAACTCTTATAATCGACTTTAACGTAATTCACTCACAACTTCTTATATAACTCTAACCTCGATCACAATTTATAATAGCACCAAATCTCAACTTCAATCCAACACTCAGTCAACAATAATCTCACTATAACCTCTACCTCTATATTACCATCTACAATTACAACAGGGTTGTCAGACAGCTTTTGAGAAAAAGAGCCAAACAATGTCGAAAAAAAGGCCAAACTGGGTAAAAAAGAGCCAAATTGCTCAATAATGTTAATAACGTTGCTAATAAAACATAATAACGTTAACAACGTCATTAACGTTACAACATTACAACAACACAGTCTACATTCTATAAGAACAATTCCAAATCTTTATCTTCTACAGTGTTTCCACTCGAATCTTTGGCATTGGCATGAACATTGTCAGCTAAACACTGTCTAAAAAATCGTAATAACACTTTTCAGTCTCAATTTCCGAAAGACATTTATTTAAATAGCTAGTTTGATGGTATGTGCCAACTGCTTTCAAAAAGAGCCAAATATTGAAAACAAAGGGCCAAGAGGCCAAACAATTTTTTTGGGGGCCAACTACCTCTAAAAAGGGCCAATCTGGCAAGCCTGAATTACAATACTTTACGCAAATTACGCCTCTATTTATAGCAGGTTTGTTTGGTCTATTAACCTCGAGAAGGTGCGATAATGTCACATCATGAGAACTCATTGTTCTGGTCAAGTTTTACTACACGTAAATATCTTTGTGACGTCTTAAAACCTACACCTGGCAAGCAAGCTTGAAAAGTTTCCAGACTTGCACATACGCTGAATGTTCTAGAAATACGTCACATAATGAAGAATTCGTAATCAAAGGTCACTATAGGACAGTAACCGACAATAACTTATCGTATAAAAAATTTTACATTTAAGACAGTACGCTCGGTTAAGACATGATGTGGCTTGTCGTGAAGCTTCGCATATTGATTGCAACAGCGAGTGACTTTGTGAACGAAGAAGCTTCAAGCGGCGCTAGATTGACTCTCGTGGTGTGCGCTTGAGCAACGCATAATAAAGACTGCTCTTCATTCGGCGGCACCTAGTGGATGGAATAATTCCTCGACAATAACATTTTAACAATTGGAAACTTCACCCGGTTAATCTGCATACCCGGCCGTCTGTCCAAAGCCTCTACAAGTATGCGAAACCACCAGAAATAGCCTACCAAAGCTTTGTCAGTTCAAAGAGCAAGATTCAAAACCAAAAACCAAGTTTGAAACCAATCAGAACTACTTAACCTAACGTATTTTTAATTTTAATATCTATTTTTTGAAGGGAAAACAATTTTTGAAGCAGTTTTCATCGGCTTAAACATTTCCAAATAAGCATGACATCACTGATTAATGTAGCATTCCAAAGTAAATGTGCGGATCTAGCTGAAAGAATTTAAGCACTAAATTGATTTAGATTTAATGCGTTGTTGTAAATAATGTTGAGTAGTCTAATATAGAATACAAAATAATACTTTTGTGGATTAGATTGTGCGGTATCAAACATCCAGTTCAAAGTAAAACGTATCTTTTTGAAGCAAAGGGCTCTTACGCATATAGTTTTGTACTCTATATCAATTCCTTTTCTATACTACATACTGCACAGGGTTTTTGTACGAGCCACGATCTATCGTCTGTGACAACATGTTGGCGACTACAAACTGGACATATTCGGTTCCATCCAGATTGTATGAATGTTGCTACACTGCTATGGACAGGTAGATGGTTTAATGCTGTTGGTTAAATTATTGAGTTTTAATTTTTACAGTAGAAAAGAATCTAAAAACTCAGCCCCAATGGCGATTTTCTGGTATGTTTTCCCGAAATAACTGTTTTCTGCACTTACTTTGACTCATGTTAAGTCTATTAGATAAAAGTTATTTTCAGCTTAGAATGCCACTTAAAATATTAATTTGATTGCAGCGTAATCCACATTGAGCACAACGATGGATAATAATAGTAATAATGCATTTATATAGTGCTGTGTCTATCGCAAACATGTCTTGGTCTCAGCGCTTTACATAGCAGACAGTGTCAGTGCAGCCGCATAAAAACGCAGCCAAGTACATTATTGATTGATGGAATCTTTATCCTCATACTGGGAAAGCTTCCTGCAGAGCTTAATCCTGGAAGATTCGCATACTTCTAGAGGTTTTGAATCGCTGACGCAGCCTCAGTTACCGACATTGACATGGTGAAGTTTCCGATTGTTGAAGTATTGTTGCCGGGGAATTATTCCATCCATTAGATGCTGCTGAAAGGAAAGCAGTCCTCAACGTGCGTTGCTCAAGCGCACACCCCGAAAGTCGAACCAGCGCCGCTTAATCTTGAAACTTGATCAATGACAAAATTGCATCTCAAAGTGATAAAAATTCAGCATTTTGGTCGTCGATGCTGGGGCAGTAAACCTCAAGCTTCGAACATGCTTTTACATCGGAAAGTTCTGGGTACTTCCCACTTACAATATTATTCAAAACTAGCCAGAAGAAAAATTACAAAAAAAAAACTATGTTAAAACGGAAACAGAGCAGAAGATGCACCCTCAAACTGATGAAATTTTGCACACGTAATTTTTTATGCATGTGCCACTTTTTAAGACTAGCCGTTTTTGAATTTCGAAAAAAAGTCAAAAACGACCCACCCTGGTAGACACGTCATTTGCAGCGACTAAAACAAACCGGACCAATAAAATAATCAACGTTTTCAAAGTTCCGCATCTAACAATTGAGCGACGAGCCAAGATTTACCCTGATTTTATTCTTTTGCTGAATGCCAAACAGGAACAAGATTTCGTATCACTTTTAAAATGTCTTTGGTACGACGAGACAGGGTAGCGTCATATCGAAAGGCTAAGCCATTGACTGCTTTTCAGAAAAATTACCAGATCGATAAACTGAGACAGGTCTTTTGAGATTGATAACAAAACTTTCATGACAAAGATTAGATTTAGGACGTGACGTTAAATCTTGGAGGCCAGACTTACACTCTACGATAGTTTCAGACATTCAGTGTGTTGTCGAGTGGACTTGTAGGTACGATAACATTAACCTTAATTACACTGCTTTATCTATATTCCTAAAGCAAAAGATCAAACGTATGATCTGAGAACTTTGTCTTTCAGCAGAACAGAACGAAGTTTGACTTTGGCGTAGGTATGCTATGTTAATTAGACTGGTAGCCTACTAACATGTGAATTTTGAAACTTGGTATACTGCACAAGCTAAATTTCGGGTTTGCGTAATTCAAGGTGATGGATGCCTTCAGATAAAAAAAAGATTACGGTCATAAACTGGTTTAAAAGCGTTCAATGACAACTAAACAATTTAACTTATTTATTCTTTTACAGATTGGATAATTCCAGTGTCCTGTGCAATTGTTGCAACTACAATTGGAATGAGACAAAGTTCTATTTGAATTGCTCGATGACCACTTGCTAGAAACGAGCATAAAAGACCAGGATGTGGCTTACACTGCTTGAAAGATGTTGATATGCATGAATTGCACGGGCCAACAAAAAATAAAAAATAATTTGTGTCTGCAATGTTAGATGTGATTTCGGTTATATTGAGGCTGCTGATTTAAAAAATCACATCAGATTTCACCCATCACATCAGGTTTTTGAGATTTTAGCGTGATAAGTTTTCTTATATTATTGGCTTTTTGCCCGATTTTTTCTTACTGTTATCGCTTTATAAAGACCGTATGAGCCAATAGTGTTTGAAAATTTATCACAAACATAGGCAGGATTTTATCTTGTAACATTTGGAAGTGTATGATGACATCATGACCATTGGAGTGACCGACCAATGTTCAGAACGTACATTAGTCAGAAGGCTTCCTAGCTAGATGGTCCACTGGTCAAGAAAGTCATCTAGACCTTCTTACTATAGTGGACCCTCTGGCTAGTGGACCATCTGTCTATGGTAGATCATCAAACTAATGTACCTTCTGAGAACTGTCCATAAACCACCCCTTACAGGCAAGGTTATATTCACTCTCGCCTGCATGTTTAGTACCATTCCACTTTTTGATATATAACATTGGTTTTATCTTTTTCGTTTTATGAAGGGTCCACCATAGCTACTGCTGAACGTGGAGATTTAAGCTTATGAGAAACTTGTCTATACTGTAACTCATTCTTATTCGAATTTTCAGATATTCAGATTTTTTCATATTAGCAAGGTGATAATTCTGTTTGTGCTGCACATAAGTAGCAGGATGGCATCTGCAAGGAGAAAGTATAAAAATGACCCTGATGTTTTTTGTTACATATGTGGCAGCTATACTGTTCCTAACCAAAGGCAAACCATAACAAATTTTGTGAAACAAGCACATCTTGCATACTTTAAAATTTGCCCGGGTGATCACGACAAATCATGAGCTCTACATCCTGCATGTAAAGCTTGTGTGGTAAACCTAAGACGATAGATCAATGGAAATCCAAAATCCATTCACAACATTCAACATCATGCAAGCGAAAGTTTGTCTCAGAGTAACGTTTCCCAAATGTGCATGTGAATTTCCTTATTCTGTACAATTAAACGTATTTTTATGTGTCTATTCAATTCTATTCAATTTGTTCAATTTTATTTTTCTTTGCTGGTGCAAACATATAGCGAATGATATTACAAACACAACTGTAGCACCAAAGAAAGGAAAAGATGTCAAAACCTTGGTTTAAAATATGCATTGGGGATTTGCACAGCCACCAAACCTACTTCTTAAAACGAAACAAGTAACAATGTACTCTTGTAAAAAAAAGGGCGTTGAACATTTAGTGCTAGCAGATAAATTTTGAAGAATTGGATTCAAGTTACCAGACTTTAATAAAATAAATAAAAAAGGTCATGAAATACCTCAATGTTTTCATTAATATTATGTTTGCATCTCTTGTGTATTTAGACTTTACCGCAGACATTGTTGACAAAAAAGGGTCAAATTACCTGAAACGCCATAGTCTATACCAGTGATTTTCAACCAGGGTTCAGCGGAACTCTAAGGTTCCGCCAGTAAGTCTAGGGTTCCCGCAAGTTTATATTCAAATCCGAGAGTCTATTTTATTATTATATGCACATTGTTTAAATATAATCAAATATTGATTAGGTTTGCCACTATTAATAAATTTGCTACACTTTAACACATTCGCTGCGATCCCGAATTTTCGTTGTTTTCTTGTGGTGCGATTGCCTTTAACTTTCTGCTTTCCCGCCAAATTTCGTCGACATGTTTTCTTCTCTTCAAGGAGTTCTTTCAGACATTTTAATCAAATGACGTTTTTTGCACAGGGCAATTAAATTATTGAACAGGGTTTCCTCGAGCTTTTGGAATGTTTCATTAGGTTCCGTTCCATCAAAAAGATTGAAAACCACTGGTCTATACCAATATAGATCAGGAGCCAATTTTTACCAAAAACAACATTCAGATATCATAAAATCCTGATGTGATACAAAAAATCTAATGTGATTTTTGAATTCAGCACCCAAAATATACCCTGTAAGAATGGCATTTACTATGGCATATACTGACACATGGCTATGTGTAGCTATGGCATATACTAGAATGGCATATACTGACACAAAAAGTGTGTTGGCTTGTGTTATTTTTTGGAAATGGCGGATGCTACGACTTCCACACAAATCAGTTGCATGTGACTGAAAAAAAAAAAATACTGGATGTTTGTACCCTATCAAAGGCTTTCTGAGGGTACCAACTTAACGCTTTGAAGTGCAAACTTTTACTCGTTTGTTCAGGTGCAATCTAAAATGCACACGAAACATACGATTACAAACAAAGATGTAACATGTACAGGCAGAACCCTACAAAGATATCAGAAAGCGTTGCAAATAATACAACTGCTTGCAGATAAAATTAACTTGTGATAAGTTAACTAAAATTATCACTGAGGCACCATATAAGCCAATGCATCTTGAACTACAGTATAGCATATTTGCGATGTAACGTATATCCAACAAAACCGCATATCTGCAGAAGGTCTTAATCAAGTCAATATATTTGCTTCGATATCGTCTTATACAGTAGTATTATACATTTTCAATATATTTGCTTCAATATCGTCTTATGGAGTAGTATTATACATTTTCAATATATTTGCTTCAATATCGTCTTATGGAGTAGTATTATACATTTTCAATATATTTGCTTCAATATTGTCTTATACAGTAGTATTATACATTTTCAATATATTTGCTTAGATATCGTCATGCAGTATTATACATTTTCAATATATTTGCTTCGATATCGTCATGCAGTATTATACATTTTCAATATATTTGCTTCAATATCGTATTATGGAGTAGTATTATACATTTTCAATATATTTGCTTCGATGTCGTCATGTAGTATTATGCATTTTCAATATATTTGCTTCTATATCGTCATGTAATATTATACATTTTCAATATATTTGCTTCGATATCGTCATGCAGTATTATACATTTTCAATATATTTGCTTCGATATCGTCTTATGGAGTAGTATTATACATTTTCAATATATTTGCTTAGATATCGTCATGTAGTATTATGCATTTTCAATATATTTGCTTCGATTCGTCATATAGCCTACGTCATATACTATCATATACTATTACGCATTTTCAATATATTTGCTTCGATTTGTCATATTATACTATATTATACATCACTAATTTTACAGATTGATTTGACGTGTGCTTTTTTATGTGTATCCAAGGTGTCAGCGAGCAGCCTACAGAGTACAGACCAATAAATATAGAAAAATATAACGGAAACTCAAACTATTGACAGTGGATTAATGTTACAACATAATCTGAAAAAATTGGCATTTATTGAGGTGGACAAAACGATTGGCAAAAAATCTTATTCTTTTTGGGAACCGCAATCAGCATATGAGATATCTTATCCCATCTTGTGTTTGATTGGCATATTGTTTCTTCAACAACTTGCGCTTGTGTTGTATTGTGATGTTGAAAAAAAACTCTGCCTGCTGAATGTCTCTCAATCTCTGCCTGCCGAATGTCTAGCGTATCTCATTTTTGATCGGCGAGGCTGGTTTAAAAAAATGAATCGTAAACTGCATCCTTTACGATACCTAAACCGCCCGAAACAATATTTATTAGGCCAAAATCATACCAGGAAAAGTTGTTGTAGGGCTTTAAAAAGTCTGTAGACGTTAAATCAATAAAAAGGACAGCTTTTCTAGCAGGAAGGGTAACACAAGTAGGTCTACGCCACCTCCACATGCATGATAGGCCAATGAGAAAAACGTATTCATTATAATTTTTATAAATTGCTTAGTCAAATTTACCAAACTGGAAGTAGGCTATAGCTCATTATCTACTGCAAATTTATAAATCGTAGGTCACTGTATTTTTTTCTCTCTCAATCGCGCAACGCTCAGAGTTCAAGATGGATACCACTACATCTTGCTTGTTTACAATTTTCCATATGAAATGGATTTGATCCCTGTCTTATCACTAGTGCGTCCGCTCCGGGAGCCGTCCACACACCCAAACACTCAGCAGGCACACCATACTTACATGGAAGATACCTACCAGGGAGGCGAGAGACTCACTACGACCGAAGGGACCCACCGCGGTAGATGGTAATCTGTGGATGTAAAAGTTTGGTTATTGGCTGCCTCAAGCTGATCTGCCTGTCTCGACTTTCCTCTTGCTGATTTTGGAGCAGAGTAGGATATGGCGGTTCAAGCTCGAGAACTAGCGCGTTTTGGTAAGGAGTTGATTTTAATCTAATTTGAGTTTGTTTGTGTGTGTGTTTCTTATTGTTGCCCGCTTGAAGAAGGGCACCTGCTTGTGAAAAACGGGCCACTACAGTCTGACATCTCATTTGGCGGAGATGCCAGAGAGGAGCGGCCAGAGGAAGGGTAGCTTTCGCTGACCCCAGAGTCTTCTTGGGATGGGTCGCAGCAATTCTGTAATCCCACGCAGTGGTGGCGAAGTTAGTTGAGGATTGGGGGAGATAAATCAAAATCTTATCAAATTTTAGACGATTTTGAACATTGGGGGGGTGCATACTTTTATGCACAATTTTAGTGGTACTGGTATTAAGTTTATTAAATAATCACCGGACCTCGGTAAATTAGCTGCTACCAGCACAATATACAGACAAAAAATCGTGGAGATAAAAGCGCTACCAGTGCCCTTGTGAATGACTGCTGCAAGATTAAGAAACAAGCAACGAAAAATTGGTACCTCCAGCTGGATTCGAAACCTATGACCTTCCAATGAATATTTAGTTTTTCCAAAAAAACAAAAAAAAACAGAAGTTATACTTTTGTTCTTGCCCTCTCCTTTAGGCTACTAGAATCACTACACTTAGAGCACTATTGGGCAAAGTCTCTAGTCAGGAGACTGAAAACAATCGATGCTACAGAAAAACATCTGCAAATTTTTGACAAAAATAAGAACTTTCAAACATATCACAAGAACTTGTTACAACCGAACATATTGCGTCTTACGGTAGTGCGCATTGAAAAATCATTAGTAGGCCTACTGTCATTTATGCTGATGTCACTAAGAATATTTTGGTGAATGTTGCAAACAATGCCAACATTCAACCTTTCCTGTCCTAAAGTATTTCTCAGCCAGGTTTTCAATCTACGAAGATTGGAAAACGACTTCTCACAAGCAGCGGAGCTTACCGGAAAAATTTAAGAGGATCTTAATCAGCTGGAGTATTTGAGAATAGAAGAGTTTTTCCAACTCGGACAATGCCTGGTAAGCTCTGTTAGCATCGTACAGAGATTTTGTTCCTGTTACCTTGCTGAATGAATCAATTTGATCACTCATCGATTGTCTATTCAGCTCTGGATAATTTTTGACCATTTCAGGAACTAAGCCGGTCTTGAAAATTCGTGCAAGTTCTTTATTCTTTGCCGAATCGGAATTCAGGCTACTTTCAAACCGTTCAATTCAGAGATGACTCTGTCCATGAACTGATCGTAAAGTATTTTATAATGCAGTTGAGTGTCTGCAGTAGCTGCCATCGAGCCTCCACCCAATCTTTCAGGGACTCTTTTTTGCCGTGGTGCTTGCAAAGGCGTGATGAAATTAGTAGCAAATTTTTCCGGAAGTGAAACTGCATTTTTGTAATTTTTCTCAAACTCCGAATCACGATATTTCTCTCGAGTGATTTTCAGGGTCTGAAACAGCTCTTCACAAGAGTCAATGTCAAGCTTTTCTACTGTACTTGCAACGTGATACTAAATTGCTCCATAAGTGCCAAAGGCCTCAAAATCAGCACAAGTCCCAAATATGTTTCTACAGTTTCTTCATTATTGCAGTGCAGTGGCCTGGTCCAACTAGTCCTTAATACCTTCAATGATTTAAGATCCTTCATTGTCTAGCGTCAAATCCAAGACAATTTAGAACTGTGATAAAATATCAATAAAAGAAAAACAACAGCAATTCGAGATGCTTGCAAACAACTAAATCGAAGTACAACTTCATAGCAAATATTTTTTTCTGAATTATTGGGGAGGATTCTGCCAAAATATTGGGGGGGTTATATTCCTCCCATCCCCCCTACTTCGGCACCACTGATCCCAGGGCGAGTGGGACAACGGAGAGGTTTGGTTAAAGATTTCCCGCTGCAATCACTCTTCCGGCATCGGGCCGTTTCAGATGAGTGAGAGGGACGAGTTAAAGATGGGTTATTACGCCCTTGGCTGTCTAAGCTTCTTCAATGATGTTCTAAGACCGTACTGTGTTAGTGAGACCCACCGCTGCAATCAGTCGTCCCTACCATCGAGGACGGCTGAGGGGGCGGTTGAAGAGAGAGTCTCGACTTTTTCTTCTTTCTTCTGACCGTAGGAGGAGGTTTGGAAGGAGAGGAAATGTCAGATGACAAAGGTATGTTATGCTTTTGTGTTATGTCTTGTATAGTCACTGTAGCTCAGGCCTGCACAGCTCAAAAAAGTTCAAGGGCCGCAACAAGAAAAATTATAGTTTGTAGACGCATGCAAACGTTGTTGTAACGTCTCTATAAAATAACTATCGGATACAGATGTTCTTCAAATAGGAAATAAATGAAACCAGTCGACTAAAGGGAACCGCCTTAGGAGAGTACCAGGAGATGTCACTGTTGTATTTAAAAGAGTAAATCAGCACCTATTTGAAATTGAATTGAAAAGCCACAAATTGATACAGTATTTCAGAATGTTTTGTGAATTATATTTGAATCAGCTCGCGGCGTATGAAAAGATTTTGCGGACCGAATATGATCGGTGGGCCATGTGTTGTGTATGCCTGGTGTAACTGACTGTCTGATTACACCAGGGACGAGCAGTCCGGGGAGGCAGGTGAGGCACTGCCTCCCCTGCCTACATCTGGAAAAGCAAAAGTTATATCAAAGAAATAGCTCTCACAGAATAAATATTATTTGCTAAAAAGTAGTAAAAATTGCACGTTTTTAGATGCTTTAATTTGAGTGAATTGCTGTAGTCGTGCCTCCTCTCCCCAAATTTCACGTTTCTATGCCCGAACTGCGCTTTATATTTTTGTGGCGATATTCGTATTAAGCTTTCACGTGGTCAAAGTCATTGAAATACGCCAAGAGAGGCAGCGCCAAGTTGTGCCTCTATTCAGATCACAAAAGTTCCGTGCACTGCATTGTGCTTTCCTTTTTTTTTTCGCAAAGATTTACCTGCGATTTGAGGCATGCCTCAAATGTGAACGTTTGTGACGTCATAGTCATGAAACCTTTCTTTATCAAGCTGGATCGCCCGCATACTACGTGTATATGACTTCTTGCAGTGTTGTAAAGCAGGGCTTCCCAAAGTAGGAGTCGCGACCCCCCAAGGGGTCGCGTAACGAACTTTATGGGTCCCAGAAAGCATACCAATTTGCACATGGTACTACATATTAACACTTCTCTGCGAGATGCTGTGACAGTTATTAACTTTATTAAGAGTCACGCACTCAATAGGCTGCCCACATTTTTGAAAATTTATGAGGTGAAATGGAATCGGTGTTAAAAACTCTTTTACTGCATCGTGAAGTAAGGTGGCTTTCAAAAGTCAAAGCTTTAAAATGGCTAGCCAATTAATGTTGAAAACTGAAATCGAGATTTTCCAACAGAATAAAATTCAGTCTTGGTCCACCAAAATCAGGACACCCATTTGTGCCAGCCGCTCAACTTCTTATCAACGAAGCTGATGTACAGGACATCTCTGCGGCTGCTTGGGCGGACCATAAATGGAGTTCTGAATGGAAGTCAAGTACCACCACACTCCATTCGTTCATCCCCGACGCCGACACACGCTGCATCGGTATAACACTACCAAGACAGGCATGGGTGCACCTCAGCCGTCTCCGTACGGACGTTGGGCTTTTCTGCTCAACCATGCACCAATGGAGAATGGCCTCTTCCTCCTCCTGTGAATGTGGTGCTGATGAACAGACAGCAGACCACATCATCAATGACTGCTCCATCTTCAAGCCACTTAACGGAGTGGAAGGTCTGCATGTCATGGATGATGAAACCAAAGACTGGCTGCTCTTTAGCAGCCTTCCAGTGTATTCCGGAAACATCGTGGAATCTTCGGTGATAAAAGGATAGACCCTCAGCCCCAGAGGCTCACACGACGACGACGAGCATATTACTGTGAGGCAAGATATAACTTTTTGACTGCATGAGTGCTCCCTCATGTAGCAGATGGAATCTAAACTACTTAGTTAATAGATGTAAACGTTATTTAAGAAACTATTTTTCTTGTCAACTCAGTAGAGACTGAACAGCTAATAATTTTTTGTAATTGGATCTAGAGTATACTGCTACGCTATGCCAATGTCGATAAAATAGATAAGCAATTTATATTATGATTTCTTTTTAGTTGGTTTGTTCCTACGTATTTATACCAATAACCTTCCTCATGGGCATTGAATGGGAAGATTGCTTTAAGGTAAGCTTGACTTGTGTTGAGAATGTTTAAAATTGATTGTTGCTAGTTAAATTAGGTTAAATGTTTTCACGTTGGAATATCTTCTTGCGTTTGAGATCGCCTCTGGTAACATTGGAAGATCCAGGCACAGTCGCCAATGCGTCCATCGAGCGTTGTAAGGCCCACGTATCCACCATGGGATCGGTATATAGGACATTGATAGATAATGAGTTGAAAGTCGGTTCGGTTTGAAAGTCTGAGCCACACGCACAACATGTTGTCGGCGAGACTCTATTGGAACCTATTGCTGTTAAAACGGCACACCTTTATTTGTAAACGACTGAGCTTCATCCACTCCTTTCGTAGTAGTTCTACTCCTGGTGGAGCTTCGATACTAGGAAGGATTGTGAATTGATTTGGTTTCCCATTTTCTTACTATTTAGTGCTCTAACATGCGAAAACTTTGAAGTTGTAGTTATAGATAGCTGCAGCATTATTTGAGAATAACTTCATCTAACTACATTTAAACAAGTTTTGTACAAAATAGTCTCGTATTTATTTGTTTCAGTCTGCTGAATTGCTTGGTGTTGGAATATTTATCAATGAATTTGCAGCCTATGAATCATTGGCAGAAATGATTAAAGCAAGAGACGCCGGGTCCAACCCAAGAATTGATCCAATGTCAGGGTCAGTTGCTTGGATAAGTGAGAGATCTGAAGCTATCATGACCTACGCCTTGTGTGGATTTGCTAACGTTGGATCCATTGGAATTGTGCTTGGAGGACTTGGTAAGAAGACGCAGTCTATGCGGTCAACAATCCAAACTGATTAGCAATCCAAACAGGAGCCTACTTTTTTCTAAACCTATTTGGATAGATTGAAAATCTCTCTAAAACTTACTATAGTACTTACTGAAGGCTTTTTCCAAATAAATAAACCGGATATCTGTAGACTAGCCAAACAGTGACAAAATACGCTTTGCAGGAAGTCTGGCTCCAAACAGACGAAGCGAAATGGCAGATATAGTTGTGAAAGCCGTCTTGGTTGGAACTGCTGTAAATGTTTTGAATGCGTGTGTAGCGGGTAAGTCAGTTACTTGGCATTTCAAAAGTGCATGAAGTTTATCTATGACGGTAAATAAGCATAAGCGTACAGGCCTGAAGCTGCATTAACCTGTTCTATGATAGGTTGCAGTAGCCTTTTTTGAGATAAGCTGGCACCTCTAAACATCGTGTAATGTATGTAGCCTAAGCAAGTGCAACTAACAATAGCTTTTGTTTGAATGAAGATGTGTATTGCTTTACAACTGCAAAATAAAAAATCATTGCTCTGATCGATATAACCTTGAGCACTAACTTACCACCTCAATGAAACAAGTCGAAAATTATATCAAAATATAGAACAGTCGTATATTTCGCAAAAGGCTAAGTCATAGTCAGAGCTAATTGTGTATGAGACTTAATGCAGATTCCTGTTGATGTCAAGTTATTGTTGAAAACCTAAATAATGTGCCAAAGTTGCAAAACCATTTATTTTTCTTAAATACAAAGAAGTCGTAAAGTCAGCATATGTTTTTACAAATAATAAGTTTTCTAAAACCAACGCAAGATGAAGTAGAAGGCCTCCTCCCTCGTTGTTTGCTTAGTCATCGATTTAATTGAGTGTCTCACAACCAATTTACTTTTTGCAATAAATCTCGGCTCGTCGCTCAATTGTTAGATGTGGAACTTTGAAAGTTATTGGTACGTTTTAGTCGCTGTAATTAATGTGTCTGCCTGAAGTAGTAATTTAGGCTCAAACTCCAAAACACAAGTCCATCACGATAGCTCAGTTGGTTAGCGCGTGTCACGATTCTTTCTATCTCTTAGCAGAAACGAGACTTGGAAAAGATTAATGACGTAGTTTAATGGGATTTCACCGAAAAGCAGTCAATTAAATGGTCGAATAGTTCTACTAGTGAGATGACAAATGAAAGTTCTTGAAGGACTTTAACAAATGGTTCAACACTTTCATAAATAATTAAAGCAACAGTGAACAGCAATAGATTCCAACGCTTGGAACTCTTATAATCGACTTTAACGTAATTCACTTACAACTTCTTATATAACTCTAACCTCGATCACAATTTATAATAGCACCAAATCTCAACTTCAATCCAACACTCAGTCAACAATAATCTCACTATAACCTCTACCTCTATATTACCATCTACAATTACAACAGGGTTGTCAGACAGCTTTTGAGAAAAAGAGCCAAACAATGTCGAAAAAAAGGCCAAACTGGGTAAAAAAGAGCCAAATTGCTCAATAATGTTAATAACATTGCTAATAAAACATAATAACGTTAACAACGTCATTAACGTTACAACATTACAACAACACAGTCTACATTCTATAAGAACAATTCCAAATCTTTATCTTCTACAGTGTTTCCACTCGAATCTTTGGCATTGGCATAAACATTGTCAGCTAAACACTGTCTAAAAAATCGTAATAACACTTTTCAGTCTCAATTTCCGAAAGACATTTATTTAAATAGCTAGTTTGATAGTATGTGCCTACTGCTTTCAAAAAGAGCCAAATATTGAAAACAAAGGGCCAAGAGGCCAAACAATTTTTTTGGGGGCCAACTACCTCTAAAAAGGGCCAATCTGGCAAGCCTGAATTACAATACTTTACGCAAATTACGCCTCTATTTATAGCAGGTTTGTTTGGTCTATTAACCTCGAGAAGGTGCGATAATGTCACATCATGAGAACTTATTGTTCTGGTCAAGTTTTACTACACGTAAATATCTTTGTGACGTCTTAAAACACCTACACCTGGCAAGCAAGCTTGAAAAGTTTCCAGACTTGCACATACGCTGAATGTTCTAGAAATACGTCACATAATGAAGAATTCGTAATCAAAGGTCACTAGGACAGTAACCGACAATAACTTATCGTATAAAAAATTTTACATTTAAGACAGTACGCTCGGTTACATGATGTGGCTTGTCGTGAGGCTTCGCATATTGATTGCAACAGCGAGTGACTTTGTGAACGAAGAAGCTTCAAGCGGCGCTAGATTGACTCTCGTGGTGTGCGTTTGAGCAACGCATAGTAAAGACTGCTCTTCATTCGGCGGCACCTAGTGGATGGAACAATTCCTCGACAATAACATTTTAACAATTGGAAACTTCACCCGGTTAATCTGCATAACCGGCCCTCTGTCCAAAGCCTCTACAAGTATGCGAAACCACCAGAAATAGCCTACCAAAGCTTTGTCAGTTCAAAGAGCAAGATTTAAAACCAAAAACCAAGTTTGAAACCAATCAGAACTACTTAACCCAACGTATTTCTAATTTTAATATCTATTTTTTGAAGGGAAAACAATTTTTGAAGCAGTTTTCATCGGCTTAAACATTTCCAAATAAGCATGACATCACTGATTAATGTAGCATTCCAAAGTAAATGTGCGGATCTAGCTGAAAGAATTTAAGCGCTAAATTGATTTAGATTTAATGCGTTGTTGTAAATAATGTTGAGTAGTCTAATATAGAATACAAAATAATACTTTTGTGGATTAGATTGTGCGGTATCAAACATCCAGTTCAAAGTAAAACGTATCTTTTTGAAGCAAAGGGCTCTTACGCATATAGTTTTGTACTCTATATCAATTCCTTTTCTATACTACATACTGCACAGGGTTTTTGTACGAGCCACGATCTATCGTCTGTGACAACATGTTGGCGACTACAAACTGGACATATTCGGTTCCATCCAGATTGTATGAATGTTGCTACACTGCTATGGACAGGTAGATGGTTTAATGCTGTTGGTTAAATTATTGAGTTTTAATTTTTACAGTAGAAAAGAATCTAAAAACTCAGCCCCAATGGCGATTTTCTGGTATGTTTTCCCGAAATAACTGTTTTCTGCACTTACTTTGACTCATGTTAAGTCTATTAAATAAAAGTTATTTTCAGCTTAGAATGTCACTTAAAATATTAATTTGATTGCAGCGTAATCCACATTGAGCACAACGATGGATAATAATAGTAATAATGCATTTATATAGTGCTGTGTCTATCGCAAACATGCCTTGGTCTCAGCGCTTTACATAGCAGACAGTGTCAGTGCAGCCGCATAAAAACGCAGCCAAGTACATTATTGATTGATGGAATCTTTATCCTCATACTGGGAAAGCTTCTTGCAGAGCTTAATCCTGGAAGATTCGCATACTTCTAGAGGTTTTGAATCGCTGACGCAGCCTCAGTTACCGACATTGACATGGTGAAGTTTCCGATTGTTGAAGTATTGTTGCCGGGGAATTATTCCATCCATTAGATGCTGCTGAAAGGAAAGCAGTCCTCAACGTGCGTTGCTCAAGCGCACACCCCGAGAGTCGAACCAGCGCCGCTTAATCTTGAAACTTGATCAATGACAAAATTGCATCTCAAAGTGATAAAAATTCAGCATTTTGGTCGTCGATGCTGGGGCAGTAAACCTCAAGCTTCGAACATGCTTTTACATTGGAAAGTTCTGGGTACTTCCCACTTACAATATTATTCAAAACTAGCCAGAAGAAAAATTACAAAAAAAAAACTATGTTAAAACGGAAACAGAGCAGAAGATGCACCCTCAAACTGATGAAATTTTGCACACGTAATTTTTTATGCATGTGCCACTTTTTAAGACTAGCCGTTTTTGAATTTCGAAAAAAAGTCAAAAACGACCCACCCTGGTAGACACGTCATTTGCAGCGACTAAAACACATCGGACCAATAATAATCAACGTTTTCAAAGTTCCGCATCTAACAATTGAGCGACGAGCCAAGATTTACCCTGATTTTATTCTTTTACTGAATGCCAAACAGGAACAAGATTTCGTATCACTTTTAAAATGTCTTTGGTACGACGAGACAGGGTAGCGTCATAAGCCATTGACTGCTTTTCAGAAAAATCACCAGACCGATAAACTGAGACAGGTCTTTTGAGATTGATAACAAAACTTTGATGACAAAGATTAGATTTAGGAAGTGACGTTAAATCTTGGAGGTCAGACTTACACTCTACGATAGTTTCAGACATTCAGTGTGTTGTCGAGTGGACTTGTAGGTACGATAACATTAACCTTAATTACACTGCTTTATCTATATTCCAAAAGCAAAAGATCAAACGTATGATCTGAGAACTTTGTCTTTCAGCAGAACAGAACGAAGTTTGACTTTGGCGTAGGTATGCTATGTTAATTAGACTGGTAGCCTACTAACATGTGAATTGAAACTTGGTATACTGCGCAAGCTAAATTTCGGGTTTGCGTAATTCAAGGTGATGGATGCCTTCAGATAAAAAAAAGATTATGGTCATAAACTGGTTTAAAAGCGTTCAATGACAACTAAACAATTTAACTTATTTATTCTTTTACAGATTGGATAATTCCAGTGTCCTGTGCAATTGTTGCAACTACAATTGGAATGAGACAAAGTTCTATTTGAATTGCTCGATGACCACTTGCTAGAAACGAGCATAAAAGACCAGGATGTGGCTTACACTGCTTGAAAGATGTTGATGTGAATGAATTGCACGGGCCAACAAAAAATAAAAAATAATTTGTGTCTGCAATGTTAGATGTGATTTCGGGTATATTGAGGCTGCTGATTTAAAAAATCACATCAGATTTCACCCATCACATCAGGTTTTTGAGATTTTTGCGTGATAAGTTTTCTTATATTATTGGCTTTTTGCCCGATTTTTTCTTACTGTTATCGCTTTATAAAGGCCGTATGAGCCAATAGTGTTTGAAAATTTATCACAAACATAGGCAGGATTTTATCTTGTAAAATTTGGAAGTGTATGATGACATCATGACCATTGGAGTGACCGACCAATGTTCAGAACGTACATTAGTCAGAAGGCTTCCTAGCTAGATGGTCCACTGGTCAAGAAAGTCACCTAGACCTTCTTACTATAGTGGACCCTCTGGCTAGTGGACCATCTGTCTATGGTAGATCATCAAACTAATGTACCTTCTGAGAACTGTCCATAAACCACCCCTTACAGGCAAGGTTACATTCACTCTCGCCTGCATGTTTAGTACCATTCCACTTTTTGATATATAACATTGGTTTTATCTTTTTCGTTTTATGAAGGGTCTACCATAGCTACTGCTGAACGTGGAGATTTAAGCTTATGAGAAACTTGTCTATAACTCATTCTTATTTGAATTTTCAGATATTCAGATTTTTTCATATTAGCAAGGTGATAATTCTGTTTGTGCTGCACATAAGTAGCAGGATGGCATCTGCAAGGAGAAAGTATAAAAATGACCCTGATGTTTTTTGTTACATATGTGGCAGCTATACTGTTCCTAACCAAAGGCAAACCATAACAAATTTTGTGAAACAAGCACATCTTGCATACTTTAAAATTTGCCCGGGTGATCACGACAAATCATGAGCTCTACATCCTGCATGTAAAGCTTGTGTGGTAAACCTAAGACGATAGATCAATGGAAATCCAAAATCCATTCACAACATTCAACATCATGCAAGCGAAAGTTTGTCTCAGAGTAACGTTTCCCAAATGTGCATGTGAATTTCCTTATTCTGTACAATTAAACGTATTTTTATGTGTCTATTCAATTCTATTCAATTTGTTCAATTTTATTTTTCTTTGCTGGTGCAAACATATAGCGAATGATATTACAAACACAACTGTAGCACCAAAGAAAGGAAAAGATGTCAAAACCTTGGTTTAAAATATGCATTGGGGATTTGCACAGTCACCAAACCTACTTCTTAAAACGAAACAAGTAACAATGTACTCTTGTAAAAAAAAGGGCGTTGAACATTTAGTGCTAGTAGATAAATTTTGAAGAATTGGATTCAAGTTACCAGACTTTAATAAAATAAATAAAAAAGGTCATGAAATACCTCAATGTTTTCATTAATATTATGTTTGCATCTCTTGTGTATTTAGACTTTACCGCAGACATTGTTGACAAAAAAGGGTCAAATTACCTGAAACGCCATAGTTTATACCAATGATTTTCAACCAGGGTTCAGCGGAACTCTAAGGTTCCGCCAGTAAGTCTAGGGGTCCCGCAAGTTTATATTCAAATCCGAGAGTCTATTTTATTATTATATGCACATTGTTTAAATATAATCAAATATTGATTAGGTTTGCCACTATTAATAAATTTGCTACACTTTAACACATTCGCTGCGATCCCGAATTTTCGTTGTTTTCTTGTGGTGCGATTGCCTTTAACTTTCTGCTTTCCCGCCAAATTTCGTCGACATGTTTTCTTCTCTTCAAGGAGTTCTTTCAGACAGTTTAATCAAATGACGTTTTTTGCACAAGGCAATTAAATTATTGAACAGGGTTTCCTCGAGCTTTTGGAATGTTTCATTGGGTTCCGTTCCATCAAAAAGATTGAAAACCACTGGTCTATACCAATATAGATCAGGAGCCAATTTTTACCAAAAACAACATTCAGATATCATAAAATCCTGATGTGATACAAAAATCTAATGTGATTTTTGAATTCAGCACCCAAAATATACCTTGTAAGAATGGCATTTACTATGGCATATACTGACACATGGCTATGTGTAGCTATGGCATATACTAGAATGGCATATACTGACACAAAAAGTGTGTTGGCTTGTGTTATTTCTTGGAAATGGCGGATGCTACGACTTCCACACAAATCAGTTGCATGTGACTGAAAAAATAATACTGGATGTTTGTACCCTATCAAAGGCTTTCTGAGGGTACCAACTTAACGCTTTGAAGTGCAAACTTTTACTCGTTTGTTCAGGTGCAATCTAAAATGCACACGAAACATACGATTACAAACAAAGATGTAACATGTACAGGCAGAACCCTACAAAGATATCAGAAAGCGTTGCAAATAATACAACTGCTTGCAGATAAAATTAACTTGTGATAAGTTAACTAAAATTATCACTGAGGCACCATATAAGCCAATGCATCTTGAACTACAGTATAGCATATTTGCGATGTAACGTATATCCAACAAAAGCGCATATCTGCAGAAGGTCTTAATCAAGTCAATATATTTTCTTCGATATCGTCATATAGTATTATACATTTTCAATATATTTGCTTCAATATCATCATATACAGTAGTATTAAACATTTTCAATATATTTGCTTCGATATCGTCATGCAGTATTAAACATTTTCAATATATTTGCTTCGATTCGTCATATAGTATTATGCATTTTCAATATATTTGCTTCGATTCGTCATATACGTCATATACTATCATATACTATTACGCATTTTCAATATATTTGCTTCGATTTGTCATATTATACTATATTATACATCACTAATTTTACAGATTGTTTTGATGTGTGCTTTTTTATGTGTATCCAAGGTGTCAGCGAGCAGCATACAGAGTACAGACCAATAAATATAGAAAAATATAACGGAAACTCAAACTATTGACAGTGGATTAATGCTGCAACATAATCTGAAAAAATTGGCATTTATTGAGGTGGACAAAACGATTGGCGAAAAATCTTATTCTTTTTGGGAACCGCAATCAGCATATGAGATATCTTATCCCATCTTGTGTTTGATTGGCATATTGTTTCTTCAACAACTTGCGCTTGTGTTGTATTGTGATGTTGAAAAAAAACTCTGCCTGCTGAATGTCTCTCAATCTCTGCCTGCCGAATGTCTAGCGTATCTCATTTTTGATCGGCAAGGCTGGTTTAAAAAAATGAATTGTAAACTGCATCATTTACGATACCTAAACCGCCCGAAACAATATTTATTAGGCCAAAATCATACCAGGAAAAGTTGTTGTAGGGCTTTAAAAAGTCTGTAGACGTTAAATCAATAAAAAGGACAGCTTTTCTAGCAGGAAGGGTAACACAAGTAGGTCTACGCCACCTCCACATGCATGATAGGCCAATGAGAAAAACGTATTCATTATAATTTTTATAAATTGCTTATTCAAATTTACCAAACTAGAAGTAGGCTATAACTCATTATCTACTGCAAATTTATAAATCGTAGGTCACTGTATTTTTTTTCTCTCTCTATCGCGCAACGCTCAGAGTTCAAGATGGATACCACTACATCTTGCTTGTTTACAATTTTCCATATGAAATGGATTTGTTCCCTGTCTCATCATTAGTGCGTCCGCTCGGGAGCCGTCCACACACCCAAACACTCAGCAGGCACACCATACTTACATGGAAGATACCTACCAGGGAGGCGAGGGACTCACTACGACCAAAGGGACCCACCGCGGTAGATGGTAATCTGTGGATGTAAAATTTTGGTTGTTGGCTGCCTCAAGCTGATCTGCCTGTCTCGGCTTTCCTCTTGCTGATTTTGGAGCAGAGTAGGATGTGGCGGTTCAAGCTCGAGAACTAGCGCGTTTTGGTAAGGAGTTGATTTTAATCTAATTTGAGTTTGTTTGTGTGTGTGTTTCTTATTGTTGCCCGCTTGAAGAAGGGCACCTGCTTGTGAAAAACGGGCCACTACAGTCTGACATCTCATTTGGCAGAGATGCCAGAGAGGAGCGGCCAGAGGAAGGTAGCTTTCGCTGACCCCAGAGTCTTCTTGGGATGGGTCGCAGCAATTCTGTCATCCCAGGCAGTGGTGGCGAAGTTAGTTGAGGATTGGGGGAGATAAATCAAAATCTTATAAAATTTTAGACGATTTTGAACATTGGGGGGGTGCATACTTTTATACACAATTTTAGTGGTACTGGTATTAAGTTTATTAAATAATCACCGGACCTCGGTAAATTAGCTGCTAACAGCATAATTATACAGACAAGAAATCATAGAGATAAAAGCGCTACCAGTGCCCTTGTCAATGACTGCTGCAAGATTAAGAAACAAGCAACGAAAAATTGGTACCTCCAGCGGGATTCGAAACCTATGACCTTCCAATGAATATTTAGTTTTTCCCAAAAAAAAAAAAAAACAGAAGTTATACTTTTCTTCTTGCCCTCTCCTTTAGGCTACTAGAATCACTACACTTAGAGCACTATTGGACAAAGTCTCTAGTCAGGAGATTGAAAACAATCGATGCTACAGAAAAACATCTGCAAATTTTTGACAAAAATAATAACTTTCAAACACATCACAAGAACTTGTTACAACCGAACATATTGCGTCTTACGGTAGTGCGCATTGAAAAATCATTAGTAGGCCTACTGTCATTTATGCTGATGTCACTAAGAATATTTTGGTGAATGTTGCAAACAATGCTAGCATTCAACCTTTCCTGTCCTAAAGTATTTCTCAGCCAGGTTTTCAATCTACGAAGATTGGAAAACGACTTCTCACAAGCAGCAGAGCTTACCGGAAAAATTTAAGAGGATCTTAATCAGCTGGAGTATTTGAGAATGGAAGGGTTTTTCCAACTCGGAGAATGCCTGGTAAGCTCTGTTAGCATCGTACAGAGATTTTGTTCCTGTTACCTTGCTGAATGAATCAATTTGATCACTCATCGATTGTCGATTCAGCTCTGGATAATTTTTGACCATTTCAGGAACTAAGCCGGTCTTGAAAATTCGTGCAAGTTCTTTATTCTTTGCCGAATCGGAATTCAGGCTACTTTCAAACCGTTCAATTCAGAGATGACTCTGTCCATGAACTGATCGTAAAGTATTTTATAATGCAGTTGAGTGTCTGCAGTAGCTGCCATCGAGCCTCCACCCAATCTTTCAGGGACTCTTCTTTGCCGTGGTGCTTGCAAAGGCGTGATGAAATTAGCAGCAAATTTTTCCGGAAGTGAAACTGCATTTTTGTAATTGTTCTCAAACTCCAAATCACGATATTTCTCTCGAGTGATTTTCAGGGTCTGAAACAGCTCTTCACAAGAGTCAATGTCAAGCTTTTCTACTGTACTTACAACGTGATACTAAATTGCTCCATAAGTGCCAAAGGCCTCAAAATCAGCACAAGTCCCAAATATGTTTCTGCAGTTTCTTCATTATTGCAGTGCAGTGGCCTGGTCCAACTAGTCCTTAATACCTTCAATGATTTAAGATCCTTCATTGTCTAGCGTCAAATCCAAGACAATTTAGAACTGTGATAAAATATCAATAAAAGAAAAACAACAGCAATTCGAGATGCTTGCAAACAACTAAATCGAAGTACAACTTCATAGCAAATATTTTTTTCTGAATTATTGGGGGGGATTCTGCCAAAATATTGGGGGGTTATATTCCTCCCATCCCCCTTACTTCGGCACCACTGATCCCAGGGCGAGTGGGACAACGGAGAGGTTTGGTTCAAGATTTCCCGCTGCAATCACTCTTCCGGCATCGGGCCGTTTCAGATGAGTGAGAGGGACGAGTTAAAGATGGGTTATTACGCCCTTGGCTGTCTAAGCTTTTTCAATGATGTTCTAAGACCGTACTGTGTTAGTGAGACCCACCGCTGCAATCAGTCGTCCCTACCATCGAGGACGGCTGAGGGGGCGGTTGAAGAGAGAGTCTCGACTTTTTCTTCTTTCTTCTGACCGTAGGAGGAGGTTTGGAAGGAGAGGAAATGTCAGATGACAAAGGTATGTTATGCTTTTGTGTTATGTCTTGTATAGTCACTGTAGCTCAGGCCTGCACAGCTCAAAAAAGTTCAAGGGCCGCAACAAGAAAAATTATAGTTTGCAGACGCATGCAAACATTGTTGTAACGTCTCTATAAAATAACTATCGGATACAGATGTTCTTCAATAGGAAATAAATGAAACCAGTCGACTAAAGGTAGCCGCCTTAGGAGAGTACCAGGAGATGTCACTGTTGTATTTAAAAGAGTAAATCAGCACCTATTTGAAATTGAATTGAAAAGCCACAAATTGATACAGTATTTCAGAATGTTTGTGAATTATATTTGAATCAGCTCGCGGCGTATGAAAAGATTTTGCGGACCGAATATGATCGGTGGGCCATGTGTTGTGTATGCCTGGTGTAACTGACTGTCTGATTACACCAGGGACGAGCAGTCAGGGGAGGCAGGTGAGGCACTGCCTCCCCTGCCTACATCTGGAAAAGCAAAAGTTATATCAAAGAAATAGCTCTCACAGAATAAATATTATTTGCTAAAAAGTAGTAAAAATTGCACGTTTTTAGATGCTTTAATTTGAGTAAATTGCTGTAGTCGTGCCTCCTCTCCCCAAATTTCACGTTTCTATGCCCGAACTGTGCTTTATATTTCTGTGGCGATATTCGTATCAAGCGTTCACGTGGTCAAAGTCATTGAAATACGCCAAGAGAGGCAGCGCCAAGTTGTGCCTCTATTCAGATCACAAAAGTTCCGTGCACTGCATTATGCTTTCCTTTTTTTTCGCAAAGATTTACCTGCGATTTGAGGCATGCCTCAAATGTGAACGTTTGTGACGTCATAGTCATGAAAACTTTCTTTATCAAGCTGGATCGCCCGCATACTACGTGTATGTGACTTCTTGCAGTGTTGTAAAGCAGGGCTTCCCAAAGTAGGAGTCGCGACCCCCCAAGGGGTCGCGTAACGAACTTTATGGGTCGCAGAAAGCATACCAATTTGCACATGGTACTACATATTAACACTTCTCTGCGAGATGCTGTGACAGTTATTAACTTTATTAAGAGTCACGCACTCAATAGGCTGCCCACATTTTTGAAAATTTATGAGGTGAAATGGAAGCGGAGTTAAAAACTCTTTTACTGCATCGTGAAGTAAGGTGGCTTTCAAAAGTCAAAGCTTTAAAATGGCTAGCCAATTAATGTTGAAAACTGAAATCGAGATTTTCCAACAGAATAAAATTCAGTCTTGGTCCACCATTTTCGTAATGACATCTAGCTTTTGGAACTATGTCAAATGTCAAATTTGCTTGAAAAACTAAAAGAATTTTATTTCTTCCTCCTAGGAGAAACATCAATATTTTGCATTGAAATATAAAATTGATGCGTTCATCAAAAAATTGAATATCTTGAAACCAAAATTTCAAAATGATTTATCTGAAATGCTCTCACTTCGCTTACCGTTCCAACCTAAGCAACATTGAAACCGCCTTGACACCTGCATTAACAAACACTGAGCCACGCCTGGACTTGCTTTGTGGCAGAAAGCAGTCACACCCACCACACTGAATAAATGTGTTTGCTTTTTTGTTTTGTTTGCAGTAGGCTGCCCAGTGCCCATAGGCTTCGTTGTGATGGTCAGAAATTAATAAAAAATAAAAACAAGCTGAACTGAGTGCCGGTAAATTGTTTTGGTTTTCGTTTGATCTAAGCTTTTCAATAAATATCACAAATGCATATTTCGCGCCGTTCGTCATTTTAATCATAAAGAGTCGTGAAACATTTTAGGAGATTAAAAGAAGGCGCGAGCAAACGGCACTTTCAGACTACGATTTTTGATTTTGATTATAATCCGATAAAAAACGCATTTCATTTTCACATGCTTTTTCTTAAAGGGGCGGCAAAATCTGAATTCGCACCGGGCGACACATTTCCTAGCTACGCCACTGGTTCCAGATTTAAAAGGTTTGCATCAGACGACTGGATAAAAAAGTAACTCGCAACTTTCAAAGAGATTGGTATTAAGAAAAGGAGTGGCTGTGTGGCTGTGCTTTAAAAAATTGCCTATTCTGCTTTCCCTGTCTCTTGTTTTTAACATCCAGTGATAATGTTTGGACTAAAGAAGGGATTTCTACAACAAAGTCACAGATGTTCTTGTCCTGAAGGATAGGCGCATGGATTATATTTTTAAATAAATGTGAAAGCATGCTGCTAAGTTTTTTTGATTAGTACTATACCGTTTTTGTTGTTGTTAAAGAAAAATTATTCTAAACGTGACTTGAAAAATTAGTGCCTCACCATCTAGGAACCTCATCGCACGTCACTGGACACTGTGTCAGTACCAGGCAGTTCACTCATCTCTTGTTTTGTTTCCTGTTTAATCTGTTGTGTTATTCAAATTTTCCACTAATTAGCTTACGGTTCGCCGATACCCAGTTTGTTGATATTTTTTTGTCGCGTTTGTTTCATTAATGAGATTGTTGACATTAATTGTCTGGCCAATCACACGACTCAGTCAGCTTTTAGTGAATGTATTTCTGTTTAGGTATGAATGTTTACGAATGAGTATTATCCTATTCCAAGTAATCATTAACATATCGCAGAGGCGTTGAGCATCAGGCTGTAGAACAGTGGTTCCCAACTTGGGGTTCGCGGACCCCTAGGGGGTCCGTGAGAAAGCATTTGGGGGTCCATGATTACCGTGATGAATTTTGGCAAAAAAAAAACTTTGATTTATATGCACGGATGGAGCACCAGCTATGCTCGGGAACAAATCCGGATTTGCTGCTTTAGTAAAAAACGAAGCTCCTCGCGTGGCTGTTACCCATTGCTTCTTACACAGGTAGGCCTACGCCTTAGCAGCAAAAACTTTACTAGCAAGTTTCAAAAAAATTCTGACGAATTGCGTGAAAGTCGTTAATTTCATCAAAAGCAGAACTGTAAACCACCGTACTTTTAAAGCCCTCTGTCAAGAAGTAGGGTCAGATTACGGAGTACTTTTGTATCATTCTGAGATACGTTGGTTATCTAGAGCAGGTTTAAAACGACTGCAGCAGCTAAAAAATGATGTATTAACTCTTTTGAAAGCAAAAGGAAGTCCCCTCTCAAAATTGTTCGAGAGTAAAAGTTTTCTATACGGCATGGCCTACTTAGTCGATATTTTCGGTCATTTTAACAATGTTAATCGTGGCATTCAAGCACCAGGTGTGACAATAATTGATGCAGCTGAAAAACTGAAAGCGGTTTTAGTCAAGTTGCCGGTTTGGAAACGCAGATTGGAAGCAGGTAATTACGCTAACTTTCCAATGTTAGAAGATCTTATCTTGATGGATGAAATTCAAAGAGAATGTACTCTTTTGATCTCTATGAAAGAAAAATTTTGCGCACACTTGAAACCCTGTAAATCTCATTTCAACGTTATTTTAATTTAGAACACCTGCCGAACGAAGTTGAAACATGGATTCGAAATCCGTTTTTTTTTGACTTGAACAACATTAGCGATGACGATCTAAGTAAAGATGATCTCATTGATTTGAGATCAAAAGAGTTATTACGCATTGAATTTCATTCAAAAACTGTGGAAGAATTTTGGTGCTCACAACTGCAAACCTATCCATTCTTGGCAAAGCAAGGGATTATTGTTTTGTTACCATTCATAATCACTTAACCTTTGCGAGGCAGGATTCTCAGCTCTGTTACAATAAAAACAACATCGAAATCGCCTGGACAGTGGACGTTGAAGATGACATGCGTGTTGCATTGTCAAAAACTCAACCGCAGTTCAGTCGTTTAGTTCAGGAAAGGCAACAACAACCATCTCATTAAATTTGCTTACGTTGAAAAAAGTTTCGGCTTGGCACTTTGAGTCACCTTAATATTCAAATACCTACTGCTGACATTTCTTGAACAATCCATTCGTTTTCTTATTTGAGCAACTGTAAAGGCCTACTAAATGAAAATTTCAAACAGGAAATAGTCATTAAAATGCGTAAACTGAACATTCAAGAATACATTTCAAGAAAAATTACCGAAAAAAAATTGTTTTCAATGGCGCTGGCAAGGCCTAAATCCAATGTTTCATTTATTTTCTTTTTTTTTCAAAATAACCAAAAGTGCAAATACTGCTCGAGAATACGCCACAAAAGACAGCAATAACAAAAGCCACGTTACCACACCTGATGTTTTGAGCAAACTGTCTGATGTTTTGATGTTGAAATCTGATGTTTTGATATACATACATACATAGCCTACAGTCAAATCGCTCGCAGTAACAATTATTGCGAGATCAGCTGATTGCTAGTCTCTAGTGACGCAGACTGTACAGTCACACGCTTCGCTGCTCAGGCCCAATCTCGTTTTGAAAGCTCTGACAAAAGCACGCGCGCAATGGTGGTCAGACCGCAATGGGGCAAAATTTTATTGAAAATCGTTTTATGGTAGCATGTTAAACAGAAACAACGTGGAAAATCGCCAAGTCAGGTTTTTCCTTTAGTATCCCTTTAAGTTTAACCTGATATTTGCCGCAGGAGTCACAGCGGCAATGCAATATGACACCGTACAGTAGTTGAGTAGCATAATTATTACAATAGTACTGTGATTGAAATGAATGGTGTGAAAATAAATTTATTTGCAATAGTCAATAGTATGTTAATTGAGTTTTAGGCAAAATTTAGGTAGGGGTCCGCAGAATTATTAATTTGTCTAAAGGGGTCCGTGACAACAAAAAGGTTGGGAACCACTGCTGTAAAAGTATAGCCTACAACAGTTACATGGGCAGTAGGCCTAGGTTAGCCTGTAGTGCTATTTCCACGGTTCTGCATTTATCAAATCCAAGATTTGTAGATTTTCTATTTCAGTCACTGCTTGTTTTTAGAATTTATTTTAGGTAGAATTTTGATTGGTTTAAAATCGCTTTTATTTGAAATACTGGTTGCATTTTATTTTTTCTGTTTTTGCTACATCTGTTAAAGTTAGGTTGAAACGAACTTAGCATACCGTATTCTCTGAGTGAAAAACAGTAAAACTTACTTCTTGTGTAACGCTAGGCCTACTCACAAAACGTTGGTTTTTTTGCACATTGGGTGATGAATGTGAAGTATCGATCTGCACAACACCAGTTATTGAGTTCTTAACTATAGCTTTAGTCTATCTATGTCGTCATTTGAACTTTGTTAAAACTTAGCCCACGACCGCTGTAAGGCTTGGGCCTACTGCTCATGCACTGTTCTCATACATTTATGTTTTCGAGTTTGGTTCAATCTTATCTGGCACTAGACCACTGAAGAGAGGTGTTGCACAGGCGCTTAAGAGCTGGCCATTTGGTAAGAGGCCCCCTAGGCCCATAGACATAGCCAGTTTTTCTGAACTTTAAACTACTGCAGCCTAATTAATGTTGAAATGAAATAGATGATATTCCTTTCAAGGTTCACTATAATATCCATCGTGTTTATATGCAGTAGTATATCAACCAAAACTGAAATTCGTATTTCTGCCTATCGTTTATTTCTGTGGGGTAGTTGCAGTGGCGCGGGAACTATTTTTCTCTAGGGGGGGCTAAAGCTGCCGTAGTATTGTCAGCTTCTGGGAGGCTTCGCCCCCCAGACCCCTCTTATGTGGAAAAACAGGTTATAGGCAAATTGTTCGTAAACAGTTGTTCGTAAAACAATTGTTCGTAAACAGTTCTCCCGTGATTTTGGTAGACCTAATATGCGCCATTTTGTCGAAAATGACTTTTTTGCATTTTTCTACGTTTAAAGACTTCATGCATCTCTTGACAAAAATTTGTGCCCTAATGTAGTATGGTTTTCAAGATAATTGGTGGGTAAAACCTAACATATTATATTCTGTACAAGAATAATTTTCTGAAACCTAACATATTCATCTACTCCAATCACGTAACAGGATATCGTCACGTGACAGCCATAATTTCAGAAGCAATTGCAGCAGGCTATTTCACAACATCTTACATCTCTTGAGTTGCATGAAGCGGATTTAAAAGCGTTTGATAAAGTAAATTGGACGAAAATGTTGTCAAGCACTAAGTAAGCTTAATTATGTAGGCTAGCCTAAAAATGTCCATCCGAACACACTAGCTTTTCTTTTCATTAAATGCCGTATCATTTACGTGTCGCCGATCAGTTTGATTTTTCGTAGCCTACTCGTGTACTGATGGCTTAGTTGACATTACGGTACGCTAAATAACTTAGCTTGCATTGATTATTAAGATTTTAAAGCAGAGACCCGGGAATACACTACTCAGTGTGTTTGGTCATTTTTAATCAACCGTCCCAGATGCTGTGCAGCTAATGAGCCAATGTAGTACGGTAGCCTTAAATCAGGGGTGACGAACCTTTTTGTGGTCGCGGGCCACTTTGTCAATTACACATGAGTTATCGGGCCACACAACTTAGCGCTTGTCAAAATTCTATGACGTCATAGATTGGAATCGACCAAAAATACAAGGTGAAGTTGGTGAATAATGTTAACAACTTTGCCTTATAGCTTTCCTATTTTCTTACTTTAAACCTTGAAAGTTAGTGTTTAGGGCAAGAAAATAGCAAAGGAAAGGTGTCCCAGTGAATGCATAAAACAGCTTTGAGATGTCTTTTGTCTTTAATGCATGAGCGATTGTCAAATCGTTTTGCGGGCCTCACAAAACTCTTTGACGGGCCGCATGCGGCCCGCAGGTTCGTCACCTCTGCCTTAAATGAAGGCATGGTTATTAAGTAGGCTACCAGCAACTAATTTTGAGTCAGCGATAGCCTTTAACCTAGCAGGTTTTTGTGATATCAGCAAAGTCATCTAGAGATTACAGTGATGAAATGATACACAGTTCTGGGAGAAATCCATAGGCTTACCGGTACTTTAGGTTTGATTTAGGCTTACAAAGCCAACATAGTGTGGTCAAAGTCAACATTTAGCTTATATGAGGCTTTATCATACAAAAACATAACATTAAATAAGCCAATAAGGCGGTTAAAGTCAACATCGAGAGTATATATTAGGTTTTATCATACAAACCTAACACTTTTTTTATAACTAGTTATCTGGCAAAACCAAATATAAGCATATTTTAATAAACAAACAAAAACCTGGCTCAAATTTCATTCTTAAAAATTTTGTTTGGTTGTCCGCTCCAGCCATCCAAAAGTCAACTTCGAGTGTTTTACCTTGTTAATTTTACAGCTATAAACACAAAAAGTCGTTTATCTCGAAAACTTGAAAATGGCGGATATTAGGTTGTGACAAATCACGGGACAGTTGTTCGTAAAACAATTGTTCGTAAACTGTTGATCGTAAAATGAAATCCGTAAAACAATTCTTCGTAAAGCATTTCTTCGTATACATCAAATTTCAACTGCATGGACGAAAAAATGCTTTAGGAAGAATTGTTTTTCGAAGAATTAATTTTACGAACAATTGTTTTGCGAACAATTGCTTACGAACAATTGTTTAACGAACAACTGTTTACGAAAAAAACGTCGGACACAGAAAAACATACGGTCTCCTCTTGTGTAAAAGACGTCGTCAAGATTTACATTGCAAATTGTAGCAAATGAAGGACGGCAACAACAAAGCAACTGTTCAGGAAATTAAAATGAAAACAAACCAATGAGAAAGTGACATAAAAACGACAATATGTGGAAATGAGTTCTCACGCGCTTCCGAAGATTGCTTTTCGCTCAGGTGCCCTCTCTATGAACTGTGTCCAGGCATAGAGGAACCACGTGGCCCTGGGCCCACCTACTTTATTTTCTGGGTGGGCCTGGCCCACCCACTTTTAAAAGCCAAATTTCTTTGAAAGGGTAGCAAAAACGGCAAATCAGAAATGGAGTTCCAACAAAAGGTCTTCACTCATTTGATACACATTAGTTTGATTATCTTAGATGGCTCAATGATGAAATCCAATCTTCAAAATTTTCTGTTGAGCCCACTATTGATGTGCAGCACGAGTGGATGTAGTTGCATGTGATTGGTGGAGCAATCTATTAATCAATATAATTATTCTATATGGTCTCTATGTGGTTAAAACAATGATATCATTGCATATGCACATTGTGCACATAGCCTACTGTATAATGCTGTAGATGATTACTCCCAGGTGGTGTTATATCTGTGTGTGTTATATCTGTGTTGTGTTATCTGTATTATCTGTATTTGTGCTATATCTGTGTTGTTGCCTTTTTATTTGTGTGTACATTGCCATATTTTGTACAGCGCTATAAAGCAATGTAACAATTTTGTATTTTTTTGACCAAATCGGGCTTATAAAATAAAAAAAATTTCGCTTGTTAGCACGAAAGGCAATTATGAAAACACAATGTATAAACGATTTCAAGTTTTACGAATGCAATAATGTTATGGGTGGTCTAGGGAGCGAAGCCTCCCAGAAGTTGGATTGATTTTGACTGCTGCGCCTCTGGGCCCACCTACTTTTAAAATGGTTCCTCCATACCTGACTGTGTAATGAATTTAACATCGACAGTGTCCAAAATGTTTTGGTGGACATGCATCAACGCAACATGAGTAAATCTTTTTTGTGTCTGAGCTTCTCAACCACGTTTTTACGCGTTTTAGAGCAGAAAAAGAACGTTCTGATGATGTAGCTGAAACCGGGAGGCAAAGGCAGAGCTCCACGAATTTTCGCGTTTCTTTGACAAGATCTAATGTTTGAGGGTTTAGTTGCCATAGTATCTCAGCAACCTTTTGAACGGAGTTGGGGTTTTTCCACGTACAACATCGCTGAACCAAAGTAAGTTCCGTTTTTAGGTGATCTTTTCTGATGGCATCTGGTAAGCTGATCTCAGTATCAGATCTTTCCTTACCATTTGCACAGCTCAGAAGGGCCTTCTCTCTGTTGGCTGCTGTAAGCAGATCAGCCTAGTCGAATTTTCGACCAAGCTTGACCCAAGCTTCTCAGCTTGAACCAAATCAAGGGCTTCGATGTACTGCCGTTTCCACGCTCCTTCTCCCGCAGACAACAAAGCCTCCGATTCCTCTGTGTTTCGAACTCTTGCTGGAGTTTTGCTCACTCGGGGATCCTTTGGCGTCTTTGGGTTATTGGCAGACGCAAAGACGTTCGCTGCTTCGATCAGCTTGGAAACGGATTCATCTTTTCTGAGATTTGTGACCCGTTTGCGCAGAATGGTGATAAATTCTAAAGCTGAAGAAGCAGAGATCTTCTTGTTTTGGAGCTGTCTTGCGACGGCTTCTGCAGGCTGAAAAACTTCACCGCTGCAGGTAATCGCAAAATAAAGCCGCATCGTACGTGCTTGTTTTACCAAGCGGAATATCTTTGCACATGCGTCTCCTCTCATTGCACTATCTTCTGTCATGTCGGTCAGGCATTGCAATAGGGTAGGGTAGCACTTAACAACACGAGCGAGGGCAACACGAACGCACCAACGAGTAGGACACAAACCCAGCAAATTGCAAGCAACTTCATAGGAACCAAAAAGCGACATGAATAAAGATTTAAGTTGAGACAAATTACAAATGCAACATTTTGAACGAAGTTTAAGGCATCATCAATAAGCCTCACCTCCTTTACAACATCTAGCAAAATCGAGAGCATGATTACTGCAGTGAATGTATAACAATCCAGGGCATAATGCTTTAAGTTTGGCGCACTCCGTTATAACAACCAGATCTCTTGCTGTTCTATGCTGTAAAGTGAATATTGCAGAAAGATATCCATTGAACGATGGACCGCAGTGTTGGAAAATAGGGTGGCTGGTACCGCTACTGCGAGGTAGGCTTGTAGGGTTCTGCCTAACTTATTGTCGTGATTGACGACTCTTTATATAGACTATAGCTCCCTGTGATTGACGACTCTTTATGGCGAATGATAAGCGCGGCGACCACACGTAACAGGAACTCGATTCATCATAACACATATTGCTCGAATAATTTTCTGAAAATATGTTATATACCTCAAATTGTCAGAATTTTCTAGGCGCGCGGGTTAGGGTGTGGCTGGTGTCCCGACCTTTCCTGGTTCACCTTGACCTTTGCGTGGTATTGTTTTTTGGTAAGTACAATGCATTCACAAAGTTTTATCCATTTTCAACTACGTTTACCTGCCCCACCCACTGGCTGAATATTTCAAAATCAGCCTTAATTTATAGAATATATGTATTTTTTGCTCTGACTGCCCTATCCCTAATCACTTTTTTTTAAACTCTGATCACATCAAATGCAATTCAAGAACAGTCAGGATTAAAGAACTAAATAAGAATGGTAACCCAAGTAAACAATTAAGAAGTTATATATCACATAAACTTATGGTTGTTGTTGTTGTAAAAAGAATAACAAAGTTTTATTATAAGCCACTCTTCTTATCGAAAATGCCTCATCACTTCATAGGCAACTCATTGTGTTTGCATTCATCCTTCTGCTGGGCACAAACAAACTGGGTTAAGCTATGAACACGGATACTCTGAATCGGAAGAACGAATATCCTGTTTTGAAGCAAATTGTTCAGCTTGTACACACAAACCCATTTTTCTAAGTTGTTTTTGCCAAGACCGCAGTGTTCGCGATTCGGTTTTGTTGCACTAAAACATTAGGATTTTTGCATACGATTTCAGTTGCGAACATGCCTTAGTCAGTATAAACTTCAACAATCCACCAACATTAAAATTCAACTTCAGTTTAAGTGAAGAAACCATGCTTGCAAGTTTTTTGTTTGGCTTTACTGATCAGGTATTCCAGCTCTATCATTTTCCACGACTTGTAAAACGTCTTGATATTTTTCCTCATTTTTAGCTGCTGAAAAAACGTCATTATGATAGCTTGACACCTCTTTCAGCGCTATCATTGACAACCATTACTCTTCAATTTTTCACATGCTTGCTTAAAAGCAGAGCATGCTTCCCACTCTTCAACTGGACATTTCAAAAAATGAGTATGAATATTTAAAAGTTTAAAGAAGTTTCACGACGATGGACCAATAAATGAGGAAAGAGAAGAATCGGAGTAGCATTGTGGCAATATAGGCTTGCCAAATCCGTTCCTAAATGTTTTATCAAAATGAAACTTTTGTGTGAATGAAAATAGTTTTTTCAAGCATTTGTTTATTTTTTACTGTTGCAAACACTCTTGCTAAAGAGTGAGAGGAAAACCAACCGTTCAGTAAGATACCAAGTGTGGTTGGCAAATGCTTTGAGGGCTGATTTGGATATGGTATCACTGTCAAAGTTATGCATGCTTTTGAATAACAATATACTGTATCATTGTGCGGAGCATCTTCAGCAAAGGCAGCTGTGTACCACTACGGCACATATACAAACACAATAAATTCAACAAAATGACAAATTTTTTGATGTTGATTTACTCCAAAAGTTGGCCCTTTTGGAAGCTTTTCGGTTATTCGTTCGTGGAGCATAACAAGCTTCAAGGAGTAAATTAACTTGACCATCCATCGACATTTATCAACGGCTCCAGGATGCCGGCGATTATATACATATTGGCCTTTACTCAAGTACTTAATTACCAATTGAAGCAACTCAGTATAAATCTTCTCTTATGGAAGACTCACTAGGCTATATAAGACTCTATGACAGAAATCAATAATGTAACTTGTGTTTCGTGGTCCAGAATAAAAACAGTAAGGTAATCGTTATAGGAAGTGTTTTCCATCATTGTAGAAAAGTTATCGTGAAGTTTAATAAATACAGTAATGTCAGGCCCTTTTGAAGCACAGATATTTAAATCGTCCCAAACATGGGTTAAAATAATTTCACCAAAATGGTAGCGACAAGCGCACCATATAATAGCTGCTTGTTGAGCTTTTCCTGAAGGCAAATGTAAGCTGCGGTCAAATGTCCTGTATTGCAACTGGTTGTGTCAAAAACCATTGCTTTTATGCATGTTGTGCACTGCCATTCTTCTAACAATTTGACAGTTGCCTCTGAAATAATTTTACCAGCTGCAGTTTTACTTTTTGCCAACTGCGGAACACCAAGTACTTTGACATCACTTTCTCCGGAAAGTAGAATGGGCAGACGATCAGTAATTTTGTACTGTGAGTTCAGAGTTCGCATCAGTTTCCCGTCCCAATGAACACAGCCAACAGAAGGAAGAACCCATTAACTTTGTATTCGTTCTGCTATCAATTTGTTAGCTGCCAGTTGATATCGATATGACTGCGTAGGATTTAAATCCACTGATTTGGAATCCCCTCTGCATGCTTCAATTACTGCCTGGACGGTTGATGCAAGTGCTGTAAGCTTAATATTATTTCTAACTGCTGTAGAAATTAAAGCAGGCCACTTCAATATATCTGGAGGCACAACAACTGCTGTGCCTGTCTTTACATTTCTTCTGTGAGACCTTCCAGAGGATGAAAGTACTTCTTCCGCTTCTAACGTTTGTTCTTTACTTGATTCACTGTAAAGTGTTGAACAAGCCTACTCAGTTATCTTTTGGCGTTTACTCTCTTTCTCTTGTTGTGCCTCTGCCATTCGTTTTCTTGTTGATTTAAATTTAGCAGCTTTGCAATTAACCAGATCCTTTCTTCCATATGTTGTAATACGGTCGCTTTTTATGCCGACTAAAAACTTCATATCTTCATCTATTCCATCAATTTTCTGCTTGTTTTTGCCCCTTTTTAAAATTTCTATTATTTTCAACACATCTTTCGGCCAGCAAGTGAAAGTAGTGCCAAGTTTAGCTTTAAATTAGACAATTGTTTACTCTGTTTACGTATATTAGGGTTTATCCGAATCATATTGTTGTACTCTTCATTCAACTGCATAACCTTTTGCTCAATCTTGTTCACATGAATTGTAAGAATATTAGATTTCTTGTAGTGAATCAACACTTCGTTTACAACCTTTTTAGCACACGTTCGAAACAGTATTAATTGTTTGGTCACATCCTCTCTTTGTGCTTTTTGTGTATGTGCTTTGAAACATAATAGAACTTGTAGAACAGTCAGAAGCTTGGATCCACATATGCTTAAGTGTTCATTACCAGGTGTCTCAGGCAGGGCCGGATTTAGCTGATGGGGGGCCCGGGGCACTTTTGAATCGGGGGGCCCCCGTGCAAAACAATTTTTTGCGCCTACGGCGCGAAACATCATCTCTACGTCTACAGTAGCATCAGTCCAGTAGGCTACTACACAGCATTTTGCAGAAACTTTAAAGGCCAAATAGAAAAAAATAACACAAAATCACATTTTTTCCACATAGGGGGGCCCTTCAAAAGTCGGGGGGCCCGGGGCAACTGCCCTCTCTGCCCCCCCTAAATCCGGGCCTGGTCTCAGGTAAAATTGACAAACAAGTTCCTGAACTTCGAGTCCCAATAAATCAAAAATAATGATTTATTGTATCCAGAAAAACTTCACAGCTGTTTCAGAGTCAATGCATCAGTGACAGGGCCGGATTTAGCATATTGGGGGGCCGGGCGCTTTTAGATCGGGGGCCCCCGTGCAAACATTTTTTTAGCTCTGTCGGCGCGAAAAACCACCTCTACAGTAGCAGTGATCCAGCACTGCACAGCCTTTTGCAGAAACTTCAAAGGCCGAAAAAAATAATAATAACACGAAATCACATTTTTGCCACGTCGGGGGGCCTTCAAAAAGGGGGCCCGGGGCACCTGCATCCTTTGCCCCCCTAAATCCGGGCCTGATCAGTGACATGATAATCATAAATTATAATTATGGAAAACAGCAAATAGAACTACACTTTGTTGAAATATAGCCTTTCTCTGGTTAACTCTATCTGTGGAGACACGGGGTTTTATGAGGAAGCCCCACTCTATTAGTAAAATATTTCACAAAAAGAAATATGCTAGAAACGTGAAATTTCTTGACTTTTAGTTTTTATTCTTTGCGAATTTTCTAAACCTAAACTGATCATTTTTCTACCTTTCTTCCCTTCACAATAAGCATTTCGTCTTAGGTGTCTAGACATTTCCGTGCAATGGTAGTTATATATTATGTTAATGTTAGTACAATATAAGTGGTAGTGGAATTACTTTGAAATGTAGAAACGTTCAAAAATGCCTTATATTAATGAGCACAAGTAATTTTTTGTTTAGTTTAGTTATAGTTAAAAAATTTCAATTTTGAAGCTATTTTCGGGATATTAGAATAAAAACCGACTTTCTGATGTTTTTTCATCTCAAACATTTTATTTCAATACATTTGTTGGTTAAAAATTTAATTTCTATCCGCACAATACACATGGCTATTACCTTGTAAAATATTTTGGTTCTGTGATTTTTATAGCTCCCGTTATTAGCGATTAGCACGGGGCTACGATAGCCCGTGACGTGCTTTACGCGTACGAAAACAGCTCGTATTAAGATAGGGTTAAGAAGGACATTTTCAAAAGAAGCGTGGGCAAGCTAAACCTGCATTGAGTTGGTTAAAAATTGGCAGGAAAGTTTTTTATACCAAAAGACAATACCATAAAAAGGTCAAGCTGTTTTGGATATATTTTGAGAGGCACCAACCACACCCTAATGATCGGTGGGCAGTGTGTTGTGCAGGCCTGGTGTAATGGACTGATGTCTGATTTGTTTTGTTTCCTGTTTAATCTGTTGTGTTTTTTAAATTTTCCACTAATTAGCCTACGCTTTGTTGATACGCTACTCATTTTCTTAATAATTTTCTGTTTCACGTTTGTTTTATTAATGAGATTATTGACATTAATTGTCTGGCCAATCACACTGGCTGCTTATTTTCTTGACTCAGTCAGATTTCAGTGAATGTAGTTCTGTTTAGGAATGAATGTTTACGAATGAGTAATATCCTATTCCAAGTAGCCTAATCATTGACATATCGCAGAGGCGTTGAGCATCAGGCTGTAGCAGCATAGCCAACAACAGTTACTTGGACAGGAGGTTAGCCTGTAGTGTGCTATTTCTACGGTTCTGTAGGGGAAATGCAGGACCTATTATACATATTTTTATTTTTGCTCTTATTTCTTCAACTCATATCAAAATTAGACAAAATTTTTAGAGAATACGGCTAAGGTCACTGTTTATTGACTGTGTAAATATCTTTAGAGTCGAATTTATTTTTATGAAGTTAAAGCTAATAAATGTTTTTTAGAAAAGTGTATAATAGGTCCTGCCCCTGAAGGACCTATTATACACAAACAAACATTGAAAAATAAAACATGTTTTTTTACTTTCATTGCAAAAACAAGCACATAAAAATGTAAAATAATAATGCCTAATGTTTATGAAAACTTTAATTGCCAAAGTAAGATTAATTAGCATTACATCAATAGCTCTTTACTGGGGGAAAGGCGTCTTCATAAAGGGGATGTTAAACTCTTTTCCGCCACGGCCAAAACTTACAATTTTTGTTGAAATCACTTTTGGAGCTTACGTGTAATATGATGTTGCTAGAAGAGTAAGGTTTATTTTCAAAACATACAAAATTTAATTCTTCGAATGCCTTATCTCATTGATAGGTCCAAGACGTTACTGCATATTAGGTCCTTCAAGCATTCATTTTTAATTCTTAGTTAATACAAAAATATTTACACAAGCAATCACTCTGAAATTTTGTGACAACTTAGGTTAATTACCACACAACTGCAAATAAATGCAAACGTTTGCAAACACCTTTAATAACAAAATTTATCGCCTTATTGTTGAACTCCCAAACATTTACATTTTGACCCCAAAATGGAAAATCCTGTGTTTGTCTTAAACCGAAAGCTTTAATCACACGAATCTTCAATCAATTTAATTAGACTAAAATCATAAAAACCGAAAACATTCATTTGAAAGTAAAGAAAATACAGCGCTGTATAATAGGTCCTTCTGTATAATAGGTCCTGCATCTCCCATATTTATCAAATCCAAGATTTGTGGATTGTCAATTTCAGTCACTGCTTGTTTTTAGAATTTATTTTAGGTAGAATTTTGATTGGTTTAAAATCGCTTTTATTTGAAATACTGGTTGCATTTTATTTTCTCTGTTTTTGCTACATCTGTTAAAGTTAGATTGAAACGAACTTAGCATACCGTATTCTCTGAGTGAAAAACAATAAAACTTACTTCTTGTGTAACGCTAGGCCTACTCACAAAACGTTGGTTTTTGCACATTGGGTGATGAATGTGAAGCATCGATCTGCACAACACCAGTTATTGAGTTCTTAACTATAGCATTAGTCTATGTCGTCATTTGAACTTTGTTAAAACTTAGCCCACGACCGCTGTAAGGCTTAGGCCTACTGCTCATGCACTGTTCTCATACATTTATGTTTTCGAGTTTGGTTCAATCTTATCTGGCACTAGACCACTGAAGAGAGGTGTTGCACAGGCGCTTAAGAGCTGGCCATTTGGTAAGAGGCCCCCTAGGCCCATAGACATAGCCAGTTTTTCTGAACTTTAAACTACTGCAGCCTAATTAATGTTGAAATGAAATAGATGATATTCATTTCAAGGTGCACTATAATATCCATCGTGTTTATATGCAGTAGTATTTCAACCAAGACTGCAATTCGTATTTCTGCCTATCGTTTATTTCTGTGGGGTAGTTGCAGTGGCGCGGGAACTATTTTTCTCTAGGGGGGCTAAAGCTGCCATAGTGTTGTCAGCTTCTGGGAGGCTTCGCCCCCCAGACCCCTCTTATGTGAGAAAACATACGGTCCCCTTCTGTGTAAAATACGTCGCCAAGAATTACATTGCAAATTGTAACAAATGAAGGATGGCAACAACAAAGCAGCTGTTCAGGAAATTAAAATGAAAACAAACAAATGAGAAAGCGACATGAAAACGACAATATGTGGAAATGAGTTCTCACACGCTTCCGAAGATTGCTTTTCGCTCAGGTGCCCTCTCTATGAACTGTGTCCAGGCATGGAGAAAACGCGTAGGCTTCATGGGCCTGGGCCCACCTACTTTATTTTCTGGGTGAGCCTGGCCCACACACTTTTGAAAGCCAAATTTCTTTTGAAAAAGAAAAAAAGTAACAAAAACGGCAAATCAGAAATGGAGCTCCAAAAAAAGGTCTTCACTCATTTGATACACATTAGTTTGATTATCTTTGATGGCTCAATGATGAAATCCAATCTTTAAACTTTTTTGTTCAGCCCACTATTGATGTGCAGCACGTGTGGATGTAGTTGCGTGTGATTGGTGGAGCAATCTATTAATCAATATAATTATTGTTTATGGTCTCTATATGGTTAAAACAATGATATCATTGCATGTGCACATAGCCTACTGTATAATGTTGTAGATGATTACTCTCAGGTGGTGTTATATCTGTGTGTGTTATATCTGTGTTGTGTTATCTGTATCTGTGTTATATCTGTGTTGTTGCCTTTTTATTTGTGTGTACATCGCCATATTTTGTACAGCGCTATAGAGCAATTTAACAATTTTGTAATTTTTTTGGCCAAATCGGGCCCATAAAATAGAAAATTTCGCTTGTTAGCACGAAAGGCAATCATGAAAACACAATGTATAAACGATTTCAAGTATTACGAATGCAATAATGTTATGGGTGGTCTTGGGAGCGAAGCCCCCCAGAAGTTGGATTGATTTTGACTGCTGCGCCTCTGGGCCCACCTACTTTTAAAATGGTTCCTTTATACCTGACTGTGTGCAGCGCCGGATTAACTATAGTAGCAGATGTCGCAGCGGCTACGGGTCCCGCGCTTCACAAGGCCCTGCGCTTGGCGAGCAAAACTTTTTTTGCAAAAAAAGGTCGAATATGGCAAGTAATTTTTGGCTTGCAAACTGGAATAACATATGACAGGGCTACTCAACTGGCAGACCACGGTCCGAATCCGGACCTTTTGGGTGTTGAAGGTGGACCTCGGGCTTCTGGAAGAATAACTTCATTGCCACATTTTAAGGCCACTTTAAACAAATTTCTATTATGGAAAAGAAATTTTTTGTGTTTATCCAAGGAGCTGGGGGCTTCGCCCCCAGACCCCTCGACGCTTTGCCGCCTTATCTGATGTGCGATCCACACAACTACACTACAAAGAAACACACTACATTTTTTTTTGTGTCAGACAAAAATCAAAGTCATGTTACATACGGTACTATAGTTACTACCTTAAAAGTGATTCGGTGCTCGTACTGGTTGTTTAATTTTCGTGGTTGCATGTGAAATATTCACCGGACCGCAAAAATATTCAACTTGTCAAAATGGACCTTACTAGTACCAACGTCTTGTTCCTTCCTAATTATTCTAAATTTAAAAAACGGTAAATTCCGTTGGAGGCAACTGCCTGTTCGTATGCCACAAGCCCACGATGATAGTCCTACTTGTTTAAGGGAACATTCGAGAGAATGGCAACTTCGCGCATTGTGTTGTCACAGAGAAGATATTAATCCGCTAGAGCTGATGCCATTAAGGTTATTAAAGAACGTTTTCCTTTCATAAAGGAGGCACTGGAGAAACTTGCGAATAACTAAGAGCAAAAGGCAGAATGTCGACACTGCAGGCTAATGGAGTTGCTCGAAACTTAAATCTTAGTGATTTTTTAGAATAGCTTATAGGCTACTCAATTGCTTCCAGGCAACTCAAGCCTCTCTTCAAGCAAATCAGCAAAATCTCAACATTGCTTCAGCGTTGTGTGCCTCTTTGCCAGGATCTCTACAAACTTTCAGAGAACAATTCGCTAAGTTTAAATCAGAGGCGCAGAAGCTGACTCAAGTGCCGGATTACCGACCAACAAGCACAAGAAGAATTGTCCGAAATCGAAGGCGCGATGAGGATGTAGGCAGCGGCCGTTCAGTTCCAGATGCAATGGATAGTAATCAATCACCTATAGACAGATTCCGGGTGGAAGTTTTCCTTGCAGTATTGGCCAGCCTATCATCTGCGCTGGAGCAACGTCGCAAGGCATACAGCCAATTGAACACACGGTGTAGTTTTTTTGCGAAATCTGCATGACCTAACACCTGCGCAGATCCTAGAAAGTGCTGGCAGACTTTTAGAAGCATATTCCCAGGATTTGGAAGACGGATTGAAAGATGAACTACCTCAGTTTTCAGAATTCGTAAAGCACATTGCTATTGATTGCTCCTTTCCAGAACTCAAATACTTCACTTTGATTAAGGAAAAAAATATTGACACCACATTTCCTAACATTGACAATTTGTTACGCATTTATCTATGTATGATGGTAACTAATTGTACTGGAAAGAGATCATTTTTAAAATTGAAGTTGATTAAAAACTATCTGCGAAACACGATGGGGCAAGAACGGCTACATTATGTAACTCTTTTGAATATTGAAAAGGACATTCTATGAAGTCACTGAACTCATCTGAAATAATTGCCAAATTTGCAGAGATCAAAATGCGTCGAAAAGACGTTTGAATGATATTGTTGAAGTTTTATATTTCTCCTTTCAAATAAAACGTTACATTAGACTTTTGTTATGTTTGTTGTTGTAGAATGTAGATCAAATCTATAAAATATTCAATTACTTTCCGGGTATTATCTGTAGCCTACATCAAATCACTATGCTACAGGCCCGCACTTGGTTAATCCGGCACTGACTGTGTGATGAATTTAACATCGACAGTGTCCAAAATGTTTTGGTGGACATGCATCAACGCAAGATGTGTAAATATTTTTTGTGTCATTGAGCTTCTCAACCACGTTTTCACTCGTTTTAGAGCAGAAAAAGAACGTTCTGATGATGCAGCTGAAACCGGGAGGCAAAGGCAGAGCTCCACAAATTTTCGCGTTTCTTTGAAAAGATCTAATGTTTGAGGGTTTAGTTGCGATAGTATCTCAGCAACCTTTTGAACGGAGTTGTTTTTTTTTCACGTACAACATCGCTGAACCACAGTAAGTTCCTTTTTTAGGTGATCTTTTCTGATGGCATCTGGTAGCCTAAGCTGATCTCAGTATCATATCTTTCCTTACCATTTGCAGAGCTCAGAAGGGCTTTCTCTGTTGGCTGCTGTAAGCAGATTAGCCTAGTCGAGTTTTCGATCAAGCTTGACCCAAGCTTCTCAGTTTGAACCAAATCAAGAGCTTCGATGTATTGCCGTTTCCACGCTCCTTCTCCCGCAGACAACAAAGCCTCCAATTCCTCTGTGTTTCGAAATCTTGCTGGAGTTTTGCTCACTCGGGGATCCTTTGGCGTCTTTAGGTTATTGGCAGACGCAAAGACGTTTGCTGCTTCCATAAGCTTGGAAACGGATTCATCTTTTCAGAAATTTTGAATCCGTTCGCGGAGAATGGTGATGGATTCTAAAGCTGAAGAAGCAGAGATCTTGTTTTGGAGCTGTCTTGCGACGGCTTCTGCAGGCTGAAAAACTTCACCGCTACAGGTAGGCTAATCGCCAAATAAAGCCGCATCGTGCGTGCTTGTTTTGCAAGAACATCTTTGCACATGCGTCTTCTCTCATTGCACTATCTTCTGTCATGCCGGTCAGGCATTGCAACAGGGTAAGGTAGCACTTAACAACACGAGCGAGGGCAGAAGCACGAACGCATCAACGAGTAGGACACAAACCCAACAAATTGCAGGCAACTTCATAGGAACCAAAAAGCGACATGAATAAAGATGTACGTTGAGACGATTCACGAATTACAACACTCTGAACAACATCTACGTTGTGTATCTCAAATTGTCAGCTCTAGGGGGGGGGGGGGGGGTTAAAGCCCTTGAGCACCCCTATTTCCCGCACCCTTGTAATCGTGGCGTGCATAGAATTTGGATTCTCATAACTATTATTTCCAAGAGATTAAGTGCTTTTTTAGCTTAAATTTAGAGTTAAACATTAAAATATTATATAGGCCAGTGCTTCCCAACCTTTGTCATTTCGCGACCCACTTTTAATGCAAGTTTTATTGTGCGACCCACAATGAGATATGACATCTTTATTATGGCATCTTTACTACTGGGGTGCGATCTTTACCACTAAAGCGATCTTACTGTGCGATATACTAATACGATCTTTACTACTAGTGCGACACAACACATCTAATTGTTACATATTTGTTACATTGTTGCTTAATTGTCACGTAATGATAATGCGATAATTTCCCGACCTAATAGAAAACAGTGTGCACAATTCATGAAAATGGAAAGTCAACATATGAAGTGAAGATAAGAGTAGCGATGGCGAAGGCGCAGTAGCCTATTGTTCAAAACCAAACTGCGGCTTGTGAGATCCACAGTAACGTCGGTATTTTTTGAAAAAAAAATTAACATTGAGTAACATTTGGAAATGCTTCGCGACCCACCAATGGGTCGCGACCAGGCGTACGCAGGATTTTTTTTGGGGGGGCCCAGAAAATTTGAAAATGAATTAAAAAGAAAGAAAACGATAAAACAGATATGAACAATCAGTGGCATAGCCAGGAATTTGGGTTTTTTTGACAGCCGACGGGGTGTTCGCCAAAGGCGACACCCAGCGGCGGGGAGTCTGGGAGGCCTCCCCAAGAAAATTTTGAAAAATTACTTTGAATTTGGTGCATTCTGAGAGCATTTTCAACAAAAATATGGGTATAAATATTCCTGTAAAATGGTTCTGTCCGGTGGCATAGCAAAAGGATAAGATCATGTTTTCTTCGGCATTTTTTCGGTAATAAAGCTAAGTCTCTATGTTTTCTTGTTGCTACTTCCTGGCTGAGATATTTTAATGCTTGATATTGGCAAAACTCGCTCTTTTAATGCAGTTTCGCTTAAAATTAGGCAAACTTTGTTTTAGAGACATAGAGACTAAAAGCATCATTCTCAATATCGTGACGTCACACGCGTGCCAAAGGGGGGGGGTTGTAAGTCCGCTGTGGGACTAATATCAGCTGTTTAGAAGCATATCAAACCATTCAACAATTTTTCACAAAATTTTGGGGGGGGGGCCGGGCCCCTTGGGCCCCCCCTATAGATCCGCGCCTGGTCGCGACCCACCGGTTGGGAATCACTGATATAGGCCTTCGATCATCACTGTAGCCTACTATAGGTTCGCACGTGACTAGGCCTGTGTATAGAGGTCGCTATTGTTTGTTGTTACCACCAGACTAGAGATGCAGTGAACCCAATTTTTTTTATCCACACACTGCCCGCAACTGAATCATCTATCCGCACACCGCAATTTATCTGGAACTTTGACACTACACCGCACCGCACACCGCAAATTACAAAATTTTCAAAAAAATATTTTAACGCGTTATTTTTTAGAAAGTCACTTGTGGCAAAAAAACATCCATGGCATATAACTGGCAACCTACTGGTACAGTTGTGTACTAATTGACTAAGCTAACCAGATCATATTGCCTTATTGTCAGCAATGCATTTAAGTTCTAAGACATCATGCTTTTTCAAATAGAATGTTCCTGGATTCAGTATCAGGACTTTTGAACACTTTTTGTAAGCAATAATGCAACTTTAATGTCAGTGGTTGCATGATCTACACACTACACAGACAGACAAGACGTCAAAAGTAAAACTTATAGCTTGAACTCACTGGGCTAACTGTTCTAGTAACTAATGCGGTAGTTGCGCTAGGCCTATAGCCTGGATGGTCATTTATTTTTTGGATGCGAAACGTAGGCTACATAAAACAAAGACGTACAGTGTGCATCCAATGAGAGAGTGCAAAAGACCGTAACTGGGAGCTGAGCTTATCAGCTAGGGCTGCTAGGCTATTAACCAAAAACACTAGTAGGCCTACAGCTTCTTTCACAAGCCAGCCCCAAAAACCCTGTCAACTGCAAGCCATTTGCATGGCTTTCCAGCTGAGAGTTTCCGTTAAAGGAAAAAAAAAGTAATCCGTGTTTCCAATTTAAATTTGAAGTTTCATAACTGATATTTCTTGAAAGTTTACGCGGCAAGCGGCGCTGTTTGCATACGTACTACACCAGATACAAACCGACAAAATTGCCGACAAAACATAAGTTCTGATTAAGGGAATTTCCCATGTTGTGTGTTTGTGTGTGTGTGTGTAAGTGTGTGCGCGCGTGTGTGTGGGAGTATCAAAACGCGGATAAATAGTTCCTCTTTGGCAACCATCAGGTTCGGCGCGATCATTGAACAAATATAAAATACGTTTACTTAACGTCTGACAAAAAGAAAGGGTGAACAGGAACATCTTACACGGCCTGAAATTGCTATCAAAACTCTTATCCTGTCAATCTTTCAGACAAAAGAAAAGTGTATCATCAACAGTGGTAGATCGACTGCAAACGATCATTTGCAGTCAGTTTTTGATGAATATTCTTGGTTGACTAGGACGAGGGAAACTCGTTCTGAGTAGTTGCACAGTTTTTAATCAAACATAAAAATTAATAAACATAAACGGCAAAGTTGTCAAGACAAAAATGAATGCAAAAGTTTATGTAAAGTTTGACATTGCTTGCTGTGGCCAAGTAGTCTACTGTATGTTTATTTGAATTGCTAAAGAGTAATGCTGTTGTGTGAGCGAGCCGTTACATATTTGCAAGAATAAACAATAATTATTATTGTAACTGTCTCCGCCGCCAGTGTAGCCAAATCGTTTGGCATCCGCTGGCTTCGATCAGTCTTTCAACAAGGTTGATAGGATCTCCATTCTGTTTTGTCCTTTGCGATGTTTACATAAACAATAAATACTATTAATATTAACGCAACTTCGAGAAGCGACTCAAGATATTACCCTATTCATGAAAAGTAACAAACGGCAGATGAAAGTAATAAAACCCACACAGTTGAAACTATCTTACGCAGAATCGAAACATACAACAGTAAAAAATCGACCAAAAATACAAGATGAAATTGGTGAATAGTGTTTTTTAACTTCAAACCCTGAAAGTTAGTGTTTAGGGCAAAAAAATAGCAAAGGAAAGGTGTATCAGTGAAGGCATAAAACAGCTTTTAGATGTCTTTTGTCTTTAATGCATGAGCGATTGTCAAATTGTTTTGCGGGCCGCACAAAATTCTTTGACGGCCGCAGGTTCGTCACTTCTGTGTTAAATGGACGCAGTATGTTTGGGGGTTTAGCTGTTTATTTTATGAAATACGTAACGCAAAAATATTTGTGAAAGTAGAATACTGTTATGAGCTTTCTCAGAACAAGCCAAATGCTCGGATTGGTTCTTTTTGTTGCGTGGGTAGGCTACGTCACAAAAGTCCCATGACTATTATTGGTGTAAAGTGCTCATTTGCGAGACTCATTATAAGTAGACCATAGTGCGTGATACCTCTTCGTTTCATCACAACAACTATTCATTCATTCATAGCTAGGAAACGATTCATACTTTCGAAGGACTATCAGTGGCACACATAGGTGTACGGGAAGCATATTTTTTGGGGGTGCAAAAGAATTCTTGCCCAAATATAATCAACTGGGCCTAAACAAAAGTACACATGTAAGAAAAAGCAATAATATAGCCTTCAAGAAAAAAACAGCACAAAAAATATCAACTGACAAGACTTCCACAAAGCCATTGATATAATAAGTATACCATTATGCAAATTAGCAAAACAACAAATTCATCATAAGACAATTGAAGGGAGTAATTGACACTGCACTAAGTCACTAGCGAACCAGTATAATGTAGTACTACCGGTACATGGCTCTAAAACTGCAAAACTAAACTAAAAAGTATTGATTAGTAGGTTAAATACAGTTGTAGACTGGTGGTATACACAAATTTAAAAGAAGTATTTGTTTCGCCCACTTCGTTGTCCAAATATATCTACAATGCGATTGACATCCACTTTATTTGTTGTTGATCTCTCCAAGTGCAACAAAGCTAAGTTTGACAATCGTGTTTGACCCATTGTTGATCTCAGATATGTCTTCAGTCGTCGTAATCCGGAAAAAGACCTCTCAGCTGAACATGAAGTTGCAGGAACTGTTGCTAGAATTTTGGCAGCTTTTGCAAAGTGGGGCATAGTTTTATCTAATCCATTTGAAGTTAGGAATTTTGTACATTGTACAGCAGTTTTGATTTCTCTGTTGCGAGTGAGTTGGTGAAAAAGTTGATATTCCGCTTCCAGGAAATCTTGTTTTATGGTGTAGACTTCAGATATCAACTTCAAGCTTTCTTGGTTGGCATTATTTCTCAGCACTACATCTGCAAGAGAAAGCAGTATTTTTGAATTTTTGTTTGTAAATCTTTCAGATAATTCTGCAGTGACCCTGTCAATCGCATCATAGTATACATCAACACGTGCTCTTTCCTTGTCAGTTTGTTCATTTTCTGGTTTTGTTGCTGTATTTTCACCACACAATGCTTGCATCCTTTTTGAAGGTTTTGATTGACGATGCAAAGAAATACCGGTACTTGAGTCTCGTTCACTGTGTGTTTGAAAGGTTTTGAAAGCTTTATGAACATCATTCCAAATGTTAAAGAACTTTTCCTCATTCCTGTGATTTCTTAAAGTGGAAATAGTTCCAAGTGCAGTTTGTTGGGCTGTTGCTATGTCCATTTCCTTTCCCTGGAGGTATGTTGCTAGGGGATTTGTAAATGAAAATATAAATTTCAAAACTTCTAGTCCCAGAAGGAACTGGACATCACAAACAGCTACAAATAGACCCCTGCCATCAACACAGGTTTTTGGGTCCTTTTCATTACTGCACTGCTTCAATGCAAGTAAAATTCTTAAAATTTGACAATGCACCGATTTCACAGCCTCCCATCGGCAAGTCCAACGTGTTACACAGAACGACTTGAGTTTAATGTACTTTCCAAATTTTTCTTCATCATCAAAACTTCTTAAAATTGTTTCCCTTTTTGGTGAGTGAAAATAATGATGTAATGACTGTACTACCCCAAGTGCATTTCTCAGAATAGTGTTTACTTCCAGAGTATCTTGAAGAGCCAAATTTAAAAAATGTGCATAACAATGGACGTAAATTGCCTGTGGCACAATTTCTTGTACTCTAGCTGCTACTCCTTTGCGAACTCCACTCATGTTCGCAGCTCCATCATAGCACTGCCCAACAATGTCCTTAATATTTAGCCCTAGCTCTTGAAGTGCACCTTTTATAAGAAGAAACAATGTTTCACCCTCAGTGTTCTTTGGATTATAGAACCCAATAAAACTCTCCTGAATTTCTCTTTGCACCAAGTAGCGAAAGCATATTGAGAGTTGCTCTACAGTGCTTACATCGGTTGTTTCATCAACAATAAGGCTGAAAATTTTAGCATCAGAAATTTTTTTACAAAGTGTTTTTTTGACAAGTTGAGCAGCTATATCTATGATTTCATTTTGAATTCGAGGAGAAAGCCATTGAGTGTGCTTTTGTAAGTTTTGTTCAAGCTTGAAAGACAGCCATGGTATGTCTTTGCACCTTAAATGAAGCAATTCCAAGAAGTTTCCACGGTTTACATCAGATATTTGACAAACATTAGCTCGGTCTTCAGCATTATTTCGCTGTGGAATATTCTGCTGTGCAGTAAAAATTAAAGTTTCAACAATTGTTTTCAAATATTCTCGATTTCTTGTCACTTCCTCTCCATGAAAGCTTTGCATTTGAGAAATAACCGATGTCTGTTGGTTGTGGTTAATTTTGAAGTTCATCCATTTTTCCATAGCTGTTTGATGCCTTATGCTGCTACAGTGTTTATGCAACTTTTGGGATTTTCTCCAATTTGAAAATAAAAATGTAATACCAGCAGTATTGAATTTTTGGCAAGGAAAGCATTCCAAACTCTTTACGGTAACATTAAAACTTAACCATGGATATGTTTGATAGAATATGGGGTTGAAGTCTCTTTTACAACCCTCACCAGGATACTGTTTGGGATTGTATGAATCCAAAAATGGTTGATAGGGTTCATCAAGGTCATTAGAAATTAACTAGGAGGCATTTCGGTTTAGTGTAGCGGAGTCATCATTTGAACCAACTTTAAGAACACCAGCACAAACAGGTACAACCTCATCAACAATATTAACAGGTTTATCAACAACAACTGGTAGTGGTACAGCCTCATTAACAACAGTTTCACGTACAGGCTCATCAACAACATCAACAAATACTGGTTGATCAACAACATCACCAATTACAGCCTTATCGATAACAGTTACAGGTATCGACTCTGAATCTTCAACAATATGTACAGGTACAGACTTTTCAACAACAAGAATGCTTAGAGGTTGCCTTTGAAGTCCCTCAGCAGCTGTAAGTTTGGTACGCTCTTTACCAGTGCTTTCAATTGTAACAGCTTCATCGTTTGGTGGCGCAGGAGCAAAATTACTGGCAAATGACAATTTTTTTTGTTTGGGGTCATCTAAACTTAAAAACTTAATGGTTTGATCATCACCATGCTTCCTTTTAAGATGCTCTCTTTTATAATCAGAAACAAGTATTTTATGGCATTTGTCACATTTCACTTTCGTTCGATAAATTCTTCGATTTTTATCCATTACAACAGTGGTACACTGGTAGGCCTACTTGATGAATTCGACTTCAGAAAAGAAAACAGATGCTGACAAATAATAGGCTATTCTACACTCTTCAGTAATCTAGCTTTAATGCCTATCAGAAACAACTCTAACTGAACTACTTTCTTGCATAAAACTCCACTTTCTCACAGCAAATTGTTGTATCATCAATCATCATGAAGTAAACTCCATCTCCATCATTCTGACATGTGTTTCTATTTCTCCATTATCAAATTTGTTAAATTTTGTCAAGGACTGTAGCCTACTAAACAAGGTAAAAGCTGCATTCTCCAGCAAGCAAGACTTTATACCGGTACGTTCACTTTTATAACTTTTTTTAGCAAGGAATCTTCCGAAAATTCTCTTGAGACTAAGAAGAGTAGATACAGATAGGTATAAAATCTTGCCCAAATACCAAATCTTGCCCAAATTCTCGACAGATTGGGGGTGCAATTGCACCCCCTGCACCCCCGGCTCGTACACCTATGGTGGCACACATTCGCTTTCATTGATATTTGATAAGAGTGTAGATTTCTTGGAAACTGGGCTACTTCGTTGGTAGTTAAAACTGAACTTACAGCTTCATTGGTTTTAGCCAGTGTTGTACGTTGACGCTGAGGCTAGCGCCGTCAAATTATTTTTCAGTTGACGGAAGTGATAGCGCCGTCAACTATTTTGCCGATTTTAAGCGTCAAGCGCTAAGCGTCATTTTTTGTTTTCATGGAAAATCTCGTTTCACAATAAGAGTTTCACAATGTATTCTGGCCAGCGCGACTCATCCGAATTACCGGCTTTTGCGTTGGTTGGAATGGCTCCCTGGAATAAATGCGGAAGAACTTCGCCAAATGGTGATCACCCATGTATTGAGAACGAGGGATCAGAGACAGAAAGCGAAAAATCCATGAATGGCATCGCGGACGTTGAATATAGCCTACTTTATTTCAAGAGCTCTATGCCCCTGAAAAGAGCGATGTTGGTGCAGTGGACCTCGTTAAAAGATTTATACATGCTAAACTATCACAGCACGCTTGGAACAGTGATACCTTTCCAACTAAACGTTTTCAACTTGTTTTTGAAATACAACACACCAATACCAACCGGCGCTGCTGTGGAACGCATGTTTTCACTTGGAAAGGACAATATGCGCAGGGGCGCCGGAAGCGGGGGGGAGCAGGGGGAGCGAATGCCCCCTGCCCTCAAATTTCTGTGGATGGGGAGGGAAGAGGGGGCAATGGTGCCCTTTTAAGGTCATGTAAGCTACTGCACACTTTGCATTATAACAATTTATGCTACTCGCTATTAGCCTAATTATAATGTTCTATTTTTGCCTCAAAATAATATTCACGACACAAAATTCTCCATCACAGTAAGTTATATTACATCATTATAAAATAACATTATGCCCTTCCGTGCCATTGTTCTTTGTATAGCGGACACTTGTATCATTACTCGACAATAAGCTGATAGATGAGCATTATCGCTATATCTTATCTTAAAACTAACAAAAAAAATTGGCCTTTCAGCAACAAAAGTGCCCTTTTTTCATAATCTTGCCCATCCAGTCAAAAATCGCTTCGGCGCCCCTGAATATGCGTTCCAAACGCAGCAGATTGTCAGACAAACGTTTTAAAATGCTTGTTTTTCTGCAAGGAAACAACTAATAGGCTGAGCAGCTAATTACAATACAGTCTCAAAACATAATACCTGCTCTTTATTTATAGCTATTGTTAGGCTGAACTTGGTTGAAATATTTCCGTTTTATGAGACGCTGGAAAAAAATAGCGCTAGAAATTAGCGCTGACGCTGACGCCGTCAATTTCTTTAAGAGCTTACGCAGTCCTTTACGCCGTAAAGTTTTTAGGCAATTCGCGCTGACGCTGACGCCGTCAAATTATTTCAATGACGCGTACAACACTGGTTTTAGCTCAGTATTTGCCGAAATTTTTACACTTGAAATTGTGACCGCTGTTTCAAAATATTGATTTTATTTATTACCTGCAACATGCTAACTTCCATAGTTTTTCTTTTAAAACTGAAGAAATACCATTTACCTGAAAACGAAAACCCGTGAACATGACTAGGGTACTTCTAGTATAGAGTAAAGTCTACCTACAGCATAAAATAACTATCCTAACAATTGAATTAATTTACTAAGGATTGACCTCCTTTTTATGCAAAAGTAGAATGATTTATTGTTTGTAGAAGTCTAACTTCAGCAAAAAAGAGACCAAAGAAGCAAATTGCACAACAAGAGATTACAAAGTAAAACAGAGGTTAAAAGTGACAGCTTAATATTTATAGTAATTAACCTTAATGCAGTTAAGTTCCACACAAACTTTAGGTTTTTCAAGAAGAAAATATTTCATCAACGTAAACTTTAATAAATCAGATTAAGCTTTTATCCTGCACTGCTTGGAAGTTATTCGGTGTAATCAACATGCGAATGTACAGTATTTCACAGACAGTAGCGTATTTAGGGGGGAGGATAAGGGGCGATGGCCTCCCCCTAATGATCAAGTAAAAAAAATCATAAATTTTGCAAAAAAATTTGTAATGCAAGACATAATTGCTTGGGTGATTCATCCTGCGCAACTGTGTCACAAGACCTAAGGGGCGATAATAGGCTTTTTTACCAACTTTTTGGCAAGACTTGCTCAGTTTTTGGCGAAGAAAATCCGAATGCCGCGGAGAGCACCTAGACAACAACATTGACCTAACATTCCAGCTGAAACCGCGGAGATCTATTTCAAACAAACAGTTTTTCTTCCTTTTCTTGACAATTGCATGGCACAAATTCACGAGAGATCCAATGAGCACTGCTCGCTAGCTTTTAAAGTCAGCACATAATATATCTGCCTTCATTGATTCATGAAGATGAGGACTGCCCGATCGACAAGATTTTCGACTTCTACCATGCCTACCATGAATTGCTGGATGTTGAACCAAGCAATTGCTTTGCAGCTACTATTAAATTACTAAGAGCGAATTGGCTTGCAGTTTCAGTGGATAAAAGACATGCGACTTTTGTGGATGCGTGTCAAGCTGTTGAATAACTCGGCAATTATCCATAAATTACTTCGAATCTTTGCTACGCTTCCAGTTACAACTGCCTCCAATGAGCGATGTTTCAGTTCACTAAAGTAGCCTACCTGCAAAATTATTACCGCACGACCATGACCGAGCCACGTTTGGATGGTCTACTAGCTCAGATGTATTTAAACAAGGATATTATACTCGAGTATGATGCAGTCATTGATATATTTGCCAAGCGCAGCCATCGCATTAAACTGTAAATTGTCATTGCGAATCGCCGAGAATGTTCAAAAGGTAGGCTATTCGAGGTCGGAAGGACTAACTTATTGTTTATGTTCTGAAGTGTTTGATATCTTTTGTTGGTTCATTGATTGGAACAGTAACTTACTTCTACGGATTCGCTCTTGATTTTGGACCCCCTCCCCTCCTATCTGACGGCTTCAACTAACCCTCTCCCCCCATTCTGACGCATCATATGACATTTTGGTATAGCCTACTCCCCCTATTTAAACGATCAAACAAGTCTAATTTTTATCCAAGTAGAAAAAATTTGAAACAATTAACAACCATTTTCACCAAATTTGAGTTTTCCATGTACTACCGTTGAGACTACCCCTATTGGCCTCCAGCCGCTGAGTCAGCCGCTATGCGGCTGACTGGCACAATGTCTTGCCCCCCCCCCCCCTAACAAACTTTCTAAATACGCCACTGTTCACAGAGAAGTTGACAGTCCAGTGGGAGATAGGTTAGCCACTTATAGACGGAGTGGTGTCTTCCCTTGCTACAAAAGTGCGTTCCGCTGTTAGTGCGTAGTTAAGTCGTCAACATGGGGATTTCCCTCCAAAACCACCCTAAGATATATCATCTCAAAAATCCAATGCTGTGCTTTGCGGACTTCGTAACTAAGCTAGTTGTGTAATACGTTGGCTTCAGACAGTGGAGAGAAACTGACAAGTAAAGAAATCAATAATGAACTCGATAGACCTGTATTTTGTAACAAATAGCCTAAGACAACTGAAATGCATACTCAGGCGTTGGAACGTCTAGTAGGCTACTCTAGTTATTCTAATAAAAATTAGAGCCCAAAATGTTGACACTAAACGGATGTTTAGCAAACATTTCCAAAAACTAATAGTAATGTTATGGTTTTATTTATTATCGCTTTACAATAGTTAAAGTTTATTAGCGACAGGGCTCATTTTTAATTTTTTTTATATCAGGTTTACGGTATCATCACATTATTACCAGACTTATTCTCTCTGTGTTGTGTAAGACAAGACAGAACATAACCGGAAAGCAACTTTTGAAAAGGTACGATTATAAAATCCACTTTCAACTTGGTTTGGTAATTACAGAAGAATAAAGAGCAACAGCTGTGGTGGGAATCAAACCCACGTCAATGTAATTACTAATTACTACCACCGCCCTAACCCAATGCGCCAAGCCAGCCGACGGGGAACAAATGACTAAACTGAGCTAGAATATACGTTTCCCTTTGTTGCTCAGAGGGGATTTTTTTACGGTACCTTTTCAAAAGTTGCAACCGGAAACGATCTGGAATCGATTTCAGATCTACCAGCACCAGAGCCGAAGGCTATAACCGCTCTGTCACTGAGCTGGTTTTCGAAAGCTGATGCTATAAATGTAAATAATGCCTGGTGCCCCTAACTTTTAATATAAATAGCTGCTGACTTCACAAGGATGATTTTATTTAAAATCCTTGATGTAATTTTAGTCCTCGTGATCGTGAGCCGCAATTCGATTTAAAACTTAGGGATTGCTTACATTTATAGCAATGAAAATGAAAATAGTTTAGTTTTTGAAACGTTTGCTGTACATGTGTTTAGTATCTGCAGTTTGGGCTCTTTATTTTTTGATTAGATTAAAACCCATTTACGGCCGGTGTCCTTTTAAATTTTAAAAGGACATCGTTTTGAATGACTCAGTATTGCATCATCCTATTTCTTATTGTATTGCATCATTTTATTGGTGGAACAGGAACTATTCGGAATAACCGTATAGGCAAAATAACACTGACCGATCAAAGTGAGTAGAAGAAAATGCCACTTGGGTCATATTGTTATGCATCCAATCCATCAGGAATTTTGCTTGCGAAATGGCACTACAACAGTCTAGTGACACTTGCATCCAACCGCATAGGTGTTGCTCTGCTTTGTATGGCACAGCGATGGAGTCAAAGCGAAAAAAAAGAAAATAGATATCTCCCAACCTTATTTGATTCAGATGTACAATAAGTACATGGGCGGAGTCGATCGCATTGATCAAAACATCGCCAAACTCCGAATCGTGGTGGTGGCCACTGTTTTCGTGGTTACTCAATGTGTCAGTGCAAAACGCGTAGCTAGTGTACCGAAGGATCAATGAAGAGCAAGAGCTTGAAAAACTGGACTTACTGCACTTACTCGCAAATCGAAGAATTTATCATTACCATCTAGCTTTTTTTAGCTTTCCATTCGTTCAAGAAGAGAAACGTTGCGGTGAGATCAAAGGTTTCACCAGAAATCCGCTATGACAAGCGGAATCATCTGGTAAAATCCTGCAAGGCTCAAGTGCGCTGTGCAATCAACAGTGGGAAAGTACAACGGAAGTGTAGAACGTGTGACATTAGTTTACATATTGATTGCTTTGTACCTTATCACAGCAAATAAAAGCATACTGTGCTACCAGCCAGGCGCGAATCTAAGAGTTCTTTTCGGGGAGAGGGGGGGCAAAAGATTTGAAAATCAATTAAAAAGAAAGAAAAAGCTAAACAGATGTGAACAATGATACTACGACATATACGATATGCTAGAAAATAGACATTAAAACAACCATTTTCATCAATTGTGATGCCGAGGGACTAATATCAGCTGTTTAGAAGCATATCAAACCATTTGATGCGGAAACATACAATTTTTCACAAAATTTCGGGGGGGGGCCGGGCCCCCTGGCCCCCCCGCATAAATCCGCGCCTGCTACCAGCAACAAGGGTAGCTATCATTGTTATTACACAGTAACGGTGTTGATTCGTATTATATGATGCTTGCAAATTTTAATGAAATTTAAGTTTAATTGCCAAACTGATTGAGAAAATGAATTGTAGCTATCAATGGCGTATAGCTAGGATTTGTGCCGCCCAGGGCGGACCATAATTTTTCCACTCCTGATCGCGTGAAGTAGGACCCAGCAAATAGAATTTGAGCCGAAGGTTTCAAAACAATTTTACTATGCTTTTTAGCTTACATGTAAAAATTTCGCCACTCACAAGCTGCCGACCGGGGGGACCGCCTTCCCACTAGCTACGCCGATGGTTACCGTGAATATAATATGTTTATACAATAATTTTGAAACGTCGTTCAAAAAAGATCTGACAAATTTCTACCGAAACAAATACCTCCTTTTGTTAAGGCATCGCGAGATTTATATTTCACGATGTGGCCGGTGTCCTTTTAAAAGGCAAAAAAAAAGCATCCAAAAAGCAAAAATCACCAATTTCTTTTAATATAGCCTACCTAAAAATTTATGACAATACAACTTTGTGGCTGAAATATCACCTAAGAAGAGCAATGGGAACTTGCGGCCGCTTTTAATGGGTTAACCGGGTGTTATTTTAAATCCTTTTTTCGTTGAAAAACCGGCTCGGTGGCTTAGTGGTTAGTGCGTCCGTCTCTAAGTCGGTAGGCATGGGTTCGAAACCTTGTCGAGTCATAGCAAAAACCTTTTAAAAATGTTACTAAATCTAATTCCTGCTTAGCACTGAGCAACGGAATGGATTCGGGTAATAATGTACTCAGTTGCGCCTATATACGGCTGCATTGACATTGTCTGCTGAGGACCAACGCATTCTGCGATGGGTAGGCCTACAGTGCCATATAAAACAGACTTGGATAACTAGACAATTCTAGTTGTCTAATTGGATAAATTAGAGCAAAATGTCGGTAATTCTAATTCGGTAAAAACTTGTTTGCTCTAATTGTAGTTCTTATCCAATCTCCAGTTTTTCTAAAAGTTTTAGTTTGTCTAACAGTATTTTTTGGAAAATGTAAGAATACTGCGCTTTTATCAAAGTTATAGCCTACAAAGAAAATGCTATAAAACGATCAAGATCAAAGTGTCATTCCATCCCGCAGCAAAGTCATGAAAAACTCGATAATTTATCAATTCACTGACGTTACAATGTATATTATGACGTATGTGGTTTTGGCGCTGTGACAGTGGAATGACACTTTGATCCCGAATTGCCATATTGGCGTTTTTATCTAACTTAAAGGAGATATGTGACAACTGCGTCCAACTAATTCTAATCTAGTTTAAATTCTACTCTGATTCGTGAAAACTTGGGTAGCTCTAATTCTAATCCTAGTCTAATTTGTAAAAGCTTAAATTACTCTAATTAATTTATGATTCTAATCTAATTTCCAAAAACTACAAAAATTGTAGTTGTCCAAGTCTGATGTAAAACATGCATTATTATTATTATTAGGAAAGTTAATGAAATATCATTTGCAAACACATTAAATTACAAAAAAGTTTTCCCGCAAAGTTTGATATTGGGCTATAGCCTACTGTATTTGCATAAAAATAAAACCAAAATAGCTACATTAAACCTTTTCGGCTTCCGCATAGCCTACAGTACAGTAGCTGTTATGAGAAAGTTTGAAAAGACAGTAGGCTAAATGTGACAGTTGAAAATTTTGATGTAACAAAGTGGGCTAATGTAGATTGTTGATAGTGTTTTTATTAGTATCCTCTGCTATTTAGGTGTCGTCTGGCAGTTTTAAAGGTTAAGTGACCTACTTTTGTATATGGAAGCTGATTCAAACATGCAAGCGTCACTCTCTCAAAGTGACGTCAGAGAACATGATATCATCACAAACTCAAATTCAGTGGTTGGAAAATCTGGAGGTAAAAGTAATTTGGAAGAAAAAAAAGATTTTTTTCAGGTATTGATTTTTTCTGTCGTAAGTTTCAAATTTTACTCTCTCAATTTTATCGTTGCTTCTGAGGTCTTTCCAACTGTTAAATTGCTTACAGGTACAAGCTTGTTCTAACCTTTGAGGCCACAGATCTTTGTCGAATGCACGCGTTTTCTATACTAGACCATGTTTCGATGATTTTATTATTTCTACATAAGTTGACTTCAAAAAATTTTGAGTATCATGAATATTACCACATAGTCCAACCAATTAGTCCAACCGCATAGGTCAACAAGAACAATAGTTAACAAATCAGGAATATAGTAGATTAGCAAAACATCTGATCACTTTATTGCTACTTTCCTTACATCAAAAGTAGTTTAGAGTGTTTGGTGTAGCGTGGTTTGCTAACACTGCAGCTTTAAAGCAATTAAATAATCGGCATGCAACACTTGCAACAGGCTACAGTTGATGCCAACTTGACTCCAGTAACTTTTGCAGGACAAAGATGCAGCAAGAGTCGAAATTGAACAAAAGAAACTTCTACACGACGTTAAGCAGTTTGTCGTCGATGTAGATCAAGGAGATGTGAAGGACAAGCAAAAAAATTGGCTCGTTTTTGAAATATTCAGCCAATTGGTTGATATTTGCAAGGAATGGTATTCTCAGAATCGCACTATTTGCTTATTCGTAACTACTTGTTTGGTGTTTGGTGGTAAGTTCCTCAGAATCATAACTTTGTACAGTTACAGTAGATAACACTGATCATGAAAAGTTACATAAAAAGACACTAAGATCCTGGCACTTCGCTTTTGATACACTTTTTGTGGATTGTAATCTAAATTTGCGTTGAATGATGCAGGATGATAAATTTATGTTGCATAATTTTGAAACTAGTTAATTCGTTTTTTTTTGCTCCGCAATGATTGTAGAATACTTAAGCTTACTTCTGTGTTTATAAGCTACGTATATTTAAGCTATGTAAACCAATGATTCTTTTGTAAATATGTAGCTTTCATTTTTGAAATTATGTTCTCTTTTTTTTGTAATAATAATTTTGTTTACATAATCGTTTGCATGCAATATGCATGCAAACAAAATAACGCAATAATGCGTTTGCATGCATAAGCTACAAAAATTGAAACTGTTAGCCTACTGCCATTTCTACTGTTTACGTTTTTCATTTTTTAGGAGTCACTGCGTACATGGCAGCTGCTTTAATAATCAATTTTGAACGAGCTTTACCACTGCTAGTCATATGGTGCTGCTTGGTTGGGTTTAAACTTTATGCTTTCGTTTGTAATATCTTCGGAAGGAAAATTTCAGCCTTTTTCCAATCGGAACTCGAAATCATAAAGAAAAATACTTTTGGGTTGAAATGGTAAGTTTAAGTATTCATCACCAATTACTGTACTGCATTATATCAAACAGAAACTTTTATATTTTGGCCACATTATGAAAGGCACATGACCAGAAAAAGACTTCAAGCTTGGTTTGGTCAGCGGAGGAAGGGGAAAGTGTCGCCCCAAAACAAGATAGCTCGATACTGTGACGAATGACAGCTGGACGGGTATGGAAGAGCTGAAGGAGGTTGTGAAGAATCCAGAGCAGTGGAAGATTTATAGAGTGACCGAGAGGCGGAACCGACTGAACGGATGATGATGATGATGACTATAATCATCACATTTGTAAAACCTCACCTGAAAGTGAGCAGGAAAGAGAAAATTTTGACTGTTTCATACATGGTGTCGAAACAAGCTCCTGGCTATTCATATTTCACGTACAATGTGCTTAGTAGGTTACTTTTAGTTATGCTTACTCCCTTCAGAAGCATGTGGTTATTGTAATGAGTTTTGCATAGATATTGATTTCTATATTTGTAGCAGACGTTAATACAAAACTTGATTGAACATTTTCTCTACTTAGTGGTGTAATGTATGATTATCCTCTCAGGCATTTCGAAATTTCATTGTGAGTTAAAGGTGCTGCCAACTATGACAAGTCCTAGCCAGCAGTGCTACTATAGCGTAAGGCAGTGGTTCTCAATCTTTTTTCTTTCGTGGCCCATTTTTGTATGCATAAAAGTTCTGTGGCCTATTCAGTTTTTATGTAAGAAAAAAATTACAAAAAGGTTTATAAACAAAAAGCAGCAGAACATTGCCTTTGGAATGTTGCTGGAATCCCCCTGTTGAATCCAGGCGCTGACGCTTCACATTACTGTATCTTCTATTTGTTAAAAAAAGTTCACATCTTCATCCTTGTAATTTGGATGAACTTTTTCCAGGTGAAGTTTCAGTTTTGATGGCCTCAGTAAATAATGACTAAGAACTTTACAACATAATGCACAATGTTGTTTTTCTTCTCTGTTATCAAAAATCGATGTAGCCTACATACTGAATGTAATTTTCATCAAACTTAAAGCTTCAAGTATTGTTAATTCCTCCCCAAAATAATCCACAAAATAAAATGCTGCACGTACTAAAAAACGGATCTGCAGAAATTCAACAAGGCTGCCGCTTAAAGATAGCTTAAAAGAATAAAAATTATAAGAATATAAAGAATAAAGATAGCTTAATTGTAACCACAAACTAGTTTATTACATCATAAAGTGTTGTAAAAACTGAGTTGATGTAAACCTGTATGTTGTAATACTTAGAATGATGATTGCCACTTTGTAGCTGAAAACAGCAGCATCATTCATTGTAACTAAACAAACACATAAGTGTAAAATTAACTATAGTGACAAAAATGAAACAAAATGTTTCAATAAATGTTTCAATTTTTTAAATATGTCTGTGGCCCACCTCAAAATGCTTCTATGGCCCACCAGTGAGCCATGGCCCACTGGTTGAGAACCGCTGCCGTAAGGTCTATCGCTGCATCATTCTTTCCTCAATCCTTGTGGCTAGTTTTGAAAAGATAAGCATGTGATCATATTTTTCCATTTTTCATATATTTAGTTTGGCCAAGTTACGTGTGCTGCACCTGGCTAGACGACATATGGCAACAGACTGGTTTAAATCTTTATCCTCGAACTGAGAAAGTCTCTGATTATTCCTGGAAGTTTTGCATTCTTGTAGAGGCTTTTATCCACCTACGTAAGCTCGGTTACTGAGGTTGACAGAGTGAAGTTTCTAATTGTTGAAGTTGAGCTATTTCATCCACTACTTGACGCTGAACGGAAAGCAGTCCTGAAGTACGTCACTCAAGTGCATAGCCTACCTCGAGAGCTGAACCAGTAACTCCTGATCGTGAGTTTTCGTCGTGTATAAACTTGCTTAACCAATTGAGCTCATAGTTTTATAGAAAATTGTTATATTTCCTTCTAACAGGGCTTTTGTTACGCTTCTTGTTATTGGGTTGGTAGTTTGGATTGCACTGGATACTTCAAAACGACCGAATCAACTTATTTCCGGAGCAGGATATGTGATATTCCTGTTCTGTCTCTTTCTTTCTTCCAAGCATCCTTCCAAGGTATGAATAAAACAGTTTGTTTACTGCTACAGTACTTTCACTTGTTCTTTGCCGCGATTTTCTCGGTTATTGATCTAGAATAGCTTACTTATTCATAAAAAAAGTTTTAAACATTGGCTAGCTTAACTCGTTTTGTAACAGTTGGTATTGGCGTCATACTTTCAATTATATGCAAGTACATAGATTTATTAAAAGTTATAGTTGAAACTTTTTAGTAAACTCTTCCTAAAGTTTGCAGGTCATCATCACATAAAATTTTTTTTTTACTTCGTTTGGATCTTCTAAAACTTATATACGGTCTGTTTCCTTAATACTATGTTGTTTTAAAGCTATCAGTTATCACATGTCTTTCAACATTTGTATGGTCAACACTTCATTGTAACAGATTTGAATCATAGGCCTAATCGTGTAAGGGAAGCACTAAGCAGGTCCTACGTGGTAACGTAAACACAGTTGTAGACAACAAATATATTTGATCTAATGACTTGTAAAGGTTCTATAAACATAAAAATATGCTTTGTACTCTAGGTGAAATGGAAAACTGTGTTTTGGGGACTGCTCATTCAAATATGCTTTGCCTTAGTTATTCTAAGAACAACAGCTGGATTTAAAACATTTAATTGGTTTGGAGAAGTGGTTCAAACTTTCATGAATTTCAGCGACGCTGGTATCATTTTTGTGTTTGGAAAAGGATATGAGGAGCATTACTTTGCTTTCAAGGTAGTCCAGATTGAAAAAATTAATTAGGCCTGATAGTCTGTAACAGAATTAGTAGTGTGATACTGATGAGTCCAAACTCATGGGTAAAACAAGTGTCTATCGCTGTCAATATTGCTACAACTGGCTACCAAGAAACCAATAACTAAACCTGGAGTATTTGTTGACTAAGATCATTCTAAAGTACTCGTCATTACGCATAGCAGCTCTGGAACTGTGTTTTGTAAGCTCGTGGCAAACCGCCACTACCACAGAGAACCCGCAGCATAACCTTAAAACAGGTCGTTTGTACGTATAGGCTACTTGTGAAATAAGCAACAATCACATTGCTAAACGCGAAACTGAATCTTTTATAACGTACATTTATGTAGCTACTCATGGCCCGGACCCTTTTATAACATCCAGTTTCCGTCACAGTAGTATTAAACTTTATTTTATAGAATTCCAAACCTACTAACAGTTTTAGGAACTGTTTGCAAAGTATTGAAGTAGCCATTGCTCTTGTTTTTTATTCTGGTTACTTAGGCTTGAGTCCTGTATCAAACAGACATAAGTTTGTTCATGTCAAAGTCGAATGGTATCAGCAAGAACTTGGTTATTGTTTGATAACATGTCGCTGTACCGCTTTATTTTCCCACTAACCTTGAACTCTCCAAACGTTTTGGATACCCTATACTTTTTACTAAAGCAAACTATCAACTGAAACTAGTTAGGTACAAACTAATACAAAAAAATGCCTAAAATAAATTTCCATATTCGTTTTAATATAGCACAAGAAAATACTATGAAGCTTGGAAAACGTGACAGTAAATATTATATGTTCTTGCACAGAAAGAAAACGCGTAGGCTAAGATGATATGTTGTAAACTTTACTACAAATTTACGTTATTCATCGGAAAATGACGCTCAAATTGTAAATTAATCTCGAAATGCATTTGCAACGTTACAGGTTCTTCCAATCGTAATATTCTTCAGCGCTTTTGTTTCAGTCATGTACTACTTTGGGGTTATTCAATGGATTTTACACAGGCTTACATGGCTGATGCAGATTTCTCTCGGAACATCAGCCACTGAAACAATGGTGGCAGCAGGTAAGAAGTAAGATTAATGTGATTTAGGAGACCTAAAATGTGTCGTACTTAAGTAAGTCGTAAGTCGTACTTAAAGTAAAGAGGAGGCACCACAATGGAAAAGTATAAGTGGCTTCTATATAGTTTATTAGGTCTGATTTAGGTCCGATGCAGAAAATATAGCATGAATGGACTCTAAAATCTATTTCATCTCCGAAAAAAGGCGCAAAGGTAAATTCTAGAAATGAGTTGTGTAGATAATTTTTTTAAGGGACACAATCTTTCTTTTGAGACGTGTAATTATTATTATTATTTTTGTTATAATCACACAAATCTCAGATGGGGTGACACCCAGCCATTTTGAACTCAAGTTACACTTCTTATGTATAACAAGTTTTACCTTGCGAAAAGTTTTCAGCCCTTGCGTGTAAGCACAAGAAATTTCAAACGTTGTAAAATTAGAATATAAATGCGAGCTCAAATATCTTTCAAGCTTAATTTTGGACCCGGGTTAAGTTCCAGACATTGTTTACCCCAGTTTAGTATTGTCTGGGACTTAACCGGAGTATGTTACATTTTTAGAGTATTGTAGTTCAGTCAAACTACTTTGTTGCTTTGTGAACTTCGAAAGGTATGAAATCCATTTTGCCAGTTTTTTGAGGTTTCTACAAAAGCATTTAATAAAATTAGTACTTTGTGCAATAAAACACTTCGTTCAAAAAGGCAAAAAATAATGATTTCAAACATTTTGCAGGAAACATATTCATCGGTCAAACCGAAGCTCCTCTTTTGATCAAACCGTTCATAGAAGATCTTACGTCATCAGAATTATTCGCAGTCATGGTTTGTGGGTTTGCAACTGTGGCAGGGTCAACACTGGGAGCTTATCTCAGCTTTGGTGTAAGTTTGACGTTTTAAAAAATATTTTCTTATTTTTGATTAGTTTAGATCAGCGGCTCTTCAACAGAGGTAAACAATGAACATACCGCTATCTGATGCGAGATCTGTTTTCAGGGAATCTTTCCTTCACTGTGTTTTTCCTCAGTTTCATCGAAAAACAAAGACGGTTCTCTTGTCTTCCTTACAGCAGCTGATTTGTGATAGGAGTTCCAAGTACTTGAAGATTTATTCAAGCATCCTTTTTTTCGCGGGGATATTTTGTTTTCTTCAAGCACTGGCGGATCCAAAGTAGCGACCTGGACGAGGAGGGGCAATCGCCCCTTTCAAAACCTAAAAAAAGTTCCTTTATTTGCGGTGTATATGCAAAGTCGGATTAATGTGGACTTACACATCATTGCGTTTCGTTGAAATCACCCTCTCCTAAAGCTACTAGCTGGATCTGCTCCTATCTTAAAGTTCAACTGCTTGTGCTCAATGACCTTGATATTTCTCACCTAATGACATGCACTTGAAAAAGAATCAATATGCTTATAGATAGTTTATTTTGTTACCAAACAAAAACTTTGTGTCACACATTGACGAATATCATTTAAAATAATAGGCTATTAAGTATTTTGCAATATAGGCTACCACTTATTATTTCAAAATGGTGATCGGCGCGAAAGAGTAAAGTTATTATTAAATATTCCGCCTCGTTAGCTCAGTGGTTATGCGCCAGGCTCAAGATCACTCGGCGCTGGTTCGACTCTCAGGGTGTGCGCTTGAGCAACGCATTTCAGGACTGCTCTCTATTCAGCGGCGCCTGGTGAATGGAATAATTCCTCGGTAACAACACTTCAACAATCAAAAAACTTCACTCTGCCAATTTTGGTAACCGACCCTGCGTCAAGAGCCTCTACAAGTACGCGAAACTACCAAGAATAACCAATCAAGGCCTTGTCAGTCCGAGGATAAAGATTCAAAAACCAAACCAAACCAAAAAACAACAAATTTATTTTCACATGAGTCAGTTCAATCATATACAGCTAAATAATCGATTTCAAATTTCTATTAGCTCAAATCAGCTTCAGTTAAGCTTATTGAAATGGATAGCAACTTTAATTATAATTGAATAAGATTGACTGAAGCTGACATAGCTGCAAGCAGACCAAAAACATTTTTTTAGCTGTTTATTATTGAACTGACTCGTGTGAAAATAAACTTGTTTGTGTTACAAGACTTGTAGCTGAGTCGTTCATTCCAAGCATTGTTGTAGGTTTGCCAGCTGTCAGAAGATATTTTATTTTTTGAAGTTATTGGTAAACATATTTTTTAGATTGATGCTGTATATCTGATTACGGCATGCGTCATGTCCTCTCCTTGTGCACTAGCTGTGGCAAAACTAGTGATGCCAGAGACTCAACAGTCGAAATTTATGACTACCAGTGGACTTACTTTAGATGGGACGTAAGTTTCTTTTAAAAAAATATTTTTACAAAGTGTTGATAAAAGGTAAAAAATGTTCATTTGCAATCATTTAAAAAAATGCATTCACATAGACCTATATAATCTCGCTCCAGTGACATTAAACTTTTAACAATTTCTCTAGGTGGCGATGGTGGGCTTAAAAATATTTGAATCACTAGCTTGGGCCTTTAAAAAAATAAATTCAATTGATGAAGTTGTTAATAGAACACAGTGTAGCTATTGCAGCTACTGCAGCTAAAGTACTCAGAACGTGGTTTCAAGAAACTTCATGCAAGTGCCAGAAGAATCATTTAACTTTGTCGGATTGCAAAAATTATTTCAGATGATTTGATTTCATAATGAAATGCACAGGCTGCTGCTACTTCAAATTAAATTGGAAATCGGCTTGATGCTAGTCTGATTTTTTCAATATTAAGTCCACAGTGTGTTATGAGAAATTCAACCTATAATTCTAAACTTTTTATTTCTATAAATAGGCTGCTTGTCTGGTTAGTTGATTTTCTACTCCAAGTTTCTTGTAGCGTATAGCTTAGTGATTCGAGTTTGAATGATTTGTCTGTAGGCCTATTTCAGGCTACGTTTCTTTTGTAAGAAACCTTAAATATATAAACATATCTGGTTACTTATGTTTTTTCTATTGCTTGTTGTAGTGATGCAAGAAATATGTTTGACGCTGCAGCTCAAGGGGCCTCAACTGCTATATTCTTAACACTAAACATCGGAGGCAATTTGATTGTCTTTCTTTCGCTGCTGGCTTTGTCGAATGCCGTATTGAGTTGGTTTGGAAGTTTGGTTGATTTTCCCCAATTCAGCTTTGAGGTACGTTACTTGCGAGAAATTTCTTTTTTGCACCACTGAAAGTAAACCAACGTTTCATTTATTTTTTTAACTTGCTATTTTTACACAGTTTCATTTTATACGTATTGCTTTAGCCATTCGAATCTTAACCTTGCCTTTGCTTTTGCTCACTGGCTCTCATTATTTTGTTATAGTAGTTAGTTAGGTTCGTGCAGCTTAGTTTCAATTTGCCGTAGCCTACAGTATAACTTTTTATGCAGTATTATACCAGTAAGTTTTGGTCAGTATCTTAGTTAGGCTACTGCAGATTTATTCATTTATTTATTTAGTAATAGTTTTTTAGGTAAGTTACTGCTTTCGTATGTTTGCTTTTTAGGCACTGATGATGCTCTACAATATTATTGTAGAGCGAAATACATATGCCATAAATAGGGCTCTGCTGATTCTCCATGCATTTTTAATAATAAAATACTGAATTGATACTTGATGGAGAAGCGCTGGCCTGCGACTTCTTAGTCAGGAGATTCCCTATCCTTAACCCTATCTGTATCGACATGGGGTTTTATGAGGACGCTCCACTCTAGTACTGGAATATTTCACAGAAGAAAATATTCTAGAAATGTGAAATTTCTTGACTTGTACTTTTTATTCTTTGCGAATTTTCTAATGTATCGGTACTGCAGGCTACCTAACCTAAACTGGTCATTTTTCTACCTTGCTGCCCTTCACAATAGCATTTCGTCTCAGGTGGCTAGACATTTTCGTGCAATGCTAGTTATATATATGTGAATGTTAGTGCAATATAAAGCTTAGTGCAATTACTTTGAAATATAAAACGCCCCAAAATGCCTTATATTTATGAGCATAAGTAATTTTTGTTTAGTTTAGCATTACTCTATGACTACGTTATAATTCAAAAATTTCAATTTGGAAGCTATTTTCGGGAAATTTATATAAAAACCGACTTTCTGACTTTTTTTCATATCAAACAACTTTTTCCAATAAATTTGTTGTGTAAAAATTTAATTTCTATACGCCCAATACACATGGCTATATTATCTTTAAAATATTTTGGTGCCGTGATTTTCATAGCTCCCGTTATTAGCGATTAATTAGCACTGGGCTAAGATAGCCCGTGACGTGCTTACCGCGTGTGAAAACAGCTCGTAGGCTACTAAGATAGAGTTAATGGAACTTAATAAACACATTATTTAAAGATTGCTATCAACAAACAATCTGACGAACCAACGACAAATGACTGCAAAAAAAGCTACAAACAAATAACTTACATTGAAAAATTGTTTCTGAAAAACGGAGCATCTGAGCACCTAGGCAATCTGCAGCATATACCTTTTTCAAAATGTGTGTTGGACGATTTTCCCTTTCGTTGTTTGGCATGAAAGCTAACGGAATAGCTTATAGAAATATAGTGCTAACTGGTAACCTATTGGGTATTAATTTATTGTGGAATTTTCTTTTCAGTTGATTTGTTCCTACGCTTTCGTTCCTGTAACCTTCCTGATGGGAATAGAATGGCTTGATTGTTTCAAGGTATTTTTGAAAGGATGTTTTTGATATGTGCTGAACTGCTATTATCCTTATCAATATTTTATTTCAAAGTTCTTTATTTCTTTCAGTCTGCTGAATTGTTGGGTGTAGGAACATTTCTCAACGAATTTGTCGCTTATGACTCATTGGCAACGATGATTAAAGCAAGAGACTCCGGTATTATTCCAAGAGTTGATCCAATGTCAGGATCCGTTAACTGGATAAGTGAAAGATCCGAAGCTATCATGACCTACGCCCTGTGTGGGTTTGCAAGCGTTGGATCCATTGGAGTCTTGCTGGGTGGATTAGGTAAGGTCTTGTGCAGCTGCGAGTTCTCACTTTTCTGTCCTATTGTCACCAATTATGACATTGCAGCAATCATGATTGTAACGAAAGATTAATGAATAACTTGCATTCTATTTCTCTACAGACAAATTAGACTCTTTTTGTGTTGGTTTAACGTTTATTAAAAGTCATCAGCATGTATAGAAACTTTCCAGATACCAACAGCAATATTTCATCATTTTATTATTCGTCAACGTGCTTGGGACAAAAAAGACGGTAGCCTAGGTTATACGCCTACTAGCTACAATGAATGATAAAGCCTACCGGCACCTAAATGAAATCTGCCGATCTGTTAGCCAATAATTGGTTATGAGATTCTACGGTCTCAACTCTCAAGCACTAGGCGTACATGGATATGTTTGTATCATAACCAATGCGGCTTTTGATGAACTGTATAGAACTGTAAATGTTAAGTTTGTACATTGCTTCAACGTTTCCTATGACGTACAGTGTCCCAAAAGGTTCTTGGTGGGCTAATAGATTTATTTTACTTGCTGTGCGCAGAGATGGACAAGATTCTTCAAGATCACTTTATCTAAACTTGAAAAAATGAAATTTTCAATCAATGATTATGTAAAAAAAAAAATTTTACTATAAGCAACCAGATTAAAAGTAGTTGGTATTGCTAACTATTGTTTTTAACTGCTCGATCATTGGCCTAAAAAATGTAATAAGTTAGTGAGCGTTGCGATTAGGTGCAATTACATTACGGAAAAGTCACAAAATTTTCAATTGGTTTTATGCTTCTATTTAAAAAAACATCTTTGAACTGCATCACTTTTCACCAAATTTTCATCTGGTTCATTTGGGAAGCTTTTATTGATGTTACTAATTATTTCTAATTTCCATTGGGTTATATCAATATTTATTGCATCATTTACCCACCTAGCAACTTTTGATACTGCTCTGCTATCAAAATCGTTCAGAGGTCGGTCTTAGGTCAGATAAACCGCTTCAAAAAAAATGCAAAAGTTATAGAAAAAGAGGCGGCACATGTTTTCTCATTTCATGCATTTGTTTATACTCAGACCCTAAACAACTTTTAGTCTTGTTAATTTGCTGCAATAGGTCACATTACATGACCAAAAGCGACTAAGTTATGCTGTGCGTCCAGTTTTTTAAGCACCACTATTTTAAATTTTTAAACATCTAAAATTGAGTCAAAGCAAGCAAACGTTTTTTTTCATAAAATTCACAAAGCAGAGCTGTGAATAAAATTGAACTATTTTTTATCATACGTCAACAAAAAGTATATAAGGAATTTGACTTATTTATTGACCAACTCAGAAAACTTTTTAATTTTGAAATTGCAACACTGACCAAATTATCATTGGCATGATCTTAGTCATCAAGATCACTTGTGACCTTCAAGATCAAAATCATGCCCATCTCTGGCTGTGCGTAATATAATGTATATTTTCTGCAGGAAGCCTTGCTCCAAGCAGAAGAGGTGAAATGGCAAGCATGATGGTGAAAGCTCTTTTGGTTGCGACTGCTGTGAATGTGTTAAATGCTTGTTTAGCTGGTAAGACTGAAAATTAGATACGTTAAAAATCCTTGAATAGCATTAACACACGATACATTGATATCTTACCTAAAACCAGGGATGAATCCCTGCCCAAAACAAAATCGAAGCTCTTAAAACTCTAGTCCAGTTTATCATACGTTAGTTTTTGGGATGGCCTATCAAAGGGATGTGTTTCTATGGTGTGAATAATTTATCAATGACAAGTAAGCAGGAATCATCTTTACAAGTTGGCAACACTTCATATCTTAGTCGAGTATGAGCTTGTGGGCACTTGCACCTAACCTGGGTGTCAAACAATCCAGTAGGGGAAACTTTCGTTTCTAGCACTAGTTGCTACGTTTATCTGATGAAATTGAAAGTAAAATTAACAACAAACAAGATGGTTTATTAGTGCTAGAAACGATAATTGTCCTGATGAACACCCAAACTTTTCAGTATTAATTGGGAGACTTTGACAAAAATAACTGAACAAATATTACTCACTAACCTATTTTATTAGTATCACACGGCCAGCAACATTGTGCGTTGCTTTACCATACTCCTACAAGTTGAAGAGTAACTTTTAATTTATTAAAGCTCTGTTTATCTTCAGGCTTTTTATACGAGCCGAAGCCAATTTTTTGTGACAACATCTTGGCCACTACAAACTGGAACTATTCGGTTCCATCCAGATTATATGAATGCTGCTCTGCTGCTTTACGTCGGTAGGTATAGCATACCACGCTGAAGCCGTTGATGAGAGTTGTTTTAGTTTTTAAAATAATAAAGTAAACTTCTGCGTTTTTTTTATTATTTACGATAAGCTCTAATAATGTTCCAATAAGGCCATATAATAAAGCAGAGCTGCTAAGATCATAAATTACAACCAGATATTTTAACCACAATAACATAAAACATTGTTCTAAAATTTTTTTATACATATATATTTTTATGCATGATGTGCAATAAGCCTCGATAGGGCCCCAGGTTGCATCTTGAAGAATTAAAAGTAGTTTTGTGGCTCTTTATGACTGTGCTTAAATAATCAGCCTAGTTGATTGAATGTTAATGACTAAAGTGGTACTTTGTTTTAGGGACAACTTCAATGTGACTTGCAATTGCTGCAACTACAATTGGAATGAGACCACGTTCTATCTGAACTGTTCGATGGCTACTTGCTAAGATTAGTACATTTCCTGCAAATCTCAATTACCAGCACTGACTTGTAATTTGACTTTTACAAGACGAACATATTTGATTGACTTGTTGTTTATATTTATTTTGGAAACCGATCTCGTTAGATAAACCTAACTTCGAACAATTCTTGATACACTTGATCTTGTAGCACTTCGAACAAAGATTACTACCTCATTTGTCATATGTACAGTATATGGTAGGCTATATGTGAATCATATGTATACTGTATTGTATATCTTGTGCATTGGCATTGGTCACACCCATAGCCGTAGGAGAGTAAAAACGTTTGGAGTGCAAACAAAATTTGCCCAAATTTTTCAAACTTTTCCCAAATTTTGTCTTTGCAAAAATGTTTGCAGAAACGTAACATCACTCTTAATTGCTGAGGTAATGTGGTCTAATAACTCCACAGGCCTCAACTTGGCCGTGTACGAAAACACAAGCAAAAAAACGTGCAACATCAAAACAAGGCTGAATTAACTTTCATCTACATTTTATAGACCTGTCCGTGATCCAATTAATTAATCCATCAAATTGAAACTTTCTTGTGGCACAAAAAATTATATCACGCTTACATGGATTCAACAGCAATTTGAACTGAGATTTTCAGCAATAACTAGACAACAGGGCCTGAATATCCATGTCGTCAGATTATTTGAAAATCTCCAGCCCAATTGCAATAACAGGTGAGACGAAAAGTACCTCAATCTCTTCATTTTATAACGATACTTCAAAGCATCAATCTTTGAAAATTTGCATTAAAAAAAAAAAAAAAAACTAAAATGAAAGCTTATTTACTTATCAAACCAGTCACATTACTTGTTTCATGCTACCTCAAACCCTGCAGTCTGAAAAGAATTTGACAGTTTATCATCCTATGCACATCAAACTTGCACCTTTGAACAAAACTACTTTTATATCACAAATATTTATATCATAGTTAATGTTCTTTCAATACATCATCACAGAGATATTCTTACTACAAAATCAAACAGCTACAGTACATAATTGCAAGCACTAAAGAAAAATGACCCATAGGTAACAACTTCAACCTTAATGTTTGCCAAAAAGTAGAAACCACATTACCAACAGCACTATCTACATTGCCTGATGCATCAACTGCATGAATTGGATGACAAAATAACATAATATTTGCCTTTATATTTGATCATCGTTGCTATAATACTGTGTTATAGAAGGTAAATAACTGAGCATATCGACCCTAGGCCAGGCAAACCCAAACAGCAGTTTATACAAAAACATCTTTATAGAAAACAGTTAAACCGTAGCCCACAAAAGCATGAAATCAAATACTAGGAAATTCACCAATTGTTTTCATTTAATATACTTTTTTACTTTGTGCAGGCCAATAGTTAGTTACTGGGATCAAATACTCACAAAAGTGGTGTAACCTACATGCGGTCTCACAACTGTGGATTTTTAAAATTTATGACAAATGTTTAACTTGTTTGGCCATATCTAAAAATGATAAGCTATCTTTGTAGTGTTTAAGTTAAGTTTTGTGAGCATAGCATTCCTCTGGGTAAGATTGATTTGTCCAATAACTCGGATATTTTTGCCCAAGTATGTTTACAAACAACTACATCAGTAGGATATAGAGAAAAAAAGCAAAAAGCCTCACAAGGTTAACAGTACTCAGCAGGGTTTTAAAATTCCACCCATGAAGAAATGTAGGCTAGTGTGTGCTGTATACCCTAACGAATATCTGTAGTAAGCTTACTTCAGTTTGCCAATTGTACTATTTTACGTTTAGTTTTTGCAGATAGTGAATCGAAACTGAACATTCTGGCGCAACTGCAATACTAAATTTTCCAAAATTGTAGATGCTACATTTTATATTGTATTTTATACAAAATACAACACTATAAACAAATATACAAAGTTACTAAACTGGTAGAATATTGAAAACTCATGATAAGAATTGATTTGTTCAAATACCGAGACATTTTTTCCCAAATGGATTACAAACATAACTACATTAGTAGGATATTGAGAAAAAAATAAAAAAAAACGTCATCAAATTACTAGTAGGCCTACCCAGCAGGCTTTTATATCTTACCAGTGAACAAATGCAGCCTACCTGTTAGTGAATATCAGTAATAAGCTTATCTCTGTTCGCCAACTATGCTCTTTTACACTTATTTTGTGTAGTTGTCAAATCGACATTTATCATTCTGCCCAAATTGCAATACCACACGCAATAGTTGCCAAAATCGGTAATACATTTTACATTTATTGGAAAATATTAATGTACCTCACAAATTATAATAATTATGCAAAGTTTCTAAACTTGTAAGATGTCGCAATATGGAACGATTGATTTGCCCAAATAACTGGACATTTTTGCCCAAAATCGCGATGTTTTTTTCAGCGTGGGGGGGGGCAACCGTCCTCCTGCCCCCATCTCCTACGGCTATGGTCACACCAATCAACGTGTAAATGCACCGCGTGGATCGCAACAAAATCTCAGAAATCCAACACTGTGTTGTAAACTACACTTCATTTTATTTCCAGAGTTGATGAAGGGAAATTTGATACAGTAAAAATATCTGTTTAAAACTAGATATTCGCTATAGAACAAGAACGCAATACAAATTGGTTAACACTTGAAATAAAGAGAGTTAAAGAAAGTATGGTTATACAACTGCAAGGGATATATATATGCATAGTCTTACAGTAGTTTATCTTTAAGCAAGATGTAATACAATAGCTCAGCTAGAACTAAAATTTTAAGGGGATAAACGCAATTGTTAGGGGGACAAATATTTTAATGTTAACAATGCGGAGTAGCATGGCCAGGGAGTAGTTTCTCTTATAGCAACTAAATACAACTAAAACTTTATGAAACGCCGTTCAACACATAGACCAATGTCATTTAAACTGTGGTAATGGTATTAAAATATATATTTTTTGTTTGGGAAGGGGAGCAAAGCACATAGTCCTGGTGAAAGCGAATTGAAGTCGCTGTGAAAGCTTTCTGTTTTTTGTAAACTGCATTTGTAACAGTGATAGAACGTTGTCTGTGTTGTTTTGCATATGTTTACCGTCGAACAAAGACTTTGCCTATCTTGTAGCCCATTAACATGTGTCTGCTCTTTTATATTTACTGTGTTAGGTTATTTAACTAATCATCAACGATTAAGTAAGTCACTTTCTTATCCAATTTGAATATGTCTCGTTGTAGCCTACCCATTATTTTTATGTTTTTACACGCAAGGTTTGTACCACATATTTTAAGTTCACTAAAATGTAGGCTTGTTAACTTAATGATTTAAAGTTTAGTTTTTTTTAAATCAAAATGTGTTTGAATTTAGAATTATGACGTAATTTTACTGCCTGTCTTCAAACATTTCCAAGTCTTCACAATTCTACTCAAGACAAGTACCTTATTCTGCTGTTGCCTTCTGTGGTATTCATGTTCTACAACAACACAACCTGCTATTTTTACAGTGTTATTTTATGTGTAATCCGGCTTCGTGTTCATTCAGTGACGTTTTAATATGTAACCTAACTAGAAGTTGCACAATAAGAAGGGTCTCAAATTTGCCGGCTGCGTAGCCGAGTGGTGAGAACGTCTGTGCGACGTTCGAAAGAACGTAGGTTCGACACAGCTCCAGAGCACGCGGCTGTGTCTCGGCAAAGACACTTAATGGCAAGCCAAAATAAGGGGAGCAGCTGACTCGAAGACTATATGTCACTTCTCTGCTTCCTGTCGTCTGTTGTATCGCATCTGTGATCGCAGTGTGCTGTATGTTATCGCAATGAGCACAAATAAAAACACCATTATTATTATTATATTTCATTGCAAAACTTGTTCTTCTGTTTTAGGCCACAGCATTCTCAAAGTGTATGCACACATTATTTGAGATGATGACTCGTCTTGCTGAAAAAAAACTCTTCTTCTTTGGTCTTCTCAAATGTGTTGCATAATACACTGTTAATAAAAGTACAAATAAACTCTTAACGAACACCTTTACTACCCAGATGCTTAGTTCTATGTCTTCAAATATGTTATTTTTTCACTGTTACTTCACAGTTAATCTATTTCATTACAAAATCAATCAAATTTCTTCACCTTTCACTTCATCGTTTACCATCCAAGCAGCCATCAGTTACATTCTTTTGTAATCCCCACATTGAAGAGCGTGTATAGGTTATCGAAGAGCGTTTCTCTGGCTGTGTTTGACAAAATGCTCCGTTGTGTTTAGACGTTTAACTTTTCCTTGTTGGTATAATCTTTCTTGTGAACATTTTCTCTTCTTATCCTACACAGCCACATATTGGATGCTTGTATTCTAAATACTTTATTGGGCTTGTGCCTATATTTTTAAAGTTTTCTCTTTCTTCAGTTCTTGTTCTTATCGCTTGCTCTTTTTCTTCATTGTGTGCACTGTGCAGTAGGGTGTCCGATTTTTGGCGACGTTTCAGGAAATACAAACTTGGGTCATATTCTGAATGGATTATTAAAAATGAAGTTTTTTTTCATTATGACGTCATCTTGAGGTGCCACCAAACGAATTTATGCAATTTTGACTGTATCTCGAGAACGGTAAAAAATAGAGAGCTCAAACTTGTAGCTAAATAACCGGAAGGCTCGGCTTTCTATCTGCTTCCAATACGTTGTTAAGCGCTAACTGCAACAAAAAACGAGTTATTAAGAAAAAATTGCCTTTTGTTCATTTCCATCTAAAAATAGCATTCAACCGACTAATCTGATTTACGACTCTATTTGGCATCACTGTGCGACGCATAAAGTATTAGTCTTAAAAGCTGGTACTAGACCACTGAAGAGAATTATTGCACAGGCGCTTAAGAGCTGGCCTTTTGGTAAGAGTCCTCATAGGCCCATACAGACGAAGACCTAGCCAGTTTTTCTGCACTTTAAACTACTGCAGCCTAATTTATGTTGAAATGAAATAGATGATATTCATTTCAAGGTTCACTATGATATTCATCGTGTTTATATGCAGTAGTATGTCAACCAAGACTGCGATTTGTAGTCTATTGTTTATTTCCATTGGGTAGTTGTGTCTTGTGTTTGATGTTATATCACGTAGGTAGGTAGGCCTATAGGCTATAAAATATAAAGTTTTTTTGGATTTAGAGCTAAAATCTTTCCAGGATAAATCTGGTAAACTATTCACACTTTTAATATACATTTTATCAAATTTAGGAGTAGGGGAAAGGTGACCATAGTTGTGCAGGTTCCATAGTTGTGCATGTGCCATTTCCCACCATTTCATGCATGGTTCAATGGTTGATCAAACATGACACCACTTCTGTGATGCCTCTAAGTCAGGGGTTCTTAAACTGAGGTCCGTGGACCCCCAAGCGGTACGTGGACTAGTTTTTGGGGGTCCATTAGGGTGTTGCAGCCACCACATAAAATATAAATCTTAGTTTCACTATACTTACCTTTTTTTGTGGTATTGTGTTTAGATCAGTATACCACAAATATGAAGTTTCATAAATTTTCATCGACGTTTAACTTCACCGCCGAGGCCATTTTGAGGCCCACTGTTTGAATTTTTTCATGTTTTTTGCCACAAGAGGGCAGTGTATAAGTTTTGAAATATTGGGAGTATATTTGAAAGATGCCCTATGATGTTCAGAATTGTTAAAAAAAAGATGTCTAAATTCAAATAGAATATTAATTGAACTATCATAAACATAATTATTACAGAATTAAACGCTATAACTTAGAATGAAAATCTTTAACAAAACTGCTCTGCAAAATAACTGCCACTGCTCACTACTCTACGACTTCAGATGAACAATTGAAATGAAACCAGCAGTGAGACAGAACTACCAAAGGCACACACGCGCATACAATTATGACGTAACCAATTATGCAGGGTTTCGACCAGACAGCAGTTCAAATACATCACATTCGCCCTTCCAAAAAAAATGAGGATTAAAAGAGTGATGATGAATGAAATAAGAACGAGTACTACAGTATTAACGCAGCAGTATCTTAACTATTACAAGGGCTTACGAAATATACACCACGCAGGGTAGCCTACCACAAATAAAACACAAGGTTCGAGTTTTGTACGCTCAGCATTCAATGAGCCAGGAGTTCAACTCAATGAGGCACCAAGTCACTATTTCTGTCTGGTGCTTTTCTCTCTCTTTTGGAACGCCTCAGCGGCACATTCTCAGTGGTCTCGGTGGATAAATTCATTGAATTCTCAGATGTCTCAGAATCCGGGCCAGGAGGTATCAACAACTCTTTACTGACTTCATCTTCGGACGTAGGCTACTTTGTGGACAGTTTATGATGTTAGGTGGGCAGGGAGCTAAATCTTTCAATGAAACGGTAGATTCACGGCCATCTTTATAGCGAATCTCTGCAAAGTTCGGATTTACGTCAAGCATGGCCACCTAAAGATACGGCCTGATTTGTCACATTTTGCAGAAATTTCCAGGTTTTTCTAACTTTCGGCAAACGTTTAAATAATTTTTTCTAAAAATTAGATTTTTACGCTTTCTTTAGTCTTTTCCCCAGATGACACAATAGGTTTTAACACCCTCACATGTTGAAAAACAAAGAAAATTTGATTTCGAAGATTTTAGTCAGACTGTTAATTTTCAATAACAGTCTGATTTTGCGTTTTTCAACTTACTTTTTCTCATTTGCTACTGCTTCCCCAAGGCAACAAAAAGTTTTATATCATTAGGAAACCGCAAAAAGTAAAAACATCTCAAAAAATGTCAGTCAAGCACTAGCAGTAGCTGTAATCAAAATCTGCAAAATGTGACAAATCAGGCCGCATCTCCAGGTGGCCATGCGTCAAGTAATTCTACCTCATCGCATAAAAGATCACTTTTATTTCTAACAAACCGGCGCAACATGACCGGACCAGGGGAAAGTAGCCAAGTTGGCAAAGCTTTTCCCAACATTGATCTTCTGGGAAATCCAAAAAACCTTTCGTGTGGTGTTGCGTTGGTAGCAGTGCATAACAAGGATCTTATGGCATGCAAGGCATCAAGTAAGCTATCTGCCCACGATTCTTCAGATAATATTCTCGTTTTGAGAATGAGCTTGATTGTTCTCCACAAGGTTTGATTTAGACGTTCACACTGTGAGTTTCCTGTTGGATGGTACGGGGTCGTTCTGCTGGTTGCCACACCTCTTGTGTGCAGGTAATCTTTCAATTTAGTTGAAGTGAATGCGGTTCCTCTGTCGCTGTGGACGTAGCCGGGTAAACCAAAAATGCTGAACAATTGAGACAAGCAACAGATGATTGTTTTTGCTGAAGTGTTGCTACAAGCAAAAGCAAGTGGGAATCGACTATATTCGTCCACTATCACCAGCATATATGGAGATTTAGATGATTTTAGGGGACCTTTGAAGTCTACACTGATTCTTTCCCATGCTTGAGTAGCTTTAATGAGGTTGCCTTCTTCTTGTTTGTAGAACTGTGGTTTTACTTCAGCACAGGTGCGACATTGCTGACAGGCACGGCGGATATCTTCCATGGAGAAAGGTAAATTCTTTGACTTCACAAAGTGATTTAGCCTGATGATTCCTGGGTGTCCCAAGCAGCTGTGAATATCAGCAAGGCTCGTTAGTGATGCAGCAGCACCACGGTACTTCTTCTGACAATTTCTCGAAAGTGCATCAGGCACTACATTTTCAACTTCTGGACGATGGACAATGTCATATGAAAATTGTCCCAATTCAATCCGCCATAACTGAATCTTAGCGTTTTTAATTTTTCCTTTTAGTTTGGCATCAAACATAAAAGCGACGGATTTCTGATCAGTTACTAATGTAAATTTTTGCCCATGTAGATAGTGGAACCATTTTCTGACAGCTGCCATTATTGAAGAGGCTTCCATTTCCACTGAAGGATATCTTTTTTCGCTGGTTGATAACGTTCTAGACATGAAAGCCACAGGACGCCCTCTCTGGCTCAGTACGGCCGCTATGGCAAAGTCAGAAGCATCGCACTCTACTGTAAAATGAGAGCTTTCATCAATACTGCCTAGGCAAGCTGCGAGTAGGTCCTTCTTCAGGGTTTCATAAGATCGCAGGGCTTCAGCATTTAGTGGGAAACTCTTCGTTTCTGATAACAGATGAAGCTTGTCTGAAAATTTTGGAATCCATTTTGCATAGTATGCAAACATTCCAATTACACGACGCAGTTCCTTTTTGGTTGATAGGTGGAAGAAGTTCTACCAAAGGCTTCAACCTTTCTGGATCCGGTTGGATGAATCCATGCGACACATTGTATCCCAACAAGTTCGATTCCGTGGTTGAAATTACAGACTTCGCTTCGTTAAAAGTCAGTTGTTTTTCGCCTGCAGCAGCTAAAAACTTTTTGAGATTATCATCATGATTTTGCTGTGAATGTCCGGCAATTGTTATGTTGTCCAAGTATGCAAACGTACCTTTCAGTTTCTTTCTTTTATTAGGCCGTCGATTATCCGCTGGAATGTTGATACACCATTCGTGAGCCCAAAAGGAAGACGACTATATTGGTACAGTTTTCCATTTGCTTGGAATGCGGTATATTTGCGATCATCATTCGCTAGAGGTATTTGGTAATACGCAGATTTTAAATCAAGTGCACTGAACACTTTGAAATGGGATATTTCGTTGATTTGATCATTAATTCTAGGTAAAGGATAAGCGTCCAAGAGCGTAGATCTGCTTACCCTTTGTGAGTAATCGATCACCATTCTTTTCTTGTGTCGCTCGTCTTTTGTTACCAAGACTTGTGCCCTCCAGGGTGATGAAGATTTCTCAATAATACCATCTTTTAACAACTTCTGCACTTCTTCCTTTATGAATGTTTGATCAGCTTTGCTATATTGGCGAGACTTGACAGCAATTGGCCGGCACTTTGGTGACATGTTTTCAAATAAGCGTGGGGGTGACACTAAGGCTTGCGCAACTCCACAGTGTCTTTTACTGTTGACAACGATTGCTTCTTTAGATCCACCCATCTGAAACGTTACTTGCTTATGAAGTTTCAGGAAGTCTTGCCCCAAAACAATGTCTGCGCATAACTCATGCATTACTCCCAGGGAAAAACCATCATACTCTAAATCTGCGTATTTCAGTTTGGCATAGATTTTACCTTTCACTTGAGCAGAAAAGTTAGTAGAAGCCATACTGATTTTAATTGATAAGGAGATGGTGTAATTCCAAGCTCCGAAACAAACTTTTTGTTGATGAAACTTTCTGATGCTCCTGTATCCAATAGAGCTTGCGCTGAAGCATCGTTGATAAAAACTTGGACTGTTGTGCTTTTGAGACATGAAGGAGCTCCACAGACGAAACTGGACGTGAGACTTGGGAATGCAGTTGCTGCAGATTTGTCTTCTTCAGTTGGTTTCTTTTTGCTTTTGCAAACTTTAGCAAAGTGGCCGGTTTTACCCCAGTTATAGCATTCTGTCTTCTGAGCTGGGCAGTTGATTCTTCTGTGCATTGATCCACCACAGAAAAAGCATTTTCTAGGATTACGTTGTGATTTGGAAACGGGAGCTGCAAACGGTTCTTCCTCCTTGACGAGACAATCGGGAAGATTATCTGAACACTGTGGCGCTTCTGATGCCGTAACAGATGAACCAACATCATAGATACTTGAATTTTTCTGGGCAAGGTCTAAAGAGCGTGCTTTGCTGGACGCTGCTTGTAGAGTTAATTGACCTTCTTCTAAAAGGCGTTGTCTTATAAAACCTGACTTCAGCCCAGTGATAAAGGCATCACGAATTGAGACCTCTTTATGTTGTTCAGCAGAGACTTGTCTGAAGTAGCAGTCCTTTGATAAAATTCTCAAAGCCTGCAGAAATTTGTCTATAGATTCGCTTGTCTGTTGGCGACGAGTAGCTAAGAGATGTCTAGCAAATATTTCATTTTTGGCTTTAACATATGTAGCTTCAAGTACCGCGATGGCCTCGTCATAAGTTGCAACGTCCTCTATGTAGTTGAACACAGATGCTGACACGAGATTTTCAAGTATAGGCTACTCAGCTTGTCTAGAAGACGATTGGCTTCGACATCTATTATTCTGATGAAGTTACGGAATGTCTTTAGCCAGTGCTTAAAATCTGTGCTTGCTGTCAGTGAATGCGGGTCCACCTCTAAACGATCAGGTTTCAGGAACCTGTCCATATCAATGAATTAAATTGTGATGAATGTATTGATAAATATTCATACACTTTAAGAAGGTTTTAGTTCATTGAACCATCGCTATGTCTAAATTCAAATAGAATATTAATTGAACTATCATAAACATAATTATTACAAAATTAAACGCTATAACTTAGAATGAAAATCTTTAACAAAACTGCTCTGCAAAATAACTGCCACTGCTCACTACTCTACGACTTCAGATGAACAATTGAAATGAAACCAGCAGTGAGACAGAACTACCAAATGCACACACGCGCATACAATTATGACGTAACCAATTATGCAGGGTTTCGACCAGACAGCAGTTCAAATACATCACAACCCCCCATTTTTGTGGGTAAGGATTTTGATTTTAGCAATATTTTTTCAAAATGTTACCACTAGAGGGCGATAATTCTAATTTTGAACTATTTTTCTGTAAATAGGTGATATTGTTGCATTTCTTGACAGGGGCGTAGACAGGGGGGTGTAGGTGGTACTTTTGGACTCGGGCCCGGAATATATTTGAAGGGCCAGGATTTAAAATATTCCCTGCGACAGTAGCGCACCCAGAACAAAAATTAGGAGGGGCTAATTTAAAAATGTCGGCCGAGTGATTTGCGACAATAGTGACAGTGACAATAGGCCAATACCCATCCATTTGAATATTTAAAGGCACTCACGGCCCACAACCCACCGGTTGCCGATACATCAAGATATGTTCTCTCAATCAGATTACAAGTTGGCCTAGTGAACCCCATGCTAGTAGCACTTTCAGCATCCTCATTCCTACGTCTACTCTTGCAATCTTCTATAGATCTCGACTTTTTCCTCATGTATGACAAAATAGAATTAGCTTTCACACAAACAAGTGCGAAAACAGTTTGAAACAAAACATTAATTTTGTAAACAGTAAATTTGATGTGGACGTTTTTCCTACTTACAAAACATTAAAAATTAGTTCGTATTTTCAACTAAAGTCCCAGACGCTTTCGTGTCTCTGCTCAAATGTCGTACCGGTATACAGTTTGACATGTCCGTGTGATTCGGCATTGACGTAGGCTACGGTACATCGGTATGTCCACCAGGCATTTGACCACGAGAGCATCGGAACTTTAAAAGTGTCATCAAAGACCATATCATGGAGTGTTCTTTTAGTACAGATCGAAACTTCTCTGCTGGCTCATTTAAAATTTTACGCAAATGCAAGTCCCAATTTGACACCAAAATTCAGGAGGCAGTGTTAATCAAATGCTACAACTCAAATGTAAACAAACAATTAGGTTATTTGCTGGAGGCGTGTCTATTCTCCTCAACATTTACTTGATTTGATGTAGGTATCACGTTCTCTGTGGTGCGAATTTTTTTGTAGTTATTCATGTAGTTGCCTTTTTTCAATGTAATTTTACCTTCAAGAAGTTTAAATTTATTGCATTTTTATCAATATTTTCAGGTTTCTGATGAGGACTTAAGTTAAGCCGAAAACGTTCGACTGTTAAAACTATTTTTAAATATGTAAAATATATTGTTATAATGCTCAGCCCTGTTGTATTGTTGTGTCTTATTCATACATCCCCTGTAAGAAAAATGTAGAATGGAGACCATACAAAAACTTCGTTTTTGGTGGCCGGTTTGGGGAGGCTTGAGCCCCCTGAGCCCCATGCTGGGTGCGCTACAGCTCTGCGACTTCAAACATTATCAAGATCTTAATATAATCAGATCTAAAGCAGTGGCGTAGCCAAGGGGGGGGGGGGGTTGGGGGTTACAACCCCCCTTTGGCACGCGTGTGACGTCACAATATTAAGAATGATGCTTTCAGTCTCTTTATGCTTGAGAATGATGCTTTCAGTCTAAAAAATTGCCTAATTTTAAACAAAATTGCATTAAAAGAACGAGTTTTGCCATTACCAAACATCTCAGCCAGGAATTAGCAACAAGAAAACATAGAGACTTAGCTTTATTTCCGAAAAATGCCGAAGAAAACATGATCTTATTCTTTTGCTATGCCACCTGACAGCACCATTTTACAGGAATATTCATATCCACATTTTTGTTGAAAATGCTCTCAGAATGCACCAACTTCAAAGTAATTTTTCAAAATTCGACTTCGGCGAACACGCAGCACCCCCATTTCTAGAACTCACCAGCCGCCACTAGGTAGGTGGTCACAGCGGTAAACCATAATCTCTTCGTGGAAAAATTGTAACATAAGATTCCCAAATCCGTTCGTCTGTATGTAATGACCGAAAAGAAACACTCTCCAGGAAACGTCTATTCGAGAATTGTATTTCTGTAAAAATAGCCTCAAAGCTGTCGAAATTGGGGTGCAACGCGATACATCACTAAACACTTGTCACTACAGAACAGATTACTTGGATAAAAGACGGAAATTTTCGTCCAGCTGACAAGCACTAAGCAAACCAGTTAAACATGCGACCAACCTCTTCAAGCAACAATTTTAAAATGAATGACCAGAATTGATATCAATATCTCAAACTCACGTACGCAGTACTGTGACGTAATAGTGAAAGACATTGTCACGCAATTCAAACAAATGTTCAAAGGTGATGATGCAATATTTCATGTTTAAACAGGTTTGACACAAGTCTTACGAACGATGGTGAAATTTTGGCTCATTTTTAGGAAAAATTCCATGACGTAAGATTCAGTAGACCTGAACGGTTTTATATGACGTTTGATTAAATGAACAATTGTCTGGAACATAGCGGCCCCTAGTTATGACAGTCTGACATGGCATAACTAAAAAAGAATTGACGACAGTTGTGAGTCAATGAATAAAAACACATGATACACAAATTGTTTGAGTCACTCACGTTTAAGTTAATACGCAAATACAAAGGGCATGCAAAGAATGAACAGCAATACGAATAATACACGACGATTCATGAAATTGGTACCATAGGTAAGGGGAAGGTGGGGTAAAGCGGACCAACGGGGTAAAGTGGAACCCCGCCTTTTTTTGCTGTTAAAGTTTCACTATTGTGCGGATACCATTAAGTTTAGTAAAGCATGACGAAAAGTAGCTGCACACGCCATTATTCAAGGTTTCATGGTTTATAAGACACAAAAAAGCGCCGAAATTAGGCTACTTTTGGCACCCTCTGATCTATTGAAAGGTGTGTATGGTAACTTAAATTGTATCTTATGTACATAAGGTAGAAGTTTTTTTGAATAATAAAAATGAGCCTCACTATATCACGTACGCATGACGTAGATTCACTCTTGTTGCTGACTAGCTTAAATTTGACCAACAGTTAAATTAGTAGTAATGTAGAGGTGGGGTAAAGTGGACCAGTGGTGATCCACTTTACCCCGTCATAAATATTTTTTCTTGTTTATGATTTCTTGACCGAATTAGGTGCTGCTGTGTTACTTATAATCTTGTAGCTTGTTTTACACAACAGCTGTGTAGGCCTAATTAACACTCAAGTGGATAGTTGTGCTGATATGGTTGGTTGGTTATTGAATTTTTATCCTCGGACTGACAAAGCCTTGATAGGCTATTCCTGGTAGTTTCGCATAGCCTACTTGTAGAAGCTCTTGACGCAGGGCCGGTTAACGAGATTGGCTGAGTGAAGTTTCCGATTGCTGAGGTGTTGTTGCCTGAAATTATTGCATCCATTAAGTGCCGCAAAATGGAGAGCACTCCTGAAATGCGTTGCTCAAGCGCATACCCCGAGAGTCGAACCAGCGCCGCGTAATCTTGAGCCGGGCTCGTAACCACTGAGCTAACGGGGCGGAATATCCCACCAATCATGATCGAGTAGACGGGCTGGTTTTTAACTTAGTTATATTTTTGTTTTTCAGAATACCTCGTTATCACCAAAGGACATCCTGTGGGCGCATGAAGCCTGCGCTGGTTGCAATGAGAGGATGACAACTTTATCTGTGAACTCCGTTTTTAAAAAAATTCTTCAAAGTTTGATTCGTAATGGACTTATGAACTGCAGTTGTGAAGTTTCATAATGACTTCCCTAATGATGCTAGTTGTAAATAATTTGATTGCGTGGAAAAAAAATACGGAATTTGCTCAAAACTTACAACGGTCCAGTTTACCCCACATATGCGGGGTAAAGTGGACTATTGGAGGTAATTTTAAAATTAAAAAAATTTATATAAAAAAGCTGGCAGTCATCAAAAGTGCACTTTAAAAATTGTCGAAATATGTTAGAATTAACGCTCAAATAAAAAAAGTTAAATTTTTTGGCAAAATCAGTGAACTGTACTGAATTAACCCTTAGGTATTCCACTTTACCCCACCTTCCCCTACACGCTAAAATGACGCTATGTACAATGGTTGCGATAATAACCGACTGTTCTGAACTCAGACAAGTGTCGGCCACCGCAGACAAAACCAGGCTCAAACACTAACACTTAGGTGTTCTTTACGAGGGCGAGGAACGAAATATCTCTCAACACGTAGTCTACTTTCACTTTCCCCGTACTCTCATCATAGTTGCAGAGGACAACTTTGGCTCTACGAACCACAGGCTTCCCTTTCCTAATTTGTGGAACTACCTCATGCACCCTCCCAAGTTGATACTTCCCACGTTTACCAATGTCTTGGAGAGAACTCACCACTACAAGTTCACCAGGCTCCAAATTCTCGGCAATTTTTAGCCATTTTTTCCGGCCCTGAAGACCTGGCAAGTAAAAATCGATCCATTTGCTCCAAAACTGCTGAGAAAGTGACAAATTGAACCGATAATCTCTTTTCCCTTGATTCTTACGATAGCTGTTATTGATGAAAAGGCTCTACCGGTATATTATGAAGTAAGCGGGGAATTGAAAAAGGACAAGCATTCGAAATTTGACTAGCAAAACGAACGGACTGTATTTTAGAACAAGAAGGTTAAATTCACGACTGGGGAATGTCGCTCTTCTGACACCGGTCGCACTAAATTATATTGATTAGAGATATTTTTCAATTCCCGAATAGCAAATTTAAAACTTTGATTTAATAAAAAATGATTCATTCTATTTAATTCGTTTGCTTTTTTGTAGGAAGTCATACCCCTAGACTAGACAGCCAGAAGCCTAAATTATCCTTTTTACTATCCTTTTTAATTAGAGACAGAGAGCCTCAATATCCTTTTAATATATTCTTGTAAATTCTCCTTTTATTTCCTTTTTATAAACAAAAAATACGACAACTAGACAGCCAAACCCTACACTGGGGAACTAAGTTAAGCAAAACCCTACACTAGGGGCTTCAGACACGTAAAAACCCTACACTAAAGGGGACATAAGAAAGCTAAAAACCCTACACTGGGGGCTCGTCCGGGATATCTTTTAAATTATCCTTTTAAATTTTACTTTTATAAACAAAAAAATATAACAATTAGAACGTGAAAAACCCTACATTGGGGGTCGTCCAAACAAAGTAAAAACTTTTTGGTTGTGAAAAATTTTTAGGGTAGTCAAAAGATATAGAAGTTTATGAGATAGTTAGACAGTCTTAATATAATTAATTAAATTATAAAACCATTAAATAATATAAATGTTACCACATTTGGTGACCTTTGAACTTAAGTCTTGTTGAAAATGAATAAAAGCTTAATAAATAATTTGCGTCCCACTTTGGCGCCACTCAGACAAGTAAGTTTAGAAAGATTTTCTCCAAACTAGCTATGACAAATCTGGTAAGTACGCTATGCTACAATGTTTTATTTCTAAGGTAAAAAAGCACGTACTGATGACTATATTTTAAAATAATGTAACTTGATAATATTTCACACGTTGGTTCGCCAATAGATTTTGTCAGATTTTGTGTAGCCTACTGTACTTTTTAAGCGCAACGCCAGCAATTTATTGCTTGTCAAACATAACCGATTTTTTGTTGTTCGCTCATGGGAAGTAATTAAGAGAATTGTTCAGCGGCAGACCGCTCATTTAGACGCCGATGTCAACAATTTTATTTTCATACCGAAGCGCTATTTGCTACTTTTTATATTTTTAAATGATCACGTTAGAATAAATAGATTTACTAATTGACAACAAGTTGCCTTTTCAGGGAAACATAACCATGTAATTTTTTGTTGAAAAATCGCAGTGTCAAATGAAACTTGAATTTTTAGCTCATTTTAATATTCCTTTTATTTTTGCCTTACTCGGCATCACAGATTGCAGGACACCTCGTCCCAATCTTATTTTATACAGACGTGCAGGCACCGCTCTGCAAAGCGTTGTGGTTTCGCTCCCGAGCAACCATCGTAATTTTTGTGCGTCTTTTTACTCCGGCTAGGAGACACTTTGGTACCCTTATACGTTCTCAGCTGAAGCCATCAGTTCGTGTAACTCCATGGGGCAAAGGAAAGGGGAAATCATGCGAAGCCGCCTTCGCCATAGAGGTTGTTATCGTTCTTCCCATTTTTTTAGTATTATTAGGAGCTAACATGATTTGAGAAACTTTGTTTAGTTATTTTAGCCGCTGTTTTTCTTTTGTTTGGAATTGCAGTATATGCACAGTTATTTACCCTGAATATGGAACTTTGTGTGTAAAAGCTTGGTTGGCATTTGGCCATGTAAATTCTCTTATCTCTTGATAACGCAAAAGCGCTGCCACGTAGCTTACTTAGATCAATAAAACAGTACCATTCATCACACGTCGTTCAAACGTTGATTAACCACTAAAAAACATACTAGCCAGGCCTAACGATTTATCTCGGTATGTTCTATTGAACCATTACTGTTTCCTGTTACATACACCCTATTAGCCGTAAGCTTAGCCTACGCCATGACACTGTCATGTTACGTAGTATTCCCATTTATCCTATGTTATTATTTACCGCTTTTACATATCGTACTTTAAGCTACGCCATGTCTCACTGGCATTGTTCATTCACTGATATATCGTATCACCACCTGTTTTTCACTGCATTTTAATTACAATTTTAGGTGCTCATCATTTCACCTTGCCTACGTTAACTAAGCTATTCGTTCTCAACGACTTCGCTCATTCACTGACACTGCATCCCCTGTATTGTATCACATTGTACATACTTACAGTCTACCGATTTTTCCTGCCTGTTTTCACACTTGAACAGCTTCTAGAACCTCATAAGCTGGCATCTGCCGCCATGATTAAATCATGTCGCCTAGTGGTTTCAACAATTTTATGCTTTATTTTTTGTTATTGTGTTATACTACCGTCTACGTACTTTACTTATTATACCGTAATTATGTATCTTGCGGATGCTACTCTGTATCGAATTTTGCAGATGCACTACCTCACCGCATGGTTGCTGCTAGATGAGATGCGAGAGACCTTGAGAGACTACAGCACTACGACGGATGACACGACAGAGTTCTCTATCGCCACCACACGATGACTCTCATCAACTTACTTCCACGTGAGATGCCTCTATTCAGAGATGCCTTTACTTAAAGAAGCTCTGCGCAGACGACGTCAACTCGGCTAACCTCATAGCCGCCAACCTGCACCGAAGCTGCATAGTTACCTTTCAACATGGTCAATCCCATGTCCACTGCTACATTGCGACACCACGCGTAGTTGCATTGTTACGCACTCAAGCCTTCTTCACACAAGAAGCACTGTTGCTTGCGACACACCGACGTGCACCACAGTTGCACTGTCTATCCAGCATCCAGCTGCTCAAGACGTCTGCTTTACAGCTTGCGACCTTACAAGCTGACCACTCATTCATGTCGTGCTCACTGCTCATCATCCGTCAACAGACATAAACTGAACTGCTCATCAGCACTGCTTGTCATAGTCTCAAACTCAACATGCTTGAACTGTATAGCATAACTGGTCCTCAAAGACATTACTCTCATAAACGCCATCTTTGTCTAGCTAGTACAACCTTCGCGCACGCGACGCTATTTTATTATTATTATGGTTGTTTCTATGAGTGTTAAGCCTTATCTCCCCGGACGCGGGGCATGAACAATCAAGGACACTCACCTGCCTATATAGCCTACTATATTTGTGTATTTTATTTTTAAAATGATTCGTAATGCTTAATCAAGAATGACGCAGCAACGTAGCAGCTGCAACCCATAAATCCTCCTGAGCATGAGGTGAAACTGCATCCCTCCTGGACAAGAGGTAAAACTGTACCCAAGCCATTAGTTAAGCCACTGCTGCCTTGCCTAAATAAGCCAAAATGGCTCCCAGGGAACTTAAGACATCGCCTTATCTCTTATGATAAACGACTGTTACCCCTGTAACCGCAATTACTGTAGCCTATTACAGTCCTGCAATTATTGTATATCGTAGCCTACTAAGCCAAAATGGCTCCCAGGGAACTTAAGACATCGCCTTATCTCTTATGATAAACGACTGTTACCCCTGTAACCGCAATTACTGTAGCCTATTACAGCCCTGCAATTATTGTATATCGTAGCATACTAAGCCAAAATGGCTCCCAGGGAACTTAAGACATCGCCTTATCTCTTATGATAAACGACTGTTACCCCTCAACCGCAATTACTGTAGCCTATTACAGTCCTGCAATTATTGTATATCGTAGCCTACTAAGCCAAAATGGCTCCCAGGGAACTTAAGACATCGCCTTATCTCTTATGATAAACGACTGTTATCCCTGCAATCACGTTACCGACTACTTGTTAACTTATGTGTGCGTCCAATCTCCTCATCCCACGAAAGGAGGGGGGTCATGTGTCTTCCCCTAGCAATTGTTAGCCTACTGTGATGCTGAGCAATGACTGCTGAGCAATGACTGCAACTTTCAGGCAGTCACAGCAATTCAGTATAGACAGGCAGCGATACGAGATGCTTTCATCGCGGGAATATACTCGACTTCGATTCGTCAAAGACTACTCGAGGGCGAAAACCTGGAGCTGCAACATTTGTTTGACAAGGCGCGAGCCTTAGAAAGTGCTCGTAAGAACGCCGAGCAAATCGACAGTAGTCTTCAATCAACAGCATCAATTGTAAGCAATCCTCATGCTCGTTCTACCGCAACTGGAAAGTCTACAACTAATAACAGCGAGATGAGTATTGGTAGCGACATTGCAACAGCAGTGGCCGTCATGAAGTGCTTTTTCTGCGGAAACAAGAAGCATGCGCGCCGAAACTGTCCTGCCAAAGATGTTACGTGCTTTAAATGCGCCAAAAAAGGGCACTTTGCAAAAATGTGTCGCTCTAAGATCCCTGACACCGAAAGTACTTCAGCAGCATTGCTAGGTTCTAAAGTCATGGGAATTTCTTCCGGTCTCAAACTTGACAACAAAACTATACTTCGCATCAAGCTAAATGGTACACCTGTCAATGCTCTTTTGGATACTGGATCCACCAACAGTCATGTAAATGAAAACATTGCAAAGCGGTTAAAACTAAAGATTTTTGAACAATCGAACTGTGTTGGTCTTGCTGTAAAAGGTTTCACTTCTAATAGCCTGGGAACATGTAGTTCTTCAATCGAGTTAGTAGGAAGAACATACGAAGGCGTGTTATTGTCCGTACTACCAGGACTGTTGACAGATGTTGTGTTGGGTCAGGATTTCATGCAACAGCATGCAAGCGTCAACATCCATTTTGGAGGCGTTGAACCAGCCCTAGATCTTGGGGCCTTGCAACCACTGAAAACCTTGTCACAGCCGATGCTATTTGAACATTTGTCTTCTGATTGCCATCCAGTAATCACAAAGTCAAGAAGATATTCCACCTCCGACTGTGCTTTCATTAAACAAGAAATTACACGCCTCCTGGAAGAAGGAATTATAGAGCCAAGTTTTTCTTCATGGAGAGCCCAAATCGTGGTAGCAAACAATCCAAACCAAAAGAAACGATTATGTGTTGACTATAGCCAAACGATTAACAAATTTACTCAGTTAGACGGATACCCTTTACCTCGGATGCAGGATATCATAAATCAAGTTTCACAGTATGACATCTATTCAACGTTGGACTTGAAAAGCGCATATCACCAAATAGATTTGCCAGCAGCCGATAGGGATTATACTGCTTTTGAAGCAGACGGTCAACTCTTCCAATTTACAAGAATGCCTTTCGGTTTGAAAAATGCAGTCCCTTGCTTTCAGCGAATCATCAATGACATTATTACAAAGAACGATTGCAAAGGAACGTTTGCGTACCTCGACAGTGTTACGGTGGGAGGAAAAACGCAAGAAGAGCACGACAGAAACTTACAAAAGTTCCTCGATGTAGCAAAACAACACAATGTTACTTTTAATGAAAATAAATGCTCGTATTCCACAGATACTATAGACCTTTTAGGATACCGCATTTCAAAAGGAACTTTACAACCTGATCCGGACAGAGTGAAGCCACTCCTTGAACTTCCAGCTCCCCACAACACCAAGTCTTTGAAAAGAGCAATGGGTATGTTCGCATATTATGCACAGTGGGTACCTCAATTTTCTGATACTATAAAACCTCTTGTAGACACTAAAGTATTCCCGTTGTCTTCAACTGCTGTGCAAGCATTTATGCTTCTCAAAGAAAAGTTGGCAAAGGTCACGTTGGCGGTTATGGACGAAAATGCACCTTTTACTATCGAGACGGATGCGTCGGATATAGCGATTTCAGCAACGTTAAATCAAGACAAACGACCTGTTGCATTTTATTCACGAACCTTGAATCGTAGTGAAATTCGGCATTCCAGTGTGGAAAAGGAGGCAACCGCCATTATAGACGCCATCAGACACTGGAGTCATTTTCTGCAGGGCCGCCATTTTAACTTAATTACAAATCAAAAATCTGTAGCTTTTATGTACGACAACAAAAAGCATAGCAAGATCAAGAATAGCAAAGTCTTGAGATGGCGCATGGAACTTGCTGAGTACGATTACGACATAATTTACCGTGCGGGAAAGTATAATGCTGCTGCGGACACTCTTTCTAGAGCTTATTGCGCAAGCTTAACTGGTGGAGCACTGAGTGAAATACATGCGTCTCTTTGTCACCCAGGAGTGACTCGGCTCAATCACTTTGTGAAAACTAAAACTTGCCGTTTTCTTTGTCGGAAATACGACAAACAATCGCTAACTGCCGCGTCTGCGCCGAACTTAAACCTAAGTTTTATAAACCCATGCAAGCACACATGATAAAAGCAACACAGCCGTTTGAACGGCTAAATATCGACTTTAAAGGACCTCTGCCGTCGTGCTCTAAAAACAACTATATGCTGACAGTCGTTGACGAATTTTCTCGGTTTCCCTTTGCCTTTGCATGTCCTAACATGGAAGCTAGAACTGTAATTCAGTGTTTAAATCAATTGTTCACTATCTTTGGTTTACCATCCTATATCCACTCGGACCAAGGCAAAACTTTTCTATCTGCAGATTTAGTAAAATATCTGAACGATCGAGGAGTTTCAACTAGCAACACGTCAATATACAACCCTCGTGGCAACGGTCAGTGCGAGAGATACAACGGTATCATATGGAATGCAGTAAAACTCGCATTGAAATCTCGAGAACTCTCCATAAAACATTGGCATCAAATTCTCCCAGACGCTCTTCATTCTGTACGTTCATTATTATGTACATCCACAAATTGTACACCTCACGAGCGCATGTTCAACTTTCAACGCCGATCGTCCACTGGTACGGCTTTCCCCACGTGGCTCAGTCAACCCGGCCCAGTTTTGTTGCGACGTCATGTGAGGTCCAGCAAAAATGACCCCATAGTTGAAGAAGTCGAGTTGGTCCATGCAACGCCTAACTACGCTCAAGTTCGATTTCAAACAGGCAGAGAAGCCACAGTTTCTCTAAGAGACATTGCTCCTGCTGCTGCTGGAAATGAACAGAAACTGTATGAAAACTGTGTTGCTCCTGAAGACGTATCGGAGGAGGTCGTGGTTGACAGCGAACATTTCGACAACTCACCTATACAATCATCCTCACCAGATAAAAACAGTAACTTAGAACTTCAATCTCCTAAAAAGTGTTCAACCCCAGACAGTATGGTGGAACTGCGCCGCTCCAGCAGAGAACGACGCAAACCCGATTGGTTTCAAAGTACATAGAAAAACATTGTCGCATTAAGAACTATTCTATGAACCGATACTATGTTAATTCATAACAAGGGGGGAAGAATGTTGTGAAATCTCTTTTGTTGTTACGTATGACGTTTTAGTTTGGTGCCCGCATTCACCTCAAGGCGGCGGCGCACTGCAAATACTTGTTTCTGTTCTTAAAGTTCTTTCATTTCACAATGCATAGTTGGTGTAAGGTAGCGGATGTTTGAGGTAGTGGCTCTTGTGTTTAGAACAGTACATTTAGAGTTGTATTAACTATTGATTTGTTTCTTATAGTTTCTTCGCATTCTTAGTTTGTTAAACCTTACAATAAGGTTTTGTTATGTAGTTTATAACACCTACAATTGTCAATTTTCTTTGTAAAAAACATATCTTGTAACCACACACCTATATATTATTGCATCATGTATAACCGAGTTATTGTAATATTACTTATCTGTTATTTTTGCCGTAAGGAGGGAAGTGTGTAACATGTACCATGTTTTTAACTAACAAATTTATATTTTAACATTTAACCGAAATTTATCATTATTGCAAAATGCATTTCAATGCTGCAAATTCAAAACCTATCGTTCTCACAGAACATAAGTCAAGCTTCCTGTAACAAACGCCACTCACACAGAATCTAGCTCAACACATCTGTATTTCTAATGCGACATAACTATGAAACCGGTATAGCTTTTCCCTTGATTCTTACGATAGCTGTTATTGATGAAAAGGCTCTACCGGTATATTATGAAGTAAGCGGGGAATTGAAAAAGGACAAGCATTCGAAATTTGACTAGCAAAACGAACGGACTGTATTTTAGAACAAGAAGGTTAAATTCACGACTGGGGAATGTCGCTCTTCTGACACCGGTCGGACTAAATTATATTGATTAGAGATATTTTTCAATTCCCGAATAGCAAATTTAAAACTTTGATTTAATAAAAAATGATTCATTCTATTTAATTCGTTTGCTTTTTTGTAGGAAGTCATACCCCTAGACTAGACAGCCAGAAGCCTAAATTATCCTTTTTACTATCCTTTTTAATTAGAGACAGAGAGCCTCAATATCCTTTTAATATATTCTTGTAAATTCTCCTTTTATCTCCTTTTTATAAACAAAAAATACGACAACTAGACAGCCAAACCCTACACTGGGGAACTAAGTTAAGCAAAACCCTACACTAGGGGCTTCAGACACGTAAAAACCCTACACTAAAAGGGACATAAGAAAGCTAAAAACCCTACAATATCACAAAACAGTTCATCTGTCTCTAACAACTGGATGTTGAGTTTGACAAGGTCAGCACAAGTAGCTTTCTGACCAGCCAGGGTATCCATTTTAAACGACGCTTTATCGTACGGTTTAAGACCAAGTTCGCACACCAAATCACTCGAAACAAACGTCAACTGCGAACCAGGATCATGCTGACAATACACCAACTTCGATTTGCCAGTCATTGGATTCAAAACACGAGCAGCAGTAACGCGGTTAAAAGCTGCTTTAACATTTCCAATCTTAACATTACGCACAGGAACTCTGGCACCAGCATCATCTTTGCCAATCGAATCCAGAGAATCACGTGACGTCACATAAAAATCATGCAGAAGAAACTAGTGTTTCCTATCCTTGTTAGGCCCACACTTACGACAGTTATTTGCATGAACGCAATCCCTAACCATATGCTGGCGCAAACAATTCAAGCATTTGCCAGCTTTCACAATAACATCTCTCCGATCTTTAGGTGTCAAGCGCAAAAATTCTTTACAATTAGACAAAAAATGATATTCAACTTGACCACGTGACGAACAACAAATGCATGCCGGCATGTCTCTACGTCTGGCCACACCACCGCGCGGTGCGCCAACAGCAGTCGAGTACTGCGAACTCCCTGACATCACATCATCATGGGGTTTTACCGACGTCTGCCTAACCGGACATGAAGGCAATTTTCCTTTGCCAAACTTTTTAAAATGCTGCGACTCACCAGAATTGCCCATTAGCATAATGCTAAAATCAGTCGACTTACGCGTTTCCTCCCGTACAACAAAATCAAACAAACTCTGAAAAGTAGGCTCATTAGTGCCACCATACTGATCACCTAAAAAATCAAGATAACGCTGCTTAGCGTCAAACGGGAGTCGCTTAGCCAAATCCAAAACAAAACGCCCTTCCAATTTGTCACGCTGACCATAAGCTTGCGCGTAAAGCAGACACTGCGACAATTCATCTTTAAACTCTTTCAAATCACTGGAAAAGATCGAACTTTCTAATTTCCGGTTCGGCAAAAAGACCTCCACGAACCCCAAAATGCTGGGACAAGCGAGCTAACGACATTTCTATCCTGTCTTCTTCTGACAAGCCAGGAGTGTCGGAAACCAAATTAGCAATCGTTTGCGCAGCTGTTCTAACACAAGCTGCTTGTAACAAAGTCAAATGAGTTCCTTTAAAGGGCGAAACTGCCATTAAGGCCGTAAAACGATTTTTAAAGAAGATAAATGGCATATTATTACCATCGTAACCAATCAAGGCCGCCTTATCGAAAAACGTCCTACTATTTTGGTATTCAAAAAAGCTATCCTGTTGTTGAGAACTCGATTTAGCGGGAGAAGACAAGCTATATCACTTAAGGGGCTGAGGGGGCTCAGTCACATGCACAGCCCGATCACGATCCTCACACATGTTAAAATCAGGAGACGCGATACGCCTCTCACAACCACCCAAATTACGTGTAGCTGGGCGATCAAAAACTAGCGGCGCAGAAAACTGTGAAGGGGGCAAAGCATTACTGCTATCAGCGGCCCCGTGACCTGTACGCTCTGGGGGAAGAGTTCGGCTAAAATTCGCAGGCTTTGGCTTTAGATCCTTCGGAAGACCTTTAGCAGCGGCCCCGAGACCTCCTGAAACAGCTGGAAAACGTGTGGATTGCACTGGTCCACTCACGGACTGAACAGGCGTCTGGAAAAGGTTATGTAAATTAAACTGCGATTGATGTTCACTTCTGGAATGGCTAGAAGAGCCCTTTTTAGAACTACGCCGGGAGCCCACCTCTGATCGATATTCAGCCAAAGCTACCTCTTTACGTTGTTCAGCCCTCAACTGTGCGTCTTTGAGTGCGAACTCAGCAGCTCTCGCTTCAGCTTTCGCGGCAGCCTCAGCAGCTCTCGCTTCGGCCTCAGCTTGGATCTGGAGCTCCTTTCGTCTTAGCTGTAGGTTAATTTGTGCAACTATCCGAGACGAACTCCTAGACATCCTAGTGCTTACATTTGAGGCGCTATCCTCAGGATGTATGTCAGCATCCAACATATCTGAGAACTCACTTACTTTTTGTTCGAAGTTATTTTTTAACGAGTTAAATTCGGGATCTACCCTATCACGAAGTTCTGCCAAGATTGCAGAGTTAAAAATTTTACTCAAAAGAGCTTGGAAATGCCGTAAATCCTTTTCCAAAGTAGATAAGTGAGATCGAAAAATTAACAGTTCCTGCTTATCACTCAAAGAACCTAGGGCTACAGAAAGTTCCCCAATTTGAGTCAAAATATCCCTTCTAAGATGCCGGGCCTCTCGAACTGACTTAGCCTCATCGTTACTGGGTCCCTCCCCAGAATGGCCTGCCCGACCGCAAAGAACATCATCAGGCTTAAACTCATTCGAGTCTACGGCGGTCGAGTCCTTGTCGCCACCGATTGTAGACATATTAAATGTTGGGGCTAAATTAACAATTAAAAAAAAATTAAGTTACACAAACACACAAAATTATTACAGTAGTTATAAAAAATTAACTGCAATGACCGTAAAAAATATAAAAAGGAATTAAAATGCACAATACCGTAGTTGTACTGGTATATGAAGTCCTAAAGTTCCACAAAACTTGCTTGGATTCTTCGACTTGAATCTTCAAGCACAGATCGATTGTCTTTAATCTTTTATCTTGCCAATGAATGTCAATGTAGATTTTTCTTCAGAACCGACAAAGAAACGCCTTTAATTTTTAGCTTGAAGTTCTTCAGTACCAACTGAGAAGAAATGTCTTTAATTTTATTTTGTTTCTGCACCAAACACTAGACAGAGTAACGTCTTTTATTCTTTATGTGCTTCTAGTGCTTCTTGGCCTACCAGCTAACAAGTCACGTCCTTTATTTTTTATGGTCACAGTGATAAACCATAATCTCTTCGTGGGAAAATTGTAACATAAGATTCCCAAATCCGTTCGTCTGTATGTAATGACCGAAAAGAAACACTCTTCAGGAAACGTCTATTCGAGAATTGTATTTCTGTAAAAATAGCCTCAAAGCTGTCGAAAATGGGGTGCAACGCGATACACCACTAAAAACGTGTCACTACAGAACAGATTACTTGGATAAAAGACGGAAATTTTCGTCCAGCTGACAAGCACTAAGCAAACCAGTTAAACATGCGACCAACCTCTTCAAGCAACAATTTTAAAATGAATGACCAGAATAGATATCAATATCTCAAACTCACGTACGCAGTCAGGGGTGCCGGAAGTGGGGGGGCAGGGGGGGCGGATGCCCCCCTGCCCTCAATTTTTCTGCAGATGGAGGGGCAGGGGGGGCAATGGTGCCCTTTTAAAGTAATGTAAGTTACTGCACATTTTGCAATATAGCAATTTCTGCTATTCGCTTTTAGCATATTTATAATCTTTCATTTTTCCTCAAAATAATATTTACGGCACAAAATTTTGCAACTGCAACACAGTAGGCTACAGGCCTTAAAACTCGTTTTTTTTTCGGCCGGCTACGTAGCCTGCCGGGAGCTCCTTCTCGGCTGCCAAAGCTGCGTGATTGGAGGCCAAAATATAAAATAACGATAGCACAAGTAAATAAAATTAAACTGGCAACAATGCTAAAATGATCACATTAGCGTTGTTGAAGTCTGGGCCTGGGCGACGTCCTACAATAGAATCGTTGCATCACGCAGTAACTGCTTTATCGGGATTGTAATCCAGTACTGCGGGACCATCTAACGACACTCGCACGAGTGTCTCCAATGTAGCTGATTTTAAAGAAGTTCGCCACTCCCCTAGAATTCTTTTTAGCAACGAAAAATAACGTTCGACATGTGTTGACGATGACGGCAAGGTAATAAAAAAGTATTTCAATGATGTGAAAGACATTACTAAAAGAAGCATAATTTTTACGGATGTCAACTAACCTAGTTCTCCTTTTTAACAACGATTCAATGTCCGACAACATCAAATCGACATAAAAACGACAATATTGCCAGTCGATGTAAATTAGCACTCCGAATTAAGACTTTGTTAAAAAAAAACGCCGGGCCGATTGAGGAGGTAGCACCGGCGGTCATTCAAGCACTACTTTGCGGCCATGGCCGCAGGCTGCTTTAAGGCTTCACAGTAGGTTGCATGATTATAACATAGCATGATGCCCTTCTTTGTATACCGGACACTTGTAGGCTATCACATGGCCACCTAAAGATACGGCCTGATTTGTCACATTTTGCAGAAATTTTCATGTTTTTCTAACTTTGAGCGAACGTTTAAATAAATTTTTCTAAAAATTATATTCTTACGCTTTCTTTATTCTTTTCCCCAGATGACACAATAGGTTTGAACATTCTCACATGTTGAAAAACAAAGAAAATTTTATTTCGAAAATTTTAGTCAGACTGTTAATTTTCAATAACAGTCTGATTTTGCGTTTTTCAACTTACTTTTTCTCATTTACTACTGCTTCCTCAAGGCAACAAAAAAGTTTTATGTCATTTGGAAACCGCAAAAAGTAAAAACATCTCAAAAAATTTCAGTCAAGCACTAGCAGTAGCTGTAATCAAAATTTGCAAAATGTGACAAATCAGGCCGCATCTCCAGGTGGCCATGGCTATCATTACTCAATAGCCTACATAGCGAGCTGATAGATTAGCATTATCGCTATATCTTATCTTAAAACTTGAAAAAATTGGCGTTTTAGTAAACAAAAGTGCCCTTTTTTCGTAATCTTGCCCCCCCCCAGTCAAAAATCGTTCCGGCGCCCCTGTACGCAGTACTGTGACGTAATAGTGAAAGACATTGTCACGCAATTCAAACAAATGTTCAAAGGTGATAATGCAATATTTCATGTTTAAACAGGTTTGACACAAGTCTTACGAACGATGGTGCAATTTTGGCTCATTTTTAGGAAAAATTCCATCACGTAAGATTCAGTAGACCTGAACGGTTTTTATATGACGTTTGATTAGGTGAACAATTGTCTGGAACAGTAGGCACACATGGTATGTAACTGGGGAGCTGATCTCCTTAGCTCTATGGGACAAACAAGTCACTGTGGACGAAAAGGAAGCTTGGGCTGGAACTCGGCTGCGTTTAAATGCAAGTTTCCATGGCCAGGTTACAAACAAATTTGGCAATACAGTAGATACGGTAAGCCAGAGCTGCCAGACAGTGTTAATGAAAACTCATTGTCATTGTGCCCCAATGCAAATGCCAGCAGCAAAATGTTTTTGAACTTTTGCACATTCAACAACTTTTCTTGCCAAACACCCGAAAGAGAGGGAAATAGATGACGGCTATACTTCTGCTAATGGTATCATAAGTGCACTCAGAGTCTGTATGGTTCAGCAGAGAAGGGGGTAAAACTGGTATCCAACTTTCTTCATCTTGCAAAGCAAGAAAAAAATCTGCAAAACTATTCAAGTGGTGGAGGAGGATCGAAGAAAGATATCAAATCTTAGAAAACGTCGTTTATCAACACAATGAAGATGCACAACTGCCTTTGCGGAAATTGTGTTAACTAAGACTCACATTGCCTGTTTGGATTTATTGATATAGTGCATGCATGCATGCATGCAGTTTCTTTACAATTGAATAAATTTTGTTGTGCATAAGCCATGAAACCACAGACCAATAGAGTACGCGGACGAGAAAGCTTTTTCTATCGTAAGCGAGAAGTGACATTAGTAGTCTCGTTCCTTTGCTCGTCTTTGTCTAGCGCGCAATCGCAAGAAAAGCAAGTCTTTTGCAAGGTTCTTTACGCAGCGTAAGCTATGTTTTTGCTTTGGAATGAATATTGATTGGTTTTTGTCATTAGTTGACCTGTTTGATTTAGACAGGCTTAAGGCTTGGAAAGTGAGTTTTAAATAAGTCTTCAAAAGGCCTTTGTTTTAAATCGCTAAACAAGTAGGATAGGCTACGGTATTTTGCAACGTAAAAGTTTAGATAACATTGTGAAATAAAGACAGGCAAGACACAACAATACAGCAGGGTTGAGCATTATTGCAATATATTTTACATATTTACAAATAGTTTTAACAATCAAACTGTAAAATATATTGTTATAATATAGTGATAATGCTCAACCCTGTTGTATTGTTGTGTCTTGCCTGTCTTTGGTAGGCTACAAGAACGCAAACTCTCTCCCGAAACTGTATTGTGCCATAACGTGAACAAAAGACATTCAATTCAGTTGGTTTTGTTATAGAAGCATGGCAGCTAGCATGGTCTTCGGATAGGTTTTCTGTGTCTTAATTTTTTACCTGGAGTAGCCTGGTCAGGCAGTATTTATTGTATAAAGAGTTTCAGTTATTTTTAAGGTTGACTTGTTTCAGGGGGTGCAGCAGGTGCATTCTGGTGAATTTTTTGGCTAATACGATGGTAATGTGATTTGAAGTAGCCCTCCTGTCTACTGAACGGAAAGTTTGACTGTGGGCCTGGCCTATAGCTAGGGTAGGCATGCCCGAGTTATATGCCATGAAAAATGTCACATGTTGAAGTAAAGAATTACTTTGAAACATTTTTTTAAATATGCAGAGATTCTTATTAACCACTGCGCGTCGGCGTTTTCGCTAACCTACGCAGCGGCGTTTTTTTGGGGGGGAAAATTTTTGCCGGCTTTTGGGCTGTACCAAGGTCTTGTAAACCGATATAAAACTACTTCAAATGGCAGATATTGTTCTTCAAACAGTAAATCAGCCTCTTTTACATAGATTCAACGTATTCAGGCCTTCAATCAACGTAAAATGACTTGTTTAAAACCAGTTGTGAACAAACAAGCTTTCTTCAATTTTGAGACTCCTCAAAAGCATGTGAACTCATGTGAAACGATTTCCGCTGATTAATCTAGCCGTCGTGGAGTAATCAGCATTTTTTTACATGGATTCAACGTGTCCAGGCCTTGAATCAATGTGAAAAGGCTCATTGAATGTGAATAGCCAGTTTGAACAGACTTTTCTCGAAACTGCTTGTAAGCAGACCTTCTTTTCGCTGAGAAAACAGAATCATAACGATGATTTATTGAAGCCAAACTATTTCTGATATAGATAACAGAAGCTTCAGGGAATTCACCAAATCATACAAGCTGTATACGACCAATAACGCTGTTCCAACGTTAAGCAACAAAAAGTTGCGTCGTGCTTACCGTACTGAAAACCGCGCCTCGTCGATCAGCGCTTGCGGGGGCAAAGTGGTTGATATAAGCCAGTGGTTCCCAAACTTTTTTGAGCGCGACCCAAATATGAGTTTGGTGAACATCTCGCGACCCAAGACGCAGAAAATCTGTATAAACAATTTCAGCAGTCTATTCTGTTTTTGCAATGTTTGCCTGCTTCTTCTTCTTCTCTCGTTTGACTTGTAGTAGCTTAGATTGGCAATGCCTCATCGTGCAGCCATGATACGGTAGTTGGGTCCGGTTGTCAAATACGGTACCGATGTTTCCACTTGGAGGCCGTAAGATGGGACATTCGTGGAGTATGTGTAGCATTGTTTGTTCTACCGCTCCGCAGACACATATCGGCGTATTGTGCAACCCCCACCTAAACAGATTAGCTCCAGTGCAGCCAACGTCACATCTGATCCTGTTCACTGTGACCCATGCCTTTCTTGAGAGGTCTGCTCCAGGAGGGATGGAGAGTGCTGGTATAACTGAAAACTGGGGAGGGATATGTGGCAGCTCGTTCCATTCCTGGTCCCATGTCTCCATGCAGCTGAAGTTCTTATCCACAAGTTGTATAGCATATCGATGAAATGGGCGCCTTGATGACAGGCGTTGAAGTCTGATTGGTCCATATCTTTGGGAGTGACTGTGGAGAAGGTGTTGAGGATCGAGTCTTGCATGCAAAGCCAGTTTGTGAGAGGCTTCTTCCCTACGGACATGAGCAGGAGCAATGCCAGCCAAAGTTGGTAGATAAGCAGTAGGTGTGGGGCGGAGACACCCAGTGATGATGCGCAAGGTGTCGTTAATGCATACATCCATCTTTTTTGTGTTTCTGCTACGGTTCCACACAGCTGTGGCATATTTGGCTGAGCTGTAGACCAAGGCTAGTGCACTTGTACGCAAGGTTGATGCTCGGGCTCCCCATCCTGTTCCTGCAAGGCTTCTCAAGAAGTTATTTCTCGAGGTAACCTTGGCACGGAGTGACTCGATGTGGGGTCTGTAGGCCAACTGCCAGTCAAGTTTTACTCCAAGGTAAGTTGGGTTTGCAGTATAATATGGTAAAGGATTTCCGTTTAGCGAGACAGACATTTGACGCTGGGATTCCCGATTATTTAAATGCCTGCTATAAACAAGACACAGACAACCAGTTGTAGAGTGGTAGCTCCTCTTGCTCAGAGGGTAAGTAAAAGTGCTGGATTCGTTGGAGAGTCAAACCGGTTTGGCTTCAGTGCCTCTTCTTGGTGCTTAAAAATAGCCTACGCACATTTTTTTGCACATGTCGGATGTCTCTTCTTGTTCTTCTTTGTATTCGTTTGACAACATTTTATAACACAGCCTAAGTAGCGGCTTTCCTGCAACCAGGGTCGCAGATAAAAATTAACTTCAAATTAAAAAAATAGTTCAGAAATCTTAAATTGTCAACTTAGAGAATAATCTACGTTTAACGTGATTTCTTGAAGGAAGTGACTTGAATGCCGGTAAAACTGTTGGCCATAATTGATTGATAGAAGAGAAGCCATATAAAAGTGTATATAAAAGTGCCATATAAAAGATGCAATGATACTGTCGATGTTGGGATTAAAACAACTCAATAGAAGAAAAAAAAGTTTCTTTATAAATTAATTTACAAACAGTCCTATTTTGGCAGATTTATATCGTCTCTGCACGACCCATTTTCTGACCCTTCGCGACCCATGTTTGGGTCGCGACCCATACTTTGGGAACCACTGGCATTGAAATGAAAGAGAAATAAATTGCCAGCGATTAACCAGCTTAGTGGCTGAGTGGTTTCGCCTTCGGCTCTGGTGCTGGTAGATCTGAGATCGATTCCAGGTCGGGTCAAACCGAAGACTTGAAAAACGGTACCGAGTGTGTTCTATCCTGCATAGCGCAGTGAGAATGAATCGGGTAATAATGTGATAACATCGTAAACCTGATACAAATTAAAAATGAGCCCTGTCGCTAAAAGACCTTAGCTGTTGTAGAGCGACAATAAATAAAACCATAACATTATTATTATTGCCAGCGATCATGCTACGATACACATAGAAGCATACAAACTGGTATGGTAACCTAGTGGCAAGGGCGGACTGGAACTTCAAATTGGCCCTGCACTAAAAAGAAAAACCGAGTTAAATAATTTTATCGGCCAACATTGCGAAAGCAACTGCCCACAATTGTGATTAAGCGGCACATTTTGGCCAATAAGCACCCATTTCAGCATTTTACTAATTGGATGTCATTTTACTCACTGGTGGCATCCAGTTTAGATTAGGTGCTCCGACACAACTGATAGGATTAAGTTTTTCTATGTGACTTTCAGGGTCTGAAAGACACATATGAACAATTTTACATATAATAATTAGTAGTATGTACATTTTATTTCTTTCAGGCTAATACTTTACTGCAAGTAAAATTTCATACTCTACTTTGAAAACAACACCTTCCTTCTGAGACTATGGGGTTTAAATGTTATGTGCCTGGTTGCAAGGCTGGTTACTTCTCTACTATGAAAGTTGATACCACTAAAACAACATTATTTGGATTTACCAAAGATGCAGCATTACGAGAAAGTTGGGTTAAAGCTATTCCTCGTAAGGATTGGATTGTGTCAGATACACATAAAGTGTGTGCAAAACATTTCACGAAGAGGATTTTATACCGGTTTCTTCAGATATTTGCAAGAATAGACGTCTTGCCAGAGACACGCAAGAGTTAACACTTTGCTCCTCAAAGGGAGGCCGGATTTGGCCCCCCCCTCATATTTCCTTTAATTATTTGAAGCACAGTAACGCCATGCACTTGGTTTTTCTTGACTTTTCCTAAAATTGCCAGGCGGATCTGATGATATTAAATTTGATGCTAAAAGTTGTGTAGTTTTCTTGTAAATTCAAGATTTTGGTGAATTTTTGCTATTTCTAGCTAACTTCCAGCAAAGCGTGAAATGGATTACATTGCGATGACAAGCCATAAGCTCATAATTGCTTCGTGCATCGATATGCGCGAGCAGAGAGAAGCATTCTCTTGCTTTCTTTTGTTTGGTTTGACCTCAATAATACAAAGCGCGTTATTTCTTATGCTACAAAGAAAAGCCAGTGATCGCAAAGCTGTTAATTAGAAACAATAATAGCAAACGTTTTTTGCGTTATCAGCTCTACAAAGAAGAATAGCAATCCACGATCAAAATAGTAGACTATGGAGGCCACAAACTATTCAAAACAGTTGTTTCAAGCAGATAATATTCATTGACGAATAAAAAACGTTACAATAAGAAATCTTCTCTTGGATAAAGACACGAAAACTTGGTTTCGAAATAAACGTTCTATGGAAATGCTCTCATTGACAAAACTTGCAATTGAGGAAATGTATCACTGCAAATGCTTTTGGGAGAAGCCGGAGAAATAGCGTTTTTGCAAACAGTAATTGTGAGATACTCAAAATTATGAGATAGGCTTCATTTACACGTAGCAGCTAACTCGATGGCGTCCCTTCACTGATTTATGTCGCCTACTTGTTGTTATGTCCTGTATTTTTGTTTCACAGTGCACTGTGTTTTGTTCCAAAGAGCGCAAAATAAAGATGATAATGCTTCATCTACATTACAAAATATTTTGTAATGTAGGCCTACAAACAAAATGTACAATGTACACAATGTACATTACAAAATATTTTGTACTGTAGACGAGGCATAAAGTTAGGCGTCACATAAGACAAACAACAAATCAGCTTTCTTCATCATTGATTCAACATCTGAATACGTTGCGCCAATGTATAAGAGGCCGGCTATTGTGAAGACCCGCCATTTAGGCTATAAACGATCCGATTATACCAAAAGTGGGACAAACTAGTGGATCAAAGAATGAATAAACAATGCTGAGAAAACTAAATCTAAGTGACGAACAATACCGATGTCTTCATTTATCTTGGAAAAATGCTGCCCAAACTTATCAACAAAAAATACCGTAAATAACGGCAAGGATCCCGAAAGCAGAATTTGCTCAACTTTGGCATGAATTTAGTCAGACATCTAATAATTCCACACATACAATAACGGGCTCTCAACTGCTGTAAGATAACACGATGGTTCTGGTTCTGGGCGATTTGTGTAACAGTTTAGGGGAAGACACTACTTGAAATGATGCACCACACAAAAGATTTTCAATGAAGACTGAGTCTAAAAACCGGTGTGGATTGTGCTGCACAATGACTTCAAGTTCAGGACAGACAAGGCACAAAAATATCACGATAAAAATAAAGACCTTGTGGGAGATTTTCGAGAATCATAACACGATGCAAATACCAAAAACGCATGGTTTGCATGCTGCTCTAAGCTGGCCGGCAACCACAAAGGTAGACAATACAGGCAGTTTATAATTCGATAACAGCGCAATAAACATTATAAATACGTAAACCGACAATTTTCTTTTACAAACGTTTTACGTCTAATAGTAAATTTTCCCTCAACAATTTTTTGTGAAGCACTTGCAAACCACGGTTTTATAAAATAATTCATCATTATTATTTTTTACTTCTCGGATATTGTAAAACGTCATCAGCAAAATCACAAAAAAAATTTCATTACTTCAATGTAGTAGGCCTAAGAATTTCTTATAGAATTGTAGCCACGTTGTTTCAACAAAGAAGCCATTTTTTAGCAATATAGAGTTATAGAAAATAATTTGCAATCATGCAAATGGTTGGAAAGAATCTAGGAAGTCTTCTCACAATCTGGCACAAAATGATTATGTTTATTGTATCTCTGTAAAATGTTTTACGACAAACTTTGAAGCTTCGTTATAATCATTTTTATCTTTGAAGTCAAAAGTTATTTTTTTTTTTTTGGCCAGAAACATAATCACTGCCTTGCTGATGTTGTCGATATTACGCGTATTTTTAGTGCTTCAAACAATAAGGACCCAGTCAGCAATCCAGTCCTTTTACATTGATTCAACATTTGTAAACGTTAAATTTATGTAGATTTGCTGACTGTGGGTTATTTCACATTTCCTTTGTTTACGCACGTTCCTCAATTCGCTGTTGCATTATTTCGACGCTGGCGGCAATTCGCTGTTGCATTATTTCGAATTGATTGACACAATCTTCAATAAAAAGTGAGCTTCGAACTTAGCTTTGTTGATATAAATGCTGTATTTTTTGTGGATGTAATTTATGAGTCATGTTTATAAACACCCGTAAGCGAAATGACTTATGATGTGGCCTGCATGATATTTGTGATGCGACTTGACACAAATCCACAATTTCAAAAGCACCTAATTTGAACTTAGAAATTTCAGATAATTTCAACAACTTGTTCAACTGTCTTCTCTCTACTAAAAATATTCATACTACAAACTCAATTGTAGACCTAAATACACAAACGAAGATGTAAACAGCTATTCAAGCAGGCTAAGGTGTTACTTATGAGAAATTTGGTTCCATAAAACTAGAAGCTAGCCATGAGTTTGGGAATGCATTAGTTTAGGATAAAAATGTAAGACAACAAACGCAGTTTTGTTTTTTTTTCAAATTCGTGTAACAATGTTACTTTGATTGTAACTATTTTAGAATCAGTGAGTAGCTTACAATAAGATTTGCTCGCAAGTCGTAAATTCTAATCAATGCAATGATTCGGCACACCGCACACACACTTCGTGCGTTCGATCGAGCTCTTTGTTATTCAGAAGTTTGCATGAAATCGGATTAGCACGGTAATTAAATAGCGGCAAGTTAAATCAAAATTGTCGTTTTTGGGTACCTTTGCAAAAATTGAAATATCAAGTTTAACATATAAAATTTTAAAATAATGACTTTTCAAACTTATATACAAATGATTTGCTTTCACACCAGTGCAACTTCTGTTCAAATAGCATCAGCGGATAACACGTAACAGCTGATTGAATTTGATCCAAAAACGGCCCCCCCTTGAGCAGTTAACTTCCAAAAAAACGTTGAAAAGCAAAGGGTTAAAGCGCTTACGCATAAAGTCCACTGCTGTTTCAAAAGTATTTCCAGAATTGCCAGGATACATTTCGAAACCATCTTCTTCAGCCGTGCTACTTTTGTTAGTACTGCGCCAGCAAGGCGATATGTGGAAAATGAAAGAATCCGGCAGCAAAATCAGCGCTTGCTTCAGCAAGACGTTTTTGATAACTTTGCATCACTTACAGCCAAACTGAAAGATGCGCATCTTCATCTACCTTCTGGATTTGTAACTGTTTTTAAAGAAACCACAGTTGTCTTTCATTATGTAAAATATGCTGAGGATTTTGCAAGTGCCCCCAGCTGCTTGGATCTGTTATAGTGACTGAGAGCTTGAAAGTTGCTGCATTTGTTTCTTTGGCTGTAGTGCCACCACATTTGTATAGGCATTTTCTGCAGTCTCAATCATTGAAAACCACCTCTAAATTGGCGAATATTCTAGCTTTCTGCAAATCTATTATGGATAAACAAGGTTCTAAAAATACCAGCAATCGTATAAATTTTGTCAGCATTGCTGTATCTGCATTACAAAACTATCTATCAGCGGAGACACTGCCTGACTGCGGAGATAATGGCCATTCAGATGCATCACTAATTCTGTTTATATGTGAACAGCTTAACCTGCTTCTAATGGCAAAACAAGGACGCCGTTACTCCAGCAACTTAATAACTGTGTCTTACATTTGGCAGCTGACGAGCACTTCTTTGTACAAGATATTAAAGAATTTTTTTATTTTGCCTTCTATAAGACGACTTCAACAGCTTTCTGTTTCAAACACTGTGAATGGTGGACAAATTGATGTGCAGTACATAAAGCAACGCACTGCTTCCCTACGGAACGAAGAGCGAATTGTCACTTTGATGATAGATGAGGTTTATACAGTGCAAAGAATAGAGTACAGTAATGGAGCCTTTGTTGGACTTACTGAAGATGGGACTTCTGCAAAGACGGTTCTCACATTTATGGTGCAGTCAAAATGTGGAAAATATAAGGACAGGCCTCGAAATTCACGGCGGACACGGCGGACATGTCCGCCGTCACAGCATGTGATGTCCGCGGGAAGTACCCTCTAGATCGGTCATATTTGTCCGCCGAGAAATATCGCAGAAACTGGCGATACAAATCGTCATTGCATAGCACGAACAACTGTTGCAAGAATATAATTTGCGCTGGGAATGCGAAATTATCGCATTCCAAGCGCGCATCTAGAAAAAGTTAATACTGTATCTCTTATCTTCCATTCAAGCAGAAAAACTTTCGAATTTTACGTTGCTTCAACGATTGATGACATTGAATCAGCGTAACAGAGGTGAATTCTTAGCTAAGAATTGATGGGAGTACCGGTACTTCTACACTAATCACGCGCAACTTAGTTCAAGTCTTATGTCACAATGTCTGGCTTTGATCTCCGAGTAATATTGATAATGCAAGGTTGGTTACAAAGTTAGATTATAAGAGTATAGGCTACTACAGCAAGATGCCGCAAAACTTAAGTTTTGGTATTACAGTAAGAAAGAAGAGGCCCAGGGAAATTTCTGAAAGTGAGAATGAGGGCGATGAACCTACTACTAGGAATTTTAGTGGTGATAGACGCATATATTAAAGGAACAACAAATGTAAGGATTAGCTCTGTCAAAGATCACAACACATCGTTTACCCCAAGCCATCAATTTCCAGTCATCAAGGCCATCGACAATATGAGTGACAAAAAAAAAAATCAAAATTAAGAGGTTGTTTAAAATCGCATATTTTATCGCTAAAGAAGAGCTCGCATTTACGCTTTTCCCTCAACTAGCCGGTCTGGAGAAAAGACACGGAAAAGATCTCGGTATCACGTATCTTAACGACAAGCAGTGATCTCGTGGAGATTGGCGCACGTCTTTGAAGATCGATGTTATTGAAGCTCTAATCATGCGCATATGTTTGAATGGCCTTGACTGCGCTGATTATAACTCCGAGCCTGCCGTGGTCTCGTGGAATACTGATACCGGTACTATTTTGGAGAGGCGACCGCATCACGGAGAGGGGAAAAAATAATTGTGCTTTTTCTAATGTTTTGTTTATTCTTTTCGTCACTTTCGCTCACATAACACGCAAAAATAAACCTAAAGAAAAAAGCCTAGTGAAACTTTGCACATCAGAAAATAGTAGCGTTACGCGTTAGTGTAGAAGTTTTGCGACTTGTGCCCAGAGCATTGTGACGCAAGAAGCCACACGACCTCGTTCGGTGGAAGTTAATCAGTTATGCGGCTGATTATTTTTTTTATTATTTATTTGCATCAGACACAAAAAGTCCATAGAATTTAAATTTTTAACAATCATCATATTATCATCATCATCATATTTAGTAGCTACACGGCGTCAAGCGCACGTTGTTGGTCTGATGAAAGCCTTTCAGAGTGACTTCGCTGAAATTTTAAAAAGCCTAAACTGTAGCTATGGTTCTCAAATGGCGAAGACTTATCAAGATAAAGGGATTAAGAATGACGATCGACGTTAAAACTGGTGTGTCCGCCGTAAGACTTAATTTGTCCGCCGAGATAGCTGCTCAGACCGGACACGTTTGTCCGCCGTCAACAAAAACGAATTTCGAGGCCTGTAAGGATGTCATCTGCTTGATACCTGTCAACAAATTGGACACTAAGTTGCAGCGCTTCTGGTTCAACAAGATAATGGTGGCACTGCATGACATTTTGGTCGTGATAGCTGTATCTGTTGACAATCATGTTTGTAATAGGTATGTAAATTAATTAGGCCTACTGTATATATAATAGTTAATAATATAATAGGTACATTAACTTTGTTGGTTGAACTACAATGCATGTGAATTAAGTAGACTAGACCAGTGGACAACATTAAAATATTATCAAATATCCTCTATGGTATGAACTTTTGAACGGGTAATTCCATCTTTGATTTAGATTTTTTTTTAATTTGACATTAAATATGTGCCATAATTGTTTGATTTTTTGAACAAGGAAAAAAATTAAGATTTCTATTGTATGGTTTTTGCGGATGCTAAATTGTTGCGGCAGTTTTATTTTTTCTACAACTTCCTCAATTGTTATGTACCGTATAGTAGCCTATAGTACCAATATAACCGTAATAGTTGTGCTTTGCTGCTATTTTACAGTATATTATTTGTTTGAACAATCTGTCATGGGTTGTATTAATTAGACTGTCACAATTTACTAGTGCTGTTGATAAAGTACCGTTACTAAATGGAAAATGGTAGGAGGGTGCACATTTTAAAGATACATGTAATGTAACATCTAACCATCAATGGTTGGATGCATCCGTCGTCGCATGGTGTATACCTTGACTGGTAAGAAACAGTGGTTGTGGAGCACTAATTGCAATTCATTTGTTTTAGGAAGATGTTCATGGACTTGTGTGGAGGCAAACTTTCACACAGTATTGTCCACCCAACAAAGCCGGACGAACGCCTCTTTCTACTTTTTGATTTTACCCACAATTTCAAAAACATATTCAACAATTTTGTCAACAAAAATCGCACGCATATTCCTACTGCTGGTCATGAGAACATTCTTGGAGAAATCTGCACACCACTGTTTGATCACGTGAAAAGATTGTATTCTATAGAAGAGCACAAAACATTAAAGATTGCTCACACACTGAAAAAAGCATCTTTAAATCCAAGCAATCTTGCAAAGATGCGCCTGCCACACTGTCAAGTAACCGTAAAATTCGCAAATTGACAGGAAAAGGTTCTGTTAGAAAAGAATCTTTGTAATGCCTTTTGTTGTTTTCTGTTTTATTTTTGTATGTTGGAAGAATTTTTGGCTGTAGCGCCTGTTTTGAAAGTTATAAGCTTTCGATTTCTTGCAGTAAGTTGTCTACTGCTGGTCTACTTATGCTGTTTATTGACAAGAGGTTCATCCTCTGATGTTTCTACATACTTTACTTTTGTCGCGTCTTACCCCTACCTGGTATTTTTTGAACATTTTTTTGTCTAAATATTCCCCGATAAACTTCAAACAAAGTCAGAAGATATCAGCTTCTTGCATGAACCGTTTTTACGTGGTAAAACATTTATCGCAAAAGGAGGGCCAGTATGCGCGCCGGGTGGGTAGCCTATGTATTAACCTCCGATGAACCTTTTATGTTTTACCAATTTACAACGTCCAGGCTGCTATTATTATGCGTTTAATATACTTTTGTGTTGCTTTGTGAAGCACCATAGAGCTACCATAAATGCTGTGTTTTCCACTGTGTAGATCTGGTTGCAATACTGCATGACATCATTGACTTAGGATCTATGCTGTGATATCCATTTGTTTAGTCACGGTTATTGTCCTACTACTATGCTTAGTACTGGCATGATTTACCTATACCAGTATCAAGTTATTGATGCCTTTTGTTTTTGGTGTATAAAACGTCTTAGTTTTTGTTTACCATACTGTCACTTGTCAGGTTTGGTAGTTTATCAAGCATGAATCTTGCTTTGTTGGGTTTAATGTTGTTAAGAAACTGATCTTTTTAAGATCTTCTTACGTTGATTTAACGTTTAGTGACATTGAATTGATGGGAAATATGACGATTAGCTGTTAGGTTTGTATAGCGTACACTTCTGAAACATAGATCAAGCTTTACTGCAAGCTATACTGTACATGGATTTCATTGTACATATTAAATTTTACGTTGAAATTACGAAAATAAACGTTTAATTAACGTTGATATAAGTCTAATTTGTATTCACCTGGTGACCATTATGCTCAAAACCAGGTGTAGAAGAAAGAATTGCTTTGGTTTTACTCAAATACTATTTTGACTAAGTAGGACTACTAATGACAGGGCAAAAAAAGCTTTCGCGTCCGCCTGTGCATGAAACTGTATTCTTCAGATAGCACAGCTCGAGAAATGCAACTTTACAGAAGAATTGTTGGATATGCTGAAGAATTGTTGGATAGGACTGAAGAATTGTTGGATATGCTAGAGATGAGAGAGACCATAGACCAACTGGCAAGGGCAAATGGAGTAAGATGGTATGGACATGTGATAAGGAGGGAGGAAGGAAGTTTTCTTAGAAAGGCACTAGATCTAAAGGTGGATGGGAAGAGGAAACGCGGTCGTCCAAGAAGAACGTGGAAACAACAAGTGAAGGATGAGTTTAAAAAAGTCGGACTGAAGGAGGAAGATGCAAGGGACAGGGTGAAATGGAGAAAAGGGATTAAGACAATTGCTGCGCGGAAACAATCGGCCACCCCCACTAGTGGAGAACAAACCGACGATGGATTATGATGATGATGATGACAGAAACTTTTTACAGAAAAATAGTTCAAAATTAGAATTACCGCCCTCTAGTGGTAATATTTTGAAAAAATATTCCTAAAATCAAATTCCTTACCCACGAAAATGGGGGGTGCATGCAAGTTTCATAACAATATGATCAGTGGTTTTTAAGATATTTTAATGTTTCTTTTCACCTCTAGGGGCAGTATTGTGAAAAAATTAGTGACAAAACTTGAATATTTTTTGATATAGCCTACTTACGACATTTCTCCAAATTTTTTTTTAACAATTTAGAACATCATTTATACACTGCCCTGTAGTGGGAAAAAAACATGAAAAAATTCAAAAATAGGCCTCAAAATGGCCTCGGCGGTGGAGGTAAACGTCGATGAAAATTTATGAAACTTCATATTTGTGGTCTACTGATCTAAACACAGTAGCCTACCACAAAAAAGGTAAGCCAAATCCGAGAGGGTCGGGGCGCCTACAACACCCTAGGGTCCATGAAGGTCCAATGGAAATCTTAGTGTATAATTTCAAAAATGGAATAAATTTTTCAAAAGAAAAGAGATTAATAAGTTCAAACAAAGCTGATGATTTTTAGTTTGGTGTTTGCAGATAATTGTTATCGCATTGCACTGTTTTTTGTCACACTCACATACGTTTATTACGTCACTTTCCACATTGTTGTTTTTGCCGCTATTTGAACATTGCAAAATTTTATCAGTTGCAGCAGGGTTACCAGATTGGCCTTTTTAAGGCCAAATTTCTCGAATTTGGCTTTTTTTAGAGTCTGTTGGCCTTAGAAATTTTACATTTGGCCTTTTTCTAGATTTGGCCTTTTTTTTAAATTATTTTTCAAAATGTATAGGCCTAATAATCAATATTTTCCATATATCGTAACCTTACCAGATGAAAACCATATTCACCATTGTTCAATGCATGTTCTATAGGCCTACTGTCTTGTTCAATACTCGTAATGTGACGCCGGCGCCGAGTCAGTCTGCGCTCATTCTCTAAGCCAGCTAGTGGTGCCAGATGTCACCACTGCAGCGGATTAAAACTCATCCTCTACAGTTCTTTTATACAATTGTTATTCTTCGGGCTACTTTCAGAAATATTTTTTCTACAATTTATTAAAATCCGCTATCAATAAATATGAATAGCCTATAATAGATATTACTTTGATAGAAACAGGTAAATATCCATTTGGCCTTTTTTACCGTTCCATCGCTTTAAAAAAAATGTCAAAAACCAACCGTTAGGCTACATGGATATACAATATACATGCCAACATGCGTACCTTAAGTGCTCATTACAAAGGATAACGTACCTTTACAGTACGGTACTGAATAGTGTATATCATCGTATCGTACTTCTTAATCTTTGTTCTCTTCAATAGTATCAAATTGTCCTGTTTTTGTATGTTCTACATAATAATTGTTGCAATTCGGTGGTGGTATTCAAGTTTATTCCCGTTATTTCAGGAAAGCTTTCGCAAGTGCTGTAGCCTATTCTAGCACACAATCACATATTAGTGGTTGGTTAATTGTTGGTCGCTGGTTTGAGTCTTCAACCTCGGCTTACTCAGTCTGAGAATGGAGATTCAAACCAAAAGCAGAACTTTGTTTCTCAATCTCAGTGGCAAACCTTTTTTATTCATTGAAGTAGTGTGCCTGCCTCTGCACATTATAGTGTGTATGAATGTGTAGTTAGATTTACTGTTATGGGGTGCTGACTGACTAGATGACTGCATGTGGTCTTTCGCTACCATCCTGATTGCGCCATAATCTAACCAACAGTTGTACAATGCATTGTTTTGACAATTACATTTACTCTGCTTGTTTGTTAATATATGGTACTGTTGAAACAAAATAACTTGACTTGACTTATCTAATATTTTCCTTGTTTGGCCCATTTTTGTATTGCTGATATTCAAAAAAAAATCCAAGCTCGGATTCTGGCACATTGAGTCACGACTTACAATGCTTATTGGAAGTGGCTATTTTTCCACACTTAATGCCATGGTTACAATCAGGTGTTGCCAGAGTTAGGATTAAAGTTAGGAAGGGTTAAGTTAAGGGTTAGAGTTGCCCAGGACTAAAACAAATTTCCAAAATACAAGTTTTTGTTATCAACAGCTTTAAATTTTTCTCAAATTAAGGCAAAATTCCTTATCTGGCAATACTGTTGAGGCTATTATTACACTATATAGTGTAAATATAGCCACAGCCATGCTTATTTTATCTTGTTTGAGTTTGGCTTATTTTTGGCCTTTTTTCTACCTATTTGGCCTCAAGTTGGCCTCTTTTTTTGGTGAATTTGGCCTTTTTTGCAAATTTCAATCTGGCAACCCTGAGTTGCAGGCTTGCAGCTAAGCTATTTAGACGCAGTGAATGGCGTACCTATGCAAAATGACGCCCATGGCAAAGTTTAAATGTGCGCCATTTTTAACAATGTAAGTTAAATATCGCATACAAGTGTTTTATGAATAAATCACGATGAAAATAAATGTGTTAATGCCGTTTTATTATGTTCAAATGCAGTACGGTAACGTGAGATTGTTTCGTCGTGCAAGTTTTGGTTTGTCTGCGGAGCTAATCAATTTGATAGAATGTTGCGCTTTGTGCCTTCTTTCCAAGCTATTTCCGACATAAAAACTAGCTAATGCGGCTTCCCTTTCTATTTCATCTGACGATGTATACTGTAGCAGTGTAGCCTACTACCAAGTGAAGTATTGGACATAATCGGACATAAGTTTGGTATGACCTTCTAGTTACTACTGTTTGCAAATATCGTTGGTTTGTCGTATGCACTAACGTACGCAGGGGGGCATTAGGCCATGCCCTCCCCCTTTAAAAATGTTTTAGTAGTTAACGACGTAGATTAAGGCATTTAATATGTTTTAGATTGCACTGTCAAAGCAATTAACAATGTTGTTCTATAGACTAAGCCAGTGGTTCTCAACAGGGACGGTAGGCTACCGCCCTCCAGGGGACGTTTTGATTTTGCAGGGGGGGGCGGTATGATTACCTCGGTTTAAGGGAGGCGTTTTGATCATTTGGGGGCATTCTGGTTTATCCCATCTACAGACCAGCGTAACGATGTCGTCACATCATTGTCTGGAAAATCTACTCTACATGCTCGCACGATAGCCAAACAATTTCTCTTACACCAGGGTGGTCCAAGACTGCAAACATGAAGGGCCACATTAGGGTCTGAGAAATACTTCACGGGCCGCATAGTGAGAAACTTACTGTTCGCAGGCTATAAACATTAACAAATCTTGTCGCTGACAAAATACAGTTGCAGTGAAAGGACTGAGTTTTCTGTTCTGATCGACCTAATGTTTTGCTGCACACCTAACTCACTTTTTAATCTCTGCTTGCGACTCAAAAAGGAATTTTCAGCCAGTAAAAGATACGATACATAACACGTCAACAAATTAGCAAACCAAAACAATTTATTGTTTTTTGCTTTTGCATATAGTGTCGATCCCTGGTTTAAATTCAGTGGTCGACAGACGTAAGATGGCATCCAGGGTTTCATCAGCCATTCTGTTCCGTGTGTCGCTTTTTAATCGCTTCATAACGGAGAAAGTGCCTTCATAACGGAGAAAGTGCTAGCAACAAAAGCAAAATATCAACGCACGTTTGTGTCGTCACAAGCCGACATTGTTCCCTCATAGTTACCCATTGACCCGATCATGCGCGACTTATTTAGGGTTGTGGCAAATGTAATATATTTATAAAACGTAGGTGTATTTTTAAACCTTAGATTTAGCACTGATAATTCCGGCATGCACAAAGTGTTCGCGGGCCGCATGCGGCCCGCGTGCCAGGGTTTGGACCACCCTGTCTTACACCATCGTCACATTTGATTGACCAACCGTTTTGTTCACAAACGCTCATCATCATTTTGTTCCTTCCTCGTCTGGAGGGTTGGATACAATGCGCCATTGTTCTCGACCATGAGCTGTGCGTACTGCACATTCATAAGTTAATTTTGTCCATTTTGTGATGTTTGTTGTCCAAATCATTCTTGGTCTGCCTTTACTTCTTTTACCGTTTATCTTCCCTTCTATTAATGATCTTTGTAATGAATTTTGCCTTATTGTGTGTCCGAAATACTTCAATTTTCTTCTTTTGACTGTTTGTAAGAGCATTTTGCTTGAATTGAATTTGGAGAGTACTTCATCGTTAGTGATTTTTTGTTTCCATGAAATTTTTAACATTTGCCTGTATGTCCAGAGCTCGAAGGCATCGATCCGTTTCTCCATTTTTTGTGATATTGTCCAAGTTTCAGAACTGTATAATAGGGTCGACCAGATATAGCATTTTAAGATCCTGAGACGAGTTGATAAATTTAAACGTTGATTGGTTAAAATATTTTTCATTTTTCCAAATGTAGTTCTTGCAATTTCTATCCGTCTAAGAATTTCATGGTCACACCTCCCATCTTCAGTTATTAAATGACCAAGATATGAAAAAGATTTTACTTTTTGTATAATTTTATTGTCAATTATAATTTGGAGTACTGTGGTGTCTGGTGATTTTGAGATTATCATTGATTTGGTCTTTTTAGCGTTAATTTTCATATTAAATTCTTTACCAATTGAGTTAACATTGTCCAATATTTCTTGAAGATCTTCTTGTGATTCAGCCAACAGAACAGTATCATCAGCATAGCGTAAATTTGTTACATTCAAGCCACCAACTTTTACTCCTTTCATATCATCAATGTATCGAAAAATCATTTCTGTATATAAATTAAAAAGACATGGAGAAAGTACACATCCTTGGCGTACTCCACGCTTGATATCAATCCCTTTAGATAAATCTTTTTCCATGCGAATAAATGCTTTTTGATTCCAGTACAAATTAATAATAAAACGTAAGTCTTTGCCATTCATACCAATATTGGACAAACAATGAATCAGTTTCTCATGGTTAACTCTATCAAATGCTTTCTGATAATCAATAAAACATGCATATACATCTTTATTTACTGCATTGTAACTCTCACAAATTGTTCTGAAGTTAAGTATACCCTCTCGTGTTCCTTTACCAGTTATAAATCCACTTTGCGTCATGCTAACCTCATTCTCAATAGATTTTCGATTTCTTAATAAAATTATTCTCAACAAAATTTTCAGTACATGACTGATCAAACTTAATGTTCTAAAGTCACTGCAGTTCTTTGCTTTGGATTTCTTTGGTAGTCTGACAAAAACAGTTTCATTCATTTCTTTAGGTATAAATCCAGTCATATATATTTCATTACATAATTTGTGTATGCGTTTTAAACTTATGCCATTGAGTGCTTTTAGCATTTCTGGATAAATGTTATCCTTTCCTGCAGCTTTATTACATTTCAGATCTTGAATGGCTTTCTCAACTTCAGATATCAATACTTCTTCTCCTTCGTTATTGGTAATTTCAGGCATACATGTTCTATCATCATCATATAATTCTGTTACATACTCTTCCCATCTACTCTTTATATCCTCTTCCTGAAATAACATTTTTCCTCCACTATCCATGATGCAGCTGTTTGCTTGTTCAACTTTCTTCAAACATGTTAGTTGTTTAACTTTATTGTGTAATTCAAGTGACTTATGAGATGCTTCTAGATGTTCTATTTCACTGCATTGAGTTTCCCACCACCTTTGTTTAGCATCTTTGCATAATTGGGATATTTCCTTATTTAAAGCTTTATATTTCTTGTGATTATTGAATTTGTTTTTCTTTCTCTGTTGCATTAAGTCAAGTATCTTCTCAGTAATCCAAGGCTGTTTAATATTTTTCCTCTTTGATGGTAGAATATTGGCAGCTGCATCATTTAAGGTTTCTTTAATTTCATTCCAACTTCTATCTATAGTTTCTTGTGTGATTACTTGAGGAATTTCTGTTTGCTGTAATAATTCAAATTTATTGTTTACTGTAATACTGAATTTTTCTCGATATTGTTCATTTTTAAGCATGTTCATGTCCATATGTTCTGACATATTTGTTCTTTTCACTCTTTTTAGCTTTATTTGGATTTTCATAACAACTGGATTGTGGTCAGACATTATGTCACATCCTGGATACGTTTTAACTTGTCTTACTGCATTTCTGAACCTATGGTTTATCATAACATAGTCAATTTGATTCCGAAATTGATAACCTGGACTTTGCCATGTATACAACCGCCTAGCAGGATGTTGAAAAAGAGTGTTCGCTATTACTAAATCATTAAGTTTACAAAACTCCAGCAACCTTCTTCCACGTTCATTTAAATTGCCAAATCCATAACGACCAGTTGTGGGATATTCATGATGATCACCCACTATTGCATTAAAATCGCCCATTACTATATTAACTTCTCCACTTTTAGTATATTTAAGTACATCCTTTATTGACTCATAAAACAACTCAATCTCTTCATCGGTATGTTCTTGGGTTGGTGCATAGATTTGTAATATATTTACATTAAATGGTGCTGCAGACAATTTAATCATCATAACTCTGTTAGAAATTGGCCAAAATCCAATGACTGAGTTAGCTATTTCTTTTTTCATTATCATACCGACGCCGTACATATGCTGTTCTCCTCCTGAATATACAAAAACAAATCTATCTTCTGTCACTTTACCATCACCTATCCATCTAGTTTCACTTATCCCAATTAAATCAAAGTTCATGACCGACATCTCTTGTTTTAAATTTTCGTATCGACCTGCTTTATAAAGGGTTCTTACATTCCATGTTCCTATCTTGAGTGCCCTTTTTCTAGTATTCAGCAGTCTACCATCAGACTTATGCCTTCCAGAGGGATTTGGGCATAAGCCATCATCACGAGCAGCTGTGCACATAGAAGAGGTTCCTCCTTCCCTGTAGCTTTTAGGGGACTTCACAGCAGGGGGCCCTGATCAGTCTCCATGACTCATTTTCGTTTTAATAGCTAACATTGTTTACTATGGAATATATACTTGGTAAGGCTCCAATCTTTTCCAAGGTGACCAGCCACTGTACTCTAAACGTCAAAAGTGTGCCTAAACGGGTCACATCGTTTTGCTATCATGCCTTCCAAGCCATTGACTACTTATGGTTCTTCTGCCTTTTCAGCCATTCTAGACTTTATGCACTTAAAGGGATTGACTTCCCTGCCATGTTAAAGCTGTTCTAACATGCGCCTCATTTAGTTTAGCCAGCATTATGCCGTTACCAGGGTGTGGCCGTTGGTGTGCATTACCAACTTCGTGGAGCCATAAATGAGACTTGGGGTTTATATGAAGGACCAATGTTACCATTACTCTCATATGAGAAAATGGAAGAACTAGAGGTGCTACTTTTCACACAAACCCCCATAAACCCCCACAAACGCTATCTATTTATAATTTAAATTCAGTAATTTTTCAGTATATCACAAAATCTGGTGAGTTCCATTATGACGTAACAACTACTACTAGTATACTGTTTTCACGCTCGTAAATATATATTTGTTTTTTGTAAATAATCGTTTTTGTTGGGGGGCGGTAAAATATCGCCAGTTTATAAAGGGAGCGTTGGGCCAAAAAAGGTTGAGAAACACTGGACTAAGCCAATACGAAATACATGGCCCAATCCACCTACCCCACCCCAGGTAGGCCAATGTAGAATAGCGTTCTGTACGCCTATTATAGTGAGAAAAAAATGGATAAAGTCTAAACTAAAACCATACTGGGATATTAAGAAGACGTCTGGGATATCAATGGCCAGTGGCGTAGTCAAGGGGGGGTTTGGGGGTTACAACCCCCCTTTGGCACGCGTGTGACGTCACGATATTGAGAATCATGCTTTCAGTCTCTTTATGCTTGGGAATGATGCTTTCAGTCTAAAAAAAACTTGCCTAATTTTAAACAAAACTGCATTAAAAGAGCGAGTTTTGCCAATACCAAACATTCAAACATCTCAGCCAGGAATCAGCAACAAGAAAACATAGAGACTTAGCTTTATTTCCGAAAAATGCCGAAGAAAACATGATCTTATCCTTTTGCTATGCCACCTGACAGCACCATTTTACAGGAATATTCATACCCACATTTTTGTTGAAAATGCTCTCAGAATGCACCAAATTCATAGTAATTTTTCAAAATTTTCTGGGGGAGGCCTCCCAGACCCCCCGCCGCTGGGTTTCCTCTTAGACGAAAACGCCGTCGGGATTCGCCCGCCGGTCGTCAACACCCCCCTTTCAAAATCCCTGGCTACGCTACTGTCAATGGTCCCCCCCTTGAGAAAATCCTGCGTACGCCACTGGTCGTATGTATCGTTAATGTCAATTGTTTGCTATAGTGTCTCATACTGGTCACGTTTCAAATATAGATTAGGCCCTACCGCTACAAACCAACTAAAGCGCGTCGATCTACTTGTCTCTCAAACAAAGGGTTTAACAAACCATGACAAAATTTTCCACACGTTGGGCCACACATAGATCTATTTGGAACAGTTTTAATTACTTTGATAAATCCGGTGACAAAGCAGCATTATTGAAACATTATGCGAAACTCCACAATATTGAACTCAAAAAGAAACCAGCTCTGGCAGACTGCTTTGTCGTTACTTTCGCCGAACAACCCAGCAAACATTATTTAGACATCGCTGAAGATAAATGGTTACATACAATCAAAGCCACCATAAACATACAGAAATTGATTCGACCAACCACTTAAATCCCATGTCATAAGCAACCTCCGACCCCTGTGGTGTAGATTCTTCAACTTTGCCCATTTAAACGTATTCTTTTTTGACGCTTTGTCTATGTAAGCTTATAGGAATGGACTGAAATTAAATTGCGTTTTTCTTTGTATTCGTCTTGTTGAACTGTTGTAATTTACTAGATGGATGCCCATTTACACTTATTCTTTATTGACGCTTTATCGATATAAACTTACGGCAATGGACTGAAACTAAATTGCGTTTTTTCTTTGTATTCGCCTTCTTAAACTGTTGTAATTTACTAGACGGATGATCAGGTTAATGTATTTCTTGAATTTTGTACCAGTATATTGTTGGAAATCGTGGAGAACACCAGTTAAGATTTAGGCTTGCAGGTTTTGATGTTAATATTATGTAACCACCTATTTAAAATATAATTTTTATGCGTGTTGATAACATCGGAGTTTGCTTTATTTGTTCGTTTTACGTATTTTTCAAAATTTCTTCTTTTTTTACATGTGCTAGCTGAAGATGCTATTACTATAGCGAAATCGATTCTTAACTTAATAAATTACACTAAGAGGTTAGATTGTTGTGCAAGTGCCAGCATTTGATGAATGCAAATTAACGGTACCATTGTATAAAATATTCATAAGGACTACAACATCTGAGATTGGGATATATAGGCTACGTTATATAGATTATAGGATATATAATCTACCAAAACGCGCTAGTTCTTATGCTTGACCCGCCATCTCCTAGACTGCTCCAAAATCAGCAAGAGAAAAGTCGAGACAGGCAGATCAGCTTGAGGCAGCCAATAACCTTTAATTTACATCCACAGATCACCATCTACCGCGGTGGGTCCCTTCGGTCGTAGTGAGTCCCTCGCCTCCCTGGTAGGTATCTTCCATGTAAGTATGGTGTGCCTGCTGAGTGTTTGGGTGTGTGGACGGCTCCCGGAGCGGACGCACTAATGATGAGACAGGAAACAAATCCATTTCATATGGAAAATTGTAAACCTGCAAGATGTAGTGGTATCCATCTTAAACTTTGAACGTTGCGCAAAAAATGAAAAAAAAAAAAATATATATACATGTTGGCATTTTCTATTTTCATGCTCTAAACATGACAATCCTCACCACATAACTTAGAATCTCTACTGTTATCTTTGTCCATCATGCTCCTTTTTTCTGTTGCCTCATTGTTTCTATCATTATTCGCAGGTTTACCGGAAGTCGCTTTCTCTTCGCCTTGTGGTGCATTATCTTGTGAAGAACCTGCTTGACTTTTCAGCTTCTGCTGCTTGCAACTTTCGTCTCTTTCGCCCTTCAGCCCCACTTTCCTTTTTCTTTGTATTGGTTTGTTTTATGGTTTGCTTTTATAATTATTTGGAATTAAAAATGGAAAGTAAAAGTTAAGTTAAGAAAATAGGCTTGGTCTATAATTATAATATACAGGCCTACATGGACAAAGTGTTTTCATAGTCATTTACGTATAGGCCTACTTAAAACTCATCTCTATAGATGGCTGTCGGCTGCGGAGCCGAGTGGTGAGAGCCCTGGAGCGGCAATCGAAAGGGCGCCGGTTCGACACCGCTCAAGAGACTACGGCTGTGTCTTTGGCAGGACACTTAGGGTCGAATGCACCAACAGTGATTAAACTGCAATTGACTTAATCTTGAATTAAACTACAATTAAGTGAGACTTTCGTATGCACCAACACCAAGGGCTGTTTAATCCATGATCAAACTGTGATTAACTAGGCGAGTTAAGTAACAGAGTTAATACAGCTCCAGAGTAGGTTTAAAGCTTGATTAACTTACCAGAAAAGGTTTCTAGTACTGGTATTGTATAAGCTCTTGGTAATTGCAACATCAGGCTGCACCTTCTGAACTAGGGAAGGTGTGATGTGTGGGTGGATTAGAATGACCAAAATGTAATTGTAAAGGGTTCTTCACTTTTCATGGACAGCAACTGATTTAAAATTGTACCATAGTTGAGATTATGGGTTGCTTACCAAAATTTGGCTATTGTAGCCAGGGGCGCCGGAACAATTTTTGACTGGGGGGGGGCAAGATTATGAAAAAAGGGCATTTTTGCTCCTGAAAGGCACATTTTTTTTTAAGTTTTAACATAAGATATAGCGATAATGCTCATCTATCAGTTTACTATCGAGTAATGATGCAAGCAGTGGCGTAGCCAAATCAACTTGGGGTTACAACATGCGGTTGGGGGTTACAACCCCCCTCCTCTTTGGCACGAGTGTGACGTCACGATATTGAGAATGATGCTTTCAGTCTAAAAAAAATTGCCTAATTTTAAACAAAATTGCATTAAAAGAGCAAGTTTTGCCAATACCAAACATCTCAGCCAGGAATTAGCAACAAGAAAACATAGAGACTTTAGCTTTATTTCCGAAAAATGCCGAAGAAAACATGATCTTATCCTTTTGCTATGCCACCAGACACCACCATTTTACAGGAATATTTGTAGCCTAACCACATTTTTGTTGAAAATGCTCTCAGAATGCACCAAATTCATAGTAATTTTTCAAATTTTTTTGGGGGAGGCCCCCCAGACCCCCCACCGCTGGGTCGTCAAAACCCCCCCTTTCAAAATTCCTGGCTACGCTACTGGATGCAAGTGTCCGGTATACAAAGAAGGGCATCATGCTATGTTATAATGATGTAACCTACTGTGTTGCAGAATATTGTGCCGTGAATATTAGTTTGAGGCAAAAATGGAAGGTCATAATTAGGTTAAAAGCGAATAGCAGAAATTGTTATATTGCAATATGTGCAGTAGGGTGCAGTGAAAAAAGAAAATTTTGATTGCATATTGCATAGCCTAATGCAAGGCTACTCAACTGGCGGACCGCGGGCCGAATCCGGACCTTCTGGAGTTCTGGGTGTTGGTGGACCTTGAGCTTTTGGAAGAGTAACTTTATTGCCACGTTCCAGGGCTTCCTTAAACAGATTTCTACTCGGAGGAAGCAATTTTTACTGTGATTATTCTAGTTGCTGGGGTGCTTTGACTCCCAGACTCCCCAAAACTTTCTCAGAAATCCAATTCGAGTTACATTTTACCTAAAAAACGTGGTTTGGTACAGATAATTTAACTTTCGTGGTTGCGTGTGAAATAACTTATTCACCGGACCGCTAAAAATATTCAACTTATCAAACTGGACCTTTGGATTAGATGAGTAACCCTGGGCCTGGCCTAATGCATAATTATGATTCATTTGAAAGTACTAATTCGAATCATAACGTTTTAAACTCTTTGTTGAAATTGTGGGAAGGAATATAATCTGTCCAGCTCGAACATAAATGAAGTAAGGTGCTCAAGAAAGATTCCACCGATGCTCTTCAAATCAAATTCTTCTTCTTCCAAAAATGCGTTTAAAGCAGGAAAAGCAGCTATCTTTCCACTTTCCATTCGATGCATGCACATTTTCATTTTACCTTTAAATGCGACAATGTCTTCCGATACATCCAAAAAAAAATTATTTCTTCCCTGCATGGTAGTGTTCAGTCAGCTCTCTGTCTACCGAAAAAAAAAATGAAAGTTTTACCGTTGGGGTCCATTGGACCCCAAATTTCAAAGTACTTGTTTTGGACAAAAAAAAATCAGCTCCGATAATGAAATGAAAGCTCAGTAGGAAAAAACGTAACAGACTACAAAAATCATAACTTATAAACGCTTTAGAAAAACCAAAAATACTCGAAACTTAACAAAGAAGTCATACAGTAGCCCATGCACAAACCAAACTGATAAGGAATTGGCCTATTTTTGAGCAATGCTCAAACTATTGAGAGATTTGGCTAAAAAGCGAATATTAGGCCTACATATTAGTTCACAAGAAATATTGTGAGTTTATATATTATCGCAATTCATTGCAAATGAATTGCGAATGTTCTCGGCAAACGTTGAGTTTGTAAGTAGTAAAGAATTGTCTGCATTTTTGGTCTTTCGCAAAGATAGCATCTCGCCTTATTTGATTTTGGCGTTTGATCTTCAACAGCAGCTGTTTCTTTTATTTTGTTGCGGATTTAGATGACTGTCTTGTTGATATTGAAGTCGAAACTGGTAATCCAGCAAGCTCTTTTCCTAGTTGGATCTAAAATTTTCTTCTCTTTCATGCATGCATGCTTCAATCTTGTGCTGCTATTTTCGCCTTGCAATAATTGATGCCATATCACAAAAGCATTGACAGTACTGAGTGATATCGATCATGTTGTAAAATAGAGCTATCGGCTATCTTCTCGTCATTCTTTTGGAAGTTCTGTCAATAGTGTCGACTCCTCTTTTAGTGCTGTTGTAATACAAGATTACTTCGAATGCAGCAGGCTTGGGGTCCGTTGGACCCCACGGTACAAGATGCTATTATTTTTTTCTATGCTACCAACTTTTGTTTGAGATCAATAATTGTTATGTTGTCCAAAAGATCAAGCAAAGCTGTGAAAAGTCAAAGTATATCAATATCGCATCTGCTATATGTCCTGAGAAATTGCAGAGCGAAATTTGTTTTGGGGTCCATTGGACCCCATGGTAGACAGAGGATTAAATGGCTGAAAAAATCAGATAACAGCAATTTGGCAATCCACTCGTCGCTGAATCGCTTGGCAAGTTTATGATTCTGCTCTTTTAAAAAAGCACCGATTTCATTGCGTAGGCTAGCCACTCTCTGTAACACTTTTCCGCGTGACAGCCAACGGATGTTCGAATGAAATAAAAGCCCAGTGTGCGAATATGCGTAATTAAACAAACAATTCCGTTGAGTTACGTCAGAGTTGCATTAAAACACCTATTGCTTACATATATGATCTTAGTTGATGTGCTCGCGGACTCACCCAGAGCCTTCCGCGGACTCATTTGAGTCCGCGGACTCGGGTTGGGAAACACTGGGTTAGGCCTACTTATTTTTGGTCATCAACGCTCTTACTAGTAGGTTACTGTAGTCTTAACTGGATTTTTGGAAACAAACTGGGTGTAGAAATTGTAAGTAGCCTACAGTACCCAAAAGCAACGATTAAATGTGAGAAAATGATAGTTTCTTCACAAAATAATAGAAAGACTATAGTAGACCTTTGGGTTGTTAGGCTACACAGTAACTCGCCTTTTATGATGGTTATTGTCAAAGTGGATTTTTTTTCGCAGATTTATTTTCTTTTCTCGTAAATTTAATAACGCACGATAATCATATTTGAAGTTCTTTCAAACAGACTTAGACTATTACTAAAGAAATTTTGTTTGAAATATTGTTTGCAGAAACTATTTCTGTCTTTTTACTAAATAGCCAACAACTTAAAATTTTGGCTAATTATATTACGAATGTAAGGTTCAAATATAATTTTCTTGTGCAGAGTAGGATACCACAGACAGGCTATAGGTTATTTTGTATACATTTAATCTTTACTCAAATACAAGAAAGGCAACGCTGCTCAAATAGGCCTGTATCTGACGGTAACGACTATAACATCACACGCCCAGGGTGAAAGGGAAAATTGAATTGAGTCCTCTCTTTGTCATGAGTTATCATGGGGGGGGACAGGTTATACCTGGGACTGGTATATAAGTCCCCCCCACCCCCCTTGGTAACTCATGACAAAGACAGGACTCAATTCAATTTTCTCTTTCGCCCTGGACGTGTGATGTTCTAGTCTTTTCCGTATCTGACGGGCATCCATTGAGACTTGAGAGCTAGCTGGCTGTAACTACCGACATGTATAGACAAGCCCTCCGTCGTAGTAAGATTTGTTTTGTCAATTAGACAATAGACTGAATTTCCGTCACAGAGACTTTTTGATTGTGACGATTGTACGATAAGCGTCTTTCTCCGCTTCAGAGTATCGTAAGCGTAGAAACTTCCATAAAAGACTACAAAGAAAATTGATTTGAGAGACGCCACCACAATGACAATTGAGCTGAACCATTCAAACTATATAGTGTGCACTGTTGGTAGTTTGTTGCTTGGCGACATAAGCCTACTATATTACTTAATTATACGCCCAGTCCATGTCAACGTGCGAGCTTCTAACTTGACTAGATGCCGATCTGTTACGCTTGCTAGCAGCCAGAATCGCTAAAATACGTTGATAGTTTGAGTAGTAGTTGATGAATATAGTGTTTGTGTATGTTTTGAGTTATCTGGACTATTTTTAGGCTGCAACACAAATTTTGAACTAGATTTTTGCCCTTGTGTTGAATTGAAAACCTAAAAAACATCTGGCAACACTAGTAACAGGAAATAAGTCATTAAAAAAATAAAGCTAAGTTTTACAGTGATTTGAGATTCCGTAATCACACTTTGATATGTTGATCAGTGACGTTCGGTGGCTTAAACCATTGGGAAAGCAACTTGGAAATATGTTGCAGCAAGGTAGTAGGCACGAGGGGCGTAACCGTCGGGCGAAGCCCGAAGGCGTGTTGCCGAAGGCAACACTTCCAGCGGGGGGTCTGGGGGGCCTCCCCCAGAAAATTTTGAAAAACACTTCCAATTTGGTGCGCTCTGAGAGCATTTCCAAAACAAAATCTTCGGACTTTCCCAGCCCGAGGATAAAGATTCAATCAATCAATCAAACTGGGACTAGTCTAGAATGTTGGCTGCTTTTTTAGACTGAGCACAAAAACTTATTGTCAATGTCATCTGTAAGCATTTACAACATGCATTGGACTGGTGCACTAGTAAAGAGCAAATAATTAGCCTATAAATTAAGCTAGTCCATTCTTGAAGAACACAAGTATGTTTGCTCTGAACTTGTGATGTCAGTCTATTGACCCAAAGAATTTAAAAAACACTTGTGCTGTTTCAGTACTGGTTGGTTAATGTACCCTTTGGAATTGCATGTCTTATTGTAGAATCTATGTTTTTTTTGTTAAGAGAACCAGCTTTATTTTCAGCGTACTCAGTAGCCTATAGTTACAAGCCCGAAAATCACTCATGCGTAGAGGCTGTATTCCTTTCGCCTGTTGAGATACGCATTGACGTCACTGGGAAAGCAAGTTTAACCATAACACCAGATAACACATCTGATTGGCTAAGCAGCTGGTGTCGTTTTGCAAAACGATTGAGGATTGGATAAAACGAAGGCGTTTTTCAATGTAAGGTAAGCACTTTTGAAAGTTGATTTCCCTGGAGCTTCAGTGATGGTTTCTGACAAAAGCGTTTGCGTTAATTGGCATTTATAGGCAAGAAATGCGGTTTGGTGAGGACTTAGATACTCACAAGAGTTACGAGTAATTCTAGTCACGAACACAGTAATTTTCAAGTTAAAATAGACTTGATAAAAATAATAAGAAGTTAAACCTAGAATTCAGTCATTATATTTTGCATAGTTTTCGCTCAGGTAAGCACTGCTTTCCTTGCTTTCCCTCACCGATCGTCACTGAATTGTTGATTGATTGAATCTTTATCCTCGGACTGAGAAAGCTTCTTTGAGAGGTTAATTCTAACTATGTCGCACTTGTAGCGGCATTAAACCACTGACGCAGGCCGGTGGTCACCGAGTTTTGACAGAGCGAAGTTTCCGATTGGTTTTAGTGGATTATTCTATTCACTTGGTACCGCTGAGTGCTCAAGCGCACAAGCCGAGAGTCGAACTAGCTTGATCTTACAGATTTTTCGTTCGTAAAGTCAGGCGCTTCAACAACTGAGCTATCCGGGCGTGGGCTACATGGAATTTGGATTGTCATAACTATTGTTTCAAAAAGATTAAGTACTTTTTAGCTTAAATTTAGAGTAAAAAATTAAAATATCATAATATAGGCCTTCAGTCATCATTGTACTATAGGTTCGCACGTGACTAGGCCTGTGTATTATACTAAGGTCGTTATTTTTTGTTGTTGCCAGACACCACTAGACAAAATTGCCAACAAAAGATAAGTTTTGATTATGGGAATCTCCCATGTTGTGTGTGCGCGTGTGTGTGTGTGGGTGCGTGTGTGAGTGACAAAACGCGGATAAATAGCGCCTCTTTGGCAATCAACAGGGTCGGCGCGATCATTGAACATAGCCTACAATGAAAAAATACGTTTACTAAACGTTTAACAAAAAAAAAGGGCAAACAGGAACATCTTACATGGCCTGAAGTTGCTATCAAAACTCTTAACTTGTCAATCTTTCAGATACAAGAAAATTACAGTATCATCAACAGTGGTAGATCGACAACAAATGATTATTTGCAGTTAACGAATTAAGCTGTTTCCACATTGATTCCACATCTGCAGACGTTGAATCAGTTAAGAAAAATCTAACATATTGGTTGAATTAATATTGGGTTTGTTAACATTTTCAATAATTTTTGCATGACGCAAACATGACGTAATTGGTAGATCATGGAGCCTATTCAGGGGTGCCGGAACGGTTTTTGACTGGGGGAGCAGGATTATGAAAAAAGGGCACTTTTGTTGCTAAAAGGCCAATTTTTTAAAGTTTTAAGATAAGATATAGCGATAATGCTCATCCATCAGTTCATTATTGAGTAATGATACAAGTGTCCGGTATACAAAGAACAATGGCAAGGAAGGGCATCATGCTATGTTATAATGATGTATAGGCTAACCTACTGTGATACAGAATTTTGTGTCGTGAATATTATATTTCGTCGTCATTATAATAAATACTATGTATGCTGTTACCTAGTCTTGATGGCTGCCATGGCTGAAAGATATCAATACCGGGTAGTCATCGTTTGATAACGTTAATTTTTACTGGTTGGTTGTCTGATCAAAATGAGCTCGTATTTTCATTTTGCTTTTGCGTTGCTGCTATTTGTAGGCTATGCCTCTTATTTTTCTACTTTCTTTGTGCTGTTTCTTTTGTAATTCGAATATGGATATGGGCAATGGGCATTCTTGTCTGATACAAATAAATAATTAAAAATAAATTTAGGAAAAACATGTATTTGCTTATCAACCGTTGCATTCACTCCTCAAATCGCTTTATATCAGACCTGATGTTATCTGATTGTTTGTATCATTCTGAATAAGTTACTTTCAATTCTTCTAACTTGTAACACTACCGTACCATTGTAGTATGTAAACTTGTAACAGTAGATAGCCTGCTTAGTGAGAGTTTAAACTGACGACATCCAAAGTTGCTCTCTGTGACCTTTGTGCATTTGCAGTTTGTGTATTATTTTGTTGTTTTGTTTTGGATATGGACAGCTTTGTCTGACACAAATAAATAATAAGTAAATAAAAATAATTTGAGGCAGAAATGAAAGATTATAATTAGGCTAAAAGCGAATAGCTGAAATTGTTATATCGTATCGCAAAATGTGCAGTATAGCTTACATGACCTTAAAAGGGCACCATTGCCCCCCCTGCCCCCCATCCACAGAAAAATTGAGGGCAGGAGAGGCATCCGCCCAACGTTCACAACGTCACTCAAAGTTGACAAAATCTCAGCTACGATGACGAGACGAAGGGCTTCCCTCTGAGCATGAAGCTTGGTTGAAATCTTCCTTAGGGAAGATTCAGTCCTTGATGAGTATTCTTATAGTTGACCAGGACGAGGGAAGCTCGTTCTGAGTAGTTGCTCAATTTCTAATCAAACATAAAAATTAATAAACATGATCGGTAAAGTTAGCAAATGTATGCTTAGGAATGTGAAGTTTGACATTGCTTGCTTTATGTTTATTTAAATTGCAAAACAGTAACAGTGTTGTGTGAGAGAGCCGTCACGTATTTGCAAGAATTAATACTAACGCAACATCGATCTTCAATCAAATTCATGTATACATGCTGTCAGAAATTATGAAACCATTTAAATTTTTTAGAATATTTGACGTTTACAAACATTCTTTTATGATTGGGGGTATCACGAACTTGATTTGTTATATGTTAATGGACGCAGTGTGTTACTGTTTAGGGGTTAGCTGTTTACTTTTTAAAATACGTAGGCCTAACACAAAATTAATTTGTGAAAGTAGAATACCGTTATAAGCTTTCTCAGAACAAGCCAAATGCTCGGATTGGTTCTTGTTGTTGCGTGGGTAGGCTACGTCACAAAAGCTTCATGTCTATTACCGGTATTGGTGTTGAATGGTCACTTGCAACACTCATAAAAAAGTAGACCATGGTGCTGGATACTTTGACTCTTCGTTTCATTTCAACAACGATTCGTACTTTCATAGGAAACGATTCATACTTTTAAAGGAATATCAGTGGCACACATTCGCCTTCATTGATATTTGATAAGAAGGTACATTTCTTGGAAAGTGGGCTATTTCGTTCGTATTGAAAACTGAACTTACAGCTTCCATTAGTTTTAACACAGTAACTGCCGAGATTTTTCACAACTTAAAAAGACCATGCGGTTACTTGAAGTTGTGACCGCTGTTTCAAAATATTGATTTTATTTATTACCTACAACATGCCAGTCCATAGTTTGTTTTTTTTTAAACAGACGAAATATCATTTACTTGTAAACGAAAACATCGAACATGATTGAGTACTTCTAGTATAGAGTAAAATCTACAGCAAAAAATATCTATCCTAACAATTGAATTATTTTACTAAGGAGTAAGGATTGACCTCCTTCTGATGCCAAAGTAGAATGATTCCTTGTTTGTAGAAGTCTAACTTACAGCAAAAAAGAGGCCAAAGAAGCAAATTGCACAACAACAGAATACAAAGTAAAACAGAGGTCAAAAGTGACAGTTTGATATTTATAGTAATTAACGTAAGTATAAGCTACCACACAAACTCTAGATTAATTAAGCTTTTATCTTGCATTGCTTGGAAGTTATTCGGTGTAATCAACATGCGAATGTATTTCACAGAGAAGTTGACTGTCCAGTCGGCGATGGGTTAGCCACACGCAGTGCCGGTCTTAGGGTATTTCGGGCCCTGTGCGGAATATGCTTTGCGGGCCCCCAATGACAATGATCCAATTCAATAGCGTAGCTAGGTATTTTGAAAGGGGAGGAGGGTGGTTTGACGGTCAGCGGGCGTTGCCTGATGGTGTGTTCGCCGAAGGCGACACCCAGCGGCTGGGGGTCAGGGAGGACTTCCCGCAGAAAATTTTGAACAATTATTAATCTGGGGCATTCTGAGGGCATGTTCAACAAAAATTTGCGTATGAATACTACGGTAAAATGGTGCTGTCCGCTGTCAACAAAATCGAATTTCAATCTATTTCGTCCCCTGAAAAGATCAAGAGAAATTTTGAAATGTTTGCGGCAACTCCGATCAGCGACTTCGGCTCCGTTGTTTTTTTCTCTCGATCTTTTCAGGGTATGAAATGTTCAGGGAACGAAATAGGTTGTGTCTCTATGTTTTCTTGTTGCTAATTCTTTTGTTGAATTTTTCCATTGGAAATGACAAAAATTACTGCATTTTCTGAGTAAATTGCGGGCCCCCTAATTTGCGAGCCCTGTGCGATCGCACGGTTTGCACACCCCAAAGACCGGCACTGCCACACGTATACGGAGTGGTGTCTTAGCCACACGTATACACGGAGTGGTGACTTTCCTTGCTGCAAAAGTGCGCTCCGCCGTCAGTGCGTAGTTGAGTCGTCAACAAGGGGATTTCCCTCCAAAACCACCTGAACGTATACATAAAAACTCAATCCTGTGCTTTGTGGACTTACATGTGCGGTTGGTTGTGGAATGCGTTGGTTTCAGACAGTGGAGAGAAACTGACAAGTAAAGAAATCAATAATGAACTCGATAGACCTGTATTTTGTAACAAATAGCCCAAGATGGCTTCAGCTGAAATGCATACTCAGGCGTTGGAACGTCTAGTAGCCTACTGTAGTAAATCTAATAAAAATTAGAGCCCAAAATGTTGATACTAAACTAATGTTTAGCAAACATTTCGAAAAATAATAGTAATGATATGGTTTTATTTATTATCGCTTTACAATAGTTAAGGTTTTTTAGCGACAGAGCTCATTTTTTATATCAGGTTTACGGTATCATCACATTATTACCAGAATTATTCTCTCTGTGTTGTGCAAGACAGAACACAACCGGAATCGATCTCAGATCTACCAGCACCAGAGCTCGCTCGGTCATTGAGCTGGTTTTCGAAAACTGAACTGTCTTCATTTTCAGTGCTACGAATGTAAGCAATGCCTTGTGCCCTAACTCTTAATAATTGCGGCTGACGTCACAAGGATGATTTTGTTTAAACTCCTTCATGTAATTTTAGCCCTTGTGGCGTGAGCCGCAATTCGATTCAAAACTTAGGGATTGCTCACATTTATAGCAATGAAGATGAAAATAGTTTAGTTTTCGAAACGTTTGCTGTATAGGCTATGTGTTTAGTATTTGCATTTTGGGCTTTTTAGTTTTTGATTAGATTAACCAGGCCTTATTTTAATCTCTTTTTACGTTGAAGAACCGGCTCGGTGGTTTAGTGGTTAGTGCGTCCGCTTCTGAATTGGTAGGCATGGGTTCGATACCTTGTCGGGTAATACCAAAGATTTTTTTAAAATGGTACTGAATCTAATTTCTGCTTGGCACTGAGCAACGGAATGGATTCAGGTAATGATGTATTCAGTTGCTGCGCCCAGAGATGGGCAAGATCACCAGTATTGGTGATCTTGAAGATCAAGATCACCAAGAATAGGTGATCTTGAAGATCAAGATCACCAAACTAAGTGATCTTGAAGATCAAGATCGTGATCTTGAAGATCAAGATCACTTTCAAGATCACTTTTTGTGTACTTGAAAAAAAATGAAGTTTTTGGTCAATGATGTTGCAAAAAATAGTTACTATACTGTATATAAGCAACCCGGGTAAAGGTATATAGTTGGTATTGCCATAGATATCTTATATATAGATATGCAACTCAGTGGTGCGTAACGATGTTTGAAGGCTAACAGCGTAGCTATGGCTGTATGCATTGACTTCAAACTTGGCACAGCAAAACAACTTTATTTTTAATATATTTTTTTGGTTTTTGTTTAAATAAAACTTTCTTCGTTTTCAAGTTGACGTATGGATTGCTTGTGATGACGTCACATTCTCGTTCCGCATGGACTGCTTTATGGAGATTCTGGCGATTGAAAACAAATCACAGAGGGTACCTCGATTATAAAATACCCATTGTCTGGCATTGTAGGCATTGTCGGGCATTGTCAGGCATTGTCGGCTTTTTGGGGGGTCGTGGAGCATTTTCAGGGGTTGTCGAACATTTTCAGGGGTTTCAGGTATTGTACAGTAGGCTAACTACTTTCAGGCATTGTTGGGAATTTCTAAGCATTGTGTAGGATTTACAGGCATTGTCGATCATTATCAGTGGTTGACAGGCTTGTGAGGCATTGTCGAACATTTTTAGGCATTATCGAACATATTCAGGGATTGTCGAGCATTTTCAGGGGTTGTCAGGCATTGTAGAGTAGCTACTTTTAGGCATTGTTGGGAATTTCCAGGCATTGTCTAGGATTTCCAGGCATTGTCGATCAATATCAGTGTTTGACAGGTTTGGCAGTCATTATGGAACATTTTCAGGCATTGCTGAACATTTTCAGGGATTGTCGAGCATTTTCAGGGGTTGTCAGGCATTGTAGAGTAGCTACTTTCAGACATTTGTTGGGAATTTCCAGGCATTGTCTAGGATTTCCAGGTATTGTCGATCAATATCAGTGTTTGACAGGTTTGGTAGTCATTATGGAACATTTTCAGGGATTGTCGAGCATTTTCAGGGGTTGTCAGGCATTGTAGAGTAGCTACTTTCAGGCATTGTTGGGAATTTCCAGGCATTGTCTAGGATTTCCAGGCATTGTTGATCATTATTAGTGGTTGATGGGTTTGTCAGGCATTGTCGAACATTTTCAGGGGTTGTCTAGCATTTTCAGGGGTAGTCAGGCATTCTAGATTAAGCTACTTTCAGGCATTGTTGGGCATTTCCTAGCATGTCTAGGATTTCCAGGCATTGTCGATCATTATTGGTTTTTGACACGTTTGTAAGGCATTGTCGAACATTTTCATGCATTTTTATTCCCAGCTCTGCATGCGCAGCAGAATGATCCCTTTCTATTTTGCGTAGGTTGTAAACGTATTTACGGTATACACAAACACAGCAGCGTTTAAATGACCTGGCTATCATTAGTATCGACAATGCCTGACAAACCTGTCAAAACCTGGTAATGATCGACAACCCAAGAAAACGTTCGACAATGCCTAACAAACCTATCTACCACTGAATATGTTCGACAATGCCTGGAAATCCTAGACAATGCCTGAAGATGTCCGACAATCAGTGGCGTAGCTAGGGGGGGAAGGAGGGGCGGACCGCCCCGGGCGGCACTTTCAGACTACGATATTTGATTTTGATTATAATTTGATAAAAAACGCCGGATTTAACAGATGGGGGGCCCGGGGCACTTTTAGATCAGGGGCCCCCGTGAAAAAAAATTCGCCTATGGCGCAAAACACTCCCTCGACGTCTACAGTAGCATCAATCCAGCACTGCACAGCATTTTGCAGAAACCACCAAAACTAAAAGACAAAAATAACACAAAATTACATTTTTTTCCCTTTAAAAGTCGGGGGTCCGGGGTACCTGCACCCTCTGCCACCCCTAAATCCTAGACAATGCCTTGAAATTACCGACAATGCCTGAAAGTAGCTACTCTACAATGCCTGACAACCTCTGAAAATGCCTGACAACCCCTGAAAATGTTCGACAATCCCTGAAAATGTTCGACAATGCCTGAAAATGTTCCATAATGACTACCAAACCTGTCAACCACTGATATTGATCAACAATGCCTGGAAATCCTTGACAATGCCTGGAAATTCCCAACAATGCTTGAAAGTAGCTACTCTACAATGCCTGACAACTCCTGAAAATCCTCGACAACCCCTGAAAATGTTTGGTAATGCCTGAAAATGTTCTATAATGCCTAACAAACCCGTCAACCACTGATAATGATCGACAATGCCTGGAAATCCTAGACAATGCCTAAAAGTAGCTATTCTACAATGCCTGACAACCCCTGAAAATGCTTGAAAATTTCCGACAATGCCTAACAACAAGCCTGTCAACCATTGATAAGTAGGTAAAGACCTTTTTTGGAGCTGTAGTTCCAGGACAAGCTGAAGTTTTATTCAATTAATCTACTGAGTGTTACCAAAATGAAAGTTACTGCTGGCTACCGAAAGCTGTGCTATAGCATTTGGTAGCCTAGTTATGGTGTGTACCAAACATTAAAATTGTCTTGGTTTGGCGGTTGGATCCGTGATGCTAATGAAGCTGTCTCAGCAGGGGGGAGGATGCCCCCTACCCTCAAATTTTCTCTGGATGGGGGGCAATGGTGCCCTTTTAAGGTCATGTAAGCTACTGCACATTTTGCAATATAGGCTAACAACTTCTGCTATTCGCTTTTAGCCAAATTATAGGGCCTATAGCCTACAGTAGGCCCACACAAATTATCCCGTGGACACATTTTATACTTTGCAGCAGATTGTGATGCTATGAATGTGAAATTTACCTTTCGTTTCTTGTTCAAGTTATTGCAATTATTCATCTGTCTCACATTTCGACTTTCATGGCTAATAGCGGGAAAACGAACGAGTTGCCCAGCATTATCGCTACCGTATATCTCACCCTAAAATCGTTCCGGCGCCCCTCTATCTCAGGTTTGTAAACTGCCTACAACAAGCTTTAATGAGTCACTGGAAATAAGCTTAAATGATAGTTCCAACGATCATGAAACAGAAGTTGCATAACCTACGTGAAGAAAGATTATTGTCTTGATTTTTCATAGTAGGCTATTCTGTGAAAACTTGAAATATACGCCAAACAAAATATTCCAAAGGAGCTCAAAAGCCGCCACTCGCCAAGCCCAAACCGTACAATAATAGCCTACCATAGATACGCTAGCCAAGCTGGCAACCTTGATTGTTGATTGTGTCCATAAAGTCAGTCGAGCGTGACGATAATTCCACGATTGCTGAGTTGCATATCTATATGTAAGATATCTATGGTATTGCTAACTTTTACTTTTAACTACTCGATCGCTGGCCTAAGAATTGTAATGAGTTAGTGACTGTTGCTATTAGGCCTATCAATTGTTGACGTAGTTTGCGTAGAATCGCAACGTCACCCCAAGGCCGAGGTTAATTACAATAGTAGCCTACTGAAAAAGCAATTAGTTTTATGCTTTTTATTTATAGTAAATAAATAATAATAAAGTTTAACTGCATCATTTTTTACCAAATTTTTGTCTGGTTTATGTTGGAGTTTTTATTCGTGTTACTAAGTTGTTTTAACTTTCACTGTGTTATGTCAATGTTTATTGCACCATTTACCCATCTGGCAACCTTGATACTGTTGTCTGCTATCAAAAAAGTTCCAGAGGTTTGCGGTCAAACAAACCGCTCCATACTCAGACCGTAAACAAGTCTTGGTCTGGTTGATTTGCTGCAATAAACCACTTTACATGACCAAAGTCGGCTAGAGTCCAGATTTTTTAACACCGCCATTCTACACTTTTGAAACATCTAAAATTGGGTCAAAGAAAGCAACCATTTCTTTAAAATTCACACATCGAAATTGTGAACAAAGTTAAATCATTTTTTATTATACGTCAACATAAAGTACACGGAAGTTGACTTATTTATTATGACCAACACCGAAAACTTTTTCAATTTTGAAATGGCAACACTGACCAGATTAGATGGAGATTTTAAATCGTCTTTTGTTCGACACATACCAGATTAGCAGTGGCTTAATGTTAGTAGTCGCCACTAACTACTTTGTACAGTACAAGTTTTAAAAAAATGCCTCTATCTAGGAAGTAAACTTTAATTTTAAAGTGATCTTGATCTTATTGTTCTTCAAGATCAAGATCACACAAAAAAAAGTGATCTTAGATCAAGATCAAGATCACCAAAAAAAAAGTGATCTTCAAGATCACGATCTTGATCTTCAAGATCACTTGTGATCTTCAAGATCAAGATCACGCCCATCTCTGGTTGCGCCTCTATACGGCTGCATTGACATTGTCTGCTTTGTGAAGCGCTGAGGAGCAACGCATTCTGCGATGGATACAGCGCTATATCAAAACAAACATTATTATTATTAGGAAAGTTAATGAAATATCATTTGCAAACACATCAAACTACAAAAAAAAAAAAACGTTTCGCTCAAAGTTTGGTATTGGGCTATAAGTCGGCAGCAGTGGCCGAGTGGTTAGCGCGTTGGGCTCGCAGTCGAGAGCCTGCATGTTCGACTTCAGCCACCCGCACTTGCTGTTGTTTCTCTGGGCAAGAAACTTTACGATAATTTCCTCTACCCAGTGTGATCGATTTCGAGTAATGGGTAGTACCAAATTTAAGTCATAAGTAGAGTAGACAACCGGAAACAGACATTGCCGTCGGCTGCAGCGTGGGTCAGATGTACGTCGGAAGGGGCACACCGATGAATAACGCTCAAGTCCGCTTTCCCGCAATGCAGGATAAAGATATGAAAAACAAAACAAACAATTTGCATAAAATCTAATTGCTTGTCAAATGCCTGTAGTTTACATCTCATGTGATGATCTGTTTCCCACCGTATAATTTACTCGTAATCATTCCTGTATCATCTGTTCAGTTTGTGCTTTTCAGTCCAGAGTGTCGTTACAGTTATAGTGCAAAGTTAAATTTATCTTAAGATTTTTCATTTTATGTACTTATATTGCAGATTTAATTCCTGATGAGGACACACGTACGTGTCGAAAACGTTTGAGTTTATTTTAAATATGTTATATATTTTGTGAGTAAAAAAGTATGTTAAACCCGCTAAGGATACTCTGTTTTATTTCTCTATTTGCATAAAAAATAAAACCAAAATAGCTAGATCAAACCTTTTCGGCTTCCACGTAGCCTACAGTAGCTGTTATGAGAAAGTTTGAAAAGACAGTAAATATGACAGTTGGAAATTTTGTTTGCCTACTTTTAAAACAGTACAGAAGAGTGTAACTCGAAGTTTGTTTTTTATTTGTTTTTATTATCTAACAATAACAACACAGATAACAAGCACAAAGGATAACAATATGTAAGATAGACGTATTATGCTCATCAGTAGGCTTGCCTTACGTCCCGATTTTAAGGCCTTGTCCCGTTGTCTCACCCGGTCAACCAGTTTGTCCCGGAATTTTCCATTTGAGATTTAAAAAAAAAAATTCGTTTGACTTCCTTCTTCAAAACTAATGGCACCGATGCTGCGCTGGCTATAGCTGCAAGTAAGACAACTTTTGCTGATCATACCGCTACCCATGGACAAAGTTTTAAAAGTTCAGATTGCACTTCCAAGTTGTTTTCAAAACTGTTCGAGCCTAAATTTTGTTTAGGCAAAACAAAGTAGGAATCTATAGTTGTTAACGTTATTGCCCCCATGTCCACTGACGAACTTCGCCAGGGATTGGAGCAAGTTAACTTCGCCACTGTTACAACTGATGCTTCCAACAGGAAAGAAGTAAAACTTGTTTCCATTGTAATTCGCTACTTTCTACCTGAAACTGGCATTAAAGTGAAGCTATTGAAATTCAAATCTGTTCCTGGAGAAACTGCTGCAATACTAAGCTAGGGCAATACTACCTGCTCTCGGTTCTTGACCGTACAGGACTCAAAGAGAAACTGATTGGATTTTGTGAGGACAACTGCAATACGAATTTTGGAGGTACCAGATTAAATGAAGAGGACAAACTAATGTTTTTTTTAAGTTAAGAAAAACCTTAAACGGAATCTTGTTGGCATTGGATGTGCAGTTCATATCGTCCACAACTGCCTTCGGCATGCTGTTGATGCTTTGCCAGTGTGCGTCGAAAGCTTCGTTGTTAAAATTTACAAATTCTTTTAAATTTATACTGTTCGAGTTTCGGAACTTAAAGTTTTACAAATTTGTTGATGTTGAGTACAAAAGAGTTTTGCAACACGACAACACCAGGTTTTTATCCTTACTGCCTGCTTTACAACGGGTTCTTGAAATGTTTGAAACTTTGAAGAGCTATACGGTACTATCGTACAAGCACGTTGCCTAACCATCAATTGAAGAACCAGCCCAAGAACTCTATCTCACATTTATGCATGGAGAGTTGAAGTAGTAGCCTACTTTAATAAGATTATTCTGAAGATGGAAAGTCAAAAGACTAGTGCTGTAGATGTAGCAAATATTTTCATGTAGTTAAAGTTGAACTTACATGAAAAAAAAGGTAAATAACTTTGTCCCATACCAAGCAAAGTGTCTTTTGGAAAAGCTTGAGGAAGAAGGAGAAATATATGCAAGGGTGTTTCTTACAGAAGTTCGAGATTTTTACGAGAAATGTGAATCATAACTGAATAGATAGTTATAGCTATGCTATGAAGATGTGATACCTCATCTTTGGATGAACTTAAGTGAAGACTTATCCTGGCCACTTGTACGTGAGTCTGCGAATAATATCAACAAAATGTTTCATAAGCAAGTGATCAACATCGACTTCCTTTTCGATGCGTACGTTTTGGTAAAGAAATACATGTCTGAGAGTGAGAGGGAAGAATCGAGGCAAAATGCAACGACATGTCTTGAGCAAAAATGGATCCAATTAATGTTCCAAACTTTTATTAATGAAAACATAACCATTCCAAACTTTCAAAAACTTATCGAGTATGTGCTTTGTTTGCCTGGGACATCAGCACCAGTTGAGCGAATTTTTTTAATTATGAACAATATGTGGTCTGATGACAGAGGCCAAATGCTAGAACAGAATGTCAAAGCTCTCCTCACTTGCAAAATTAATGTTGATTTGACATGTAGTGAATTTTATGAAAAGATAAAATCAAACACTGTAATTTTGAAAAAGGTGCTTAGCACAGAAAAATATCATTAAGACTGATTCATTTGCTTATTAATATTATTAAGTTCTTTTGTTTTCGTTGGTGAAATGGGCCTACATATATTGGTAATTTGTCCATATTAGGCCGAATTAATTAGTTGCATTAAATTCTTTTGTACTAGGCCTACTATAAGTTCATTTAAAGTTTTCGATATGCTTCCCAGATTTTGTATTTCTAAAAAATGGCAAGCCTACTCATCAGTATTATAGGCCTATCAACGAAGTGACTGTAAGCTCGTACAAGTTTAAGCCTACTCTCTCACTCATAAAAGACAGCAGAATGCACAGCTAGGCGTGAGAAAATACGACGTCACGTGAGGCGCAAAGATCACATGATCACTGGTAGACTGAGCGAAAACGCGCGAAATTGAACTGATGAGAAACACGTAGCAAAAGAGACTAGCCTCAAGCTTGTGAGTGTTCATCTAGATTCTAGGGCTTTATTGCTTTAACTTTTTATTCTTTGTAAAGTTCCAAATAATTTACTCTAGCTGAAAACTCAGGTTCTCGTCGGGGTATAAGTCTAAATTTGTCCATTGAGGCGTGGTTTTTACATGGTGTAATAAAATGGGCTAATGTAGATTGTTGGTTGATAGCGGTTTTATTAGTATCCTTTGCTATTCAGGTGTCGTCTGGAAGTTTTTAAAGTTAAGTGGCCTACTTTTGCATATGGAAGCTGATTCAAATATAAAAGTTTCACTCTCTCAAAGTGACATTAGAGAACTTGATGTTATCACAAACTCAAATTCAGTGATTGGAAAATGTGGAGGCGAAAGGAGTTTGGAAGAAAAAAAAGACTTTTTTCAGGTGATAATTTTTGTAGTAAGTCTCAAATTTTTACTCTCTCAATTTTATCGTTGCTTCTGAGGTTTTTCCAACTGTTAAATTGCTTAAGTACAAGCTTGTTCTAACCTTTAAGGCCGCAGATCTTTGTCAAATGGCCTCAAGGGAGGCATTTTCTGTACCAAATCGAACTTACTTGACCACGTTTGTATGATTTTATTATTTCAGTTGATTTCAAAAAATTTTGAGCATCGTGAGTTTTTCCATACATATTGCCATATTGATTAACAAATCTGAAATGTAATAGATTAGCAAAACATCTGATCACTTTATTGTTACTTTTCTTACATCAAAAGTAGTTTAGAGTGTTTGGTGTAGCGTGGTTTGCTAAAGTTGATGCCAACTTGAATACAGTTAACTTTTGCAGCACAAAGATGCAGTAAGAGTCGAAATTGAACAAAAGAAACTTCTACACGACGTTAACCAGGTTGTCGTCGATGTAGATCGAGGAGATGTGAAGAATAAGCAAAAAAATTGGCTCGTTTTTGAAATATTCAGCCAATTGGTTGATATTTGCAAGGAATGGTATTCTCAGAATCGCATTATTTGCTTATTCGTAGCTACTTGTTTGGTGTTTGGTGGTAAGTTCCTCAAAACCACAGCTTTGTACAGTAGATAACACTGATCATGGAAAGTTACATAAAAGGACACTAAGATCCTAGCAGCTGGTATTTGATACACTTTTTGTAGATTGTATTCGAAATTTGCGTTGAATGATGCAGGATGATAAATTTATGTTGCATAATTTTGAAACTAAGATGATTCGTTTTTTTTTGCTCCACAATGATTGTAGGATAATTAAGCTTACTTCTGTGTTTATAAGCTACGTATATTTAAGCTATGTAATCCAATGATTCTTTTGTAAATATGTAGCTTTCATTTTTGAAATTATGTTCTCTGTTTGTTTTTCTTTTTGTAATAATAATTTTGTTTACATAATCGTTTGCATGCAAAATGAAGCTACAAAAAATGAAACTGTTATCCTACTGCCAATTCTACTGTTTACGTTTTTCATTTTTTAGGAGTCACTGCGTACATGGCAGCTGCTTTAATAATCAATTTTGAACGAGCTTTACCACTGCTAGTCATATGGTGCTGCTTGGTTGGGTTTAAACTTTATGCTTTCGTTTGTAATATCTTCGGAAGGAAAATTTCATCCTTTTTCCAATCGGAAGTCGAAATCATAAAGAAAAATACTTTTTGGTTGAAATGGTAAGTTTAAGTATTCATCACCAATTACTGTACTGCATTATATCAAACAGAAACTTTTATATTTTGGTCACATTATGAAAAGAACATGACCGGCAAAAGGCGTCATGCATGGTTTGGTCAGCGGAGGAGAGACAAGGGTTCTCCCAAAACAAGATGACTTGATACTGTGACGAATGACAGCTGGACGGGTATGGAAGAGCTGAAGGAGGTTGTGAGAAATCGAGAACTGTGGAGAAAGAAGGTTTATAGAGTGACCGAGAGGCTGAACCGACTGAACGGATGATGATGATGAATATATTCGTTACATTTGTAGGATTTGTAGAAAGTGAACATTGTGATGGTTTCAAACGTGGTGTCGAAGCAGGCCCTTGGCTGTTCATCTTTTATGTACAGTGTGGTTAGTAGGTCACTTTTTATTATGCTTGCTCCCTTCAGCTGCATGTGGTTATTTTAATGAGTTTTGCATAGATAATGATTTCTATATTTGTAGCAGACATACCAAACATGATTGAAAATTTTTCTCTACTTAGTGGTGTAATATAAAATTATCCTCCAAGGCATTTCGAAATTTCATTGTGAGATAAAGGTGCGGCTATATGACAAGTCCTATAGCCAGTGCTACTATAGAGTGAGGTTTATCGCTGCATCACTCATTCCTCATGGCTAAATTTGAAAAAATAAGCATGTGATGATATTTTCCATTTTTCATGCATTTAGTTTGTGCAAGTTACGTGAAAAGGTTACGCATGCTGCACCTGGATAGACGACATATGGCAACAGACTGGTTTAAATCTTTATCCTCAAACTGAGAAAGTCTCTGATTATTCCTGGAAGTTTTGCATTCTTGTAGAGGCTTTTATCCACCTACGTAAGCTCGGTTACTGAGGTTGACAGAGTGAAGTTTCTAATTGTTGAAGTTGAGCTATTTCATCCACTACTGGACGCTGAATGGAAAGCAGTCTTGAAATACGTCACTCAAGCGCACACTCCGAGAGCTGAACCAGTAACTTTTAATCGTGAGTTTTCTTCGTGTATAAAGTTGCCTAACCAATTGAGCTCATTGTTATACAGAAAATTGTTATATTTCTTTCTAACAGGGTTTTTGTTTCACTTTTTGTTATTGGGTTGTTAGTTTGGATTGCACTGGATACTTTAAAACGACCGAATCAACTTATTTCCGGAGCAGGATATTTGATATTCCTGTTCTGTCTCTTTCTTTCTTCCACGCATCCTTCCAAGGTATGGATAAAACAGTTTGTTTACTGCTACAGTACTTTCACTTATTCTTTGCCGAGATTTTCTCAGTTATTGATCTAGAATACTTATTCATAAAAAAAGTTTTAAACATTGGCTAGCCTAACTTGTTTTGTAACAGTTGGTATTGGCGTCATACTTTTAATCTGCAAGTAGGCTACATAGATTTATTGAAATTTATATTTGAAACTTCTTAGTAAAATCTGCCTAAAACTTGCGGGTCATTATTACATAAAATTATTTTTTTTACTTTGTTTAGATAGTTTAAAACTTATATACGGTCTGTTTCCTTAATACTATGTTGTTTTATAGCTATTAGATGTCTTTCAACATTTGTATTCTATACACTTCATTGTAGTCGATTTGAATAAAAGGCCTAATCGTGTAAAGAAAGCACTAAGCTGGTATCCTACGTAACCTAATAGCAACGCAAACACAATTGTAGACAACAAATATATTTGATCCAATGACTTGAAAATGTTCTATAAATATACAGTATAAAGATGCTTTGTACTCTAGGTGAAATGGAAAACTGTGTTGTGGGGACTATTCATTCAAATATGCTTTGCCTTAGTTATTCTAAGAACAACAGCTGGATTTAAAGCATTTAATTGGTTTGGAGAATTGGTTCAAACTTTCATGAATTTTACTGACGCTGGTATCATATTTGTGTTTGGAAAAGGATATGCGGAGCATTACTTTGCTTTCAAGGTAGTCCAGATTAAAACAATTAATTAGGCCTGATAGTCTGTAACAGATTTAGTGGTGCGATACTGATGAGTCCAACCTCATGGACAAAACAAGTGTCCATCGCTGTCAATTTTTGCTACAACTGGCTACCAAGAAACCAATAACTAAACCTGGAGTATTTGTTGACTAAGATCATTATGACTCAGATCATTAGTTGACGAGTACATTATAAAGTACTCGTCATTGCACACTCGTCATTGTACACTCGTCATTGCACACTCGTCATTGCACATGGCTCGGGAACTGTGTTTCGAAAGCTCGTGGCAAACCGTTACCACCACAGCGAACCCGCAGCATAACGCTAAAACAAGTCGTTTGTGCATAAACACTTGTGAAATAAACAACAATCACATTGCTAAACGCGAAACTGAGTCTATTATAAAGTACATTTATGTAGCTATTCATGGCCCGGACCTTTTATAACATCCAGTTTCCGTCACAGTAGTATTAAACTTTATCTTACAGAATCCCAAACCTACTAACAGTTTTAGGAACTGTTTGCAAAGTATTGAAGTAGCCATTGCTCTTGTTTTTTATTCTGGTTACTTAGGTTTGAGTCCTGTATCAAACATACACAAGTTTGTTCATGTCAAAGTCGTGTGCATACTCTCATTAATAACACTGGTCTACAAAAAAAGAATTTTTTTTTGCTCCATGAACTTTGAAGACTGATTTAGAGTAATTTTGGGGTGCTGAATCCGAATCTGACCTCAGATTTATCCTATCACGTCAGGTTTGTGAAATATGATAACAACAAATTGTTACTTTCGTCACACATGAAAGATTTGGCGTTGCGTTTATCACCAACATATGCAGTGCTGTAACGAAAGGTTAGTGTTAGACAGGCCAAAACAGCCTAAATATGGTTACTGAACAAGCATTGCCATAGGCCTGCTTAAATCTTTGTGGTTTCATGCAAAACATTGACGGGGGAGGGGGTCAGTTACACTTATAGCCTCCCTTTTAGCTTGTTATTACTGCCTTGTTAATAATGTTGCTTAGAAAACAAATTGGTATCAAAATTATAATTGGTAGGTGTATTTCAGCTGCTTATGCACCACATGGCCTGGATTTCTGGATCTTGCACAATGTGTATGTGCAATAAACGCAACGTCAAATCTTCCACTTTTGACAAAAGTAACAATATGCTGTTATCATATCTCACAAACCTGACGTGATAGCATAAATCTGAGGTCAGATTCGGATTCCGCGCCCCAAAATTACTCTAAATCAGTTTTCAAAGTTTAAAAAGCAAAAGTTGTGTAGACCAGTGAATTGAATGAGAAAGAACTTGGTTATTGTTTGATAACATGTCGCTGTACCACTTTATTTTCCCACTAACCTTGAACTTTCTTAACGTTTTGGATACCCTTTACTTTTTACTAAAGCAAACTATTAATTGAAACTAGTTAGGTACAAACTAATACAAAAAAATGCCTAAACTAAAGTTCCATATACGTTTTAATATAGCACAAGAAAATACTATAAAGCTTGGAAAAATGTTTCAGTAAATATATGTTTTGCCACAGAAAGAAAACGTGTACGCTAAGATGATATGTTGTAAACTTTACTACAAATCTACATTATTCATCGGAAAATGACACCCAAATTGTGAATAAATCTCGAAATGCATTTGCAACGTTACAGGTTCTTCCAATCGTAATTTTCTTCAGCGCTTTTGTTTCTGTCATGTATTACTTTGGGGTTGTTCAATGGATTTTACACAGGCTTGCATGGCTGATGCAGATTTCTCTCGGAACATCAGCCACTGAAACAATGGTGGCAGCAGGTAAGAAGTTAGATTAATGTGATTTAGGAGACCTAAAATGTGTCGTACTTAAGTAAGTCGTAAGTCGTACTTAAAGTAAAGAGGAGGCACCACAATGGAAATGTATAAGTGGCTTCTATATAGTTTATTAGGTCTGATTTTGGTCCAATGCCAAAAATATAGCATGAATGGACCCTAAATCTATTTGATCTCCGAAAAAAGGCTCAAAAATAAATTCTAGAAATGATTTACGAAGCTAAAAAGTTTCTTAAGGGACACAATCCTTCTTTTGAGACGTGTAATTATTGTGATTATTCATTATTGTAACGTCACACAAATCTCAGATGGGGTGACACCCAGCCATTTAGAACCCAAGTTACACAACTTGGGTATAACAAGTTTTACCCTGCGAGAGGTTTTCAGCCCTTACGCGTAAGCACAAGAAATTTCAAATATTGTAAAATTAGAATATAAATTCGGGCCCAAATGTTTTTCAAGCTTAATTTTGGACCCGGGTTAAGTCCCAGACAATATTTAACCCAGTTTGCTATTATCTGGGACTTAACCGGGGTATGTTACATTTTTAGAGTATTGTAGTTCAGTCAAACTGCTTTGTGAGCTTCGAAAGTTATGAAATTCAGTTTGCCAGTTTTTTGAGTTTTCTACAAAAGCATTTAATGAAATTAGTACTTTGTGCAATAAAACACTTCGTTCAATAAGGCAGAAAATAATGATTTCAAACATTGTACAGGAAATATATTCATCAGTCAAACCGAAGCTCCTCTTTTGATCAAACCGTTCATAGAAGATCTCACGTCATCGGAATTATTCGCAGTCATGGTTTGTGGGTTCGCAACTGTGGCTGGGTCAACACTGGGAGCTTATCTAAGCTTTGGTGTAAGTTTGCGGTTTTGAAAAATATTTTCTTATTGTTGATTATTTTAAATCAGGGTCTCTTCACCAGAGGTGAACAGTGAACACACCACTATCTGATGCGAGGTCTGTTTCCATGGAATCTTTCGTTTACAATGTTTTTCCTCAGTTTGATCGAAAAACAAAGACGGTTCTCATGTTTTCCTTACAGGAGTTGATTTGTGCTACGACTTCCAAGAATCTGCAAATTTCTTCAAGCATTTTTTTTTCTTTTTTTCTCGCGAAACGCCCAGAGTTCAAGATGGTTACCACTACATCTTCTTCAAGATGGATGCCATCTTGTTCAAACAGTGGCGGATCCGAAGTAGCGGCTGCGACGAGGAGGGGCAATCGTCCCTTTTAAAACATCCTTAATTTGCGGTGTATATCCAAAATCGGGTTAATGTGGACTTACACATGATTGCGTTTTGTTAAAATCGCCCTCTCCTAAAGCTACTTGCTGGGTCCGCTCCTGTGTTCAAGTTCAACTGTGCTCAATGACTTTGATATTTCTCACCTAAAGACACGCACTTTAAACAGAATCAATATGTTTGTAGCTAGTCTATTTTGTTACTAAACAAAAACTTTGTGTTACACATTGAGGAACATCATTTTGAAATAATACTAAGTATTTTGCAATATTCAAAATGGTGATTAGAGCAAAAGAGTTAAGTTATCATTAAAAAACAAAAACTTTATTTTTACACGAGTCAGTTTAATCATACACAGCTAAACAATCGATTGCAAATAGCTGTTAGCTAAGATCATCTTCATTTAAGCTTATTCAAATGGATAGCAACTTTAATTATATTTGAATAAGCTGACATAGCTGCAAGCAGACTGAAAACGATTTTTTAGCTGTTTATGATTGAACTGACTCGTGTGAAAATAAACTTGTTTGTGTTACAAGACTTGTAGCTGAGTCATTCATATCAAGCATTGTTGTAGGTTTGACAGCTGTCAGAAGATATTTTATTTTTTGAAGGTGTTGGTAAACATATTTTATAGATTGATGCTGTATATCTGATTACGGCATGTGTCATGTCCTCTCCTTGTGCATTAGCTGTGGCAAAACTAGTGATGCCAGAGACTCAACAGTCAAAATTTATGACTACCAGAGGACTTACTTTAGATGGGGGGTAAGTTTTTTATAATTTTTTTCCACAAAACGTTGATAAAGGTAAAAAGTATAAGAATTCATTTAGACATATAATCTCGCTCCAATGACATTAAACTTTTAACAATTTCTCTAGGTGGCGATGGTGGGCTTAAAAATATTTGACTCACTAACGTGGGCCTTTAAAAAATTCAGTTGATGAAGCTGTTCATAGAAACAGTGTAGCTACTGCAGCTAATGTAGTCAGAACGTGGTTTCAAGAAACTTCATGCAAGTTCCAGAAGAATCATTTAAGTTTTTGCAAAAATTATTTCAAAGATGTTTTGATTTCATGATGAAATGCACAGGCTGCTGCTGCTACTTCAAATTACATTAGAAATCGACTTGATGCTATATGGTCTGATTTTTTCTCAATTGTCCACATTGTGTTATGAAAAGTTCAACCTATAACTTTATGAAACTTTTTCTTACTGTAAATAGGCTACTTGTCCGCTTAGTTGATTTTCTACTCCAAGTTTCTTGTAGCCTATAGCCTATAGCAGGGGTTCTCAACCGTGGCCCTCGGCCCCCCAAGAGGGCCACAGAGCGTTCTCAGGGAGGCCACGATAAAAGGCTTCATTGATGAATTATAACATGTATTTGACAAAAACGTAGAATTGTGGCACACAAAGCACTCATGTAGATGTTAGTATTGTAAAGCTAGTTGAAAGCACGTTTTTTCATCGTATGTTCTATCTCACTGCATGTTGCATCATCTTTTGTGATTGTAACGTAACAATCAAGGATACGCTTAATTTATTGGCGTAGTCTATTACGAAAAAGAAAGCATTAAATCATTTAATCACTTGTTAACTGTTTTCAATGATTTCGTTTCGTTCGTTGTTCTTTAAACAAATACATTGTAATTTCACTCAAAGGAGCCACGGTCTTTTAGAGCCACAGTCTGGGGGCCATGACTCAGAAAAGGTTGAGAACCACTGGCCTATAGTGTTTCGAGTTTAAATGATTTGTCTGTAGGCCTAATGCAGACTACATTTGTCTGTAGGAGTGTAGGCCTATTGCAGAGTACGTTTCTTTTTTAGGAAACCTTAAATGTATAAACATATCTAGTTACTTATGTTTTTTTCCATTGCTTGTTGTAGTGATGCAAGAAATATGTTTGACGCTGCAGCTCAAGGGGCCTCAACTGCTATATTCTTAACACTAAACATCGGAGGCAATTTGATTGTCTTTCTTTCGCTGCTGGCTTTGTCGAATGCCATATTGAGTTGGTTTGGAAGTTTGGTTGATTTTCCCCAATTCAGCTTTGAGGTACGGTACTTGCGAGAAATTTGTTTTTTGCATTACTTTACCACTGAAAGTAAATCAACGCTTTATTTAACAAACAATCTGACGAACAAACTACAAATGACTGCAAAAAAAGATAAAAACAAAAAGCCTACATTGAAAATTGTTTCTGAAAAACTGAGGATCTGAGCACGTAGCCTATCTGCAGCACTTACCTTTTTCAAAATATATGTGGGACACTTTTCTCTTTCGTTGTTTGGCATGAAAGCTAACGGAATAGCTTATAGAAATATAGTGCTAACTATTGGCAGGGTTGGAAGGAACGACTAGTTTTCACTATTCGATAGCGTTATTTGTTGCTTTCTGTATATCGAATGCTTATACCCATTCTATTTAAAAATTAATATGAAATGCGCGTTACTCACTGCTTTTTTATGCAAGCAACGAAATCATTATTCGTTTTCACTAATCGATATTTAGGAGAACTGCTGAATCATTTTTTGTTGTTCACTTACTTCGTCGTCAAAACTAATTTACGAGATTTAGTTTTCGGATTAATATCCGACCTAGTCCCCTTCCGGTTTTCGAACTTTAAAAGATTAAGGAAAACTTTGCGGCAAAGTTAAAGTTAAACTGCTAGTTTTGTTTCATCTGTGCTGTTAGTAATTACTAATTATTTATTATTTTTATTTTAATTGTTTTTAGTAATTGCTATTCATTGCTTTTTTTAAGTATCGATAGCGGGAGGTCATTGCTTTTTTGGGCACTATCGAATAGGGGAATAGTCATTGCTTTTTGACTAACGACTTCCAACCCTGACTATTGAGTATTAATTTATTGTGGAATTTTCTTTTCAGTTTATTTGTTCCTACGTTTTTGTTCCTGTAACCTTCCTGATGGGAATAGAATGGGAAGATTGCTTCAAGGTATTTTTGAAATGATGTTTTAGATGGCCTATGTGCTGAACTGCTATTATTCTCATCATTATTTTATTTCTTCAAAGTTCTTTATTTGTTTCAGTCTGCTGAATTGCTTGGTGTTGGAACATTTCTCAACGAATTTATCGCTTATGACTCATTGGCAGAATTGATTAAAGCAAGAGACTCCGGTATTATTCCAAGAGTTGATCCAATGTCAGGATCCGTTAATTGGATAAGTGAAAGATCTGAAGCTATCATGACCTACGCCCTGTGTGGATTTGCAAGCGTTGGATCCATTGGAGTCATGCTGGGTGGATTAGGTAAGGTCTTGTGCAGCTGCGGAGTTTTCACTTTTCTGTCCTATTGTCACCAATTATGACATTGCAGCAATCATGATTGTAACGAAAGATTAAAAATAGCTTACATTCTATCTCTCTACAGACAAATGAGATTAATTTAGTGTTGGTTTAACGTTTATTAAAAGTCATCATCATGTATAGAAACTTTCCAGATACCAACAGCAATGTCTCATCATTTCATTTTTTGTCAACGTGCTTGGGACAAAAAAAAGACAGTCGTCTAGGTTATACTAGCTACAATGAATGATATAGCTTACCAGCACCTAAATGAAATCTGCCGATATGTTAGCCAATAATTAGTTGAGCCAAATGAGCCAAATGAGATTCTACGGTCTCAAGCACTGTGCGTACGTGGATATATTTGTATCGATGCGGCTATAACCGATGCGGCTTTTGATGAACTCTGTAGATCAGTGGTTTTCAATTTTTTTGATGGAACGGAACCCAATGAAACATTCCAAAAGCTCGAGGAACCCCTGTTCAATAATTTAATTGCCTTATGCAATTAAATATAGTTCCAAGGCTCTACATATATAATAACAAAACAAAATGATCTCTAACACGTTCACGGCGATTTGACCCACCGGTGTACAAGTAGTCAAGTACAAACGATTAAACTGTCTGAAAGAACTCCTTGAAGAGAAGAAAACATGTCGAAGCGGGAAAGCAGTGAAAATTTGAAATTTGGCGGGAAAGCAGGAAGTTAAAGGTATAATAATAATTTATTTGCATCAGACAAAGCTGTCCATATCTAAAACAAAACAACCAAATAATACACAAACTGCAAATGCACAAATAACGAACAACAACAACGAAATAACATCAAAAACTGTATAATCGCACCACAAGAAAACAACAAAAATTCGGGATTGCAGCGAACGTGTTAAAGTGTAGCAAATTTATTAATAGTGGCAAACCTAATCAATATTTGATTATATTTAAACAATATGCATATAATAATAAAATAGACTCTCGGATTTGATGTAAACTTGCGGAACCCCTAGACTTACTGGCGGAACCTTAGGGTTCCGCGGAACCCTGGTTGAAAACCACTGGTGTAGATATTAGGTTTATAAATTTTTCCAACGTTTCCTACGTCGTGCAGTGTCCCAAACTGTTCTTTTCGCCTAATAGATTTATTTTATTTTCTATGCGCAGAGATGGGCAAGATCACCAGTTTCAAGATCACTTTTTCTAAACTTCAAAAAATGTAGTTTTTGATCAATAATGTTGCATAAAACCCAAATTTTACTATAACCAACCAGATTAAAAATATAGTGGTGTAGCTAACTATTGTTTTTAATTGCTCGATCATTGGCCTAAAAATTGTAATAAGTTAGTCAGTACCGGATTAAGGGTCTGCTGGCCTGTAGGCACATTTTATAAGTGGCCCGAAAATCAGGGTTGCCAACTAAAAAATTATAATTATCAGTGTTACCAAATCATTGTCACAAAGATCGTTGTTGCAACTATAACACAGGGTACCGTGCAAAAACTTGGTCATATATGCCTAATTAAATAGCACCTTTGCACGTTTTTGCGATTGAAAACTCGTTAACTAGTTTTTGGAGGTCAATCTTACGGAGTAAATCGCTTTCAATATACAAAAGTGCCAGTGTACTAAGACGTTGTTGACACATTGTTGATCGTTTAACGTCTTTAATTCGTTTCAGTTGTGAAAACGAGCGTTCCCCCGAGCAATTCGTAGCCATTAAAGACAAGTACATTCTAAGTGCTATTTTAGTGTTCGGAAATGCATTATAAACACCAGTAGGCTAGTGTGCAGCATTTTAAATATCTTTTGGGCACTTCCTGTTGCTGTTGTTTCATCGCGTCTTTGCTCTTTATACCAGCACATAAACTGACAAAATTCTGATGGGAAGTCGGAAGACAGGTCCTTTGAATACACACCAACCAGACCTGCAACAGCAACATCGATGTCTTCAACAGGCATGGAGTCGTACTCAGTCAAAACTCCAAACCTCTGCAGCACCATGGAATATGCATCGATACGTTTCTGTGGTGCACTCTTCAGTTGGTCGATGATCACATAAAACGTGTTGATTGTAAATTTTTGCTGGCCGGACATTCCTTCCACACCATCTGTAGCAGCTCCATCACTGACATGCTTCTGCCGCTTTGGTGCTCGCCGACTTTCAGATTTATATATGCTGCTGCCACAGCGATCACGTGCCTGCTGCTCATAACAGTCAAAATTCTCTCTGCACTCATCCAAGAATTTATTCAAGCTTCAGCAGACCAATGGCTAGTGTCAGATCGATAGTGGAACTTTGAAACAACTTGCTACTAGTATTGAAGCGCTGCAAAATATTGTTCCAAAGTATGCACATTAGGGCAACTTCAAGGGTGTTCACTGTTCATGTGTTTGGCCAATGCACCTGCTTCATTTCGTGTGCTGCCATTCTGAGTAGCATCCCCAGAGATTTTCTGGAGAGCACTTTGAAACTTATGGTACCCAATGGTTTCTTGTGCATCAAAAGTGCTCTGCGGGCAGCACAAAATATGTCCGCGGGCCGCATGCGGCCTGCGTTTGGGTTAGACCACCCTGCTCTAAATCACAACATTAGGCTAGAAAGTTTATATCAATAATCAACTAACAACTTACATTTTTTCTTCTTAGAAGCATAAAACGTCCGATAAGAAACGGTTCACAAGTCACAGCTTCAATTGCACCATAAAACTAGTCCATGGAAAATTTTTGCGATTTTTGCGAAATTACGATTTTTGCATTGCGTTTGGGTTAGACCACCCTGCTCTAAATCACAACATTAGGCTAGAAAGTTCATATCAATAATCAACTAACAACTTAGCCTACATTTTTCTTAGAAGCATAAAACGTCCGATAAGAAACGGTTCACAAGTCACAGCTTCAATTGCACCATAAAACTAGTCTATGGAAAATTTTTGCGATTTTTGCAAAATTACGATTTTTGCAACCTTTAATTCATCTGGAAAAACAGAGCTATTAAGATGAATACTTATTAGTTTAGAAAATAATTATTTTGAAAACATGACTAAATTTTTAGCCTACTGATTTTAAAGTGGCCTGGATTTTTGACTGGCCTTGTAGGCACGTGCCTACTTTGCCTAATGGTTAATCCGGCACTGAAGTTAGTGAATGTTGTAATTAGGCCTACATTACCGAAAAGTCACAATATTTTCAATTGGTTTTATGCTTTTTATTTAAAAAAAAAAACCTTTGAACTGCATCATTTTTCACCAAATTTTTATCTGGTTTATTTGGGAAGCTTTTATTGATGTTACTAAGTATTTCCAACTTCCACCGGATTATATCAATATTTATTGCACCGTTTACCCATCTGGCAACATTAGATTATAAAGGTGTTCTGCTATCAAAATCGTTCAGAGGTCTGAGGTCAGATAAACCTCTCCAAAAATATTGCAAAAGCTATACAAAAAAGAGGCGACACATGTTTTCACATTTCATACATTTTTGATACTCAGACCCTAAACAATTTTCAGTCTGGTAAATTTGCTGCAATAGGTCACATTACATGACCGAAGGCGACTATGCAGTGCCGTCCAGTATTTTAGCACCACCATTTTAAACTTTTAAACATCTAAAATTGAGTCAAAGCGAGCAAACGTTTTTTTTATAAAATTCACAACACAGAGCTGTGAACAAAATTGAGTTATTTTTTATCATACGTCAACAGAAAGTATATAAGGAATTTGACTTATTTATTGACCAACTCAGAAAACTTTTTAATTTTGAAATTGCAACACTGACCAAATTATTATTGGCATGATTTTAGTCATCAAGATCACTTGTGACATTCAAGATCAAAATCATGCCCATCTCTGGCTGTGCGTAATATAATTTATATTTTCTGCAGGAAGCCTTGCACCTAGCAGAAGAGGTGATATGGCAAACATGATTGTGAAAGCTCTTTTGGTCGCAACTGCTGTGAATGTATTAAATGCCTGTGTAGCTGGTAAGACTGAAAATTGGATATGTAAAAATTCATTGAATAGCATCAACTCACGATTCACTGATGTCTTACCAAAAACAAAATCGAAGCTCTTTAAACTCTAGTCGAGTTTATCATACGTTAGTTTTTGGGATGGCCTATCGAAGGGATGTGTTGCTATGGTGAGAGCAACTTATCAATGACAAGTAAGCAGGAATGATCTTTACAAGTTGGCAACACTTCATATCTTAGTCGAAAGTCGAGTAGGCCTATGAGCTTGTGAACACTTGCACCTAACCTGGGTGTCAAACAACCCAGTATGGGAAACTTTGACAAAAATAACTGAATATTACTCACGAAACTATTTTATTAGTATCACATGGCCAGCAACATTGTGTGTCGCCTAACCTTACTCTTACAAGTTGATGAAAAGTAACTTTTAATTTTGATAAAGCTCTGTTTATCTTCAGGCTTTTTATACGAGCCGAAGCCAATTGTTTGTGACAACATCTTGGCCACTACAAACTGGAACTATTCGGTTCCATCCAGATTATATGAATGCTGTTCTGCTGCTTTACGTCGGTAAGTAGCATACCATGCTGAAGCCGTTGACTGGGTTGTTTTAGTTTTTAAAATAACAAAGCAAACTTCTGCGTTTTTTTATTATTTACGATAAGCTCTAATAATGTTCCAATAAGGCCATATAGTAAAGCTGCTAAAATAATACATTACAACCAGATATTTTAACCACAATAACATAAAATATTTTTTTTTAAGTTTTTACATACATAAATATTTTTATACATGACGTGCAATAAGCCTCGATAGGGCCCCAGGTTGCATCTTGAAGAATTAAAAGTAGTTTATTTCGCTCTTGACTGTGCTTAAATAACTAGCCTAGTTGATTAAATATTAATGACTATTGACTAAAGTGGTACTTTGTTTAAAGGGACAACTCCAATGTGACTTGCAATTGCTGCAACTACAATTGGAATGGGACGACGTTCTATCTGAACTGTTCGATGGCTATTTGCTAACATTAGTACATTTCTTGCAAATGTCAGTTACCAGCATTGACGTGTAATTTGACATATTTATATTCATATTGCATAGTCTTACAGTATTTTAACTTTAGCTTTAAGCAAGATATTATGCAATGATCCAGCTAAAACGAAAAATTCTAAGGGGATAAAAGCAACTATTGGGGTGACAAATATTTTAATGTTAACAATAAAGAGTAGTCTAGCGACTAAATGCAGCTTTATGAAACGTCATTCAACATATAATAAAACAATGTCATATTAAAAACATTTTGTTGGGAAGGGGAGCATAGCACATAGTCCTGTTGATAGCAAATTTAAGTCGCTGTGAAAGCTCTCTGTTTTTGCAAACAGCATTTGTAACTGTAATCGCACGTTGTCTGTGTTGTTTTGAATATGTTTGCCGTCGAACAAAGGCTTTTGCCCAACTTGCGGTCTATTAACTTGTGTCTGCTCTTTTACATTTATCGTGTTAGGTGAGTTAATTATTTAGTTTATTCGTTATATTTAACTAATCATAAACACATATTTTACGTTCACTAAAATGTAGGCTTGTCAACTTGTGATTTAAAGTTTAGTTTCAAAAAATCAAAATGTGTTTGAATTTAGAATTATGATGAAATTTTACTGCCTGTCTTCGAACATTTCCAAATCTTTACAATTCCACTAAAGGCAAGTAGCTTTATTCTGATGTGGCCTTTTGTGGTATTCATGTTCTACTATAACACAACCTGTTATTTTTATAGCGTTATTGCATGTGTAATACAGGCTTCGTGTTCATTCAGTGTCGTTTTGAAAGTGACCTAACTAGAAGTTGCACAATATAACGGGTCTCAAAATTTATATTGCAAAACTTGTTCTTCTGTTTTAGGCCACAGCATTCTCAAAGTGTATGCACACATTATTTGAGATGATGACTCGTCTTGCTGAAAAAAAAACTCTTCTTCTTTGGTCTTGTCAAATGTGTTGCATAATACACTGTTAATAAAAGTACAAAGAAATTCTTAACGAACACCTTTACTACCCAGATGCTCAGTTCTATGTCTCCAAATATGTTATTTTTTCACTGTTACTTCACAGTTAATCTATTTCATCACAAAATCAATCAAATTCCTTCACCTTCCACTTCATCTTTTACCATCCAAGCAGCCATCAGTTACATTCTTTTGTTATCCCCACATCAAGGAGCGTACAGATTATTAAAGAGTGTCTTTCTTGCTGTTTTTGACAAAATAGTCTGTTGTGTTTAGACGTTTAACTTTTCCTTGCTTGTGTAATGTTCTTTCCAGTGAACATTTTCTCTTCTATCCTACACAGCAGCTACGTGTTGCATGCTTGTAGTCTTCAAAGTACTTTTATTGTTAAGGCTTGTGCCTATATTTCTAAAGTTTTCTCTTTCTTCAGTTCTTGTTCTTATAGCTTGCTTTTTTTGTTAACTGTGTGCACTGTGTAGTATAGGGTGTCCCATTTTCGGCAGTGTTTCAGGAAAAATAAGGTTGAGTCATATTCTGAATGGATTTTCAACGCTGAATTAAAAAATAAAGTTATTTTTTTCATTATGACGTCATCTTGAAGTGCCACCAAACGGATTTATGCTATTTTGACTGTATCTCGAGAACGGTGAAAAATAGAGAGCTCAAACTTGTAGCTAAATAACCGGAAGGCTCGGTTTTCTATCTGCTTTCAATACGTTGTTAAGCGCTAACTGCAACAAAAAACGAGTTATTAAGAAAAAATTGCCTTTTGTTCATTTCCGTGTAAAAAGTAGCATTCTACCGACAATCTGATTTACTGAGTGATATGGGAGATGTTGCTTAAATTGCTGCCTGATAAGCAAAAAGCAAGAAGAAGATCTGATTTTCGACTATATTTGACAATCACTGTGCGTCGTGTGCGACGCATAATCTGGCAAAATCTCTACCAATTATGACGTAATGATAACATATCGGTGTTGGCATAAAGTCCAATTCCCATTGTTGTAAGTTGTACGATTGAAGAGCAGCCGGAAGTGTTGGTGGAACCAGGGGAAGATACAATAGGATAGAACAAAATACTACGTTTGAAATTACGAAATAAACGAAGCGACAGATCACAAGGAAAAATATTCATCCAAGGCTTCGGAGCAAAGATCATGTGACCAAGACTACTTGTACAATGTACACTGGAGGATCAACGTTTCACTTCCTTGCTACAGCAGACCCACCAATTGACTCCCGAAATTCTGAAAAGGTTGGAACATCAAAATCATCTGTGCATCGTGAAAAGAAAAGATTTTTTCTTGAACGTTTAGAAAAAGTTAATCTTGAATTAAGTTCTGTTGATACTTGGAAACCGTGATATGTCTAAAAAATTATAGATGGTAACTTATTGAAAGTTGAAAGATATGTTTTCGTAAGTCAGTATTTCAACGAAGATATCGAAACAAAAATGATGAAGCTCGTGCACGTCAGGTCATTTTCGAAGAAAAGTTTTGTTATTGCGGAAGAACTGTTCCAGGCTATAATTGAAGACATTAACCAAGAATCACTTTCTTGTGTAAATTCGGTTATGGCTGATTCGACCGCACTTAATACTGTATAAAAGACTGGTGTTGACAAGTGGCGAAAGAAATATTTTGCTTCTTTGTGCTTAGAATGCCGCAATGTCTTGTCATTCAAATGATTGGCAACTTTTGTTATCATATATAAAATGTCAGACAGTTGTCAAACTAATCTTTATAAGTTGTCAAACTAATCTTTATAAAAGACAATTCTTCTGTTTTTGATCAAATCAAACTGTAATAAATCATTGATGAACATAAATATTTAAACATTTAATTTTTGTAATTGAGACATGCAATTAATTACATTTGGAAGCATAGCAATTGTAACTTAATTTGAAAATTTCAGAAAAAGGAATCTAAAATTTTGGCAATGCAATTATAATTGCTATGCAATTGAAATGAAGCTACAGTAATTAATCTAACTCCGGCAGCTGATGATAAATGCGATGATGTAATTGTGATTTAATACGATAGATTTTATTAATCCGGTAGGCGGTAATGACGTTTGTGATGTTTAAAGTTCAAAGGAATAATGCAGAACTAGGTCTAACTCAAAGAGGAACTTTTAAAAATCTACAAGCTGCCAAACTCCTTGCAGAAATACAGTAACAACAAATGTTATTGATACTCAGTAGCGCTGACAGGAAAGTTCAGGGGTACTTTTGGACCCGGGCCCGAGATGATTTTGATTGATTGATTGAATGTTTATCCTCGGACTGGGAAAGCTTCTTACAGAGCTTAATCCTGGCAGTTTCGCATACTTGTAGAGGCTTTGAATCACTAACGCAGGCCCGGTCACTGAGATTGACAAAGTGAAGTTTCCAATTGTTAAGTCTTGTTGCCGGGAAATTTTTCCATCCATTAGATGCCGCTGAATGGAGAGCAATCCTTAACGTGCGTTGCTCAAGCGCACACCCCGAGAGTCGAACCAGCGCCGCTTGATCTTGAAGTTTCTTCTTTCCAGAAGTCACGCGCTAACCAACTGAGCTATCGGGGCGGCTATATATTTTAGAGGCCCACAACCTTTGTCAAGGGGTCCGGGAAGCAACTTTGTAAAAGGTACCATAAAAAAATCCCCTACATCGAGATTCAACAATAGTTTGACCAATCGGAGCGGTGCTGATCAGTGGAGCGTGAGATTGCGATTTTCACTAATCAAGGTTAGTGTTTCCAAATTTGGTACTTTGTTTATCAATTTAGAAACAATTTGGTATCCATTCATTAAGTGTGGTTGGCGGCACTGCTTAAAGCTTAGAATGCTGATTAGTCAGTCCCAGTGGCCACTGGTCAGCCGTTCTTGAATGGCAGTTGAAAATATGAAGCAAATCGGTATAGCCTACCAACAACTAAACTTCACACTTAGGCTAAATTGGAAAGTGCTGATTGTACCTTAACGTTTCAAAAAATACCAGGTATTGCAGATTCCTTTCTACTAGTTTGTCTCTCAGTCATATGTTTCAATGAACATAACCTAGCTTAAAACTGTCTGACAAAGGATTTGAACTACAACATGCCTGTTCGTACATAAAGCATCACTAGGCTAGTAGCTATAGCCTATCACCAAATTACACATTTTCTTTATGTTTTTATAAAAGGCCTACAACTTGTTCACTGGGAAAATGTAAAAGCTATAGGCCTAATCCTATCCTATGCAGCCTACCGTACATTAGGATTAATGTGTTCTTTAGTTTGTCTATTGGGAATATTTTAATAACAACTGCTACTTTGAATGATTTCATAACATTAATATTCATGTCGATTTCTACTTCATTGGGTTATCGATAATTACTCCATATGTGTGAGAAAATTAGCCTACTGTAAAAAAATCTGTCTTTATACAAAATATTTTAATGGTCATTAATTATGAATTATATTATTATTAGAAATTATATTAGAAATTATATTATGAACCAACTGAGCTATCGGGGCGGCTATATATTTTAGAGGCCCACAACCTTTGTCAAGGGGTCCGGGAACTCGAAAAAAATACCTTAGCTAATTATTCATACACATACTATCGTATTGATTATATTATCAGTTCTTGGTTGACTTCCGAAGTTTTGCGTTTGGGCAACACATTTTGCACAGGCCAGGTGGGTGTAGAGAGCGACAGTGTCTACAAGCATACAAAGCTGCCATCAGTAACGCAACGAACAAGATTTTTCAGTCAAAATGATAATTTTATGGTTTGTTTACCTCACCAAAACCTATGAAAATCATTAGGTAGCCTATATGCCAGTTGAAATGTGTGAAGTAGACTAACTTTGTAGTAAAGTTTAAGTTTTTTTTTTATGCAAAGTACGTAAATTGGAAGCACTTTATGATAACAAATATACAATAAACATTGCTAAACTAAAAAAAGAATGCTCAATGCCAAGTATAAAGCTAACCAGAGCTTTTCTGGGTGTAGTATTAATTATTTGTCATGATAATAAATGTTTATCAGTTGGCACCAACAAAAAATATGGATGAACTTTTTAAAGTTTATTACTTTTAACAAGAACATCTTTTTTCTCCAAGTCGTCTTTATGTTCTTACCGATGCAGGCCCGTAACCAGCCGGGGGCCAGGGGAGGCCTCGCCCCCCCTGGCAAAATCCCAACATTCTTGAGCAACAGCTGCAATTATAATGATTTTTGCCCATTTTCCCGTTGCACAGCTCCAACTGGCCCAATTAACTACAATTGTTTTGTTTATTTAACAGCTATGATGATTAAACAATTTCGCCCCCCCCCCCTAACTCCTCCTTTGGCAACCTCAACAGGTTCAATTCAACCAAGGCCAACACTTGTTAGGTTGGTAAAAAAATTGTCAGAAACTGTGTAAAATAAAAATGTTTTGGGAAAGAATGATAACCTAACAAAGAGGGAATGGATTTCCAGCAGGCCTAAAAACCGGTACAAATTAGGCTATACTTAATTCTTACAATTCTTAAATACTTACCATACTTAATTCATACTTAATTCATACCCATTACTTACCATACTTAATTCTAAGGGTCAGTGATAACCAATCTGTGCAGTAATAAACCAAATTTGTGCAGTTAAGCAGTGTTTATTTTTTTTCTTCAATCCAATCAGTGTGAATAAATTTTGTTTCTAGTTTTCTGATCTGTGAAGTGTTCAACCTTGCAGCAGATATTGCTACATTTGAATCTAGCACTGCCGTTTGTGAGTGTGGATTCTCAGTGTTAACAAGGGCTGACGCTCCCACTAGACGGAGCATGTTACAACCAAGACAGGCAAACTTAGTGCTTATGGCCTTTGAACATTCTGTATCGAAATCTATCGATTTAGACTTGTTTGTGAGACGGCTTGCATCCAAACATCCGCGACTGCAATTGCAATAGACTAGCTCACGGTTGTATAGGCGGAATGTAATCATATATATCAAAATCCTCGGCACTAGCTTCTTTGAGCCAGTAAAAGTTTTTGCTCGTAACAAGTAGGCTACCGCTATTTATACAACAAGTCAACAATTGCTTTGTTATGTTGGTCATTGTAATATGGTTGCCGTGATAAGAGACCAGTGTTGGTCTTAACCAGTGGCGTAGCCAAAGGGGGGGGGGGGGGGGTTACAACCCCCCTTTGGCACGCGTGTGACGTCACGATATTGAGAATCATGCTTTCAGTCTCTTTATGATTGAGCATGATGCTTTCAGTCTAAAAAAATTTGCCTAATTTTAAACAAAACTGCATTAAAAGAGCGAGTTGTGCCAATACCTAACATTCAAACATCTCAGCCAGGAATTAGCAACAAGAAAACATAGAGACTTAGCTTTATTTCCGAAAAATGCTGAAGAAAACATGATCTTATCCTTTTGCTATGCCACCTGACAGCACCATTTTACAGGAATATTCATACCCACATTTTTGTTGAATATGCTCTCAGAATGCACCAAATTCAAAGTAATTTTTCAAAATTGTCTGGGTGAGGCCCCCCAGACCCCCCGTCGCTGGGTGTCGTCATAGGCGAACACGCCGTCGGGCTTCGCCCGCCGGTCGTTAAAACCTCTCCTTTCAAAATTCCTGGCTACGCTACTGGTCTTAACACTAAACTGACATATTGCAATTTTTGTGGATACCGGTGTTTAAGAGATTAAAATGCCAAAATCATTCAAATTTTTTCGGCCCCCCCTAACGAAAAGTTGGCCCCCCCCCTTGCTCTGCGGTCTGGCTACGGCCCTGTACCGATGATGCGCATATTGTCGTCTCAACAATACTTACAATCGTCATACGTCAAATGTGCAGTTGAGGAGTTGAAAAGATTTGAGAAGTAGGCTTTTTCAGTTTTAAAAGATAAATACTTTCTTGTTTTCTGCTTTGCTACTTTTCAGAATTCATTTGAAAACATTACACGTCACAGCAGTTTTCAATGAATATAAAATAATTGTCTGGGTAAACTTTACGCCTCAGGTATAACCAAATTTTACATTTACAAGTTTTTACAGGAAAAAGACACGATGCTGTGATAGAAAAGAGCGTAGGTGGTTATCTTACATGTAAATTACAATTGACTGGATGTTCGATAGATTATATTGGGATAGTTTTCATTAAAGCATTTCTAAAAAAGTTTGTTAGATTCATATGCTCAATATAAATAGGCTACCACAAATGTTAAAAAGCTTTTCAACTAACAGTGCGTAGTCTAATATAGGCTACTGTAGAATTTATTTCATAAGAATACTCCTGCTGTAATAAGTAGCCTACATAAAGTGACTATTCTGGCTAGAAAAAAAGTCCTTAAGAGCGCATGGGCGGTATATCATGTAGTATGGTAAGTGGCAGGTCTGAAGGATTACAAATTGTAAAGAACTATTGTTCTGATCTACATTTGTAAACACCAACTACTCGATACGATAAATACATTTAACACCAGATGATTAATTACCACTGGCATGATATTTAAAAGTTTGACATTAGTAGAAAAGAGACATTATTGCATGTGGTAGTTGATTTGAATAAGCATGCCGGTGCTCAACGTGCGGCGAACAGATTTGTCATGTTCTGAAAGGCTAATCGTCATTAGAATTTAAATCCAAAAGAAGCTAAACCGGTATTTGAAGAAACCAACTAAGCCATCGTGTTTTTGTGCAGTGTCGCAGTCTTCAGACAAAAATTGTTAATTGCTTTACAATAACGTGTCACAGTGATGTTGTCTTAATATCTTGTAATGTCGTGGGCTATCTGTTTTCTATTGGTTCGTTTCAGACTTTTTTCTTGAAGTAAAAAGTTTTAAAAAAGGATGAAGGAGATGTTCAACTATTGGGCAGTGCCTTGAAGGCAAAAATAAAAAGTACAACTGCATATTCACTTAGGTTATGTGTAATACGTAGACCTAGTGCAAGTGTCAGGAAGTTGAATAAAAAACAACAGAAAAATCCAGCGAAGTTGAAAGAACTCAGAATGTGGTAGCCTACTGTGGACATTTTAAAAGATATGGTCTTCAAAACTTTTTGATAGCTAATGAAACTAGTAGGCTATTAATAGTGACAAATACAATGTGAATACTACTCTAAAGATGAAGCTTTTGAGTATACCTATTCCTCTAAATTAGAAAATAATGTAAACTAAATAACAAAATGATGATGCCCAGCACTGGTTGACAGCGGTATTTTCAGATGTGGAAAGCGATTAAAAATCAATGGGAGCAGACCAACCTTTTTCCAGATATTAAAGCAGACTATTATAAGTAGGCTAACTATTCATCAAGTATAAAATATTTTATCACAGAGCGAAAACAGCTTGATCACCAAGTTATACTTTGAGTGCTATTTTTTTATTTCCTTGTCTGTCTTTCAACTTTAGCCTACGGCCCCATTTTACTTTTCAGGAAGGTAAATGGTTAATGACACTTAATGATACTTTGTGATACCACAATAATTTGGCTACATGAAACAATTTAAATTTCAATTCTTTGTTTTGCCGTTTTACACAAGCGTCAAGCGGTGGCTTGCATTTGGAATCGAGAGATCTGGTGTTCAAATCTCTGCGATTAATAAATTGATCGTTGCTGAGCGATCGAAGACTACTAACGATCATTCTGCAACGATCATTCTGCTAAAAGCAAAACTCAATCTATTGCAGTTCATAAGATCTTAAACAAAAATTTAACTCTGATATGACAAAGTTTATATTCTTCCAGTAAATTTAGTAAATTAGTTATGAAATTGTATTAATTGTAAAATTATAAATAAAAAGTCAACAAATTCAAGCTCATCGATAGACCTACATCAGTAGTGTTGACCGTTGGTCCAGGAGGTATTTTTAGACCCGAACCGGCATAATTTTAGGGGCTCACAATCTTTTCAAGGGGCCCGGAAGTTTGAAGAAGCCAGATCGATATAATTTTTTCTTAAAAGTGTCTTGACTTAAGACCCAAGGATCTCATTGGTACTGGGCTTCTATTCTCACAACGGTCCTGCTACAAGTGTTTTCCACCACTTGAAACGGTTATTGGTTTTGGACAAACCAGCGATTTACATGTTATAATTTATTCTATGATGTTCTTGGTGTTTGTAAATATTTATAGTCGGACTGACAAAGCCTTTGATAGGTTATTCCTGGTAGTTTCGCATACTTGTAGAGGCTCTTGACGCAGGGCCTGTTACCGAGATTAACAAAGTACCGAGAGCAACTCACTCGGTTGGTTGGTTTTGAATCTTTATCCTCGGACTGACAAAGCCTTTGATAGGCTATTCTTGGTAGTTTCGCATACTTGTAGAGGCTCTTGACGCAGGGCCTGTTACCGAGACTGGCAGAGTGAAATTTTCATTTGTTAAAGTTTTGTTGGAGGGGAATTATTCCATGCATTAGGTGCCGCTGAGTGGAGAGCAGTCTTTAGAATGCGTTGCTCAAGCGCATACCCCGAGAGTCGAACCAGCACTTGAAGTTAGTTGTTCGTTCATAAAGTCAGGGGCTAAACAACTGAGCTATCGGGGCGGACGAATTTAGGGCATTGATGAAAGGATTGATGATGAAACACCTACATTCTGATATAAGAAACGCTCAAATTTTACAAAAAAATGAACTGGATTAAATATGTCTACAAATCTTCTCTAAAAATTTTGTAAAAGAAGTCTGATTTTATAAAAAGAAATTACAATTGCTAATTTTGTATTGCATGTAACCTTCCTACATTACGAAATATATGGCGCGATTTCATAAGTTTTCTGATTCTGATTGATCTTTTACGTAGGTAGTATTTGGTTAAAAGTCTCTTCAAATGTCTTGACTCAGACACAAAGCATTTGAGACATAGTTCATCAAAACAAAATTACTTAAAGACATAATTTATACAAGAACCTGCGCAATGCTGGTTTGAAAGTGAGATTGATACATTTCATGTTATTAAATTAACATGGCTTCTGGAAATGAACATTCTTAGGTATTACATCTGAGGCACTACTAGCAACAGCAAGAGCATGCTTTACATAGCATCAATGTAACGTTTGGATTGTAACATTTGGTACGATTGTGATCAAGGTATGTAATGAAAAGATAACCAGATTGTTTGCTCTTTCAAAGCAGGTGAAAGAATTGCATTGTTGTGTCATTTGTGGTACAGACTGGTGCGGTGTACGCAAGTAACACTGCCAAGGGCTATGCTTGCCATCAATTGGTGGAATGATATTTTGGCTTTGTTTCAAGTGGCAGAAATGATAGCAACGTGAAATTGTAAATAAATGGTTTTAAAGTGTATGTTTAGGGTATGTGTTCTGTGGTTTGGGCTAGAATCATAAGCAAACAAAAAAAGCAACAATACGGTATTTAGCACAGTGCTCTTCAGGGGTTCCGCGGAACATGTAGTGAGTTCCGTGAGAATTCCTCGTACAGTATTTCTAGAGAATTTGATTTCTTGTTTCAGTATATTGATGCGTTATTCAGAATTTTTAGATCACCCTGTCGCACTCACATTCTAAGTTCGACAGGTGGTTAATCAAATGGTTTAATGCAATCAATAGACAAAAAAAATGGTAGGTGTTGTTATGTTATTATGTTCTTCTTCATTGCTATATGTTATTCAAAAGCGTTATTGCGTTATTATTTTTGTTAGTGGGGGTTCCTTGACAAATGCAAAACTAAATCTGGGGTTTCACATGGACAAATGAAGTTAAAGAGCGCTGGTTCAGCATGATATAAATAAAAACAAAATTGCGAACCTTTTCGGGTTTACATTATTCTAGCCCTTGTCAATTTTGCTTTTTGTATTCTTTGATATCATGCTTTTGCTTGGTTTTGTTTTTTTTGCGGTTTCAAAAATTTCAATTCAATTTGTGTTGGGCTAGAATGGTTCAAAAGTGTCTGCATTCATTACCATGACGTATTGTGCTTTTCTTCAATATGTGGATTTTCGTGTAAACAAGGTACAGATCAATGAATTACAAAGACAAAATAGTTTTTATTGCGTTGATATTTTAGAAGAATGTTCAAAATCCAATTTGATGGAGGATTAAACACCGGCAACGATTGTGTGTTACGTAATAAATTTATACTAATTGGTTCCATCATGAAAAACTTATTACAGAGCTGTCAGAAATTATGAAACTTCATAGAACAATTGTTGATACTAAGGTTTTCGAAACCCTACGGCTTACATGCCATATCGTATATCAATGAGCGCTGCGTGTTCAGCATAATAAAGCCGAATTAGGCCTAAGTACTTTTTATAGAACTTCATTGCGCCGCTTATGAACTAGGCTTATAAAAGTGACAACCCAAACATTTCTTTTGCTGGTAAACGCTTTAAATAACCATTTTTCACTATAGTACCACAAAAAACAAACAAATAGATACTGTTATTGCATCACAGCTTTTTCTGAACCAAAATAAAAGGCTATATTAATAAAGAAGCATTTTTCCAAACGGTGACAACTTTTGCTATCACTTTCATATCAGCATAATCACAACAAAAAAGTTACAAACGATTGACTACATCAATAAACTCTTCTGAATTTACTGCCTTTACTAATATTGCATATTATATGATATACAAGGTTTTCAATATATCCAGTACAAAATATGTGTATTAAAGTGAAATACAAAGAAAAATTCAAATAGTCTCCACAATTTTTGACATCATTGTACTGTAGCTGCATTAGCCAACTTCAACAGCTAAAAGTAATTTTCTTAAATTTACCTGCGAGAAAGTCTCTTAGCTTATTTAATAAATAACACTAATAATAATACAAAAAAGTGCTAAATGCCAAGCAGAGCAAATTAGCCTACATCAAATATAGTTATTACTTTCTAAAACTTCTACAGCAGTAGTTTCCAACCTGGGGTCCGCGGACCCCTTGAGACATTTCTTGAACAATTCATTCATTTTCTTATTTGAGCAACTGTTTCTGATATTTGCCGCACGAGTCATAGCGGCAATGCAATATGACACAGTACAGCAGTTGAGTAGCATAATTATTACAATAGTCAATAGTATGATAATTTAGTTTCAGGCAAAATTTAGGTAGGAGTGCGCAGAATTAATAATTTGTCTAAAGGGGTCCGTGACAACAAAAAGGTTGGAAACCACTGCTCTACAGCCTGTTTCACCCTAAAGGGGGGATCATTAGAAAGTGTTTTTTTTTTGTTTTTTTTAAATCAGAAAGTTCTTTTTCAAATAAAATCTAATCTTCTGATCTTCTCTTCTATTTAAATAAAGATGTTTTGATGATCTCCCTTTTAGGGTGAAACAGGCTGTAGTGGTTGTAGAAAGTAATAACTATATTTAGTGTCATAGCTTATTTATATTGTGTTGTTTGTTTATATTTATTATTATGGCTTCATGTAACGAAAGTTTTTGGCTGAAGCAAAACGAAAACTTTCACAAAAAAATTTAATTTGAAACGAAACGAAATATTTTGGATGAGCAGTTTGTTAGTTATAGTATTGACTTTAAATCATCAATCAAAGCTACCATAACGTGCGCTATATTGAAGTCACTACTGATTACTGAAAGTAAATTTAGATTTCCAACCCAATATTCAACAATCAACGGCCAACTGTTCAGAAAATTTAACAAAAGACTAATTCTAGTTTGACGATAGACCAATTCTACATCTAATATAGAAATTAAAAGTTGAACCATAGGCATACGAAGCCGAGCAACGTGATCAAGTTTAACATCTTCAAGTTTATTACATTTACATAAACATAAAACTACGCAACAAATTAAGTATCGAACGTTTTCGACATCACAAGATGTCCTCTTCAGGAATAATATACATACAAATTAACTACATCTGAAAAAAATACAATGGTTAACTAAATCTATAAACAGGAAAATACAAAAACTGCACAGTACTTCTGACTAGCTCAAACTCAACGATAGGTTCCACGAGAATCAAAGGTAACTGCATCAAAAGGTGTTGAACAGATCACATGATATGGTAGAAAGGCAAGGTGCGAAAGTTGCAGTGCAGTTTACTTGTCTTTGATGTCTTTGAAAGTTTGACGTCTTTGAAAGTTGCAATACAATTCTACTTGTCTTTGATGAAATCAATCTGTAAAAATCATAGATGAACATAAATATTGAAAAAGTCAATTTTTGTGGTGGAAGCATATAATTAATTACATTTAAAAGTAATCATAATTTGAAAATTTTAGAACGATATAATTGTAATAAAATTGAAAATTTTAATGCTGTAATTGTAATTGCAATGTAATTGAATTGATAAATGTGTAATTGTTTGAACTCTGCACTGGAGCATCCATGTTTCTTTTTTTTTCTGGAAATTTCACAAAAACTTGCTCGTCAAAGTACAAATGGAGAGTAGACACGCATTTATCGTGCCGCAGACCGCAGCTTTACAAAAAATGTTTATGCACAAATTACAAAACAAACAAAATTCTTGAGGCAGCATAGCCGGCATAAACAACCAAATGGTTAAACCAGTAGAAAAATTCCACTAACTGTAGAGTTGTATAAGCCTGTTCTAGAATATGCTTTACACATATCATGGGAGTATATTGTTTTTCCAGTACATAAAAAATAGCAGATTATTATTATTAATGAAAAAATTTGATTTAATTATAAAATAAATATGAGCTTTATTAATGAAATTTTATTCTAACTGTTTTCAGATTTTTGGCCAGCAGTGCATTTTTTGTTTGTTTAAAATGAAAATTCCAATAATTTGTGTGATTATGAACTGTGCCCTTTTGTCTACTTTTCAAGTTAGTGAAGGTAACATTAACCTCTGTAGATAACAAATTGTTTGACTCGTTCACCTTTTAACAAGTGATCTATTTTGGTAACTGTGCTTGTATCATTTATTCACGATGAATACAATATTACCTTACGTAACCTACGAGAATAGAGAATAATATATTTAGATCTTTTTTTATTCAGTTATTTTTGTAATTTGACAAACAAAAGGAGCTTTGACATTATTATTATGTATAGGCCTACATATAGCAAGGTATGTTTTACAGTTACTTTTATTCGAAGTTTAAAAAACATACATTGGCACTTTGTAATGCTTTAGGAACAAACTTAATGTAGGTGATAATGGCAGCTTACTACTCGCGAAAGTTATTAATTATTATTCTTCAGGCGATATCTTTATTGTAACAACACTTCCGTATCAATATCAACTTTTATCAACATCTGTTATTATATAAACATTACATCAATAACAAGAGCAAAATGGTTGGAACATTTTGTCAATCTAATCAGAAAGTAAAAGCCCAGTTGAATTTAATCTCTTACAACTGAGTTTAATAGCATGAGTTTACTAAATTTTGGGCTCTTTATTTTTTATTACATCAATATCTCTTAATTGCATTAAAACAAATATGTTTTAGGGATAGTTCAAGTAAGCTCATTCTCTCTTCTACGTGGATGGTATACTCCTGGAAATGGTTTCCAATACAAATTAACAAGAAAACCTCTAAATTATGCTAATGCACAGGCAGAATGCCAGGGCTGGGGAGGCAGTTTGGCTCAACATGGTATTCGCGACAGATTTTACTATCCGTGAGTATGATGGAGTTGGCCAAATACAGAATGGAGCAAAACAAATTTGTAACATCCTTGATGATATTGAAGAGATTAAATGGCATGTTTTGTTTAATGTGAGACAATTTTCTATGTAAAATACACAACCACGTGTCACTAAGATAAGATAAGAAAAATAAAGAAAATGAGAAAGACAACAGTGTGGCATTAGAATACCAACATGCGGCTATTTTAGTCGCTAAACTATTGATTTTGCTTTTAGTTCTTTCTTTATAACCATTAAATAATCAAAATAGACGTCGTCTTTCTACAAAGTAATCACTTTTACAGAAAACTAGCTGGCAAATTTTTGCTGCCAGTTTGGATTGGTCTGGAAGACAGAAGACACGACGGACGATTTCATTGGACCGATGAGGTATTGAGATGCAAATGCAAGCTTATAAGTTTAAACTTAAATTTTTGCACGATATAAACATAAATTCTAATTACAAAAAGGCAATAAAAATCTTAAAATAATTATCTTTTTCTAGCCAATTTTTTCTTTAATCAACATTACTCTACTACAGTGTAAGTTTAAAGTCAGTTTACTTTTAGCTTTTAAGATGCATATGTGTTCAAATCCAATACGACTTGTACGGTATTTGCTCCAATATTAGTCCATTGTAAAACCATAAAAATAAAATTATGCTTGCAGAGGCCAATAACTCATGGATGGAATAATGCTTGGGCTTTTCTTCAACCTAACTATCGAGCTGACGAAGACTGCGTCATCATGACCAGTCAGCCTTGTGAATATTTCAAAAAAGGCCTTCATGACGTGCAATGCAATCGGGAATATGTTGGCTTGTGCGAGCGAAGCATAGGTAACTTTAAAGATTAGACCTGTTCGTTGAACAGGTATCCGTTTTGTTTCAATCCTCCTCGCGTAGGTTTAAACTGACAGCGAAAAAGGAAGAATTCCAAGCATCCTGATTCCGATAGGAGTCCATATTTTGGGTTAATCTGATAATAAAGAACCTAGTTAATTATTATTTGACTATTCTACCAAAAAACTAGACTCCTGTCAGCATTCGTATGCTAGGAATCTTTTTAATGTGCTGTCAGTTTAAACTATACTGATATAGGAGGATGATATGGATTAAGGCATAATGTCGCCTTTTGGCGGATGTGTAGGCTGCTATCCTTTATAATATCCTGAAAGGTGATAAACCGCTTTTATTTCAACGTTTCGATTATATCGTATACGTTGGGCAAAGCGTCGGGATAAAATTGGATTATCTAAGTCTTTTATATATCTCGTAAAACATAATACCTTATAAATTACTCATGTTAAATGGTTTACTTTGAACACTGCATGCATGATCAAACTTTAAAAGAAAAATCAGTCTTTTGATCACACAAAGTAGTTGTTATGTTGTTTTTCAGGTAATCCACCTCAATATAAATCGACTATAATTGACGATACAGAGTACGCACTTATTACTGCGGAAACAAGGTACCGCTTTGCCAAAAAGCAGTGCCAATCCTGGGGAGGACAACTGGCTGAGAATCCTGTCACAAACCCAAATATAGCAGAGTAAGAAAAAGTTGTTATGTTGTGGCTTGTACATTTAGTACAAACCTTAACAGCACAAGTTTTCTCACCAGGGTCAGAACATCAATGTATAGGTTTTCTGAAGTTACACCCCTGATGTGAGACAGCTTGATGCAAATTTTACTAGGCTACTTGAAATACCAAACAATGCAAGAAAATAAAAAGTACATGGACGGAATGAACTTGAGCAGAGTAAGAGAATAAGTTTTTCTCTGTCTTTATTTTGTTCCCCATTCGGCTGCAAGGGCCAGGGATGAGAATGGTTGACTGACAACCGAAAGAACTTGAGTTCGAAACCTATAGTGAACATGGGTAATATACACTTACTGGAATATTTGCAGGTGATGAAATTGGGTTTTCCGTTTTCGTAGTCTACTGAATTATTTTCTCTTTGTTTAAACTAAATTTTAAACCACTGAGCATTGTCGTATCTGCTGAAACCTTTAAACATGATTCAGGTATTTGCTTGCATTGAGCGTAAGGTGTAAAGTTGAGTGAAAGTGGCCAACCTTTTCAAAAGAAAACCTTTTATTTTTAGAGTAGATTTTACATACGGTAAGGAAATAAAAAGAGTTTAATGAAAACAATATTCTGAAACCCTTGGAGACTGAGACATTTGAAGAATGATTATTTTTTAAATACATTTCTATACGTTGCAGGCAAAGCAACCAGTTTGGACTTTTAGCTTGTCTATCTTGTAAGATACGAAAGTAAAAATATATGTTTTTGTAATGTCCATCAGAACAAATTCTTGTAATTTGTCAAGTAACCCAGAAAATTATATTTTTTAGCAAAACTTTGCACTTTAATACAAACAAAACGGATAAGGAGGCTATTTCGGCTACAAAAGATTGTTTTCTTGAAGCCGTCACTGCGAACTCGCGGTCGCAGACTAAACTCTACTTCAACTTCGACAAGCAATCATGAGCCTTTTAACAGATCGACGTATTATTCGTTGTGTTTCATGATTTGCTATTAAAGCGATTTTTAAAACAATCATTTATATTTGCTACGGCTTTAAATATTTGACGTAGTCTAACACATTCGCATGAACAAGTGTTGTTCGAAATTTGTTGCTTGAGGTATTGTATAAGCAGCATACTTCTTTGTTTTCTTTGTTTAAACAACACAAATATTAATCTAAGTTACCATACGCATGAAATTATGGTTATCAACGATTTTATCTCAAATTCTTATCTGATTACGCAGCAACAGGTTGAAGCCCACCAGGCATATTGTGGTCATAGAGTTTACCAGGACGTTTGAGTAGAATTTTGGAATGTATTTTTTGCGTATATTTTGATTTAGCTTACGTTTGTACTTGGCGAAGTATTTTTTTTAACGTAAAAGTACCTTAATCCATGAAAGAGTAGTTTTACAGCTCTGACACATGTTACAACCGCAAGCTAAATTTTAAGTAAAATGTATTACAATAGTTAACCGGATTATGATGTGATTATAAATTTTATTATTGAGATTCTTTGTCTTCTCAGACAAAATAAATTATAATGTAAACGTTGGTCTTATTAAATTACTTGAAGAAGTTAAACTTGACCTTGGTCAAGCTTGCTCAACATACTGTTTAATTAATCAAACACAAAAAAAATCACAAGAGTATGTGTTTTCTATACAAAGAACACGACAGCCTTATTCTAATGCTTAACCATACAACTTTCATACTCGGCCAAAATTTTCAAATCTGTTACTTTGACTAGAAACGCGAAAACCTTTAACCTTTAATCCCATGGCATCGCGCGAGAATGTACACAGTGTACAGCGGTACCAGGCTACAACTTCATGGCTCTAGAGCTCACAGTTCTCATGAATTAGACTTGCTACGGCCTACGACTCGTGTATGTTACAGTGTGTTGTATGCTAACAAAGTAACAGTCAACAATTTTTTTAAATGTAGGGTGGAGAAAGTTTTTCCTGTACTTTAAACTTAACTAGCCATTTCTTCTTTGAAATACCTTCGTGTCAAGCTGTCACTCAACAAACCAAACTGCTGTTTGTTATATGGGTGACCATCACAAGTTGCTTGCAGTCTAACAACCTACATCTTTGTTGTCAACGTTTCGTGTACTTTAGGTAGGCCTAATCAATCATGATCAAAATAACCGATCTTTGAAATCTGGATGACTATCTCAACTAGCCAGCAATTCAGCACATCTTTGTTTTGAAAATAACATGTGGGCTTACTCTAGTCATGTGATCAAATTGTTAGAACTTAAGATTTACCGTGCAGTGGTTGTGAAAATGACATAGCTGAAGAAAAGGGTTTCATGTTTCCTTTTATTGTGCAAATTTTTATCAAATAATAAAAAAAAAACTTTTCACGAGAAATTAGACTGCTCGATTACAGTAGATGAAACTGAAATCACTGTATTAAAATATACAAGTTAACTTGACTGAAATGTGAATACTTCAAAGCTTCATATGTAAGATTACTATACTGTGCCATAAATATGTCGTTATGTGGAAGACTGTCAGTCAAAGCTAACAATAAACTTTTTAACTTAATTATTTGCACAAATTTTTAACAAACTCTCATTTACAAATTACCTACATTACAGTTAAAAAAAAAATTCAGAAACGTATATCATTAAATTAATGATTAAAATAAACAATGCTGCAAGTGTTATAATATTTAAAGTTCATAAATCGAAGCCAATTGTTACGCAACAACCTTTACATCCAACAATTGCAAAAAATTTTGACTCAAACAGTAAGAAAAACAAAAGTGTTGCCAACCTAGTAAACGATATGTTAAAACTATGCTAGAAAGTTACCTAGCACCAAAACTAGTATTCAGTGAAAAATTAAATTAAGATGGTGATATCTGACATCCATGTTACATTGCATTTTAAATGGTTAAAGCATTTTTTTCTGTCTGGTCAACCTGCTGTGTTGAACTAAATGATGATAATATCTCCGTTGCTATTCCAGGATGCTAGTTGACACATTATATAACGACACCATCTTGCGCACTATAAATTCATGGGTGGGGATTACCGACGTCAAAAGCGAAGGAATTTTGGCGATGGAATCTGAGGTAAAAGTATTTATTAAATTTTCTTTTTTAGACATTTTTTTGTTATATAAGTTAGGATCGAAAAGTGCTTTTGCAAAGTAATTAGTTCAAAATTATATAACCACTAACGACTACTTTAGCTATCACCAGTTTTCGGTTGTTGACATTCTTTTAGATACGCTTCTCAACTCTTCTTCTCTTCGTGAAGTTGTTTATCAAGATTTCTTGGTCCATGTTTTTGTTTACATGAATAGTTACGTGGATATATAAAATACAATTCTAAACGATATGCCTACACTGAAAGTAACAGAAAACAATAAGTAGTAATGATTTGTAGGCACTTTAAGGTACACTGCTGTCCGAAGGACATAACGCAATCATGCGTGACGTATATGACATCACTGGCGTTTTACTCACAATTTTCGTTATAAACTCAATTGATTGCAGTCATTAAGGTCTTTCTTGCACTCAGCTCTGTTGCAGAAGAAAAAATAATATTAGTAGAGGGTGGAAATCGAACCCACATAAGCGAGATGAATATTCATTTGTCCTTTAACCCATTAGGTCACGCTGGTTGTGGCGATAGATTCGCTTAAATTTCTTTGTAATAAAATCTTTCGAAAAGAACGATCAGAATATCACGTGCTGAGTCACATGACTGAAATCAGCTAATTCGCATATACACAATTGCGTTATTGTTTTCGAAGAGTGGAATACGTTAAAGTGCTTACAGTAATAATTGAAATGTTGTCGTGCAGAAAGAACTTTCGTACGCGGACGTAAACTGGATGTCTGAGAGAAACTCACAAGAGGAAAATTGTGGAACTTTTAACCCTCATGTTCAAGGAAAGATTCTTTTGGAGCCTTGTGAAATTATGAGAACAATTTTGTGCGAAAAACCAATGCCACAGAAAGGTCTGCTTTTTTATATTGTTTTTTTTTTCTTTAAAAAATAAAAATAAAACAAAAATAATGTGTAGGCTACTGTACATAATACTGTAGATTTATAGCAAAGAAAATCCTACTTTAATTCTGATTGCTGGTTTTGCGCATGTTAACGAGAAATTTCTTTTATAAAAATTGTGATTAAACGAAGAGTAGCTTACATATGACAGGCCATTGCAGTAAAATTTAAGCAATTAAATTTCAAGCAAACGTCTTTCTACATAACATCTTGATAATCAAGATCTCCATTTGCAGGCCAAGAAAAACCTTCAAACTGCTTGGAGAATTTGGGTGACTGCGATCTTGGAAGGTATCAGAGTTGACTGATTTTCAAATCTGGAATTCGATTGATATTTAAAGACATCACATTTGAAACTCCGTAAATAAAACAAAGGATTTCTTTCTGACAACCAACACTGTAATGAGAACTCATTCGAACAGCGAGCAATATATCCTCTGAATACCTATAAGTAGACCTAATCGTTACAGTTACTGATTGTTGATGTAACTTTTTTTATTACTTAATTTTTATAATTAGCAGCTATCAAACCATAAATGGACATTGTCACAACATGTTGAACGCTGACAGAGGAAGAGAAAAAAGGCCTTTTAAACGAATGCTTCCTACTGTTTACGAAGATGGTGTAGGTACGAATTGTATGAAATGAAATTATCTCTTACGAAATTTTTGGGGTTTTAAACTTGATTGTTTATCGATAATAAACATTCTGATGCTATATGTGTATGGTTGTCATATCAAAGTGTAAGTGTAAAAGAAGAAACCTCTTCTCAGTAAATTACATCTGTATTTTAGATTCACCAAGAGGGGGATTTCCGTCACGTCTTCCGTCACCAAGAAAAATAATTCGAGAACTGAACGATAGCGTTGAAGCACCCTCATTATTTGCCAGCCACCATATGCCATTGTGGGGCCAATTACTTGCCCATGATCTCACTAAGCTAGGAGAGTTAAAAGGTTGGTATTGAAGTCACAACTCTATAAAGAATATATCCCAACTCAGTTAAATTTTATACAAAACGATGTGCGTCGATGTGTCTAAATAGGGGCTGAAAGTTACTATTAAACAATCATATGGGGAATTGGTTACCCATGGGTCATCATAAACAGTTATTGTATATTTTTCTTTTCAGTTGCTTCCAAGTGTAAAATTAAATTTTATTTTTGAATATCTGTGTTTATACACTCGATCTGCAATCAAAAGCATGCTTTTGGCCCGAATTATACTTTGTCTAAAAAAGTATGAGGCACTACTCTATTATTTGGGGTGGCTAATGTTTAGATTTTTAATTCGTACTACAGTGCATTCGGAGAGATATGCTGTAAATATGTTTTCAGTGGCCAAGCATAACTGAAAAATAAAATATCACCATTTCAATTCCAACGGTAAACATTACTCAAACATTATTTCATTTAAGACGAAAACGGAGCTCTTCTTCTTCCGTGCCCATGTGGAGATCCTAATCCTCATTGTTTCAACATTCCTATTCCCGATGGAGATCCCGTGAGGGAACAATTGGGATGCTACTCGTTTATTAGAGCGGAAAAAGTCCTTGACGTAAATTGTAAGGGTATAGGCCTAGTTTTACAGAGTTCCTAAAGCTGATAGTTATAAATTTGGTTTACTTTTTGTTTTATGCTTTTCGTATACTAAGTTCTAGAATTAAGCGCTCCCAAAGCTTTTCTGAAGCACAGAACAAGGTTCAAAAAATGATTAATAACTTTTTCTCCATACACATATCATTATAAGCTAATTTATAGCCTAAGGTATATTTCATTTTTCTGTAAATGAAAATTGTTCAAGTTCGTGATTTGTCTAAACTACAGCAATTTGATTTCCTCAGGTGCAAGTGATATTCGAGCGCAGGAAAATCGTGTGACATCTTATCTAGATGCTAGCAACGTGTATGGGAGTAATCAATTATTTTTTTCAAGCTTGAGAGCAGGTAGGTGCAGTCCTATTCAACTGACTTCGGTCACAATTTGGTGTGGGTGGTACGTCTTTACATACAGTAGGTTAGTACAATATCATAAATCCTGATGATACCATAATAAATGTCGCAATATTGTTTCTGAAATATGCGGTTTCTACTTCTTTAATAGTGAGATCTTGCCTACCAGTAACATAAAAATTCTTTAGTAATTGTTTAAAGACTTTGCAGTTACTCTCTTTTATAACACGCCGAAACACGATTTATAGAGAACGGATTGTTGATGAATGGACACCATCGGACGAGCAGTCATTATAACCACCTTCCCCTTGGCACACAAGTTAGGTCTGAAATGCAAACCCAGTTTGAATGTGAAGCAATTCATTTTGACTTTACTGATTTACCTTGTATGGCTGGAGGTAAGTATTTCACAGACGTTCGTATGCGAGTTTATAGTTTGCCTATAATGATTTTCAGAAGATGCTTTTTTTCTTCTGAGTTTAAAGCAAAGTTCCAGAAGATGTATTTCATTGATAAACTCTCCACGGCTCTAAGTTTTATTTAAAAAAAATCAAAATAAACTTGAATTAAAATTTATGTTAATTAAAAAATTTCTATTCAAATAAAGTCAAATGTCACATTAAAAAATAATGTTTACATTCAAATTTTCAGGCGATATCAGGGTAAACGAGCACGCTGCCTTAGCTTCCGGCCATACGACTTGGATGCGAAAACACAATCAAATTGCTGAAACTCTGAAAACGTTAAATCCTCACTGGAATGGTGACAGAATTTTTTACGTAAGCTAATCTGTTTCAACCACATTTGTTACAACATTAATCATCACATTTGCAGTTATGATTTTTGCCTAAATTTTAAGCTAAAGATGGAAATGTATTTTAAGCTAGTGCACCCTGGTTAAATTAAAAAATGGAGTTTCCATCTTCATCATGCCTGTATTTTTATACCACATAAAATACGTCGTATTTCCCGTTAAGATAAAATTGTGATACTGTGACATAAGCATTGATATTGACTTATACTCTACAGCTAAAAAGCTAGTTGCTTTTATCTTTTACATAAAGAAAAAAATATTTTCTTTTCAATTAAGCCTAAACAATGGAAAAAATGGTTTTCTTTTGGCAGTTTAAAAATATTTTGCAACAAAGATATTGATTTAAACTTTTATAATATTTAGATGACAAGGAGCATTATTGCGGCTATTCATCAGCAAATTTCATACAACGAATTTTTCCCTATTCTTCTTGGAGAAGCAAATATGAAGAGGTTTGGGTTGAAGCTTACAAAGAGAGTAAGTTTTATTTGTATTTTCAATGTAAAATACTAAAACTAAACAGAAACATTAAAAAAGAAGCAAAAGGAAACAGTCATTTGTGAGTATGCTATTCATCTGATTACTGAGAAAGTACCTTTGACAGGTTATCCTGACAATGTCGCATAAACAAACAAAAAGGTAGTACAGCCAATTTTGTGTTTGTGTCTGTGTTTTGTTTATGACGTTTCTATTTTAAGTTTTATCATCACAAATATATGCTGATATGAGCTCATACGTTTGTTTTTCAAACATCTTTTTGTATTAGGGTTACTATTATGGGTTCGACTCCAGCTATGATTCCACGATAGACATCTCATTTGCAACAGCAGCGCTTCGATTGGGCCACACATTAATCAATGGAATTTTATCAAGACCCCGAGCTGATTACTCTGAAGATCCCAATGTCTCCCCCATCGATCTTGCTTCGCAGTAAGTTATAAATAAGCGTAACGTGAAAAAAGTCACTGATCCATAGGCTAGATCTTATCAAGATCTTTTGACTAACTTTGAGCTGTTAAAGTCAGCACTTGTTTTATTAACATACTGCCATAAAAGGTAGAAACCAGCATTAGCTTATGTAACTTTTTCAAAATCAGCATCTTTCTCTCTTCTTTATAAAAGCCAACTTTCTCAGTTTTGTCTTGTTGAGCAGCTGCTGTTTTCGAAGAAAAAAGCAAGAAAGGTTGAATGTGATTAGCACAATGCAACCTACCTGTAGGCTACGTGTAGATAATCGACTGTAGCTTTATAAAAAAGCGAAACTGTAGAATAAATAGTATGCGATTATTACAAGCTGATGCATTGTAAAAACGTTGGTTTGAAATGCGCTTATTGCTTTGTAAAGGTTTTTTGATCCTGTTCCTTTGTATGACAAAGCAGGCATGGGTTCAGTGCTAAGAGGAATGGTATCTGACCATGCTATGAAGTATGACCCGCAGTTTACTAATGCTTTGACAAACCATTTGTTCGCGAAAGCAGGTAAAGACTATTTAAGTTTCCGTAATTCCGATAACATGCTCAACTGATAAAACTTGTTTGCCTTCTTGATGACATTTCAAGTCTTTTTGTTCAGAAGATTATTAAGAGTTGTTGCTCTTCTGAAACTGTTTACTGTATTCAAAACTGTTGGAACTGTGAAAATTTCCAGCACTTGTTTCATCCCAAATGTAGGCTACTTACGAAGGCATAAGCTTACACTGACCTTGGAAAAATTCATTCATGTTTAAATATCAAGTTTGGTTTGAAAAACTATGTTTCAACTGTTGCTGATAAAGGACTATGCTTAAGATTAAGTTTGCAAAACTTGTACAAATTGTGTCTTTTAACTTTTAGGGGAGTTTGGCAGAGATTTGCCTTCCATAAATATTCAACGAGCAAGAGATCATGGAATTCCATCGTACATGGAACACAGACGATTTTGTGGCCTGTCTACAACGACTAACTGCAGACAAATGGAAGACATTCCATTGGCAGTTCGTAAGAAACTTTGCAGGATATACAAGTAAGTACTGACAAATACAACACATTAAAGTGAACAGTTGGCTGAGTGGTCTTCCTTTGATGAGAAGTTGGCTGAGTCATAGTTGGCTGAGTCATGAAAAGTTGGCTGAGTCATATCACTGTACATATAATCTATAGAAAAGGTCTGAAACTTAAATTGCTCTGAGGGCCAAATGAACACTTGTAAATTAACCCGAGGGCTGCAATACAAAATAACACAGTTAAAACGCAATAAAAAAAAGTAATAAGAACACACCTAGAACGGTAGATTGCAAGAAAAAGTAGTAAGAAGAGAGAGATAAAAAAAACACGGAACGAACGCAAAAAACGTAAACGAAACAAAAAAGAATGCAAACGAAACGACGGATTTGGAGAGTAGGCTAATAGTCTTGCAATCAACTTTCAAAAAGCGCGGGAAAAACTAAACCCTTGAAAAACTGATTTTAGCAAATACCAAGGTTACTGTTGTGATGATGACACAATAAGTGATTAGGCAATGTAATTGTGATGTAATAATGCAATTTTCTTGCACACAATAAAATGGCACGTAATAGTCTAGTGCAGTGGTTCCCAACCTGGGGTTCGCGGACCCCTTGGGGTCCGTGAGAAAACATTTGGGGGTCCGTGATTACCTTGATGAATTTTGGAAAAAAACGAAAAGCGATCTTTTTACTTTCATTTCTCTTTTTAAATGCAAATGTGTCAAACTCAAGCCCTCGAGAATAAACTGTACCGGTATGCATTAAAATAAATCTGCTGCTCCTCGCGTGGTTGTTACCCATTGCTTCTTGCACAGGTAGCCTACGCCTTAGCAGCAAAAACTTTACCAGCAAGTCTCAAAGAAATTCTGACAAATTGCGTGAAAGTCGTTAATTTCATCAAAAGCAGAGCTGTAAACCACCGTACTTTTAAAGCGCTCTGTCAAGAAGTAGGGTCAGATTACGAAGTACTTTTGTATCATTCTGAGCCTCTCTGAGGTACGTTGGTTATCTAGAGGAGAAGTTTTAAAACTACTGCAGCAGCTAAAAAATGAGATATCAACTCTTTCGAAAGCAAAAGGAAGTTCCCTCTCAAAATTGTTTGAGGGAAAAAGTTTTCTATACGGCATGGCCTTCTAGCCGATATTTTCGGTCATATTAACAACGTTAAGCTCGGCATTCAAGGACCAGGTGTGACATAAATAATTGATGCAGCTGAAAAACTGACAGCGTTTTTAGTCAAGTTGCCGGTTTGGAAACGCAGATTGGAAGCAGGTAATTACGCTAACTTTCCAATGTTAGAAGATCTTATCTTGATGGATGAAACGCAAAGAGAATGTACTCTTTTGATCTCTATGAGAGAAAAATTTTGCGCACACTTGGAAACCCTTCAAATCTCATTTCAACGTTATTTTAATTAAGAACACCTGCCGAACGAAGTTGAAACATGCATTTGAAATCCTTTTCTTTTTGACTTGAACAACATTAGCGATGACGATCTCAGTAAAGATGACCTAATTGATTTGAGATCAAAAGAGTAATTACGCATTGAATTTCATTCAAAAACTGTGGAAGAATTTTGGTGCTCACAACTGCTAACCTACCCATTCTTGGCAAAGCAAGCGATTATTGTTTTGTTACCATTCATAACCACTTACCTTTGCGAGGCAGGATTCTCAGCTCTTTTTACAATAAAAACTAAACATCGAAATCGCCTGGACGTTGAAGATGACATGCGTGTTGCATTGTCAAAAACTCAACCACAGTTCAGTCGTTTAGTTCAGGAAAGGCAACAACAGCCCTTTTATTAAATTTGCTTACGTTGAAAAAGTTTCGGCATGGTAGCCTACTTTGGGTCACCTTAATGTTCAAATACTGCTGACATTTCTTGAACAATTCATTCATTTTCTTATTTGAGCAACTGTTTAACCTGATATTTGCCGCAGGAGTCATAGCGGCAATGCAATATGACACAGCACAGAAGTTGAGTAGCATAATTATTACAATAGTTTAGCCAATAGTATGTTAATTGAGTTTCAGGAAAAATTTAGGTAGGGGTCCGCAGAATTAATAATTTGTCTAAAGGGGTTCGTGACAACAAAAAGGTTGGGAACCACTGGTCTAGTGCTAAAAATTCGTGTAAACTTTAATGGGCATGTTTAGATTTTTTTGAGCAATTTTAGATTGGATTTTATCTTTCTAAATCCATAAAAAAAAAATATACTGTAATTGTAAACAATAAATACTATTAATACTACAAAAAGTGCGCAATGCCAAGCAAAAAGCCAAGCAGAGCGAATTAAATCAAATATAGTTACTACTATCTAAATTCTGAAGTCTAAACCCTTGACAGTCTGTTTCACCTTAAAAGGAGGATCATCAGAAGGTCCTTATTAAAATATTCTATTTGAATAAAGACATGCTGATAATCCTCCTTTAGGGTGAAACAGGTTGATAGGGTTTAGAGAGTAATAACTATATTTGATCTACATCAAATGTAGTTATTACTATCTGAATCCTTAACAGCCTGTTTCACCTTTAACGGATCATCAGAAGGGTCTTATTCAAATAAAATAATATATTCGATGTACTGTATTTGTTAATCATTTTAAAGTTTAAAACAGCATCGCGGGCACGTGTTTGAGACCCTTGATCTGTAGCTTACCAACCGCAGCTGTGTTTTTATCTTCGGATACTTTGATATGAATTGCGAATCTTGATCAAGGCCATGTACTTAAAGTTGATAAAAATGTTAGAGGGAGTATATGCGTCTAAATAATAGAGCAAGTTAAAAATACTAGAAAAAATCTAAGAAACAAGTTTTCTAACCGTAGTGTCATTAAAACATTCAGCTCAACGGAAGATATCGACATATTTGTTGGCGGGATAGCTGAAGTACCGAGAGATCGACACCAAGGGGTCCCAGGACCAACATTCGCTTGCCTGATTGCATATCAGGCCAGGGATCTCAAAAAAGGAGACTCGTTTTGGTTCGAAAATGGTGGTACTGCAGCTAAGTTTACATTCAGTAAGTAAATTCAAGCAGAATACCTTCGCATGTATTCTGACGTTGCTTTGCAGTACATAGTCTATTACGTGTAACTTTAATGCGAATACTTTTTTCTTCTTTACAACAAATACTGTTTTGGGTGAAACTGATGCAATTTGGTGATTTTCTGAGTATGTTTATTTTATGACTTTGTTTTCAGGTCAGTTGGAAGCTATCAAAAAAGTTACCTTGGCCAGTGTAATTTGCGACGTGGGAGAGAATATATCAAGCATTCAACCAAGAGCTATGCTTCAGCACACCATGGAAGGAAATGGAAGAGTTCCATGTTCAAGAATAGAGAGTCTCAATCTTCTTCCGTTTCAAGAGATAGGATCAGGATTTATTGAAACTGAACCCGAGTTGAGAAATGCTGAAGAAGGTTTGTTAAAAGTTTGGTACAATAATGCTAATTGCAAAGATTGTCTGATTTAGTTTTACACACAAAAAAAAACATTTAGGAAAAACAATTGTTGCCGTACTTTCTTTGAAAATTCTTGGTTGGGTATGTTGTCTAATTGCTTTCCGTGCTTTGAAATACCGCATAGTTTCGTTGTCATAAATTAAGTTATAATTGGCTAATTATAATATTACAAATGCAATAAAACTCTTCTACTTCGTTTCACTTTGTGATTAAAATCAAGCAATTTTTAATCCAACGATAATTCATCATTCAAACGTTTCATAGCAGCTAAAACGTGAACAGGAAGGATGCATTAGTAAAATGTGTTAATAGCGTAAACACAGTTGCTTTCAAAGGTAAGATGCGGGTATTCGCTTTTGATAAATCAATCTGTTGGTCGCAATTAGGACAAAAAGACTTTCCTTATTCACAGAGTTTTTTAAAATTGATATTTTGCGTGACAAACACAAAAAATATGTTTTTCAAATGTGTTAGTGATGCATTTATATTATATAATTTGTTTGTTGTACAGTCTAATGATCATGCGCCACATTTGGTCGATTATAGTAAAGGTTAGGCAATGCAATTTCAAACAATTTTGGTGTAGTGTTTCACATGATATCTTATTAGGCCTATATTTTTTCTGCTTAACCAAAACGAACAATCTCCTTTTTGTAGATTTCGAATGGACCGCTTGGTTTCCTTATTCAATATCAAGTAAAAAGAAAATACCACTGAAACCAGCCCCTATATTGTTGCGTCACTTGCAAGTGTACAGGCCAGATGAAATATGCACAGATATCATTGGAACAGAAACAAGAACTGTGAATGGATATTATCAGATACGCTATAAATGCTATCCTGGATCTATAAAGGCAACAGACTTTCCTCCTGTCGATTCAGAAGAAGGTTTGTTGAAGACACGCAGTTTACGAATCATGCAACGTGGTTTGAACAACAAAACAAGTTGCCATTAGATTTTCTATACAATTTCTGAATAGATTTGATAAAGATACTTGTAGTGTTACAAATGAATGTTTTGTAGCCAAAACAACTTTCATGTTAGTCAGGAAAAAATATAACTTATTGCAGAAATGAACACGTTTAGATAACTAATTTATTTTCAGTGTCATTTTTTAAAAAAAGGAAGCGTTTTTTTTTGTGCGACGCATTTATCAAATAAGATTTTTCATACTCACACCCAACTACGTGCTATGAATGACTTGACATGAACAAATTTTCTGATATATTATGTAGCTAAAATTTTTTGTTGGTTGAAAAGCTCATCACTATCAGCTTTGGTACAGAGATAATTACTGAATACCGTTCTCACTATCGATTTAGCTAAAGTTAACTGTGAACTGTATTTATTATTTAGTGTATTGGACAAAATGGTCAAATCAAGCCACACCTGTTGCACCATATCATAACGAAGACGAAAGTATTGATGGAAGCAGTGCTTGTCTTTACCCTGTGGCTATTCAAGCACAGACTATAACTGGAGTAAATCCTTCACATGTTTTTTTTTTTATTAATGTCAAATATATTTCCAACACTCTGCACATTTCTTTGCATTCAAGGAATCGTCGTTGAGTAAAAGAGTTTTTCGGTCGAACTGTAGCCTACACTACTTTTGTGAAATGATATAGGGCATGGTGTTTATTATGAGGATTTGAAAACGTATTGATGTAAAAATGTCATTGCACTGTTAAATGGATCATCATCGTTCTTCCACTATTCATTTTGCTTCTCCGATGCTTGACAAGTCAGCCCACTGTTGCTCATCATCTATCCAAGTTCGTCTCTTTCACCTACACCTCTTTCCTTCTATGCCTTCAACAACCATTGAATGGATAGATGTTATATAATAAGTTCTTTCAAGCTATAAACCTAACATTCATTCACTAGTGTAGTGAAGGCCATCTTGTGAAAAATTATACTTAAAAACTGCACTGACCACCAGTACTGTAGGCCTACTTTACCAAATTAAATATTATTTTGCTTTGAACTATGCTTTGAAGAAGCGAATGACGTAGATCATTAGTTTCTTCTAACCTGTCAACATTTAACATTCTTGTACTTTTTGCGTAGATACCCGCCAGGGAGACAGGAGACATATTTGAAGTATTCAGTCCTTGGCAGGGATTACTGTGCAAAGGAATTCACCAACCTTCTCGTCGTTGTAATAACTACAGAATTCGATTTCTATGTTTAAAAGGTACTTAAATCTATCATCACCCTTAAATATTAAAAGAAAGTTAATTAGTTTTTTTTAAACTTATTATATGAAACATTTTTTATATGGGTATAATATAAATAGCCTACAGGCTATAAACGACTGAACGGATGAAGAAGAAGACAGGCTATAAAACGGTCTTTTTAACAGTACTTGGCAATATTTTTTGTGCTTACCTATCATGGATATTTTCATAGATGCCATTATCTAAAAGTTATAGCCTAATAAAAGTTGTAAAATAATAAACTTTTCAAAAAATTACCTTATAAACTTTCGATTTTACCCCATCCGAGGTAATTTACTCCGATTTTTCGGTTACTGCATTATTGTAAACTGCGCTGTTAGATATGTTGTGCAAATCATTGGTAATTTTCAGTAAACTTCATTTTTAGAACTATACAGCGCTATTATTATTACGTTTATTGTTACGTTAATTTACGCGTGAAATTGTTTTTATTGTTTTCAGATTAATGGATGCAGCATGACTGTGAAAGAAACCTTTATCACATACATAAGATTCACCTGTATTTATTAATGGCAAGGAACTTAAATGAAGAAAATCTACAAACATTTACTTATTTTCACTATTTTTGAGCGGATTTTATTGTTGCACTATTCATTTTTATTGTAAAAAATCATGTAGTTAGCACAATCCTAGCTCGGGAGCTAAACTGGACCTTAGTTAAAATTTACATAAAAAATTGGATTGTAGGCGAATGAGTTGCTGGTGAACTTGAGGATGAAATATCATCAATGTTTTTATAAATAATTTGAAAAAAGGTTGTAATTATTTTTTTTAGTTTTGCAAATGAAAAGAAATTAGACATCATAAGAATTTAGGAAGATTGAATGTGAGCGGCCCATTTTACACTTATGCAAATATGAAAACCAGTTGGACTGCCTATGTTACTTCTCAACGGCTCATAGGCCTACAAAATATACCTAGTAAACCTATCTACTTATAGATAGAATCTTACCCTATAGAACGTTCAATTTAGACCCAGATAAAGCCCATTTAACACCCAGTTTGGCCCCTGCCTGCTCCCATACGGTATACTCTACTGTTAGGTAGTCTGTTCTGTGTAAAACTGTTTTTATTCATAAAATTATGTTAATAACTAAAAACAATTGTTTTTCTTTGATAAGTAGCCAACTTTATATAGTCAGAATATTTAGAACAATGAATTTCAATTATGTGTTTGACACCGTGAATCTGTTGAGTTTGCTGTAAGTTCAATAGAGAGTAGACAATGACATTGTTGATAATGCTGCAATAAAGATGTACGGCAACGCAATGCCACAAAGATTGCCATGATTTAAAATATGAAAACAAAAAATAAACGTTTTACCTTTCATCCATTTGTCTTCATCACTCTCAGTGTATAACAAAAGTTGTTAGGCCTATATATGTGGAAAGAATTTTGCATAACAAAAGCATTTTTTTATACGAGTGTGCCCCATGTAAAAATCGCAATCCTTCGAAGTATAGGCCAACGCCAAATCAATTAACCCTTTAAGGGACAATGGTACATATGTGTACCATAAAAGTTTTGGGCTTCCGCAACTAAAATAAACATTTTTTTGTTAATTTTACGTTTTTATGGTATTCTGCTACATTGATTGTTCAATATAAAATTATAATTTCGAAACTCTGGATTATTTTTCACACATTTCAAAGGTCGGTTTTTGAGCAGTTAGCGTAGTACCACGGTGACGTCTGTTCACGGTATGTTTGTGGAAACAACAAGCAGCAGTTTGCTCTATTTCATTCAGAAACATAAAGGATATTTGTTGTATTGTAATATATAAACGTTTTTACCATTGTTGAAAGTATTTTAGTATTGAAAAAAATCATATAAATTTTATGGTACATATATGTACCATTGTCCCTTAGGGGAAATATCAGATAACTTTTCAGATCTTATTGAGGTGCCTGTAGGCAGTGTGTTTTCGTGTTGTTGCTGATTAGTAGCTCTTTAATATCATCAAATGTTAATAGCCTATGTACAATTGTACATATATGCAAACATTGCACCACAAAAACACTCCAAAACAGAACAAGCCATATATGTATTGAGTGTAATGTCCACCTGTGCTATGTAAATGGTAGAAATTGCTTCTCATTGTGCCATGAGTGTGGCTAACTGTACTGAACTGTCACCATTTTACTTGGAAGATGTTTCTGTATGAATGTGGGAATTTCTGATTTCCATCATCATGTTATTTTGCATAGAAACAACACTTTTATAATAGAAGTGGTGAATATGGGGCTGAGTTGACCCCCTATATGTGTTGAGTGCAATGTCCACCTGTGCTTTGTAAATGGTAGAAGTTGCTCCTCATTGTACCATGAATGTGGCTAACTTTACTGAACTGTCACCATTACACTTGGAAGTTGGTTCTGTATGATTGTGGTAATTTCTGATTTCCATCATCAAGTTATATTACGTGGAAACAACATTTTCATAAAAAAAAGGGTGAATATGGGGCTGGGTTGACCCCCTAAATACCTAACATTGAATAGTCGTGTGGGTAAAATCTTTAAAATCACAAGACTGTAAAGCGAAAGTGCTTATGAAAAACAATAGGGCTCCTCATATGAAGCAACTATAATCAAAAGAGTTATCAATAAAATTTCCCCTAAGGGACAATGGTACACATATGTACCATACCGTTTTATAATAAACAAACAAACAAATTAAAAAAAAAATCCTAAATTCAATTTAAGTTGCCATTTTAAACTACAAAACATATTTATTTGGAAAAAAACTTTCTTAGAAATATTATATCCCTTAAAGGGTTAAAACATATACGCCAAATATCGCGATCAAATAAGTCAAAATATGTTTTACCTCTCAGCATGTGCGCTTTTGCAATGCATCAGGTGAATGGATAAATTGCATGCAATAGCAACCAGAAACTACAAATTGTTAGGTTTAGACACCATAGCCAAATCAGTGGCTGTGCAATTTGCAATTAAATATCAAGAGAAGATTGTCAATCCAATTATAAAAAATGGCAACAATAAAATAATAGATAGAGATAATTAGAGTTTATAGAGATAGAGATAAAGATACTTTACAGGTAGATGCAAGACCGGTTGCTGATGATCAAAATAGCCTTTACTGTCAAACAGCAGAGTTGACAGGGGAGTCTAGCGTTTGGACCCGAGTTGAATTTAAGGGCCCACAACCTTTCCAAGAGGCCCGGGATTTTTAAGAAACCACCGCGTATTCTTTGGATACAGTGCGTTTTTCTTATAAGTGTCTTGGTTTGAGTGTCTAGGGCCAAATAGATCACATTGATACCGGGCCCAGATTATTCTCTCAACGGCCCTGTTGTTGAATGCATACTGACATATAGCTTGTCTACTGTAGAGCCTGACCGTATATTCTACATGTAACAAGTGATTCGATTGATAATATTGTTCGTCAAACAAATTAAGCCAAGCAAGATTGTGCATTAGTCTTTCCTAGAATCATTCATTCCATTGTATCATTCCTAATCAAAGTTATCGCTGATCGGTTTGCCTGTAGGCGCGAAACAACTCTTTCAAAAGATTCTACTGAACGTTTATAGCGCTTCAATTTGAAACCGGTAAACGGAAGCTTCCAACAGACAGATTTGAGACAACACCAGTGGTCCAAGCCTTTACAAGTATGGTAAACTACAGTAAGCTAGATGGATTAAGCTCTAAGAATTCTCAGTCCGAGGTCAAAGATTCTCATAGAAATGCAAGATATGTGTAATAAACAAAACATCGAATTGACATTCCTATTGAAGACCACATATAAAAAAGCACATAGTATCGACACGCGTGGACATCAGACTATCTAGTTTCAATAAGCTAAGGTGTTTTGTTGTTTGGGCTGTTCTCTTCTGGCTAAACTGTTTGGTCAAACCTTGTAGGTTTTTTGTTTTGTTGAGATTTTTAAATGCGAGCAGAAACAGATATTTCCTTGAAAAGTTGTTGATAAAGAACGTGTAATTATAGCAATAATGGTGTTGCAAACACGATAGCGTTTTTTTCACTTTTCACGTTAATGTCGGTAAAGTTATTTTCAAGTTTAGTTAAATGTCTAATTATGTGGCAGAGGATTATCTTTGGGGCACCACTGTGTTTTGATCTATTGATGATTGGGCATATTCATAAAATAGTACTGTGGAGTGGGGCAAAAGAAAAAGCATTCAACAAAAATATCTTTTTGTTTTGAGACATGTGTCACATTTTGACTTAAAGTTTTTGAGAAAACAATTTGGGCCGGATACCAAAAAGATGACTGGCCTTCATACAACGCATCTTTATTTACTTGCTACAGATATGCACACATTTTACACATTCATATGGGGTTACATGAGAGGAAAAAAATACAAAGTGAGGAAAATACACGTATAGGAAAAAGACTACAAACATCTCAATCTTCCTTGTACAACAATTTACAAGCAACATCATAACATTTTGATCTTAAATAGACATCTGTATTTAGTAGCCTATTATTGTAAGAAAACAATGTAATTGTAACGAATATGCAGTGTTTTCGTAGTTTCTTAGTTCCCTGGAAAATTTGTGAGACCCAAAACTGATTTCGTGCCCAGGACCAAAAGTAGACCTACGCCATAGATCCTTTGTAATTCATATACCAAGTTTTAATAGGGCTAAAATTACAAGTAAACATTTGTAGTGGCAAAATTAGTGCCATGTTTGCAAAACAATGCATCAGTAGCAGATGTAGAGGTAGATACAATCACGTATACGGTACCCCACAAAAGTTGAACATGAAACAACACGATGAGGTTGTCAACCTCTTTGGAATCAGGTTTCTTAAGCCTCATCAGTTCAGTTCACTTTATTTTTATTTCTAATCATCACAACGAAAAAACAACATTGCTTATGCCAAACAAAGCAGAGGTCTACAAAAAGGTAAAGTGACAAAAGCTTGAATTCTTGTATTTTTTCATGCAATTTTGATTTTAGAATTTATGATCTCAAAATCCTGTCTCGAAATTCTGTAGTTTATACTCACAGAGTTAGATTTATTAATACGTGTCATGTTAAGCACCACAATCAAGAATATAAAAACTTATTGACAAATACGACGCACTTATCTAAAAGTCTCGAACCCTACTTTGAAAAGAAAAAGCTTTGATGGGGTAGAAGCACAAGCTGCTATTAAACAAAATTCATTTGAGTATTTACACATTGCCGATTAAAACCGAAAACAATATTACAAAATTTATAAACGGATACAACTTAAGCTACGCAAAAATATTTATATATGCAGCATTTTTGCAATAATATTTGCAAGACTGTTTTAGTAATAGCCTATTTCATTTCTTGTGTTGTCATTTGTAGCTATAACTTTGTAGATTCAAAATCACTTTTTTCTTCCAAATCTGTTTTTGGATGTTTTCCAAATTCCGGAAGAAACGGAATATACCGGGAAAACCTGTTGATGAAAATAAATGTTAGCATGATGTTAGTATTGGGTTGTAAAATTTAATCAAATTTAAAACTAAGACAGGAAATTTTATGTCAAGATGTAGCGTTTCAACATATTGTTGTAAAAAAGGCTTTGCTTACTGAATTTAACTACAAACAGTAGGCCTACACACAGTTTCGTTTTTTTTTTTGTTTTTTTTTGGCCTTCCGGCTTCCTCAGTGCAGTAGGTACACTGGTATGGCCATGGAGATAATAGCTCCATGTGACATTTTCTCATTTGTGGTACCTAAGTTCCTGCCAAAGTGTCAAACTACAAGCAGTGAGCTTTGCGCAATTCATAGCAAAGTTGAATTCATGTATATTGACAAAATTCTGATAGAATCATTTCAATGTCAATCAAAAATACCTGCAGCATCCTGTGGGAAAAGGCAAGCGATAACATTCGTCCTCTTCTTCCTGCAATGCTTTGTTATGTAGTCGTTCATCATGTTGTACATTCAACCATGCAGTCATCCCACGTTCTTTCTCAGTACCTGATAAGGATATCAGAATTCTCATCTGTACAGTTTCTACCAATAATATAATCCATGTGCTAAATTAATTACTTTATGTTTCGTTTAGAAACTACGAAGTGGAAATTGGAAATGTCAAAACGTTAGACTTAATCTAAATATACCTAACAACAATGGGATGTATAGTGCTGTATAATGACGTCAAAATACCAAAAAGTATGTTAAAAACAATATCATTCGAACTTGAACATTTTTACTGTACAGTGTACACACAGTACAGCGAACTGCGTGTAGGCCTACAGTAAAAAGAACCTATTTGAAATTTAAGAACAGCAATGATAGCTTCTCACTATTCAAAGAAAAATGCTGTCGTAGACATTGTAGCACCATAATTACAAACTATGAAAATAATTAAACTATATTATCTATCAAACACAAATTCATAAATCACATACGCAAACGAAAAAATGATTGGCTCATAATTTGCTTATAAGTATAACATCATTATTTCATCCAAATTACCGTAAAAAGTCTACATTTTATTGATTCTCTCTCTTTCATTCTTTCCTAAAATTAACGCTCCTTTGCTGACTCCTTTTGTCTCTGCCTGTCAGTGCTATTTTTGATATCATATACTTTTCTCTATTTCTTTTGCTATTCTGTTTCATCTACCAATCTATTTGATTTTATATAATTTTGGAGTTTAACGTCTATATTTGTATAGTATTGTGCTGCTATCCCCAGTTTCAACACCATACTCCGTATTGTATTATATCCTGTAAAATATCTGCATTCTTCATACGTTATTGTGCTGAACATATCAAAAGGATCTGTATCTGGATTCAATATCGTACCTGGTATTGTGTTATCGAAGAAGAAAGCAATAAATCCCCCCACCAGCATTGGAGTTTGTAGAAGAACTGTAATGATTTGGTCGCCTTCCACAGAATTCGTCTGAATAATTCCAGGATTTGCCTTCATCCATTCCGGAACAGTTAAACCCATGAACAAAGCTGTTCCAATAATAAAAAGATTTCTGCCAAAACAAATCAGTGAAACAGTAACAATCTGTAATGAAGTAAAACTACGTGTATTGCTGCAAGGTTCAATAAATTTTTTTACCAATGTCACATAAAAAAAGGCCTGTAAATTAAATCTTATACACTTATACAGTAGAAGTAAAATTTACTACAGGATTGAAATATGGTTAAACAGCAGAAAAACAATTTTCGTTTTTGTTAAACTAGTCTCGAGATTGATTCTTTACTTGAGGAAAGTTTTACCTTGTTGAATTCAAGTCCACATATTGTAAATTGCTTATTCCTACTGCAGATACCATTCCAAATGTTGCACATAAAATGCCTCCAACAACTGGATCAGGAATAGTGGAGCAGATGCTTCCGAACTTACTGAAAACTCCCAAAAATATCATAACACATCCGGCAACTTGCAGCACCTATAAAGTTTATTAAAAAACTTACATAAAAGTCCTTGGAAACTGAATACGTTCTTAAACGCTGCTTTTATTGTAACTTAACCGGTCCTACCAGTGGTTTAAAAACGTTATGAATGTGCCATTATCATGCTGTTTAATGAAATGGGCAATTAAATGTTGTTGTTTGTCATTTGCAAAAACTTGTAAGTAACTGGTGGCAATTTTTTTGGATTTCAAATTCCTTACACCTGGAAAGTACAATGTTTTTTTACAACTTGTTAGAAAATCCAGCAAAACATTAGCAAATTCATTCAAATATTAGAATTTTTTTTCAAATTTCTGCTTATTTCTACTAACTTACTCTTCTACTGCCAATACGGGTTATTCCAATAGCTGCAATATTTCCGCTATATGACGTCGTTGCTGTTCCAGTTCCAATAACACCTGCCAACATGCAACCATGGCCACCTAAAGATATGGCCTGATTTGTCACATTTTGCAGAAATTTCCAGGTTTTTCTAACTTTGGGCAAACGTTTAAATAAATTTTTCTAAAAATTAGATTTTTACACTTTCTTTATTCTTTTCCCCAGATGATACAATAAGTTTTAACATCCTTACATGTTGAAAAACAAAGAAAATTTGATTTCGAAGATTTTAGTCAGACTGTTAATTTTCAATAACAGTCTGATTTTGTGTTTTTCAACTTACTTTTTCTCATTTGCTACTGCTTCCCCAAGGCAACAAAAAGTTTTATGTCATTAGGAAACCGCAAAAAGTAAAAACATCTCAGAAAATGTCAGTCAAGCACTAGCAGTAGCTGTAATCAAAATATGCAAAATGTGACAAATCAGGCCGCACCTCCAGGTGGCCATGATGCAACCAATTCCTTCCACCAACACTCCTCTGGAGAGCAACGAAATTGTTAGAAAAGTGTTCAGTTTAGTTTTATTTCTGACTATAACAACAAAACAAAAGACTAAACACAGCTAATGTCTAGATAAAGGTGAGGTCAAGATGGTAGGCCATATTCAGTTGCTGAGCTTCGGAGATGAGAATTCTCATCACACTAAACCTTCGGCACCTACGAGAATAAATAAGAGAAAAGATCCTTTCTCTCGGCCGCCTTTCATTCAGAAACTATGCCTTCCCATTTCACTACATCCTGGGTAGAGGTGAGTCACGTGAGTGGTATTGGTGAACAGCCACCTTAACACTAGAATTACCAGGTCTTCTTTAATCTGTAATTGCCGCTTCGGATTAAGAGCTTTTGTTCTGAAATTCCTTGACTTTTAACAAGTTCAAACTCTCATTACCTGTTGATGGCATGTTTAGGAGGAATTGGGGCGCCTGAAAGCCGAGCGCAAGCGTAGTAGTCGCCGATAGACTCCACTAATCCGGCTATCACTCCTCCAAACATGCCCACGACTCCCCCTACTGTCACTATAGGCAATCCCCATTGGCCAGGATAAGGCCAGTGGAACCTAAACACAATTAACTAATTATAAAAACAAATTAAAGTAAAAAGAACATTCTGGATAAGCCTCAGCTCGATTATTTTACACGTCTTAAGAGTAAAGATGTTCCATACTTCTTTCCAAGGGTCTGGGATGAGAAGATAATGTGCTCATTGCACCAAGCCTTCAGCACTAACAAAAGTAGATGGCCCAGCTCCTTCCGCAACAACGCTCACCCAATTTACTGCACCGTGAGTAGAGACGAGCAGTTTTTCGAACAACTAGTTTCAGACAATTGTACCTCAAGGTCCTCTACTTTTAGGTTAAACAAAAATGTAATTGAAAGAATGTGGAGACCAAGAGTTGATCGGACGACATCGCTTTTTTCTTCGCGATATTGTGCGGTAGCTTGTACCTTCAATAATAACTAAATAGATTATATCTCTTGATTATTATACATTTTTGAATATACCGTATTTTACAAAAAAGTGAGACAAATGCAAGTTGTTTATTTCATATGTAAGCTAAAATAGTATTTCATCCAGCACAAGTTGGTATTTGTACATCATTTCAACGACTAGCAACGTTTGCAACGTTTTCGCCATTTTCAACGACTAGCAACATTTCAAGCAAAGTCCTTGAAATGATGTAAAAATAGCAATTTTGCTAACTGGATTAAACTCATTATACCAAGGTGAGTTGCCTATAACACTACTGCGAAAATCAGTTCTTGCTCGAAAGGAAGTGGAACTTCGGTCATTTGGAAATACATCAGTGACAGTAAAGATAAGACAAAGAATCCATCCACTCACTAAAGCAATCAATACCTGCATGGAAAAGAAGAAATGGTAGAATATGTATTGCAATGAAACTTCCACATTACGAATAAACTACAGTCTTAAGGGGGTTGTTGACATTTAAAGTGGTCAACGTAAGATGGAATATCGGTGACGACTAACATGCCAATTTTTTTTTATTTATTATTTTTTTGGCGGTTGTCGAACAGTGACGTGCGTATAGTGCGATAAGGACTTATATTTTTGTTTTTACAAAACTAGCGTAGCCTAATAACTAAAAAAAAGTTTCCTATGCATGAACATTTCATGCAAGCCTGTTGTTCAAAATTATGGCTTGTGCAATAATCTACTTATATAGCCTACTCTGTTTTTAAACAGTTCACAAAGATTGAAATCAAAGTGACTTACGATATTTGATTAAATCAGTACGAAGTTACACAAACAAAAACTACAGAACAAGTTGTCAAAATAAAATGTGCATACAAATGGCGAAGAGTTGAATTCTGACTAGTTCAGATTAATAAGCAGCCTAACAGTCTGTATTACCATTGGCAACACTAGGTTATCACAGACAAACATGATGAGCTACACTATAGTATCAATTACCAGATTATACTGTTATACCCAATTAACAGATTACAGTTTGTCCCAATAGGCTATGTAAACTTTGAAATTGTATAAATGCTCTCACCGGAAACATTTTAAAAAAGGGAACTTTGACGATATAGCATTTCCTTTTCTGTATAGAAAATAATGGAAATGGAATGCAAACATTTAGAAGATACTGCGAGCAAAGAGTCAGGACAGCGGCAGTGCTTGATTAAAAAAAAAAAAAATTTTAAAATCTGCTAGCAAACTTGACGAAGTACATATAGTTCTAAAGGTTATTATTTTATACATTACACTGTATTTGATAGATTACGTTAGGAATAAAACTACATAACTTACAAGTAACTTTTAAAATACATGGCCATTTAATCTTTTATATATTAATGCTGACCCAGGACAACAACACTTTTTTCATATTTGTTGTTAAAATCAACAAATGAGGCAAAGTGTAATTAGCGAAGTAAAGGTTGCCTACCAAAAACAATGGCTCTTAGCTCAGTGGTTACGCGCCCGGCTCAAGATCACGCGGCGCTCGTTCGACTCTCGGGGTGTGCGCTTGACCAACGCATTTCAGGACAAGCAATCCATTCAGAGGCATCCAGTGAATGGAATAATTCCCCACCAACAACCGGCCCTGCGTCATGAGCCTCTACAAGTATGCGAAACTACCAGGAATAACTTATCAAGGCTTTGTCAGTCCGAGGATAAAGATTCAAAAACCTAACCTAACAGTACGTTAGTGAGTAAAGTACTGTAAATCCATAACATGCAAAACACATTTTTGATTATTTTTCCATGAGCCACGCTAATTTAAATATCTTTAAATGCAGTGATGTACGCGCAAACAAAAAATATTGACGCCGTCAGCGTTAACGCAAACGTTCGAAAAACCATACGCCGTATGCGTCAACGCAACTTGTAAAAAAAGTTGGCGGCGTCAGCGTCAGCGCATACACTAGAGTAAACTCATTTTGTTTGCTATGTGACAAACATTCACACGGTATAAACCACTCGAAACAAACAAGTTTTATTTTGAATTTCCACGAAGAAACACAAGCATGTGAAAGTGTTCATCTGACATTTTGCTGTGTTTTGATTCCAACATGTCTTTGCCCATTGAAAACATTCTTTCAACTGCAGCTCTGGAAGGTATTGGCGTGTTGTAGGGAAAAAAAGACATTAAAAAGTATGCGTTGACGCTATGCGCTAAAGAACCGCGAAAACTTTACGGCGTAGCCTCAAGCGCAAACTATCCAAAAAAATGTGGCCGCAAGCGCTAGCGTAAACAAAAAGTCTACGCCGCAAGTATGCGACCTAGAATTTGCGGCGTATACGTAGCCTACATCTCTGTTTAAATGTAAATGATTGCATAATGTTTCTGGTTGATTCAGAACTGGGGAAATGTAAATGATACACTGTTTCCAAAAATACTTACAACATTGCTATTCCCCACTGAACAGATGCGTTATTTGCAGCAGGTGCAAACAACGATAATCCAATTAACGACACTACATAACTGGTGCAACAGTGAGAGGTCCCATATAACGAAGGATAAAACCGATTGTGCCAGTCAGGCCCAATATAATTTGCAAAAAGGAAGCAACAGTGATGGCTCCTTGTACCTGTTAAAATTTTATTTACGTAGCTTAACGTGATTACAGATGGAACCTAAATATATCCATATATTTTAATTTGGTTTCGTTTTCAGCAACAAAAATGCAATGCTTCTAGAAACCATTGAGCCACGACTATCTAAAATGACTTTAAAACCAGTTAGTGAAATGGACGAATAAATCTATTGCTTTGATAAACTGCATAGTTTGACTGACAATTTTAACTAGACTTCAATCAAAAATAAATTTCGACGTAATAGAACATAAATTGTACAATGTGCATTACCTGCCAAAAGTTGCAAGAAAGTTAGGTCTGATTTAATTTGTCCTCATCTTCAGCCGTTACTACAATTCGAGCAAATATTATGTCTTGTAGGTCAACGATTCGTTAAAACAACAGAAAAAATTCCAAAGCTTACACCATTCATTGATAATCGAAAGATTGAAATAACAAATCAATACTTCTGCTTGTGCGTAGCCTACACAGCGTTGTTGTGAATGCATAGCAGCCTATAGGCTGTTGGGTCGGAAAGCTTTGACGTGTTTGTAGCAGAAGTAGCCCTTCTGATTTTTGCTTTTATTTAAAGTTTATAGCCTTTTGTATTTCAATGGAGTCAAAAACAATGCCGACTCCTAAAAATAGTGCAGTCAAGGTCGTGGCATAAGTGGCATGAATAAGCTAAAGCAAGTAAAACATAAACATTCAAAACAAAGTTATGATTTGTGTAGATTTTTGTGCAAACTGCTTCATTGTCTGCGTATTAACTATTCTTAGAGAATGCGCAAGAGTTTCTTTTTTGCTAAAATGATGATGAAACTTTCATTTCTCCCGCACTGACACTTTGCACGCCTATTTTTATATTTCTATGCCTTCTTTAAACAGCACCATGATTAGAGAAACATTATTGCAAAACAAATTAGGCACTATCACTGAAAAATGGAGAACCATTTGTAAATTTCGCGGGGGGGGAGAAATGGTGCTCACACAGAATTGCACAATATCATATTGTATCACTGGATTTGCATATTGGCGTTTCCTGCCATTCAAGCAAAATGCTTTTTTATGAATGTTTATCTTATCAGTTTATTTTGATGAAATGACTATCTGAAGAACATTCATGGAAGCATAAGTATTATGAAAGTTTAAGAGCAAAGGAACATAGGCTAAGAAAACCGGTTATTAAGTTAAAAGCTGGGCTTGAAGTCGGATAAATTTAGTGTGCTCGTAGTCGGAGTCGGCCAATTATAAACTGAGGAGTCGGATTCATATATTTTTCGCTCGACGCCACAGCACTAGTTAAAAGGGACTTTTTATATATAAATGACATTGCAGATAGCTACAAGTTATCTCTAAGTAACATTAAATGTTACCTCACGCATTCTTCTTTGCCACAACTCAGGGCCATCTACAATTGTTCCGTCTGTGTCATTGTACAAAGTAACGCTGCTATTCATGAATCCAGGAGGAAGAGGATTCGGACATTGATTGTGAGGAAGAGAAAGGATCGCAAGGGTTGGTGGCAGCAAGCTAATTGGTCCACCTTGCATGATGGGTAGCCTGTTACAAGTATAATTAACATGACAAGAAATAACTTGACCCGTTTTTGTGCGTCAGCATAAAACGTGTTTTGTATAAAACAAAGGTCAGTCCAATCAATATGAAAGTAATGGGGGAAGAAAAAAAAGCTGTTTTGTAACAAAAGCGTAAATTTTTGTTAGATTTGATCCATCAATTTATTACATTTTTAAATGGTTTAAAGAAAACATTTTCTCTTCAATTAGCACATTTTTTATTATTAGAGGATTTTCTTAAATCAGCTACCTCTTTTCTACACATTTTCCAATGTTTTTTAGGTTAAAGTTGTGCTGGATTGTTAATATTTTGAATGTGAAATGTCAATCATCTTTGTGTAAGCTATTTATTGCACTGGTCTACAAAAACATAATTTGTTTCTGCTGTTTGGACCTTGAAAACTGGTTTAATGTAACTTTGGGGTGTTGAATCCGAATCTAAACTCAGATTTTTGCCATCACATCAGATTTTTAAGATATGATAACAAAATTACTTTGTTTTTGCCAAAAGTGGAAGATTAGACGTTACGTTTACCACCAACACATGCAGTGCTATGATCAATTAATCATATCAAATGCAATCACCTTGATCAAAAAAAGTTGTTTGAAGAAAAGTAATAATTCCTGACACAAAACAAAGAGTTCCGATCAAAAGTGCTCGAGCAACATCTCCTTCTTCATCGTTTGGAATGCAGAGATGAAGAGCAATGATGAGAGGAAGGCCTATTATTCCACTGACAGCCAGAAGATAATGCTAAGAATACAGTAAGATAATGATATACTTGAATAATGTTTAATTGTTATTTTTTTATCCAATCAGCAGTCCATGGTGATGGTTTTGAATGACAAAAGCTTTTAATTTAATGTGAAACGTTTTTTTCTGGTATTGGCTGATTGTTCTAGCTTAGAAGTTTAATGTTACAAAAATTGGACTTTACTCGAAAAGTCCAAAAAGAAGTTTGCTAGTTGTAGTCTAGTTGCCCCCTTAGCTCAGTAGTTAAGCTCCCGACTCAAGAATAGGTTCGGTTCTCGGGGTGAGCACTTGAGCAACGCACTTCAGGACTGCTTTTCATTCAGGGGTACCGAATGGATAGAATAATTCCTCGGCACAACACTTTAACTATTATCAAAAAAATCGCTCTGCCAATCTCGGTAACCGGCCATGCGTCAAAAGCCTCCGCAAGTATGCGAAACTACCAGGAATAACCTATCAAGGCTTTATCTGTCCGAGGATAAAGATTCAAAACCAACCAATTAAATTTTCAACTATGACTGAAAGACACTATTCGACATCCTAAAATTTCAATACGACGCAAAAATCTTTTCCGTTGGAAATAGGGCAAATAACTTAAGCTACACAATTCCAAGAATAAAAAACATTCTTAATTTTCACTTTCATTGACTTGCTCTGTGATCTTTTTACCTGCAATCCCAATAGGCTACACAACATGAATACCAGGGTGGTGTGTCTTCGATGCATGAATACCAGGGTGGTGTGTCTTCGATGCTGTAAAGCAACTTGTTCGTATTATCGTTTTCGTTCAAGTCAGTTGCATCCGCTGCGTTTTTTTCATGTTTGAATTTTACGGAAATTTTGTCATCGTCCTGGGCCATAACAACAATGAAATCTTGACGCATTGTGAATCAAATGCATTGCAAATGTAATTTCGCGTCGTAAGTCAGAAGAATAAATTATTTTCAAAGCTTTTAAAGATTTTGTTCCGATTTTTTTCAGTGATCCACTAATACGCAGCAAGCCTATGCATCCCCAATGACAGTGCTTTCACAATAAATCGTTTCGTTCGCACACAACAATTTTCACGGTTTTCATTTTTCATGAAAATATAACGTTGGAGCAACGGCTCGAAAAGATCAAAGCAACGTATAGGCTACATTTTCAAACAAGCATATCGTCAGACTAATAAAATAATGGCGTAACTCATTTTTTCTTGTTTTGAGATAATCGAAAAAAACTGTCCACACGGTTGTTTTTATCATATTTATTGTACAGTTAAACGAAAATAGCATGTCGATACAAGTACAATGAGCATGTATACTTTGATTTGCTTCATTTTGCATCCCATAATGTGCTGGGATGACTTAGGCCATTTTCCGAATGCACAGTCATGACTTAGGCCATTTGATATTTTGAGTTTATCAACATGAATTTTTTAACGGTGACACAATAACAGTAATAATACGACTAGAATTAACAGGAAAATCCCTAATAGCAACTCCAAGCTAACGATAGGAGTTATATTTCATGCTAGACTGCATATTTCGCCCAAAAACAGTTCAGAGTTGGCAAGACAAGCTGAATACATTATTATCAGTGATGAAGCAAATTATAAAAAAAGGAGTGGCACCCTGTTGGCATAACATGTTTCATAGATTGGAGATCATTGTATTTCCTCAATTTGATTGGAAGATGGCTTGAAAAAATAGAAATCGATGTAGTGTCACCTAAGTTTGGTTGTGACCGCTGTGGCAGATCCTCCCACTGTGCAGACTCACATAATGGGACCTTGTACAATACCTTTCCACTGCTTGCATGATTCAGGCCTCTAAGATCATGAACCGTGGGAGCTCCAGCTTTCTTTCCAGGCCTGATACTCAACAAGCATCATCCATCGATTTTCATAAAATTACTGTGTTGCATCCTCTGTACATTGTTGGGATGCGGTCTGATCCTGGCATTCTGGATGATAATTTCGTAATCTCTCGTCGTAAAAATGTCGTTTACCAATTTTCCCTCGATAGTACTGTGCATGCTATCGCACTTCCTTTGAGTGTTACCAGCCACGAGGTACTTCTGAGTAATAGCGATGCCATGCTTCCATTCAAGGGCCAGTAGGCACTAGAGACATTACAGTTTCTATTTTAACATCCACACCCATCACTCCAAATAACTATCTCCTCCAGACCGGGGCTTCCAGAAATTACCCGTTCGAAGTGATTAAACTTCAAGAAAGCGAATACTTCACAGCGAAAATCACCTTCTGTTTCATTCCAAATAGAGCAATAAGCATCTTTTGATTCAAGATTGAATAGTGTAAAATTGTGTGTCTGCAACTTGGTTTTATAGTACATACTTCTTGCCTTAGTTTTGGGACACAGAAGTACAGCCTGTAAATCCATTGTCCATACGGATTTTACTGTGCTAGCGGATTCTTTGTCTTTCATCTTCTCATCTCTAGCTTCATTCTTCAACTTGATCTGGTTATCGTATTGTTCCTTGGTAATATTAATGTGTTTGAATGAAGCACACACGTCGCACTGATCTCTACGTGGTATGAACAGAGCACCCGGCAGCCAGTTGCAACCAGTTCCCCTGAAGCTGCACGTTTCGATCTTATTGGACCGCAGTGGACGTGGAGCTGGCCAAGAGTGTGTGCGTAGCCCTCGCGTAGTTACGACCACCTTAAACAACCATACAAGCGAATGGCCTTTGTCTCAATTTGGACTTGGACCAAACAAAGCCCAATGGCGATGATATCATTGGTAACGGGGCCAGGCTTGGTAGAGTTGGAAGCCTCCATCCAGGTTTCACACATTGGCGGTAGATCTATGATGATCGTCTCCCAGTGCCTTTTGCCTACGTCTTTTTCCATCATAGACTGAGCCTCCAAAGCCACATACGACATCACCATCCAAAGCCAAATTCAATTTGAAGACAAACCAATACTCGGACACGAACTGGAGCCGACGATGAAGACGGAGAAGTTCTCATTATAAAATACTTCACTAAAATAGGCTGTGCTCAATGATCATATTCCTAATGATTCAGCAAGCTCTTTGTATTGTCGATGAAGTTGGATTATGGTAATTCCACGGTACAAGAATTTCTTCTTTCTGTACGTTGTGATCTTTCTGCAGTCATGGGCATGTACAGTAGTGGACAGTTGGACACTACATGTAGGCCTAATGGGAATCTACAGTAGGCAAGTCAATGAGAAATTTCGCCAAAAAGTGATTTTCCTCTTTTCCCATTTTACCACATTTACCTACACTTAAAAGTCAATTCAAACGTATTGAAATTTATCTTTTCCTATATTCTCCTCCCATGTCAGTGAAACTCAAGAATGATGGCGATGAACCAGCAATGAGCTTATAAAGTTGCTTAGTGTGATATTAATCTGAGAATTAATTAAGTATCCAACAATGACCTTCTACAAAAACCTGCCATGGGTGCAAGAAGACTCCAAGAAACGGTGCATTGAGAAGATCTGACCTGTATCACAGTGTGAGGTGATAAGTCGCACTACCAGAGTGCTAGGAAGATGAAGCTTCTCGAAGGAACAGAAAGAAAACAGATTGATTTAAGTAGGGTAGTTACTTGGAAATGGCCAAGATTACGATACATAGAATAGAAAAAAACATAATTATTTTGTGCTAAATTAATCGTCTAGACTTGTGATGAAGTGGAAGCTCAATTTCTGTACAATTTATATCGTCGTCTTCTGACCATCTGCTCTGTTGGCGGAAAGCTTTACTTTCAGCCAACGATTAAAAAGATTTGTAAAATGGCCTAAGTCATGCGTTTGAGTTAGGCCATTTGACATTTTTACGAAAATACTACTTTCTTGTTAACGTAGGCCTTAGAAAATTATGTGGCAGATGCGCTATATTTTAGTGACCTAAAAAACACGAATATCTCAATTTCGTCAAAAAGTGAGTTACGCCATTATTTTATTAGTCTGACGATATGAATGGTTGAAACAAAAATATTTTAGGCAAAACAGTTCTAAGATGATTTAGTTCGCCCCGATAGCTCAATTGGTTAGAGCGCGACTTCTGGAACGAAGAAACTTCAAGATCAAGCGGCGCTGGTTCGACTCTGTGGGTGTGCGCTTGAGCAACGCACGTTAAAGGACTGTTCTCCATTCAGCGGTATCTAGTGGATAGAATAATTCCCCGGCAACAAGACTTCAACAATCGGAAACTTCACTCTGTCTATCTCGTTGACCGGGCCTGCGGCAGTGAATCAAAGCCTCTACAAGTATGCGAAACTGCCAGGATTAAGCTCTGCAAGAAGCTTTCCCAGTCCGAAGATAAAGATTCAATCAATCAAAGTTAGTATACAGAAACATCTTCCCGTCTCTGATTATTATCAGGCTTCCCTGCCGAGACGCAACGATTCTGGGAAAAAGTAAAGGCACACTGTTAAATTATTGGCGACGCTTCGAATTTATTTAATACTCACCCGTTGAAATGAAGGGTTCTCCATATTGAGTTCTAAAGGTATAAACCAAAAATTGTGCTATTTGGTTAAAATACCATTGTGCTGTTTTTAAATTTTGCAGTAAAAATACAGCGAAATATTTTGTGAGTTTGCACTTGAAAACTTGCTTTTCAACTACGATGGTTAATCATGTCGGAAGAGGCGGAAAACTAGTATTAGGCCTATAGCATTTGTCAATGAGCCCGGCAACGAGTCGGCAAGGCAAAGCACCAGGAGGGGGCTCTGGAGGCCCTCCTCCATAAATTTTTGAAAAAATACCTCAAAATTGCGCATTCTTAGAGCACTTTCAGCCTAAATCAATGGTAAAACTTTTTCAAAAGATGCTGTAACACAGGTTGAAATATTTATCCAAAATATTTTGGGAGGGGCAATTGTCCCCTTTCTTCCCCTGAGTACTATACGCTCCTGCATCTGTCATAAAAAATGTAAGCCTAATAGGCAACACTTACTTGTGCACAGTGCCGGATTAACCATTAGGCAAAGTAGGCACGTGCCTACAAGGCCAGTCAAAAATCCAGGCCACTTTAAAATCAGTAGGCTAAAAATTTAGTCATGTTTTCAAAATAATTATTTTCTAAACTAATAAGTATTCATCTTAATAGCTCTGTTTTTCCAGATGAATTAAAGGTTGCAAAAATCGTAATTTCGCAAAAATCGCAAAAATTTTCCATAGACTAGTTTTATGGTGCAATTGAAGCTGTGACTTGTGAACCGTTTCTTATCGGACGTTTTATGCTTCTAAGAAAAATGTAGGCTAAGTTGTTAGTTGATTATTGATATGAACTTTCTAGCCTAATGTTGTGATTTAGAACATGGTGGTCTAACCCAAACGCGATGCAAAAATCGTAATTTCGCAAACATCGCAAAAATTTTCCATAGACTAGTTTTATGGTGCAATTGAAGCTGTGACTTGTGAACCGTTTCTTATCGGACGTTTTATGCTTCTAAGAAAAATGTAGGCTAAGTTGTTAGTTGATTATTGATATGAACTTTCTAGCCTAATGTTGTGATTTAGAGCAGGGTGGTCTAACCCAAACGCAATGCAAAAATCGTAATTTCGCAAAAATCGCAAAAATTTTCCATGGACTAGTTTTATGGTGCAATTGAAGCTGTGACTTGTGAACCGTTTCTTATCGGACGTTTTATGCTTCTAAGAAGAAAAAATGTAAGTTGTTAGTTGATTATTGATATAAACTTTCTAGCCTAATGTTGTGATTTAGAGCAGGGTGGTCTAACCCAAACGCAGGCCGCATGCGGCCCGCGGACATATTTTGTGCTGCCCGCAGAGCACTTTTGATGCACAAGAAACCATTGGGTACCATAAGTTTCAAAGTGCTCTCCAGAAAATCTCTGGGGATGCTACTCAGAATGGCAGCACACGAAATGAAGCAGGTGCATTGGCCAAACACATGAACAGTGAACACCCTTGAAGTTGCCCTAATGTGCATACTTTGGAACAATATTTTGCAGCGCTTCAATACTAGTAGCAAGTTGCTTCAAAGTTCCACTATCGATCTGACACTAGCCATTGGTCTGCTGAAGCTTGAATAAATTCTTGGATGAGTGCAGAGAGAATTTTGACTGTTATGAGCAGCAGGCACGTGATCGCTGTGGCAGCAGCATATATAAATCTGAAAGTCGGCGAGCACCAAAGCGGCAGAAGCATGTCAGTGATGGAGCTGCTACAGATGGTGTGGAAGGAATGTCCGGCCAGCAAAAATTTACAATCAACACGTTTTATGTGATCATCGACCAACTGAAGAGTGCACCACAGAAACGTATCGATGCATATTCCATGGTGCTGCAGAGGTTTGGAGTTTTGACTGAGTACGACTCCATGTCTGTTGAAGACATCGATGTTGCTGTTGCAGGTCTGGTTGGTGTGTATTCAAAGGACCTGTCTTCCGACTTCCCATCAGAATTTCGTCAGTTTATGTGCTGGTATAAAGAGCAAAGACGCGATGAAACAACAGCAACAGGAAGTGCCCAGAAGATATTTAAAATGCTGCACACTAGCCTACTGGTGTTTATAATGCATTTCCGAACACTAAAATAGCACTTAGAATGTACTTGTCTTTAATGGCTACGAATTGCTCGGGGGAACGCTCGTTTTCACAACTGAAACGAATTAAAGACGTTAAACGATCAACAATGTGTCAACAACGTCTTAGTACACTGGCACTTTTGTATATTGAAAGCGATTTACTCCGTAAGATTGACCTCCAAAAACTAGTTAACGAGTTTTCAATCGCAAAAACGTGCAAAGGTGCTATTTAATTAGGCATATATGACCAAGTTTTTGCACGGTACCCTGTGTTATAGTTGCAACAACGATCTTTGTGACAATGATTTGGCAACACTGATAATTCTAATTTTTTAGTTGGCAACCCTGATTTTCGGGCCACTTATAAAATGTGCCTACAGGCCAGCAGACCCTTAATCCGGTACTGCTTGTGCATCGCCAGTAGCAAGCTATGACAAGGGGTCAGCTCTTTTAATTGAAAATTGTGTGACGTCACAATAAAAAAACGTATTTGATTTGGCTCAACTAAAAAATAACGAAACTTCTCATGAACGGATTTGATTTGACACAAAATCAAGACTTGTAATTTTGGGTCTAAATGAAACAAATTGAAAACAGTAAAAAAAACTCCACGAGTCTACTGTAAGGTATAATTAAGCAGCTGTAACTTTGTTATCATTAGCCTTTGAACCTGAACATATTGAAGCCAACTAAACTACAAAGGGCAAATGATTTTTTTCAGAGGGCAAACGTAATCTTTCATGATCATCAGTCGCCATCTTCGCTTGGAGCAGACTGCTCGTCAGCATGTGTTAGTTGCTTCCAAGAGTGGCGGTTTTGATCTAAGTCGCCCAGTGTTGCCAAATTGAGACGGTCCATGCTTGAATGTTGTCTTGCCATCGTTTTGGTTGTCTACCGCGTTTTTTTTTCTCCTTCGACTTTGCCTTCTGCGCAGACTTTGATGATTCCAAATTTTGATCTTTTTTTGCGGCCGAACAGTTTAGCACAAACATAATCTATGAAATTATCATCTGTCATTTTTGAGATGAAAAAGAAAGCCGAACGAACATGATTATGACCAGAGTAGCCGAAAAGAAAGAAGTCTTGGACAGCAAAAAGTATCTTCTGACAGGTATTACTGTTAACCCAAAATAATACTTGACATGGACGACTAGGTCGTATCTTACCTGCAAGTATTGTAATGCAAATAATGCTATTTTCATTCAAGTTAACTCAACCATGACGAGTTAGATTAAAATTGATTTCTATTTACTACATTTTCTTTGAACTAAAAACTGACAACGGAACACAAGTTTGACTTCTGATAATTTTTATCAGAGCAAACAAAAGATCGATCTAAAACTTGTGGCTTTTCAATTTCAAAGACAAGTTTGGAATTCGGCAATAATCACAACATGGTGCATTGATAACTAGGCTACCTTCTAGAGAACTAAAAACTGCAAGTCTATAGCCTACTGGAAAATTATTTCCTTGCACTATGAAAACTGAAAGGTTTGAACAAACGTGGTCTACTGGCAAATGCTTTGGCGAATAGAACCTATAAATCAATCATGCCAACCATTCAGTTATTTCGCAACTTACCAAATGCAACTGAAATACTTTTTTTTCCGTTTTTACTCGGAAAAGCTTTTAATGGGTTAGGCTTCTTTTATTATTCTTCGAAATAAATGCCGCAAAGTTTAAACAGCTTAACGATGGTGGCCTAGAAGTTGTCGTTTTAAACTAAACGTGACGGATTAGTATCATAAAACACGCCAGTAGTTATTTTGAAAGTTTTAGAACGTGAAAATGTTTGAGCATGTCAGTTGCTGCTTTGGTAACAATTTGTTTTATTTTATCAGAAACAAAAGTTAAAAAAGATGAAACAAATTATTATCTGCTCACTACAGCAAAAATTGCTACGGTGCATCAAAGTTGTGTCAAAGTAACAATGCAATGCACTCAACCGTAACAATGCAAATCTTCTGCTGTCTCTGCTCTTTTGTTTGTCTCAACTGTTTCGGCGTGTGCTAAATTGCAGTGGCGTACCGTGACCACTTTGACAGGGTGTTCAGTGACGGCAAAGCAACAGCGGGGGGTCTGGGGGGCCTCCCCAAGAAAATTTTTAAAATTAACATTGAATTTGGTGCGTTCAGAGAGCATTTTCAGCACAAATTCTGAACATAAACAGAACTGACAAAAATAATGTTGTCGGAATGGAGAAGAATACAAAATAGATATTTATTTGACAGCGCATTGAATGAAAGACTTAATAATACCAAACATTAAGTTGCATTTCTAAAGTCACATACTTTAGTTCACTTTTTATTTCCGACCATCAAAACGAACAATATTACTTGCCATAACACAGCAGGAGTCTGAAAAAACGCGAAAGTTAAAGCGTGCTCGAGATTGATTGATTGAATCTTTATCCTCGGACTGGGAAAGCTTCTTGCAGAGCTTAATCCTGGCAGTTTCGCATACTTGTAGAGGCTTTGAATCACTGACGCAGGCCCGGTCACCGAGATTGACAGAGTGAAGTTTCCGATTGTTGAAGTCTTGTTGCCGGGGAACTATTCCATCCATTAGATGCCGCTGAATGGAAAGCAGTCCTTAACGTGCGTTGTTCAAGCGCACACCCTGAGAGTCGAACCAGCGCCGCTTGATCTTGAAGCTTCTTCGTTCCAGAAGTGACGCGCTAACCAATTGAGCTATCGGGGCTAATGACTGCTCCATATTCAAGCCACCTAACGGAGTGGAAGGTCTGCTTGTCATGGATGATGAAACTAAAGACTGGCTGCTCTCTAGTAGCCTTCCAGTGTAGTCCTGGAACATTGTGAAACTGGGGTGGTAAAGGATAGACCCTCGGCACCAGACGCTCACACGACGACGACTTATCTTTGCTTCACAAGAATTCGAGAGTAGGTACCGTACTTCCCAAACGCAAAAAACCTAATCGACCAAATCTGTGCAACAAGAGGCTCAGCTGCTGAAAATTGTAAAGGGTTGGAACTTTAAATACATTTGAGAGAACTACCCTAGCAATGTTCTGGATAAAAATCCAGCCAAAATACCCTGACCCCTCGATAACAGCACTAAAATTCTTATTAGCCTACCATTTCCAAGATCTCATCTACGCGAGGTTGGTTTTGTGTGGTGACACATACAAACTATTAGGCTACAAATACAAAATTAGAAAATAAGCTGAACATAACAAATACACTGTGAGTGTCATTGGCTAGGCTACCACAATCCCGAGATGTGGGGCAGCGTATTGCTGCAAACCACGTCCAGGGCTTTCACGGATGCAGCGTACCGATGATTAAATGAGTTGTAATGTATTTTCATGCATCAAAAATTTGTGTCTTCATTGAATGCTGATAAAAATAATGCTTGCTTTAAACCGGTCCGTAGTGGGAAAAAGGTTGCCGACCCCTGTTTTGATCAACAAAAATGTTCTTCAGAAACTTTTCGACCACAGAATAACGTGACTTGTGGCATTGACTTTGTAGCCTACTTTACGTACGCTTAAAATACATCTTGCTGGATGTGCCACACTTGAGTTATCAAATTTTGGTAAGATTAAGACTTTTAGCCGTGATATCATAACAGACTTATTTTATACAAAATATCACCATAACTATGAACGAAGTATGATAACAAGTTTTATCTTTTAATGAAGTCCTATTCTGTTGGCTGACACGATATTGTTGTGGCAACTACTGTACTTCCTAAAAGCAAAGATTAAGGAAAGGCATTGCAGTTAATACAAAATTTCGTGATAGGTACTTTTGTTGCTCGTCTTATCTCTACGAGTGGTATCTGTGTCGTGGTACTACATTTCTAATGAAAAAACTGCCTCAGCTTACATATAGGTCTTATGGCAGTTTTCTTAGCTCGGTAAAGTTTGATGACAATGCATTCACGTTATTTTGGTCTAGGTTAAAACCGGCTATAAAACTAGCTTAGCAAATCAGCTAAAAAAGCACACTACAACGATAACGACATTTCAACCAAACTGCCTAAAATGCGACAACCCAAATAATATCATAATCTTTTGGATTTATAGTCGAATAGGCACGTGTAGGCTATTGAGGGTTATAGTACGAAACAACAACATCTGTTTATTGTGTGGAGTTAGGATATTATTAGCCTATGGATTCCTCTAGTGTGGTCTAAACTTTTTATGTTTAATTTTCTGACAAGGGTTCTTTGCTACGCCGAAAACGTACAAGCTTGTTTAATGGCTGGTTAGGGTCAATCACCTGTTCATGGTGGCCTACATAGTAAATAAAATAGAGCTAGCCCCATTGCACTACGTGATTATTTTTATCTTCCCACTAACACGTCATTGTAAACTAGCAAAAAAGTTTTAAGATTAAGTTTTAATAGAAACCTGGCAATCTCGCCTGACGTTTGTTTTGCTTTTTTGGATTCATTTCAGTTCAGCAGGCCATAGCCCTAAGAAGGACCGTGGATATATCTCCTTAGTGCAGCGTACTGTTCACAAACATGAGAGAAATCAAGGGGTATAGTCGAAGGGGCGCCACTCCGCAATCGACGGCATACGTTTATGTGTCTTGCCTTTAAGACACAGCCACATGCTCTTGAGCGGCGTCGTACCGGCGGCAATATGCCGCACCTACTGGCAGTATCGGTGCTTTTCTGTCAAACCAGACCTTTGTATTTTAAACCTTATACAAAACTACTTATAAAAGATGTAGGCTTTCTGTGAGTTGCGATGGTGAAATAATATATCAATTTGCACAGTAGACTACATTAGGGTGTTCCATATTTTCAGCATTTTCGATTTCCAAAAGGTCTGGAGTCTGATGTGGTGGGGTATTGGATAAAAACTCGAAATGCAAAAATTTAGCTCATTATTATGTGGGGCACACACCCCTAGAACTTTCAAAAAACCATTTTTACGTATCCTGAAAACTACAGTAGGTATAGAGACAAAAAAGTAGTTGAAAGACAACATTTGTGAAAAGCTCACACAGTTGATTGACTCTGATATTTGATTGCGTGTAATTTTATATCATATTGGGAATACAATATACAGGTAGGCTATAGGTATAAGTTATATAACTGGTTTGTTTTTAAGCAATTACAAAAGTTTGTTATCTAGTTAGCTGTGTAATGTTTTGTTCATTGCAAATTGATCAAAATAACAAATATTGGAAAAGTGAATGCATGTGATCTCGCTCTACCAAGTTCCTAACAAACGTGGCTGATTAAAATCGTAGTTATGCAAGTTAGTCAAAAATTAATTTTTTTAAAATAACTTTTTTCTATTGCCGATACATCTTTAACTTCTTCAAAGTGATCATGGAAAATCGTCTTTTCTGTGCATTGCGACACTAATTTTGTCACTGTGTGACAAGTAGTTTTCAAAATAGGCTACGTAAAAATTGGAATTTTCGGAATTTTAAAGCCTGTGCAATATATCTTTATGACGTCACAATGAACTAAATTTTGGTTTTGAGTTTTTACCCAAACCCCAATCACATCAGATCCCCAGGCCTTCCGAAAATCCAAAATAGTGAAATTTGAAACACCCTATAATGCTACATGTTTCTTTGGTATTTTTGTAGGTACGGTAACCTATTCTTGATTGGGCGTATTAGGCTATACAGACAATGGGAAGTTTATTGGTGTGGCGCAGGCATGTTAGTCACTAAATGTAGAGGTACTATAAGCACCAACAAGCAATGAACAAAAATTTAAATTGGTATTTTTAAACTTCAAGTAAGAACAGTGACTTATTGAATGTGAAGCTCTCAAATATTAAAAAAAAAGTCTAGATAGGCACTTGTGTAGATGCAGAAAATAAAAACAATGCACATTTCAATAGGAACAGCAACAAAATTTGGATAAGCAAGATAAATTTAATGAAAACAAGACCATCATTAAAGTTTCTAAAGTTATCTTATGTCATGGATTCTTGTTTCTTTGGCTTATCGTTTGTGGCTAAAACTTTGTGGATCCAATCTCACCATCATCATTTTTTGGTATTTTTTAGATTTTCCAAATACGGGGAGAAATGGAATACAGTAGAATTCGCCTATAGTGACACTTGAAGGGACCGCGGAAAAAGTGTCACTACTGTATAAGCGAAGTGTCACTATAGACGAATGATGACGTCGTTGATAACGTCACTTGTGCAGTATCTGCGCATGCTCATCCCATGTTGGTTTAATTTAAACCCAGTCAGCAAATCAATCCTTTATGGTTCAACCTCTGCATACGTTAAATCAATGTAAAAAGATTGATTTGCTGGCTGGGAACTGGCGAATGCTGATAAGGACAAAATATGATTCCAACTTAAACTGGGAATACACCGTAAAGTGTCCTTATACGGAAATTTTTGAGCCCAAGGGACAGAAATGTGGTGTTACTGTAAGCAAAGTGTTCTTATACACGAAGTCACTATAGGCGAAGTCATTTCTATGCAAAACATATGGTTTGCAAACTGGACTTTGCAACAGGTGTCACTATAGGCCAAGTGTCACTATAGCCAAAGTCACTATAGGCGAATTCCACTGTATATCTTGAACAACTTTCCAAGTTATATTTTCTTTTCATCTTGTTCTTATTGGATTCTTGTTTCTTTTACCTTTCGTTTTTGGCTAAACCTTTGTAAATCCAATATCATCATTTTCTTTTGTTTCGTATTTTTTAGATTTTCCAAATTCGGGGAGAAACGGAATATATCTTGAAAACCTTTTGACAAAGAAAGTGCAGTAACCTAATGTTAGCAAAGTAAGATAATGATCTACAAACAACTGACTTTCAAACTGTGTGATGGAAAGTGTTTTGATATTTAAGTATAAGTTAGATAGCCTATATTCATGAAAATTTAGTTATAAAAATAAAATAAAATCAAAGAGGAAACAAGATAAAATAACTGTATTTTATTTTTCTTTACGCCATGCACCTCGTGAAACTTCAATTGTTGATGCACCAGTTTCAATTAAAAGGAAGATATGTCGGCGCATATTAAATTATACAGTACAGTTGAAAACAAAAAAGTTGTATTTCAGCAATACAGAAGTTAAAGTCAAAGAGTAAAAGATTTTGTTTTTTATGTAATTTGCAGGATAATAACAAAATATTTGATCGATGCACAGCAACTACTACTAAGATTTGAAAAATTCTGGTGCAAGTTTTCATATTTGTACTTCAAAAATACCTGCAACACCCTGTCGAAAACGGAAAACCATAACACTCGTCTTCTTTTGCTTGCAAGGTTTCGTCATCCATTTCCTGGTCATCCTGTGCTTTTCTCCAGGCTACTATTCCACGTTCTTTATCGGTCCCTGATTAATGTTTTAAATATAGTTATGATCACTAGATTCTAGAAAGTGAATACGTCATGCTATAAAGAAAGCCAAGTTGAAAAAAGCTCCAGGACCTGACTCTGTGTACACAAAAATCTTCTAGGGTTTAGACAATTTTGGTACAAAAAAGTTAACTGAAATCGCGAATGAGATTGACAACAGTGGAAAAATTATGGAGGACCTCTTAAAATCAGTCGTCATCACATTACCAAAGAAGCTCGGGCGATTGATTGCAAAATTCTATCTAATGAACTACATCGCACAATCAGTCTAATGAGTCATGACATCAAAATTCTTCTGACTATTGTACTCCATCGACTACGTAGATGTATCAATCCTGAAATCTCAGATGTGCAATGCGGATTTGTGAAAAACAAAGGAACTAGAAACGCCAAATTCCTAATCAGGTCACTTGCTGAGAGATCGATAGAACACAAGGAAGGCCTGTACCTCTGCCTTCTGGACATGCGCTACTTAAGGGGATATTTAACAGCTTAAACACAGGTGGTAAAGATCTCCGATTTCTCAGAAATCTCTACTGGGATCAATCAGCAGCAGTCCGGATAGATGGCGAGCTAAACAGATGGACACAAATTAAAAGAGGTGTTAGACAGGGGTGCTTAGTCTCACTTGATCTTTTCTCACTCTACGACGAAATGATCTTGCAACATCTAGATGGCAAAGAAGGCATCTCTGTAAGCGGACAACATTTCAACAACATAAGATACGCAAACGACACGGTACTAATTGCCACATCAAACTCCAGTTTACAAAACTTACTCGAAATAGTCATTAAGCAAAGCGAGAACCTTGGACTTAATTTGAATTCAACGAAAACTTTCTGCATGACTATCTCATCAAGGGAAATAGCTCCGGTATCCACAATCAAAATACAGAACACACCTGTCTCACAAGTAAATAACTTCTACTATCTGGGTTTAATAGCTACTTCGAATGGTCGATGCTGGAGCGATGTAAAACCAAGAATTCCACAATCCAAACAAGTTCATCAAAATAGCCAAAATACTAAAATCTAACTCAATCTTTCTAAACGCTACAATAAGAATTTTACATGTGTACGTTTGGTCAGTTCTGCTGTGTGACTGTGAGTCCTGGACTATATGCCCGCAGACAAAAAAGAAGATCATTAGTGCAGAAATTTGGTTCATACGGGGAATGATGGGAATTATTTGGATAGATAAGATTACTAATGAAGAAGTGTGGAAACGCTGGGTGTACCCCTGGCGTCCTCATCAGAACTAGCAAAAAAAGGCAAATGATATTTATCCGGCATGCCTACCACAAACGCGGAATTGAACATTCGGCAACGATGAGGCGACTTCCTGGTCGGAGGCACCGGGGCGTTCACGTTTGGAGATCTTCAAAAATCTTTCAACGAGGACAAACCAAGATTTTGTAAACTTAATAAGAACTACGTTCGATACTTAATTTGTTGAGTAGTTTTTGTGTTTCTACATGTAATAAACTTGAAGATGTTAAACTTAATCACGTTACTCGGCTTCGTATGCCTATGGTTCAACAAAACAAACTCTCTACGGAACCTTTATTAATAAGAACTATGAACAATCGATCGTCGTGGAGACTCACGGTAGCCGACGCCTTATTCAGGCATGGCCGATCATGATGATGATCACTAGGACGGTTATGATCACTAAGACGGTTATGATCACTAAAGCTGTTATGATCACTAAGGCGGTTATGATCACTAAGGCGGTTATGATCACTAAAGCTGTTATGATCACTGAGGCTGTTATGATCACTAAGGCTGTTATGATCACTGAGGCGGTTAGATCACTATAAGGCGGTTATGATCACTAAGGCTGTTATGATCACCAAGGCTGTTATGATCACTAATGCTGTTATGATCACTAAGGCGGTTATGATCACTAAGGCGGTTATGATCACTAAAGCTATTTTGATCACTGAGGCTGTTATGATCACTAAGGCTGTTATGATCACTGAGGCGGTTAGATCACTATAAGGCGGTTATGATCACTAAGGCTGTTATGATCACCAAGGCTGTTATGATCACTAATGCTGTTATGATCACTAAAGCTGTTATGGTCACTAAGGCGGTTATGATCACTAAATCCGGTATGATCACAAAGGCTGTTGTGATCACTAAGGCTTTTATGATCATTAAGGCGGTCATGATCACTAAAGCTGTTATGATCACTAAGGCAGTTATGATCACTAAGGCTGGTATGATCACTAAGGCTGATATGATCACTAAAGCCTTAGTGATCACTAAGGCTTTCGTGATCACTAAGGCGATTATCATCACTAAGGCTGTTATGATCACTAATGCAGTTATAATCACTAAAGCTGTTGTGATCACTAACGCTGCTATGATCACTAGCTTTATATTTAAGCAGTCGAGATTACCATCTTTTGCAGCTTAAAGAGTGTTGCATACAAATGCAGTTAAGTTATTATTTCATAGCGTTGCTACAAAGTGTATAGTGAGTAATATTGATAGAGTATTCCACCTGGTAATGCGTTATCGAAAAAGAAACCGATTAACCCTCCCACCAGCATTGGAGTTTGTAGAAGAACTGTAATGATTTGATCGACTTCTGCAGAATTCGTCTGAATAATTCCAGGGTTAGCTTTCATCCATTCCGGAACAGTCAAACCCATGAACAAAGCTGTTCCAATTATGAAAAGATTTCTGCCGAAATAAACAGAGAGGATCTGTTGTAAAATACGTTCGGTTCGTTGCCGCAAGGCGCAAAATGTTAGCAATAGCAGTTCGTATCCATAAAAATATTAAACAGTTTCTCTATTGCAGTTAATTTTATTTTGTGTAGCTAAACCAGTCGTTCAAACAAACCAAGATTCAATTTTACTGTATTATAACAAAGATGGATGTGTGCATAATCTACAAAAACTCTTGTCGGTTTAACGATCTCTATCTCAAACATGTAAAAGCAAAGTAAAGTATTTGACATCTGATTTGTTATTTCGTGAATTTCAACTAAGATAAAAACAACTCTGCTCTCACTTCTTTGAGAGTTTTCTACCAATTTCGTTGTAAAAGAGATTAAATATTTTGCTGCATAATTTTTACCTTGTTGAATTCAAGTCCACATATTGCAAATTGCTGATTCCCACAGCAGCGATCATTCCGAACGCGACACAAAACATCCCTCCAATGACTGGATCAGGAATAGTTGCAAAGATACTGCCAAACTTGCTAAGCACTCCCAAAAATATCATGAGACATCCTGCTACTTGTATCACCTAATAAGTTTACAATAACTATAAGTAATGATTTGTGAACAGCGGACATGTTCCGGAAAAAGCAGCAAGTTTACATTGCAGGCTAAGTAATGTCAATAATTGTATGAAATAAGTAACACTTAACCTATTTTATCGACGAGTTGATTAAAATTACATCAAATACAGATATTACATTCTAAAATCTCTACACCTGTATTTGATGTAATTTGCTCCGGTTGGCTTTTTTAGTTGACATTGAGCCTTTTTTGTAGTATTAATAATATTTGTCCGCCCCGATAGCTCAGTGGTTACGCGCCGGGCTCAAGATCACACGGCGCTGGTTCGACTCTCGGGGTGTGCGCTTGAGCAACGCATTTCAGGACTGCTCTCCATTCAGCGGCACCTAGTGAATGGAATAATTTCTCGGCAACAAGACTTCAACAATCGGAAAACTTCACTCTGCCAATCTCGGTAACCGGCCCTGCGTCAAGTGCCTCTACAAGTATGCGAACAAGTACCAGGAATAACCTATCAAGGCTTTGTCAGTCCGAGGATAAAGATTCAAAACCAAACCAAACCAAACCAAACCAATTTGTTGCAGACTAAAATAAGTTGAACGTTTTTAATAAAGATACTGACTAAGTGACTGTTGTATTATCCATCATTGCGCAGGAAATGCAGATGCTAATTTTTATTGTGTCATGCTGTCATTCCATCGCGCAACGATCTCATTGAAAACTCGATTAATGAACTAATCCACCTACGTCACAATGTCTATTATGACGTAGGTGGTTTTGGTGCTGTGATAGTGGAACTTTTGTGGACACTTTGATCCAGAGTTGCCATATTGGTCTTTTTAACCATATAAAAAAAATCTGTGACAACTACGTCAAACTAATTTTAACCTAATTTAAATTCTACTGTAATTTGTGAAAGCTTAGGCAGCTCTAATTCTAGTTTCAGTCTAATTTGTAGCAACTTGAATAGCTCTGATTACAATTCTAATCTACTTTCAAAAAGCTAGAAAAACTCCAGCTGTCTTAAACTGGTTGAGATCTGTTAAGGATTCGCTGCATCAAAATGATTTAACTTAATTTTTTAAACTTAACTGCATCAATAAAATTCATTACTTTTGTCCACTCACTCTTCTGCTCCCAACGCGGGTTATTCCAATAGCTCCAATATTTTCACTGTATGATGTCATTCCACTTCCGGTTCCAATGACACCGGAAAGCATGCAACTGAACCCTTCGATCAATACTCCCCTAGAAAACAAATCATGAAAAGAAACTAATAAAGAGTAATTAGAAACGCAATTGTGTTTTACTCCTAACAGGTTGCTCGTTGTCGGCATCACGCCAATTTGAACAAACAATTGCCAGTCCATCAGCTTCCTGGCAATACTTGTGGAATTAAAAATCAGGACTTCATAAAGTGAAAGTTTATCGTGAAAAGGTAGGTTACTTCCTGTTATTCTTGATGTGATCGGTTGACCTTAAACTTCAAGAAGGTCCTAAAATTACATAAAAATGCTTAATAACCCTAGCCAACAAAAAAAATTGTGTTGTCGAAGATGTTTCAACTGTTTTTAAATATGTTTAATAATAATATGTTTGTCGGCAGTCGATTGTAGCAAGAATTAACAATAGACACCGGTGTTTTGCCAATAAGGTTGGGCTCATCAGTATTGCACCACTAAATGATGTTCTCAAAAGGGGCGTCAAGCAAGCACTCGACCAAGACTTTATCAAAACAGTAGTTTACTGAACACTTTACTACCAACCTATTAATGGCATGTTTAGGAGGGACCGGGGCACCTGAAAGCCGAGCGCACGCGTAGTAGTCGCCAATAGATTCCACAATTCCAGCAAATACTGCCGCAAACATTCCCACAACTCCTGCTACTGTTACTTTCGGCAAGCCCCATTGACCGGGGTAAGGCCAGTAAAACCTTAACAAAATTACACAAACATAACGCAATGAAACCAAACTGAATGAGCGAAAGGTTGAAGGAAAACATCCGTATTGATATTCATAATAGTACTATAGCTGCTCGTTCCTGCAGCCCCTCCAATTGCGTAGAAGGAAACAGTTGAAATGTTGTTCTTGTTAAACGTATTAATTGCTTTGCTCTAACGAAAGTTGGATTCCTTCACGATTCTAAAATGTGTTATTTCTTCACTATAATGAATAACTCTGCTTTTCTAATACTTCATAACATATTATAGGTTATCGATATTTTGATGGAAATATTTTAGCTTAATATTGCGATAGGTTACACCTCACATTTGTAAAACTTTTGTTTATGCACCGATAGGCCACCTTAGGCCATCTACAATTCTACATGGACCCATTGACCAACAAATATATTAACTCAAGATTGTAGTCACTCTATTCTAAATGATCATGAGCAGCTACTGGAGGTACTGTATACATTCAATAACGTTTTATCAGTCCAATAACTGACAACACCGATTTGCGCCTTTCAACTTGCTACTATCATCCGAATACTATTAGTATAATGATTTCTTGTAATGGCCAAGTAGGTAAAGTCACCATTAGCCCACACGAATGACTGGATTGTTAAAAACCATCAACTCTAACACTTTCAAAATCTAACGCATAATCACTGTAGCCTACAGTGTCTATACACATCTTCTTGTTGGGAAATGAATATCAGTCATCTTTGAACCTAGACTGCACACAATATAATTTTACCTAAAATCACCAAATCGACATACGTTTAATTTATCGTGCGGTAAAGAAATATTTTATACGTTGAAGACTTCATTACCAAGGTGAGTTGCCAATGACATCGCCGCGAAAATCAGTTCTTGCTCGAAAGGAAGTAGAAGTTGGGTCATTTGGAAATACATCTGTGACAGTGAAAATAAGGCAAAGAATCCATGCACTGACCAATGCAATTAACACCTATACCAAAAAAATCAATGAACTTTTTTAGCGCAAAAGCAAATACATAATGAATTCAACATATAGACTATGGTAAGTTGTTGAGTGGGTGTCAAATGTGTCCTCCGACATTTTTCGCCCTTTAAGGTACTTCGGAAATTATCGCCGCGTGATACAGCGTTGTGGATGAACGGGTTCACGCGGTTTGGTCGAAAAGGGGACAAAACTCTTGAGGTTTTGCTCTGTGACTTGACAAAATGTTTGGTGACTTGGAAGATAGTTTACTTAGAAAATAGATACATAGATGCATGTTTATTGGCTGCTGCAGAAAAGATGTACAATTGTTTTTGTTTGTTTGTTTATCTTTATCCTGCATTGCGGGAAAGCGGACTTGAGCGCTATGCATCGGTGTACGCCTTCCGACATACACCTGACCCACGCTGCAGCCGACGGCAATGTCTGTTTCCGGTTGTCTACTTAACTTATGACTTAAATTTGGTACTACCCATTACTCGAAATCGATCACTAGGTAGAGGCAATTATCGTAAAGTTTCTTGCCAAGAGAAACAACAGCAAGTGCGGGTGGCTGGAGTCGAACATGCAGGCTCTCGACTGCGAGCCCAACGCGCTAACCACTCGGCGACGGCTGCCGACAATAAATCAAAACACAATGTACAAAACACAATGAAATGACTTGGCGAAAGTTTTTAATTAAACAAACCCATAAGTCAATCATAGTCAACTTATGTCATCGACAAAAAAACTGCTTCTTAACTTTGTTTGTTAACTTTATGCTTCATTTTTTTCTTGATGTTGATCCTTTGCAATATAATGAGCGTTGCAAGAAGCAGTTTGTCATAAATATAGGCCTTGCACCTTGTAATTTTGGTGACAGTAGCTGCAGTGTTGTACATTAAATAATGTCTTTGACCTGCTAAACGCTAATCCTATCAATCGCAACTTAAGTCGTGTGTTGTTAATTCAGTCACCTTTTATTGTCCTATTTTAAGTCTTGTAAATTTTAGGCTATTAAACTCTGGACATTAGGGTCTAGGTAAAAAAAGGGAAAACAAGATGCAAAAAAATCTTGATCTTACCGGAAACATTTTAAAAACAGCAACCTTGGAAAGAAAACACTTTTTCCTCTTTATGGAAAACAACAGAAATGGAACGTAAATATTTTTGAAACATTGTGAGCAAAGGATCATGACGGCGGCAGTGCTGAGATAAAAGTCTTTGGTTGAAAAATTTATATTTCAAACACAGATCTATCATGATTTTAAAGGCAGAGTAAATAGTTTACAAACTACATCTTCAATGATTAATATTGCCAAAGCCGTCCAACACTTGAAGACATTTCTTAAGCACAAACATATAATTTTTGAAATGGTGGATGCATCAGTTATACTGTACTGTGGTGCTACTACTGTAAATAACTTCATAGAAAACCTTGATGCTGAGTTTGCTGCAGCCTAAGTCTATGATGACCACAAAGATTAAACCTGCTGATATTAAGTTGCAATAAACCCAACTAACAACTTTGTCTGGTACATGACTTCATTAGATCGGGTACGGATCTGACCAGATAGTAAAGTTATGTACCTGATAAAGTGACTGTCTGGGTAGCGATTCCTCTATGAGTGTTTTTGAAGTTTTAAAGTTGAGTGAATACACGATTTGTTTTGATGCAAGATTAATAAACATGAATTGATGCTTCGATCTCAGAGAAAAATACTTACAACATTGCGATACCCCACTGAGCAGATGCGTGATAGGCAGCAGTTGAAAATAAAGACAACCCGATCAAAGCTACCGCTGGCGCCACAGTGAGAGGTCCCATAAACCGAAGAATAAAACCGATTGCTCCAGTAAGGCCCAATATTATTTGTAAAACAGAAGCAACGGCTATGGCACCTTGAACCTGTTAAAATTTGACTTCAGTGAAACGTAGCCTCTATCCAGCCTTAAACTAAAACCGCAGTCAATAATCATGTTAGCCATCAATTTATCAATTTTGTCCTCCAATACCGTGACATTTAACGCGTTACCGAACAATATTATTGTTTTGACATTAAACAGAATACAAAACGATGTATATAGACTTGATTAAACATTGATTTGCTGAAATAAAATTAACCTTTAAACTCGCCAAGAAGAAAAAAAATTGAAAACCTATTTGTAGCTAATTAGTCAAATGATTCTAACATATCACCTCTTGCATTCGTCTTTGCCACAACTCAGTGCCATCCACAATTATTCCATCCGTGTCGTTGTACAAAGTCACGCTGCTATTCATGAATCCAGGAGGAAGAGGATTCGGACATTGATTGTGAGGAAGAGAAAGGATTGCAAGAGCCGGTGGAAGAAAACAAAATGCTCCTCCTTGTAAAATGGGAAGTCTATGACGGATGTTGTTAAAGCAATAGGATTTAAATTGTTGCTAAGCTTCATCTATTTAACACATGCATGGAATTACTCAATACTCAGACAGCAAATCAACCGTTTTTACATTGATTCAACATCTGCAGACCAGATTATTACAAAAATTAGTACATTCATCTATGTTAGGTGTCTTACATAAACATGTGGGCTGGCGCAACGGATAAGGCGTTGGCTTTCCAGTTATGCAAACCTGGTTTGACTCGCGGCTTCAACTGGCTGTTGAAAACACCGCTCACCTCTACCCAGGGAGTAACAAAATGGGTGGGCGTAGTTGCTGAAGTAAAGGCGGCCGCGAACTGGCCACCCTACTCTCATTAGTGCCGAAAGCTTAGTACAATGAGAACCTTATCTTCTCATACCCGACACTTGAATCAAGTATGGGACCCCCTTTACCTTTACATAAACATCAGTCTACTTAATCAAATGTTGTGATAAGGAAAATAGACACTTGATTCAATTATGGAAAATAGACACTTGAATTAACAAGTGTTAATAACTAAAATTCATGGGACTTTTTTGTTCAATTTGTATTTTGTTTTTATTATTTTCATTATTGTACAGTGTTATTTCTGGACGAATTGTAATAAGAAGTTTTGTTACAAAGCTTTTTGACATGCAAATTGTGTTTAAAATTTGGATTTAATGCCACCTTCGAATTCTCTTTCCATGTTCTAGCCTATATATATTTTTCTACTTCCTTTTATTAGTAGGCCTAATGAAAAAAAAAGAACTTTCAATAATGTTTTTATTCTTTAATGGCTTTATTACAATTGATAGACCTATAAGTTGTAGTATGGAGTATTTAATTACCTTGTTCCAAATGTTGTTTGTATCAAAGTTGCAATCCCTGACATGAAAAATAAGCTACCGATCAAAAGTGCTCGTGAAACATCACCATCTTCATCATTCGGGATGCAAAGATGTGGTGCAATGATAAGAGGGATGGCTATTATGCCACCAATTGCCACCAGATAATGCTGAATATAATTTTATTACAAAGTATTATTTTACACATAGTTTTTGACTACATAAGAATAGAAGACCTATTGACTATAACGAAACTACAACCAATTGCAGCAGCAATAAATTAAAAGTTCTGAAACTGTTCGGCCATGCTTTAAGATCAAAATACGGAGTCAGCAAACTTTGCATGAAAGATAAGGTCAACTGAAAAAGAAAACGAGGTAGACCACCAAGACGATGGCATGGCAACATCCAGGCATGGACCTAAGTCAATTTTGCGACACTGGGCGAGCTAGTTCAAAACTGTGACTCATGGAGGCAGATGATCCGTGTTGATGTGCTGTCTGACAATATGACAGTGTGCTAGCCTAAAACGAAAAAGAATACAGTTATCTGATGTCAGTAATGCTACTTGGTGTTTATACCGAACGTGTGTGAACGCATTCTTTCATCATCCTTTCAAATTTTAATTATCGTTTTCTCATTACAGTTATGAGGAAAAATACTTACTTTGATTTAAATCAATAATACAGTAACCTACCTGCAATCCTAGTGCACAGCATGCGTACCAAGCTGGTGTGTCTTCGATGCTGTAAAGTAAGTTGTTTGGTTTTTCGTTCTTGCTCGTGTCATCACTATCATCTATATTTGCTTTTCCGTCGGGATTTACAAAAATCTTTTCTTCATCCTGTGTCATATTACGCAGCATGAAGGTAAAGCAGTATTTTTTTTTTAATTTATTATCGAATAACCTACCCAGACAGCCACTTTATATAGACCACATCTGGTAATTATCTAGACCAGTGAAGAGCAACGTGGTCCAGGTGGACCACAAGTGGTCCACAGAGAATTTTCGGTGGTCCACGGATAAAATAATTATTTAAAATAATAATCCACAGATTTACGAAATTGTACAATCTTTCATCATATCCTTTCCAACAACATGGCTAGTTGAGGCTGGATTTTCTGTTATTAATGACATTTTTTGTAAAAAAATAAACCGACTTGATATTAATAAGCGTGATACAGCAAGACTAAGATTGAATCAAACTTTTACTTGAAATTATGATTTAATGTGTGACAGAACAAGGCAGTCACTGACGTAAAATTTTATGATATTTGGTCAATTGTTGCTTATAAATATTTGGTTACATTTATTACTGTTGTTTTTCTTAACTTAAGCCACAATTATAAATCTGATATACAAAAATGGCTATGGTCCACAGAGATTTCTAAAAAAAATTTATGGTCCACAGTCACAAAAAGGTTGCTCATCACTGATCTAGACCGGTCAAAGTGGCTGTCTGAATATACATATTTTCATGTGGTTAATTTTAAAAACAATACAACTTGTTTCTAAGGCATTTGAGATTACATTTTTAGTTCTGACAATAAAGACACTGTAGTGTATCTCAATAGGATGACTTAAACTGTGCAGTGTGCACTGCATAGCAATTGTCTATTTCAGACCTTTGCAAAGGACAATTATTAACCTTATTATATCCACTTGGTCATATATAATGGCTAATGCACACGTGATGACATTTGTTTAATTAATCAATGTCAGTTAATTTGGTGCATTTGTACGCTAAATCTGATTGTTGTTGCGTCATAATCGCTCTGACAAGAAGAATTGTGTCCCCCTAATTCTCTTTTATCTATGGCTCTATGCTATGCTGTTTGCGTGCACCTGTCCTGCTGTTACGACTTTGTGAGCTTAACAGATTCGAGCACATTCGTTTTTTAAAACAATTAGAAATTCTTTAAATATTAAAAAAAAAATTGTTTTGAAATTATGAAATAAGTTACAGTATATATACTGTTTCTATACAAAATTTATTGTCGTGATTTCGTTTCGATTTAACTTTGTGTGTGGAGTATTTCGCTTTGTTTGACCAAAAATTTCGTTTTGAACAGCCCTAAATGGAAAAAAATTAAAACACAACTTATTTGAAAGTTTTCGGACACAAATGCAAGATTAAAATAAAAGAAATATTTTATTATTTGCAAGAGATTTTAAGGACCCTAACCTTTCCAAGTAGCCTGGGAACTTGTAGAGACCACTGGGTCTTCTTTAGACATGGTCTGTTTTTCTTACAAGTGCTTTGATTTGGGGCCCAAGGATCTCATTGGTAGAGGGCCCAAATTATTCTCTCAAATGCCTGGCAATGAAGCAGAAGACTAAGCATAGTCAAATATGTTTCAACATGTGTTTTAGTCGACTTACCGGTTCAAGCATAACACTTTCCGTCCTAGATTTTCAAGACTTTATAAAGGCTCTTGTGCTTTGTGTTTGAACGTAGCTACTAACGAAACTAGTTTTACAAAACGAATAGCTTTTCCAAAATAAACCTGTAAGACTAAGAATATATAGACATTTCGAAACATTTTAGTGAAAACCTAACTTGCAATGCAGTAAGTTCAATCAAACAACGGTTTATTTGCCAGAAACAAGACCTGTAGGCTACATAGTTTATTTGCCAGAAACATACCTGCTTGACATATGCCAGTCATATAGCTAGTTAGCTAAATAGGCTACAGCAAAATTTGCACAAACTTCCCATACTGATAGGAGACAATGAGACCACTATAACGTAATGAGATCAATCAAACACAGATCATTAGTTTTACTTTACTTTGAAACAATATAGCAAGGGAAGGTAATTTGATACTGAAGGTAATTTGATACACTTCCCTTACCGAAATTCATATTTAAACAATTCATACAAAAATAGCCGCCTACAACACTGCTGTTTTTCCATTGTTATTCTTCGTCGTTATTCCATTCATTCTTTTCTTCTGCCAACTGTTTGATTATTTTAACCACATGTGAGACAAGCATACATATAATGTTACTGTAGTCTACTTCTTAACAAAGTTAAGTTATTCATCATCTTCATGTGCCGCCGAGCCGAAAATGAGCTGTCATTTGCTTCAATACGTCACGTGCTCCGCTTCCGCTATTGTTTCTGCATCTCCGATGCTTGACAAGTCAGCTTACTGTTTTGCATAACTTCATTTTCTTTTTCACTTGAACCTCTTTCCCTCCACCATAGGCTACTTTCAATAACCATTTGATGTGGCTGGCCGGCCGATCCTTTCAATACATGTCCCGCCAATTTCATCGTTTGTTTTGCTAAATCCCAAGACCGCACAATCCCTCATTTATGCATTCAGCGTCTACAGATGTTGAATCAATGTAAAAATGACGGATTTTGCTGTCTAGATGTTTGCTCATCTGCTTGCACTCCAATTCTTTTCTTGATTGCTTCGTTTGTACTGTGTTTTTATAGGATAATTTTAGCATTCTTGTGTAGCACTAGAGTTAAAAAGCATTATTTTTTTTTTTACATTTCTCTACTGTAAGTCCAACTTTCACTTTTATTTGGCATCATTGCTTGAATAAAACATGGTAATAGTTTCAGTTTCAATTGCATACCTGTATGCGTTGTTAATAATTCCTTAAATTTTCAAAATGACGTTTTTGATTGACCGATTCTTCTTTTTACATCATTGGAGTATCTTCCATCTTGTGTAATGAGAATCTCCAGCTATGTGTAGGTAGCATAGATAGTGACTTGTTCCAATTGCTCGTCTTTCAGCTTTATTTTGATTTTTGTATTTTCATTGCTTTCTTTCATCAACATTGTCTTTGTTTTCTTCACATTTAGTTTCATTCCATAGTTTTTGCTAATTTCATTGATTTTTGTTTATACTTTTTTGCAGCTTTTCTTCTGTATCTGCCAGAAGGACAATGTCATCTGTGCAGCGTATGTTACTCACTTATTCACCATTGAATTTGACTCCATTTCTATACAGTGCTGTTAATGCTTCCTTGATAATTGCTTCGCCACATTATATCAAGTTATTATAAAATGAAAAATCTGCTATGTCTCAAAACTACTTTGTGATAAAAATCAAATCTTTCTACATCGGTTGATCGTAAATTGATGGTATTAGAGCTCTTGTGTAACTTCGCTGTGCTGTGTTCACTGATGAATCATCGAGCATAAATCTGGCCATTTTTTTTCACAAAGCGGATATGACCGCAAATTGAATATAATCTAGATTCTAGAATCTAGATATTGCTACATGGACTCATTCTCTGGTCGAACTTGACAATGAGCAAAATGTTCGAAATTTACAATTTCAGTTCAGTTGTCTTTATTTCTGACCATCACAGCGAAAACAATACACGTCCAATATAGGCCTAGAAAAGTTCTAGAAAAAGGTAAAAGCGACAAAACGCAAATGTTAAAACGTGCTTGATACAAAATAAGTAATGATTAATAGCCTAGGGCCTAGGCTACTGTCAAAGATGTCGGCAGCAGTGTCGGCAGCAGCAGTGGCCGAGTGGTTAGCGCGTTGGGCTCGCAGTCGAGAGCCTGCATGTTCGACTCCAGCCACCCGCACTTTCTGTTGTTTCTCTGGGCAAAAAACTTTACGATAATTGCCTCTACCCAGTGATCGATTTCGAGTAATGGGTAGTGCCAAATTTAAGTCATAAATAGATTAGACAACCGGAAACAGACATTGCAGTCGGCTGCAGCGTGGGTCAGGTGTACGTCGGAAGGCGTAGAGCCGTAGACCGATGCATAGCGCTCAAGTCCGCTTTCCCGCAATGCAGGATAAAGATAAACAAACAAACAAAGATGAACGACAGTTTGAAAGATGAATCTAAACTTTAACTAGCAGATGCGGAAAACAATGTTGCAAAAGTTCTCAAGTTTTAAGATCACTTGCGTTATTTAATACAGCTAAAGCACTTTGCTTGATGAGCTACGTAGCCTATCACGAGTGTTTCCTTCAAGACCATCAGCACTTTTGATAACGCACCAAAGCCAATCAAGATATAGCAATTGTCTATTTTTAATTTTTGTATATTGTTTTTTGCTTAAATAACTTAAATTTTGAAATTTTTACTTATTCATTTTCTTCTCTTCCCTTTTTGAAATTTTAAAATTGGGTATTGCGACCGTGCAATATTTTAAACTGATTATCTTGTTTCGGTATCAAAGTAGGTTATAGCCTAACGTCTGCGTTTTGTCGTTTCTACCTTTTTCTAGACCTCTGCTATGTATGGAATATATTGTTTTCCGTTGTGATGATCAAAAATAAAAACAAACTGAACCAAAAGATTGAATTTGTCCTTCTTCTGCTATCACTCCATAAATCACTGAGTTAGGCTATTTATGTACTTCCTAAAATTCATATGCCCAGCACCCTATAGTAGTGTAACAATTTTTTTTTCATTCGATCACACCGCAAACTTTCCAGACAACCACTTTATCTGTTTCAGATTTAGTCAGATCTGCACCGGATCTGAAAAAGATCTGGATCAGACGAAGTGGTTGTCCGGGTGACAGAGAATCGCCTACCGTTTCTCTTATTTCTTTTATCCAGTGTTGTACGTTCACGCAGTCAATTTTACGTTGTCAACTTTTTGTTGACGCTAAGGCTAGCGCCGTCAGTTTAGTTTTTAGTTGACGGAAGTGATAGCGCCGGCAACTATTTTGCCGATTTTAAGCGTCACGTGCTATGCGTCATTTTTTGATTTCATGGAAAATCTCGTTTCATAATGCATTCTTGCCAGCGGTTATAGGCAAATTGTTGGTAAGCAATTGTTCGTAAAACAATTGTTCGTAAGTAATTGTTCGTAAAACAATTGTTCGTAAACTGTTTTTCGTAAAATGAAATCCGCAAAACAATTCTTCGTAAAGCATTTCTTCGTATACATAAAACTTTAACTGCATGCACGAAAAAATGCTTTAGGAAGAATTGTTTTACGAAGAATTAATTTTACGAACAATTGTTTTACGAACAATTGCTTACGAACAATTACCTTACGAACAATTGCTTACGAACAATTTGTCGGACACCCTGGCCAGCAGTGGTGCCAAAGTTAGTTGAGGATTGCGGTGGATAAATCAACATTTTTGTCAAATTTCAGACGACTTTGAACGTTGGGGAGGATGCATATTTTTATACACAATTTTAGTGGTAGGCCTACCGATATTAAGTTTAATAAGCAATCACCGGACCTCAGCAAATTAGCTGCTAACAGCATAATATGCAGATAAGAAATCATGGAGATAAAAGTGCTACCAGTGCTCTTTTGAATGACTGCTGCAAGATTAAGAAACAAGCAAAGAAAAATTGGTACCTCCAGCGGGATTCCAACCTATGACCTTCCAATGAATACTTAGTTTTTCCAAAAAAAAAATTATACTTTTCTTCTTGTCATCTCCACTTCACTAGAATCACTACACTTAGTGCACTATAGGACAACGTCACTAGCCAGGGGACTAAAAACAATCGAAGCTACAGAAGAACATCTGCAAATTTATGACAAAAATAATAACTTTCAAACACATCACAAGAACTTGTTACAACCGGACATATTGCGTCTTACGGTAGTGCGCATTGAAAATACATTAGCAATGTCATTTACGTATGCTGATGTCATTAAAAATATTTTGGTGAATGTTGCAAACTATGCTAGCATTCAACCTTTCCTGTCCCAAAGTATTTCTCAGCCAAGTTTTCAATCTATGAAGATTGGAAAACAACCTCTCACAAGCAGCAGAATTTACCTGGCAAAATAAGGGGATCTTAATCAGCTGGAGTATTTGAGAATCGAGAGGTTTTTCTAACTCGGACAATGCCTGGAAAGCTCTTTTAGCATCGTGCAGAGATTTTGTTTCTGTTACCTTGCTAAATGAATCAATTTGATAACCCATCGATTGCTTTTCAGCTCAGAATAATTTTTTATCATTTCAGGAACTAAGCTGAGCTTGAAAATTCGTAAAAGTTCTTTAGCCTATACTTTACGAATCGGAATTCAGCCTACTTTCAAACCGTTCGGTCAGTTCAGAGATAACTCTGTCCATGATTGTAAAGTATTTTATAATGCAGTTAAGTAGGTGCAGTAGCTGCCATCGAGCCTCCACCCAATCTTTCAGAGACTCTTCTTTGCCGTATGGTGCTTGCAAAAACGTGATAAAATTAGCAGCAATTTTTTCTGAAAGTGAAACTGCATTAAATACAATGAGTATCCTCATAAGAATGACTGCAGTGCCATAGCTACTGGCCTGGTCCAATTCGTCCTTAATACCTTCAATGAAGGTCCTTCATTGTCTAGCGTCAAATCCAAGACAAGTTAGAACTGTGATCAAACATCAATAAAAGAAAAACAACAGCAATTCGAGATGCTTACAAACAACTAAATCAAAGTACAACTTCATAGCAAATAATTGTTTTCTAAATTATTGGGGAGGATGCTGCCAAAATATTGGGGGGATATATCTCCCCCATTCCTCCCCTACTTCGGCACTACTGCTGGCCAGCGTGACTAATCCGAATTACCGGCTTTCGCGTTGGTTGGAATGGGTACCTGGAATACAAGCGGAAGAAGTTCGCCAAATGGGGATCACTCATATCGTGAGCAGTATCGAGAACGAAGTATCAAAGAGAGAAAGCGAAAAATCATTGAATGTCATTGCGGGGGCTGAAGTTACTTTGTTTCAAGTGCTCTATGCCCCTGAAAAGAGCGATGTTGGTGCACTGGACCTCGTTAAAGATATGCTAAACCATCACAGTACGCTTGGAACAGTGATACCTCGCCGAGTAAACGTTTCCAAGGCTTGTTTTGAAATACAACACATCAATACCATTCAGCGCTGCTCTGGAACGCATGCTTTCACTTGGAAAGGACATTATGGGTCCCAAACGCAGCAGATTGTCAGACAAACGTTTTGAAATGCTTGTGTTTCTACAAGGAAATAACTGATTAAGGCTAAGCAGCTAATTGCAATACAGTCTCAAGTCATAATTTTTAGGCAATTCGCTGACGCTGTCAATTTATTTCACTGCTTTTATCAATCATGGGTCTTTTCATGACCAAAATTTAGCATTTTTTGATGTAAAACATTGGTCACAAAAGTTTTTTGAAAAAGGGTCAGGTTTGTGGTAGCCTAAAGGTCAGGTTAGGGTCAAAGTTGTGAGAACTGTTTTGCAACCTGCGGTGGTGATTCAACAGAGTAGATGTAATTTATGCAGCAGTAAGCAACAACTGACACTTTCGGTCGTTGCAGGCGAATAGGTTGTAAAGAAAAACTCATTATTTTATCACAAAATTCCAATGTTACACATACCGTAGGCTACTTATTTCTTCAGAAAAACTATTTTCAAGAAGTTTTAATAGAAAATAATCACGGGAAACGCCAAATTAAATACTTCAAGCGATGTTAACTTTTGATACTAAAAGGTGTTTTGTTTATGGTCCAGTACTTCACTGATATCACAGGAATCTAAACATTGACACGAAGTGGTCAAACAAAGAGAGAGTAAAACACGTACACCAAGTGTAACCACGCCGCGAAAGAAAAGGATACAGAAACCAAAACAGTATCGAGAAAAAAGTAATTAGCAAACAAAATCAGTCAGGTTTGAAAACTTGTTTAATTTATAGATAAAGCTTTTGCCACCGTAAAGGCGTTTTTTTTTCAGTACGTAGGCTATTTGGAAAAGCACGAACAAAATAAAAACATAAAAATTAATTAAACACCGTAGTGAAATCAACTGTGAAAATCATTTAAAACAACTTCTTGTCAGTTGCAAAGCTCCATAAGATTTATTGCGAAAGATATCGTAGTAGACTATTGTTTGAAAACCCTAAAGTTACGATTTGCGATCTTGTTTTCGGCCGTGAGCCACAGTTTAGGAAGACCTGGCCTACAGTAGGCCTATACTGAAATGAAAGATGGAATTTTCTGTTGTGGTATCGCCAAGCACACATCAGCAGCATTGATTTTCAATATTTCAACCTTAAATCTGTCATCGTTGATGATCAACAAGGCAGCGGACAACAAATAGCCTACATCGCAATAGCCAACACTTTCCATGATGTATCAGATGTCACTGATGCATCGTAATTACATGTACCGGCAGGCTACTATTATAGAATCTGATTGGAACATACAGTTATTTCTGTCTCTCCTTCATTAATTTGCAAAAAACAAGAATCTCTGAATGATTTCCTAGCCATGGGACACATTATATAAAATGAGGCTAATCTATTGTTATCGTCCAAATTTTAGGACACTTGACAACTTTGAACTTGATGTCCAATAACTTGTTTACTTTGCAGGGTCATGGTCTTTCGCGCACGATTTTACAAATCAGGAGTAAAGGAATCTAAAGAATTGAATGATAGGCCTGTGCAGTGTGCAATGAAGCAGAACGAAGAAATCATCTTGTTGTCAATGGCATTCACTGAATGCTTGAAGACTTGTTCAGCGGTTAGTAGAATCATAGGTAGAATCTTTGTAAAATCGTTGAAAAACAAGGAACTGATTTATTTGGTTTAAGTTACTTTGCTAAGAAAAACATACTTTGATACAGCAATGATAAGCCTTATGATTATATCAACGAGCTTTCGTTCTCAATGGCGCTTGAGAAAGAGCTGCTGAGTGCTGTCAATGTACCATATGGGTTATAAGAAAAATTTTGTTGGTTTAGAGTTCCGATAGACTGTAGGCCTAAATTCCATCTTGCATTACTAATCTTTGTAGGCCTAATAATAAGTGAAAAGGTTATTCTTTTTTCTGCTTCTTTGTGGAAACAATGTGTCACTGATAACCTACTTGCACTAAATGTGAATCAGCTGGAATAAAAGAGCTTGTTTAAAAATATAACCTTCATAATATAATACTCTTCACTAAGCGAGCTTATTAAGCCAAATTGAACGAAACTTGAAATAACGATATTACTGTAGGCCAGAGGTTTTCAACCTTTTTACTCTCCATGAGCAATCCCTCTAGCATCGCCGACACCCCATGAAACTCTAAAAGCAAATTTTGATGCAAAATTTAACTAAATTTGATTCACGCTATGTCTCGTTTCGCTGTTCCAATGTAAACTTTTGAAATCGAAAGCAACTTTCCGCTATGTTATTACTGCTTTTATTACATTTCCTTCAATTTATTATTTCCATTTTCTATCAAGCTTGGCTGGATTATGAGTAAAATTTTGAATAAAAGCTATATGTGCAGAGGTTAAATTTATTGCAATATTTAACAGTTTATTGAAATCAGTTTCAGTGAACATCTTTTTAACAAGCTTGTCAATGCTTGGAATTATTGTTGAAAGAACTTCCATGCAAAGTACACTCCGGTTTTTCAATGCCACTGGAAACGACATTGAAAAATCTGTGGTTGACATAGGATTTCAAATCAACTCGCTTTTTTGCCGTAGCAAGGTTTCTGGTTAAATTTATTCTGGACAAATCAACGTGCAAGTACTTGATGAAAAATATCGAATGCTTCTCGCTATTGTTAAAGCCTTTCTAACGTGTGAAAGCTTATACAGTAGGATAACTCCAGGTCGAGAAATGATCAATTTCAACAAAACAGTTCTTATACATATTTCGGAAAAAAAACAAAAGAATTAAAAAAGTTAGGCATTAAATTTCCGGGTGTCTCGCGATCCCCAAAAAATGGCTCGTGACCCCCGTGGAGGTCACGACTCCTAGGTTGAAATCCACTAGTTCAGTTTGTTTGCCTATTTCTGACCATCACAACGAAAAACAATAGGCTATTTGCCAGACATAGTAGAGGTCTAGAAAAAGGTAGAAGCGACAAAACACAAACCATATTCCATGACCTTCATGAACTAGTCTGTCAGTGACCCACCAATGTCGGATTGACCTTACATAAACTGCATATAGCCAAAAAATTAGGTATTTCCAAACTGTACGCCTACTGTCACAAATATAAGATTGCCTTTTCATAAACTGCAAAGTTTAGCCCTAACCAAACTGTGCTGTTTCAAAATCTGATTGTCCTTACATAAACTTTGCAGTTCAGTGCTTACCACACAGTGTCACCGACACTGGCGTGACATGCGATGCATGAATGACTGTATAAATATTGGATTAATCTTACATCAGGGGTGTCCAAAGTCCGGCCGGCGATGCTTTTTTGTCTGGCCCACATCTGTTGTTGCATAATGAGTTATTTTTTTATGATTTAATTTTTTTTTTTATGCAGACACCCAGAAATCATACCAATTCAACTCGCATATTTTTTTTAAATCTAATAGACAACACTTTCTAACAGTTACAGACAAAGGCCCACGAGAAAAGTTAGAATCATTATTGCGTTTTGTGAAATCGACTGTTATTGTCCTGAAAAGTAAATTACGCTAATGGGTAATACTAGGGCCGTGGAGACGATTTTTTTGGGCCCAGTACCAAAGAGACCCTTGGGCCCCAAATCAAGACATTTTGTTCAAAACGCACTGTATCCAAAGAATATGCTGTGGTTTGTTTATGTTTACCGATACCGGTAGGCCTACTACCACAGCGAACCCGCAGCACCAGGCTAAAACAGGTCGTTTGTATCTACATTTATGAAGTAAACAGCGATCATGCTATTAAAAGCGAAGCTCAATTTATTGCTTTTACAAATTGCTTGCATTGAGTTTCCGATGTCACTGGGCTACTTTTTGTATAAGAGCTGGGCTACTAGACTACTCTTCAAAAAGTGTAGTCCACTTGGAAATTTCATAAGTTTGTCTGTTGTTTCAAAGATAACGAGAAGATCTCTTTTCATTATCCAAACACCTTGGTGCGTACCTTTAGGCCTACACAAGATTTTTACTGGCGACTCTAAAAGCATGTCAGACACGTCTATCAATTGACAACAAAAGGTTTTGTCGAGGTTACCTGCACCGAAAGACAGCATGTGCTCAATCTCCACAATGCACTTCAAACGGTAGATGCAATCTTGAAAGTGGGGTTGTACCACTACGATGAAATCGATGTAAAAATTAGATGGGTGCCAATCCCATTAGAAAATGAAGATATCGCTATGCATCTCGAGGCAAATTTTGGAAAGCCCATTTCCATCAAATGTGTGAAAGATTTAAATGGACTGCTGACAGGTTTGAGAATAGTCAAAATGCAGCAAAAAGACTTAGAGAAAAAACCGATCCCAAGTTACATATATGTTGATGGAGAGGAACTGTACGTGAATTACCCTGGGCAGGAGCTAACCTGCAAAATATGTGGAGATACAGGTCACAAGCTAATAACCTGTCCAAAAAAGAAAATCAACGGAAAATTTCCATCCTTACCGTTAAAAGAAAAATCCGATATCGTGAAAAGCCCTGAAGAAGTAACAATCCCAACGTCTCATACAACGAAGGCAACAAAACGACCCCTGGAAAGCCCAGACAACAAAAAACCGAACTCCAAATTGACAAACCGACGCCAAGAAACGACTATGACGTGCACGCACTGTCAGGTAGAAGGGAAGATGATGGACAACTCTTCGACCTACCACTGCCCCAGCTGCTCAAATAACTTCAAGGTGATGAAAGCATGCTGTTACCCTACAACTCCATTTTTAGTTCCAGAGACCCAAAAAGGTAACACTTTTGATTGTGGTATGTGCAAGAAGCAAGGCATTGTTTGCTTTTGTAACACTCTAAACACCTTGCCAGAAAAATCGAAAAGTAAGGTTTGCCAAAATATAAAATGCGATAGAATTATTTTGTACTGTAAATGTGAACAATTTCATGTGTATGAATGTGATAAGGAACCTTTTCTGTGTCAATGCGGTTTTCAGTGTTTTCAAAAACAAGATTGATATTAACGATTTATTTACTGTACTTTTATTACAATTTAAATGGCTATGTCAAACTTAAATATTGTCACTTATAATGTAAATGGCCTTGGGGCAGGCGCGGATTTATGGGGGGGGCCCAGGGGGCCCGGGCCCCCCCCGAAATGTTGTGAGGAATTATTGTTGAAATTCTATGTATCTCCATCAAATCGTTTCATATGCGTCTAAACAGCTGATATTAGTCCCACGGCGGACAACTTATCCGGGGGGGGGGAAGGGGGAATAATTTTTTGTTATTATTATGGTTGAAATCATCCATCGATCAGACTCCGTTATTTTCTTTCATACAACTGCAAATGCCTTTCAATAGCAACATTTGTTGGAGCTGACTCAGCTGAAGCCACCGTTGAACCAAATGACATCAGTTGAAACAATCTGAAACCTTGAATGGATGTTTTATAGTTTTAGTTTTCATTATAATTTCAATCAATTACCATATAAGCCTGCAAACATATCAATATCCAATTGGTCATGGACAGTGCAGGATTAAGGTGGATGCTATTGATGCTGCAGCATTAGGCCCATTCCTGAAATAGGCCCAGACGAAAACAGACGTGAATTTTCCGGACGCTGAACAGTTTTCCTTTGCTTAATTAACCCACAAATAATTCTTATTATGAAATTTGTAGTCCGACTTTCGCACGCCTAGGCACAGTGTTACGCCTAGGCACGTAAGATAAAGCAAGATTTTGGCATAGACTACTTATTTAAGATGAAAAATAATAACACTTTTCGAGCTGTTTCAGGGCCCTTCATTACTTCAGCCGCAGATAAGATGCACGGCTTTATTAACTCTTCCCCAATCGTGTATGCTTTTTTTGGTTTTAACTATTCGTAGAGAAACTAGATAGCCTAGGATTCATGAAGAAAGGATTTTTCGGTAGTCGTCATCTTTTCATTTGCTTTTTTTAATCGTTCTTATCAGAGAATATTCGTCCAAAATATTCAAGTGGCTTGCCTTCAAGATTGTTGTGCTTTGAATGAAAGTGACGAACAACTTTAGAAGGTTTCATAACGTCATTTGGCAGAATTTGGGAGCACACTAAACATTAGGGCCGTGACGATTGTTCACTACCCGGAACTATTGTAAAACCAAGCTCCAAGTATTTTTATTGTATTGCCTGACAAACTCCCCTTTTCGTTTCTTACCGTACTTCCCTCTGTGACACTCAACTTATCTGCATATGCCCTTTTCGTAGTTTACATTTGCACCTACTGATACTTGGTTCATTTCCATTTTGAGAATTATTTGTTTCAGAAGTCTTAGTTTTTTCCTTCTTGTTAAAATACACTTGTTGGTTCGTTGATTCCATATTAATCCTTCTGTAGTTTAACAGGACAAGCTATTGCAGCATCTGAAAAGTGAAGAATGACCTTGTATTACAAAACTTTTTGAAAGCTAGACGCAGTTTATGACGAAACAATCATAAACGGCACAAAATCTAGGTCATCGGAAGGTTAACCTTTATTATTAAACAGTTCTGCTGTATCAACGAAGGAGAGATAGGCATGCCAGTTTTAGCCTACTGCTGTGAATCGGCCAAGCGTAAAATGAGTTTTACAGGAAGTATCAACTTTGCAATGCTTATGATTCCAGATTAAAATTAGCTTGGCAGAAAGTAAGATACGGTACTTCGCGGACCGGCGGTTGAGAACCACTGAGTTAGGCTAAGCCTTAAGAATAGATTAGGTTAAGGCAGTAATTGAGATTGCTTTGCACATCTATCTGTGCTTGATGGTGTCTAATGCCTCCGGCGAGCGGAGCTTCTCAAAACTGGGAATAGTCAAAGGAGAGCTGCGGTCCTCGATGAGGGAGGAAAGGCTAAACATGCTGGCGCTTATGAGCATTGAACATGAGGTGCTGAGCAGCCTTGACTGCACTGACATGATCGAAGATTTCGCGCTTGCTAAGGCTCGAAAAACAGTAGTATAAGTAAGCAGCACTAGCGCAGCATTGACAATATGTCAACGTTAAGTTGATCTGGATTAGCCATTTCTTCATTAACTCCGCTTTTCAGGCAATATTGGTATTGAATTGTGTTGGTGTTACATAGCCTGATGTTACTCTCGAGTTTTTACGATAACACGTCGTTATTATTGTTCATGTTCATTAAAATTTGGCTGACTGCGTCGAAAGCAATAAAGGCTCTTTGGTCGGTCTGATTACGCGTGTACGGTGGAGTCAGAGTGTCGAATGCATATGTACCAATGCCTAGAAAAAATAGGCCTGTTTTTGCGCTGCAGCATCAGGCCCAGTTTCGTCTTAATCCGGCCCTGGTCATGGACACTGCATACAGGGTTTTAAACCAGATTTCAAGTTTACTTTCCATGCTTAGCAATTTTTATTCAAGCAAAATGTATTTTTTAAACTTTCACAATTGATGAAAATGGCTGTTTCTTTTAATGTCTATTTTATTTTATGGCATATCGTATATGTCGTAGTGTAGTGGCGTAGCCAAGGTGTGTGTGTGTGTGTGGGGGGGTGGGGGTGGGGGTTATACCCCCCCCTTTGGCACGCGCGTGACATCACGATATTGAGAATGATGCTTTCAGTCTCTATGTCTCTAAAACAAAGTTTGCCTAATTTTAAACGAAACTGCATTAAAAGAGCGAGTTTTGCCAATACTAAACATTCAAATATCTCAGCCAGGAAAACAGAGACTCAGCTTTATTACCGAAAAATGCCGAAGAAAACATGATCTTATCCTTTTGCTATGCCACCAGACAGCACCATTTTACATGTATATTTATACCCACACTTTTGTTGAAAATGCTCTCAGGATGCACCAAATTCAAAGTAATTTTTCAAAATTGTCTGGGGGTGCCCCCCACACCCCCCGCCGATGGATGTCGTCTTTGGCGAAGACGCCTTCGGGCTTCGCCCGCCGGCCGTCAAACCCCCCCCCCCCTTCAAAATTGCTGGCTATACGCTATTGCCGTAGTATCATTGTTCATATCTGTTTTATCTTTTTCTTTCTTTTTAATTGATTTTCAAATTTTCTGGCCCCCCCCGAAAAAAACTCCTAGATCCGCGCCTGCCTTGGGGATACGATGAAACGAAAAATTGTTTTTAATTATTTGAAAAATAAGGCTTGTGACGTTGCTCTCCTTCAAGAAACCCACAGCACGCCGGACGTTGAAAAGCGTTGGCAAATGGAATGGGGGGGTCAAGTGTTGTTCAGTCACGGTACTTCAGCCAGTAGAGGTGTCGCAATTCTACTTTCGAAACGCTTTTCAGACAAATTGGATAGCATTACGGACAAAACTATAGATACAAATGGAAGATACGTTATCTGCAATATCAAATTTGGAGAGTGCAAGCTCACATTATTCAACATTTATGGCCCAAACCTTGACCAACCGCAATTTTACGACAACCTGTTTTCAATTCTTGAAAGCATTGATCACGAAAATTTAATCGTAGGTGGAGATTTCAATCTCGTTTTAAACGAAAATTTGGATAAGCAAGGAGGTGCCCGAAAACATAATAACTTCCGTTCCAGTCAAACACTCCTTCACCACATGGAGCATTTACAACTGCTTGACATATTTCGACTTAAGCACACAGTTGCCAGATTTTGAAAAAAAAAGTAGCCAAAAAAGTAGCAAATTTGCTCCCAAAGTAGCCCAATTTATAGCAGGGGGCGCGGGAACTATGTTTTCCAACTTCTGGGGGGCGAAGCCTGGCGAAGCCTGGCGAAGCCCCCCAGACCCCCGTGAGGCGTTCTAACACTGTCACACTTTTGGATGTCTCTGTTAGGCATACTTCATAACAGAACTGCTTAGCCTCAGTTTTGTCATGTGTTGGGTTTTTTTCACTGAAGGACAAGGTGTACAATCATCATTACACAAATTTAACAAACACACATTTTCATCAAGCCATTCATTCTTATTCCAATTATTACTACATTGATTAGTGAACTATGTAAAAACTGCATGCCAGTCAGTGGAAGAACCTGAAAAAAAATGTTAATTAATAACATACAAGCCGTCAAATGCTCTTGAATGTACAGCTAAAAAACACACATATGAAAAATCAGCTTAACAAACCCAGTGAAATTGCACAAATTACTCTGCTAAATAGCAACAGAGTTACCGGTACAGTAAGGCACGTTCACATCAGGCTCTATCGGGTACAGATTAGATTCTCACCACTTTTTCAGCACACTACTTTTCAAGCACTTCTGCGTTCTGACTTCTACAGTAAGAGTAAACTGTAAAGACATAGAACGGAGATAACGTAACGCTAGAATGACTAGAAACTCACTCAACCATGTCCCTTGCTACGTCTTGGAAACATGAGAATGCGCTGTAAAATTTGTAAACTACAAATAAATTGTCAGTAGACTGCAAGCGAAACTTACTTTAGTAAGAAATTTCCGATGTAAAAAAGTCGCAATCTTGTTATATTGTCGCCAATCTAAATTTAAAAGTAGCCCAAAAAGTCGCAAGTCGCCAAGCTCAATTTTTTGTCGCAAATCACATATGGAAAGTAGCCCAATTTGCGATAAGTAGCCCAATCTGGCAACACAGTGTTTTAAGCACCCAAACAAAAAGCTTTTTACACGAATACAAGCAAATCCCTTCACTGCCTCTAGATTAGACTTTTTCCTGGTATCAAAGAATTTAACCCAACAATGCGAAAGCTGTTCTATTCAACCAAGCGTAAATCTGACCACAGCGTAGTCAATTTATTATTGAACGTATCTCCAAACCAGCGCGGTAGAGGATATTGGAAATTTAATGGCTCTCTGCTGAGCGATCGCTTGTTTACAACTGAAACAAAAGAGTTCATTCGGGAGTTCATTAGTTACAATGACACACCAGATGTTAATCCCAACACACTGTGGGACGCCTTAAAATGCGGTCTGCGTGGCCATATCATCAAATACAGTGCTAGTAAATCAAAACAATTAAAGGCAAAGCAAACCGACATTGAAAAACGACTTGAAGACATCAAGCAACGAATCTCTGACGCAAGCCCCGACGATGAGTTGTTGAATTCATTGAAGGCTCTGCAGCTTGAGCTTGATAAATTTGCGGAAGCTCGCACCCGCGCAGCGATTGTTCGAAGTCGAGCCAGGTGGGCCGAGGAAGGAGAAAAAAACACTGCGTATTTTCTAAATTTGGAAAGACGACAAGGCGTCAAAAAAACGATAACGTGTCTAAAATCGAATGATTCACACGTGACTAACCCAAAAGAAATTCTTAAAACTCTAAGTTGTTTTTATGAAAATTTATATAAAACACAAAGTACATTTTCTATGACACAAACAATCAAAAAGTTTCTCTCTTCGTTGTCCATACCAGCTGTAAACAGAGACAACTTGCTGGTTAATGAAATCACAGAAGATGAATGCTTTTGTGCTATTAAAAAAATGGCAAAGAATAAATCTCCTGGTTTAGACGGTTTTTCTATCGAGTTCTACAAGGTGTTTTGGCCTGAAATAAAGCAAGTGTTTATGAAATCTGTCTGTTTCACAAAACAGCATTCTCAATTAACGCCTACCCAGTCCGAAGGAGTAATAACACTTTTGCTCAAACCAAACAAAGACCCACTATTGCCAGATAGTTACAGACCTATTACCCTCTTGAATGCTGATTACAAAATTCTTAGCAAAGTAATCAATAACAGAGTAAAACGGCATCTAAATGCGCTGGTCGCTCGTGACCAATCAGGCTTCATTCCTGGTCGATATATTGGAGACAATATTCGTTTATTGTTTAACATAATGGATTACGCTGAACACAAACGCATACCCGGAACAATACTCTCAATAGATTTTTATAAGGCATTTGATACCTTAGAATGGGATTTCATATTCGAATGCTTGAAAGCGTTTGGATTTGAAAACGAAGTTATAGAGTGGGTCAAAATCTTTTATAAAAATCCTACATGCGTAATTACCAACAATGGTTTTTTCTCAGAAAAGTTTGATGTTCAGCGAGGCGTGAGACAAGGCGATCCTTTATCGCCGACAATTTTTGCCCTATGCATAGAGATGCTTGCAATAGCGGTGCGATCCAACGACGATATAAAGGGGATTAAAGTGCTAGACAATGAGATAAAAATCTCTTTACTGGCTGATGACACTTTATTGTACACTGATGGCAACGAAGAAACGATAAGTAATACGTTAACATTGTTTGACAAGTTCGGCTCACTTTCCGGGTGTAAAATAAACCAAACAAAATCTACAGGTTTTCACATTGGTACAAACTTTGGAAATAGCAAGCCTTTAGCTTGCCCGAACCTAATTTGGGCAGAAAACAATTTTACTTACCTTGGCATTATTGTCCCAGTCAGACAGGCATCACCGACAACTATTGGCACTCTAAATTTTGACCCTTGTCTACAGAAAATTTCAACTTTGATAAACATATGGTCTTCACGAGGCTTAACATTATTGGGGAAAAAAACAATCATTAAAAGTTTGTTGACGTCCACGTTGATGTATAAACTTAACGCTCTTCCTGTTTTGATGCCTAAAAAACTTTTGTCTAACATCAACAGAAAACTTTTCCAATTTCTGTGGGGTTCGTCTTGGGAACGAGTAAGTCGCATGACTCTTTGCTGTGATATACATGAAGGAGGCATAGGAATGCCAGACATACAGTCTTACATCTATGCGTTCCAATCTCGATGGATAAGCAAACTGCTCGATGAAGATTATTCTGCTCCTTGGAAAGTTGTTGAACAAGCTTTGGTATCCCCAACCATGCTCATGTGTCTAGCAACCAGCACCTTTACTTCAATAAACAAAAAAATCAAAAATATTATACCTTTCCAGTCAACCTCTGCTTGCATGAAGTCTCTGCAAATATTATACTGTCACCACAACGCATCACACGCCGAGACTTTGCATCAACCCCTATGGTTAAATAAGTCAATAAAACTCAATGGGAAACCTCTGTATAATAAAGAATTAGCTGAGGCGCAAATTCTCTTTTTTGGCCAATTGCTAGACCATAACGGACAGTACCAGTCTTATGATGACATATGCTCAGCTTACAACTTGACACCCACCAACGAAACATTTATTAAATTTATCGAACTCATCTCATCATTACCTCCTTCCTGGGATGGAGACAACGGCAATTTAAATCACCCAAACTACACCACCAACATTACCACACTCACATCCAACCTAAACACAATATGCGAATCAACAAAAACCGCATATCACTTTTACCTTGACAAAGTCAAATTAATTCCTACAAAGCAACAAAACAGATGGCAGCACATTGCTGGAATGAATTGGAACCTGACGCGGTGGGAAAACATTTACAAATCTGTACACTACAGCACGCTAGAGAGCAAACTACGAGCATTCCAAATAAAGTTGAACCTCAGAGCAATTGTGACCAATGACGCGTTGTTTGCGTTTGGTCTGAAGGAGAGCAACCTCTGTACATTTTGCAAAATTGCTACGGAGAATACCTTTCATTTGTTTTGCGAATGTCATGTTGTAAAGAATTATTGGGAAGATGTTTTTTCTTGGATATCAGCAAAACTGAGATATCCTGTTATAGCTAATGACCAGTTGATTCTGTTTGGAACTGTGAATTCTAATTTGTTGAATTGTTTACTTTTATGCGCAAGATATGTTGTTTATCGATGCAAATATGCCGAAGCTAACCCGACGATTTCCCAGTTTATTCAAACGGTGAAAGAAACTCAGCAATCAGAGCGAGTGATCGCCGTAAAGTCTAAGAATTTGAAAAAACACCAATTGAAATGGAACCACATGACATAGATAGTTTGTGAACTAGAACTTGCATGCATCTTGCTGATGTGCTGATGAGTACAATATTTTTGTGTTTGTTATCTGTGTTGTTATTGTTGTGTAATAAAAAAAAAAAAAAAAAAAAAAAAAAAAAGCGCACACCCGAGGCGGCACACCCCGTGAGTCGGATCAGTGCCGTTTGATGTTGAAGCTTCTTTGTTCACGAATTTACTGAACTATCGGGGTGAACGAGAAAACTATAAGTAAGTTCAATCTTTTAATAAGGCTATGTTCATCTTAATTACTTTGAGACAGCAGATATTTGATACTGCTTAACTTAGAAATGCAAACATTAGTCAACAGTCTATCACCACTCGCAGTTTTGCCATGACTGTGATTATAACGAATTAATATTGATTACAAATTACTATGAATTGATTACAAATTACTACTACAAATAAAAACAGGAAAAAATTCTTTCTAAAGGTGGCCAAATTCTATTAAATCATAGAAAAACATTAAATCGACATAACTATATAAAGAGTTCAGGTGCATAACGATCAAACTCCATTATTTGTGATATTTAGATTTTACCGTCTCCCGTTGCGTTAACATCAAAAGTTTTATGTAGCAGCCTTTTTTTGCGACAAAACGATCTATATCTCTCAAAACAAGGCTTTAAACTAACAGGGTTCAGCCCCAAAACGATCAATTTCAAACTTTATTTTCAGTTTACTCGACAAGTTGGTTTTGGTAGTTTGATCGTTTTGCATCTGGACTCTTCATATGGAAGGAATACTGGCTCTCGTTTGTAGCCTATGTCTAAATTAAGCTTTGGTCAACAATCTGCTGTCTCAAAAAAAAAAATCCAGCTGAACATACATAGCCTTATAAAAAGATTTGACTCTTTTGCGAAAAATACTTTGTTAAAAAATCAAACTTGTGTTACGCCGATGCTGCAAATTCGAAAACTTTCAAGGACCCCCTGAAAACGCTTCGTGGACCCTAGGTTGAGACACGCTATTGTAGACAATATCACGTATTACATACGCTCTTGACACTTTTGTCAAAACAGACATTGGTATCTCAAAGCTTGTACAAAACCTTTCATGGAGGATGTTATTGTAAGTTGCGATGGTGAAGATAAACGTACTCAATAGGCTACAATCTACTCTACATGCTTCTTGGGCGTTTTGTTATCAGTTTCGGGGGTATTAGACTAGTATACAAGTGTTATTTTATTTGTTATTTTTATTCATACAGATCATTTTAGGTATCAAATGTGTAAGTACAAGGCAGAGATGGGTGGTAGCGCGCTGCTTTTGTAGCGCCGCTACTGTTTGGTACCAGTAGCGGTAGTGCCGCTACCTTTTTGTTGAAATAGCATCTGCAGTAGCGGCGCCACGTTTTTCAATGTAGTTGAAAGGTGCTACATTTCTTTCGGTCGCGCTCCGCTACTTCTCAATTTAAAGTAAAAAAAATCGTTTTTGGAGTTTTTTTGTGGAAACAATGCGTGGAAAAATCGGAAGAGAAATCATTCGACTATCGCAGAAATCAAGCCAGGTTGTTACCGACAAGAGCGATACCAACACCAGTGGCGACTACGAGGATGATTTTTTTGGTGTGTTTGTGACATTGCAAGAAGGATCGGTACGGAAAGAAAATCAATTGTTGAGGCATTTTTTCTAGAAAGAAGCATTCCTTGAGATTTGTAGTGCCGGTTTATAACCTTTCTGTTGAATACAACATTCCCATTCCTTCCAGTGCTGCGGTAGAGAGATTTTTCTTGGTTGGAAAAGACGTTCTGAAGCCAAAGCGGGCAGGACTCGCATTTTGAATTGCTCTTGCTTTTGGAAAGATGCGGAACAATAAATTTCACCTAGAAGGTGTTTTCTATAACGACGTTGAAATCGCAGTGTAAAGGAACGATATCATTCCTTTTCATGGTCATTTTGACGTCACACAGTGCTTCCTGCGTCAGTTTAACTTTAGACAAAAGTAACGGAGAAGTAGCGGTAACGCGTTCTACTTTAGCCCAAGTAGCGACAGCGGGTAGCGCGTTATATTTATCAATTGGTAGCGGCAGCGAGCGCTGCTTTAGCCTAAGCAGCGGGTAACGCGCTACTCTTAAAGTAGCGGACATCAATCTCTGTTAGTAGGTACAGTTTTACAATATATGCATCAAAAAGCAAGAAATTGAATTGGCATTTTAAAACTTCAAGTAACAAAGGCTTTATGAAGGTCTAACATTTTAAGAAAAGTCCAAAATAGGCACTACAGTTGTCAACAAAAACACTGCATTATTTCACTCGGCAAAATAACAAGTTTCGATACGTAGCCTAGGGGAAAGCAGGTTAATATGGGCCGGTTGATAATATAGTCCACCCTTGTTTGGCGTATTCGAAAAGGGCTTGTGGTCACGGTTTCTGAGCAAGTTAAAAGAAAACGTGGTGACAAAGAAAGAAACGCAAAGTTTGATGGAAATTTCGTTTGCTTGAATGCAGCAGCGTTGTGATTGAGATTTCCGTCTTGATTTTCTAGCTACTGCTTCAAGTCTAGAGTCTTTATCAACAAGCCAGGGTTTGGAAAACAATAAGTTAATGCGAGAGCTATCGCATTTTTGTTCTTAGTCGGCCCATATTTACCTCCTTTCTCTAAGACAACTTTAATGGAAAATGAAATCGCCATTAAAATTTGTACAGCTTTATTATGCGAAGATCCTTGTTTCTTTGGCCTATCGTTGCGGCTAAAACTTTGTTGATCCAAAATCACCCTTTTCATCTCCTTCGTTTTTTCCAGATTTTCCAAATTCGGGGAGAAACGGAATATATCTTGAAAACCTTTTGACAAAGAAAGTGCAGTTATGTTAGTAAAGTAAGATAATGATTTACATAAAAGTAGGCCCAACTTTTAAACTCTGTGACGGAATGTGTTGATGTTTTCAGCTCAGCCTGTAGGCCTAGACTCATCAAAATATAATTGGACAAAAAACACAAACTAAAGAGTAAACTGGCAACATAATTTTGTTTTATTTTTCTTCACACCATGCACCATTTCAACCTTCAAATTGTTGATGAGATACCTCAGGTATAAAATAAAAAGGAAGTTATGGCTTCTCACAATAATTTCCGCAATTCCTTCCACCAAACTATAAGCTTACTGCAGTGGACATAAGGGGTCAGGGTCAAGTGCTTTTTAAAAATCAACAAATTAAATGCCTTTGCACCATCAGGCCAAAGGAATTTAACAGTTTTATGGGGTTACACTAAACATCACCAAAAACTTTCAACTAAAGTTTAGCTGTTTATGGGCTGACCGCCTAGCATCCTGCATTCTTTCCAGCAAGATTTGTTTGCAAACCAAACTATGGTATTCAAAAAAATTCTACTATAATTGCGTTTTTTGCACAGCAAATCAGATACGCAAGTAGCCAAATATCACATATCAAAAGAATACCTAAGCACTTTTCACACTGTTTTAAGTATTGCGACATTGTTGCTGTACGCACTATCAGAAAAAATGATTTTAATTTCTTGGTTGAAGTTATATTTCAATAATTCCAGTAAATAAGTTAAGCAAAAAAACTTTTGCAAGAGTTTTAGATTTCTTGTAGTAGGCTACCTAAAAAAAGTTAGGTCAATATAATTTAACGGTAAATTAAAAAATAAATTGGTACAAGTTTTACTTTTCATGCGATATAGTCTACTTCAAAATTACTTGCAACATCCTGTTGGAAACGGCAAACTATAACACTCGTCTTCTTTTGCTTGTAAGGTTTCGTCGTCCAATTCCTGGTCATTTTGTGCTTTTCTCCAGGCTACTATTCCGCGTTCTTTATCGGTACCTGATCAAAGTTTTACATGCAGTTATAATCACTGAGGTTGCTCTGACTACTGAAGTTGTTATTATTACTAAAAGGGTAATGATTACGAAGGCGGCTATAATCGCTAAAGAGGTTATGATCACTAAAGCTGTTATGATCACTTAGTTAGAGGTTTATGACAACTAAGGCGTGGGATGGCGTGGCGGATAAGGCGGGTGGCGCAGCATTAAATGTAAACCTGGTTGGACATCCAGCTTAAGCTGATTATAAATAAATAGAAAAAATATTGGACAAATGATCGACCATATGGTGGGACATTATAGACGATCCAACGCTACCCCTCCCAGTTTTTCGACATATAACAGAAAGAAATAAATGAACTACAATAGAATTTTATCCCATCATAGCCTGAACTGCTACCACCTTTCATCGATGGGGTCATTTGCACAAATTTCAAAAAAAAGAGTCAAACTGTTGATAGCTTGATTTTAGACTGTCCATGGCTACATAACTGAGTGGTTACAAGACAGTTTATTAATACGGATGGACTTTTAAAAACTGTCTTAAAGACACAAACTTCACGTGAGCAAGTGCCATGCAATACTACTAGCTGGTTGTTGATAAACACCACTCAACTCTTTCATATGTGAGCAGTACCCCTACCCAGGGTGTAATAAATTGGGGGCGTAGTTGCTGAAGGAAAGGCGGTCAAGAGAAAGGAACTGCATCAGCCACCTTAACCACCCAAATCTCGTTATTTTAGTTCAGCAGGCATTTCTTTCTAGAGCGGCGTTCTATCTATAATAATAAGAAATCACGAACCAGGCTTATATTCGAAGGGGCGCCACTCCGCAATCGACGGCATGACTTTAGGAGTCTTGCCAAAGACACAGTCACATACTCTTGAACGGTGTCGAACCGGCGCCTTATCGAAAATCAAACCAGGGCTCTCACCACCTGGCTATGCAGCCGGCTAGGACTATGCTTAACGTGATGAACCCTATCTTCTTATACCCTAAAGTTTAGTAACTGAGTATGAGACAACCTTTTATTTCATAATCATTAGCTTTGTTTTTTATATTTAAGCATTGAAAATTAAGATTTAGCAGCATAGAAGTGTTGCATACAAACGCAGTTTTCACTACATATTTTGAAATGTAAAGTAACAGTAATATCGATTGCGTATTCTACTGTACCTGGAATTGTGTTATCGAAAAAGAAACCGATTAATCCTCCAACCAGCATTGGAGTTTGTAGAAGAACTGTAATGACTTGGTCACCTTCCACGGAATTCGTCTGAATAATTCGAGGATTTGCCTTCATCCATTCCGGAACAGTTAAACCCATGAACAAAGCTGCTCCAATTATAAAAAGATTTCTGCCCAAATAAACAAACGAAGGTATTCTGGTGTGTGTAATACCAATGGTAGCCTAATTCGTTTATCCACAAGGTAGGCCTACTTTAAAAATATTTTCTATGGCAATTAGTTACTTCGTGTAGCAAGTAGCAAATTTAAAAAATGAGTGGTGGACACCATAATTTCAACGACGTACAACTTCTAAGCAAAATAAACAATTCAGGCTAAATTTTGAAATCTAAACAAAAATGAAAAGGCTGACCGAGATGGTCGGAGGGCTTTCCTCTAGAACATCTTGACAGTTTTTATTTTGTTTTTGTCGATTTTTGCGTATTCGGTGTTGCGATGTTTTGTTCTATTCGCTTTGGCATGGTTTCTTAGCAATATCCTCCGCTTCATTTGTTACATTCTGCTGATTTTTTTGCGAAGTTTACAAGTTTTTCTAACTGCCGAAATAAATTTTTCTAAAAATTACACTTCAACGTCCTTTTTTACGGTACTGCCCTCCTCAGGTGACACAATAGGTTTTAACATCACAAAGATTATAAGACGAAGACAACTTTAGCCAGAAATTTTCCATCAGACAGTTTTAGTCACTTGCTAACAGTCTGATTGAACGTTTTTTTTTTAACTTACTTTGCTCTTTTTATTTTACTGCTTCCATAAGGCAACAAAAAACTCTTTTATATATAATTTAGGCTACGAGTCAATCCAAAATAAAAATAAATTCAACTTTCCAACTATTTCAAGTCAGACAGTAGCAGTAGGCCTAGTAAAAATCTGCAAATTGTAATAAACCAGGCCGCACTAACCATTGCTTAGACAAAAACAAAGTGTCAGTCCAAGGCTTAGCTTCATTCAAATCAAAAATAGATTTCTGTAGAAGTTGCACAAGGTTTGGATTAAATTTAAACTAAAGTTTCAAATCATTATTTTCATGGCCACAGAAAGATTTCAAAAACTCATTTTTGACTATGTTTTGTCTGGTTTTGTACATCATCACATAGTCTTTCAAGGAAATTTCCAATATCTGTCAGCGGTGTTTCCACCTTATCACATACAATAGATGACCTACGTTAGGCCAATTTCACTTCCTACTTCCATCAACACTGGAATAGGTTAATTTAATTGTTGACTAATTAGGTTAGTAACATGCTTTAGTTCGGAATATTACATTATTTTCTCAGTTTTTGAGAGACATAAAAATTCACACTCTTCGCATCTACTGCTGAAACCAGCGATTTCTATGCTGCAAGTTAAATCAATGAAGAGTGATTGAGCGTGCAAAGCGAGTCAAAAAATGTTGCAAAACGGGGAAACTTATATTTGTTAGGGGTGGGGGCACGGACCAAAGCGCCCCCACTGCATCCACTACTACGTGTGTAGTCAAAGCAGTTGTTTAAACAAGACAAGCTTCCATTTTATTGTATCACAGCAAAACGGGCTTGTTTGCACAAGCTACAAAGTCGCTTGTCGGTTTGACAATCTCCATCTCAAACATGCAAACTCGTAAAATAAAATATTTGCCATCTGACTTGGTTATTTCGTGAACTCTAACTAAAAAAAATCGGCTCCCAAATCCTCGAGAGTTTTCTATTGACTTCTCTAAGCCTACACATTTTTACCTTGTTGAATTCAAATCCACATATTGTAAGTTGCTGATTCCCACAGCAGCAATCATTCCAAACGTGACACAAAACATTCCTCCGACTACTGGGTCAGGAATAGTTACAAAGATGCTGCCAAACTTGCTAAGCATCCCCAAAAGTATCATCAAACATCCTGCAACTTGTATGACCTGAAAAGTTTACAATAACTGTCAGTAGCCTAATAACAGATGTCATGCTTTTGAAAAATCAGTAAGTTCACAACCAATGTAAACCCTTGTAACGAAATTACACTTACTTCATCGAGATGTTAATTAAAACAACTTCAGTATCTTTTAGTAAACGTACTGAATATGCATCACTAGCTAGAAATTACATGGGTCTATTTTTGCTGTGACGTTGAAGCACTTTACAGCACTACCAAAATTTAATCCATAATCTATTAAATCAAAAAAATTCAGGTTTAATTGAGATATTTATTTAAAACTAAAAGTTCTCTTTGATTTATCTATCCTGATAGTGTTGCCTGCAGTTTAGAACACTGTTCATCACCGAGGTTTAGCCTCAAAATGACAAAAAAGATTAAAGTGATTCCCAGACAGCCACTTTATTTGGTCAAGATTTTTACCAAACTGGTACGGATCTGATTAGATCTATACTAGATCTGGGCCAGATCAAGTGACTGTCTGGGTTATCACGCGTCAAGAGGCTAAACTGGGTTCAGATGCTTTTGATCAGTGATGGATCCAACGTGTTTTAATTTGAAATTTTTTTCAAATTAAAGTATTACATCGGTTAAGTGCAGTGGCCTACTTTGTCGGCTGCATAGCCGAGTGGTGACGCCTCTGGTAGATATGATGCTCTAAAGCAGTGCTCTTCGACCGGGTATACTGTATACCCAAGTGTATACCAGATCAAAACTAGGGTATACAGCTGGGGAAGGGTATACGAAGGGTATACAGCTTAGATCTGTGATACGGTAGTGGAAGTCACAACAGAGGTACGGTGGCTATCGCGAGGAAAAGTTCTTTCCCGTGTGTTTGAACTTCGCGAACAATTAGGGGTATTTTACACTGAACACGGAGACCCAAGGGCTTCCAAGTTTCGTGACATATTCTGGATTGCAAATTTGGCATACTTGGCGTCGATTTTTGATCGTTTGAAACAAGTAAACATCAGTTTTCAAGGGAGAGGGGTTGATATATTTCGGTCAACTAGCAAGATCAATGCGCTGAAGATGAAAATTGCACTCTGGAAAGAGAATGCTTTGTCGAGGAACTTCAATGACTTTCCTGTATTAAGTCAATACATGAAAGAGTCTAGCTGGGAGTTTGAGGACGTTTCTACTGAAGATAACTTGTCTGCCTTTATTGTTGGTCACCTGAAATTACTTGCCAACAATTTGACTACGTATTTTCCTGAAGATAACGAACAATGTCTGAAAGCAAACTCGTGGATTATCCAATCATTTAATGACGAACCAACTGAGGATGAGGAATTATTGGAACTATGGGCTGATTTAAATCAAAAATACTCATTCCGAGAAGTGGATTACACAGAATGTTGGTTTCTCTTCTTGAATTTCCCGAATACAAAAATCTCGTGCAAAAAGCCATTGATTTCTTGGTGCAGATGTCCACCACTTATTTGTGTGAAGAAGAATTTTCCAGTCTTGTTGAGATCAAGTCAAACAAACAAAACTCGATACTTGACATTAATTCTTTGCGGGGAGGAATAGAGAAAGAGCTAACACCATGTTATGTCCAACTTGCCGAAACAATGCAACAACAAGCTAGCCATTAAATCAACTTCAATTTTGACGTTTTTTGCACTTTTGCATGCGTAGTTTCTTGTGCCCAGTTCAAGACTACTATAACCACTTTGACAAACAATTAATTAATTATTAGTTTTTCTTTACTTCCTATGCACAATTAAACATTGCTATTTGTGAGGTGCAACACCGAATTGGTTTAGGCTGGGCAGCATTTGACAAGAACAGAAAGATTCTAACATCCAATAGACTCCCAATCAAACTGAAATCAAAAATTTTCAACACCTACGTTTTACCAGTCGTGCTGTACGGACTAGAATGCGTAAATTGGACATCATCAATAATGAAAAAACTCACTACCTTCCAAAATCACATCATGAGAAGCATGACCAACAAAAGGCTACTTGACCACACGAAAACAGAAGATCTTTTAAATATGACAAAACTACATCCCATTGCAGCAATAATAAAATCAAAAGTTTAAAAAAGTTTTGATCGCCACTCTTGGAAGCAAATAACCCATGTTGATGCGCAATCTGCTACAGGCGGAGATGACGACTAATGATGATTTGTGAGGTATACGAAGTTATTAAAAATTGAAAAAAGGTGTACCACGGCTAAAAAGGTTGAAGAGCACTGCTCTAAAGGTTCGACGCTGCTCAAGAGCATGCGGCTGTATGTTTGACAGGATAATTAATAATATACCATAAGTTACACACAAAGAATGGCTTCCTTGCTTTCTTGTTAACAATCTAAATTTTTAACTACCAGCTGAAACCTGGATACGACAAAAAAGTGGTCTACTTTTGTGTACTCACTCGTCTACTTCCAATGCGGGTTATTCCAATAGCTCCAATATTTTCACTGTATGACGTTGTTGCTGTTCCGGTTCCAATGACACCCGCAAGCATGCAACTAAAGCCCTCGACCAATACTCCTCTACAAAATAATAATGGTACAGTAGAAAGAAATGTGAAGATGAATTGATTTAAAACGCTTTTTTCTTTGTCTCGAAAGGTCGCTCGTCGTCGCGATTTGAGCCTTCTTAGTGGAGGGATAAACTTTTACTCTATTACGTTATCGAAGTTTTCTCAAACTACACCAAGATAAGTGTATCCATGTAAGACACAAAATCAGATATTCTTGTTCATTTGGTTGACATTATAGGCTACAAAGCCACAAACAAATATCAAAATTTTGTTTAAGTTAACAAATGGTTAGGTTTTATCAGTTCACCAGATTTCTGTCGTTGGTTTTAGAAGTAAAAAGTAGTTCGTGTTGTTTTTGATTTGATACGTTTGTCTAATAAACAAAAAATCAAAACTTGAATGTAAGTGTTTTATGAAAAATGTTTTCTAAAGTAGCCTAGCCTCCAAGACAGCCGATCGAGATTTTGTCAGCGAAAGAGTATTTTTAGCACCTCACTTACCTATTAATGGCATGTTTAGGAGGGACCGGGGCACCTGAAAGCCGAGCGCACGCGTAATAGTCGCCAATAGACTCCACAAATCCAGCGATAACTGCCGCAAACATTCCCACAACTCCTGCTACTGTTACTTTCGGCAAGCCCCATTGACCGGGGTAAGGCCAGTGAAACCTTAACAAAGTTACACAAATATACCATAATGATACCAGATTGAATGAGTAAAAAGCTTCAAGGAGTGCCTCTAATTAGAATATTTATGATAAATGCATACTGTACATTGCAATAACGTTTTATCATTTAAACAATTGATAAAACGGACTTGTGTCTTCAACTAGCCATCGTGTATCCGGCATCTGATGCATAGTAATAATAATTATCTTGTGATATGGAAAAAAATATCGGTTACCCTCCGATTAATTACGGAACTCATTTGCACTTAAATCATAAAATCGACTTGTGGTTTGGGATAAACTAAAAGTATAAGTAATATTTTATATGGCAGAGTTTCATTACCATGGTGAGTTGCCGATAACATTACTTCGAAAATCAGTTCTTGCTCGAAAAGAGGTGAATTGTTTGTCGTTTGGAAATACATCAGTGGCAGTAAAAATAAGGCAAAGAATCCATCCACTCACCAAAGCAAACAACACCTGCAATAAAACAAAGATTTATTATTTTGATTTAATTTTTTAACATACAATATTGAGGCTACGAAGATTCCAATGACGTCCTGAGCATGTTGCTAGTAGCCTACTCGAATGGCGGAAAGGTAACAAAACAACAAAATAAGTCGAACTGTAAATAAAAACACTCCAAAAGAACAAATACGACATTTTTATTATAAAACCACAACAATGGTAATGCTGGAAACCAAATGGGTAAAACAATACTTTCACCATCTTACATTTATGTGGCTTTCTATATTACGGCTTGTATTGTTTTGTTTGCTACTGTTTACGCTATTTTCTTTCGTGTTTGTTGGCTATGCATTTCTGATGCTTTTTGCTGTAATGACCAAATATGAATGATTAAGCTGAACTGAGCATAACAAGTAAGCCCATTGACGTTACCATACAGGCATGTGAATACCACAACCAACAATCGTAACATGTCCTCATCTTAATTATCTCATCATTAAAAACAATGATGATTGTCACCCAATTTCAAGAACAATAACCACACAATCGACGTAAACAAAAAATATTAAAGGTTTAATTTACACGCATACTCTTGTAGGCACATTTCACAAATTGATAACAATTGCAAATTGAAAAGTAGTGGGGAAGCGTGCCCATTTTTTTGGGGTTTACATTTTTTAACAAATTTTAGGCTGCTTGTATTTGAACAAAGTCTTGGGTGCGGTTCAACCGAGTCACCTTCACTGCTTGTTAATTTTAATACTAACAAAACAAAGTAACTTTAGCGGGTTTAACATGTTTTATTACAAAGAGATATAACATAATTTTAAAAAAATCAACTCAAATGTTTTCGACACGTGCGTGTGTCCTCATCAGGAATTACTTAAATCGGCAAAATACATATAATGAAAAATTATAAGATAAATCTGACTATGATAAAGCTTTGGTAGAGAGTTTGGTTTGTTGAATCATAGAGAAATACAACAGAGTAACCTTAGCGGATTTAAAATATTTTTACACACAAAAATATAACATAATTAAAATAAACTCAAACAAGACGTTTTTGTGTGTAAAAAAAGAATGTTAAACCAGAAAAGGTTACTCTGTTGTAAATCTGACTATGCACTATAACTGTAACGACACTCCGGACTGAAAAACACAAACTGAACAAGTGATACAAGAATGATTACGAGTAAATTGTATGACGGAAACAGATCACATAAGGTGTGAAACTGTAACGTACAGGCATGTGACAAATGATTAGAATACTCACAAAAGTAAGGTTGAGCCACAGGCGAATGACTGCCTGATGAGACGGATTATTACGTTTGATTCTTCAGGCTTTCATGATTTTAGTCTGAAATTTAGATATGCCTCGAGAGATGATTTTAAATTGATCGATCGAGACATTGTCAGTGCACGTTACTAATTCCTGATTACACACGTACATGTCGAAAACGTTTGAGTTGATTTTTTTTAATTATGTTATATCTCTTTGTAATAAAACATGTTAAACCCGCTAAAGTTATTATGTTTTGTTTGTCTGTGGTTCAAAAAAGCAAACTCTGTACCAAAGCTTTAAGACAAGTAGACTTAGACAGTATTCCTCAAGTTTGCTAAAAAAGTGAACACCCCAAAAAGATGGTCACATTACACCGCTCTTGAAAAGCGACAAATGTTTAAACATGCAACATTAAAAAACATTGAATCTTGTTCTTACTGGAAACATTTTAAAAACAGCAAACTTAGCAAAGAAACATTTCTTGTTCTTTATGGAAAACCACGGAAATGGAACTTTAATATTCTTGAGATACTGGGAGCAGACAATAATGACGACAGCAGTACTGCGATAAAAAAGTTTGGTGAAGACAATTTATAATTCAAACATGTCAACAATCTGTAGGCAAAGTGAATAGTCTAGAAACTACACATTCAATAAAAGATCTTGCTACAGCTATACTGCAATAGCAACGCAATGGTCAAACTCTGAATTATATTATCATAACATGAAAGGTGATATTTTGCACCTTATTGTAGTAAATATTAGTGTTTCTAAATAACTTTAAGAAATACTGAACTCCTTGAAGCCATTGATCACAAACAGTAGACTGCTCAGTTTTTATCAATCTGTGCAATTAATTTCGTGGCCAAACTATCAGATCTCAAATTAGGTTTGCAATGGTAATAGGCCTAATCATGCTTTTACTTGCGCCCATTGCGACAGCATACGGCACACTGCGATCACAGATGCGATATAGCAGACAACAGGAAGCTGCGAAATGACATATAGTCTTCGACTCCGCTGCTCCCTACATTTTGGCTTGCCATAAAGTGTTTTTGTCGAGACACAACCGCATGCTTTGGAGCGGTGTCGAACCCACGTCCTTTCAAATGTCAAGCAGACGTTCTCACTACTCGGCAGCCGACTGACATTTGAAACCAAACTGATGGAATAGACAACACCAATGCCAAAGTTAAAGCTATGCAGCTTATTATAAAATATGTTGGATTATAACATGCTGTAAGTCAGGGGTTCCCAACCTGAGGACCATGGCCCCCTAGTGGGCCATGAGGCTTTTTGAAGAGAGCCATGGAAAATTTGAGAAATAACATTTTTTTTTAATTTATCATCTCTAAGTCCACTCCAACACTACATAAAAAAAGAAATAAATTAAAATTTAATAAAAACTCTAGGACATTTTGCTCAAATCTTCATGAATAGTCTTTAATTCCCGGTCTTTCAAAAATAATAATATAAGATGACGTTTCTTAAATTTTTCAGAAGATTGAAAAAAATAGGGGGGCCATTGATTTTTTCAAAATTTTTCAAAGGGGGACACGGTGTAAAATAGGTTGGGATTGGGAACCCCTGCTGTAAGTGATTATTTTATGAGCGCTCTTGAAATTTTGAAATTGCATGATTAATTGATAGGCTATAAAGCGACTATATATTTTTTATGCAAATCCAAAAAACTTTAAATCAGGCCAAAGTGCTAAGAAAATACTTACAACATTGCGATACCCCACTGAGCAGATGCGTGATAGGCAGCAGTTGAAAATAAAGACAGTCCGATCAAGGCAACCGCTGGCGCAACAGTGAGAGGTCCCATAAAGCGGAGAATAAAACCGATTGCCCCAGTAAGGCCCAATACAACTTGTAAAAGAGAAGCAACGGCTATGGCACCTTGGACCTGTTCAAATTTGACATCAATAAAACGAGCCTTCTACAGCGCTTGACAAAATATAATTTTCAACAGTTATGTACTAATTTTAACTTAATTTAGTAACATTTTTAAGATTATGGGAAGATTTATTTATGTTTTGATGCGAAACAATGCAAATAATTTTGATCAATAAATAGGTTGTTAGAGTAGGCTACATTTATCCTTTGAGTAAAATAGTTAAAAATGAATTGTAGTTTATTGGTGAAATCATTCCAACATATCACCTCTCGCATTCGTCTTTGCCACAACTCAGTGCCATCTACAATTGTTCCATCTGTGTCATTGTACAAAGTCACGTTGCTATTCATGAATCCAGGAGGAAAAGGATTCGGACATTGATTGTGAGGAAGTAAAAGGATTGCAAGGGTCGGTGGCAGGAAAGTAAATGTTCCTCCTTGCAAGATGGGAAGTCTATGACGAATATAATTACATCATACTTAACAAATTTGTGATTTACTTACATTTATAGTATTTTGTAACCTACCTTACGAAAGTGCCTTTCAATATAAACTAAATGAATCAAATGCTAAGGATAGAACTGTCAATAAATATTATAATATAGGCTACCGTAATTAGAACTTGTCGGATAATTTTATTTAAATATTTCTGAAACAAAAATTAAATTTAAACATTTTGTTGCCAGTATCCTTGACACGTCAAAGTTTTAGACGTTTTTCTTTAACTTCTATTGAATTTCACCATTTAATTTCTATTCCAATGCTACTTCATTAGAAACTGGGAAAAGATGGCACAGAATCTTTGCTTTTCAACGACTTTCACACTGAGTGACATGCAAAATATTAAATGCCTGTTGATCAAACAAACTAGGCTATTTAAAGTGTTTAATTACCTTGTTCCAAAAGTAGCTTGAATCAAAGTGGCAATCCCTGACATGAAAAATAAGGTTCCGATCAAAAGTGCTCGTGAAACATCACCATCTTCATCATTCGGGATGCAAAGATGTGGTGCGATGATAAGAGGGATGCCTATTATCCCACCAATTGCCACCAGATAATGCTAAACATCATTTTATTAGAAAGTAGGCTAATATATTAAACTTAAGTCTGACAGGCTCTGATTGAATACGACTTGAGCTAGATTGAGGTACCAAGCTTGGTTGGTTAATTTGAATCTTTATCTTAGGACTGAAAAAGCATCTGATGAATCGTTGGCAGATCGGCAGGTTGGCAGAACAAAGTTTCCCATTATTGTTGAAGTGGTTTGGTCTGTAAATTTTTCCTGAAATAAAAAATTGAGAGTAGTCTTGAGATGCGCTGCTCAAGCGCACACTCCGAAATACGAACCAGCGCGGCTTGATCTTGAAGTTTGTATGTGATTAAACTTGGTCGCTTAACCACTGAGTTAGCGGAGCTTATTAGTTGTAGCCTAAAGTACTTATGTGAGATCTCGGCTGACGTCCGGTGCAGGAAGGCTTCGATTAAGTGTAGCCTAAGGGGAGTCAATGGTGGCATCGTGTTCTCTTAAACGCATGGGAGGACCAAGCGAGTAATCTTAGTGGGGGGATTTTAACAGAACACAAACATGTGCAGTTCTACATTAATCCGACCTTTCAAATACACCGTGAATAAATCCACTTTACTGTGTTTTAGGGAGGCAATCTCCCTGTATCCCCCTGGATCTGACACTGGTTAATCATAAAAGATCACAGCTACCAGCGCTGTGGATGCTGATGGAGCTACAGTTGAATCCGGTGGTTAATTTTACACTAAATGATCACTTTTTGGTTAATTTATTTTGAGGATGAAATTGTGTAGTGGGTTACCTGAAGCGTAAAAAGCAGTTAGCCTACTCGTCCGGCATTCCACAAGTTTTTGTCTAGGTTACCGTACTAGCAAGAAAACATAATAAATAATTTAATATAGGTAGCTTTTTGGTTATTTAAGAGGGTTAAAAGTGGGTGCCCTTTGATAAAGTGAGGATTAATCGCCCAATGGAATACCTTTATGCCCGATTTGCCTTTGCTTAAACATTGAAAAAAAACAACCTTTTTTTCTAAATTTCTTGTGTTGGTTTGATGTCGTGTAGCGTTGGTTCAAGTAATCTCCATCACGACTCAAATATTTTCCTTCGGCATTCAGACTGAGTGAAAGTCCATGTCTGTTGCGTGGCCTGCAGCAATTACTCGGAATTTCTGTAGTGTTGTGGGCCTGCTGAGAAGACATATACTTTCGTCTACCCAGCAAATCAACTTACAGTGGTAGCCTACGGACAAATGCTTACTTCGACTTGAATCAATATACCTGCAAACCCAACGTACAGCATGCGTACCAGGGTGGTGTATCTTCGATGCTGTAGAGCAACTTGTCTGTTTTATCACTTTCGCTCGCATCATCGCTATCATCTGTATGTGCTTCTCCATAGGGATTTGCAGAAATCGCCCCTTCGTCCTGTGTTGTGTAGTACATAACATCAATGTAAAAAATTATCCATAATGTTATCAAGACACTCACACATTTTCATGCTGCAAATTTTTTTAACAAAACAGGTCTCATAAAAGGCATTTTATATTTTGTCTACATTTTTAGATTCGACAAAAAATACAATATTGTACTTCCATCAGGTGGCTCAAACTGTGCTGTGTGCACTTCCTATCATTTGTTATTTTTAGACTTTTGGCCATGCACTTATATGCACTCGTTATACAAAAACTAACGTCAGTTATAACGGAAGCACAGTTCATGCCCAGGTTTGATAAACGTAAGGTTCAAACAAAACCATAATGCGAAGACAAAATAGCACAAATGTATCGTCGTTTGTAAGCACAATAGAAAACCAAACCGTTTGACAAAAACGCTTTAACATTCGTTTACGTAGACTTACCGGTACAAACGTAGGGTTTTCCATTTCTGAAATTAAGACTTTTGTAAAGGCTTTTGTGCTTCACGTTAAAAATAATATAACTAACTTAACTTTGCAAAGAAATACCTTTCCAAAATGAACTTAACACCCTGATATTCAAAAAGACTTTAGTAAAAATCTAGTTTTGCGATTCGGTAGGGTATTAGTTCTACAATCCACTTTGAAGCAATAGAAATCCTTCAGTTTTGATGAAAGCGGTTGAACGAAGTGAGTTACTTAAACTATGTGGTAATACCAGAAAGATTGTTGTTAGCCAATCAGAGTAAAGTGACTTGTTGAGAAAATTTACACAAAACAGCACTTACAAGGAGTAGTTGTCTGCAACACTGCTTCTCAACTAATAAAGTTTTGTGAAATCGATTTTAGTTTTTGATCACTTTTTTGTCGCATCAAAAATGTCACAGGCGTTCATCATTACAAGCAGTACAAAAAGTATAGCAAACCCAACGCCACAAGTGCACTATAAGCCTAAACCCTAATAAGTGGTCTCTTTAATATTGTCGCACTAAGATTAATTTTACGCACTTTGTCGATTCTTGGCGAAATATCGACAGTAAAATGATCTTCTTACCGGTCATTGCTTTGTAATAATGTCATTGCTTAATAATAATAATGTTATGGTTTTGTTTATTGTCGCTCAACAGCAGCTAAGATCTTTTTTCGACAAGGCTCACTTTTGATTTTATATCAGGTTTACGATGTTATCACATTAATACTCGACTTATTCTCATTGCGTTATGCAAGAAAAAACATAATCGGTACCGTTTTTTAAAGTCATCGGTATAACCCAACCTGGAATCGATCTCAGATCTACCAGCGCTAAAGCCGAAGGCGAAACCACTCGGCCACTGAGCTGGTCGGTCATCATTTTTACAATCTTAATCATGACTGACAACTTATAGGCCTACCACTACGCCAATTCCAAACACAATGGAAGAATAAAATGTCGTATTTGCCTGTAGTTTGGATGTTCTGTCATCAGGTTCACACAGCCTACGTAAAGTTGCTGGCTGACTAAACTTCATTTGCAACAACTAATCGAGTGATTTTCAACTATATTTCGCCTTTGCAAAACCCTCTGCAAAATGCTACAACCCAAGCAGCAAATCAGTCTATTTTTACAAGGATTCAACGTCTGCAGACAGAGAATTATTGTTACAAAAGTTATAGAGCGGTTGTGGGCTTTTTAATCCTGTTTTTCAGAAAATGTACATAATACGTCTCAGCTTTTAGGCATTTGCGTGAATTACGACGTTGAATTAATGTGAAAAGATGGATTTTGCTTGCTGGGTATTGATGTGCCACACTGTCAACACACGTAGCACGAGCTAACTGACTGAAAAAAATAGTTGTGAAGTGGTTGTCGCCTTCGGCTCTAGTGCTAGTAGGTCTGAGATCAACCAGCATCTCTGGCCGAGTGGTTTCACCTTCACTTTGGTGCTGGTACATCTATAATCGGTTCCAGGTTGGGTCAAACCGAAAACTGCCGCCCGATCCCACAAGTTGTATCTTGCCCTTCAAAAAACAAAGAGTTTTTAAGGCAATTAGTTGCAGAATGACGTTTCATAAATGTTTGGCTACGTTTAGTTTCTATATCTTTGAACAAACTCTTCATTTCAACTATTGTACCCTTCTGCAGTTGCTTTTGCTCGCCTTAAGTTTTCTTTGTAGCTACGTCACTGACACGTAGCATCCATAGGCGTAACCAGGGGGGGGCGAAAGGGGCCATGGCCCCCCCAAATTTTCCAAGTTTAGATTCCAAAGTTGATTCCTTTGTTGAAAATATAATAAAATTTGTAGAAATTTATAACGTTTTCCAAGACATCTGGCTATTACCACCCCCAAGGACTTGTTTTAGACACACAGAAAGACACCAATAAATTTTGCAAATCGTAAATCGCGCAAAATTTACGCGATTTACGTTTCTTTTAACTAATTCGTAAAAGCAATTTCAGAATGGCTTACTCTGTTGGGTTTTTTGTAGTTATTGAGTTTTTGTGTAGCTGAGTTTTTGGTGTTCTCTAATTTTAGCCGCAGTTTTTGCCCGTTCGTGTGTAAGTTAACAAGTTTTTGCCCGTTCGTGTGTAAGTTTCTACCTTTAATAAGTTAATAGCTGTTTATCTGCTAATAAATTTCATGCAAATATTACCTTAAAAGTGTTTTCAGAAAGCGCTATTAATCCATTATTTGAGTGTAATTTTGCAAAAATTTTCCGGGGGAGCATGCCCCCGGACCCCCCTAGAATAGGCGTGCCTTCGGCACGCTCTAACTCCCACCAGCTTTATTGCTTTCCTTGCTCAACCCACCAGGATACACCACTGCACATCAGGTGGCGATGGCTCAAATTAAACACTTTGTCGTTCTCTTCAATTCATCAAATATTTGGCCCCCCCCAAAATTTTTTCCTGGCTACGCCACTGGTAGCATCTACTCTAAGTTTATTTCAGGCAATAAAACATTGATTTATTTTTGTGTGAATCAAACTATAAACTCTAATAAACAAAACAAAAACTTTTTTTCTTTCAGCAGTCGACAGATGATGTTGTGCAAGAGTGGAAATACATTTTACAGCATCACTAAATTTCATCTTGAACATCGTGTAAAAGCAGGGATTGGAAGTTTAAGCTTAGGCTATACGTTGAATGTAGCTGTTAACAGGTCTTGATTTAAAAGTGCCAGATGAAAACTTATAGCAAGAGAAACTGTACCAGACTTATGTTCGATATTTCATTAGTAAGCAATCAAGTTACGACCAGCCGATGTAAAGATACTTAGTTTTCACCACAAAATGCATATGCTGATAACCCAGGTATTGCTACATAGACCTATTCCCTGTCCAGCTTCACAGCGCTCAAAGTGCTTAAACTTTAAATTACTTTCAGCCTAAATCAAAAGTAAAACTTTGTCAAATGATGCTGTCACAAAGTGTGAAATTTTTATTAAAAATATTTTGGGTTTGGGAAGGATGCAATACATTTCGATTGAATGATTCACGTGGTCAAGTGGCGTTATAAAAGCATTCTGTCCTTATGAAATGAAAATCATTCTCCTTTAAATTTATAACTTAGTTACTGCAACAACTTTAGCTTGCGAATAGTAGCCTACTCTTCTCAGCTTTTTCTTACTTAGATTAGGCTCATCATCATTATGTTCCTTTCTCGCATTGAGGGTTGGATACAATGCGCCATTGTTCTCGACCATGAGCTGTTCGTACTGCATTTTCATAACTAAATTTTGTCCATTTAGTGATGTTTGATGTCCAAATCATTCTTGGTCTACCTTTGTTTCTTTTACCGTTTATCTTCCCTTTTATTAATGATCTTTGTAACGAGTTTTGCATTGTTGTGTGTCCAAAATACTTTAAATTTCTTCTTTTGACTATTTGTAAGATAATTTTGCTTGAATTAAATTTGGATAATACTCCATCGTTAGTGATCTTTTGTTTCCATGAAATTTTTATCATTTGCCTGTATGACCAGAGCTCGAAGGCATCGATCCGTTTTTCCATTTTTTGTGGCACTGTCCAAGTTTCAGAGTTGTATAAAAGGGTTGACCAGACATAGCATTTTAATATCCTTTGACGATTTGATAAATTTAAACTTTGATTGATTAAAAAAAAATTGTCCTTTTTTCAAATATACAGTATAGTTCTTGCAATTTCTATCCGTCTTAGAATTTCATGTTCAGACCTCCCATCTTCAGTTATTAAATGGCCAAGATAAGAAAAAGATTTCACTTTTTGTATATTTTCATTGTCAATTATAAGGCTACAGCTTCCTTTAATTTATAGATTAGGCTACAGCTTCCTTTAATAAAGCTTTGGTAGAGAGTTTGCTTTGTTGAACCATAGAGAAATAAAACGGAGTAACCTTAGCGGGTTTAACATACTTTTTTTACACACAAAAATATAACATAATGCCTGTAGTTTACAACACCTCATGTGATCTGTTTTCCACCGCATAATTTACTCGTAATCATTCCTGTATCATTTGTTCAGTTTGTGCTTTTCAATCCAGAGTGTCGTTACAGTTGTACTAGTGCAAAGTCAAATTTATCTTACGATTTTTCATTATATGTATATTTCAGATTTAATTTCTGATGAGGACACACGTACGTGTTGAAAACGTTTGAGTTTATTTTAATTGTGTTATGTTTTTATGTGTAAAAAAAAGTATGTTAAACCCGCTAAGATTACGCTGTTTTATTTTTCTATCTTCCTTTAATTTCATTAAATTCATCAGTACATATTTTTTAGGGCCGTGATCCACGCAATGCAAAGCAGTCACAAATTTAAAACTGCTGGTTGTAGGGAACTTTAGCATTGACTCAGCTTCCGATCTAGCTCTTGTTCGTTCCAAGTTGATGCATTTAAGTAACGTCTTTAAATCTTCAATTGCAAAAGGTAATTTTAAGCATTGGGTTTGACTGCGCCATGCCTTGATTACCTTCTCGAAGTAATTTTTTTTGCAAAGATAACAGGACACCTTTTTATTTTTCAGAATTTTTCCTCTGACTGGGCTATAACTTTAAAAATGCCACAAGCTTACAATTGATCAATTACTTCAAAAATGATATGACATCTGAACAATACTGGAGGCAACACTGTGAACTCTATTTAGATTCAACATCCATAACTAAAGAATAAACAGAAAGGGTTTACTTTCTTTCATCGTGCTTGTACTGACAACTTTAACTTTCCCAAATAAGCTATGTTAGATACAACATAATATGCCTGGCCAACGCAGATTTTGAAGTTAAGTTTCTGTTGTCAAGCAGAAATAGTTCAAGCTTAGCCAAAGCAGTTTTCATGTTGAAACTATTATTGTAATCGAAGCCGTTCAGTGATACAGAAAAATCTACCTCAGTACGAAAATGATTGTTCTTGACAAGAAGTATCTTGAGTGACATCTACAATGATTGAGAAATGGTACTTGAAACTACGTTCTTCATTCAAGACCTTGTTTATTATTGAGTTGGCACATTTTTATTTTCGTAGTAAAAATGGGCCCCCTCAAAAATAAAAAAATAAAAAACTAGTCGTTTTTCCTATACAATGTTTTGCTAGGGGGGGAATTTTTCCGACTTCCTCCCCTTTTCGGATTCCCTGCTCATTATAGAAGAGCGAGCATTGTGTTTCGCTAACCAATTTAATGCAGGTCAATTGAGGCGATATTTGCATTACTCAAAGCCTATGATCAGTAGCGTAGCCAGGGGGGGGGAGGTTCAACCCCCCATTGGCACGAATGTGACGTCACGATATTGAAAATGATGCTTTCAGTCTCTTTATGTCTCTAAAACAAAGTTTGCCTAATTTTAAACAAAACTGCATTAAAAGAGCGAGTTTTGCCAATACCAAACATTTAAATATCTCAGCCAGGAATTACCAACAAGAAAACACAGAGACTTATAGCTTTATTCCCGAAAAATGCTGAAAAAAACATGATCTTATACTTTTTGCTATGCTACCGGACAACACCATTTTACAGCAATATTCATACCCACATTTTTGTTGAAAATGCTCTCAGAATGCACCAAATTCAAAGTAATTTTTCAAAATTTCTGATTGAGGCCCCCCAGACCCCCCGCCGCTGGGTGTCGTCTTAGGCGAAAACTCCGTCGGAACCCCCACACCCCCAACTTTCAAAATTCCTGGCTACGCAACTGCCTATGATTGTGAATTTTCATTCTTGTGTTCATAAATTTCCACATAGACTATTATAGTTCATCATTTTAGTGCAAGTTTTTTGTGCCGTAATATTCTATTTATAAGCATTTCAACTATAAAAACTTTAACATTTAATTGTTTTTTTTCTGTTGTATTTCCAGACGTTTAATATAAAATAAACAATAATAATTGTAGCGATAGCCAACCAAGTGAGAAAACCATTTACCTCTTGTTACTTACTGATTCAGTGTATAAAATCAACGCAATATATAGTAAGAAAGAAACGCAAAACAATCAACTAAGGAACGTGGTACAGAACGCTCAATTGATTACACGCGCAGTGCGGTGGTAATCAATTCCAACGTCTGTACCAGAAAACGCTGAACTGTGATTATGTAGTGACGCTGGTCACGAGTTACTGTACATATATTCAACGTAAATAAAATGACGACTATAACACCTCCCCCGATAATTTTTATACACCAAGAAAAATATGAACAAGACACCGAATTAAACAATAAAACTCAAAGTCCGAAACGAGCCGGAGGTCTGCGGCGACGGCTCGACCTTCGTGGGTTGTGTGGCCCGAATTCCGGTACAGTCGGTGTGTCGTCCGAATTCGTTCGGGCTGAGGTGGAGACAGCGGAAGAGTCGATTGTTGGTGCAGGAGTATCTCCCGGCTCCTGGTCCTCCGATGATGCATAGCGAGGTTGCAGTTGGTCCATATGGCGCCTCCACGTCGGACCATGTGGCAGCAGACGTACCAGGAAGATTCGGCTACCCTGTCGCTTGATCACCTCGGCTGGAACCCAACGAGGATCCTGGCTCCGTCGTGGAGTGAATGATAGCGCGTAACAGGGATCTCCCGGTTTGAAATGTCGTTTGGTACCTTCGGAGGCGTCGGTGTTGTGAGGGTTTTGTCGGGGTACCACTTGAGACGGTGTAGGGAGAAGCGTGTCGATCTTGGTTCGAATCTGACGATTGTTGAGTAATTGGCTTGGAGAGTAGCCACTCGGAGTGGGCGTGCGTCGATATTGCTGTAGGAATTCCAAGACGGCCTGCTTCGGGGGTAGGGAAGATTTGCGAAGTGCTTGCTTGAACGTACGTACGAGGCGCTCCGCCGCTCCATTGGTTTCCGGATGGTAAGGTGCACCCGTGATGTGTACCATACCCCTCTCCTTACAGAAAGTTTGAAATTCTGTGGATTTAAAAGTAGTAGCATTATCGGTTACTACAGTATGGGGATAGCCGAAATGAGCAAAATCTTCTTCTAGCAGGTTGATAGTAGCTGTTGAAGATAAGGAAGTAGTAGCATGAATACAAGGGTATTTAGAAAAAGCATCAATGCTGAGTAACCAATGGTAACCCATGAATTCTACCGCATGATCTATGTGCAAGCGACTCCACGGTGCTTCTGGAACCGTCCATGATTGGACCTGGGTTTTAGATTGCGGTTGATATTCGCCACAGGTACTGCACTTGACAAAGTTCCGCTATGTCTCGGTCAATGTTTGGCCAGTAGACGGACGTTCTTGCCAACTGCTTCATTCTCTCAATGCCGAAATGTCCTTCATGAAGCAACTGAAGGACGGAAGGACGAAGTTTGGACGGGATGACCACTCTGGAACCGTAAAGTAGACATCCGTAACAAGTAGAAAGAGAGTCTGCGTACTTACGGAACGGTTCGACCGGGTCTTGTGGAGAAGACTTGGCCGGCCATCCTTCATGAATGAAACGCATTACCGTGGAAATGATAGGATCTTTAGAAGATTCTTTACGTAGTGATGCAGCATTTGGGGTCTGGACCTGCAAATCCAAAGCATCGATAGCGCAGACGATATCAATGTCATCCGCACTTTCCTCTTCATCGAAGACTTTATCCCCTCCTGCTGGTAAGCGACTCAAAGCATCAGCGTTTTGATGTTCCTTCGTCTTCCTGTACTCAATAGTGTATGTAAATTGCGACAAAAAGAGTGCCCAACGAGCCAAACGATTTGCTGCCAAAGAAGGTGTCGATTTAGTCGGGCCAAAATGACTAAGCAATGGTTTATGATCTGTGACCAAAATGAATGATCTACCAAAAAGATATTGATAGAATTTCTTTAGCGCAAAAATTATCGACAAAGCCTCTTTCTGAATTTGACTATAGTTTCTCTGAGAGGCTGTTAATACTTTTGAAACGTTTGCTATAGGCCGTTCTGTGCCATCTGGGTAACGGTGAAACAAAGTAGCACCAATGCCCACACTAGAAGCATCACATGCGATACCTACCGGAAGTGACGCATTGAAATGTGTAAGAACCTCATCAGTAGATAGATGATGCTTCAGCTGAGCAAAAGAGTTTTCCTCTTGTTTTCCCCATCTCCAAGGAATGTCCTTTTTCTTGAGATGGTATAGTGGTTCTGCTACAGTAGAAGCGTTCAACGGTAGAAACTTCGAATAAAATTGTAAGGAACCTAAAAACGAACGAAGAGAAGATACGTCAGTGGGGGCAGACATCTCCAGTACGGCGTTTACCTTGGGACCTTTGGAGATGCCCTGCCTGGACAAAATGTGTCCGAGATACTCTACCTGAGGTTGTGCAAACTTACACTTGTCTTTCCTACACCTCAGGCCTTTTGAGTGAAGTCGATCGAGGAGCCGTCTAAGATTCTGGAGATGCTCCTCAGCAGTAGTGCCACTGACAAGAATGTCGTCTAGGTAGACTGCAACCCCTGGAAGGTCGGCTGTAAGGTCGTCCATGATCTTCTGAAAATAACCTGGAGCAGAAGATATGCCAAAAGGTAAAACATTTTGTAAAAGTACGCCACGGTGAGTGCTTAATGCAAGTCGTTTTCGACTGTCAGGACCAAGTCGAATCTGATTGTAGGCATCAGCCAAGTCTATCTTGCTGAAACCGTACCCACCACCCAACTTTTGCATTAAGTCTTCTGGTAAGGGTAACGGGTGACGATGGGTCTCCAGGGAAGGGTTCACCGTGACTGAATAATCGCCACATATGCGTAACTTGGCCTTCGCTTCTGAAGAATTTGAACGCTTACGAACTGGAACAACCGGTGTGCCCCAATCGCAAAACTGAACTGGTGTCCATACACCACGTGCAATGCCCGAATCATAGGCTTGTGCTAAGTCCTCCTTTAGCGCGAAAGGTACAGGCCTAGGTTTGAGAAAAACAGGTTTAGCATCAGACTTAAAATCTATGTCTAGTTCATAATCTCGTAAGCACCCGAGTTCAGGCTTAAAAACATCTTTGAACTCGTCACATAAGAGGGAGCATGCTTTCTCCAGACTCTTATCAGGCTTGTCGTATGACTGGATGCTCTGTAAAGTAGAACAGTTAGACAGAAGGAATTTATCGATAGAAATTCCTAAAGACGAGATTGCATCACAACCTAGCAAGTTTAGTCCTTTGACTGTCGTGACTACAAAAGAAATATTATCTGACCTTCCCGTAGAAGGACAAGTTACCTGGGCCGTGAAAGAACCCGTGATTGGTACTAGATGCTTGGTAGCAGATTGGAACTGCGACACTGGTGCTTGCAATTGAGGTGCGCCTACCCGAGTCCAGACGTCGCTGGAAAGGAAATTTCCATTTGTAGCAGTGTCCAGTTCTAAGTGTGTGGTTACCGAATTAATGGAGATCGGTACTTCCAATTTTGAATTTCGAGGTTTTCTGCAAGAACTAGAAAGCATGTTAATTTCCTCGATACAAATTACCTTAGAAGGTTTGAACTGTCTAGCTTTCTTTCGACAAACACTCTGTAAGTGTCCCGTAATATTGCAGAAATGGCAAGTGGCTTTCTTAAACCTACAGTCATTGGCGTTGTGGTTGGAATTACCACAGCGATAGCATTCTTTATTTTTAGAAGAAAAGAAAGTACCTGTAAGTTGCCTAGTTTTTTGGAGGTTTACTGATGGTCCTTACTTTCGCAACTGGTGCTGGTGGAGTGCCGTAAACAGTTTCTTTGGCCACCTTGGCTGCCTCTTCGGTTTCTGATGCAACCTCCACCGCACGTTTGAAAGTAAGTTCATCAGCTCTGATTTTGAATAACGCCTTAAGCACCGCCTCGTTACCTATTGAACAAATAAAACGAGTACGTAAAGCTTCGTCCAATGGATTTGAAATGGACGAGAGGTCACAGGTGGCAGCTGCCTGGCGTATGTGGATGGCTAGTTCTTGAGCTGTTTCACCGGGCTTGCGCTTCATTTCGCTCCAGAAACGGAATCGCTCCCTCACGATGAAGCGTTTTGGGTCGAATTGTTGAGCCATGTAATTTGTAATTTCCGTCATGGTGAGATCGTTGACTTCTTTTGGGTTTGTTTCCTGCGCAGCCAAATTTGTTAACATTTTGTAGATTGTAGGTGATTGATTGGTGAGAAAAACCTGCGGCATTTTGTCTTGTGCGACTGAATGTGCTGCTACAAAGGTGTTAAACCTCTTCCAATAGTCTGCCCACAGTTCAGTGGTGGCATCGAACGTTACGAACTTAGGTAAAGATACCTGTTGTTGTATTGTTGTTGGTTGTGGTCTTGAAGTTTGGGCTCGTATTTCTCGTAGTTGTTCAAGGTGGCGCTTTTCTTGGTTGGCAATTTGATCTTGATGACGTTGTTCTTGTTCTTGGTGACGTTGTACTTGTTCTTGGTGACGTTGTACTTGTTCTTGGTGACGTTCTTCTTGTCTGGCAATTTGCTCCTTCGTCTGGCGTTCTTGGTTGGCAATTTGTTGTTGCAGGACTTCGATCAGCTTCTCCATGTTTCTAAAATCCTGTAGAAATTCTGTAAAGATCCTGCCGACGACGCCAGTTAAATGTCTGTTGTATTTCCAGACGTTTAATATAAAATAAACAATAATAATTGTAGCGATAGCCAACCAAGTGAGAAAACCATTTACCTCTTGTTACTTACTGATTCAGTGTATAAAATCAACGCAATATATAGTAAGAAAGAAACGCAAAACAATCAACTAAGGAACGTGGTACAGAACGCTCAATTGATTACACGCGCAGTGCGGTGGTAATCAATTCCAACGTCTGTACCAGAAAACGCTGAACTGTGATTATGTAGTGACGCTGGTCACGAGTTACATATATTCAACGTAAATAAAATGACGACTATAACATTTTCTTTGACAGTTCAACATTTTTGCAACACAACGATGTAATAATTCAAAGTTGAGCACATACTCAAAGATGCAACTAAAATAAAAAATAGGGAGGAATCTACTTCCAAAAGCAAACTAAATCCTTTTATTTGCTGATATGTTTAGTTCAGGCCCGTAACTAGCTTGGAGCAGCAGGGGGGGCAAAAATTATTCTAGAGGGGGCCCAACTTTTACCTTCCGTATCATGTACGAAAACGACGTTTGTACACAATGTGGGTATATTTACGCAAGAACATTAATCGTGGGCCTAATACAACGTTTACATTAGACTAGTTTATCATAAAAACAGTCAGTGGCGTAGCCATGAATTTTGAAAGGGGGTGGGGGTTGACGGCCGACGGGCAAAGACCGACGGCGTCTTCGCCAAAGGCGACACCCAGCAGCGAGGGGTCTGGGGGGGCTCCCCTAGAAAATTTTGAAAAATTACTTTGAATTTGGTGCATTCTGAAAGCATTTTCAACAAACATGTGGGTATAAATATTCCTGTAAAATGGTGCTGTCCGGTGGCATAGCAAAAGGATAAGATCATGTTTTCTAGGGCATTTTTCGGTAATAAAGCTAAGTCTCTATGTTTTCTTGTTGCTAATTCCTGGCTGAGATATTTGAATGTTTGGTATTGGCAAAACTCGCTCTTTTAATGCAGTTTCGTTTAAAATTAGGCAAACTTTGTTTTAGAGACAACATTCTACCACACCCTTAAACACACAATGTTTACAATTAAATAACACAAGAAAATTGAGTATAAAACTGAAAAGTCAGCGAACAGAGCTAATTAACATAATTTTTTCCAGGGGGTGCCAACATTTTTGCAGGGGGGGCTTCGCCCCCCCTGCGCCCCCCCTAGTTACGGGCCTGGTTTAGTTATACACTATACAGTGTTAGCAATACGACATTTATACTAACAGAATGACTAATCTTCTTTCGCTAAAGGCGTACATGTTTGCCTGGCAGAAAGATCCAGTTCTACTACTCTCTGCTAGAAATAATCATACGCTACCGAACGTTGCTGGGGGGTTTAATAAGATGCGCAACGGATTAATACAAAATCAGAAAAATGAAGTTTCTTTAGAAATTTTGCTGCACTTGCTTTTTCGAATTAGAAATTCAACGGAAAACATTTTAATGCAGAGATTATTTTTGCACTTTAGAACGAGACCTGTGTTACACTGAATTTGTTAATATGTGTTGTAAGCCTAACCTACCTACCTTGTCTGTCGCATCTAGTAGAATAGATAATGCAAAAAAAAGAAGCGTGCAAAGTTTACAGATTTACAAACTAGTTGATTACTTGCAATCATGGTTGGACAGGTTCATGTGATAAACTAACTAGAGAAAAGTTAAGGTTTGATGAATAGTTTGGCCTAGGCTACAGCTTGATTTGCTTATGCTCACCACTCAACCATTTTCAAAAGCACAAAAACAAGAGCAAACTCTTGTTTGTGTTTAAAGCATGCCTGGTTTGAAGTCATCCATAACAAATCCTCCAAAACCAGCTCAAAGAGCTTGGCCTTGAAGTACTTGGCATTCTTTATGCAACTTGACTGCTTTAAGAAATTTAAAGCACTTACGAAATTGCAGGGTCAAATACTAATTTGCACGCTTCACAAAACTAAGTCAATGCCTGTGGTGTATTATTTCTGGCAGACCTGGGTTACATCAATTTCTCAAGTCTGTTTACACCAGATGCTTTGCAAGTGTTATCAACTATGGCTTCTCTTTTCAAAGTAGTGAAATAATGTTGAATAACAAATTTGGTAAAAAGTAAAATATACTGGCACTGAAAAACCTAGCCATTGTTGTAGAACGACAAAACTCACAAACACTTGTTTACCTCGCGGACCTACCTAACAGTCATGCCTTGTCCACCACTTCAACTATAGCCTGCTCTAGCAACTGTTGAAAAACTGGCTGCTATAAAAATAATGGAGTTTTACGTGGAACTTTTCAAAAAGGTTTAGTTTTGGTAAAAATTATATTACTAGTAGGCTGTAGAGTAGAGGTGATTTATATGTTGGGGGTTCGTTTTGGCAGATATTGATTACGTCAACTACGCTACCTGCGTAGCTGGTTTTTTGAATTTTCTCGGACAATCAAAAGCTTGGTTTTGACTGAAGCTTTTTTATTGTGATAGTCAGATATCCAAAACAAGCTTAACTAACAGTTTGTCAAAACTTTATTTTGCATTTTATATAAACTGAAGTAGTTTGCCACTGGACTGTTCTACTCTTAGCTAACTTTACTTGTAGAAAATAAATTTTATCATGAATAATGGGCTACTACAGTACGTTTGTGTACGGTATGTCGTTTAGAAAGACGTTGCTTTTTTGCCTTAGGCCACAACCAGAGATAGCGATCAGAATCAGCAACATAGTGTTTAAGTTTACCAGAGTCAATTAGATTATTCATTCAGACTCTGAGTCATTGAATAAGTAATCGTAATCGAATGCATTTCCAAAGAAATTTATTATTATTAAACGTTTATTTCAAACCTTGTAAAAGTTGCGATCTATATGAAGCGAAAAAAAAGCAATGCAACTAATTCATTGGCATGCAACATGCAATCTATAAAACAGTGGTTCCCAAACTTATTTGAGCGAGACCCAAATGTGAGTTTGTGACCATCTCGCAACTCAACAAGACCAGGCCCGTAATTGGCGGGGGAGCTTGGGGGGGGCAATGCCCCCCAAGCATAAAGTAAGAGATTCTATTCTGCAATCATTTTGGCTGAAATTACCCATGTTTTGGCTGGAATTATCCCAATCATTCGAAATTACTGCTATCTAGCACCTTGTGACTTTATAACATATGCCGTGCCTTTGCCCGAAAAACCGCAAATTAGACTCATTGCAACTACAAATGTTATGTGCATAGCTTGTTATTTCGCAACAGCTTTTGAACCCCCCCCCCCCCCCCCCCAAGCTAAAATGTATAATTACGGGCCTGAACAAGACACAGACAACATGTAGCGTGCAGACAATTTCAGTACTCCACCATTTTTTGTAATTTTTGGTTGCTATACACTATGCAGTATACAAAACATCGACAACCTAACTCAGTGCTTCTCAACCTTTATTTGTGGCGACCCAAATATTAAGGTTAAATTAATAGCGAAGATTTGGCGACCCTATTTCCAAAACTACTTTTCGCACAACGTTTTGTAAGCATGAAAAAATGAGCCACACTCATATATAACACGATTAAACATAACAACAAAATGTCGAATTTAATTAATGTGAGCCTTGACTTCGTATTGTTTCAACAACTTTGTCAAAATTTGGAGCTATCTTGCTCAATGCTCAGTGCCAATCTCATGTAATCTTCAGGCTGAAGACAATTTCTCTCCATTGTTTTGATGAGCGGAGAAAACCGCAGAAAGCGCAGAAAACCCGCTCTCACACAGGCAGGTATAACAAATGGCCGGAGAGCTTTTACTGCGTGCGAGCCAACAACAGTCTTTTCATTCTTGATTTTTGTCCAAAATTGATCAAGGGTGCCTTTCTTAAAACAGTTCATAAATACACTGTCGCACTGAATGTCAATAAACTCCTCTTGAAACCCAAAAATGCTTTTGTAGTTTTCAGGCAGAGTATCAAGATCAATAGCAAATGGAATGCGCATCCATTCCAAATCCTTTGCAATTTTAGGGATAATCAAATTTTCGTATCAATGAACCCAAATCCCTTTCTATGACAAGCTGGACATCGTCAAAGCCTTAACTCCGTATGTTCCAGTAACTAATTCAAAACAGTAAATGATGCTATTTCCTGGGACACGATCTTTATGTTTGGTGTGGTTTTTGAAGCAATTAATTGTTACAATTCCCTAATGTAGTGTGTAGGCTGTTGTGTACACTTCATCCAAAATGAGTGTGGCAAAATCGTCTAGTGAAACCTGCGGCTTAGTTTGAATAGTGGAAATTACGAAAACTAAAGTAGTGGTTGGCAGTTTTAACTTTGCTCAAGAGACATTATCTTTTATTACCGGTACCACATCTTACTGCGACCCAGCCAAATGAAACGGCGACCCAATTTTGGGTCGCGACCCAGGAGTTGAGAAGCACTGACCTAACTGATTTTGTTTAGTTAGCATAGGCTATTATGTAATGGTTTGGTTGTCTCTTAAGTGAAGGATCCTTTATAACTTTTCCTCCTCGATAACATCGAGGAACCAGAAAAGAGGTCAAGAGACATCACCATCCATTTCATCACTAATGGTAACCGGTTGTAGGGTGGTCTACTATAGCTCGACTTGCTGAGAGGCTTGTCAGGAGTGTTCAAACTTTTTGGACAAAGGGCTATATGCAGTTACGAATGATTGCGCGGGCCGTTTGAGTGTTTACTGCTAATTTTTAGTCTTAGAAATGGCCGTCTTATACAGTAATTTCCAATCAAAACCTTCACACCAAAATTCTAATCTTAGAAATGTGTGTTATCCTCTTTTACAATTATTATAAGAACAATAGATATAGGCTATCAAGATATAGGCCTAGTATAAAGTCAACATAGTTTTTACTACACATTGACATTAAATGCGAAGATTGGAAGTGTTTTTCTCGAATAAGAGCAATATTCGGTAAAATGGACAATGTAGCAATGCTATGCAAGTTTTCCTTATGACTGTCAAAAATTAGTGATCTCACAAGCGATTTGACAATGGCATGGCTCATCCGGGAAAAAAACTTGCTCGCACTGGTAAGAGCTGCCGAATCAGGAGGTCACGAAAATTGCCAATCTGTGAATTATCTGATATTTTTCTCTAGAGGCAATTATTTTCAAACGATGATGAACTGTTTTATTTTGATCAACAGCGCATGAGGACAAAATGATTGACATGGCGAGAAAACACAATACACATAGCCAGGTCAGAGACTTTAGAGAGCTGGTCTGCCACGCCCGCGGCGGCTAGGAGTGGCGTAATTTTGGGGTGGCGATAAAAGGTAGCCCACCAGCTTAGGTCGCGGGGACCAGGCTGGGGAGTCTAGGTACTTGTGGAAGGAAAGTGTGGGTCGAAAATTTTCTATGAAATTTTCTATGAAAACTGATTGACTGACTCTTGAAGAACGAGTATGATTTTGCTGAAAGGATGTGACGTCACAATGTGGAAAATTTGATGCGTAACAATGTGCAGTGTGATGCAATAAAATTAACTTGAACAGTTGTGCACCCATGCACTAGGGAGTAATAGACAAAGAAAGCAAACAATAAATGCCAATATCTCGGAATGTAAGTTTTCCATAAATTATGTAGGCGATTGAGCTGAATATGTGGTTAGTGCATCCGCCTATAATCGGTAGGCATGGGTTCGATACCCTGTCCGGTCATACCAAAGAGTTTTTAAAAATAGTAGGCTACTCAATCTAATTTCTGCTTGGCACTGAGCAACAGAATAGATCTGGTAATAATGTACTCAGTTGCGCTTCTGTACAGTCTGCTTTGTAAAGCGCAGAGGAGCAACAGGTTTTGCGATGGACACAGCGCTATATAAAAACAAGCATTATCATAAGTATTACATAAGCCCTTTCGGAAAATACCGCGAGGGCCACTCAGAACCTTCTCGCGGGCCACGGATGGATACCTCCGGGCTATGTAAAAGCGTTGGATTCATTGCTGAGTCAAACCGGCTTCTACTTTGTGCCGTTTCTTGGTAGGGGAGATCGGTGACCAGTGAGACGCTTTACCAGTGGGTCAATACCGTTTTCTTGAACCGTATTGAACGCAAATGACTGAAGTTTTGCTTGTGGAACCGAATTGCTAGTCAACGTCGTTTGACGTAGTTTGATGACAATTTTTTGTAGTTCAAGCATGCTATCAAAATGAGCTTTTTTTCACTTGTTGAAGTGAACCACTATACATGAGTGGTCAAATTTCTTTCGTGCTTTTGATTAAACAATGACTTAGTAGGAAACAATCTTCAGGTTGAGTTAATCCTTATAACTTGTACTTCCATTAAGCAAAAATTGCAAAGTTAATTATTTTCAAGTTTTGGACTGAGAGGCAAAAATATTTCAAAATGGAGTTCAGGCACCAGTGGACATTTTTGTTCAAGAGCCTCTGGGACAGTAGAAACTAGAAACTATACATATACAACACAATATGAAGGTGTTGACAAATCCTTTTTTTCAAACAAATCATGGGTCATTTAAACAACTCTATTGTGTTTTTATATTGTTTTTATATTCTTTGTTTTGTAAGTTTAAGATTTTTGTTGAGTCAATCCATTAGACAGTGGCGTATCCTGGTTGGTTGAGCAAGGGAAGCAATAAAACTCGTGGGGAATCAGAGCGTGCCGAAGGCACGTGTTTTCTAGGGGGGTCCGGGGGCATGCCCCCTCGGAAATTTTTTTGCAAAATTACACTCAAATAATGGATTATAGTGCTTTCTGGAAACACTTTTAGGGTAATATTTGTATAAAATTTATAAGCAGATAAACAGCTATTAACTTATTAAAGGTCGCTCTTACACACGAACGGGCAAAAAATGCGGCTAAAATTGGAAAGCACCAAAAATTCAGCTACAGCTACCTACTGATAGTAGCTTAAGCCAGAATTCACTTCAGTCAAGTTTAGCCTAGACCTCACATATCCGGTCTTATGCCAAAGTCTATCCAGCCAGGATAGCAGTGTAAAGCCAACATTTGGCTCAAACTTTTGGTTACTTTTGCTTTACTTGATATTATAACCATAACAGCGCTTTAAATTTTTTCATTTTTAGCCCACGGGCGCAATATCCAACAGAGCAGAGTTGCCAGACTATGATAAAGTCCAAAAACTAAAATAATACAAAAAAAGGCCAAAAAAAAGGAAAATAAATTAGACAAAAAGGCCAAATGGATATATTTACTTGTTTCTATCAAAAATAATAAAATGTACATACATTTTATGACTTGTAGCGGATTTCAAGAAATTTTATCAAAAATAATTCTGCAAGTATAGCACGAAAAATAGCAAGTATAAAAGGACTGTAGTGGATGAGTTTTAATCCGCCACATTACGAGTATTAAACAAGTATAGAACATATATTGAACAATTGTGAACATGGTTTTATGTGGTAAGGTTACAATATTTGAGAAATATTGATTATTATGCATTTTAAAGAATTAATTTAAAAAAAGCCTAATTTGTGGAATTTGGCCAATCTGGTAACCCTGCGACGGGGAAGCGATTGAAAAATTGCTTCCGTGGATTAGTTAAAAGAAAGGTAACTCGCGCAAACTTTGCTCTGCTTTTTTTCCTTAGTCTCTCACTTCTTTCTTAGTATAGCAAAAACGAGAGCAAGGGAAGCGATACGAATCTTAGCTTCCGTACGCTTCCAACTTTTTTAAAATTAAAACCGAGCTGAAATTATACGGGGACATGAGTTAGAAACCGTTCTAATTTGTATTCAGGTAAAGAAATTACGAAACCGTTTTACTAAAAAACATAATTTTCTCTTTTTTCAATTTTGACAGGGGAAGCAATGCTTCCCTTGCTTCCATTGAGGATACGCCCCTGCCATTAGAACTATTTATTTCCACACTTTTTTGATGCAAAGTGGCGCAACAATTCCTTGTAATACACAAATGAATGCATGAAAGCAATGTAAAATCTCTGTTTTTTTGTTTGCAACTAGTTTCTTGTACTAAACGCAATTTTAGTGTCTCACTGTTTCGTCAGGTAAGGAAGCAGTGGGACACTTAAGTACGGCATTTATAACTTAAAAATAAACACCAAATTTTTTTTGTTGAAACGTTTTGAAGATATGAGCAAAAGGTGGAACTTATCAAAAATGTGTTTAGTACACATTGTTAGTAAATGATTTGTGTTATTAAAGAAAAAGATATTTTTGTCCCACTGCTCCTTGATCTCTCTTACTGAAAAATACGCTCTTTTTTTACATGCTCCCGGTGCTTCGTCTGCACATGTCTATTTGACTAATTGCGCAAGAAAAAACACACACATAAGTGACTCAAAATTACCTGAGGACATTTAGCAGATGAGGCGCCTGCAGTAATGAGGCCTGTGGCAATGCTAACCCTAACCCTTGTGTGCCGCAGGCGCCTTTTATCAGTTAAATGTCTTCACGTAATTTTGCTTCATTTATGTGTGTTTTCTCCTTACGCAGTTAAGCGTCATGTGATTTCGCCTATCCTCTGCCTTGCAGTTTCATTCTTAAGCGTTTCTTTTTTCGATATTTGTGTATGTAGATCAGATCTGTAATTTCAATTTATATAGATCATCAGTCAGTTGGTTACTTGAAAAGGGCTAACATGAACATGGCTTAAAATATTGTAATTTTTAGTTTATTTTCATGTTATTGTATTATGTTAAATGCCGTCTGGTTGTTAGGTTTTGTTTGTCTGGTCTAGGCTATGGCTCCATACGCATGCAATACAATACGATTGAAGTAAGATATTCTTGACCAGTTGAGAACACCTAGAAAATCTAGCTTTTAATTTATTCTCAAAGCAATAAAAGAAACGAACTTGTCTAGATGCCAAGGTTAGTTTACCTATACACTAAAACTAATGTTGTTTTTACTCTCCCAAAACCATTAAAAGTTTGTTTCGCTACTGTTGGCTCATTAAACAAATTGTTATCCAAACAGAAATGCATTAGAATTTTTTACTCATAGATCATAGGCGTAGGGGATAGTTAGTTTTTGGGGATGTGAAAATATTCTTGCCCAAAATTTTTTGCGACAAAGCATAGACCACTTAATTAAAAATTCTAAACTGCTCCCAATAGTCTGGTAAATAGGCTACTGAAAATGTAATTTGTCAACTACCAGTATCGCTCGAATAATGCGAAAGTACCATAACAATATAAAAAACTCCATATACAGAAACATCATTTTACATCAATAAGATAATAATAGACCTACATGTACTTCAAAATATAAATTGTAATAGTGATTTAAAATCTCAACAAGTTAAAAGTTTATTTGACATTTGCATAGCCATTATTTACGCAAAAATCAAAAATAAGTTAAATCTTTATAAAATTTTGAAACATGCTGAAAGTTCTTGCCCAAAGTTTTATTAAAATTTCCCAAGTTTTCGACTAATTTAAAAGTTTGGGAGTGCGGCACCCCCTGAACCTCTGGATCCTACGCCTATGTCATGGATAGTTTGAACCACAGCGACACGGCTAATTGCCTCCCTACACATCATGAAAAGAAAGCGTTTGCATCACCATCACCACTTCCACTTCCTGACTTGCTTAAAAAGCTTGCCAACTAACTCACCAACTAAACTCTGTTTCTGTTGCAGTTTGTTCATAAAACGAAGTAAAGTAGGCCTAGTCTGGAGGTTTGAAAGTAATGGTGATAGAGTTTCCAAAGTTCCATTTACCATCACAATAGACCTACAGTATATCTCGCTAACCCAATTTTTTTTTAATCTGTTGTTATTTATCGAAAGGAATCTTCCGCAAACATCTTATTCCTACGTCATTGTCGGATTTATCTCGGAGAACATCCGGTGAGACGACAAACCTTGCAGCCAAAATTTTGCTATTTTTTCGAGTTGGCTTCTCTAGATCTTCCCTGGCCATTAAAGCAGGTTCTCCTTGCGCAGGGTTTACCTGCTGTACGGTCTTGCCACACAGACAGAGACTGAAGTAGGCTATCCCCTTCAACATGTATTTTAGCCTGGGCAGTAGCGGATCTAAAAACAAATTGAAAGACATTAAATTTTGAACACAACAATAATGTGCAAGAAAATAAGCAATGTAAACTTTGGGGTGTTAAAAACCAAACCTTTATTTTGGTCATTTAGTGAGTAGGGGAGAGTGGGGCTAGTCGGAAAGATTTTTTTTTAAAGTGAAATTTAAAACAATTGGTGCATAACCTGACAACGTGAAGTGGCTTAAGTTATCATCTATGGTGTCCTCTATCATACAACCAAAAATAAGTATTGAGTCAATTCAGCTTTTAATGAAAATTTAAAATAAACAAACATACAATTGATTTTTCAACTAACTCCATGCCTGGGGTTAGTTGAAAAACGTCAGTTTAATGCCCACTAATAAACTGGATACTCTTTTTTTATTCAACAAACATTTAGGCTACATGGGGTTGTAAGCAAATATGTTTACCTGCTATAAAATCAAATGCAATGAATTCTACATCTAATCATCGTAAAACCATTTTTTAATAAACGCATTGTTAAAACTTGTGATGCCGTATATATAACACTTTCCAAGTTATTCAAATTAAAATTTAACAATGTATGTCTGCTTAAAACAAATACATTGGAGCTTATACTACTTATTATCATACCACGACGATATACTCGTATCGTACTAGGCTACATAGTTATACCGTTATCAAACCATTTTCCAACTAACCCCACCCACTATTTTCCAACTAACCCCATTAGCATGTGACAAACTATTTTCCTAAAATATTGAAGCATGGTGCATTGGACTAAAATTTGTTTATGTCTTAGTGTTGTTGAACACCTACAGCTGACACACACCAAAAAACTTCTGCCTATCTTTAACGATATCGACGCATAAGATGTTTTTTAATTGCCAAAAATTTTACTTCGAAAGTAAGAAAATAGAAAATTGTCAGCCAAACAGGTATACCTTGACTCAACAAATCGAAACTAACATGGATTATGTGTTTTTATAAACTACTTCACATGTTGGCAGTAAATATTTAAAAAAGTTATCGGGAGTTAAAAAAATGATCATTTTTCAACTAACCCCGCCTTCCAACTAACCCCACTCTCCCCTATTTTGTGGCCATATAATGTTTTTTTTTTATGTAGCCTACTGTACGGTTTGCGTTGGCTACTTGATCAAATTCTTTAAATTAAAACTAGATTAATGAACTTAATCTACAAAAAGACATCGAATAGTTTCTATAAATAGATAGAATATTCCGATTTCATGAAATGTAACATTACATGTTGATATAGTAGGCTACCGTAGAAACGTTCAAGGGATAGGTCGGCTCGCAATACCAACAATGCCTTTGAAACTGATTGAAAAAACTCACAATGAAGTAGCACGAATGAATAGTACCCATTCTGTAAATAGACGGTGTTACTGGTAGGTGAAAGATTAAAAACACAGACAAGCAAGGGGCGTAGTCAGGATAACAATTTCCCACCCACCTCCCAAAACATTTTAAATAAATATTTCATCCTCATTTCACCCTCTTTCACCCACAGCATCATTTGACAGAGATTTATTGTTGATTTAGGCTGAAATTACTCTCAGAATAAACAATTTTCAAGTAGGCCTACTTCTTTAAACATTTTCTATAGAAGGCCTCCCAAATCCTCTCTGGGTGCTTTGCTTTCATCGACTTTTCATCGAGCTCACTGAAATGTGCGATAATGATTTGCTCTTCTTGAAATTTTCCTCTGGCTACTCCCCAGCACACAGGCAAAACTGATACTATGAAAGTTGTCAAAACGCACAAAAAGGAATAAAAGCAGGCATAATGATTCAGCAGTCAATGGTTTAAACCGGTGACGTTTCAAAGATGTATTTTCAAACCAGTTTTCTCTGTGGACATGATTCAGAAGTTGAGTTTGTTTTACCCTTCGTGGAGCTTTCTCTATTTGCTCACTGGGTTTCTGCAGTATTTGTCTTTCCGGTACTTCGGTAGCAGAGTGCAGTAAAGAGTTGCCAGTTTGTTTGAACGTCCACTGGTAACAATATCGTTAAACTTGACCCGCTATTGACACAAAACAACAAAAGCTTGGGCGTAAATGTATTGACCTACGACTCCTCACTGAAAAATAGCTCCATAAACAATAAAATTACCACAGTTTGCGTCAAAGTAACAACATAGGCATTTATAAAGTGTTGGAGAAGTTGTATCAGATAGTTTTATTTTATCTTACCACGGTATCGTTTTTTCTGGTAACTATTTTTTCATTACGTTTGTTAAACAACAGTTCGTCGTACTGCTTCATGGTTCACCTAACGACAATTTTTCAAATCTCACTATTGAGAGTCTACCTTCAAAAGTCAATTTACCGAAATAGCCGTTAAAAGAATGATTTATTTACAGAATAATATTTGAACAGATTTATAGACATGGGAATGTCCAATTTTGATGTTGTGATATCTAATTTAGACTTAAATCAAATGTAGTTATTACTATCTGAAGCCTTTACAAATTGTTTCACCTAACGGATCATCAGAAGGTCTTATTCAAATAGATTCTATTTGAATAAGACCTTCTGATGATCCGTTAGGTGAAACAATTTGTAAAGGCTTCAGATAGTAATAACTACATTTGATTTAATTCGCTCTGCTTTGCCTTTTTGCTTGGCATTGAGCACTTTTTGTAGTATTAATAGTTTTCATTGTTCTAATAATCTAATATATCTAATAATAATCTAATAAGTAATTCTATTTGAATAAGACCTTCTGATGATCCGTTAGGTGAAACAATTTGTAAAGGCTTCAGATAGTAATAACTACATTTGATTTAATTCGCTCTGCTTTGCCTTTTTGCTTGGCATTGAGCACTTTTTGTAGTATTAATAGTTTTCATTGTTTTAATTTAGACTTATGTAAAATTTTCAAGCGGAACCTTTGAATCCAACTGATATTATAAAAAATCATGGTTTTAGGCCTACCAATGTTGGAATTTTTTATTGCAAGTCAATTTACAATCAAAACATAGAGTCATAGACATATCACAATGAAAAATTCTACTTGTTAAAAAATAAAACATTGACTGCCAACAGTCTACTCTACCAGGATGCATACATTTAAGTGAAGATGAGCGGAGTTTATCAGTAAGCAAAGATATGCTGTGCAATTAAATCGCTGAAAATGATTCATTGGCAAAAAACAAACCTCGCCTGTCATAATAAAAACTCCATGTTTTTCTGAAACACGCGAATTTGATTTACGAGATTGAATGAGTGGTCCCTCGTCATAGGTAGCCTATATTAATGACAGATTAAGCTATATCTTTATGGTGACTATTTTCTGGCATTGGCACACATTCTCGTAGTACCTGTGTTGTTTAATGTGATCCGTACTGTTTTATAGTAATAATAAGTTATGTAATAAAGTAATTTATCTTCGGACTGGAAAATTCTGTTTGCAGGCACAGTCATGACTATCAACTGTGAACTATCAACTGTCAATTGTGATGCTATCAAATGGCTGTGATAAAGAATGCAGAATGTCATGTACAGTATGTTTTTGTGGGTTGTTTAGCATCGGATGACACCCTTCAAGCCAAAGTGTGCTTTTTGATTCAGTGTCTAAATATCACGTTATTTAAACCATGCACAGATGTCCTTATAAGATATTTGTTTGCCAATTTGAAAACTATCCCAAAGAACCACAATATTAAAAAATCATCAATAATGTTAAAACATGCATGCCCAATAAATCTTTCAGAAAAAATAAATAAATAAATTTTGTGACCGCCTCAATACTTTTGTCAGATTGAGGACAATCATATTTCAAAAATGAAGACCCGAATTTAAAAACTGCTAGTCACATTTTGTGGAAATTGATATATCACCAAAGTATGCTGTATGTAAAATATTGTCAATACCTGCCACGGACAAAAATTGATTTACAAAAGCGACTTAATTAAGTTATAACACACGCTTGTGTTTGCTTAGGAATGAAAAATTTAACAAATATGTAAAAGCTTCAACTTGATTTTTTTCAAATGTTTTTTTTTATTCTCTAAAAGATTTTTTGACTTAAGTAGTTTTTAAATTCAGGTCTTGAAACAAACAAAGTCACTCATAGAAAAGATACTATTATTGATACTATTGATACTTATTGCTATTGATATTATATATACCATGGTGATATTGCTTCTAGCCATCGTAAGTTACAATAATTACAAACACGCAGTTGCCAAAAAATTTCTAGTTTCAATAATAGCAACCGTATTACCACAAAATTGTTTTGTCTTTATCGTTAATCAGTAACAAACTTCCACTTCTTTTCAGCTAACATAACAAGTTTTTATTGACTTACGTCAGGCAAGTCTGTTCTTTATAGCTGTGTCAAAAAGAATTTCATTTCAGACTGAGTGCACATAAACAGATGATAAACCGACGTAAAAGATCTGAATAATATATAAACCAGCATTGGCAACAGACTGCTTTAGAAATCATGAATTGGAGTGCGGCCAAAACTAACAATCGTACGCCAAAAGTAGCCGATGATTAGGATTTAGAGTGAGGTTTTTCATGTTTATAATGTTTCACAAAAAAATAAGAGTAAGGAGCACCGTGTTAATAAAAATAATAGCAATTAGCCTACAATGCGAAACACAATCTAACTTTCTGTTTTCCAACTTAGTCGTTAATTTTATTAAAATGAAATACATTTGAGATATGAGATGATATATACGCCTAAATTTAGTTTCATAACATGTATGTGTCCAGGAATGACAAATTTTTTTTTTATTTTTCAAAAAAATAAACTTTTAACAGAGCAATGACACGACATGTTCAGTCAAGGGCACTTAGGTTTAGCATATCAGATGAAGATTGAATCTAGACGCATTTATAGCTACGACTACTTCTTCGGATATCTCATAATTTTTCTAGCATTTAATTGACAATGCATTACATCTTTCTTGTAGGCTTACTTCCGATTGTTGAAGTTTTAGATTAAGTAGACGAGAAGGTAAGGAAGCTAATCTTCGTGTCTACCTTCAAGTATATCCTTGTCTTGCTAAAGATACGACTTAAGCGGTCTTAAACCAGCGCCCTATCATTTTCATTCTAACCACTCCTCAAAAATCGCGTTTTGTCGCCTCTACCTTTTTCTAAAATTTTGCTATGTTATGGCAAGAATGATTCTTTTATTTTATGGTCAACAACAACCAATAAAACTAAAAATTTGAAAATCTCTCAAACAAGAAAACAAAAAACAGCGATTATGCAACAGTTGTATGAAAATAAACAAAATCAAACAAGACGTAAATAAAATGGACTTTACCATGTAGTCTAGTTGCTGTGCAAAAAGATTTACTTGGGTTAATGTAAAAAAAATCCCAGCAAGGACCGTAGCCTATATGAAAATTGTCTGATTTACTCATTAGAACAAACTATCAAAATGGAGAATGTCTCTGTTGCAGCAAGACGGAAAGTGAGCCTGGGTAGGCAATACCCGCTGTTATCTTTATCATCACAACAGGAGATGACATCTCTTGAAAGTACTTAGCGCTATAGTGAAGGGTTATATGAAAGGTACCACCGCAGATTGTAGCTTTCAGCAACCTTCATTTGATCATTGCGGCAACTTTGTTTTCTAAACATTATAGTTTTAAAACATGCAGTTCAAGTAGCCTTGAAATAGCGGGATTTCAGTCATAACGTTTCAATCGAATTTATAAATGTCTTTTTGAGCTGCGTTTAGATTTTAATGTGACTAAAATTATCTGAATATATTTTGTTTATAAAAAAGGAGGCCAAAATGTTACAAGCATAGGCTACTAATATCATTTCAATAAATACGTATTATTGTTTACACAGCACTCTGTAGTCAAGCTTAAGTATTGCATAAGATCGAATGGAAAACATATCTTTTGAAGTGGTAAGTGGACAACTTTTCAAAAGTTGCTTATGAGACACCTGTGCTTTGATGCAAGACTAGACAGGTGAGCTTGACCGAGTGGTGAGAATGCCAGCACGAACTCAAAAGGTGGTCAGTTCGGCATTGAGAGAAAGCAGCTGTGATTTTGGTGAGACATTTAACACCATGCTGGAAAGTGAACATGAAGATTGGCTTTCACGATGTAAATTTACGACTTTTTGGTATTAACCAGGCACGTTGATAGTTTGGGTCGCTAACTGGGACCAGATCCTGGGACTTCAAATCAAAACCTTTTAAAAAACACGCATTACCGTAGCCTACATCGAAAGAATCCGCAGTGTTTTTTCAAGTTCCCGGGCCTCTGGAATAGTTGCGGGCCCCTAAAGTTATCCCAGCCCATGTATAAAAGTACCCCTGAAACCTCCTGTAAACAAGCCTAGATACTCCGAAAAATCTGCTGGGCTATCAAATGTTGAAAACGTCTGTGCAATATAGTGAAGGGCTAGTCCCAATAGCTCAATTTGGTTAAGCGCACGACTTTCTGCTAGAAAAATAAAACTCAAGATTAGGCGACGCTGGTTCGACTCTCCGGGTGTTTGCTTGAGCAACGCGTTTTTAAGGACTGCTCTCCATTCAACGGCTTCTCTTGAAAGAAAAAAAAGCTTATTTTCTTTTCGTCCACAGAACTTCGCTCTCCAACAATTAAGCACAAACCTGGACACGATAAGAGATTACATCCGTGCAGTCCAGTGATATCAGCTTTAACATTGTATTTTTGTAGGCATAAAATTTTAATACGATTTGTAATCGCAGGTGAATTTAATTGAGAAAGCCAGTTTATTGTCGTCATAGACAACGATATTGGCTGTTCTGTCTTTCCGTGAAATCATACTAAGGTTGCAGACTGCTTTGATGTGTCAGCTAAATAAGTGCGCGACTTTATGAACAAACAAACAAAAAACAGTATCAGGCGACGCTGTTTCCTTTTTCCCAGTATGGGTTGTTCGAGTAGCACATCACAAGAACAGTTTTTTTTACCAGCAGCATCTTACCATCGTCTGCCTTGCCTAAATAAGGCGTCGTCCACCGTGATTCGCCACTACCATCAATTGTCCATTGTTCTTGTTGGATTTCCAAATTCTATTTTCAAATTTCTAGGTTTTTAAAAATTCTCACCCGTGAACTTTTCCACTCCCCAGTGCTTCTGAACAGGAAGTCACCTCGGCAACATCTAATGGTTGGATTAATTTACTAGAAACACTATAACGTGCGAAAACTTGATTTTGTCAATCAAACTTGGGTCAATGGTTTGAAAGTTCATACAAAGATGCGATACTGCTGGGATAAAGCTTCAAAAAAAGCTCTTTCAGTCTGAGGGTATAGATTTTGGCACTCCATTAATACATTAAAATGCTATATTGTTGTACCTGTATGAGGATACGAATTTTGGACACAAAGTAAAAGAAACTCTCAGTCATACCTAAACAGTGGCCGAGTGGTTAGCGCGTTGGGCTCGCAGTCGAGAGCCTGCATATTCGACTCCCGCCCCCCCACTTGCTGTTGTTTCTCTGGGCAAGAAACTTTACGATAATTGCCTCTACCCAGTGATCGGTTTCGAGTAATGGGTAGTACCAAATTTAAGTCATAAGTAGAGTAGATAACCGGAAACAGACATTGCCGTCGGCTGCAGCGTGGGTCAGGTGTACGTCGGAAGGCGTACACCGATGCACAGCGCTCAAGTCCGCTTTCCCGCAATGCAGGATAAAAATATGAAAAACAAAACAAACAAACAAACTTAACCGGATAAAAAATTATATTTATAATTTTGAAACTGTTTTGAACAGGGTGGCGAAGAAATATCTGCGAGTAATAATAATAATCACAACAAAAACCAACAAACAGAAGAAGACAGTAATTCTTCCCAAAATGATGCCTCACTGACTCTTCTTTATAGCATCGAAGATACCCCAGCTTGGTACACATGTGTAGCGCTTGGGTTACAGGTGAGCATAAAATATCATAACTTCGTACTCTATAAAAAAAAAGCTCTAACTCTAGTGTAAAACTATCATGTAGCCTAACCTAAATCTATTTTTAGTTTTTTGCTGGCAGAAAAATTTAAAACATCTACTAATTGAACAAACGATAAGCATGGAATTTTCGTTTTTGTATTCAATTTTTTTGGTTAATTGCGAGAAAAAAATGATTGTTTTACTAATCTTTGTTTGTATGAAGTAAACATGTTTTGTGTACTTTTTACTATTCTACTATTAAGCTGATGTAGAAAGCAACACTAATACAGTAGATTATTTTCTTGTAACCAAAGCAATGCTTAGCATTATCTGGTGGCAATTGGTGGCATCATAGGGATTCCTCTTATCATTGCTCCGAACATCTGCGTTCCTGATGACGAGGATGGAGATGTTGCAAGAGCACTCTTGATCAGTAGTTTATTTTTTGTATCTGGAATTTGCACTCTGCTTCAAACTACACTTGGCACAAGGTAAACAAACACTTATTCAGATTTCTTACAATCCTTTCTGAAAAAATTATTGATTTTAATTTAAAAATCAGTTCTTTGTTAAGTTTTATGAAACTTTTTTTATGAATTTAAAATAAGTGGTTTTCAAGAAAAGATTTGGCAAAACACAGTTTTAAGTTACGAGGAGTACCATACTTTCTTTCCTGTTTATCTCTCTGTTTGTAAAGGTTACCCATCTTACAAGGAGGAACGTTCAGTTTCCTGCCACCGACCCTTGCAATCCTTTCTCTTCCTCACAATCAATGTCCGAATCCTCTTCCTCCTGGATTCATGAATAGCAGCGTGACTTTGTACAATGACACGGATGGAACAATTGTAGATGGCACTGAGTTATGGCAAAGAAGAATGCGTGAGGTAACATGTAATATTACGTAGAGATAACTTGTAGCTATCTGCAATGTCATGTAGATATACAAAGTCTCTTTTAACCGGTGACTCCGACTCTTCGGTTTATAATTGGCCCACTCCGACTTCGAACACATTAAATCTATCTAACTTCAAACCCAGCTTTTAACTTAATAACCGGTTTTCTTAGTCTATGTTTCTTTGCTCTTAAACTTTCATAATACTTATGCTTCCATGAATGTTCTTCAGATAGTCATTTCCTCAAAATTAACTGATAAGATAAACATTCATAAAAAAGCATTTTGCTTGAATGGCAGGAAACGCCAAGTATGCAAATCCAGTGATAAAATATGAAATTCCCGGTGTAGCCAGCGCCCAACAATAATGATAGTGCAACAGTCCAAAACGAGCGTGGTTCTGAAATCTATAGACCACCATGTACACTGCAATATGATACTTAAAAAGACGTTTATTCAACAGATTCAAGGTGCGATCGCTGTTGCTTCGGTCTTTCAAATCCTATTGGGTTTCACTGGTGTCATTGGATTCATCCTCCGCTTTATGGGACCTCTCACCATTGCACCAGCTGTGGCCTTGATTGGATTAGATTTGTTCGCAACCGCTTCGTTTAACGCATCTGCTCAATGGGGAATAGCAATGTTGTAAGTACGGTATTAGGAAAAAAGTCGAGTATACCCAAAAATTACAACAGAGAGTTCAACCAATATGCAATTATGCATACTCTCATGCATAAAGAGGGGAGTCACTTATTAGTCCAGCACAGGTACAACAATTGTTTGATAGTAGGCCTACTGTTGAAATAATAAATCGTTTGCTGACTAAATAAAATAATAAAATACGTTTTTGTTTCAGCACGTCTGTAATTGTCATCATATGTTCTCAGTACATCAAAAACGTTAATATTCCATTGCCATCATTTTCCATTAAAAAGAAGAACTGTTGCATAACAAAGGTTCCAGTGTTTAAGATGTTTTCGGTGAGCTGTAACATTTTGCATATATAAGTTTTGAAGTCGTTTGCTAGTGGTGAGGCTAAAGTAATTGCCGTAATAAAATACTCCTTCCAAAATGCCACTTACTGTAACATAACAGATTCTCGCCAGATTTAGTAAGATCAATATACCAAAGGTTGTCAGGTAGCCTAAAATTAGGACCGAAAACGATAATTTGCATGGTTTTAGACATTTTCTGTGCCAACGTTTAATTTCCTGTGGCATCAGTAAGTGCTGGGTCAAATATAAAACATGTTTTATTATTTGCCCTAAAATGTTCGAATTTCAGACTAATACTGTCGGAGTTCCTCTAGGTCTAGGATTACTTGACCTGCAATCCCTATTGGTAAAAATCTGTATTCAGACCACGCGTTGAATGACTGTCTGAGTTGTTTTTTACATCGGCAAACCATTTTTGCGTAACTCTTCCGACATTGTGGGGTGAATACTAGGCCACTTACAAATTTACGATATTTTTCTGATTGAGAAAGCCTACGTTTTTGTGAGAACTTGTTTTGTCTTTAGGTGCTGATCGCTTTAATAGCGGCATGGCTCCTTTCCTTTATTTTTACTGTAACCGATGTTTTTCCAAATGACGTCAATTCGCCTTTTTATCGAGCTAGAACAGATTTCCGAGGTAACGTTATTGGAAACGCTCCATGGTATGTATTTTGCAGGCTATTGCTTTCAGAAACACTTAATTTGTAACTTACTCGAAGTACTAAACAGTGTAGGCTACTATACTAAACCCCAAACAGAGCAGTAGTGAAAAACGATCTTATTAAGAGTTTTAAAGAAATAATTATGTAATCTAAATGCTCTTTAACGTTTCTCAATATTTTCAATTTCTATGTCATTAGGTTATATTCGATGTGATTCTTAAATTTAAAGACTCCATAGGCTGTAGGTCTACTCCTCGTTTTAATGTTGCTTCAAATAGTAAAGCGACAACTAATATACGATCTAAGTAGTATCTTTTTCAAAGTATCGTCTTATTTTATTTTTTCAAAGTATCGTCAATTTAACAACAATTAGTTTTAGATTATAATCAAAACTTATTAAACTATTTTTCCAATTATTTTTTATGAAAGGTTTCACTGGCCTTACCCTGGGCAATGGGGCTTGCCAAAAGTGACAGTGGCAGGGGTAGTTGGAATGCTCGCTGGAGTGATTGCTGGATTCATAGAGTCCATAGGAGATTACTATGCATGTGCCAGAATTTCAGGGGCACCTCTTCTGCCAATACATGCAATAAACAGGTAAGAACAATTTATCTATTTGAACTCTAATTAATAATGCTAAACGTTTAAAGTATGTTAGGGTACTCAAGATTACCCGGCCCTGGTTCGACTCTCGGGGTGTGCGCTTGAGCAACGCATTTCAGGACCGTTCTCCATTCAGCGGCACCTCATGAATGGAATAATTCCACGGCAACAACACTGCAACAATCGCAAAACTTCACTCTGCCAATCTCCAGGGGCGTTAACAGGGGAGTCTAGGTGGTACTTTTGGACCCGGGCCCGGAATATTTAAGGGGCCCGGATTTAAAAAATGCCCCTCGACTTCAAACATTATCAAGATCTTAATATAATCAGATCTTAAGGAATTGCCATCAGAGGTTAAAACAGCATTTTCAGCCGTCAAATGGTAAAGTACCGTGCCCCCTTCTGGGTACCGGGTCCACTTCAGCTTTCTAGTGGTAAAATAGCCACTTCTGCCACCAAACAGTGAAGTAAGAATTTACTCTAGTATAGTGATTTTCCTAACCACAAATATTTTCCGAAACACGAATTTCAAAATAAACAGGCTGATATATTTGGTCAAACTCAAAAACTGACATGGCACAGGTAAGAAGATTACTATTCCTATTTCTGCAGTAAGAATTAGACCAAAACCGCTTTTCCGATTGCAGCAATCAGCAAATGTTTGATCTAGGCCCAAACACCTTTCCAAAATCAAAATGAAAACTTTCTGACTGTCTGCAGTGCAGTAAATTCTCTTCTGGTAAGCATAGAATGACCAGTGGAACATCAATAGAATTGGGAAATAATACTCTAGCGCCATGTGACAAATAAAAGTTCTAAAAAGCAACCACTAGATAGAGATAGTAAATCTTGCGGTTTAAGAAATTTTAAGATTTTGCAAGATTTGTTAAATGACCATGCTTAAACGACAACAATAAAAGTTTGTACACAACCTTTAGGCTATATTCATAACTATGTCGATAAAGAGGGCCCGAAAATAAATTGGTACCGGGCCCCAAAAATCCTGTCAACGGCCCTGTCAATCTCGGTAACCGGCCTTGCGTCAAGAGCCTTTTCAAGTATGCGAAACTACCAGGAATAACCTATGAAGACTTTGTCAGTCCGAAGACAAAGATTCAAAACCAACCAAATTGAGTTCTAAGTAGACTAGTTTACAATATGAAGGAAGCTAACCTAAGTGAGATCTCTGCTAGAAGTACAGTAATTAACTAGCCCCAGAATTTATGAAGTTTGCTGGTTTTAAAATTAAAGAGCTGGTTAAAAAAAGTACTCAAGTTATATTAAATAAAGCAAATTCAGAGCACTCTAAGCAATTGTAATACAAATCTTAAATAACTATAGCCTAAAGCAGGGCTACTCAACTGGCGGACCGCGGTCCGAATCTGGACCTTCTGAGTGTTGGTGGACCTCGGGCTTCTGGAAGAATAACATTGCTACATTTTCTTCTTCTTCATCCGTTCAGTCGTTTACGACTCTCTGTCACTCTATATGTCATCTTTCTCCACATCTCTCGATCCCACGCAGCCTCCTTCAATTCATGCACTCCCATACCACTGTAATTTACGATTGTGTCAAGCCATCTTGTTACATTTTAGGGCCTCTTTAAACAAATTTCCATTAGGGATAAGCAATTTTTTGTGATTATCCAAGGAGGTGGGGGCTTCGCCCCCAGACACCCTAACTTTTTGCTGTCTTTTCTGATGTGTGATCCACACAGCTACACTACAAAGAAACATAATACATTTTTTATTTCTTTGTTTGTGTCAGACAAAAATCCAAGTCGTGTTACATACTACCTGAAAAGTGTTTCGGTGATCGTAGGCTACTGGTTGTTTAATTTATGTGGTTGCATATGAAATGTTCACCGGACCGCATAAATATTCAACTTGTCAAAATGGACCTTTGCTAGCGTTAGTTGAGTAGCCCTGGCCTAAAGGCAAAATATTTGCACCTGAAGAAGCATCTTTGAATACTTAGGTACCATTTCCAGGTACAGATATCCTGACAATGTGATCGGTGTTGATTGAACAAATGCTTACAGTACTCTGAATTGATTTCAATCAAATGTGACTTAAATGCTTTTCGTATTCAGCTCATCTATTATATTTTCTCAGAGGGATCTTCGTTGAAGGCTTCGGTTGCTTCCTGGCAGGCGTCATAGGAACCGGAACAGCAACAACGTCATTTAGTGAAAATATTGGTGCGATTGGGATAACTCGAATTGGTAGCAGAAGGGTAAGTTAGAGAAATAATTCAGTCATGATATTGAAGAACAGTCGATCGGCATATGCTTTTTATCTTTTTTTACAAGAAATAATTTTTTTATGATTAATACAATAATGAAACTTTCCTGATTTTAGCGGAATGCTAGGATTATATTCTAACTTGCCTGCTCTTACTGCATTGTTACCACACCTTATAACTTCGTTTCTTGTAGCCTAGTTGCAAAAAGCGTTGAAACTGTCTTTTCATTATAAATGTTGCATTTATTAGTTGCGTGTTTACAGTAGCTTGCAAGCCCTACGGGTAGCAGCGAATGCCGTTATTTAGTTGGTCAAGTTAAGGCTTTGACGGTAATATTGAGATAAAGCGATGGTTGAGAGTTACCTATGTTGTACCACAGACATTTAAAACTAATTACCATCAATAGGTAAGGTGAGTTCCATACTTGAATGCAAGCATCGAGGGATGTGAAGACAAGGTTTTCATTATACTGTAGCCTATTCAGCATTTAGCAATAAGTAGGGTGGCCAGTTCCTTTCTCTCGGCCGCCTTTCCTTTATCAGCAACTACGCCCACCCAATTTATTACATCTTGGGTAGAGGTGAAAGGTGTCTTTCAACAACCAGCTTAAGCCGGAAGTCGAACCAGGATGGCATGATTGGAAAGCAAGCGCCTTATCCGATACGCCATTCCACCGCATCCCATCGCCATCCCACCACCATCAATAGGTTTACCAAAAAATAAAATTGTTAAACTTAATGAGGTTCATCATTTTTTTCACAAAAATGTAGATAGGCTATAACAAACTATCTGTTTTAGCCTGATGCTGCCGGTTCGCTGTAGTAGTAGCTGTTTACCAAGGCCTATCTAAGGTTTTGGAACACAGTTCCCTAGTCATATGCTGTGACGAATTCTTCAGTTTTGTTTATTGGAAAATCTTGCAAGACGCAAATTTTGTTAAGTTCATTTTGCAATTGCGTTTTTACATCATAAGCGACGCGGGTAGGTTACGAGCTAACGCTGTCTATTAATTGGCCAAGTTAACACTTTGACGACAATCTACTGTAGGCTACAGTAGTGTTGTATTTCCAGACGTTTAATATAAAATAAACAATAATAATTGTAGTGATAGCCAACCAAGTGAGAAAACCATTTACCTCTTGTTACTTACTGATTCAGTGTATAAAATCAACGCAATATATAGTACGAAAGAAACGCAAAACAATCAACTGAGGAACGTGGTACAGAACGCTCAATTGATTACACGCGCAGTGCGGTGGTAATCAATTCCAACGTCTGTACCAGAAAACGCTGAACGGTGATTATGTAGTGACGCTGGTCACGAGTTACATATATTCAACGTAAATAAAATGACGACTATAACACCTCCCCCGATAATTTTTATACACAAAGAAAAATATGAACAAGACACCGAATTAAACAATAACTCTCAAAGTCCGAAACGGGGCCGGAGGTCTGCGGCGACGGCTCGACCTTCGTGGGTTGTGTGGCCCGAATTCCGGTACAGTCGGTGTGTCGTCCGAATCCGTTCGAGCTGAGGTGGAGACAGGGGAGGAGTCGACTGTTGGTGCAGGAGTTTCTCCCGGCTCCTGGTCCTCCGATGATGCATAGCGAGGTTGCAGTTGGTCCATATGGCGCCTCCACGTCGGACCATGTGGCAGCAGACGTACCAGGAAGATTCGGCTACCCTGTCGCTTAATCACCTCGGCTGGAACCCAACGAGGATCCTGGCTCCGTCGTGGAGTGAATGATAGCGCGTAACAGGGATCTCCCGGTTTGAAATGCCGTTTTGTACCTTCGGAGGCGTCCGTGCTGTGAGGTTTTTGTCGGGGTACCACTTGAGACGATGTGGGGAGAAGCGTGTCGATCTTGGTTCGAATCTGACGATTGTTGAGTTATTGGCTTGGAGAGTAGCCACTCGGAGTTGGCGTGCGTCGATACTGCTGTAGGAATTCCAAGACGGCTTGTTTCGGGGGCAGGGAAGATTTGCGAAGTGCTTGCTTGAACGTACGTACGAGGCGCTCCGCCGCTCCATTGGTTTCCGGATGGTAAGGTGCACCCGTGATGTGTACCATACCCCTCTCCTTACAGAAAGTTTGGAATTCTGTGGATTTAAAAGTAGTAGCATTATCGGTAACTATAGTATGGGGATAGCCGAAATGAGCAAAATCTTCTTCTAGCAGGTTGATAGTAGCTGTTGAAGATAAGGAAGTAGTAGCATGAATACATGGGTATTTAGAAAAAGCATCAATGCTGAGTAACCAATGGTAACCCATGAATTCTACCGCATGATCTATGTGTAAGCGACTCCACGGTGCTTCTGGAACCGTCCATGATTGGACCTGGGTTTTAGATTGCGGTTGATATTCGCCACAGGTACTGCACTTGTGACAAAGTTCCGCTATGTCTCGATCGATGTTTGGCCAGTAGACGGACGTTCTTGCCAACTGCTTCATTCTCTCAATGCCGAAATGTCCTTTGAAGCAACTGAAGGACGGAAGGACGAAGTTTGGACGGGATGACCACTCTGGAACCGTAAAGTAGACATCCGTAACAAGTAGAAAGAGAGTCTGCATACTTACGAAACGGTTCGACCGGGTCTTGTGGAGAAGACTTGGCCGGCCATCCTTCATGAATGAAACGCATTACCGTGGAAATGATAGGATCTTTAGAAGATTCTTTACGTAGTGATGCAGCATTTGGGGTCTGGACCTGCAAATCCAAAGCATCGATAGCGCAGACGATATCAATGTCATCCGCACTTTCCTCTTCATCGAAGACTTTATCCCCTCCTGCTGGTAAGCGACTCAAAGCATCAGCGTTTTGATGATCCTTCGTCTTCCTGTACTCCATAGTGTATGTAAATTGCGACAAAAAGAGTGCCCAACGAGCCAAACGATTTGCTGCCAAAGAAGGTGTCGATTTGGTCGGGCCAAAAAGACTAAGCAATGGTTTATGATCTGTGACCAAAATGAATGATCTACCAAAAAGATATTGATAGAATTTCTTTAGCGCAAAAATTATCGACAAAGCCTCTTTCTGAATTTGACTATAGTTTCTCTGAGAGGCTGTTAATACTTTTGAAACGTTTGCTATAGGCCGTTCTGTGCCATCTGGGTAACGGTGAAACAAAGTAGCACCGATGCCCACACTAGAAGCATCACATGCGATACCTACCGGAAGTGAAGCATTGAAATGTGTAAGAACCTCATCAGTAGATAGATGATGCTTCAGCTGAGCAAAAGAGTTTTCCTCTTGTTTTCCCCATCTCCAAGGAATGTCCTTTTTCGTGAGATGGTATAGTGGTTCTGCTACAGTAGAAGCGTTCAACGGTAGAAACTTCGAATAAAATTGTAAGGAACCTAAAAACGAACGAAGAGAAGATACGTCAGTGGGGGCAGACATCTCCAGTACGGCGTTTACCTTGGGACCTTTGGAGATGCCCTGCCTGGACAAAATGTGTCCGAGATACTCTTGTGCAAACTTACACTTGTCCTTCCTACACCTCAGGCCTTTTGAGTGAAGTCGATCGAGGAGCCGTCTAAGATTCTGGAGATGCTCCTCAGCAGTAGTGCCACTGACAAGAATGTCGTCTAGGTAGACTGCAACCCCTGGAAGGTCGGCTGTAAGGTCGTCCATGATCTTCTGAAAATAACCTGGAGCAGAAGATATGCCAAAAGGTAAAACATTTTGTAAAAGTACGCCACGGTGAGTGCTTAATGCGAGTCGTTTTCGACTGTCAGGACCAAGTCGAATCTGATTGTAGGCATCAGCCAAGTCTATCTTGCTGAAACCGTACCCACCACCCAACTTTTGCATTAAGTCTTCTGGTAAGGGTAACGGGTGACGATGGGTCTCCAGGGAAGGGTTCACCGTGACTGAATAATCGCCACAAATGCGTAACTTGGCCTTCGCTCCTGAAGAGTTTGAAGGCTTACGGACTGGAACAACCGGTGTGCCCCAATCGCAAAACTGAACTGGTGTCCATACACCACGTGCAATGCCCGAATCATAGGCTTGTGCTAAGTCCTCCTTTAGCGCGAAAGGTACAGGCCTAGGTTTGAGAAAAACAGGTTTAGCATCAGACTTAAAATCTATGTCTAGTTCATAATCTCGTAAGCACCCGAGTTCAAGCTTAAAAACATCTTTGAACTCGTCACATAAGAGGGAGCATGCCTTCTCCAGACTCTTATCAGGCTTGTCGCATGACTGGATGCTCTGTAAAGTAGAACAGTTAGACAGAAGGAATTTATCGATAGAAATTCCTAAAGACGAGATTGCATCACGACCTAGCAAGTTTAGTCCTTTGACTGTCGTGACTACAAAAGAAATATTATCTGACCTTCCCGTGGAAGGACAAGTTACCTGGGCCGTGAAAGAACCCGTGATTGGTACTAGATGCTTGGTAGCAGATTGGAACTGCGACACTGGTGCTTGCAATTGAGGTGCGCCTACCCGAGTCCAGACGTCGCTGGAAAGGAAATTTCCATTTGTAGCAGTGTCCAGTTCTAAGTGTGTGGTTACCGAATTAATGGAGATCGGTACTTTCAACTTTGAATTTCGAGGTTTTCTGCAAGAACTAGAAAGCATGTTAATTTCCTCGATACAATTTACCTTAGAAGGTTTAAACTGTCTAGCTTTCTTTTGACAAACACTCTGTAAGTGTCCCGTAATATTGCAGAAATGGCAAGTGGCTTTCTTAAACCTACAGTCATTGGCGTTGTGGTTGGAATTATTACAACGATAGCATTCTTTATTTTTAGAAGTAAAGAAAGTACCTGTAAGTTGCCTAGTTTTTGGAGGTTTGCTGATGGTCCTTACTTTCGCAACTGGTGCTGGTGGAGTGCCGTAAACAGTTTCTTTAGCCACCTTGGTTGCCTCTTCGGTTTCTGATGCAACCTCCACCGCACGTTTGAAAGTAAGTTCATCAGCTCTGATTTTGAATAACGCCTTAAGCACCGCCTCGTTACCTATTGAACAAATAAAACGAGTACGTAAAGCTTCGTCCAATGGATTTGAAATGGACGAGAAGTCACAGGTGGCAGCTGCCTGGCGTATGCTGATGGCTAGTTCTTGAGCTGTTTCACCGGGCTTGCGCTTCATTTCGCTCCAGAAACGGAATCGCTCCCTCACGATGAAGCGTTTTGGGTCGAATTGTTGAGCCATGTAATTTGTAATTTCCGTCATGGTGAGATCGTTGACTTCTTTTGGGTTTGTTTCCTGCGCAGCCAAATTTGTTAACATTTTGTAGATTGTAGGTGATTGATTGGTGAGAAAAACCTGCGGCATTTTGTCTTGTGCGACTGAATGTGCTGCTACAAAGGTGTTAAACCTCTTCCAATAGTCTGCCCACAGTTCAGTGGTGGCTTCGAACGCTACGAACTTAGGTAAAGATACCTGTTGTTGTATTGTTGTTGGCTGTGATCTCGCAGTTTGGGCTCGTATTTCTCGTAGTTGTTCTTGGTGGCGCCTTTCTTGTTCTTCTTGACGTTCCTGGTGACGTTCTTCTTGTCTGGCAATTTGCTCCTTCGTCTGACGTTCTTGGTTGGCAATTTGTTGTTGCAGGACTTCGATCAGTTTCTCCATGTTTCTAAAATCCTGTAGAAATTCTGTAAAGATCCTGCCGGCGACGCCAGTTAAATGTCTGTTGTATTTCCAGACGTTTAATATAAAATAAACAATAATAATTGTAGCGATAGCCAACCAAGTGAGAAAACCATTTACCTCTTGTTACTTACTGATTCAGTGTATAAAATCAACGCAATATATAGTACGAAAGAAACGCAAAACAATCAACTGAGGAACGTGGTACAGAACGCTCAATTGATTACACGCGCAGTGCGGTGGTAATCAATTCCAACGTCTGTACCAGAAAACGCTGAACGGTGATTATGTAGTGACGCTGGTCACGAGTTACATATATTCAACGTAAATAAAATGACGACTATAACAAGTAGTAAAACGAATAAATTGTTTTGTTTAGGTTCTCCAAGTGGCTGGGGCTTTGATGATACTCGTGGGGATGATTAGCAAAATAGGGAGTGTATTTGTTACCATTCCTGACTCAGTAATTGGCGGACTCTTTTGCGTAACATTTGCAATGATATCGGCTGTCGGGATCAGCAACTTGCAGTTTGTGGATATGAATTCAGTGAGGTATAATAACTTGCAATATACAGTAAAAGTAGGCTAAACAAAGTATAGACAAAACTACTGCTTGAAGATACACGTACTCATTGTTATTGCTCAGACTAAATAGAGTCTGTTGAAGGTGAAAAGATTCAATAGTTTAACTGGTGTTCCGTCGGAGACCGTCGGGTATTTAATGCAAAAATCCTGACCCTCACGTGATGATCCAGGACATCACGGTAAGGCTAAGGTGCTTGACAACAGATCTAAAACTACGGTATGCTTGCTGGTATAAATGCAATATTTCTGCTGAGTTTTTTTTCATGATTTGATTGGAAAACAATAGCTTACAACTGACATACCTTACCAAGATCGAAAGAGAACCAGATAACACAATGCAAAACAACAAACATGCATGGGTAGTGATAATTTAGCTCCAAATACTCATACTTATATTACTCACGCCTGTTAATGATGTTATCACTGCTAATCGCTGCTATTTGATCACTGCTACATGACGGACTACTTTTTTGCATGTGTGTTTATATCAGGAACCTTTTCATCATTGGAATCTCATTATTTATGGGACTAACTGTACCGGAGTGGATGAAAGCAAATCCTGGTGTTATTCAAACGGGCATTGTTGAAATCGATCAAATAATCACAGTGCTCTTGCAAACATCGATGCTCGTTGGAGGAATTCTGGCTTTTTGTTTTGACAACACTATACCAGGTTTAATAGGCCTATGATTGTTTTACACTTCATTAAAATTTGTAAATTCCTGTTTTGGACAAAGACTTCCTTATCTATTGCATGTTAATGCTGCATTACTAAGTTTTTATGTGAGTTAGTTTAGTTATTTAGCTACAGGGCAGCATTTGTCAAAAACTGACTGTAATAGAATGAAAACAACATTTAGTAATTGTCGTACCCGGCTTACGCCCGGTAGTTGAGGATAAATTAAATGGACGGGAAGTCAAGAAAGCCAATCATCGAGTTCACCTTTTGGGCATGCCTTTAAGCGTCTTACCAGAAGCACAGCCACAGGTCCTCTTGAGCGGTGTCAAACGGGCACCTCTTCGAAAGTCTAACCAGGGATCACACCACAAGGCTATGTAGCTGACTAGTAAAATTTGTGGGATTGAATTGTTAAAGTAAACTTTACATGCTCATCTTTTTATGATGACTACTCAGGGACTGACAAAGAGCGTGGAATAAAAGCTTGGAGAAGCATGCAACAAGGCAATCAACAGCTTGACAATGAAACTATGCAAGAAAGAGAAGACCAGTGTTATGGCTTACCAATACCAACTGGTTGTTGCAGGTATGAAACAGTAATTTAAGGAGATGGGTTTGTATCTCATTACGACTACCAAATAGGGACATTTCAAAACCATAATTCAACATTTAAAAAAATACAATTCAACTGTACAGTTTCATGTGCAAAAATGCTGAAGTATATACTGTATGTTCATTTATTTGTATCCGCATACTAAAATTGTTAATCTGAAAATGTTTTTGATACAGGCTATACGTTGTTATAAGCAGTATTGATTGTAAATTGGACTGGTATTCAGTCGTAGACCGCCCCAATTCTTCTATAAATGAGAGCTCAGTGTGCAAATAATTTGAAATAACAACCCTTTTAAATAACATGTCGTTATACTGTACCACTCTGTAGCCACTCTGATTCCTATTAAAGGATAATGGACAATCGTCCCAATTTATTGTAGATTTTCTTCTTCTTTTTCATTTCTTTCTTTTTCTTCTTCTTTTGGCTTTATTCCCACTTCCCAATTTATTATACAGTAGACCTAATACATTATTGTTGGTATTACTTACAGATTTTCGAGATATATTCCAATTCTGCCTGAATATGGAAGATCAGAGAATGATGACGGGACAAGTAATAATGGCACAACAATAACTTCCTTTTAGAATTTATGATAGAAATAATAGTCAAATAGCTGAAAGAGATGCCGATCTAAACACTGTCAAACAACACGTCGCTTGTGCCCTTACGAACGGTTATGTGCAGATCTGCAACTGAAAGTAGAATAAGGCTTTAGGCTGTTACGTATAGTTTTCGAGGCGTGGTAAAAAGTTGAACTTAAGATTTTACCATACAGAAAATTCAAGCTTTTACAGTAAATTTATTCTTGATAATACGTTATTACCTATTTGCGCATTCTGTGTATTTACAAGATAACCTGGAATGAAATTCTACTGTAATTTCTGAGGCAAGCTAGTTATATCTTTTGATTTCGTGTAGATGAGTCATACAGCGATATTTTATTTTATTTACATGGAGACGTGAAAGCAATTTTTGCTGTCTCTGAACCCAGCCGATATAGTTTCTTGTAATTTCTCTAAAGTTAAAATACGTCATGTGTCTCTTACCGATATTTTGCCAGTTTTAAATGAAAAGATCTCACTGGATCGCATTTCCTTCCGTGCTTCGTTTGCTGAGCTAACATCTCCACACCGCAAGTTATTGTTATTTCTCGTTTGTAATAATTTATCGTTTGTGTCACTTCTAAAATGTATTTTTCTGTGACTTGAACCGCATTGTAACCTTTTCTCTACGACTATTGCACTTCATTTGTACCATGGTTGTATGCTACAAGACAAAGACCTCGTGTCGTGACTATTGTTGTATTTTCTTTTTTTCAAGCAAAAACGTAGTAAACAAATGATAACTACATATTCTGTTTAATTGTATGCATTTTAGTTGTGGTTATAAAATCAAATGCTTTTTACGGGCATAGTAGCCCAACGCTTGTGAATTAAAACTTAGGGGCGAGAGAAGATTTTGGCCTACAGTAGCCTAGACGAATATTGAAACATAGCATCATAGCCTATAACATAGGTTTGGTTTTGTCTGAAATAGACGTTAAATGTCTTCATCAGCGTAACTTTAGCTTTGCAGTTCGCACGTTGTTTTTCGATTATCTTCCAAACCAAGCAAAGGTGGATTTAAGATGTTTTCCCAGCTTCCACTCCATTGTTCCCCGTTTGGTTTCAGGCAATCCACCCTCAGTGGAGAATTGTGGTACAGATAAATTAGTTTTTGTATGGCTTGTCTATCCCATGTAAGATTGTTGTAGTTTGTTGTACTGTCGCCAAGTGTGTTCCAATTGATGACTTTACCTTGTCTTCTAAATATGTCATTTTGTAAGGCAATTTCAACGCAATAAGTCATTACTTTAATGTTTTTATTTTATTTTTATTTATGAAAAATAAAAATTAAATTTATCAGCTTCAATGATGGGAGTTTTTTTCATCTTTATTATTCGTATTCCCAAAAAACCATTATGCGATAGCATTTTTTTAACGATAATGTCAAAGTTGAAATTTAAGACACAGTTTTTCATTGAGACATAGCCTACCATTGATAATAATCATTGCGTAAATATTTCAGGCTCTCAATCACTTTGCTCTCATTTAGTCTACTTCGTACCAAACAGTTAAAGATAAATTTACCTCTACCAGCTATTTTAGGATAACAATCTGGATATTCATCACTTAAGCAGCGGCAGCCTATGTCTTTTTTGCTTAGTATATTTACTCCCTAGATAGTAGATGGAATTTTATCCTCCAGTGGACAAAATTACTTCCAGTTGAGAACTTGTTAGACTAAGAAACGTAGCCTACTTATTTAAATAAACTGACGCTTTCTACTTACATTTTTTCAAGTAGGAAGTAGGCTTTTAGTGAATTGGGTGCTACTGAACTTTTGCAGACTTCTACATCAGTAGCAGGATAATAAAACAAATAGGTTACACACATTTCTTGGTGTAATCCTAAACCGCCAGTAGTTGAAAGTCTTCTTCCTTTTGTAGAAAATTCACAAGAAGTGACAAGGCTGTCTCCCTAAAATCATATCGATAGAAATTTAGCGAAGGTGAAGATGTGTGAAAATGCTACACAAGTTGCTTTCCAAAACAGAGACATATACAGAAAATTAGGAATTGTAGGCTATTGCTTATTTGAAAATTGCTGATTAGATTGAGATGAAAGATTTGTCCCTCTTTCACGTCAGCAACCAAGAAAACGTTTCACGCGTTTGAACGTTTACAATTGTGCGTAAATGGCTTGAGCGTTCAATGTTTTAAATAGTTTGATTGCACGTTTATCATTTGCAATTCAATTTCCTTTCAGTCAAAAAGTCGTTTGTTGTTCATGGGCAGTTGAATTGTTACCCCTGTTTCACAAATATTTAAATGTAGCAACAAAGCAACAACTGTGCTGTACAGGATAAACTTTTCTTGTTGGAACTAATCGTCGTATTTCTTCAAACCAAGTAGAGTAATGGTTGTCTCGGCTTATTTCCGGGAGCTCTTTATTTCCACGAAAGTGGGAAGTCCACACTTTACGACCAGTTAGATGTGCATGGTGTTCCACGGCAAATATGTTAATGCCATCTTCAGGAAACCCCTAAGAAATGATAAATTTACCGTAAACTAAACATTGAGGTTGATGGTTTTTGCATTAATTTATTTTTGCAGGTTTTTTAGGCTATAAGTGTATCAATATAAATATCATTTCAACAAGCCTGTAACAAACATGCTTTTTGTACCAAAGAACATTTTGTATTGAAACACCCTGACAAAAACAGAAAGAAGAGATCTCCAGTATCAGAAAACTGCAAATTTTGATAGCACATAGCCTACTAAAACTATATCATTCAAAACTATTAACATCTCACTTTTCACTTATGCCAATATACAGAAAAGGCTCATTTTTAAGCTTGCAAAGATACCTTACTTTTTGAGTGCACTGTGCAGGACACACACCAGACCACGTAAAAGAAAGTTGATTAGGAGGAATTGCCATGTCTGGTGTATAAATAACTCCAGTTTCTAGCACACCAACTTCAAACTTTCGAAGATGATTTGAATACAAAAACCGTATGCCTGATCGATCAATAATTCCTTCGTAGTTGTTCGGGTTGTTATAGTGAATCTCCAATCTTACAAACTTTGATTTAGTTGCAGAATAAAAAGTTAATCCAGCTTCTTTAGGGTAAAAAATTGCCTAAACATTATATGAATTGATTAACTGTTGTTAAAACATTGTTTTCAACAAAACAGCTTGCAAAACAAATGGAGGCAAATGGCGAAGCACAATATTATTATTAACATTACTTTAAACATTTTTTAATTTTTGACAACTTTTTTTTGATCTTAGTTTTATGACATTTGAAGCTGTATTACACCGGGGCGCCAAAACGTGCGACATTCCTATAGCCTTTACTTTACTTGAGTTGTAAAATCAAATCCAATCTGTTATAATTTAAAATTATCATTTAACAGCTAACTAAGACATAAACGTGTAGCCTACCACAAGTGACATTATCATGAAATTCGATGCCACAATGAGTTGTCTTGTGATTTCTTTTATGAGGTTTCCAACTACAATTTGGCTATTATTTAAAAAATCTTAACACTGATATAAAAAGTATAGCCAATATCTAACTAAGGAAAAAAAGTATATGGTAGTTTACATTGAAAGCGATTATGAGCGATAACAGTGTAAAGAGAAGCAGTTGCGAAAAATTCAAACTTGTGGGATTTTTTTACGCTTCTCTCTTCTTCTCGCATCTCTTGCATACACCACTGTAGGTTATGTGCTGTCTAGTCATACCTCCGCTCCCGACGCCCAGGCTGCTAATACTCGATTACATCTCTGGACTGACTTGGGCATTCGGTCAAGTTGACACAAGTCGTTGTAGAATGGAATTTCCCCATCGTTGCTATCACAACCAAACACCTTCAAATTGATTCACTTTAAGAGGTAGGCAACAAAGCGTTTGATATTTTCCAACACTTTGAAACTGAATAAACTTATTAAATCAAGTAGCTAGATTATATTATGACAATGTGGGACCTAAATATCATCCAAAACAAGAATATTCTTTGCAAATAAAAGATATTTTTTGTTAGTGGTTTCCTTGAAATTTATGCACTTTTTCCTTGAAAATGCTTTATAGCCTAATAAAAACATTACCTTTGCAATGAACTTACACCCTGCAGTATAAATTGTTTTGATAAGTTTGCGAAGAAAACATTCAATTGTCCAGTAAAACTATCAAAAACAAATGTTTGATACTGTGCTATATTTAACCCGTAATGTATATTTAGATAAGACTATAAATAAGTTACAGTTTTTATAATTTATATAAATACATAACTAACGGTACAATAACAAATCATAAAGTTGAAAACTTTGATGAGACGCAAGAAATTAATTTACTTCCATATGATGAATAAGCCCTCTGCTTTCCTTAGAAAGTATGCTCTTGTAGCCTACTCCGTGAACTCTTCCTTTAAATGTTGGAAGCTGATGTGTGGAACACCAGTAAGAAGTTGCATCCTTTGGAATTATGACGTCAGGAGCAACAATATTAAAGGACTTATACTCTTCATCATTGTCTTCAAAATACTTAGCATCTGGCTTTAGTATCTGAGCTCGGGTCAATGTGCTTTCGTAGTTTATCAATGTCACAAGTTCACGTGTAGGATTTAATTTCAGGTTCATGAAGTCTGAAAGAGCAAATAGTGTACTGTAAGCAAATGCTTCAAATCTGAAAGTGAACAAATACTAGCAACTAGTGACAATAGCGGCTTTAGCATTGAAAGGTCATACGAAGAAGAGAAAAAAAAAAAAAAAAGAAGAAAAGATGAAAAAAGATGAAAAAGAAAAGAAAAAGAAGAATATGAAACAGAAAGAAGCATCAGTTTCCATGAACGTGTTTTTAACTTTGTTAAGAGCTTTGAACAACACCAGCAAAAAACGACATTTCAAACTAATCGCAATATCTTGTTGCTTGCACCCAGCCACTTTATAGGTCATTTCGATTCACAACATTCAATCGATATAAGTAATTGCATCAATTTGTTTGACCTGTCATTTTGCTGCTAAAAATATTTTAGTTTTCTTGGGTTAATATTTACTTTACCATTATTTTATTAGTTTAACACAAAGACTATGATATCAAGTAATAACCATATGGTAACATTCAACAAGGAGATGAGAATGTCCAATACACCCACTGCAAAACTGTTTTCGTCAATATTGGTCGGTAAACCTTTCCCTAAAGTCAGCCTATTAAGGATATTTGAAATAAAACTATTTCAAAATTTAAGAATAATTGGTAAAGCTATAAACAATATACATAAAGCTCGCAGGAGCTACCGTTTCGTATGAAGTTTTGCCATAGTGATACGGTAAAATAGTGAATAATTTCGTTTTGTTTCAAATTTAAAAGTAAAAACAATAAACAAACAAGAATATACGAAAGTAGAAGAAAGTATCAGAGCTTTCAACTGATTTTTTTAACGGATCACCTATTTTTTACGCTCTAGTGTTCAAAAGAATTTCAGTTTTTTTTTCAAACGAAACAATTCTTTCGCAATATTTGATGGTCTTGAAATCGCTTCAAATTATTTCCTTGTAAAAAATTGCGTTTACTTCCAGCTGTCTTACTTAAAAACGATTTTTTTTGACAGAAATAAAACCTCATAAAATCAAAAAAGTTTATCCTACAGAAAAAAACAACCTCTCAGTGAAGGCAATCCGAACACAGACAATATGTTGGTGGTCCCATTGTCAAACGGATAGTCGTGCAAGTCGCATGTTACAAACTTTCTTTTAAAAGCCACCGTGATGACGCTTTGCGTTGTTTCCATGAGCAAGAGTTTGTAATCTTGGCTGATGTCTTGTTTCAGGACACCTTTTGAATCAGTCCAACAATCCTAGCAATTAAATAGATTATTGGTGTCTGTCATAGTCATTTTTGTTTAAACTTACAACAAAAACACTCTCACGTTTAGTATTTTTAGATTTTGCATTCTTTATACACAATATTAAACGTATATTCGTAAAGCTAAACCAGAATGACTTGATTTTGGCATTTGTTGTTAGAGTTTGGGCATGTCCAGTTGTTCATATTAGCTATCGAGATATCTGATTATGTCGTATGCAATATAGTCTATATTACGTTTCCATATACTGCTAACCATTATTTCAATGCTTCCATTATCATAGTGAACAAGCAATATGTCCGCATTTGTGGTGCTTCCACTGTCGGAGAATCCCAATCCAAACCCTGAAGCTACTGAGATTTCTGTCCGAGGTAAAATCAGCACAAACTGAAGGGATTCTGCTTCATAATCGATCCGCCATTGAAGTTGTCCTTCAGAGATACCTTTTAAGAAAATGCATCATCGTTTTCATCAAAACTATGTTCTACTAGTAGATTTTTACTATATTATATTCTGCATTTTATTGCTTGCATTCAATGGGCGGAAACTGGCGCAAATTTCCCAGGATAGCGTATAAGTACGTAACAGTCTATTTTAGTTGTTAAACATAGCCTATATAGACAAGCTTGCCACATCGCCCTTATTTCTAAAACTTGTCCCTAGCCTATTTTGAATGGCAATGTCATAGAAAAAATTATTGTCCTTAACCTTAGTTACCTAAAAAAGAGTAATTTTTGAAAAAACTGTAAGATGGAATTTGGTTCAATTTTATTTAACTTACCTGTTCTCCATAAAGATACACGATAACAGTACATCAATGGTTGAGGCAGAATAAAAATTAAAACTGCAAACAAAACTCGATACATTTTGCAGATAATAACCAAGCAGGACTCTTATTAAAATTTGTACTAAGAAATGTATTTGCGCAGCTCACTGCATAAAGCTCTTCGAGTTCTCTTATCCAGTCTTATTATACTGGATACACTTTGAGCGATAAAACGTTACACTCTGGAAAATAAGACAACCTTGCAATTTTGTTTTTACTGAAGTTTTATTACATAGGCTACTTTGTACAGTGCAGCTGGCCGGGTGGACAGATTTGACTCGGTGGTGTCTCTAATATGGTGGCCCCTCTTCTACACCCACATCTATTAACTGATTTCTACCAACTTTCTAAATTCTTTAACACTTTTATCGCATGAACTTATTCAAAATCTTCACTCGTGCTTTACTAAACCAAATAACTTAGAAATACCTCATAATTCATATTTTATATAGTGTGTTTAGTCTACTGGAATAAAACAAAAGAATTACCAAGAAATTGCTGTTATATAAGGGTTATTTATGAAAGAAATATTTTTTATTTTATCTGTATCGATTTGATGAAAGTAGGCTGTATTTAATTATGGGGAATCTGGCTGACATACGTTTGATAGCTTTTATTAAATTTAGCTAAAGTACTCAATTTGATCAATATTAATATTTAATTACTTGATAAGTGAAGAGAAAAGGACAAAAATATTTTAAGTGGCTTGTGTGATTGCTAAATATTTTTTTAAAGAAAAAATGTTTTTTTTGAAAATGAAGCCAAACTTTTTTTAATTTTAAATCTGCTTTAGTTGAAAAAAAGATAAAATCTATCATTAAATATTATTTACTGGAGGATTTTCCTTTGTCTTGTGCGCATGTTTAGCAGCTTTGACCAAAAAGTCCAGAGGGTAGACTATTCATGCACCCGGGATCATTTTGGAAACCCGGAATGTTTCCAGATGCCCGGAAACTATGAAACCAATGCACAATCTTTGGAATTTTTTTTGTTTTCTTTGATTAAGTTTTGCAATTGGAGAGTCCGGTCTTCTTTCTCGCACCAGGTCCAAATTTCTCTCTCAACAGCCTTATGAATGTCTGTATCAAAGTTTTTTAGCCATAGAACTATTGTAACCTAAAAGTAAAATTTAAATTCATTGTTTTAACTCCTTCAACCATGAAATTATTTCTATATTGTATTAACATCTTAAAGAAAGCACAATCTTTTGGAAGATATTCAGGTAATACAAAATTTTGCTTGCATTAACCATTTTTTACTTTTGTTCTAATCTAAATGATAGTGGCCCACAGTTGCACAATGACCAACCTTCTGTCCAATCATTTAACGCATAAACAATCGAAAGTAGCAAAAAATCACATACAACAACGCAATGACATCTTACCATCTAATCATAAGATGGTTATTCCTAATACATGCGTACCACTTCTGTATTAGGCTTGGTCGATTAGACAAGATCTCTCCCGGTATCATTAAATTGCATAACCTTGTGTTAAATCACCAAACTGATGATTATAGTTCAAACTAAGAAAAGCGCTGTTCATAAAACGTATACAACACTGTATACGAACATATCTATGTCGGCTATGCAAATGCTAAACGTTTAGTTGAAAACCATGCAACATTAACGATTATAATTACCAATCCTTGTAGAGTAGCTCACACCAATTTAAAAAAAAAACGTCTACAATAAATATTTAAAGATATTTTGCTTGCAATAAGCTACGTAGACAATTGAGTAATACTAAGCAAATAACATATATTGCTCCAAACAGTTAAACTACTATTTGTTTTGCATTATGCAGGACTTATTTTGACAAGTTTACGGGGTTTCGTCGTAGCAACAGTTTGATATGTAGAAACTTTGCTGAATAATGCAACAACCAACGTATCTTGCAGCGAGTCGGATGCACAGCTGCGAGACGTGAAGTTTGAAAGGTCGCCGGTTCATCACCACTTAATGCAAATGTGTCTTTGGCAGAATAGTTGATCGCATGACAGAAGGCGAACAAAATTGGCTTCCTTGCCTTCATGTTCACGAAATCTACAACCAACGGACGTAAGAACGTCTGGATGCGATACAAAAAAGTAGTCTAGGATTGTTAAAATGTAACCACTCGTTAAACACGGTAGTACACCTTGCGTCATATGCAATTAACCAACACGACTTGTTGGTATCAGCGAAACTTGATGTACGGAATGCGCTTAATAACAAGAAGTACAAGCAAGAAAAACATGATAAAACAGTAAAACACATTCGGTTTAAATTCATATCAAGCAAGCTGATACGGCTAAACTAACAAATTTTTTTTCGGCTTACGTGTGTGGTGTGACTATACCTGTAATATGATATGACGTAGGTCTTAACGTCATTTACTGATGTCTGTTAAGTTCAAACGGAAGCCTGAAATCTGGAAGGAGGGAATTTGAAAACAGACAAAATTAGCTTAAGAAAAAATATTGATTCCAAGATAAATGACGTCATAATTTGAACACACGTCCCGATAAACGGACATGTTTTGAGGTGCGGCAAGAAAAAACATATTGAGACAGGCAAAATGGTGATAAAAACATGCTAAAAGAATTTTACTGACGTTGTTCAAACATCTTCAAAGGGGTCTAAAAAAGATCATGTGAAACAGGACACATGATAAACACACTGAAAGCATTAAGTAACAGCCTGCAGCAATTTAGTTTTCCTGAGGCGTATTTGTGCAAACAAAATTGATATTTTTCTCGTTGGGGATCGTTTTTTCTATTGTAGTTTTCAGTTCTTCTAGTTCTTCTTCCTCATCTTCATCCACTGACACCACATCTAATTTTTCTTTCTTGTTCATGCTGTCTTCTACGTTCTCCAAGTCTCTCTGTTGCTCTTCCTCACCTGAATTTGAATCATCATTGGAATCGGGGTCTTCTTTAACTGAAAAAATATCACACGCAAAAATAAATGCCAAGCTTAAGTTTTCTGCATAATTTTCTCATTATTAAGCATAGCTCAATTTTGAAATTTAATAGGCTACAATTGATTGATTGATTGATTGATTGATTGATTCTTTATCCTCGGACTGGGAAAGCTTCTTGCAGAGCTCAATCCTGGCAGTTTCGCATACTTGTAGAGGCTTTGAATCACTGGCGCAGGCCCGGTCACCGAGATTGACAGAGTGAAGTTTCCGATTGTTGAAGGCTTGTTGTCGGGAATTATTCCATCCATTAGATGCCGCTGAATGGAGAGCAGCCCTTAACGTGCGTTGCTCAAGCGCACACCCCGAGAGTCGAACCAGCGCCGCTATTGATCTTGAAGCTTCTTCGTTCCAGAAGTGACGCGCTGACCAATTGAGCTATCGGGGCGGAAAAGTAGGCTATATTTTTGGAAAGTAGGCTATATTTTTTAAAACAAAGATACACAATGGATATAAAGTCACACTTTATCCAAGTGTATAGACCTATACTACTAATAAATCCGCTTTTCATCATATAATAATAACTTCTCAGATATTTTGGCATTTAGACAAGTGAAAATCTCTTTCATTTAATACCATTATGAAGCCCAATGTTTATTTGAGTTACCTTATTTGTATTTATTAATTCGAAAGAGCGAAGCCGTTTTCAACTACCAAACTTTGCGCGAAATGGTAGCGGTTACCAATTCCTGACATAAAACGCTTACAGCTTTCACAATTTGCAAATTAGCTTTTGTCACATTTTCTTGAGAGAAATTAATTAGTTAATACCGAGTTTGTTATATTTTAAACACCATCAATGCGAGGAGTCTTATGGGTTCAAAACTATTTCATTGGTAAATGAGTAACATGGCTACAACGTCTTTGGGTCGATTAATACTTGCCATTTCTGCACAAAATTGTTTGCTATGGCGATTAAGCAACATGAAAATGTTTAAAATCAAATTCAAAGGATGAAGCAAAATTCAAGCAATGTTGTTTATGTTACCACAAAACTTACAGTCTAACATTTCAATATGATTGACAGCTTCAAAACAGAAACAACAAAAAGCACAAAATAATTAAAATATATTCAACTGCAACCTACACGAGCTGTATCAAACCATAGGCAACCTTAGACTCAAGTCGTGCTAGCACCCAAAAATAGAATGATTGTGTTTGTTGAACATTTCATACAGCATACGTGTATATCTTTTTCGCTAGAGTTCGCTTCGATAACCAAACAAATAAAAATAAGAAAATTCGACTGCGGGATCACTGGCCTTTTATTCTTTTTATTCTGATTAACAGAAAACATTTCTCAATTGTGAAGGTGTATAGGAGATTGCAAAACAAATAATATGTTGTGCAATATTTAGGCCTACTGAACTTCTATTAGCACTAACGAATTCCTAAGTTTGAGCTTTTCTTCTTTTCATTTACGCTTCACAATCCAGGTTAATTACAATAGCCTACTGGTCATTAACGTAAGCACATATAATGTCGTACACGTAACATGAGCATAGAGATTGAAGTTGTAGTTTTTTATACATACTTTACTCGTAATTATAACCTAAAATGTAAGTTGACAACATGCAGGATATTTGTTCGAAGGGGCAACCTGCATTATTGCTGCGAACATCGCAAGCAATTGATGAAGTAACATAATTATACATTATAGACTATTTAATGTGCAAATGCCAGCATTTGATGAATTCAAAATAGCAGTATCAACATTATACATTATGCAAGAAACTTGTCATTTTACAATACAGTGCATCTAGTCCGAATTGCCAAAGTACGTGTCTGAGTCCATTGTTTGTCAGTGAAATGAAACACTTTTATTTGAAAAAAAATTAAAAATACCTTGCCCTTTGATGAGGTCACTGGTAAGGCTCAGAACTGCAGCCATGAAGGCAAGTCCAAACAATATCCAGAAATAAACTGCGATTCGGTATATGCTCACGTAAGTAAGATCAGGGTTTGTACCTAATATAGAAATAATATTGTTAAACATAAAAAAAACATAGGTAGACTCACATAAATAGCTCAATGGTAAACTTTATAAAAAGCTTGTGGAAGAGGCATTAGTCTTTCAATAGTAAAGACATTTCAAGCAAATAAACAAGATACTTGAGGTCCAAAAAAAACGAAATGGTAGACAAAAGAATTGGGGGCTTGCCTCTCAGACAATTTTGGCATTTATTACCTTGTATTGGTCTTTTTACGTGTTTTGTGCTCCAGTATTACGTCTTTTCGCTTAAGAAGCACACTTATACTTAATTAAATTCATCCCATTAAAAAAATTAGATTTCTATAAAAGTTAGAGTTTTAAGGTTTGATAAGTTTTATATTATCGTATTTTTTTATGGCCACAAAGAAATATTCATAACCTATTTTTTGACGGAGTTTTGTATAGTCTTGTATTGTGTCACATAATCGTTAAAAACAAATCGAAAATCCTTCGGGAGTGTCCAGCATCTAAACGTACAATAGGTATGAAAGGGACGTCTCGACTCATATTTTTATTAAAACTAGAATTGGTTAATTAAGTCGTTGAGTAAGCAATGTGCTTTACTTCAGAATATTGCAATTATCTTCTTAGTTTTTAGAGGGCACAAAAATTCCTACCCGTTGTATCTGCTTTCTGAAAACACACGTTTTCTGTGCTCCTTATTGGGTTAAAAAATCTGCTGGAGCGAGCGAAGCGAGCCGGAAAACTTTATAAACGAAGAAAAACTGCATGTTGCTTTTTCCCTTGGGCGAAAGGGGCGCCTCACCCAGTGTTCCCCTTGGATCCGCTACTAAAATAGCCTACACGTAACTGCTGCCACCTTCAAAAAATTAATCAAACAGTTAAATTGTCAGAAAAGGTATTTGCTTTGCTAAAAAGTTGATCACTGGCATTGTAGAAGTTAGGGTCAACCTGTGCTTTTGAACTTGCAGTAAGTAGGCTATCCGAATGCAAATTAATATCTTTCAGCAATTAAAGACAAACTTGAAAGTAAAGTAGCCTACCTAAATCAAAAATAAGAATTTTGACGTGCGTAAAGAAGGACGCCAACTTGCAATAGCCTACTTACATATCTGCACACAGGTATAGTGGACTATACAAAACGACATTTTATTCTTACACTTAGGCAATCACATACCTACAACAAAATCTCCAAATCCAATTGTTGTCAAGGTAACAAAGGAATAGTAAACTGCTTCAAAGTACGTCCATTCTTCAACATTTGTAAATATTATGGAGGGAATAAGTAGGCAAAACACACAAAGGGTAGCCACCGTTGCAAACAACACAACGCATTTCCGTAGTATAGTTTTCCGGCCCTGTAGAGCAATAAGTTGCAAAAATCAAACTTTAATCGCAACTGAAAGTTTTTAGACTTTAGTGGTTAGAAAAGCCAGCTGTGTTTCTGCATAACAAATCTACATGTTTGCCAACAAAGTCATTGATGATAATTTGGGCCTTGTACTAATGAGAACCTTTGGCCCCAAATCAAGACCCTTCGTAGAAAAAGGCATCATACAACTTATATATCCAATGAGTAGGCTACGCTGTAGTTTCTTCAAGTTCTCGATCCCCTTGAAAGGGTTACGGGCCCTTAAAATCATCCGGAGCGGGAACCAAATGTATCTTCAGACCCTCCTGTCAACGCAAGCTACTGTCTGCGACTAGAAGATAGTTTTACTTACATCTGTGTCAAGTGTTTTTTTTATTTTTTATTTTTTTGTGCATTTGAAGTGCATTTGAGTTAATTTTCCCAAATATTATAGAAGAATTAAATTATTGGTTTTGTTTAAGGCAGGAATCATGGACCAGGTTTGCGGAATGTTTTTAGAGATCCATAAGTGCATTGAGTTTATGAAAAGAGCATTTCAATTGATATAATTAGAAATCATTTTCAAAATTTTTATTCAGAATCACTTTTGAAGGTTTACGAAGTTTGATAAAAATTCTTTTGAAATCGGTCCCTCACCACAAACAGGTTGAAAACTATTGCTTTCAAAGTTTGTTATACCTAAACAAACCACATGGAAGACATACTGTATATCTTGACATAGATTGAGTTTTGCTTTCAGCAGCATGATCGTTGCTTACTTCACAATGTAGATACAAACGAGCTGTTTTAGCCTGATGCTGCGAGTGCGCGGTGATAGTAGCGGTTTGCAGTAGCTTTCGGAACACAGTTCCCGAGTCATGTGCTATGACAACGTATTTTTAATATCACACTAAGGTATGTCAGATGTTGTTTGTAGCATATAGCAAAGAGTAGCCTACATCACATTAATTAAATGTTTTACCTTTCTGTGCATTCGACTATCCAACGATTTAAACACAGAGGCAAACTTTGCACCAATTTCACTGAACATGATCCCAAACAAAGGGAGCCCAACGATTGCGTAGAAAATGCAGAAAATTCTCCCTCCACTAGTATTTGGAGATATGTTTCCGTAACCTACAGCACCAAAATAACGTAATAGAATCGATAGAGCAGAGTAAATCATTGTTAAAATACAATAGTTCCAACAAAGTCGATGTTTTTTATTATTCACAAACTCCACTTGTTACATTACCCAGCTGAAAAAACTAGTATTTTTTACATTGGTTCAACAGCTACAGACGTTGAACTAATGTAAAAAAGACCGGTTTTGTAAGCTGGAAACCTACTCAATACAGTGTACCAACCGAGCAGTGATTGCTGAAGTTACAGTCAAAACGAAGAATAGGATATTTTTATCCTTTCAACACTACCATTCACTACTGCCCGTCTTTCTGAAGGTAACTTTTAATTTCACTAGTTTTGTCATTTTCAAATCTTATGTATTATTATAATCCCTATTCTAAGCTGAACCTACGGCTTCATTAGAATTATCCACTTCTTTTCAGAGTGTAATCAAATCAAAATTGAGGAACTGAGTTGAAAAACTACTGAAGTCCAAAATACGACGTTTGAGATAAAGCAAGTTAAAGTTCTTTCAACTTTTTTTTAGTTCTTTATTTCTATGCAAACACCAGCGTGTGTTATATTGACCATTGACCATCATACAACATTTGCAGCGATAACTTAAGTTCCACAAAACGTAACTCAAGTAGTTCTACAACCCAAGTCTTCACTTTTACTTTGCTCTAAGTTTGAAACAACAACAAAACACGAAAAATATAGTTTCGGGAGAGAGTTTGCTTTTTTATACCAAAAACAGGCAAGACACAACAATAACACAGGGTTGAGCATTACAACAGTATATTACATATTTACAAATAGTTCAACATTCAAACGTTTTCGGCTTAACTTAAGCCCTCATCAGGAATCTGCAAATATTTATAAACTACAATAAATTTCACTTCTTGACAGTAACTACCGTAACTAACTAACTAAACAACTAACTAAAAGCATCACAAATACGAAAAAACTCAGAATGCAGTAAAGGTTGTAACATACAGGCCTCGAAACAACTTTTTTTTTCCGGTGGCCAAACGTGTCCGACTGAAGCAAGCTGTTCGGCGGCCAATCACAAGCACATGGCGGCCATCGGAACTTCGACACGCATCAACGTACAGTCTTCAAAATTAGCACATTTTTACTTTGGCAGAAATGTTGCCAAGGCCAAACGACAAAAGTTGAAATTGCCTCGGCAATTGCTGTAAACGTTTATTACGAAACAATTGTACTAAAACATGTAAAACGAGAAGCAAAAAATATACTAGAGTAGTCCATCACTACCGCACTGTTTGATTTGTTGTGATGTAATAATACCAAAAGTAGCAATAAAGCGAGCAACAAGATACGCACGTCACGCGTAATTCACCTTAAATAAATCACGGGAAGAAAAGTAAGTTAATTTTAGGTTGATTCAACGTTCGAGTCAGCACAAATCAATTTAATTTTTCGGCGTGTTATATTGCGTAACAACAATGCCCAATAAGATATTTACGTTCGTTTTACATTAATTTGACATCTAACAACATTGAATGATCCATTCACGCATTGCCGACGCTAATTTTGAAGACTGAATATATCGCATCAATAAAGTATATTGTGATGTCAGTTGCATCCTGCTTATGTCAGACATCACCGACTCACCGTCCTGCTGGGTCAATCAATAATAACAATTCAAGCATAGACAGTGTGTATTGTGATTTATTGGATGCTTTGGTTGCTTTTTAATCCTTTGTGATTATAAGTGGCAAAGTACTTTATTCACAAGGCCGTTTGCGTAATTTTTTTTCGGAACTTCATAGCGGACAAATGCGGCCGACGGAAGGGCGAGACCCGTCGGACAAAATGTTGGTTTTTATAGGTTAATCGCGGCCATGGCCGCGATGGCCGCCTTCAGTTTCGAGGCCTGACATATGTAGCCTACTGCGTGATCTTGTCGTTGGTCTGCTGTAGTCTATTGTTTAAATGTAACCCACGCAAACTGCAACGCCACATTGCGAAAAGTCAATATTTCCACCCCACAACAATATACCCTACCGATAGTAGTAATGACAGTTCCAGCAAAAAAGAAAGCGTTTTGATAGTTCCAGTTGTGGGCACAACTTGGCTGAGAAAGTGAGTTGAATTGAACTCCATTTTGAGTGGCTTTTAATATCAACTGAAAAACAAACAAGTGTTAGATAGAAGATACTGTAGTTGAAAGATTATTGTACCGTGCCGTACTAAAACTTTTATTGAACTACAAATAAAATAACTAAACAAACTCCGATTGAAAGCTCTTGATATCAGGCTAACAACAATTTTTTATGGATCCACGCCTTTTACGATTCCGCCTCACTATTTTTTTCATATTTCATCAACCCGATTTTGAAAAGCGTATAGCTGTGTACTTTATAGGCTATACCTACATTTAACATTAACAGTGCAGCAGTGGCGTATCCTGGTTGGTTGAGCAAGGGAAGCAATATAACTCGTGGGGGGTTAGAGCGTGCCGAAGGCACGTGTATTCTAGGGGGTCCGGGGGCATGACCCCCCGAAAATTTTTTGCAAAATTACACTCAAATAATCGATTATAATGCTTTCTAGAAACACTTTTAGGGTAATATTTGTATGAAATTTATTAACAGATAAACAGCTATTAACTTATTAAAGGTAGCTCTTACACACAAACGGGCAAAATATGCTGCTAAAATTAGAGAACACCAAAAACTCAGCTACAGCTACCTACTGCTGAAGTAGCTTAAGCCAGAATTCATTTCAGTCAAGTCAATTCTAGCCTAGACCTCACATATCATGTCTTATGCCAAAGTCTACACAGCCAAGATAACAGTGTAAAGCCAACATTTGGCTCAAACTTTGCTTACTAGGCCGATATTATAACCATAACAGCGCCTTAGATTTTCTCATTACCTAGCGTCCTAGCCCACTGACACAATATCCAACAAATCAGAATTGCCAGACTATGAAAAGGTCTTAAAGCCAAAATAATACAAAAAAGGCCAAAACAAGGAAAATATTAGACAAAAAGGCCAAATGGATATAGGCCTATTTACCTGATTCTATTAAAAATTATAAAATGTAGGCTACATATATTTTATGACTTGTAGCGGATTTTAATAAACTGTAGCAAAAATAATTCTGAAAGTAGCCCAAAAAATAGCAAATATAAAAAGACTGTAGCGGATGAGTTTTAATCGGCCACATTACGAGTATAAACAAGTATAGAACATGTATTGAACAATGGTGAATATGGTTTTATCTGGTAAGGTTACGATATTTGAGAAATATTGATTATGCATTTTGAAGAGTTAATTTAAAAAAAAGCCTAATTCGAGGAATTCGTCCAATCTGGCAACTCTGGAAGCAATTTAAATATTGCTTCCATCGATTTGTTAAAAGAAACATAAATCTCGCAAACTTTGCGCTGCTTTTTTTCCTTTCTCTCTCGCTTGTTTCTCCTTGTAGCAAAAACGAGAGCAAGGGAAGCGATACAATCTTTGCATCCGTAACAAGACGGACTATATAGTCCGTCTTGATCCGTAAGCTTCCAACTATTTTAAAATTAAAACCGAGCTGAAATCATACGGGGACGTGAGTTAGAAACTGTTCTAATTCGTATTTAGGTAAAGAAATTACGAAATCGTTTTACTTAAAAATATCATCTTCTCTTTTTTCAATTTTGGCAGGGGAAGCAATGCTTCCCTTGCTTCCATTGAGGATACGCCCCTGCAGTGCAGTGACACTTTTTCTTAATCAAATTTCTAAAGCAATTTTGTGGCACTCAGATACACCAAACTGTTTCGAAATGTTGTGTTAGTAGTTTTGTATGACATTATTTCACACTTGAAGCTCGTTGTCTTTTAGCCAGTTTAAAAATATTTTCTCATTGGTAAACTGTGTTGAAACCACCGGTTAGTGCAGTCCATGGACAGTCTAAAACCAAATGATTAACAGTTTTCCTGCTTTTTTCGTAATGTGGACAAATTAATGTGTTTTGATAGTCTTATCATTAAAGAGTGGTAGAAGTTCGGACGTGGAGGAATGGAATACTATTATTGCCGATCCGTCCCTTTCTGTTGCATGTCGAAAAACCTGGGAGAGTAATGTTGTTTAACGCTTATAAACCAGAAGAGTTTGCAAAAAAAATTTTGTTTCGTTTCAAATTTATAACAAGACAAAGTTGGTTTCTTTTCATAGGGAAATGAAACTAAGATGAGCGACTTTGAGCAAACAAAACCTTCCAAGTTTTAAAATGCTTTCGCCTCTAACAGTTCTACAGTACAGCCTAGCCTAGAAGGTTTACAGAGAAATATCACATCTGTTGAACCTGAACAAACTCTTTTGTTGATCCAATCGCATTCTCGGTATCGTTTCCATTTAGCCTTGATGTTGTTAAGTTGTATTTTTTTAACTCTTCAAGACTTTCTTGACACATTCTCTCCTCGTGAGTATACTCGAGTGCATAGAACACAGCAGCACCACCCAACAAGTATATTCCATAAATAAAGATCAAGAGGATAATGATGGTCCAACGCATTGCTAATATTATTTCAAAAACTAGAAACAGTTGCCTACAATCTTGATCTTGAGAAACAAGGGAAAAAAATCTAATAACGAATAGCATTGACAGGAGGTCGGCCCCGTTAGCTCAGTGGTTAAGCGCCCGACTCAAGATCAAGCGACGCTGGTTCGGCTCTCTGGGTCTGTGGTTGAACAACGCATTTCAGGACTGCTCTTCATTTAGCGACACCAAGTGGATGAAATACTTTCACTGCAAGAACACTTCAACAATCGGAAAACTTCACTCTGTCAATCTCGGTAACTGGGTCTACGTTAAAAGCCTCTATAAGTATGCAAAACTACCAGGAATAGCCTATCAAAAGCTTTGTCTGTGCGAGATAAAGACTCCAAACCAACCAGGTCTAGAGGCACTTTTGGAGGCGGATTCGAGATAATTCCAGTGGCCGAAGTCTTTTCATTGCGGTAAAATAGCTTGCATGCATGGTGCCCACTGCCCATGGTGCCCTAAGTGCCCATACCTCTCACTGCTTCCGCGCCTACCTCACTTTTTCAACGCATCTGCATAGCATTAGCACATGAATGTTGCTTGCATTCCAAAGCGCAACTTTTTCACAAAACATGTTGTAATGCTGATGTGGGGAGTATTGTTAACTTTAATCACGATAATAATCAATAGTGAAGCTACACAAAGAGTTTATCCGAAGCTAACATCATCTTGATTGGAAACTTTTGGTCGTATGATCTTTAAGTCCGGTTCAATAATTTTATATCACGAAACATCTTCCAGAATTTTCAAGCAAGCAAACATTAGCTATGTAGTTGTAGTTTGATTGCAAATGGAATATCCAGGATTGGCGAGCTACCAACGCCCCCGACATATTTCTTGGTGATCGAGTGCAGCAAAAACTAACATCTTTGTTAGTGAACACTTTTTGTAGCCTCACTTTGCTAAGACAAGCACTGACGGATAGGAAAAGCATTCTCTTTCTACTTACAGCTTTGAAAGTTTTAGGTTACGTCGCGAGTCGTTTAACCGTATTAAGACTGGGCTCTGAAGGGATTCCCTGAGTTGGGGGGGGGCATAAAATGCCCACAGTTTTTGAACGTTTATTACGCCTTTGATATGCATGCTGTCAGTTAGATATTTTACCAAGTGAAAGAAAATTTATCTGACTTTCCAACAAATTCAAACTTGTCTTCGAATCATGTGTATATCTATAGCTATAATAGATTTATTAGACAGGCATCAAATCGCTAAAGCTAGATGTAAATTATAATAAAGAAACAAGGCTTTATCTTGCTCGGCTTGAGATAATGACGTCACGGTATTCCCACGGTAATAACACTTTGCGTTATGTCTCTCAAACTAACAACCGTAACTGCTCATCAACTGCCGAGAAACTATTTATTCTGTAATCATCCAGCCGGCAAAAGTGCGACATTATTATATCGACTCAACGTTTGACCACAGTGCTTAGACGTAAAAATTGTTTATTTGACTTCAGTTTGTTTGAAAAGATGCGAATATCGGAAACAAGTGTTGCTTGAAATGTAGGCAGATTTGGCTACAAGTAGCAAAAAATATATTCTTACACAGCTAACCATTCCACTCCTTTTACGTTGATTCAACGTCTTTAGTCGTTGAATCGACGTAAAAATAACCGATTTGCCAGTGGAGAACAAGCACATGGAAACGATTTTATTTCTGTTTGTTTCAATCGCAGCAACGTTTTTACGTCGTTTGACGTTGGATCTGCGTGACAATGGTGTAACTTTATCATTGCTGTTGTTTTCCGACAAAGAAAAATAAATTGAATTGAATTGAACTATCAAATGCAAATGAAATCAAAATACGTTGATTCTATTGTATACCGTATTACAGCGAGCGAGTTATATCGATTGAACATCTGCGTTACATCAAAATCATTAAACAATAACCACGGTTTGTTTTGTAGTTGCATGATACAAGCTAATAGAGTCGGTTTACAATGTTCTTCTCCCCGTACTGTTACCTTGCCGCGGTGAGGAGGCTTGAGTACCTCAAGGATCCTGTGGGCTATACCGAAGGGGGCTCGTAGCCCCTGGCAGGTTTAACCATGTCGGGCAGGTTAGAGGTGAGAGGCCAGACAAAAGACAGTACAACAGCCGGGCAGACGGAGCCCGTCAGCCTTGGACGGCAGTTCGTCTCGGGGAAGGCAAACCCTGATTCAAAAACCTCCGCTGTCTTGCGGTTATATCCAGTCTTGGGAAAGGCTACGGGAGACAACCCAGACAGAAAATCCGGAGTGGAGTACGTGAGGCGGTCGACTGTCAAACTCTGACATCCTTCCTGCAACTCCCGCAGCCAAACCGTCGCCGAGTGTCACGCTTTGCGTTCCCTTGGACCACGTCGGAGAGGCAGAGAGGAGGGTCCTGTTGTGTTTTTGGGCAGCGCAAGACCTCCATACAGACGCCCAGGCCAGCACTCTGGAGAGGCCACTCCAGTCGCCCCCATCCCTGGGTGCGAAAAACAAACCGGAGGACAGCAGTCTACGGGTTATAAGTCAAACAATGATGCGTAGCGACCGCCCGCGTTGTGAAATCTTTTATTTGGCATCACAACACTCGACTAATTAATTTTGATGGTTGTTCTCTCGCGCCAGTGTAAACCAGCTTATCCTTATGCATGGCTTGTGTACCGTAACCTCCGTTAGCTATATACTATATGCATTTCAGAGTGAAAAAAGAAACAAATCACGTTGTTACTCGATCTACACGCTGATACACAGCTCGTACAATTTGTCATATTTATGTTGATTCAACGTCTAGCAACGTAGAACTAATGCCAAACTTATCGAGTTTTCGAGCTGGGCATAAATTGCAACAGTTTGCCGATGTTTAGAACAATCCAATTAGCGAAATCAGGAATTGTTTATTTACCACGTTTCTGCAGAAACAGATGCAAAACAAAAACGTAGTGCGAAAATATAAAATTACAGACTTTTCGCATTCTATACCCACGAGTTACGTCATTTTACATCGGTTCAACCATGATGATAATAAATCAAAGCTGAAACAGCAGTGTGCTGTTCTAACGCTTATCTTTTGAAACATAACAATAAGCGACGTCCACTTGTGCAGTCATTGGAGGCAGCCAATTTTACGATAAATCAAACTCGTCTAACGTTGATTCGATATAAGAATCCTATAGTATAAGCGATCGTGTGCAAGCATTCTCTCATCGCAAACTTGTCGATTATTAAATCGATTCAACAGCTGATGATATTGAATCGATGAAAACATGGCACTTGCTGCCATCAGGCTTGTACGAGGTTAGAGATATATCATTCATAGCATTATATACCATTCCCCAATTAGTAAAGTGATGCACTTGACTTGTATTAGACAACATATCTAGTTCGAAATTCCTTCATATACATATGCGAATTCATTTTCAAAATACATTTCATCAACATATTGTTATTTTTTTCTGTCGATATCTGCTTCATTTCGCCAATTTGACATTAGAGGGACATCTAAAGACTGAAAACTGATAGACAAAGCAACCAAACTTTGAAGTAGGTTATTCCAAGAAGAATATATCCGTTGCGTAAAATAAATGGTTTTGTTTCAGTCACAGACAGAAGTAATTGTATGCAATTTACACCAGACGCAAATCATCATGCAGTGTCTTCTTCACAACTAATCAAATTACACGCGCGATAAACTCAGTAGGCGACTCGGCTTGGCGCCTTTGAATAAACGATCGATGATCTGTCACTCTTTTTATAAAAGAAACCAACCAAGCGCAATCTGCTCTCACTCCAGGAGCAAATCAATGAAATATTTCAAAGTACAAGCTAAAAACAGTAGAATATCTCCCAAACTGAATCAGGTATAGCCACGAAACTTTGAATACATTTAGCCAAGTAATATTTAGGAAAAGTCAAGAAATTTCAGCTTATTAGCACGTATGCCCATTAAAATACATTCGTTTGAAATTGGGGTGGGCACATTATGCCCAACCCCAGTCTTAATACGGTTAAACAATAGAAAAAAGGTACAACTTTTGTCTATGAATTACTGTCATGTTGGTGAATATTTCAACTTTAAAACTTCATTTTCAGTTTTACACAAGTTGAAAACTAATACGTCTTTAAGAAACTACAGTATCTGTAGATCAGGACACATTGAACTACTGTATCTGAAGCGAGAATAATTGCTCCACGAAATTACCCTCAACACATTTTCACTTGTACCTTTGCCGCTGCGGTTATGAAGTATAAATTAATGACCCCATTAAATGTCACACCTTGAAACTGTGTTGATCATTAAACTTAGAAACATCGTTTAATGATAGGATTTCTTGCAGTAAACCATACAAGAATTCCAATGACTCTAAAGTAAATTTTTTATAATTCACAGCAACGTATTTTTGGACAGTTCATAGCAACTATACTCTCTCGTCATACCAACTATACCTAGCTAATCTTCAAGTTCTTTCACCTACTGTAATGCACGGTTTAACCATTAAACTCATGGTAAAAAGTAAATAGAAGCCAAAGGCGCAGTAGCTGCATATAGAATAGCAGTTCCGTTTCAACACTGACGTAATCCTTTTGCAACAATCTTGCTCTGCCATACTAACATCGTAAGATGTTGCTGAAACGTCACGAAAAGATGATTTTAGTTTGTTTTTATTTCTCATCATTGCAGCAAAAACAAAATATGCTAAACAGAGCAGAGGTTTACAGGAAGATAAAAGCAACAGAACACAAACGTTAAAATGTGCTTGAAACCGAAATAAACTAGTCTAATAAGTTTAATTATGGCACGGTCGCAACACCTTATTGCTTAAAAAGTAAAACAAATGTCACCTGCAGTTCAATGCGCATCGCTTCCACAAGCCACACACTAAAGGTGATAGAAATTACTGTAAAGTTGATTAGTTGATTATTAACACTGTTACTATCGTTTCAACGGTGAGACTGCTTTTACATTAAGGTTCAGTTTTAACCACATCAAACAGTAGCCTACCTTTATTTGGATTCTGAAATTTTTGATTCTTTAACCAGAACACCTGACTTTAAATTGAGGTAATTTGATATTTGTTCTGAAACATTCAAGCCAAATGAGGCCTATAATTGTATTTTTCACTGAAAGCTTAGCTTAAAGCTTAATTGGTGAGAGACGATTCCATTATTTTTATGAGAGTAAGTTATAAGTTTATACACATCTAAGATGGTACAGAGCTTGCAAAAAATATTTTTTTTTTACAGGAGCGTGATCAGGATGAGAAAAAAGAGGCAATTAGCCCTTCCCCAAATATTTTGAATAAACATTTCACCTTTCTGTTGCAGCATCATTTGAAACACTTTCGCTATGCATATGGACTGAAAGTACTCTCAAAATGCGCGATTTTAAGATAATTTGTTTAAAATTTTTTAGGGAACGCCCCCCAGACCTCCTCCGGGTGCTTGGCTTTCTCCGACTCGTTGCCGGACTCGCTAACATGAACAACAATACTAATTAACCCCTTACCAGAAATATTTTACTGGCTGTGCCCCTAGTTTTCTTTAGGCTATTCTCGCTTATTGTCGGGCTGATAATTTCAAATACGAAACTGCGATTCCATACATTACAACCTAAAGTCTTAAACCGTTTGTACAAACCATCTGCAATTCGTTGCAGTACAAGCTGAACCCGTATCAAAGGTTTGAATCATTAGGTTTGCACAAGCCCATACTTGTTCGTATAACGTGTATTCCTGAAAACTAGTAATTTTTTCGATGAAACAAATTGTGTTAACTACGTATATTTAACCACTTGTTTTCCCTGCAACAGCTAAAGTGTTGGATTGACAGAAACTTTCTGCCAGAGAATGTAAAACATTACATATATATATAATTTGAATGTGTAATTTTAATTTGAGCACAAATTAAAACTAATGTAGATGCCTTATTATGTTAATTGCGGCTATTTCTTTCGCTTTCTTGATTTTGTTGAATAAAGTTACTTTTTGGTTACTTTTTTGCAAAATGAAAGTCACAATTTTAAGTTTTTTAGCTTACAAAAAATCGCCCTAACAATAATACAAGTTAACCCCCTACCAGAAATCTTTCTCTCGCTACGCCCCTAGTTTTATTTATTTTCGCTTATTGTGGGGCTGATAATTTTTAATACGAAACTGCGATTCCATACATTACAACCTAAACCGTTTCTACAAATCATCTGCAATTCGTTGCTGTACAAGCTGAACCCATTCAATCAAACGCAATTTTGCATGTAAATATGTTTTCCCCTGCTTCACATGTACAGTTTACTACCGATTTAGGCTAGCTCCCCTCACAACTGTTGTTATAAAACATAAATTATTGAGACCTTCAAATCTGACACACAGTGAGAAGTGCGCTTGTTCCACTTCCAAGCTATTTATGCTGCGCTTCGTTGAGTTTGAATAGCGGCCAGAAGCACGGCAGCTGTGGTGAAGATTTAAATATGTTTGCAGGTCGGCGCTTGAAATACTGACATTTGTCTTTTTGAATTGCTTTTCAAACGTTGTAGGCCATGTTGTGAAATGTTAAAGCGTTATAAAAACATGTTGAAATAAGAGATTCGCATATATGCGTCGTTTTGACGTCTTGTGCTCATATATGCGCGTCGTTTTTGTCTTCCAAAACTCACATGATTTCATTTTTTCTCTACGGTTACCGTAAAAAGGATGCTAGCAACTTTTGATGGTGTTTGGTTGACCTTTAATCGCAGTCTGCACTCTGCACCCTGTCTACTGTATGTTTTCCCTGCCATACGCTAGTTTCAAATAAGGAATTAGCTCTACATAGACAACATTTTGCTGAAAAGTTGAGCTTTTTTTTCTTTTGCTTGTCAATTTTTGTTCTTTTTTGTTGATTTAAATTTTCTTAGAATACTAGCTACTTGATGAGCTCTTTGTGATTAGTGGTAGAGAAAGCTTATGAAATATAACGGCATTTTAGATTTAAGGCTACACAAGTCCGCTTCGAAATAAATCATGCGATTTTATGGTCTCCTATTTTCATTGAGTGATCTGAAAATAAATAAAGCACTTTAGAAACATTAATGGTATTGCATATTAGATTTCCCCAATCCTTATATTTCTGTGCAAGCTAAAAACATTCTATTCATACATAGTTATTTTAAACAATAAATACTATTAATACTACAAGAAAATCATAATAATGGTGAAACAGTCTGTAAAGGTTTTTGGTGACTACCAACTGCATTTGATGTAACCTAGCTTTTTTATTTTTGGTTGCTGTTTTTGGATCAGAACAGAAGGCGGAAGGGGTCACGGCTGTTTCTCATTTCAAATTTTGTAATGTTTTTTTTACTAATTGAAATTTTAAAATATTGCAAATATTACTACAGAAGCTCGATAATTAATAGTTAAAATCACGCAAGGCCCTATGTACTGCTTCCAAAATCCCGGTTAGTGCACCTAAAGCCTACTAATATTTGGTTGATGCTGTAGCGTTTTCCGGCAATTTTCAATAAAAAATATGACAATACTGTTACAAAAACTAGACATTTTATAACTTAGGCTACGTCCATCGGTTTTGTATTCTTGATCATCATTTGGAATGCCTATTTTAAATCAGCGAAACCTGTAAATATACGCTATTTTGTTGGAGTTTACAGAAGTAATATTACGCTCTCGCTTGCTTGGAAAATGTCTTTCAACGGTTGATAGCAAAGTTACTATACTTGTTCAAAACTAAATGCTCGTGGAACGATGAAGATGTTCAATAATGGCATCCAGAAGCGTTGACAGGGATTATCCTGTGTATACTTTTGCATTCGAGATGCTCTCCAATTATGCAAACCTGGCTCGACTCCCGGCTTATGCTGGTTGTTGATAAACACCGCTAACCTCTACCCAGGGTGTAACAAATTGGGTGGGCGTAGTTGCTGAAGTAAAGGCGGCCGAGAGAGAGGAACTGGCCACCCTACTCTCGTTAGTGCCGAAGGCTAAGTACAATTAGAACCTTATCTTCTCAACTCCCAATGCTTGAATCAAGTATGGGACTCACCCTTACTATTTAGGAGGGGGGCTTGCACACGGAAGGAAACTCCACGTCGCCAATTTTTTTGTAACTACTTGTTGAAGTAGGCTGTTTTGAATTCAACCCATCGTCTTGTTTTTTCAAGACAAGCACATGTTATCCTTTTCCCTAGTTTTCAGTTTTTGTGGAATGTAGAACAACAAGCTGATATAAAAAAACAAACGATCGACTAAATTGGCAAGAAAAGGGAAGGGCCTTCGCTTAGCAGTGGGCTACCACAGGCAGAAAAATGATGATGACAGTTTTTTTTTGGTTATTTTAGTTAAACTCCATAGCCCTTTGCATTGTTATGTAACCCCAATAGATTGTGGAGTCTGATGTTTTTAATCCAAATTCTCAACCGATAATACAAACGAATTTATTTTCACACGAGTCAGTTCAATCTTAATCAGCTAAAAATCGATTTCCATCAGCTAGCAGCTAGATCATCTTCAGTTAAGCTGGAAGCAAACAGCACAAATGATTAAATGATGAAGGTGCGAAAGAATGAAAAACGTTTTACTCTTGCTATGTTACAGAAATGATGAAAATGACTAATAACCAAAAGCAAAATAAACCAAAATATATATTTTGCTTTGGTTGTTAGTCATTTTGAAATGAAAAAAGTTCAATGAAATTAGACAAGTTTGATCAATGAATACAAACTATAAATAGGTTATTCATTTTCCTGTAGCATTATGTCAAATTTCTTAAATATGTGATAATTGATAACGTCTTCATATGCTGAGCTATCAGTCAATAATTAAAACAAATATTTTACTTGTTAGCCTACCAACTTTCTCGTGTATCCAAAATCTTTTGCGGATACATAGAACGGCGGATATAATTGAAATAATACTACCTGGTAGTTTTTTAAGGTCAAGTCAAGTCAAGTCAATTTATTTTGTTTTAACAGCGCCATATATTAACAAATAATCAGAGTAAAATGTAATTGTCAAAACAATGCATTGTACAACTGTTGGTTAGATTATGGTGCAATCAGGATGGTAGCGAAAGACCATAAGCAGTCATCTAGTCAGCCACCACCCCATCACAGTAAATCTAACTACACATTCATACACACTAGTGTGCAGAGGCAGGCACACTACTTCATTGAATAAAAAGAGTTCGCCACTGAGATTGAAAAACAACTACTGTTGGTTTGAATCTGCATTCTCAGACTGAGTAAGCCGAGGATGAAGATTCAAACCAACGAGCAACGACCAAGAATTGACCAACCACCAATAATTAGTGATTGTGTGCTATAATAGGCTACAGCACTTGCGAAAGTTTTCCTGAAATAACGAGGAAAAACGTGGAAACCACCACCGAATTGCAACAATTTTTATGTGAAGCATACAAAAACAGGGCAATTTGATACTAATAACTGTAGAGAACAAATATTAATAAGTAGCCTAACTTACGATATGATGATATAGGCCTACTGTAAAGGTAAGTTATCCTTTGTATTGAGCACTTAAGGTACGCATGTATATTCATGTAACAGTTGGTTTTTGAGAATTTTTTTAAAGCAATGGAACGGTAAATCTTTTACATCGTGTGAAATTTCACTCCACACTTGCACACACAAGAAATGGAGTGTTTTTTTGCCAAAGTTTGTTTCAAACCTGGGAAGAAAAAATCTGGTTTTAGCCTTATGTCTTGTATCATGTTGATGTATGTCGTCTAATTTAACAAAGTAGCCAGAGAAACATGCTGGCAAAAAATTATTTTCGTACTTGAACATGAACTGTGCATATGCTAGCTTTGCAAGGTCACTCACTTTTAATACCTGAAATTTGCTGTAGGCTACATGTAGGTCGTCGAAGTTTTCCTGTCACCAAACAAACACGCTCTAATAAATTTGTTCTGAATCACTTCCACCTTGTGTACTAACGTTTTGTTGGCCCTACCCCAATTAATTATCGAATATTGAAGATTTGATTTAAATAATGAAAAGTAAATTAATCGTAATGTGGATAATGGGACATAGTATCTGATTTTGTAAGCAATGCCACATACTTTACTCAATTTTGTGCAAAGGTCAGAGATATGGGCGTTCCAGTTCAATCTGTGGTCCATCGTTACTCCAAGATATTTTACTTGATCAGTTTTGTTAATGCTTTGGCCGTTTAAGGTGAGAGAGAACGATTTTGCAACAGGAAGATTTCTACAAATGATCATAAAATTAGTTTTAGTGTAATTAATCGATAATTTATTGGTTCTCATCCATACATCAATCTTTTTTATTTCTTCATTGGCTTGTTGTTCTAGGCAAGTCAAATTGTGGTGTGTCATGTTTAGGCTGGTGTCATCCGCAAAAAGAGTGGTCATGAAAGAGGACGCAGTAGGTAGATCGTTCACATATAATAAAAATAACAAAGGACCAAGGACTGACCCTTGGGGGATGCCGCATTTGACCGTCGAAAAGTTTGATGATAATGAGTTAAGTTTGGTGTATTGTTGTCTGTTGGTTAAATAAGACTTCATCAAGTTCCATATTTTTCCACGTAAACCATAACAATATAATTTGTTCAATAAAATTCCATGATCAACAGTGTCAAATGCTTTACTCAAGTCAAGAAAAATGGAGCACGTATAGTTATTGTTATTTAAGTTTTTGAGTAAATGATCATATATGTGAGTTATACTGAGTTCTGTCGAATCGTTTGTCCTAAAACCATGTTGACTGGGAGTTAATATATTATTTTTATCCAGAAATTTAATCATTCGTTCGTACAAAAGCTTTTCAAGAATTTTAGAGAAAGTGGGCAAAAGAGATATTGGCCTGAGATCGGTTAAAGCGGTGGGATTGGATACCTTTGGTATTGGGATGATTTTAGACAGCTTCAGTGGATCTGGATAGGTCTCTTGAGCAAAGCAGTTGTTGTATAATCGAGCAAGAATGGGTGAAATAATACAGTTTGCAAGTTTGATGAATTTTGTCGGGATATCGTGTATTCCAGGAGAAGTTTTTGTTTTCAATGTCATTATGATGTTTGAAACCTCACTGGGATTGATGTCTTCAAGTAAAAAACTGGATTGGCATGTTGTTGTTAAAAAATCTGAAGAGGATACGCCAGTTGGTTTAATTTTACTTGCCATATTAGTACCAATATTGGTGAAGTGCTCATTCAATAGGTTTGCAAAGTGGGTTGATTCAGTTTTGTGTAAAATGTTATTTATTTCCATATTGGTGGGAAGCGATGACATTGACTTGGATTTGCTAGTGATCAATTCGTTAATTACTTTCCATGTTTTCGATGCATCAGCTTTGTTTGCTTCAAATAAATAAGTGTAGTGTTGTCTTTTAGATATTCTTTTTATATGCACCAAGCGATTATTGTAAGCTTTATATTTCTTTATTTTCATGTCATCTTTGTGCTTATAGCACGCTCGATATAGTCTATTTTTTGTCTTTATGGATTTAAGAATTCCTTTTGTGATCCAGGGTTTGTTTTGCAATTTAACTTCTTTACGGGATAATTTCCTTACAGGTGCGTGTTTATTGAGTGTTTTTTGGAACGCATCTATGAATTCACAGAATTGTGTGTTGACGTTGTTTTTTGTGAAATCAAGGGAGTTCATAGCAACATGCATTTCAGATAAAAAGTTTTCATTGTCAAAATGCCGCATACATCGTGTCAATTTCGGAACTTTGGTTTTAAGGAAATTCAAATTAGTTACGCTCAAGAACACTGGTAAATGATCAGAAACATCATATAAACAGATACCGCTGGTTTTGTGTTGTTTTTCAATGTTTGTGTAAATATGGTCCAATAAAGATGGTTCACTAATTTTAGAAAATCTAGTTGGATGGCTTATCACGGAATTACAACCTATGGCCACAAGTGAGTCCAAATATTCTTTTACTTTAGGGGTTTTATTTTCATGCATAAGGTTGATGTTGATGTCTCCGCAAATGATATATTGTGATTTCGTCTTCTCAATTTCCGCAATAGTTGATATTATCCTGTTTTGAAAACTATCAATGTTTGGTCCAGGATGCCTGTAGATGACACCCACGACTGCGCTGTCTTGAGAATTACTTTTTATCTCGATCCAGAGGTCTTCACAATTTGGTACATTTAAGCTAATATCATTACGTATAGAATATGCAATATTATTTTTAATGTAAAGTGCAACGCCACCAGCATTTGTAGGAGAGCTTTTGTGTAAAAATTTGTATTCGATGAGGTTAAAGTTATCAACACAATTGGGTTTTATTTTAGTTTCAGAAATTGCAATAATATCTGGTTGGTGATTAATTTCGACCAAAAATTCTTCGAGTTTGTCTTTGTTTTTGCTTAGACTGCGGGTATTGAAGTGGAACAAGGAGAGCTTTGTATTTTTACTTTCTTGAAAGAATTTTTTAGTATCTGATGTAGAGAGGTAGTTTTTGGAATCGAAATTGATGCTAGTAGTGGACATTACAACAAACACAATAAAAATGACTGACATATACATGTGCAATGAATAATTACAATATGACTGGTTAGGCTACGGAGTGACTTTCAGTTGATAGACGAAAAACTTTGAAAAATAAACACTATTATTGGGTTATAACTTATAAAATATTTAATTTAGCAAGGATTTTACTACTAAACAAATAAGTAAATAAACCACCAACACGTGCATTTATATCTTATAATCAAAATAACAGAACTGAGAAATTACTTATGGATGACAACAGAAACAATTCAACGGAAGAATTTGTAATTAATTAAGACTAAATAAAACATATAACAAATCAAGTCGAAGTGGTGTGAGCAAAACCTGGAAATAAAAGCACTATTATTACGTCATAATAAAAATGTTTTACAAGAAAGTTGAAGATTAGCCTTGCACCGTACGCATTAAGTTAATTTTTTTTTAAGTAGAAATTTACAACAAAAAGTTAGTGCAGAACTACAAACAATTGGCCAACAAAAGAAAATTAAATCAAAAGCGGAGTTGTAACATACAGTACTATAAACAGTCCAAATTCAATCCTTCTTTAGAAATTTGATTTAATAGTCATAAGAACCTTTTTCTGAGTCAATGGTTACTGTACCAAGCCTGGACAGGGTTTTATCTTGTTCGGGGTGGAAATGAAGGTTGACTACGGTTAGGTGGAATATAAAGAAGTCCAAAAAGATATCTTGTGACTTTTCTTCACTTTGTCTTCAAAATTCAATTATCTATGAGCGATCCAACTGAGAAATGCAAATTGCAAAATGGCTGCCAAATTCAATGATAAGCTTCTAGCTGGCCTAAATCAAGATTTCTTCGAATTGTTCTGTCTCTGCGAGTTTTTAATCAATTTTGAAAATTTTTGGACTGAAATGACCGCAATTAAATTTCTTTCTTAATTTGTCAAAATCTAGCTATTCTCCAGGCCTAAGTTTTTCTTTAGTCCAATTTATATATTTAGACCTGGAGAGCAAAATCTTTGCTGCTAACTTTGCGGCGTATTGAGTGGCGTAGCGGTCAGTGGAGTGGTGCCTCACTCTACCGGCCCGCGTTCAATACTCGGTGCGTCACGGGAAGCCTCACTTAACTCTTAAAGTTAAGGGAAGCCTCACTTAACTCTTAAAGGGCGGCTTTTGTTAACTGGCTGATGGCTTGAAAGACTCAAGGAAACAACTGCGCAAACCATTTACAGCAGCCCGCGTGTTTGCTGAGGTTGCAACACTCAAACAGCTATAAGGGCAAGAATAGAATAAATAACGGAAGAATTTTTATCGGTCAAGTATATTTACAAGAAGTGCATTTGTTTCTGGGAAGATATTTACCTACATTTCTTGTTGAGACACACAATATGCTACAGTAGCAGCATCAATAGGCTGCTGTTTCTATTAGCGCCAATTTGGCACTCGTGTTACTGAACTGCAGGCCTTCGCAAATCAATCAACATACGTCATTAAATTCTTCAGTAGCCTAAGTCATGTTAAACAGTTTGTAAAGTTATTAGATGTTAATTTTGTTTAGCTTGCAAAAGTTTTTCTTATTTGCATCGTTTCAATAATACCAGACATTGAAAAGATATAAAAATAGCAGCTTTTTACAACCTATTTGAAGGTTTACTAAAGCTGTAGGCCACCCAAGATCGACAAATAAAATACCCAAACAGCAAAATTCGTCATTTTTACATTGGTTTAACGTCTGCACAATCAATGTTAAGAATGACGAATTTTGCTATCTGGGTTTGAGTCGCCACAGATCGGCGACGGCTCTTTGCAATGTAGCCTATATATTTCTACCTTTGATCTAGATTAAAAACAAAGTTTGCGTTTCAAACAGTCAAACGGTTTCGTTTTCAGAATAAGGGCGTAGAGAGTATAACTTTGATCCGTTACCATTGAAATACTCCGGTTCCCAAAAAAATACACTTTCAAAAACCTTAAAAACAGAAAAAATACTTCAAGATAAATAAAAATAAAAAATACCAGTAAAATTATCGAAAAAAGTATTTACGCGCAAAGGTTTGTTTCTAAAAAACGATTAAATGTAAGCTAACCACACTAACTAGGCCTAGAAGCCTAAAAAGATAGCATAAGCGGTGTTTTTGACTGGTTTCTCTGGAAAGGTTAGACCTACCTGCCCCAGAATTTAAAGAGACTTATTTAGTATTACGATTGAAGTTGTCACACTGGCAAATGGGCTTACATGGCATTTCATTGTCATTGCATTAGGCTACGCTTTTGTTTTAAGTGGACATGTTTTTTTTTAATTGAAACCTTTGTCATGGACAGAATTTAAAAGGCTGATATTAAACCGATTGCAACCTCTCATAGAAGACCAACTCATTAATGAACAAGCAGGTTTCCGACCTGGTAAATCCTGCACAGGACAACTCTTGAATCTAACACAGCACATAGAGAATGGGTTTGAAGAGGGTTCCGTCACTGGAGCTGTCTTTGTAGATCTATCTGCAGCGTATGACACTGTCAACCATCGTCTCCTTATATCAAAGATCCTCAATATCACCGAGAACTTTCGATTCACTAAGCTGATACAATCATTGCTTAGCAATCGCCGTTTCTATGTTAATTTTTGTGGCAAAAATAGCAGATGAAGACAGCAGAAAAATGGTCTACCACAAGGAAGTGTTTTAGCCCCCATCTTGTACAACATTTATACAAACGACCAACCAATCCATCCTGGTACAAGAAGCTTCATATACGCTGACGATTTGTGTATAACAACACAACACAAACACTTCATTTCCGCGGAGAGAGTACTCAGCGATGCTCTGGATGGGCTGACAACATACTACACGGACAACCACCTGCGTGCCAACCCCAATAAAACCAAAGTCTGCGCATTCCACCTTAGATCTCGGCATGCATCACGCCAACTAAACATTTTCTGGAATGGAACCAAACTGGCACACTGTATCAATCCCACATACCTCGGTGTCAAATTAGATAGGTCCCTCACATACAAATCCCATATCGAAAAAGTAAGAGCTAAGGTGGCTTCTAGAAATAATATTTTGCAGAAACTCGGAAACTCTGATTGGGGTGCCCTCCCTGACACAATACGGTCAACTGCTTTAGCCTTATGCTATTCGGTTGCAGAATATGCTTGCCCAGTGTGGGAACGCTCAGCACATGCCAAGAAAATTGACCCCATATTGAACCAAAGCTGCCGTCTGATTACAGGTTGTCTCAAACCAACCAACATCACGTCGCTGCACATTCTGTCTGGAATTGCTCCCCCCAACATCAGAAGAAGCGTGACCAGCAGAAAGGAAAGATCTTGTCAGGACATAGATTTGAGACACCCACTGTATGGCCAAACTCCAGCACACAGGCGTCTGAAGTCAAGAAAAAGTTTCCTTGCTTCAGTTGTCCCATTAGGTCATGACGATGTCGCCGCCAATGTGCGGGTTCAACTGTGGCAGGAGAGACTGGCAGCCGGACCGACATTGGCCAATATGGAGCTCATACCCATGGAGAGCCTTCCTCCCGGAAAACGTGAACCGTGGAAGTATTGGCGATGCCTCAACCGCTTAAGAACTGGTATTGGCAGGTGTAAAACCTTGATGAGACACTGGGGGTATTCCATGGGGAGCACAAGTTGCAAATGCGGACAGGAGCAAACGATGCAACATCTACTCGAATGCCCTGACCTAAAAGCAAGGTGCTCTGCACAGGATTTGGCCGAGTTCAACGATAGAGCAAGAGCCTGCGTGATGCTCTGGGCTACGGCCGTGTGACACACGATGAAGATGGACAGAATCTTTGAGCAAACTAGCACTAGAAAGTGTTAAAGCTTTATTTTTTCTTGCTTTGCAAATCTAGTTCTTTTTCAGCTTTTATGGAACACAAAAAACTTTTTATTCTCTTTAGTCTATTTACTTTTGAAACTATGCATACCCAACATCGCTTGTTAAGTAAATAAAATGTGGTTGAGCGAGCAAAGCGAATGAGAAAATTTGAAAAAAAATACATGTTAAATATAGCATGTAAAATTACAAGCCGAAAAACGCTGCACGAAATGATGTGGGCCCCCAGCGATAGATTAAGGAAGCAGTAAATACGGCCTTCAATAAGCAGCCTTTTCTATTTTAAACAGTAAAAAAGACATTTAAACAGACTGAAATTAGTGCGCTCGTAAACAGCCGTGGGCGCTCCCCATGGTCAAACCAACTTAGCCTATGGACAGTGGCGTAGTCAGGAATTTTGAAAGGGGGGATTTTGACGGCCAGCGGGCGAAGCCCAACAGCGTGTTTGCCTAAGACGAAACCCAGCGACGGGGGTCTGGGGGGCCTTCCTCAGAAATTTTTGAAAAATTACTTTGAATTTAATGCATTCTGAGAGTCTTTTCAACAAAAATGTGGGTATGAATATTCGTGTAAAATGGTGCTGTCCGGTGGCATAGCAAAATGATAAAATCATGTTTTCTTCGGCATTTTTCGGAAATAAAGCTAAGTCTCTATGTTTTCTTGTTGCTAATTCCTGGCTGAGATATTTGAATGTTTGGTATTGACAAAACTCGCTCTTTCAATGCAGTTTCGTTTAAAATTAGGCAAACTTTGTTTTAGAAACATAAAGAGACTGAAAGCATCATTCTTAATATCCTGACGTTACACTGCGTGCCAAAGAGGGGGGCGGTTAACATCCCCCCCCCCCCCCCCATGGCTACGCCACTGAAATACATTACTTGGCATGTCAATTTTTTTGAATTATTGGAATGAACTTTTCCATCATTTTTACAAATTCTGCTTGAGATAGGCTGTTTGAAGAGACCATTTCTCCGCATTACCGTCACGTTTTTCGCTTCCGCAACATTCCCACGCTACTTTGCCTACTTTAAAATGCAAACACACCTGGCATGTTTGAACATGATAGAAACGAACGCCTTTAACTAATACGTCATAAAGAAATAATCAGAATCTTGTGATTATTCTTAGTTGTGCAAAGTTCTTATGCTTGTAATCACGCCCCTTTCGCCTCCACATTTTTGGTAATTGCAAACAAAGTTTTAGTTCTGTAGCGTCATCTAACGAGCAATATTTAATTTGAACCTTCGAGCATTGTAACTTAGCATTCTGCATTTATCAGTTCAGTATGTTGTTATTTTTTGATCATCACAACAACAACAACAAAAACAGTTTATGCCAAACATAGAAGAGGTGTAAGCTATAACAAGGTAGAAGCGAGAAAACTCGAACGCTATAACGCAACTGAGACAGAAACAAGACAGGCTAAGCAGTTTAAAAATTAGCACGGTCGCAACACTCGGGAAAAGTTTTCAATTTCGAAAGCGAAGAAAACAGAATTGGTAAAATTTTCAAAATTTTTATGAGTACGGTAGGTCTAAAAAAACAAAAAGAACTGTTGCTATATGTTGATGGGCCTTGGTTATTGGTGCGTTATCAAGAGTACTATAATGGTCGTAAGAGGAACACTTTTGATGCGATTTGCTCATCTTAGAGAAAAGTAGGCTTGCCTATAGTAGGCAAAGAAACCTTTAACCCTTAATCACTAATTACTGTTCTGTAACACAAACAGCGATTACGGGCCTCTCAGGCCCAATACTAACATAGGCTAATATGATAAAGTAAAAGGCAATCGTATCTCAATTCTTATTCATTTCATCGGCTGCATTCGTTTTCAGAAAATGATTTTAGGCCAAAGTTGCCTATAATGCACGGATGTAGCAACAGGGTTGGCCAGGGGAGGAACTGCCCACCTAGAATTTTTATTTTGCCCTCCGAAAAATGTTGATGTTCAAATCCTTCAATGTTGACAGTTTTAAATCTTTGTAATACTAAACAGTAAATGTATTTTGCATGGGATCTAAAGCAATGAATCTGCAGCCCCATATATGTTACTGATGGTGCACGGTCGTTTGGTCGACAGAAATTTGGTCGACAGGACGTTTGGTCGACAGGACGTTTGGTCGACAGGACGTTAGGTCGACAGAACGATTTATTTTAAGGTTAGGGTTAGGGTTAGAGTCAGGGTTAGATTAGGGTTATGGTTAGTTAACTAACCCTAACCCTAAAATAAATCGTTCTGTCGACCTAACGTCCTGTCGACCAAACGTCCTGTCGACCAAATGTCTGTCGACCAAACGTCCTGTCGACCAAATGACCGGGTACCGATTAGGGTCCGCTTGAAGTATTTGAAACACATTTCTATCGGCCATTTTTAAACTTTTAAATTTCAAAAATAAACCAACAAATAGCACCTAAAAAAAAACTCATCTTATTGAGATCCACTGTACAAATGCAATGTAACTTATATTGATTATAATTCTAAAGTTTACTTTAAACTGCAACCGGCCTCCGAGGCCCTAAATTGTAATTTGAGGTGTACTTTTGTTTTTAGCCAACAAAATTTTTTTGTACTTATTAATCCTTAGCCTACACTCTGGTTTGAAGTTTTGCAAACGACACTATTTTAAACATTTCTGGAGCAACAGCTCTAAAAACCAAAAAATAAAAGAATTTTCTCTCTCACCGGACCTCCCAGGCCGTAATTAGTGATTAAGGGTTTAAAAGAAATCCAACAAGGGTAAAGCCATCTGGACTGGACATTGGACAAAGGCATCTGGACAATTCCGTAGACAGAATTGGGAGGTTATTTAATAGGGACATTAAGCGTCTAGCTTTCCAAGAAAATATGTCCTACTCTCGGGGTGTGCACTTTTCAAGGACAGCTCTCCGTTCAGTGGCACCTAAGGTGCCGGATTAAGTAAGTGCGGGGCCTGTAGCAGATTGATTTGATGTACAGATAATGACTGGGAAGTAATTGAATATTTTATAGATTTGATACTTTTTGATTATAGTGTAGCCGCTCTTGCCCCATCGTGTTTCGCAGATAGGCTAGTTTTTAATCAACTTCAATTTTGAAAATGATCTCTCTCCAGTACAATTAGTTACCATCATACATAGATAAATGCGTAACAAATTGTCAATGTTAGGAAACGTGGTGTCAATATTGTTTTCTTTAATCAAAGTGAAATATTTGAGTTCTGGAGAGGAGCAATCAATAGCAATGTGCTTTACAAATTGGATGGTGTAGCCTATGCCTTGCGACGTTGCTCCAGCGCAGATTGCAGGCTGTCCAATACTGCAAGGAAAACTTTCACCGGGAACCTGTCTTTAGGCGATATCCATTGCATCTGGAACTGAACGGCCAATGCCTACATCCTCATCGCGCGTTCGATTTTGGATAATTCTTCTTGTGCTTGTTGGTCGGTGATCCGGCACTTGAGTCAGCTACTGCGCCTCTGACTCAAATTTAGCGAATTGTTCTCTGAAAGTCTGTAGGGATCCTGCCAAAGAGGCACACAACACTGAAGCAATGTTGAGATTTTGCCGCTTTGTTTGAAGAGAGGCTTGACTTGCTTGGAAGCGATCGGATAAGCTATTTCAAATAAACTACTAAGATTCCAATTTGGAGCATTTCCATTTTCTCGAGAAGCCCATTTGCCTGCTGTCGACATTCTGCTTTTTGCACTTGGTCATTTGCAAGTTTCTCCAGTGCCTCCTTTATGAAAAGAAAACGTTCTTTAATTTCCTTAATTGCATCAGCTCTTCCGGACCATCGTGTTTCAGAGAGCTTCTTTAGCACTCCACCACCTGAACACTCCAGAACGAACCACTGGTGTGTTGAAGCAGCAAAGAATAGCCTAGCCTACATAGATATTTTCAATAAAGCCAAAGAACAGAACTGTTTCTGGACACGCAGCGCATACATCAACTAAATTCAACGAATGAGCATAGCATGGAACATATTCTGCAACAGCACCATTTTTTTTTACAAGTGCCTGTAGGCCTACTTCCGTTATATTTTATTATCATGTTGGACGCGTTGTAATAACTCTGTCCAAGGCAATCGGCAAGATTGATAGCCTACTCGTTCTCACTGGTGTACAGTATAGTCGAATACTCTTTCAAACAACTATCGTGGGCTCGTGGCACTCGATCAGGCAGTTGCCTCCAGCGGAAATTACCGTTTTTTAAAGTTTACAATAATTAGGATAAGACGTTGGGAGTAAGTAATTTAATCCTACAACTATAATATTCTCCCATACCATTCCAGTTTGCAAGCCAAAAACTAGGCTACTTACCAACTATGTTCGACAATTTTTTTTGCAAAAAAAGCATGTTTTGCTAACCAAGCGCGGGGCCCGTAGCAGCTGCTACATCTGCTACTATAGTTAATCTGGCGCTGGGCACCTTGTGAATGGAATGATTTACTGACAATATAAGCGTAACAAAACTTCACTCTGTCAATCTCGGCCACCATTCTGACCAAGCCTGCGCCAATGGATCAAGTTTTTAAAGCATGCAAAATTGCCAGGATCAAGCTCCCAAAGAAGATTTCTCAGTCCAAGGATTCCTACAATCCAGTAGCGTAGCCAGGAATTTCGAAAGGGGGGGGTTTTGACGACCCAGCGGCGGGGGGTCTGGGGGACCTCCCCCAGAAAATTTTGAAAAATTACTTTGAACTTGGTGCATTCTAAGAGCATTTTCAACAAAAATGTGGGTATGAATATTCCTGTAAAATGGTGCTGTCCGGTGGCATAGCAAAAGGATAAGATCATGTTTTCTTCTGCATTTTTCGGAAATAAAGCTAAGTCTCTATGTTTTCTTGTTGCTAATTCCTGGCTGAGATGTTTGAATGTTTGGTATGGGCAAAACTCGCTCTTTTAATGCAGTTTTGTATAAAATTAGGCATTTTTTTCTAGACTGAAAGCATCATTCTCAATATCCTGACGTCACACGCGTGCCAAAGGGGGGGGTTGTAACCCCCAAAACCCCCCCCTTGGCTACGCCACTGCTACAATCTGTCGAAAGCCTAATGATAGCAATAAAAAAGTAACAGTAAATAGCTGGTCAATCCCGACGTTTCGATATGAAGACAGGATTATTGCAAACAAAACGGAAAAAGAGACTATTTTTACTCTCCAATCAATGACTGACATTGGTTTATTTTTTGAATCTTTTACCTCGGACTGACGAAGCCTTGATAGGTTATTCCTGGTAGTTTTCGCATACTTGTAGAGGCTCTTGACGCAGGGCCGGTTACCGATATTGACAGAGTGAAGTTTTCCGAATGTTAAAGTGCTGTTGCAGCTGAACCGAGAGCAGTCCTGAAAATGCGTTGCTCAAGCGCACACCCCCAGAGTCGAACCAGTGTCGCGTGATCTTGAGCCGGACGCGTAACCACTGAGCTAACGGGGCGGACATTCTTTTTTTTGGCTGACATTAGGGAAAATTACACGTGAAAATAATTAGCAACTAAAGAATTGAAATCCAGTGTGAGATTATTGTTACCTGGTACTGTATGTCTAAAACGCTTAAAAATGTTTTGAAAAATAAGCAAGACTCAAGAAGTCATTTTAAACCAGTGATTTTGCACCGGTGTTCTGCGGAACACTAGTGTTCTGTGAAAAATCGTCAGGTGCTCCGCAAGAAATTCATTAGTTTTAATCACAAGAGCTTCGCGTTTGCCTTTCTGCAATTCTTGCTCGAATAGCAACTTTGTGATCATCCAAACAGGCCCAGATATCGCACTGACAAAAACTAAAAGTAAATCAATTGTTGTTATGTTGTTTATTTTAATGCATCGCTTTAAAATTTCATTTAATATTCGCAAGAATTTTTTAATGGATAAAGTGCTCCTTGGCTCAAAAAAGGTTGAAAAACGCTGTTCTAAACACACTAACTAATAACTAAATAGCCAAAACATCTCGGTAGATCAGCAGATATAAAACATATTGAACATAACGAAGAGCACAAGAATACTTTATTTCATTGTATTGCACTTCGTGATAACCTCATACAGAATGAAATAGGTTGAAAGCTAGGTTTGAAAGACGTTCGACCAACCTGATCCACAACAAGAGTTGTAAAAAACGATTTCAATACTTTAACTTCGTACATACGCACAAAATCTTTTTCAAGTGACAACGCTTGTGGTAAATGTGGTACTGTACGACTGAAAGCATACTTCTCATCGCTTTTTAATGTCGACGGTGACATTTATAAACGCCATTTCATGAAACAGCACTCGGTCAAAAGTTTTTAATTGTAAACCTTCATCATACGGTTTAGTAAAGCTAATGCTGGTTTGGATGACCGATGCAACAAACTTGAAACAAAAACAGTTTACTAAGTGGGTGTCAGCAAAGCGCAACTCCACTCTGTACCTACGGAATAGACAGGTAATATTGTTGTGGTACCACGATATCCTATCAAATAGACGCACAATGATCTGATGCGTGTCAATGCATGGCTAAATATTGGAGTGTTGTTAGAGACTATGCAAAACATTGAAGACATAAAGCATTTTTCTTGCAGGCTTACACCTGGTGGATTAAGACATAAATCAAGTTAATGGGAAAGCAAGGTTCCAAGCCAATATTCATAACTCGCTCAGACTCGCTGCAAGCTAGTCGTTAAATGTCTAACCAAAGCAAACGCTGCATGCCTCGAGAACTGTTAAACCACAAATACAATAGCCGATAACAATGAGATACGGAATTACTTTAAAAACCTCAACTGTGGTAATGTTAAACATTGGGACACTTTTCATTGTTCTAGTTAGATCAACTAACGCAAGAAAAAAAATCGTCTTTCTTGCCAATTTACCACATTGAACCATTTGTACTTAGCCAACCGGTCATAAGAGTAATCTATCAAAAATAAGTTTACACAAAACTTTACAGATAAAGTTTGATGAAGACAGTCTTTCATCTTCCTAATCTTCTTCCTTCCCCAAATCCTCCCCTAGTTCTTGGCAGTCTGAACGAATCAGATTGTCCTTGCTGTGGATTCCCTTGACTTATTTTTACAACAAAATAGAGCAATCCCAAAAAAATAACACCAGGCACTCCAAAAAATAGTAACACTAGCACCACCATGACTGTCATGATTGGCTCTACAACATGTGTTCCAATGTTCCATCGTGGAATACCAAGTTCTATAAGCTTCTGATTCCAAGTATCAAATATCGTTGGACCATTTTGATCCTCACCTTGATGCATGCGTTGCTCTTCTTGCTGCGAAAACTGACTTGATGAAGCTTCTCTTCGATGCTGAAACAAAAAATCAAACATTTAAAATCTGATTTCAGGATTATGATGATGATGATGAAAACACATTTCTTGTGCCTTATTTTTTATATTTTGTTTTTATATCATTTACAATTATTTTAAAAAATTCTACAGCAATAATAATAATAATAATAGTGTTTTGCATAGTTTGAGCACTTTGGCAAGGTTGGCAGTAGTACCATTTTTGGTTACTGTTTAGGTACCACAAATGGGAAAATGTCACATGGAGTTGTGTGAGAATGCGAGGGTGAATAATTATTCTCATTTCACGAGTTATCCAAACGTCCGTTAGATTTTTTGTGACTTCAAACATGAAATCGATTTTAGCAAACTCTATCGAGTTGAAACTACGACACACCGAACAATTACGTGAATACAGCTTGGAAATCATACCGTATGGAAATTTCAAAGTAGAGCGTAGAGTAACTTACGCTGCTGGAATAGTCACCTAACTATTCAGGGCAATATTAAGTAAACCAGCTAAACTAGACGCGCTATTTTCAACGAGGTCTTCCCGCTGTGAGATCAATTATGATTCAACAGAACGCATTGTTTTGTTCGCAATGTGTGAGAATTAAATCGAGAACCGATAAAAGAAAAGGTGTTTAATGGTCTTGGTCGCAGATATTGCCTCCATTAACGACGTCTCTTATCGCTATTATCACCTAGCCAACCTGACATCATTGTTTTATGCGACCGCTAAGGTTTGACATCGACTTCAACGATCATGGAATGTTACGTAATAAGAACGATTACATCGTACACGCAAAAATAAAAAAAATTGATTTCTTAAAACAGCTCTTTTTGCTGTTTTGTCTAGTGAGCTTTGCATATTGCTCAACTAGTGCATAAAGTTTAGAATTGACAAGAAATCATCAAATTTGAAAATTAAGTTTGAATCACTGCAAATAAACGTATTCAAAACTTTTCCTTCGGCCGACGCCATGTCACACTTCCGTAATCTACGTCGGCAATGATTTTGCCGCAGCAAAAATGCGTTAATTTTGAAAACTGCCGAGCTGGGGACAACAGCTTGTCCCGTGTATAAGTTGAACCTGGCTTTTCGAGGTGAAAATCACTTGCGAAAATCTCGACCTATACTCGAGTATATACGGTATTCGATAAAAGACTATAAAGACTTTCGATAAAAAACATAAGAGAAAACACTTCGCCGTTAACGCTTTGAAGGTAAGTAATTAGCAAAACGAAGTTAATAAAACTGATAGCGGGTTTCCACTCTGCTTGAGATCATGATTCTTTGCGTTATATTTCGATAACTTCACTGTCTTGGTCGTTGTTATTCACTCGCACGAAAAGGAAATGAATCGGCTTGTTTTCCAACTGTTCCGATTATGAGCTAATAATATCAAAATTATTACGACTAGGCGTACTGTATGCGTAAAACTAATCGTTTCAAGCAGCGGTTCTAATAAATTCGGTTTGCGACCTAGGTGTCAATATAAACAAGACGGTAAGCTTAATCAAAGACTATTTTAATTGAGTAAAATAGCGTTATGGTTATGACGTCATCACCTTTCTCGCCCCCCAAGGTTTTTTGAAAAGTCGGCGCCTATGCGTGTTCATATTCGTATTGATCGCAGTGAAAACTAAAGCCAAACGGATGATAATGAATTAAATGCACCGTATTTCAATTCAAGAGCCAACAACAATAACTATGTACCTCCTTGTAACAATGTACTACCCAATGCTGATAGGTCTACCCCTGATGCAAGACCTCAAAGAAATCGTAGACCTCCAGTAAAACTTTGTGATTATTTTTGGTGAAGATTTTGTGAATGGTGTTATATTATTTATGTTTGGTAACTGTTATTTTGTACTGTACAAACACTCATGTAAACAAGAGGGGATGTTGATATATTGGATGTTGCCCCTTTGCATCTGCAACACACGAACTGGTGTGTGTATTGTCACGTGTCATTCAAGTGTCCTTGTTGCGCAATCTGTGTTACGCTTCGTTCTGTCAGTTCAGTTGCTATTTGTCTCGCCAGGTGAACGTTGTATTAGCCCGCATCAAACCCAATAAATCCCTGATTGTGTCTTTCAATAAATAGAGACGACAGCAATCAACAATACGATTATGAGTACTTTTGTGGTGTGAAGTTGACGGACAAAAAGAATGCCGAAGAGCTTATGAACTTGCTTGGGTTGAATGGGAACGTTGATAAGTTGGCGAAAGCGAATGGAGTGAGGTGGTATGGGTATATTTTGAGAAGGGATGAAGATGATGTTTTAAGAAGAGCGCTAGAGTTGCAAGTGGAGGGTCGTAGAAAACAAGGAAGACTCAAGAAAACGTGGAAAAGGCAAGTTGAGGAGGAAAGCAGTAAAGTGGGCTTGACAATCTAGACTCTAGAGGATGCGTTACTCAGATCGTTCTGGAGGCAAGGTGTGAAGGCAATTGCGGCACTTGGAGGTGAATCCGGCCACCCTTGGTAACGTGGACATCACTTTTGTGATATTTTGTGATAACATGACTACTGACACGATACCGTAATTTGTATGGCTAAACAGCATCCAATATTACTCACAAAGTGTGTTAAAAGTTACACAATATTATATTAATTAATTGAAAAACAATGACAATCACAACAGTTTTGAACATAAGTATTGAGATTAGGCCTGCAATATATTACTTATATTTTAATAATATATAAATCAAATATAGTTATGAATCTCTAAACCCTTGACAGCCTGTTTCAGTGTTTCACCCTAAAAGGGGGATCATCAGAAAGTCCTTATTCAAATAGAATGTGTATTATTCTATAGATTCTATTTGAATAAGGACCTTCTGATGATCCCTTTTTAGGGTGAAACAGGCTGTCAAGGATTTAGAGATTATTAATTATGTATATATATCATATACAATACATTTAATTTAATTCGCTCTGCTTGGCTTTTTGCTTGGCATTGAGCACTTTCTGTAGTATATATTTATTGTATATAGTATAGAATAGTAATTAGGGGTGTTCAATTTCGATTATTTGAATATTCGAAATTCAATTTATTTTCGATTTCCGAATTTCGAATATCACAACTATTCACCACACTGCAAAATGTGATTTTATTGAAAGAAACGACATGAAAATTCGCTAGAAAACGCGAAAAAAAGCGATGAAAATTTGCGAAAAAAGAACACAAAATAACGTCTACAGCTCCAGGCCCATGATGGTGTTTAAGAACACAAGCGACATGGTCACCAATCAGTCGGGATCTCAGCTTCGTGACGGTCAGGCCAGCTTTTGAAAACGATCGCTCCGCTGAAGCCGAGGTCGCTGGGATCCCAAACACTTCAAGTTCATTTTCACAGCGAGCGATTCACTGCCGCGACATTTCACTGCAGAGGTTTCGACTCGAAAGCGACATCGAGTATGTTTTCAAGCGCATAAAGCTAAACGTACACTCCGTCTACGTAGCAAATTATGTTGTTTTTGGGTGTATTCAACATCTGATGACATTGAATCGACACGAAATGGTAGATTTTTGCTATGTCCCAGGCAGCAAAATTAGTTATTTTTACATTGATTCAACGTCTGCAGACATTAAATCAATGTAAAAATGACAGATTCTGTTGTTGGATTGTAGCATCGCAACTCGTTCTAGTGATTATTTATCGCGAAGCTGTTGCGGTTTGCATTCAAAAAGTGTTTTCCTGCTGCCGATCGCTAGTTCATCTATTGTTTTATGTATCAATACAGCATAAAAAGTTGCCCCCACACAGAAATATGCGTGGAGGCCTGGCCCCCACGCAGGCCCATAGCCAGCCGGGGGCCAGGGGGCCTCGCCCCTCCTAAAAAAAAAATTCGCCTTCCCCCTTGGCAAAATCTCAACATTCTCGAGCAACAGCTACAATTATAATGATTTTGCCCATTTAAATTTTTTCGCTCTCCCCTAAAAAAAAAGTTGACCCCCCCTTGCTCTGCGGTCTGGCTACGGCCCTGCCCCCACGGCTTAGGCGCCTATGGATTCGGTATATAAAAAATGGATAAAACTGCGACAAAGCTCAGCTTACACTTTCTGCTATTGCACAACCTAGCTATCTTCATTCTTGAGAGAAATTTGCATTACATCACTGGTGCATGACTGGCCGTTGGACCCGCGAGAGCGTGTGATAGTCACGTGATCGACGATGCGCATGCGTCGAAGTCTTTTTTCGCTTGCAAAATGTGACAAGACAGATTTCACGCCACTTGAGTTACTTTCAACCGCGTTCAGCCGAAAGGGCGGCTATAATTTCGAATATGTCCGATACGAAAAACGAATATCACCTTAATCGAAATCGAATCGAAATTGAACACCCCTAATAGTAATGCAAGCGAGAGTGCTCAACACGAAGACCTTCGTATAGAATAGTATATATATATTTATTGTTTAATAATATATATAAACATCAAGAACCCAATAAAACAAACATTACAATATATATACTCAAAATAAGGTCTAAGTCACTTGACAAGCCGTGCTCTGAAAATTCACAACACTATCGCTCACTGCTCATTCACTCAACAGTTACTGAAAAATCTATTGTTACGATACATAAGTATATACAAGCTTAATAAAACCTAATATGGGAGAAATGAATAAACTAGTTACTGCACAATACAAATTAGATGACTATATAACACAGTACCGTACATTATGCAAAATGGTCAGAATAATTTATATACCTGCAGCACTTCTACAACCAAAGTTACAACCATGTTCCAAACACCTATCTTGAGAAAAATGTAAACAACAATACAAACAGCACTACTTACGTGAGCACCCTGATTTGCTGCAGGTTTTTGCACACGTGGATCATCATCTTGCACAATATCTCCATTAGCTAAAATTCTAACCATCTTATAAGTTTTTATACTTAACTAAACATTTAAAAATTGGTTAGTTACCGGTACTTGTTTTTATTGCAGACGAATACATGTTAAATAAGCTTGTTTATTACTGAATACTTAATAACAACTATTACTTAATAACCACACAATTCAAGATACCATACCCTTGGTTTTAAAGAAATCAGTGTCACATTTACTTATACGCAGTGGCTATTGTTAACATAATATGATATATTATATTGTAAATGTAGCCTCAGAGGCTATATTGCACCTGCTGACTAAAGCATGACATTTTTTTCTTGCCTTCTTCTTGTTTTCTGTTGCTTAGTGCTGAGGCAGTGTGTAGTTAATGAAACTAAAGTATGATGGGTGATGTATTGTTAGTCATGAAGATGTATTAATTGTTTTGAGAGAAAACAAAGTTGTTGAAAAAATGAAAAGTGGTGCAATTGATGTTTTTCTGTTCTTCTACAGTTTGCTTTTCCAATCAGTAGTTTTTTAAATATTATTTTCTTTGCGTAACAGGGCTGGGGAGAATATATTTTTTAGTTTAAAAATCCTGCATTGTGATTAATAGTTTGCATTCGGAGTCACATTGGAGTTTGGAGTCAATATCCCCAAAATGTTTCGAGCAGGAGTGGAGTTGGAATCACAGTTTTATCACATATATTATTTAAGGGTTAATGCTGCCATCTTCATACGTTTATCAAAGCATGCACACCTTTATGTTTTGCTCTTGGCTCTATGGTTAAGCAAAAAATACAATAAAGCCTATGTAACAACACACCAGAGTGCATAATAGGGTGGCTCGTTTTTAAACTTTTTTTTTGAATTCTCTCGGGGTAGTGGGGAAATGGTGCCAATGAGTGAGAAAACAATCATGACAAAATTTGAGATTCGTAGCAAATTGTCTTCAGCCTCTTCATGGAGCCCAAAAATTGAAAAATGGGGTCAAAAACAAAATTTTTTCAAAAATATTTTTAGTTTGGGTAGATACAATATTGTTTAGATATAGCCTATCTAATTAACTTAAAAAAAAAAATTTGAAGTCATTTGAACTATTCCTTCAGCTTCCTCACAGCTTCTGAAGATTTCAATTTTGCTGAAAGTTTTGCATTTTTGTTTGTGGTTACATAACTACAAACTTCGTCAGTGACGTAAATTCAAATAAAAGACGTCACTTTTTTCCTACCAAATTAACCCAATTTCATTAAAAAATGACGCAACAGCTCAAGGAAGGTCTATAAAGAGAAATACAACGACGTTTTATAGTTGGTAAAATGTCTAACGCAATTATGTATTATGTACCTAATCACAAACAAAAATGCGAAATTTTTAGCAAAATGGAAATTTTCAGAAGCTGTGAGGAAGCTGAAGGAATAGTTCAAATGACTCCAATTTTTTTTCTTAGGTTAATTAGATATACAGACGAAATCGGTTAATCGAATCACCTATTTGCCAGACGTTTTGATACGATTATACGATTGATTCGTTTAATCAATTTACTAAAAAAAAGGTTTATTGTGAATGGGCGTAATTGTTGAGAAGATGTCTGTGCTGACTAGGCTGCAACGCACATTACAACTGATGCTTCCTACAACTGTTTACAATTCTGGTTAAACTTTAAAGAGTTAACTAGTTCTGTGTTACATAACACTATGCTGTATCTTCCAGCCAGCAAAACTGGTCCTTTTGACATTGATTTATCATCTGCAAACGTTGAAACAATGTAAAAAAGACCAGCTTTGTTGACTTGGCTGAGCAGGTATGATCAAAGCATTTTTCTGCAAACTGCGGCAATCGGACTTCTTTTAATCTCACCGATCTCTGTGACGGCACAACGCAAACTTTGACGTTGACGTTTTTGATTCAAGCGTGCTATTTTTAGCTCGTACCAGCTGTGTAACGTGGCCTACAAAAATAGTGGTATGGTAGAAAAACACGGCTCACACACATTGTTTTGAAATCGCAAAGTTTTTTTTTTCAAGTCTTTTACGCTGTCTGGTAATATAATTAATTTGCAATGTTCTTCAACTGAACGAAACTGCACAACTGAAATTATGCACTGCATTTCACAACAGTAGGCTACTTTTTTTCAGCAATTTAAAAAAAATTCTCCAAAGTTTTCTGGTAAAAACTTTTGGACATGCTTTCCAACACTTCCCTCTTAAGCCGAAATAATTTGTCCATGTCCATTCCTTGGAAGGCCAGTCGCCGACGGATGACATCAAAAGCATTTAAACTTCTTTAGTGTGATTATTCCTTTTGTGTGCTCTTTTGTTTTAATGAAGCCCAGCTGTGCGAAAATTGGTTCTTTGTAGTGCGATGTCTAGCACATAAGATTATGGCCTGGGATTACAGACACTTGTCTTTGTTTTGAGCGCATGCGTCTGTCTCACCTTTGCTTCCTTTCGCCTTTGAACATTGCAGACAATAATGCGAAGCAAAAAAGACGGGTATAATTATACGATTAAATAAATGAAATATGCAAACTAGAAGCAAATCCAGATGCTTTTATCCGACTTATTCTTTTAAGCGGTATGCGCTTAACCGATGTTTTTACTTAACATCAGATTGGATTTGGTTTGGGATTTCGGGTTTTGATTCAAATAAACGATTGATACGTTTAAGCCAGTGGTTCCCAACCTTTTTTTGGCTGTTACCCTAATGTCCAGCCTGAAGTGAGCCAATTACCCAGGCACGATCAATTTTCAAAAACAAAAGTGTTTATTGCTATGTATTTCAAAGGGCTAACTATGACAATCAAAATGCAATACAATACTGAATACAAGATAACAATGCGTGGTAAACATTCAATGCGAAGGTTGGGCCAAGACTTCAGCCGCCAGCTTTGTGATCCTGGGCTTTGTGGTAGGCTACTGAGGGCGATTTTTGCGTCACTTTTGACATCCAGGCGATTGCGCTTCTTTGTCTTCATTCCCAAGACAGTTGAAAATCTTTGTTCACAGCGATACGTTGTTGAAAAAGATGTCAGGATATTTAATGCCCCTGTGGTTAATGTTGGTGCGTCCTGGAGTTTGCCTATCCAGAAGTGTTCCAAGCCTTTCCCCTTGAAATCAAGCTTCAACGCTTCGTTCATTCGGAGAGTGATAAGTTCTTCTTTGGCCGGAAAGTCGTCATCATCCACCTGGCAGTCATCACATGTGAAGGGCTCAGTGCACCATTGAAGACTAGCCGTGTCCAAATTCGGAAAGTAGTTGTCCATCTTCTTGGCTAGCTGGCCTAAGTGGTCTAAGTGGTCAGCTATGTCCTCTTTCAACGCCGCTGTCAACTCACTCCAATGCCTTCGAGGTAGCCTACTTGTCGAGCGTCTGAAACTGCGCCACTGTGGCTCTTCCAACTCGCTTGCAACTTTAACCTTTGCGATAAATGCTGCTACGGCTACTTTGGTGTCGATCACAGTTACACTCTTGCCTTGAATTAAAAGATTGCCTTTGTTCAATTCACCAAAGATATCAGCACAGCTGGGAAATCCACTGTTGGTTAGAGAAGTATTCAGCTAAGTCGGACTTCTTTTCTATCAGAAAAACATGGACAGCCTCACGAAATTCGACCAGGCGGGTTATCACGTTGCCACGAGACAGCCATCGTACTTCTGTGTGGTACAGGAATGCTTCGTATCTTTCTCCCATCTTCTTGCACAGTTCCTTGAAAAGACTGATGTTCAATTCCTTCGCTTCTATAAAGTTCACAACCTTCACTTGCTTCACTGTTTCCAAATCGGGTCTCGTTACCCCCAAAAAATAGGTAAATTACCCCCCAGGGGTAATTTACCCCCCAGGTTGGGAACCACTGGTTTAAGCAGTATACTATTAACCGATTTCGTCTGTATCTAAACAATATTGTATCTACTCAAACTAAAAAATATTTTTGGAAAAATTTGCGTTTTTGACCCCATTTTTCAATTTTTGGGCCCCATGAGGAGGCTGAAGACAATTTGTTACGAATCTCAAATCTTGTCATGAGCGTTTTCGCACTCATTGGCACCATTTCCCCACTACCCCTTGAAGAGAATTTTAAAAAAAAGTTCAAAAATGAGCCACCCTAGTGCATAATTGAGGTCATTGTCTTGCTTAAAGTGAACAAGTGCATGTAGTCACATAGGCTGTATTCACAATATATATATGGTAAATATAGTCTCTGCTTTATTCACATTTGCAACAACACCACTCCGTTACATTCACTGGTACTGGTTCACTTATAAAATGTACAATTCTAATTTTACATGATTTATCATGTAGCATATCATTTTTTTAGGCAACATAGTATCCATTGAAATAAAGCTGATGTTACCCTGGCTGTAATGTCAATGAATAAGACAAGGCTAAAAATCTTAAAGGATTTAAAATGACACTAAATCTTGAGCCTTGCATTTCCCGGGGACTCCTCAAGTGGAAGTGAGACCGCAGAATTGTTCTTGATTTCTAGATCCAGAAACTCAAGCAACAATCCCAATACACCTTGGTAAAATTTGGACTTTCACCAGTTCTAGTTCCGATCATTGCTGCCACCAGTTCAACTGATGTAGACTGTTTAGTGATGTTGAAGATTGAAATCGCACTTCTAAGACCGCAATCTCTGCTTGAACCTTTTGATCAGGGTTGCCAGATACTCAAGCTATAGTAAGGCCAAATCCATTATAAAATAAGGCCAAAAAAGGCCAAATTTTCTATTTACTTCTAAGGCTAAATAAATGCTAACATCTTAATTAAAATACGGTAATTTTTTGAAAATGCCATTTTACGATCAAATATGACAGATAATAATTTAGCACTGTCAGAGCATAATGACCGGTTCGTTTGCATAATTTGATTAATGAAAAATTACTGTAGTAGCAGATAAACTAGAAACCATTATTACTTCAATTCATGAACAGTGCTATTCGAAACATCTAGCTAAGCAATAAGCATGAATTTGTCTTATTGAGTATATTTACCAGGGATGTCTACAACTACAGGATTGGAAACTCTTTTCAGTGCTATACATGACTACAGAAGAATTATTAAAATAAAACACTGTTTGTATCAACTAAAGAATGTAGGCTATATGTATAAAATTCAATTTCGCAATAACAATATAAAATATAGCTTTCACTCACATCAAAACTTATTTGATGTATAGAAGTTTAAAACCACAAATCTAAAAAATCAAAAATGGGCTTGTAGATGGCAAACCTTAGGGGCAATTTGTACCTTGCATAATTTGCAAAAAGCATTTTCACTGCCATCACTTGCTTTTCTGATCCAATCACGAGTATGCTCCCATGCTTGGTTATATTTTCTTCCATCGTCATACCTCGCTTTCCATTTACTACTCATTTTTAATACTTGCATAGGCTGTACCTTAAGTTAAAAAAAATGATGTAAATGTAACTATTTTTGATGAAATTGGTTCTTTTTATTGTTAGCCTATAATCAGCAGGTCTAAGGGCGGAATTCAGATTTGCGTCTCAAAATAAGTCAGTGTTATGCGTAAGTCAGACTTATATAGGCCAGGCTTATACGAGAAGCTTATTTGCGATGCAGAAACTCGACTTACGCGCAACTTATATAAGACCGTATTAAGCTTCTTTGTTTTGGCGAAAGAGAAATTGCTATAGCAACTCTTTGGTTGAGGTAATGAAGCGTGAAACTGAAGGCTGTAAAGCTGAGCTACATTCCTGCTGAACCACCAAATAAGGCAATGTTGTGCTTTAAACTCACAACTAGAAAAAAGCACTTTTTTATGATGTTGAAATACGTTATAGTTGCATCAGTAACATGGGCGGATCCAGAGGGGGGCGATTGGGGCGATCGCCTCCCCTAAAACCTAAGAAAGTAGCTTTATTCTTCATTTATATGTAGGCTATAGGCTACGATTTGGAAAACGACATATCGAAAGCAATGCTGAATAAGTCTTTCGCCATGTTCAAAGATTAGGTTAGTTAGGCTAAGGTAGGCTATAATAATAACATAGTATTGAGGGCTCCAACTCGTGTCCGAGCATTGGTTTGTCTTCAAATCGAATTTGGCTTTGGATGGTGATGTCGTATGTGGCTTTGGAGGCCCAGTCTATGATGGAAAAGACGTGGGCAAAAGGCACATTGTATGGAGGATGGAGGTGGAGGGCGTGGTAGTTTTAGTTTTTCTTTTCTAATCTTTCGATTTTCTTGGACATTTTGTATGTTGTTTTTTTTTTTTGAAAATTTCCGTGCCTTCCCTGGTTCTTTTTCTCCAGAGCGATCTGTCACTAACATTGTATAATAATAACATAGTAGCCTATAAGCAGTGCTATATTCGTAAAAAAAAGCACAGGGTACTCTGTCAGATTTGCCAAAATGAAAAATAATACACAACTCGCAAAATAGGCTACTAAGCTTTGTTCTACCATAACATGAATTATCAACATCAAAATTGGACGAGAGGTACAAAATTGTTTATTTTTGGAAATCCAGAGGGTATACTATTCGAAAAAGCAGAGAGTATACTGTGTATACCCTCGAATACAGCACTGAGTATAAGGCTATTATTTCGTCACATTAGTCTAATTACCGAACAAAATTACTAAAATTTAAAAAAGTTTCTAAACTTTTTACCGGCACTAGAGCATAGCCGCAACTTTGGCGGTCAGACGTGGAACTAAAACCATTGGAATTCTTACATACGTTTTGAGTTGAAGAAGTGTAATTATGCGAGGTTAATTTGTAAGCTTATTTTTGTAAACTAGAGCATTTAATATGATATCTCTCTTTTAGTCTTAAAGGAGCTGAGGATTGAGGAGCGACACCATACTGAAACTATATTGCAGTAGGCTATTACATGCTTTAAAAGTTGTCAGCAAAATTAAACGACGCAGATCGCAAGAAACCTTGGATTTTTATATAAAAGAGTGACAGGTTGTGTTTCGAAAGAACCGTTAGAGCATGGTTGTGATGCCAGTTTTGTTAGCACTGAAACTGAACTGACTGGGGAATGTTCTGCTGCCATCGCTAATGTCAGTGATAGGCCTACCAATAAGACTTCCATTATTCGACAGAATGACATAGGATGCCACATTGATTCGATTTCTAATATTGATGACTTAACAAAATGCGAGTTTCTAAAGAAACCCTGGAAACCTTCACATGATTTTAATCTGCCATTTTCTACTCGTCATAAAAAAGGAAAGGAAGAAAAAAGATACTGGAACCAGTCCCACTTGGATAAATTCCCATGGTTGGTTTATTCTGATGCCAAAAAAGGACTATTTTGTAAATATTGCAGCTTATTTGTTATTGGCCGCGTGTTGAAGGATCTCACAAGCACGTAGGCCTACCCCTTCAAAACCTTGTTACAAAGCCTTTGACTATTTTTGCGAAGCTTCTTGAAAAAGATGGCGATCTAACAACTCACGAGAAACAGCAGTACCATAGAGATGCAGTGGAAGGGGGTAAAGATTTTCTGAAGACCTTCCACACACCAAGACAACACATTGCGAACCAGTTATAACAACCTCAATGTCTATAGCCTATCAATATTATGCTGTGACATTGCGAAGATAGAATTAATTACCTGTTATTATCTTTCGGTGGCCAATTTTTAAATTGCTGTGGAACAATCAAGAGTGAAACCATCAATCTCAACTATAGGCCTAAATACGGCTGGGTTGTTCAGGCTTTAAATTCAACTTGACATGGCAAGGGCACATCAGCCCTTTATCCCTTCCTTTTTGTTTAACAACAGCAGTGTTGAGTTTTTTTTTTTAAGTTATAGAATTTCTCATAATTAGTGTTCGAAGTGCTCTCAGAACGCACCAAATTCAACCTAAATTTTCTAGGGGAGACCTCCCGTCGTTGTTCGTGCCAGGCTGATCACTTGTCTGAATGTCAATGACATCGCCCCCCCTAACGTTAATACCTGGATCCGCCCCTGATCAGTAAGTCGTTTGTTAACTAACGTAGATGCCAAGTAATCCATGACGCAACAGATCTAGCACAAAAAGTTCATTCACAAGCAAGGAATACTCATTTAACAATGAAACAACGTTATGCCAATATGCAAATGGCTTTCGTTTACAATAATTCATAAATTTGAAAGAATCAGGTTACTAAAGTTATTTTTGATGCCTAAATAGGAAAGTTTTGACTTTGCTTGCACAATCATGGCCAGGATTGACACATGATGCGCGGATTTTTGACAACAGCATCATTCGAGATAAATTTGAGAAAGGAGAAATTGATGGAATCCTATTGGGTGACAATGGGTATGCACCGAGAAATACGCGCTACAATTCTGCAAACAGAACTTTGACTAACCCCGGCCAAGTTGCCATCGCTTCTCTGGAAATGGCCAGTTTCAAAAAATCGAAGGCTTATCAATAGCTGGAGTATGGGCGGTATTGCATGCAATCGGGCTGTCAACGTTTCGTCATTTTTAAACAATTCAAAGAGTTCCATAGTTGCAGTTTTGCTAAGACGGAAACGTTGACATAACTGCTTGTCGTTAAGCTGATTAAAAGGATTTGCATGATTGCGAACAGGCCTTTCAATGTGAATATTTGCATACTCTTCATCGAAGAGTTGCCTAAAAGCAATGGTTTGCAAATTTGTGAGAAAACGAAAATACAATTATATGCAATAATATACTGTGACCTAAGTATCAAACCAAAACCTGTGTCAATAACGCCATGTTTCAGATGGACTAACTAACCCTAACTTTTTCAGCTGATCTGTGCCCAGACAGCAAGATTCGTCATTTTTACATTGATTCAACGCCTGCAGACGTTGAATCAATGTAAATATAACGAGTTTTGCTCTCTGAGTGGTCCTTTTAGTAGAGCTGTTCGCGTTAAAAACTTTTGTTAAATCATTCCTCGCTTGATTATTTTGGAAAGGCTTTTTTATCATTTTTTTATTTATTTTTCACCACTGGAAAGTCTTTGATGAGGTCAATAAGCAGTTGGCGTTCAGAATCGTTGTAATTGAATCCTCTTTTTATTTTTATTGAAATTAGAAATGGTAATGCAATTTACATTAAAGGGTTACAGCAATTTGTATAAACTATGTTTATCTAAAAGCGCAGTAAACTCGCTCATCAAGTTGCTCACTGAATTTAGTAGTTCATATCTTAGCGATAGTTAACTGACGCGAAGAAGTGCTTGCGTACAGCTGAGCTATATTCATGCCAAATCAACAAATAATGCAATGTTGTGCTATTTAAACCTACAACTAGAAAAAGGTTGTTTTTTGTGACGTTAAAATAGAAACGTTGTAGTTGCATCAGTAAGTCGTTCGTTAACGTAGATGCCAAGTAATCCATGCCGCAACAGATCTGGCACAAAAATTTCCCTCACAAGCAAGTAATACTCATTACGCACTGAAACAAAGTTAAGACAACGTTATGCCAATACGCACATGGTTTTCGTTTGCAATAATTCATCAATTTGAAAGAATCAGATAACTCAGGTTATTTTTGATGCCTTGAAAGTTAAAAATAGTACAATTGTAGGAATACTGTTGCCAGTTTATGACTAAAAGGGCGGGCGCATAGACTCCCTTTGGTCTGAAAACTGTCAAATGTAAGAGAGTTGATAGACTTGTTTTTTCCTGGCATTGCAGACAAAGGAAAAAGTATGACCAATCACAATTGTATGTTTGTAAAAGTGATGTTACAAGCAATATTGCTAAACTGCGTGTCAGCATCTGGTTATTCAACAACACAAAATAGGCATTTCAAAATTTACACCACCAGCAATAACACTAGTAACCTACTATTGTCAGCGTCTGAAAGAAGTCTAGTTATTCAACAATCAAGCCAACTGTCAGACCGAAACTCTGTCTGCAACCAAGCTAAGATAACAGGCACACCTGCTTCACATTAAAAACTATCAAAAAAGTCTCGTGGCCTTTGCACCAGACGGTCTATTAAAAAAAAAATGCTGTAACAAACCTCCTACTTTCAATACTTCCAGTATTAGCAAAACACTTTTTCCTTCAACAGAGGCTTAAACCACCTTCGCAGGTGGCTTATATCTTTCGGCTTTTAAGCCGAGTATAAGCCTTGCTAAAGCGTAAGTCTGCTTTCTGAATCGCAAAATCGACGCTTAACGCAGAATTTTGTCCAGACAGACTTAAGCCGCCTTAAGTCTGGTTTCTGAATTCCGCCCTAAGAAGTTTTTAGATGGTTCACAGAATCAGATGCTTACGCCTTACTATACTGCTGGTACACTATGTACGGTACTGACTAAGCTAAAAGACTTCACTAATTAGGCTAGGTACTTGGCAATAGTCCCGAAACCAGGTTCAACTTAATAGAACCACCCTGTCCACCGCTAACACATTCTCTACTCTCTACCTATGTCTCTACGGTGCACGGTCGATTGGTCGACAGGACAATTGGTCGACAAGACAGTTGGTCGACAGGACGTTAGGTCGACGACGATTCATTTTAGGGTTAGAGTTAGGTTAGGGTTAAGGTTAGTTAACTAACCCTAAAATGAATCGTTCTGTCGACGTAACGTCCTGTCGACCAACTGTCTTGTCGACCAATTGTCTGTCGACCAATTGTCCTGTCGACCAACTGACCGGGACCGGGTACCGTCTCTACTCACTAATTCAAATTAAAACGAATATAGGTCAGGCTCTAAGTGATGATAAGTGATACTTTTATATTACAATTGAAATTGAATTTCCTTAAAATTATACTTTCTAAACCGGTCAAAATTTGCAGCCATAAAAAGGGCCAAATAAGGCCAGATTTTTCTGGCCTTATTTGCATCAATTTTTGTAGGCCAACTGCAATTTAAAAAGGCCAGTTTTCTGGAATTTGGCCTAAAAAAAGGCCATCTGGCAACCCTTCTTTTGATGGATGTTGCCAACAGAGTTGCCAGATGGCCAAAATAAAAAAGCCAAACTTGCCTAAAAAAAAGCCAAAAAAAAGCCAAATCTACTACAAACTCTAACTAGCCTATGTTTTTCCTTAAAAGACACAAAGCTACGGTACCTATAAACTAGCTTATAAGAAACAAAATCAGTCGCGACAAGACACTAAAAGACAAAAATAACAGTTTAACAATATCCTAAAGCGACTGGGTCTGTAGCGAATAGACAAACATAGCAGTCACCTAGTCAAGAAATTTAAATTGGATCATCGTCTTCTTGCAGCAGCAGCAAAAGACCTTCGTTTACTGAACCTTCGTCAACTTTGTCAGTTTGATACATGTTCTTTGATGTATACCAAGATAGCATCCTTGGTGTTACGGTACTTTGAAGTGTTTACACAATTTACAACATTGCTTTGAGGAATTCAAATGCGTTTTTATTCTCAGCAATGAGTCCAACATTTTCAACCGCAGTCTATTTTTCTCCTTTATTTTAGTCAAAGTGACGGTAGAAATAATCCCTTCTACAACTGCATTGGAGATTGGCATGGTTAACTTTTTTCTAGACCTCTGCTATGCTTGGCATAGGCCTATGTTGTTTTTTGTTGTTGTTGTGGTGGTCACAAATAAAAACAAACTGATCTGTTAAACAAGAGATATAAATACAGAGATAGGCAAAGTGGCCAATTCGTGAATCGATGTTGAAAAATGATGACGTCACCGTCACGGTGCGTGGATATGGATCAACAGCGATAAGGGAAAGGCTACGAGGCATTCAGTACAGTATTTCCGATTTCGGAGTTCACTTAGTTTACGTTTTGAAAACGAAGGTTATAAAAGCATACAATATATTTTAGGCTATAGGAAAATGGAAGTTTTATCTATGTTCCAATACGTCTTGGCTCACACGTTTTGTACAAACAAATGGCATGTTGTTTGACAAAAGAAAAGGCATTCGATAATTCCAATCATGCCATTAACTGATAATTTCAATCCTTTAAAGGTTTGGTCAGATATGATTTCTTTTTTCTAATTGCCCTGGAAACTTGAGTGTCTGCATTTATCTGTTTATGCCAATTATTAAGATACGGCAAAAATACACCTTGCAATCGTTCAAGTCTGGCATCAGTAGTTGAATAATATGTTTTTTTCTGTTTCCGGTTTGAATACTAAATTAGATCGTACTTTCATTTCATCAAACGTTATATAAAAGTATTTCTCAAAATCTTTGCATGAATCCATGAATGACTTTTTTTTAATGCTGTTCCAGCCAATTGTTCACCAAATCATACGTCATATAAAAACCGTTATGGTCTACTTAACCTAGCTGGCATCTTACGTCATGGAAATTGCTAGAAAATGTCCAAATATTGCACCATCGTTCGTAAGGCCTGATGAAATATTGCATCATTGCCTTTCAAGACCTGTTTGAATTGCGTGACAATGTCTTTCACTATTGCGTCACAGTAGGCTACTGTGTACGTGCATTTGAGATATTGCTATCTATTCTGGTCATTCGTGAAATAGTTGCTTGAGAGTTAGTCGCACATTTAACTGTTGGCTTAGTGCTTGCTAGCTGGACAAAAATTCCGTCTTTTATCTAAGTAATCTGTTCTGTAGTGACAAGTTTTAGTGGTGTACGGCGTTGCATTCAATTTCGACAGCCAGGTGGCTAATTTTACAGAAATACAAATTTGAATAGACGTTTCAAAGGAGTGTTTCTCTTTCGGTCATTACGTACAGACGAACGGATTTGGGAATCTTATGTTACAATTTTCCCACGAAGAGATTATGGTTTACCGCTGTGACCAAATGCATCCGGAATATGATTGTTGAATGTCCCGGTTTGGTTTTGATGCATATGACGATAATCAAATAAAGTACGTTTTGATGGCAAGCGCAAAACTCCACGAAGTTGATCCGAGTTGATCATATGCAGATTAACTTTTTAACTGTAGGCTGAGAACAAATCGGATAATCTCAGGATGATATTTTGTTTTACAATTCTTTTGATTAACTTCAAGTTGACTTTCAAAAAATATTTTTTGAAAATCAGTCAACATTGTAATACATTGTATGCTTTGTAATATACAATGCAATTAGTGCCAATGACCGGCTTTGTTGTAATACCGGGACACATTTTTTCTGGATGTGCTTCTAATTCTGTGATTTGGGCACCAAGCTTGTTACAAAACATTGTGTCCTGACTGTCCTCAGACACTTTAAAATGAAAGTTAGACACACTAAATTTGTATTGTAGCCTAATGTTGAGATATTTACAGTAAGAACAAGGTCATTCTTTTGAATTGAAATATAATCTGCATGTTCTTGAAATTGCCACCCAATTCGTTTTATCCTGTTAAAAGATTTCCTGACATCTCCAATGTTTTCATGTATTGATGGTGTAGGCTAATTCGGTCTCGGACCAGTGTTAGACGCATACCCAGCCAGCAAGCCCAACTGGGGCCCAGTGGAAATTTAAGTGGGCAGATGGGCTTGTGGGCAGACCATCTGGGTTTGTTTTGGGTCCCAAATGTGTTGACACATTTTTTTTGTTTTAGCCTTTTTGATTATTTATACCAAAACGAAATGTATTTTATCATTTCAACTTATTATTATTATTTTTACTTTGAAAAGGAAAGGCTAAAAGTATAATAGTATATCTGGGTTGAATCTGGGCAGCCCAGTTGTAAAACCATCCAAATTTGGGTGGCAGGTGGGCTGCCCATCTTTAAAAATATTTTTCACAAAACAAAACTATTTTTATTAGCAGTTTAAAAACAGCTTTTTCACATTTTTTTTCTTGAGCTTTTTTCAAGTATAAATATGAGTCCTTATGTGGGTGCTTTCTGGGCAGCCCATTCGCAAAATATATTTTACAAAACTTAGCCTGAGACGAATTTCGGGAAGTTCTATGCAAGATATTTTATCATTTCAACTTATTATTATTATTTTTACTTTGAAAAGGAAAAGCTAAAAGTATAATAGTACATCTGGGTTGAATCTGGGCAGCCCAGTTGTAAAACCATCCAAATTTAGGTGGCAGGTGGGCTTCCCATTTTTAAAAATTATTTTTTACAAAACAAAACTATTTTTATTAGCAGTTTAAAAACAGCTTTTTCCCATTTTTTTCTAAGCTTTTTACAAGTATAAATATGAGTCCTTATGTGGGTGCTTTCTGGGCAGCCCATTTGCAAAATATATTTTACAAAACTTAGCCTGAGACGAATTTCAGGAAGTTTTATGCAAGATTAAAATTTTTTTGCACCATTTCATGATTGGCAGCATGAAGAACTAGCACCTGTAGGCTAAAAAGATTGGTTTTGTTGAGATGCGAATCTGAGTACATTGCATGTGTAAATTCAAGAAATTTAAAATAAAGTTTGTCTTCATATTTTTTTGATTGGTTTTACAAGCTGTACAAGTTTTATGTTGGAAATTTTTTTTATTCCATTTGAAAATACATAAAACATTATTGCAGTCCCCAGATTTTTTCAATAAGTTTTTCTTTGGCGGGCAGTCATCCATGAAGAGTGTTCAACTGCTGCACACGAGGCTTGAGAATCAGCGAAGTACTGTAGTTCCAGGCAATTGGTGTGTTAATCGGCGACAGTGTTGTACAGAAAATTATTGTCGATCAAGTAATAGGGAATTTGCGCACTGTACGTATGTTGCACACTAATATCCTATAATTCAACTCAATTTATTTGATTGTGTAGGTGATGATGGATGATTTAGATATATTATCTGAAAGATCAAAAAGAAGGAAAATAAATAAAGATGTTAATGAGTTAATGGCTAGCTTCTCCAGTACCAGAAATTCTAGTAAAAATAATAGTACCGGTAGTATCATACTTCAAACTTGTACTGATTGCAATCCTAATCAATGCAATTGCTTTTCAAAGTTCAAGCATTTACCTGGTTCTCCCAGCGGCTGTGATTTATCAAGAAACATAGTCAATGTAAATTTTGTTTCAGAATCTGATGCGGAATGCATTGATAGTAATCAAAAAACTAGTCACAGGGAACCGTCATCTTGTACAAGCCAGACTATCGGTACAACAAAACAACACAATGCACCAGTAGAGTTATGGGAAGATGACATACCAGTTGAAGATTGTGTTAATGACAATAGTTTTGTTGATACAGAAAAGGAGCCTAATCTTTGGAATGAACTTGCACAGTGGGCAACGAAGTTTAATATATCCTTATCTGCGTTGTCTTCATTAATTTTGATACTTAAATGCTACACGTGTGGATCAGATCTTCCGAAAGACCCTAGAACATTATTGAAAACTCCAACAAAGTTTTCGGTTCAGACTTTCCCCCATGGTCAATATTATTACAATGGTATAAAAAATGGAATCATCTCTCAGATTTGTGATACACTGCCAGTGAATCCTGTTTTAAATTTACATGTCAACATAGATGGATTACCATTGTTCAAAAGTAATAATACGCAGCTGTGGCCTATTCTAGGTATGGTTAAAGAGTTTCAAGAATTAGGACCATTTGTGATTTCTCTGTATGCAGGTTCATGTAAGCCCCCATTAGAAGAGTACCGTATCTTCAGCCGTTTATTGATGAAATGGCATTCATCACTAGCCATGGATTTACTTTTAACAATAAGCAATATAAAATTGTTTTTGATGCCATAATATGTGATGCACCAGCACGTGCTTTTGTTAAAGGCGTTAAAGGTCATTCTGGCTATTTCTCATGTGAAAGGTGTGTTCAACAAGGTGAATGGGATGGTAAACTATATTTTTCGAATGAAAAAGCTATGTTAAGAACCGATGAGTCATTTAAAGCAATGGTAAATAAAGAGCATCATGTGAAAGTATCACCACTCTCGAAGTTAAACATTGGATTGGTCAGTAGTTGTGTGCTAGATTACATGCATCTTGTATGTCTTGGTGTTACGAGAAAAATGATATTTATTTGGTTGGGTATTAATGGAAAGACAAACATCAAGATACCATGTTCAACTGCTCATTCAATATCGGCCAACTTGTTATCTTTTTCAAATCACATGCCCAGAAACTTTGCTAGAAAACCAAGGTCTTTAGATGAAATCAGAATGTGGAAAGCAACAGAACTAAGACAATTTTTACTTTACACTGGACCTGTAATATTGCATGGTAAGCTAAAGCCATGTGTTTACAGAAACTTTTTGTTACTTTCTATGTGCATGAGAATTCTACTAACCTCTGATACATTTGGTATAAGTTATGATTATGTCGAACAACTTTTGCAAGCATTTGTAATGAATTTTTCTCAAATTTATGGCAAAAAAGCTGTATCTTACAATGTCCATAGTGTGCTACACATAACAGATGATGCTCGAAAGTTTGGTTCGTTGAATGGCATTTCGTGTTTTCCCTATGAAAATTTTCTTGGTAATTTAAAAAAGTTAGTTCGAAAACCTCAAAATGTTGTTTCACAAATTGTTCGTCGTTTAGAGGAATTGACACAGAGTGGCAATTTAAATACTAATTTGCAAAAAAATTCAAATTCTCCATGTCACAAATTTCAGCATTACAATGGGCCTGTTCTAGCTGGTTTTGAAACCTGTCAGCAATATAAGCAAGTTATTTCATCATATTTTTTATCTACAGATGTTGGTGATAATTGTGTTTGGGTAGGTGATTCTCCATGCATTGTGAAAAATATTTATTTAGTTTCAGGTTCAACTCAATTAGTGTTGGCAAGGTTTGAAAAAATTGAAAGCTTTTCCTATTATCCCTTTGACTTAAAAACGCTTGATATTTATAAAGTTACAGGCTTATCCGATGACTTTTTTGTTAAGTCTGTCGGAGAAGTAAAATGCAAATGTGTTTTATTACCTTATGCTGCAGAATGCAATACTTTTGTTACAATGCCGCTGTTGCATGAATGTTAAAAGAAAGCACATATATAACTATTTCTAACAAGTATGATATGATATTGAATTAAATTTTTTTAATGAAACAAGTAGTTACTTGTAAGCACAATATCTTCGTGAATGCCATATTTGCAATCTTGTGTTTTCATTTTATTGAGTAGAATTAGGGTTATCAACCTTTTTTTGCATGCTGGCCACTTTGGCACTAAGACTATCAAGTTTGCAAGTTGCAAAACATCTAAGAAGCATGCGATCTGGACTGCAATGCTAAATTTTCATAAATAATACAACATAAAAAGTACTACTGTAGTGTCTAAACAAACCAGCATGGTAATGCTGATATATTGCTCAAGTAGATTATTCTTTTTTTTCTTTTATCCTGGTCTTAATCTGTTGCTGTGCAAAAGGCTAAAAGTTTGATATTGCAAGATCTGCTTGTGTGTTTAAAAATTCACACACTGATACCAATTTTGTAAAATATGTAATTTCTTTCTGCTAACCATCGTTTTGTCATTTTGGATATTTTTTAGGTTCAATCTATTTTTATTAAGGAGATTTTATTGTGTTGCTTGTGGCTTAATATGACCAATGTGTATTCTGTTGTGGAGTTCATTGATTCTAAACAGCTTGCTGTTGTGCCAGTTGGGTGGTTAAATTCTGAAGAGGATGAATGCTACTGGCCACCTTCTGGTTCAAATGAATACAGACGCATTACCATTCTTGTAAAAAAACTTGCTGATGCTCAAGGTGATTGGGATACTTTTAAAGTACGGATATTGGGAAAAGCTAGTAAGTACTTTGATGTGGAAAATGTGTTAACTCGAATGTATAATTATGATGTAATTATAATAGGCTATAATGCACTCACTTTGTTATTAGGTACCGGTAGTAATCTATTTTGGTTGTCAACCTTCATTATGCCTGGTCCGAAGTGGTTTTGTTCACACCGTATTTGTGTGTCCGACTTGGTAGCATCACTCAGTTCTATAGATAATGTCAATAACGACTTATGTAGTACTTCTTGTGGTCTTGTATGATATTTTATTCTAATTTTTCAACATTGCGGATACAATAACTGTCCTAGGCTATGTGAAATTTGCTGATGCTAAAATGACTAACTACCCTGACCTCAATAGGACAATTTTTTAATTGATAAGATTAGAATAACTTTAATGTATTTTTTTTTTAAATTTGAAAATAATTGCATGTACATATACAATATTTTGTTGAAATATTTTTGTACAATGCTATGTTTTAACTCATCCGCAAAGCCAATAATGTATTATATTGTTTGGGTTAGAATCTTATCAACGAGCTGTGGAGAAGCTTAATTTGGCTGAAGACACGTCTGATATAAATACTAATTATGAAACGGAGTCACACTCATCTAGGAAAAGGTATGTGTATAATTCATGTGTGTATAATATGTAGGGTGGGGTGGGGTAATGTGGGGTCTAGGGAAAAGTGGGTATAATTTAAAAAAACTTAAATAGCCGTATACTTTGAAAATATATTTTTTAAAGTTTTGGTAAATATTTAAGTCATGTCCAAGACTATGTGTGACTGAAATCTCAGTGCATAGGGTGGGGTGGGGTAATGTGGGGTCTAGGGAAAAGTGGGTATAATTTAAAAAAACTTAAATAGCCGTATACTTTGAAAATATATTTTTTAAAGTTTTGGTAAATATTTAAGTCATGTCCAAGACTATGTGTGACTGAAATCTCAGTGCATATTCTTGGGTGCTTCAGGGTGTTTTTAAGTTCACATTTTCTTGTGGTGAGAAAGTAAAAATAAGTGCATATTTTGAACTTCCTAAAACTTTAATGTTTTTGGAATATTTTGTGAAAGTTGTGATGTCAGGTTGTTGTCAATGACTGAAACCACCATTTACCATTGGTATCATTTATTTTAGTATTGTTTATATTGTTTTACAAGAAGTGAAAAAATTTGGGGTAAAGTGAGTAGAAGTGAATTTTGATATGGGGTAAATGGGGTATACATGATTTTAGTACTATAAATCGTGTTACAGAGTGACAAAGACATTTCACTCTCTGTCTCTGAGTGCACTCTTGTGATGGAGTGATAAGTTAGCTATTGCATTTAGAAGCATTTATATCTCTAACTTTTCTCAAACAAAGTGTGCAGGCTAAAGTTGGAGAAGTTTTAAGGTTGCCTCAAAGTTTACACAGGTTAAAGACTGAAGAGTTTCGCAGAAAGGTGCAGAAACAAGCCAAGAATAAAAAGAGGTCAAAAGAAAGTCCAAAAGGTCAAAGGAAAGCCGTCAAAAGAAAGTGCTCCATAATCAAGAATAGATCTTTTTTTAAATGATGAGTCAGGTTTTGGGGAAAAAAACGACGGATGTGTGATGCATATTATACATAATGAACAAAACAGAAATAAACTACGACTACAAACAAAAATGGAAGGTATCACACCAGTACCAAGTTGAAGATTCTGGACTGGGTGGTAGTTACCTATGAAGATCGAAATTTTTTAGGAGAAGTTGAGGAAGTTGCTGAGGAGGACTTGCTTAAGATCAACTTTCTTCGTCATAAGAAGATTGAAAAAAACTCCCAGTGGTCTCTTCACATTTACACAGCACAAAGTTGTGGAAATAATAGACAAAATGTTTTTGGTGTTCAGCCACCAACTCCAACTAGAAGGGGGAGAACTAAAATTTAATTTGAATGCTCACTTGTGGTGACTGGTGATTTACTTTAGACCGAATGAAAAAACTGTTTAATTTAAGCCGGCTTGCATTTTGTTGCTTCTCTTCGCTTGAAGAACATTTTTGGGTTTGGGGACTATGTACTGTACTTTGGCAGTGGTTGTTTATTTTAAATGCACGAGTCATAAATTCAGATGGAGTTGTTGTTCCTTGGTTTCAAAAGGATTTTTGAAAAATTCGCAAAATACAATTTGATAGACATATTTGATCAAACAAGAGCATGGTTCTGTGTTGTCACAGTTTGTTGATTTTTTTTTTATACATTGTTGTATACCCACTTTACCACATTGAAAGGCCAAATGGAGGATATGAGTTTATGTTGGTTACTTAGAAGGAAAAATAGTTGGTACACCCACATTACCCCACAAACTGGGGTAAAATGGGTATACAAAAAAGGAAAAAAAAAATTGTCATTGTAACTTCTGTGAAACATTTTTTTTAATATTTTTTTGTTGGTTGTGTAGGTGAATGCCTTAATGTTATAATCCATAAAAAAAAAGAAAAAATCTTGGTAGCAGAAATTTTTTATAGATCATTACATTGCAAATTCTACCCACTTTCCCCCACCCCACCCTATTCTTGGGTGCTTCAGGGTGTTTTTAAGTTCACATTTTCTTGTGGTGAGAAAGTAAAAATAAGTGCATATTTTGAACTTCCTAAAACTTTAATGTTTTTGGAATATTTTGTGAAAGTTGTGATGTCAGGTTGTTGTCAATGACTGAAACCACTATTTACCATTGGTATCATTTATTTTAGTATTGTGTATATTTTTTTACAAGAAGTGAAAAAATTTGGGGTAAAGTGAGTAGAAGTGAATTTTGATATGGGGTAAATGGGGTATACATGATTTTAGTACTATGAATCGTGCTACATACAGAGTGACAAAGATATTTCACTCTCTGTCTCTGAGTGTACTCTTGTGATGAAGTGATAAGTTAGCTATTGCATTTAGAAGCATTTATATCTCTAACTTTTCTCAAACGAAGTGTGCAGGCTAAAGTTGGAGAAGTTTTAACGTCGCCTGAAAGTTTACACAGGTTAAAGACTGAAGAGTTTCGCAGAAAGGTGCAGAAATGAGTCAGGAATAAAAAGAGGTCAAAAGAAAGTCCAAAAGGTCAAAGGAAAGCCGTCAAAAGAAAGTGCTCCATAATCAAGAATAGATCTTTTTTTAAATGATGAGTCAGGTTTTGGGGAAAAAAACGACGAATGTGTAATGCATAATGAACAAAACAGAAATAAACTACGACTACAAACAAAAATCGAAGGTATCACACCAGTACCAAGTTGAAGATTCTGGACTGGGTGGTAGTTACTTATGGAGATCGAAAATTTTTAGGAGAAGTTGAGGAAGTTGCTGAGGAGGACTTGCTTAAGATCAACTTTCTTCGTCATAAGAAGACTGAAAAAACTCCCAGTGGTCTCTTCACATTTACACAGCACAAAGTTGTGGAAATTATAGACAAAATGTTTTTGGTGTTGTTCAGCCACCAACTCCAACTAGAAGGGGGAGAACTAAAATTTAATTTGAATGCTCACTTGTGGTGACTGGTGATTTACTTTAGACTGAATGAAAAAACTGTTCAATTTAAGCCTGCTTGCATTTCGTTGCTTCTCTTCGCCTGAAGAACATTTTTTGGTATGGGGATTATGTACTGTATTTTGGCAGTGGTTGTTTATTTTAAATGCACAAGTCATAAATTCAGATGGAGTTGCTGTTCCATGGTTTCAAAAGGATTTTTGAAAAATTCGCAAAATACAATTTGATAGACATATTTGATCAAACAAGAGCATGGTTCTGTGTTGTGTCACAGTTTGTTGATTTTTTTTTATACATTGTTATATACCCACTTTACCACATTGAAAGGCCAAATGGAGGATATGAGTTTATGTTGGTTATTTGGAAGGAAAAATAGTTGTTACACCCACATTACCCCACAAAGTGGGGTAAAATGGGTATACAAAAAAGGAAAAAAAAAATTGTCATTGTAACTTCTGTGAAACATTTTTTTTATAATTTTTTTGTGGGTTGTGTAGGTGAATGCCTTAATGTTATAATCTATAAAAAAAAAGAAAAAATATTGGTAGCAGAAATTTTTTATAGATCATTACATTGCAAATTCTACCCACTTTCCCCCACCCCACCCTAGTGCATATACTTTGCAGCATAAGGCTTTAGCAACTATTCCCACCCAATTTATTACACCTTGAGTAGGGGTGAGCAGTGTTTTCAACAACTAGCTTATTCTGGTAGTCGAACCAGAATTGTATGATTGTAACACGAGTGCCTTATCCGCTACACCATTCAATGCTTTTGCAGGGTAGTTAATTATAATGTTTTGCAAAATTTATACAACATCCAACACTGAGATGATAAGCTTTGAATACTAATACTGTGAAAACCCATTACAATATGTATTGTTAATGTTTGGTTTCTGTTTAATAATGTAGAAGCTCTTGTACCAATGTCATCAAGAGCCGTTATAATCGCATTACATATATACATATTCATAAATACTCCAAGACTATATTGTATATATAGACGTGTTGTTTTTTTCAGGAAAGTAAAGCGAAAAAGGTGGGTCAGTAGCAGCTCTAGCGATTGTGATGGAAGGATAAAGGAAGTCCCTTTGCCACCATTAGCTACTTGCAGCACGCCTAAGCCTGGCTGTTCTGCAAGTATTGGATCAATTTTTGTTGACAATACCGATAGTACTGTTGAGCCTGATGCCTCTAAAACAACAACCAGTAGGCCTACAACTTTGGATTTTCCTATGGAGCCCTATGAAGAAGAAGCAATAGGTGATACTTCATTATTTTTGTAGAATAGATGTATTAAGTATATTTTTTAGGTTATCAAAGTAGTTGCGAAATGCACATCATCCTGTGAACTCAATTAAATTGACAACGTTAAGTTTAATGCTAATGTATGTAGTGCCTGTAGCTTAGTTAGACACATTGAAATTGCAAAGCATTTCACAAATAATCGTTGGATTGTGAACATGTGTTTATATTGTTCAATGTTTGGTACTCCTTTAAATAAAGCAAATATTACATCGACATTTTGGTTAAACTGAAATTTGAGTTTAACATTGCCATTAATGGCAAGATTAATTACAAAAATCCTCTCCCTTAAATAATGTTTTTTAACGATGTTTAGCGAAAACAAATATATAGATATTTTTTACTCCTTTTTTTTAGAGCGTCCTCAAACAGTATTGGTCGAGAGAGTGGCAATGGAGAGACTGATCAAAAAAGTTTGTGAGATAGACCAGAATGTAAAGGTGCTGTCATCATTGGTTCGTGCCAACATGAGGAGTGCATCCTCTGCTGAAAAACTGCCGCATGACCTCAATTTGCCGCTATCGTGTTTGAATGACTTGGATCAATTAGAAGAAAAATTGCGCACTGCAGTTGATCTTCAGCAAATACTTGTGAGTTTTTGTTTTTTGCAATGTAAAAATATAGGAAAAACGGAGTGAAACTTTTCACCAGGCATTTGATAATTAAAGTAACTTGCATTCTTCTGGTGACTATGGGCTACTAGGTTACCTCCTGATGTTAAAGATGATACCTAGCTTTTTATTACCGACGTTTCGTCAGTCAGCATGACTGAGCCCCTTGATAAAGTCAGTCGTGTTGACTGACGAAACGTCGGTAATAAAAAGCTAGGTATCATCTTTAACATCAGGAGGTAACCTAGTAGCCCATTGCCCATATTGCATCATACTTTTATTTGCATTTAACATAAACACATGTTACAAAGCGACGTAGCGCTATTCTAGAATTGCAAGCCATACTTTATATTATGTAAGTGTACAGTGAACAATACATTTTCTAATCATCATGTCTTGCAGGGCAATGTACTTCGAGACATTGGGGGACGCACTCTGGACGAGTTTGTGAGAAGGACAATGAGTTTTTTGCTTAAAAATGATGTCGCCCTTCTGTTGAATGTGTTCGGTAGGAACGGGAAACGGTCATTTAGCGAAACTGTGCTAATGGATATTCTCTATGGTATGTTATGACTCATATCAAACATTCAATAATTGCAAGGCAGTATAATTTCTTGGTAACTAATTTAGACTTAATAGTAATCTGTGTGATTCATATCAATCATACTTAATGTATTATTTATTCTTGCCCCTAATGTTTGAAAATTCCAGCCAGCCATATAGCGGCGCAACCATAATTTCTAACTCATTAATGTGGAATGCAGGACCGAAATTCGGTGCCATTTTTCAAAGGACTTAGGTATAACCAGACAGGTTATTGAACATATGCTTACCAATTAAAATATCTTGTCCTTTAAGCCGTCATCGTTAAAATTACACCACTGATATTCGAAGATTTTTACATGCAGTATTTGTGACTAAGAAAAGTTCTAATTTTTGAATTGCTGCTCCAAAATTGCGTTGGCCAAGTTTTTAGCACCAAGAAAGGCTTCAATGGATTATTCTGCGATTTTAGTTTAGTCACATTTTAATATTTCAATATACCTGAAGATAAAGCTTTGGTAGTGAGTTTGCTTTGTTGAACCATAGAGAAATAAAACATAGTAACTTTATCGGGTTTAGCACACTTTATTTCACACAAAATATAACATAATTAAATAAAATAAACTCAAACGTTTTCGACACGTACGTCTGTCCTCATCAGGAATTAAATCTGCAATACATAAAATGAAAAATCGTAAGATAAATTTGCGTTACATGCACTGTAACTGTAACGACACTCTGGACTGAAAGCACAAACTGCTAAACCCGATAAAGTTACTATGTTTTATTTCTCTATACCTGAAGAATTACATACACTTTTTAAGTAGCTTGTACTTTTAATAGTCTACAATACTTCTCTCAATCTTGGCCATGTAACTTTGCATGCCTTTTAAGTCTTAATTACAATTGAAACCACTGTTGAATAGCTTATGATTTTACTTAATTGCAGGAGCTGTAAAAATGAATGCACAGACAAGCTCATCCACTAGGAAGGCATTGGAATTGTCTCTCGGCAAATGGTTTGTGAATGCCAGAGACAGAGACGGAAATCGCAAAAAAAGACAGAAAAATTAGAAGTCAAAAAAAGACAGAAATAAAACTTTGTGAATTATTTGTTTCTGTGTTCATTCTATGTGTAAACATTACAACCTTTAATTCGCAATTAAAAGAAGATATTTAAAGGTGTTTAAAATTCTCTTGTTTCAACAACAACTTAGGTCAAGACAGTTGTGCTAACGTCGTAGACTTGTCACTGTGTGATTCCCTGAGAGCTTTCTTTTTTCTTCCATTGTTTCAACGTCCTCAAACGTTTGGCTACGAAATGCAAAAACGTCTACTTTTGCTACTAGTGTAAAGCATGCAACAGGTCATGTGGCTACTGGGCTGGCCCATACGTAGACCTCTGGGCTGCCCATATGCAGACCACTGGGCTGCCCATATGCAGACCACTGGGCTGCCCATATGCAGACCACTGGGCTGCCCAGTTGGGTAGGAGTTGGAGCCCGCGGACAAATTAAACTGGGACCCAGTTGGGCAGCCCGGTTGGGGCCCAAGTTACTGCCCATTTGTTACCCAGATGGGCCCCAGTTGTAATTGCTGGCTGGGTAGTGGATACAGAAGCTTATCACCGGTTCTCTGTGGCAAGTTTAAGCATGGGACGGCACCAAACTTCAAAGATTTACTGCTACTTTTGGAATTTATTATTATGTCCTCTGCATTAAAGTGTTTCTCACAAATTCCAGCATTTCCTTTGTGAAGAACTTGTTTAATATTATCTCTTGGATCACGTTCATCTCTGTACCGTACTTAAGTTAAAGTATGACATTCTTCAAAACTTCATTATGCCACACTTTGTAGCCTACTTCCCTTTCGCATAAACATTGACAGTTTAAATATAGAAAAACCTTTTACTTCTATCCGTGTGACACTGAGGAATTGGGCGATTCGAAGCTGGCATTTATAATCTAATAAATAACTGCAAATAAATAGTAGCCTATAATGATAACATTCCTGAAATTATAAAAAAAAATATGAATGATTATAACAACAGAATTCATAACTGTAAAATACACCACAATTCATAACCAATCTTGCAAATGGCAATAAGAACTACCATGCCCATGACTAAGTATTTAGCCAGGTAGTTTAAAAACTGAAACTCTTGCTAAACCTGCATGTAATTGCTTCCTATATACTCGCAAAACAATCAATAAATCCAACAGGGCTACCGTAATCTGCTAGGTTTATTGCCGACTGGTCAATAATACATACGGTAACTTAGCTTGATAGCAATTAAGTTATCTACCTAATTTTCCAATAGACGAATATTAATGCAAGCTCTACAAAACTGAATTGGAACAATCAAATTCCATGGAACTTCCTCAATAAACCTGTAAACCTCTGGGTAAACTGCTTGAAATTATCACGTTTTGCAGTTTGCGGGCATCGAGAGCTGCGGCTTGGTGCACGGTCGTTTGGTCGACAGACATTTGGTCGACAGGACGTTAGGTCGACAGAACGATTCATTTTTGGGTTAGGGTTAGGGTTAGAGTCAGGGTTAGATTAGGGTTATGGTTAGTTAACTAACCCTAACCCTAAAATAAATCGTTCTGTCGACCTAACGTCCTGTCGACCAAACGTCCTGTCGACCAAATGTCTGTCGACCAAACGTCCTGTCGACCAAATGACCGGGTACCGTCAAAACATATACAAATTCTGCAGATACACATGGATTTGCAAACTTGGCCACATATGCTTTGTCTTGTTTAACCAGAGATATAAATACAGAGATAGGCAATAAAATCTGCGTACGCTTTAAACAGGCGGCGATGTTGAAAAGCGGTCACGGTTGACTGGATAGGGATCAAGCCGCAGGTACCCGGTCATTTGGTCGACAGGACGTTTGGTCGACAGACATTTGGTCGACAGGACGTTTGGTCGACAGGACGTTAGGTCGACAGAACGATTTATTTTAGGGTTAGGGTTAGTTAACTAACCATAACCCTAATCTAACCCTGACTCTAACCCTAACCCTAACCCAAAAATGAATCGTTCTGTCGACCTAACGTCCTGTCGACCAAACGTCCTGTCGACCAAACGTCCTGTCGACCAAATGTCTGTCGACCAAACGACCGTGCACCGTTTTGACACCAATCCAAAAATCTGCTGTATTTTTTGGGATTTTTCCAGCAAATAGGCTACCGTAGCTACTTCAGTTTCAGATGACCAACCAGTCAATAAAGCCTATCTTCCTGTATTGTTGCTGTATTTCCTGTACATTATCACCTTGAAGAAATCTCACTGGCAACTGATCAAAGAAGACTCGAGCAGTTTGGGAAAGGACTATAGATAAGTGCAAAGCACTTAAGCCTTGAAAAATCATCATCATCCCATCACAACATGTTACGCTAGTATTTATTGAGTTAGCACTTTAAGGTTTTCAAGGCAATTTTTCTCTTTTTGTGATAGTTTGTTCTCTTCCATAACACTCATGAAATTTTTGAACAAAACAAAAAAAAGGCTAAAAAAGCCAAATTTGATTTGGACAACACGGACCTAATCGGTAAATCACCCCATTCAAGGGATGTTGCCATACCGTCCTTCAAAAAAAGGCTAAATTTTTAAATTTGGCTTTAAAAAATCCAAAATGGCAACCATGGTTGCCAAACGTTTCCTACGGTAAGCACTTTAACGGCAAAATTTCATTAACTGTCGAGAAAACCTCAGCCAATCAGAAGCTACGTTGTCTGTGACGTAAGAACGTCAAAATCATGAATGATCATCATGAAACTCAATAATTTAGCCTACTTGTTTTGTCAGCTACATGGCGTGTGGTTGCACTGTGTTTACTTGCCAGCGCATACAATTATTATTATTGTTGTTGTAGTGGTTCACTTCTGTGAAAGATGGCATGAAGTCCACTTAAGACTATGCAGAGAAAACAGCAACAAAACTTCTTGTTGCACAGAAACGAGCATATGGTCGTATAAGTCTTCCCGTTCACTTAATCTAAATCAGGGGTGACGAACCTTTTTGCGGTCGCGGGCCACTTTGTCAATTACACATGGTTATCGGGCCACACAACTTAGCGCTTGTCAAAATTCTATGACGTCACATATTGGAATCGACCAAAAATACAAGGTGAAGTTGGTGAATAGTGTTTTAACAACTTTGCTTTATAGCTTTCCTTTTTCTAACTTTATACCTTGAAAGTTAGTGTTTAGGGCAAGAAAATAGCAAAGGAAAGGTGTACCAGTGAATGCATAAAACAGCTTTGAGATGTCTTTAATGCATGAGCGATTGTTAAAGAGTTTTGCGGGCCTCACAAAACTTTTTGACGGGCCGCAGGTTCGTCACCTCTGATCTAAATCTTCAACCACCTGGCGTGAGCCTGGATACGACAAAAAAACTGCTCTTCATCTTCGGTACTATGAATCCCAATAACTTTTTGAAATTACTTTAATCAAACATACTTCTAGCTGAAGGGCCGCAGGTTCGTCACCTCTGATCTAAATCTTCAACCACCTGGCGTGAGCCTGGATACGACAAAAAAACTGCTCTTCATCTTCGGTACTATGAATCCCAATAACTTTTTGAAATTACTTTAATGAAACATACTTCTAGCTGAAATGTGTAAGTCTGCATTCTGCCACATTTAAAAGTTTAGTTCAATTAGCTCCAACTGCCTTTGTCTAAATCTTTTCTCAACTTTTTCTGCCGCTGCGGTACCCAAAATATATAATTTTTGTTTAACATGTGCGGTATTAACTTTTTGTAAATAGCCAATGCACTATGGCACTTCCACTATTGTTAGGCCAGATCATCATCCATGTGTCTCTCCTCCCCTTGCCTAGATGAGACCTGCCATTTGTCCTCGCAACCCTTTTTTTCCCGACCAAACTGAAAAGTTTAGAGTTTCGTTATTTGTTGGATGTAAGTAGACGCATGCTAACAGTTTTGACCACCTTAACACACTAAACCAGCTTCTGCTCAACATAGCCTACAGTTTTCAATTTTTGTCCCAGGAATTAACTCTTCAAGCAATACTTTCCCTAGTTTGTGTGTGCATTAACATCCTCAATTATATGTCGTCGTTAACAATTGCGAGATTTGTGAATTCATTTGAGGCTTTGGTCATCGAAATCAATATATTTGAACTAACAAATTCAGTCCACAACACTTTCCATTAGGCTGTTATTTAACACTAGCACGTTAAGTTAAGCACGCATATGTGCTGCGATTTGTGACCGTGTTAGCAACTGAAAAAAACCTTGGTGTGAAGATCACAGAACTGTGCTTGCAACTGCACGGTGTTATCAACGTGCAAAACAACTCGGCTCCAGGTCCCCTGCGGTCACAGACACGCATATTATCCCTCAATTGGGGGGTATCGCGTTTGCCAATCGCTCATTGTCGCCTGGTTTGATTGCAAACAAGTCAATTCTATGTAGTTGCTTTCCTCATCGCGTCCAAAGTTGTTGCACCATAAGCAGCCCTCATTGCATCCGCATGTTCTCCATAACGGTGAGTGTAGGGGTTTGGTTTCGCACGTTTTTGTGGCAGTGGATCACACGCAACTTTTCTATCCGATCCGCGCTTTCGTTTTGCCTTCAGAGATTTAGGCCGAGTATCCTCCCTTGCGATTGTTAATCCAGCGTCTTGGCAGATTGATAGAACATCAGCTGTCATTGCATCTATCCGAGTGACTGTATCATTTATCAATGTGTGATCGTTAACACGATACAGAACATTACACAATCGATCTACAGATGCATGAACATCCCTCATAGATGTCATAGGTGTGGTAGGTGATGCATTGCTCGGTCCAGGGGCGTCGTGGTTTATGGGTTCAACATTGGTGGCAAAATCGAAAGACGGTTGCACAACACTTTGTGGAGAATGTGATGGGCAAGGCACCGCTAGCTTACCAACCACGTCGGGATCGAGCACAATCAACACAGATTTGGTGTACCACGTTGGAAAAGATTCCCAACGAACATTTGCCACATTATGAATAATGGCAAACATATGTTTGCAAGGAAGAAAATTGAGTTGGAAATCTTGGCATGTGCAGTTTGGCGCACAGTTGCAACTCGACATTTGAACTGGACATATTCCAGCTTAATATATGGTGTATCCTTTCGCCAATAAATCATGCTGTTTGAGATTTCTGCAATAATTGTAGTAATGTGTTTGGGTACCAGGACATTTTGCCGAAACTCATTTTGCCGAAAAGACAAATTGCTGAAATTATACAAATGTATTATCATTAACACATAAATATCATTCGCAAACAGATCAGTTCTTTCGGCAATTAGTCCTTTCGGCAAAAAGTTCACACATGTGTGTTTGGCATGTTAAACAATATGCAACATCAAAATGTTGCTTACGGTATCAATACACCCGGTAGTGCTTTTTTAATTATCATATCAATTTATTTTTTGTCATTAATGCATCCGGAATGAAAACGATACCATTAGTTGAGGTACCATAGTCAATACCCCAGTATGTAAATGAAAAGGTGACATGGCCAGTGGCCACAAAAATCTGTCCGCCCCATTTGCTCAGTGGTTAAGCACCCTACTAAGACCAAGCGGCGCTGATTCGACTATTGAGATGTGTTCTTGAGCAACACATCGAAAGGACAACTGTCCATTCAGCAGAACCTAGTGGATGCTGCACAATCTACTTCATAAAACAATCTGCAAAAAACTCGTGGTATATACATAATGCGGTGATAGTAGCAACACTCAAATCCTGATAAAAGCACTTCTCGTTGACATTTTAGCCTACATTTTTATGCCACTTGAAAGTGAAGATACCACTTTTTGAAAAAATTGAGTACTTCTAAAAACGTTACTTCAAAATCAATACATCGAATTGCCGTAAAAAGATAACATTTACACAAGTTATGATAACATTATAGCCTGGCTAAATAAACTTTAAAATTTTGGATGCAACCTAGTTCGTACCCTGAAAAAATCAAAAAAAAAATAGCACAAAGCCGAAGTTGCTGATCGCAGTTTCTGCAAACAAACAAAAACTCTTAGGATCCTTACCGGAAATTTTAAAATGTTTGCGAAAACTTCGATTAACCATAACCCTTTTAAAATGTTTGCGGAAACTCCGATCAGCGACTTCATCTATTTTTAATTTTTTCTTCTTGATCTTTTCCTAACCCTAACCCTTTTAAAATGTTTGCTGAAACTGCGATTAGCGACTTCGGCAAACTCTAAGGATCATTACCGGAAATTTTAAAATGTTTGCGGAAAAAAGAAAACTCCGATCAGCAACTTCGGCTTTGTGGTAATTTTTCTCTTGATCTTTGCGATCACTGGCTTCAGCTTTTTTATTTTTTCTCTCGATCTTTTCAGGGTACGAACTAGGTTGCACCCAAAATTTCTACTGTCAACAAAGGTAAACCTCTACAGTTCAGTATGAATTTTGTAGGATGTTATGTAACAAACAACATACACACCATATGCTCGTTTCTGTGCAACAAGAAGTTTTGTTGCTGTTTTCTCTGCATACTCTTCAATGAACTTCATGCCATCTTCCACAGAAGTGAACCACTACAACAACAATAATTGTATGCGCTGGCAAATAAACACAGTGCAACCACATGCCATGTAGCAGACAACTGTTGAACTTCAAATACCACTACTTTAGTAAAAATATATAGCCTACTCAGTACTCATACTGTAAGATCTAAATCAAATTGCAACAAACCTTACCTGAGTTTCAGGATGATCATTCATGATGTGGGCTACTTGCGTTTTCCTGCACTAAGCTGCCTGCTATGAAGCTAATAATGCAAATGTCAGCTAATGCAAATGTCGTCACACCGCCAGCTATGAAACTAATGCAATTTTGCAAATGTCTTCCATTTGGGTTTTCGCGCGTTTTTTATGATTTCAGGTCACAGACAACGTAGCTTCTGATTGGCTGAGGTTTTCTCGACAGTTAATGAAATTTTGCCGTTAAAGTGCTTACCGTTTCCTACTTGGTGATACAGAGTTGCCAAAGCCCGAAATCGAAGGACGATTTTTGTATGGTGGCAGGTCAATTTGTTTTGGGGTAGTTTTGAATCTTTATCCTTAGACTGGCAAAGCCTTGATAGGCTATTCCTGGTAGTTTCGCATACTTTTAGAGGCTTTTGACGCAACGCAAGGCCGGTTACTAAGATTGACAGAGTAAATTTTTCCGATTGTTGAAATGGTGTTGCCCTGGAATTATTCGATCCAATAGGCACACTCTGACTGTGCATTAGGTGTAAGGCTACCTAGGGCTACCATACGTCATCTTTTAAGAAGATTTGTCCTCTTTTTTTAAGAAAAATGAATTGTCATCCGAGGACACTAAAAAATGCTCAAATGACCTCTTTTTTGACAGTTTGGGTTTTCATGCTTATATTTTTAATCGGATTATACTGCTTGATCAGGCCCGGATTTAGGGGGGCAGAGGGTGCAGGTGCTCCGAGCCCCCCGACTTCTGAAGGGCTTCCTACGTGGAAAAAATGTGATTTTGTGTTAATTTTTTTCTTTCAGCCTTTGAAGTTTCTGCAAAATGCTGTGCAGTGCTGGATTAATGCTACTGTAGACGTAAAGGTAGTTTTAGGCGCGAAAAAATTTTTGCACGGGGGCCCCCCGATCTAAAAGTGCCCCGGGCCCCCCGCAGCTAAATCCGGCCCTGTGCTTGATGACTTTTCAGCGACGGCTTGTAGGCTATTTGTTTTCTAAATATTTTGTATACCAATGTAACATGCTGATTTTTAAATTCCACAAGAAATTGGCGCATTTTATGGAACTGTTGTTGAACGTTTATTGCCCGGTTCACTGTAAGATATTAAACGACATTTTAAAGATCATGCTCACACTTTCACAAAAAATTATTCGTTTGTCCTACATAGCCCACGTTTTATATTGATACAACGCTTGTAGACGTTGTTAGTTACCAACTCAATTTGGTTCGTTTGTTAGCCTACTTGAAACAAATCGAAACGAATGTCTAAAAGTGCAATGTGATAACACCTAACCTACTAACAGCAAAAGAAATCGAGGCATGGATAGGCCTACAGTTTTGAAAGGAAAGGAACAGCTTTTTAGTTCACGCCGTTTTCAGCATCTTAAGAACGGTTAGGCTATGTGCAGTAGGGAGGGCCGTCGGAAACAGATCGCTTAGCAACTCGAGTTTCTTAGGAGGTTTGTCGATTAAATGGCGAAATCGAAAACCATTTTTTAATTGAACGCCAGGAAGACGGCGCACAACACGGACCTAATCGGTAAATCACCCCATTCAAGGGATGTTGCCAGAGTTGCCATACCGTCCTTATTTCTAAGATTTGTCCTTATTTTGAAGAACTCTATCTTAGAAAATATTACTGTCCTTATTGCTAGGAAATGTCCTTCTTTTTGATTTGAGTCCTTATTTTGTCTTATTTTCAACAATTAGTGAATAAACTTAGTGGAATGACAGCCAAATCCCTACTACAGTAAAAGTAAACCTAGACCTGAGCTGTTGTGAGATGCATATAGTATTAACAATATGGCATGTGATATGTAATGGCTCGTATAAATGCTGAGATTTGTTCAAAAACGTTTGTTTTATTTTGTATGAAAATTTAATTTTTCTGTTGTCCTTATTTTGGGGTCCATGTCGATGGCAACCCTGGATATTGCAGTGGCGTCTATTCATATGTGTGCGTCGCACACCCATCAAACATGGTTGATCCATCAATTATCACACAGTTAAACATGCAAGTAAGCTACTTGGTAGCCTATATAAATGGTGAAGGCAGGGTATACAAGTAGCCTAAGTACTTGGTAGCCTATATATAAAAGGTGATGGCAGGGTATACAAGTAAGCAGGCTTCTTGGTAGCCTATATAAAAGGTGAAGGTTTGGTATGCAAGTAACTAGGCTCTTGGTAGCCTATAAAAAAAGTGAAGGCATGGTATGTAAGTAAGTAGGCTACTTGATAGCCTATATAAAAGGTGAAGGCATGGTATGTAAGTAAGTAGGCCACTTGGTAGCCTACATAAAAGGTGAAAGCATGGTATGCAAGTAAGTAGGCTACTTGGTAGCCTATATAAATGATGAAGGCAGGGTATACAAGTAGCCTAAGTACTTGGTAGCCTATATAAAAGGTGATGGCAGGGTATGCAAGTAAGTAGGCTCTTGGTAGCCTATAAAAAAAGTGAAGGCATGGTATGTAAGTAAGTAGGCTACTTGGTAGCTTATATAAAAGGTGAAGGCATGGCATCTAAGTAAGTTGGCTACTTGGTAGCCTACATAAAAGGTGAAGGCATGGTATGCAAGTAAGTAGGCTACTTGGTAGCCTATATAAATGATGAAGGCAGGGTATACAAGTATGGTAGCCTAAGTACTTGGTAGCCTACATAAAAGGTGATGGCAGGGTATGCAAGTAAGTAGGCTACTTGGTAGCCTACATAAATGGTGAAGGCATGGTATGCAAGTAAGTAGGCTACTTGGTAGCCTATATAAATGGTGAAGGCATGGTATGCAAGTAGCCTTGCAAGTAGGCTACTTGGTAGCCTATATAAAAGGTGATGGCAGGGTATGCAAATGCAAGTTAGTACGGTAGGCTACTTGGTTTGTTTTGTTTTGTTTTTTTTTTGTTTTTTTCATATATTTACCCTGCATTGCGGGAAAGCGGACTTGAGCGCTATGCATCGGTGTACGCCTTCCGACGCACACCTGACCCACGCTGCAGCCGACGACAATGTCTGTTTCCGGTTGTCTACTCTACTTATTACTGAAATTTGGTACTACCCATTACTCGAAATCGATCACTGGGTAGAGGCAATTATCGTAAAGTTTCTTGCCCAGAGAAACAACAGCAAGTGCGGGTGGCTGGAGTCGAACATGCAGGCTCTCGACTGCGAGCCCAACGCGCTAACCACTCGGTCATTGCTAACCACTTGGTAGCCTATTTAAATGGTTAAGGCATGGTATGCAAGTAGCCTTGCAAGTAGCCTACTTGGTAGCCTATATAAAAGGTGATGGCAGGGTATGCAAGTAAGTAGGCTACTTACTAGCCTATATAAAAAAGGTAAAGGCATGGTATGCAAGTAAGTAGGCTTCTTGGTAGCCTATATAAAAAGTGAAGGCATGGTATGCAAGTAAGTAGGCTTCTTGGTAGCCTATATAAAAGGTAAAGGCATGGTATGCAAGTAAGTAGGCTTCTTGGTAGCCTATATAAATGGTGAAGGCATGGTATGCAAGTAAGTAGGCTTCTTGGTAGCCTATATGAAAGGTGAAGGCATGGTATGTAAGTAAGTAGGCCACTTGTTAGCCTATATAAATGGTAAAGGCATGGTATGCAAGTAGGCTACTTAGTAGCCTATTTAAAAGGTGAAGGCATGGTATGTAAATATGTAGGCCACTTGGTGGCCTATATAAATGGTGAAGGCATGGTATGCAAGTAGCCTAAGTACTTGGTACGGTAGCGTAGATAAAAGGTGATGACAGGGTAGCCTGTGCAAGTAAGTAGGCTGCTTGGTAGCTACTTGGTTGCCTATATAAAAGGCGGCATGATACACACGTAAGTCGGTTTCTTGGTAGCCTATATAAAAGGTGAAGGCACGGTATGTAAGTAAGTAGGCTACTTAGTAGCCTATAGGGCTTATAAAAAGTGAAGTCAGGGTATATGGACGACACAGGTATCAGATAAGTATAAGTGCTCGCAGAACAGGTAGGGTGTTACCCTACTGACTGAAGCAAGTACCATACTTGGGTTCTGTTTCAATAAAACATAACTTATAATCATAATAGTGAAGTGAAGGGATATTTAAAACACAATTCGCAATTTATTACAGGTATTCAGGACAGTAATTCGTAATAGTGCTAGTGGTAGCCTACCAGTCGTATTTTACGTTGATTGATTGAATGCAAATAATGATAACATACTAGTTGCTCCGGTGGAGTCAACAGAAACTCACTGAGCCATCAATTCTACGCGATTTTAGCATCTAACAGCTCACAGAGCTTTTCATCGAGACCGATGTTCCTACATCGATTGACAATTTTCCATGCTGCACACAAGCAGTTGAGCGCGCAGTCAAACTCGCCACCGAAGTGAGCAATGAAGTCATCGGCCATGATAGTAGACATGAACTTATTCTGACGCGAACTGCTGCTCGTTCACAGCGTCCACGTTTTAGTCAAAGAAAGATTACGTTCTGTGATTGTTTTTGACTGTTGACGTCGTTTTGTGTATTTTTTATTTTTTTAATTACTTTTTTTTGGAAAAACAATTTTTTTTTTTTTTATTTGGGTGATGTTGATTTTTTTGTGCGGCGTCTTCCCGCGGCCCAATCTAAAAAAGGTTTTCAGATTATTTGTTTGTGACCTAAGCCTCCTATCTGAGCCGAGTTGCTAAGGGATTTGACAAAAAAAGTGCATTGACGGCCCTCCCTAATTTGTGCAGCCTACTGTTTTAGTCATATAGCCTATTTCTTGCAAATAATTTAACAATTTTGTTAAGGCTGACCATTTCTTGTTGAAAAAAGTTAAGGCTTGACCTGGAGGTCGTGCCGGATTTGTCACATTTTGCAGATTTTTGCGATCATTGCTGTCTGACTGAAACTGTCAAAAAATTAGGTCTTTTTTTTTCACTTTTTGCTGACTCTTAAAAATATGAAATAAAAATCAATTGTTGTTTTACGGGAGCACCAGAATTGAGAAAAAAATATGTTAAACGTTTAGTCAATCTGTTTTCTTGTTTTTTATGGGGGTTTTTTGTAACTTTTGCTGCGTAGCCTATAGACCTATACTGCAATGATCAAAAAACATGTAAAAGATTCTTCAAGCGTAAAATTATACTTGCTGGCGAAACGTGTCTTCTTTTTAGGCGATAAAAATATGACAGGCCTAATTAGGTACCACTGAATGGAGAACAGTCCTTCGAGTGCATTGCTCAAGTGCACACCCCAAGAGTCGAGCCAACGCCGCTTGATCTTGAAGCTTCTTCGTTCACGAAATTATGCGCCAACCAACTGACTTACTGTCGCGAATTTCTCAAAATTAACCTTTTATCACCAATAATTTTTCTTTTTTTAGAACTGGCCTACTTTTAAATTACAACGCTATTTGCCCAAATAAGTGGAAATCTGGATTAATCTTAGCCTATGTCTTTTATCTCGTGCCCGTTTGGTTTGCTCGACGGACTTATTGTTCCACAATGAAACTAACAAGTTGAAAAATATGCTACATTTAAGTGGATACCCGTCATACTTTTTTGATAAAATATTAAAAGCTTTTTTGGATACGAAACCGAAAGATAAACCCGAAGAAGACGATTTTAGCAACTTTTTTGATGTACCATTCTTGGGAAAAGATTCGGTAAGATTTTCAAAAAATCTAGCTAAAATTGTCAAAAAGAAATTTGATTGTGACTTTTACCCTGTGTATAGAACGTTCAAAGTGGGCAAATATTTCCAGCTGAAGTCGCCTACGCCCTTTGCTCCATGTTCTAATGTCGTTTATAAATTCAGTTGTTTGCGTGATGCAAGCCTGACATACATCGGTATGTCAACAAGACATTTATCGACTAGAGCTGGGGAACACCTCAATTTGAATTCTGTACAGAAAAGCACAATTAAAGATCACATTTTCTCATGTAGGCCTACAGAATGTCAAAACAACGTTTCTATCAAGCAATTTGAGATCATGTCCAGAGGCAGGTCTGAGTATCAAACTAAGATCTTGGAATTAAGCCTCGTACATAAAACGTCACAATCCACTTTTGAACAGACAATTGTATGCTTGCAGCTCGTCTTTCTTGCTCTCTGTATTTTAAAATTAGTTTTTTCGCACCTTGCCTTCTACCATATCATGTGATCTGTTTGTTCTTTCTTTCTTTCTGATAACAGCTATGTATGAACTGCTGTCCAACCTGTCTTCTTCCGAGCTTTCGACTTAAGTTCCACTACTTCCACATGTGTTGAGTCAAGATGGTAGGTTCCAATATACCTTTTGCATAACAAACCAACAGAGCGTGACGTTGGAGTCATGAACGACTAGCCGCTATTTACAATGCTGTGAGTGTGCGATAGGGTTAGTGGCGTAGTTTGCAAGCGAATAAATTGTTTCACGTTTGCTTGAGCTGTTGTTTTGTGGTCTTTACAGGCGTATATCAGCGTTTCAGGCCAGAAAACAAAAGTCTTTTAAGTTGTAGACTGTAGGCTACAGAAGTGTAAACCTTCGACCAGTTCTTTGCTGTATTGGAAGCGATCTTGCCAGGCAAAGATAGGAAGAATTTCCTGTATTATACAGCTTTAAAAGCTAAGCATGCAAATCAAAACGTTGATGCAGAACTTGATGACGATGCTACTTTCGAAATACCTCAAAATGCTATAGGAGCACTGCATCTACAATTCTACATAGATTAGCGGTGGAAGATGAATTTTTGTTGGTGTTGATGAAGCTTCGCCTCGGTTTGTTTTATACAGACTTAAGCACAAGGTTTGGTATTAGTTCTGCATCTGTACACCGTATTTTTCATTCATGAATGCATCTCATGTATTTAAGGTTGATTAGTTTGAACATATTCCGTCATCGTGGTGTTATCATAGCAGCCATGAAGCCAGACTTCAAGAAGGACTACCCAAGCACCATGATCATCATCGCCTGCACTGAAGTAGGCTCAGAGGTGGGCAAAGTTACTTTCAAAAGTAACTGAGTTACAGTTACAGTTACTTGGCCAAAATAGTAACTGAGTTACCGTTACAGTTACCGATTTCAAAAATGTAACTAGTTACTAGTTACAGTTACTAGTTACTTTCAGTTACTCATAAATCTCAACATTAACGCTGTAATCCAAGTTTAAACAAACAATTATTTGCGGGAGGCGCATCCATTCTCCTCAACATTTATTAGATGTATCACGCACCCTGTGGTGCAAATTCTTTTCTAGTTACGCAGTTGCCTTTTCCTAATGTAATTTGTTTTCCGTCGGTCTGTTTTCCACACTATTGCTTATAATCGTTGCATGTTTCTTGATGCTTATAGTCAGTTAGTTATAGTTACTTTCAAAAAGTTTAAATTTATTGTAATTTATACATATTTTCAGATTCCTGATGAGGGCTTAAGTTAAGCCGAAAACGTTTGACTGTTAAACTACTTGTAAATATGTAAAATATATTGTTGTAATGCTCAACCCTGTAGTATTGTTGTGTTTTGCCTGTCTTTGGTACAAAAAAGCAAACTCTCTCCAGAAACTATATTCTCTTTAAATGCTCGAAACAAAGGAAATAATTTGTTTTCCCTGCTATGACTCAAGTTACTTAGACATCGACTTCCGATTTTGAATCGAGAAAACAATGATGTAATAAGGTTGCGAATAGTGAACGTAACACCGAGACTTCGGGTCCTAAATACTCCAAAACTACGGCTCCTGTACACCTCTGGCAGCTATACGACAAGCATGAACTGAGCTATCAAGTGTTGCCAAACACTTTTGCTAAACATTGCATAGAAAGTCACATATTGATCAATCACCAAAAGCAATTAATTTAGCGAAATCAGTTCTCAAAAAGCGCTAAAAAAGAGCCAAATCGCCAAACCATAAATATGAAGCCAAACGTCTTAAAAAATCGCCAGATTTCTGGATTTTTGGCGATGAATTCGCCAATATGGCAATCCTGCTCATGGCAATCCTGCTATGGCAATCCTGCAATATGGCAAGCCTGCATCACAAAACAAGAGCGTCGCGCATGGGCAGTGCTGCTCCGAGTCCGATACAGCTGCGAGAAGAATGCATTATTGCGCGCAAACACGCATAAAGCATGACACAAACATGTGCAGAGAAATGGACGGCAATTAGAAACAGCAACTTCAATACAAAAGTAACTTGTAACTATAACTGTTGAAAAAGTGCTAAAATAGGAACTAGTTACCGCGTTTCGTTACTTTTGGAAAATAGTAACGAAGTTACCGTTACAGTTACTCAAAAAGTAACTAGTTCCAGTAACTAGTTACTTTTGTAACTAGTTACTGCCCACCTCTGAGTAGGCTACGTCTCGAAACACCGTGCTCACTTCACCGTCAGTCGCAAACGTACTCGAACTATAAAAAGTATTAATACTGCAAAGGCATTAGTGGGAGTTGATCCAAATGGGAGTATTGTGTTTGTATCTCAGTTGTACACTGGTAATGTGAGTGACAAAGAAATATGTCAGAGGAGTGGATTTTTTCACCTTTTAAAGCAGAAAATAGCTGCTAATGAACTGCACTTCAATGATGCTGTTATGGCCGATAAAGGGTTTCTTATACAGTAGAAAAAAACTTAACCTAGCCTACATGATATTGGTCTCCATTTGAATATCCTACCGTTCCTAGGTAGAAGGCCTCAAATGAGTGAAGACGAAGTGTGAAGACGTCACGCTCATTATATACCGTATGTGTTAATGTTCTTAATTTTGGGTCTTTTGTTTAAATGTTTGGGTGGCAGCTGACTTTGGTGACCTTTTGGTCTTTCGCTGTCATCCTTGTTGTGCGAATTATTTGTGTTTATTGTCTTTTTGCTTTTTGTGTCTTTCTTTTTCGCCAACAAAACAAAAAATAAACTGAACTGAACTGAGTGTCGAATAGAGGCTACACAAAGTATTGCACGCCATCGCATTCATGTAGAGGGGGCCATAAAAAAAATTGTCAATTTCACATCTTCGACAGTAAAATACCAGTGACTATGCTTGGTATCATCAATGAAGTGTGGTTGGCTTCTTACATATGTTAAGAAATTTTCAAGAACCTATTTTGTTTGAACAAACTGAAGGAAACTGAAAAAAACATGCTTAGTTTTATCCGCTTATGAAAACTTTCAACACCATGAATTTTAAGACCATGAACATTTTAATTTATTGACAGAAAAAAGGCAATGCAGAATCAAAATAAAATGTTGAAGGTACCATTAACATGGTCCATAATACCCGGTAAAAGTGCACACGCTCCACAATGGCCGTCCTAAATTGCCTTTCCTAGTCTGTTAGCCAACACTATGATTAAAACGAACAAGAACTGAAGTGTACCGATAACCTACAACAATTCATAAGCACAAAAAATTTACTTTCACCTGCCAGCGACTTCACACTTGCTTGCAATAACAAGAAACACCTTCATAAACCGTAGTCAACAAACGATTCTTCACCCTCGAACTCCGCGTAACTCAAACGTCACGCTCTGGTGATTTTAAATGTGCAAAAGGTCTATTGTGATGTGGAATAGTCACTTCACACTCTTATTACGTCCATGCGTTAGATTCACACAATCACACATCGTAAAAGAAAGACAAAACACGTTTGGAAAACACAAGTCAGTAAATTAGAGAAAGAATGACGAGAGATTGTCGCTCAAGCGTGACAGTGCATCGCAATGATGACGTCACGATTGCGAGACAATCTATGTCACAATACGGAGACAGATAACTTGGCCATAATTTCGTGAACACTGTTTAACATCTTTTGATGCAATTGCCTTTGATTCTCGTGGAGCCTATCGTTGAGTTTGAGCTAGTCAGAAGTAGGCTACTGTGCAGTTTTTGTCTTTTTCTGTTTATAGATTAAGCTAACCATTGTATTTTATTCAGATGTAGTTAAGTTGTATGTATATTATTCCTGAAGAGGACATCTTGTGATGTCGAAAACGTTCGATACTTAATTTGTTGCGTAGTTTTGTGTTTCTATATGTAATAAACTTGAAGATGTTAAACTTGATCACGTTACTCGGCTTCGTATGCCTATGGTTCAAAGAGAGAAATGAAAGTAAAAAGATCGCTTTTCGTTTTTTTTTCCAAAATTCATCAAGGTAATCACGGCCCCCCAAATGCTTTCTCACGGACCCTAAGGGGTCCGCGAACCCCAGGTTGGGAACCACTGAGTTAGAGTATCCGTCAGGCAGACAGAATTTCATTAGACAGCCAATTGACAATTTAAATCTCGATAAAACCATCATTGCACGTATAATATATTTTACCACACTTCGTCTTTTACAACCCTTGGGCAGTGGTTGCAACTCGGTCTAGATGTTTGGGCAGATGTCGAGCAGCCATTGAATAGATTCGTCATCCAGTTTACACAGACCACAAACACTCTTTAGTCTTTGGAGCAGATACAGATGGTGTGTTCTGAAGTTTGCTGTTGCTTGCCACACTCACATATCGCAGATGGAGCCATCCCCCATTGGTGCATGTTGGAGCGCAATAGTCCGACTCCATTGGGCAGGCGGTTGAGCGGAACCAAGGCCTTCCTTAGAAAATGCATTCCTGTTGGATGGGGGCCGGTGTCGGAAATAAAACTATGGAGTCTTGAGGAATTCTTCTTTCACTTTGGGCTTCATTGGTGGTCTGCCCAAGTAGCCTCACTGATGGATTGGTCTTCACCAGTTTTCATAAGCAGTTGAGCGGCAAATGGGTGTCTCAATTTCAATCGCTGGGGTTGCTCGCTCACAGACTCGTAGAGACTTGAGTGAAGCAAGTGGTTGGGATTCGTAGCGCGACGAGAAAGAGACAGGGTAGCTTCTTCGCGACGAAGCTCAGCTGGTTGTATGCAGGGATATTTATTGTTCTAGATGTCCCTGGTTGGATGCCTACTAGGACATGGAGATTGTCCGATGGTGTAGGTCGCAGACATCCTGTCACGATACGCAAGGCGTCGTTTATGGCAGTGTCAATTTGATGGCAGTGGGCACTGCGGCTTCAGACAAGTGCACCGTATTCTGCTGGAGCGTGAACTAGCGCAATGATGAAAATGCGCCGGGTGTCAACTCCGGCTCTCCTGCTTGAGCTGACCAGACGCCTTAGAAAAGCTGTGCGTGTTGAGATCTTTTTGCGTGGTGACACCAAATGTTAACGGTAAGTGAGCTACCTGTTCAGGACTACCCCTAGGCCTAGATATTTAAGGTTTGGGCAGAAGGGCAGAGTTTTTCCATCGTTGATGGAGCTTACGCTTCGCTTCCCAGTTGTTTAAGTGGAAGGCTGTCGCCACTGCTCTGACTTCGCTGAGCTTCAATCTCCATCTTTGGAGGTATGCCGAAAGTGTCGACATGTCCAGGTTTAGAGTCCCTTCTAATGTTTCCCAAGGGGAGCATTATATAGAAAGCGGAACGTGCAGCTCCGCTTTATCGGCCGCATTGAAAAGGTCATTTATCAGTTTAACATTTTTTACTATCTAATTTGTTTGAGCAATGAGCAAGCCCTGTTTTTGAAAAAAAACTAGAACTTTTTTTCTTGTCTTTAAGAGATTAGCCTACCATCCTGTTTTTGTCAATATATTTGTCCAGTACGAATCGCATTTTACAATAACATGCAATAATTCTGTTTATGTCGAAAAATTCAACTTTTTTCCGGTTAACAATAAAATATTTTTATTGCTATACCGTACTCTATGTGAATCAAATTTGTAGGTAGCTATAAAAGGTTAGGATAGCCTATTCCATAATAATTTTTAGATTAGTTACTGGTAGCTTTATAGTTTTTGAAATACTGTATTTTAATTTTTGTTAGAAAATTTAAGATGAGGTAAAATGTGCAATTGAAGAAGGTACGTTGGAGCAGTTGCTCGATTTAGCCCAAAAGAAATAGCTTTGCAGTGTACTTAATTTTCAAACTGTTAAATTTGTGTTTTAAGCTTCATTGAATAAAAAAAAATGTAGTGTTATGTTTTGAACACACCTCGCGGTCGCAGTTATAAAAAAGACTGGCAAAGAAATGTTTCAACATAATGGAGTTTCTCAACTTACCCCGGCAAAAACTTTACGGAGTAACTTGAGCAATAACCTGCGGTAAGTTGAGCAACACGCATACGAATTTTAATATAAAAAGAAACATATACCGCACGGTGATCAAACTGAATCTAAAATGTAGCTGATTTGCTGGTGCTTCAAGTCAACTCTTTTAAAATTTTCAAAATTGATCCGTTTTTGTTTTTTTTTGCAAAAGCAATTTAAGCAAAAGAGTGCTCATCTTACCCCACTCTCCCATAAAGACGTAAAACACTTGACAATCGAACCACTCTCACCATTTATCTGCCAAATATAAATTTTCGAATTGCTTTTGCTTGTCACCAGCTTGAAATTTGCAGCGTAAAAAGTAAAACCAACTGTTCAAATTTATCATGGATCACACCTCACACCTAAGACACTCTGCAAGTGTAAATTGGCTTTTTCTACATTGGCACTGATCAAGATCGAGCCCCGAATCAAGCCTATTTGTGCACAACATCAGGCACATCTGTCACATTACAGTGACATATAAATAACTGACATGTCTTGATTACATGAAAGCTAACGTTAAGTAACTTCTATCATGTAGTTTTTCAATGTAACAGTGTCGATCAAAAAGTTAGTGAAAAGAAATATTAAAAAGAAAGAATGACCTACAGTAGTAAGTCTAAGTCAACGTGCCACGGTAGATGCAAAATTGTTTTGGTGTGACATACTCAAAGAAAATTTGAAAGCCACTGATCTAAACCAGTAGCCTACTACTCAAACTGTAGAAAGTGTACCGGTGCCGGTACGCGAATAGTTTGAAAATAATTAGGTTTTGTTTTGATGCAAATGTACTTTTCACTAGACTTAGGTTTTCTTTCTCAGCATAACTACCGTACTTTCTTATGCTGTTAAAGCGATACAGCTACAACAGGGATGGCAAATCACTGACACGCGGGTGACGAAGTGACCCATCACAAATTTTTAGTGACCCTTCACTTGTCTTGCTTGCTTCTTGTTCCTTGTGCTTCTTGCTCTCCAACAGCTTGCTCTTCAAAAGGGGGTCAGATCTGCCCCTTTCTCTTGTTGCCTTTGATGACTAGAAGCACAGTAACGCCATGCACATGGTTTTCTTGACTTTTCTCAAAATTGCAAGGCGGATCTGATGATATTAAATTTGATACTAAAAGTTGTGTAGATTTTTGCTAATTTAGGATTTTGGTAAATTTTTGCTGTTTTTACCTGACTTCCAGCAAAGCGTAAAATCGATCACATTACGCTTACAAGCCATAAGCTCATAATTGCTTCCTGCTCAATATGCGCAAGAAGAGAGGCGCATCGTCTAGTTTTTCATTGTTAGGTTTGATTATGCTACAGTGTAAAAGCCAGAGAACACAAGGTTCAACACATAAAATTAAAGCATCGAGACACCCATGTGAACAAATTACCTCGATTGGCAACAACGAAACAAAGATTTGAAAAAGATTGTTGAAAACACGGATTGCTAAAAGTCCTACTAAGTATGATAACATGCACAACAATAAGTGGTTTATTAAATTCTGTCATTTTCATGTTTGTGTATAACATTTACCATAAATCCAGGTAAGCTATACAGTATGTTATGTTTGAGTGAGGACGAGACAGAATGGTAAGGCAAGTGTGGCTCTTTTTTGCCGTTTACACAATAATAAATGAAGCTCTTCTCTTGGCCTCCGACTGGTTGGCCACTCCTGGTGTAGGCTAGTGACCATAACATCAAGCACCGAAAGAAAACATCAATTTATGCCAGATGAAAACTGGCGTAAGGTAAATAACCTAAACAGAAAAACAACATCACTAGAGAGGCCTATAAGTGGACTGTAAAACTGTAATACGTCATAGCTTGCACTTAATTGCATGCAAAGGGTTACAGTATGTGTATATTGATTTGTGCCAAAAAATACACTCCAAAGTGAAATTTAAGTGGGACAACTTCTTTGCTAATACGTTTTACTAGCCATGTGAAAGTTTGCGTAAGTGACGAAACTATATGCTTTTCTTTCCAGGATATAGGCCTAAAGCAAAATCTCGGAGGAAATCCATTTTAGTCCACTTTTGGCACAAACAACTTTTCGAAAAGTCAAAATACTTTTACTCATCTGAAAATAAGAACGACGGGAGATTTATTGAAACATTTTAGTAATTGAACAAAGCCGTATGTTTTAGATGTCAATTACTTTCTAATTATATCTGCATTTCTTGTTCCGATTCTTGTAAAGAAGCACACTTGCCAAGTGTATCTTTACAAATGTGCAGCAAAGTGCACGTAGCAGGAAGAAAAACTAATACTTTCAGTTCTTGGTAGCAGCTTAGGCTATTCTTTTGAGTCGCTGGCATAATTTTTGTTTGTTTTTGTAACAGCAATTTCAAAACAATAGCCTATATTTGCAAATGTTGAACACGTAGGCCTACTTTTTAGATCAGCATTTCTCACCTAGTTAGAGTCAGTGTACTGCTCGGCGTACTTCCCAATTTTTCTTCATCTCCTCAGGCCAAAATCGATTTTAAAAGACATAAAAAAGAATCACAGAGACATCCAATACATTGATCTACCTGGCAGGAGCGGGTCCCTTATTCACATTGAGTGAGTGCAGTGAAGCAAAAACACTAAACGTAAACCAAAGACTCTGAAACGAAGTTTGCTACCACACTTTCCTATTGCAGATTTTCTTTCAGACTTAATTATTAGTTGATAGGAAAATATTTTGTACCCATAAAATTTACGAGGCCATGAACTTCTAATTGCGAGCCCCTGGCGTAGACAGTCAATGTAGACATCAATACAATAATTACAATATTAATCAAAAAATTAAAGAGCCCAAAATGTACAGTAGATAGAAAACTCGTGTTTAGCAAACGTTTCGAAAACTAGACTGTCTTCATCATCAATCCTATAAATATTTATCAGTGCTAGACTATATAAGTTAAATAAATACAATATTTTTTATTGAAAAGGTTATAGTACTCTGAACATGACCTTTGCTCGATACCTAACGTGAGCACATTGTTGTTTTTGGATAAGACGCAAAATGACATAGTGGACCGTAAATCCAATAATTGACTTTCTTTTTTCCTCGGTCATCCAGTCTATTTTCAGCTACTAGGCAAACCTTTGAAGGCAAAACTTATTAAGCGCAAATGGCTGAAACCTTGCTCAAGGCAGTTTTTCATGTGATAAAATAATGTAAAAGACCTACTACAGTGGAAATAACAAAACTAGTTTGTGATTAAAACACAAAACAACGTTTTGAAAACCAAAACTTTGAATTCTTAGGCTCTTACATTTTTTAACATTTAAAAACTTACAAATGAAACACAACAAGCCTACTATATACTTCTCGTGGGAGACTTCAAGATTTCACGGAATTTTGTTTGAAAAATATTTTTAAGCTTTGTTTCCAAACCGCTTATGAATTTGAATTTACTTGATTTCTTCGTCCTAACTACTCAATACTGAACACTACAAGTACTTTAATTATTTTTTTTGTTTTTGTGCCAATTGTAGTGAATTCAAAATCAAAATTATTAGCTTACTAGTTAGTCGGAATGCTCTGGGGCGGAGTAAATCAAGTTTGCATAATTAAATTAGGAATTTGTCACATGACTTCCTCTTCGTTGGTATAAAACCTCCATCAGAGAAGCTTCCGTCAAAAAGGTTGCTGTGGTTTCTACAAGAGTTTAACATTGTCAAGAATGGCGATCTCAAAGTCATTTCTAGTTGCATTAGCTTTTCTACTTGTTGTGATTGTGGCTGAGGGTGGATTTGCTCCAAGTACGTCTCATGTTAAACTTATCATTTCTTTAGGCTTTCAATTTTTGTCTTTTCAGCTATAAATTGAAAATCTTCAAATTTCATGCAAAAAGAATCTGACCGTTTTACAACGTTTCAGAGTGCAATAATAAACAAAAAACATGTAACCCCAATTAACAGACCAGTTTGTCCATACATTGATTCACCCTCTGGATCGATTGAACCAATGTATAGATGTCTGATGATATGTTAGCTGTGACCGCTTTACTGAGGTGTATTTCAGGTCACAAAGGCTGCGGACATCGACCATGTCATAAAAATGCCAAGTGCATTAGGTTCGGCTACTCATTCAAGTGCAGATGCAACAGAGGATATTACGGAGACGGCTATTCTTGCCGACGTATGATGTTGTTAGATTTTTTGTTATAACCTATACGGTTTTGATATAGCGCAGATATGATTTTAAACGCATTTTTTAGCTTAGTGCATTAAAATGTTTTTTTAATGCACTTGAAAAAAATGAAAACCATGGGAAATATTTATAAGAAAACGTTTTCATTAATAAAACTTCACTACTTCTTTGTTTCAAGTGTTTCATCCTGAATAACTAAAAATTTGATAAATTTAAAAACATGTTTATTTTCAGAACGTCACCCTTGCTATCCCTCACCGTGTCACAAACACGCGAAATGTTTTCTCTTTCACTACCAACCAAAGTGCGCCTGCCGCTATGGATACAAAGGAGATGGAAAAACCTGTGAAGGTGTACAACGATTTTAATTTATTTTTGACTTGCATCAGATAAGAAGTCCATAGAAATCATGAAAACAACAATGATTGCATCAGAGAAGGAGTCCATAGAAATCATGCAAACAACAATCTCACACAAGAGAAATGAAAACATCATTACCTAAATAATGTTTTCCTTACAAACGATTTGAAGGGAGGTTTCAGGTGTCGACTCTTCATCTCACACTAGATCTAGATGCCACAAAAATCTCATAAACAACTATAGTAGCTTACTTCCTACGAATGGTATCAGAAAAAAAATAGAATAAAACTTCACGAAGCTGTTTCATTTATAAATTTTTGTGTAAAATCTTATTTTCGTCATAACTTGCTTTCTCTTTTATATGGCCTAAAGAAAAATAACACTTTCAATCACAATATCCTAAAGTATATACTGTATGTATCTTCAGAAAATTTTAAGTTTTTTTTAAATTTTGTTCATGTTTGAAAACATAAAACTTTAATGTGATATTTGCAGTTGACAAGTGCTATCGTAATAGATGCAGCAGATATGCATACTGCACTCCATCTAACAAAGGGTACGGATATGACTGCACTTGCAAAGAAGGATACAACGGCAATGGTTATTATTGCAGATGTACGTACGGTGACTTAAATGTTGTAATTTTCTTTTAAGAAATTGCAAATCTAGCTTTATTATTACCAACGCAAAAGTATAAAGTGTTCTTCCATTTAAATGAAAAATTATCTAAAGTTTTCCAAGGACAAACCTCGTTTAATCATGGGGCGTAATTTCAACCTCAGATTCTTCATTGCTTTAATTGTCAAAAACTCTTACATTGAAAACTAATCTATATGTGGCAAATCTTCAGATAACAAATGCTACGGGAACAAATGCCACAAATATGCACTGTGCTACCCTAGATTATTTGGATACGGCCACTACTGCAAATGCCAACGTGGCTATTGGGGAAATGGAAAACATTGCATCAGTGAGTATCTTAAAATAAACAATTAGTCTCGACCGCCTTCATAGCATCAACCAAAGTAACATTTTTAACTATTGCTTTCCAACAAATTAGTTCATTACCTGTCCGTTTTTACTTTGTATCATTGCTGCGATTATGTGTCGAGCCTACTTAAAATGAGTGTTTGATTTTATTTTACAGAACAACATTACAACTCATATCCAAAGCGTCCCACTCATGGTTATCGTCTATTCGGAAAATAGGTCCAAAGATAGAAACCAGTTACACCTACGACGAGATGAGATTCTATATTCAGATACCCTGTATTGACATTTTCATATCTGTTGCTTATGTAAATACGAATAAAACATAATTGAAAACTATGTTGTTTGGCGTTTGGAAATGGCTAACAAAGCTTAGCAAAGCAGTAAGTTTTCTTTTAAGTTTACGGTGGGATTTGCTGCTCTCTCAAACGCTTTCATTTCCAACACTTTTCCCAACTACGGTATCTTCTGCACCTCAGGCCGATTAGTTTCAACCATGGCTTACGTAATACAGGCCTTGCCATCGTGCGAGCTGGAGTCCAAGCTGGAGGCGAACCTTGTTTTTGCACTGTTTGCAGTAAAGAGTTCTCTCAGATTCGATAAGATAATAAAGAGAAAGAAAAAAATTGCTGCTCCGCGATTTCGTAGTATTTCTCGCATGTATCGTCACAACGATTGATTCAGAAAATATTTTACGAAAGTAGCCAACTAACTAGAAGGGGGCGTTTTTCTTATTTTGGTTATGAAATAGCAATGTAGTGTTGATTTGATTTTATTTTGAACAATTTTTTTTTATTTATTACTGTATGTGTAACTTTTAGAAGCATAATTTGTACAAACGTGTATTAAAGTAGCCATTGGTTCGAGTTTTTAACAACCATGCCACATGTTGAATCGGTCTTTGTGAAGATAATGATTGGGAAAACAGGAATCTATCTATGCTGCAAGCAAGAAGATGTGAATTTTGACAGCAGCAAAGTATAGTCTACTAATACAAGTTCTCGTCGTCGTTCGTATGAAGCAGAAAGTTTGTGGTCAGCCGAATGGAAGGACTTGGAGCCAACTTTTCGTCAGATCGTCAAGTGTGCGAAGGCCTGTTATTCCATTGGGAGGGGAATAGATGGGACACCCAAAGATGATGTGGTTAGCTGTTTGCTCCGTCGCACCGCACTGACAAGCAGCAGAGTCCCTTATGCCCCAGCGTGTCAAGCAAGCATTGAAGCGGCCAACTCCCGTTCTTATTCGGTTCAGTGTCACCCACTCCCTTCTCTGAAGTTCAGAACCAAGTGGGAGTGAAGAGGCAGGAGAGACATCGAATAGAACGAGGCGAGACTTTATTTTTGGCACAGTGCTCAATTCCTTGGACCAGGCATCATACGTGCTGAAATCAGCGAGCTGGAATACAAGTTCTTAATGTTGGTAATGTTATAAGCTAATGTTGTAGCTGGTGAATAGTCACTAACTGTTGTACATTAGATTTCTCACAATCATTAAGTTGCTAAATAGGTGTAGTTTTTTCATTATAGCTGTACCTTGAACAGCCAAAATATCAAAGAGGACTTCCCTACTATAGATACAGCCAGGTTCTCAGCAATCAAGATTTGATAAATTTTAATTTGATTAAATTGATAAATTTTAATTAGATTTGATAAATCAAAATTTTAATAAACAAATTACAGAGTAGAAGTTATTCTGCATGTTTGTTTTTGACAGAGAATTTTACCAAGAGAGTATCTTTGCGCAGGGCTAGGTCAAAGCAAGAGATTAAAACTTTAGTTTTTTTATATGTTACTGATCAGGAATAGGTTAATAGGCTATAAGGAACCTAAAAGGTAAGCCTATGGTTGAATAAAATCATATACGGTACTGTAATTAACTACTCGCATGTTATATTTAGGTAACTTAATAAAAATTAATTCATAATGGGGCGTAAATGTGTGATGAATTGCAATTATTACTTGCTTCTTGCTAAAGATATGATAAATGTGTAGTCTTGTAAACTTTTGCAGTTGGTTACTTGGTATGAATGTCTATTGTTCATTGCAAGAATTTATCATTTTTTTCATACAATGAATGGAATGACTTGTGAAACTTGACTAAATTTGTTAAATCAATTTAGTAATAGTTATTCAGTTATTAAGAAGGTTGTGGTTATATTTACACAATAGTATAATAATAGCCTCAATAGTGTTGCCAGATAAGGAATTCTGCCCAAATTTGAGAAAAGATTAAAGCTGTTGAAAACAAAAACTTGTAGTTTGGAAATTTTTTTAGTGCTGGGCAAAGATTAAAACCCTATTCTTATTCCTAACTCTAAACCCTACCTTAAACCTTCCTAACTTTAATCCTAACTCTGGCAACACCTAATTGTAACAATGGCATTAAGTGTGGAAAAATAGCCACTTCCTAATAAGAAATACAGAAAGCTAGCGAAATCATCAACAACAAAATGGCAAGGCTATTTGCTTTAATTCTGGTCGTTAATGAGACTGTGACTACTGCTGTATATGATAGTGATCAATGCTTTCAGAGTGCTCAATGTATTATGTGTTACCATCATGACTTTTAGGAATTTAATAGGCAAATAACTTATTGTAGAACATACTGTACAATACACAACATTATTGCTACAATTTATGTGTCAAAGTTATGGAGCTGGAGAAGTGCTTTATTAGAAAATCAAAGGAGTCTGATGAATGTCATAAAATGTGGTATACCAAACGACAAGAATTGTTACCCATCGCACAGTTGAAACGAAATGAACTAGAACTTGCATAATGAAGAGCGGGAGTCAAAGTGAAAGATTGCATTTACGACTAAGTGCAAAGATATGCCTTTATCCTTATTAAGTATACATATTGCGCGATGTGAAAAGAGACAAACGAGATGCTGCAATCTCTTACAACTCCATTATGGAGTTAAGCTTCCCAAAGCACGCCAATCAATTACATTAAATACTCATGTCAAGAAGTTTGATAAAAACCCACAATGCAATTACACCCGGATTGAAATTATGCATCACTTGCCAAAGACAAGCAAAAAAAGAGCTTGATATTCTAGCCAAGGGCAACCCGTCTGACACGGATGAGTGTGATGATGCATGCTAATCTTCAAGTACATCTGAAGCTGACAGATCAGAATTTGCAATTACAGATAACGAAGGTGCACTTGATGCACTTAATGAAAGTCTTTTAAATCAAAATCTGTCACCAATCAAATTGAACATTTACTACCATGACATCATGATGCATATGCTGTGTGATCATGTATTTTTTATTAAAAAATCAATAATCAGCAGTGCCCTATTTATGGCATATGCATTTCGCTCTACTACTGTAGAGCATCATTAGTGCCTTAATTGTATGACACTTCAAGTCTATTGATTGAAAACATTATGAATATACTGTAGTAATGAAAATTTCATGTCAATTGCAGAAGCTTGCAACAAAATGTATTTATCATACTTTTCTACATGAAGCAGATAGCTTTTCGTGACAGTTTAGCATGCATTAGTTGGGGGAAAAATCTTTTTGCAGATTTGAGATATGGGGCATTGAAATGGAGTGGCCCAAAGCTTTTGTACAATGAAAAAAGTGTTTTTCTTTGCTCTTTTAACAAATGTAATAACATATTTCAATTCCTTGCCCCAAAAACTATAAGAATACATATTTTTATTATTTTTGTATCATAAAAAATAAGAATTCTAAGCTATTTTTGTTTTTGTGATATGAAAACAGCGCCTTTAGTGGCAAAAATATAATTGTTAATATTTCAAAAACCGCTTGATGGATTTTGACAGTACAAATGCCAATCTTCATCTTTTCCTAATAGCTCTAACATATTAAAAAAATGAAGAAATTCTGAGAGGATGGGTTACAAAATTTCGACTGTATTATAATAGAATGACCCATACATATTGTCTTTCATTGTGCTTTTGTGTTGTGCTTGTATTTGCGTTACTGACGTTAAATCAACATTAATAATAGCAGATTATGCTTGACCAAGAAATATTGTTTTCTTGTGTGCATTTGTACCTTTTCATTTAACACCTTTTATTCCACTATGTGCAGGGCCGGATTAAGGGTTTATGGGGCCCTGGGCTGAGCTGAAAGTGGGGGCCCTTATCAAGTGACATTTTTCGGTAAAAATGAATGGTAGAGTGGGGTTACGACACGGGCCCAGTTGCATGTATTCTGTGGCACCGAGCCCCAAACAGCGGACCAGTGGCGTAGCCAGAAAAAAATTTTTGGGGGTCCAAATATTTAATGAATTGAAGAGAACAACAAAGTGTTTGATTTAAAGCCATTGCCACTTGATGTGCAGTGGCGTATCCTGGGGAGTTGAAGCAATAAAAGTGGTAGGGGGGTTAGAGCGTGCCGAAGGCACGCGTATTCTAGGGGGGTCCGGGGGCATGCTCCCCCGGAAAATTTTTAAAAAATTACACTCAAATAATGGATTATAGCGCTTTCTGAAAACACTTTTAGGGTAATATTTGCATGAAATTTATTAGCAAATAAACAGCTATTAACTTATTAAAGATAGCTCTTACACACGAACGGGCAAAAACTGCGGCTAAAATTAGAGAACACTAAAAACTCAGCTACACAAAAACTCAATAACTACACAAAAACCCAACAGAGTAAGCCATTCTGAAATTGCTTCCACAAATTAGTTCAAAGAAACGTAAATCAAGTAAATTTTGCGCGATTTACGATTTGCAAAATTTATTGGTGTCTTTCTGTGTGTCTAAAACAAGTCCTTGGGGGTGTTAGTAGCCAGATGTCTTGGAAAACGATATAAATTTCTACAAACTTTATTATATTTTCAACAAAGGGTTCAACTTTGGAATCCAAACTTGGAAAATTGGGGGGGCATGGCCCCTTTCGCCCCCCCCCCTGGCTACGCCTATGCAGCGGATCACCTTCTTGTTTGCCCTCGGCTTGCCACCCGGTGCAGTAGGTGGGACCTGTCAGTGTAAACTCCGTTGCGGAAGAATGTGTCAATCTGTGGTGTATCAACGAACTTTATAGAAGACTCGATAGAAGAAGAACTGCATCATATCTAACTGACCATCTTGTATCAGATAATGTCTTCATAACAGGCAAACCATCTAGGAATTTTCGATGGACTTGCCAACGATGAGTAGACGAGACGAGCCATGAATAAAGGCTTTGCAACAATTCAAAAAGCACAGCGGTAGAACGGCATGTTTCTACAGGACATTTAGGCTACCGATTAAATTAAGTGAATGTGCTGTGCAAGGGACATAATGAGCTACACTACATTTCTCGCGCAGAAGAGCTTGACCGCTATACTTGCCACTCATATTGGCAGCATTATCATAACTTTGACCCGTAATCCGTACCATTTTCGGATATGAAAGTATCAAATAAATATGTTTTTTGTGAAAAAAAACGAAGAAGAATTGAATAACTGGGCTTGGGCAGGGGTGCTGCAGCACCACAGCACAAATGGGTGAGCCGCCCTTGCTTCTTTGAGATACGAATTAAAGCAGTAATCTCCAGCTGTGCAACTAAAAAAAATAGTAGATTTTTTTCTTTGAGGTGGGGGCCCCCAAAAGTGGGGGCCCTGGGCTTCAGCCCAGTCCGCCCCCCCCCCTTAATCCGGCACTGACTATGTGCTTTATTTAAATGTGTCATTCATTGTAAATCAAACGTAGAATGCATATAACTTATCAATAATTAAAAAAAAATTGATTATTATTTACTGATATGGTATCAATCGAGCAGGATTTAACAAAATGGGCAAACAAGCCTTGAAAAGTGTGTTTAGCAAGTTATAGACATGAGTTTTTGTTCGCCTCCAGCTTGGACTCCAGCTCGCACGATGGCAAGGCCTGTATTACGTAAGCCATGGTTTCAACACAAATACACCAGCATTTGTTACGTAACAAATAAATATCAACCAGCCAGTTTAGTTTGACTATTTAAAAGAGGAAGAAGAAGACAAACGTAATATGTAAATTACTTTATAGACGATACTTTTCAATCATAAGCCTACGTGTTGCATGCGCTTTTTAGTAGTCTGTAACTTTGGGAGAGAAAAGTAATCTGTTGGTGTAGCTACCATAAGCAGATCAACTGTAAAAAAAAAAGGTTAAATCACATTATTCGAACACGAACAATCAAACCTCAGACAAAACTCCAACTTTTTCAGCGGTAAACTGCGTCTTCATAAAAAAACAAAAAACTTATTGTCAACGACAACCACATTTGAAGAAAAAAATCAAGTAGCCTCATGCTCTTTTTCTTGAAATCCTTTCTCAAAATCACGGTTGTGTTTTTAGTTTGTTGCTTAAACCACAGAATCACCTTTTTTTTTAAAGCGTAGAGCAGAGGAGACGAACCTGCGGCCCGTCAAAGAATTTTGTGCGGCCCGCAAAAAATTTGACAATCGCTCATGCATTAAAGACAAAAGACATCTCTAAACCTACCATTAGATAAGCTGTGTGGTGTTGCTACTGATGGCGCACCAACTATGGTTGGGAAACATAAAGGGTTGGTATTGTTGAAGAAGGAAATGGATGCAAAAGGAATTAGACATGATGGGTTGGTATTGTGTCATTGCATTATTTACAAATCAACTGTTGCACTCGATGTTTTCTAAGGTCAAATCTTTCATGTCAATGCTGAGCTTTTGGGGAAATCAGTTGAAAGATAACGATTGCACGCATTTTCCCAGATTGAAAAAACACAATCCAACTTCATGTACTCAATACGCTTTGGAATGTTCAAGTCTTTCGGAAAGTTTTAATGTTAGGTTTCAGAATATCAAAAGCAAAGAACTGGAGCTTGATGTATTTTTTATCCCCTTCAATGTTACACATGCTTCTGCACCCTATGAGCTCCAACTTGAACTCATAAAACTACAGAGTGATGACACGCTAATAGCGATGTACTGTATGAGAACAAGCCGTTGCTTGAATTTTATCGTGTATGTTTATCAAAGGAAGAGTTTCCAAACTTGAGAGCTCACGCTCTCAAATGGTCATCTGTTTTCGGCAGCACGTACCTACGCGAACAGTTCTTTTCTAAAATGCACTTTACAAAAAGTCGTTACAAGTCGAGGCTGGCAGATGAAAGTCTAAGTATGCAGTTGAGAGTTGCCGCATCGTCTGTTCGACCTAATATTGAACGCTTAGTCAAGCAAAAATCTTTCCAAAAATCCCACTAAGCAAAAAAATTCAATGCTTCAATGTTATTTTTTAATATTTTATGCTGCAATGCTACATTAGATAGCTTCAGCTATATGGCTTTTGTTTGTTGGTTTTTGTGTTTGGCATTTGCTTGTTGTTTGAAAAAGAAATTTCATTAACTGATTTGTTGTTTCGGGGCATAATGGTCGAAACATTTAGTCAACTTGAGCAAAAAGGATAGAGCCTAAAAAAAAGAAATCATACTCATATGAAAGCAAACGCCTCGAAAATTAAACTTTCTTCATCAATGCAAGTAGGCTACTGTTGCTTTATCCTTTTTGCTCAAGTTGATTTGTTTTTATTTTTTACTGTTTGTTACTTTTCATGAATAATATCTTGAGTCGCTTCTAAAAGATTTTATAGTAAGTTACAATTAAAAAGTTGTGTGGCCCGATAACTCATGTGTAATTGACAAATATGTCGCGACCGCAAAAAGGTTCATCACCCCTGGCGTAGAGCAACAAAAATAAATTAACTAATAATCTATTTCGGTTTTGATCACAACTTGAGGCCACGTAAAAATCTCGACACTACAACATCTCTTGCGGCCTCTAGTGCCATGATAACAAAAGCTGCAAAGAACAGGATATGCCATCGAGTAACATTGTTTCGTATTTCATGTCTTGCTAATTATTTTAATTCATATTGCACAACTTCAGATTTAAACCTTAAAAATGATCACTGCATAAGTTCAAGTTATCTAATTAGCTATAGCGCTGTGGAGTTTTAACATTTAAGATAAAAGTGTAGTAGACTAATCGCATAACAAAAGGAAATGTATTGAAATTTTAAATGTAAAATTGTTTTCAAACTTTTGCATGACATTGTAACGTGAAGACAACATTTAAATAAGCAAGAAAGTTGCAGATTATTATGTAGCCTACATGACAGATGAAAGATAAAAAACTATTAGGCCTATGTTCCACTTCTCTGGTAACTCCATAATTATTCCATCGTGCAATCTTTGTTTCATTCCATTCTTCAACAAGACTGAACACTAAGTAAGTCCAAACACCAAATAAAACAATAAAAACATCCCGCTAGCCTTAAAGGTGTAAGCTTGTTACCTCAATGGGGGGCAAAAATGCTTTTAGCATGTGCCAGCGTAACCTGGTTTCTATGGACAGCAGATAAATATCCCTCTCCAACACAGAAAGAAAGCTCACCTTTGTTGATTGCGAAACAGGATAAAGAATCCAGGATCTCATCATGTTCGATCGTTGTGGTTCTACTCATATTCCGTTGGACAATGGTAGTAACTTGTCAAGCCCACATGGGCTCTTTTTTGAAACGCATCATCAACCTTGTAATACGCAAGACTCTAGTCATTGCGAAGACTATCATCTCCGAATACTAGAGATAGTCAGGAATACAAAATTGAGTTACTGAACAAAAAAACTGATGAATTCTTCAAAAACTTAAATGACAGTTCCTTTATAACTAATTGGGAGGCGCTAATTCCATAAAAGGAACCCATGTTATTACTAAAGATCTCATTCCACATAGCCAAACGTTCTGAATCAGACACGTTGAATGATTTGGAACGGTTTCTATACAATCTCGTACTTTTAAGTTTCAGTTTGTTCGTTTATCTCCGACGCTCGTATTTTCCTTTTGGTAAAAAACATGTATCTTTGAACTGAGAAAAACTCATTTGACCCATTAAACTGAAGAGGATTGAATGCTTATAGAATCTATCAACTGACACAAGCTCGGTTAGGAGGTTATTAAAATTTATTTTGCATTTAAAGTTTTGTTGCTTTTAGTCATTTCTACACAGTAGATAAAAGATGACCTCATACTCAGATATTAAGCCTAGGTCAAGAGTGTCCAAAGTCCTGTCCGCGAACCAAATCCGGCCCGAGATACGTTTTTTATGGCTCGCACCTGTTGCTTCGTAATGTGTTATTTTTGGCCCGCAGCCACACAAAAATCATACCAGTTCAGCGTAAAAAATAAAATAAAGCAGCATTTTTTCACAGACAGAGAATAACCAGTGAGAAAAGTTAGAAACATAATTGCAAAATCAACTATTGTTCTGAAAAGTAGGCTATGCTAATGAGTGATCACTGATCAGCAAGCAACCGAGTATTCATTCATTTTCTTGCGAGCAAATTCAAAGACCGCTTTTGAGATTTTGCCGGACTTATTGCTACCGGTATTCATCTCTTTCTGCGTGAACCCTGATGAGGCTCCGGCTCACTTGTAGCAATTGAGCTTCATTGCGACGCCGAGTGCTGAAGTCGACATCAACATCTTTCCCTCGCGCTTGTTTTTACAGCAGCTGGATAAAAACAAATTCAGAAATGCAAAAGTTGCAAAGAAAATGTTGAGTTTATTCGGATCAACATATTTGTATTAGCCTACCAGACGTTCTCGGTTATCAACTTGAACGAGAACAGTTTGAGATCAAACTGACCGACTCTTATATAGGTGATGTTTTATGCTTGTCTACCACTAACCTCGAACCAACTTTGACCTGGGTATTGAAATCAAGACATCACTTTCACTCTTCACATCAACATAACTGTATTATGTAAAATTTCTGAATGTTTCAATTTATAGTAGAAAAGTTGATAACTTACCGCCTAACTTATCACATCTCGTGATATGGGTGGCCGGTCGATTGGTCGAAAGACATTTGGTCGACAGTCATTTGGTCGACAGACATTTGGTCGACAGGACGTTTGGTCGACAGACAATTGGTCGACAGACATTTGGTCGACAGGTCATTTGGTCGACAAGACATTTGGTCGACAGACATTTGGTCGACAGGACATTTGGTCGACAGACATTTGGTCGACAAGACATTTGGTCGACAGGACATTTGGGTTAGAGTTAGGGTTAGGTTAGGGTTAGGGTTTTGGTTAGGTTAGGGTTAGGGTTAGGTTAAGGTTAGGGTTAAGGTTAGGGTTACGGTTTGGGTTAGGGTTAGGGTTAGTTAACCCTAATCCTAAAATGAAACGTTCTGTCGACCAAATGTCCTGTCGACCAAATGTCTTGTCGACCAAATGTCCTGTCGACCAAATGTCTGTCGACCAAACGTCCTGTCGACCAAATGTCTGTCGACCAAACGTCCTGTCGACCAAATGTCTTGTCGACCAAATGTCTGTCGACCAAACGTCCTGTCGACCAAATGTCTGTCGACCAAATGACTGTCGACCAAATGTCTTTCGACCAATTGACCGGGTACCGTGATATGTACCTTATAGCCTTGGCCAATATTTAATGGCAGCAAATTGTTTTGTTGTATGAAAATGATATTAACAAATACAATAGCCCTGTTACGATACAACCCACCATTCTTCGAGCAAAACAAGATTATCAGACATTGTTGGTCCGCGGCCTCTTCTGCATTATCAAATTTGGCCCAACTGGGGTAAGTTTAGACACCCCTGGTCTAGGTGAATAAAACGATAACACACCTATTGTAGTCTACTGGGTACTTCGCACTGAAAGGAGGTCGGTCGTCAATGCACTTTGGTTTTGAATCTTTATCCTCGGACTGACAAAGCCTTGATAGGTTATTCCTGGTAGTTTCACATACTTATGGAAGCTTTTGACGCAGGGCCTGTTAAAGAGATTGACAGAGTGAAGTTTCCGATTGTTGAAGTCTTGTTGCCGAGGAATTATTCCATCCATTAGGTGCCGGAATGAAAAGCAATCCTTAGAATGTGTTGCTCAAGCGCACACCCCGAGAGTCGAACCAGCGCCGCTTGATCTTGAAGCTTCTTCGTTCACAAAGTCACGCGCTAACCAATTGAGCTATCTGAGACACTTTTCTTGTCAGCTCACGCCAAGACTGAGTTGTCAGGGCCTCCGAGAGTAGTCAGCACTGGTCGGGAAACAATACGAAAAATGGGCCCCATGATATTTTTTAGCAAATATACAACTAATTTGTACCTTGCGTTGCATGTTCGTGTTAAGCTGAAATTAGCCTACTTTCCTCAGCATGAAAAGAACTTCGTTCAATGTAAAAATCATCAATAATTAATCACTGGATTACACTTGCAGCAAAAAGGCCATTGAGGCAAACTATTTTGTCTAGAAAGCTTTGTAAACAAACAATAGGCTTACAGGCAACAAAAATAGTTCAACCAAGCATTTAATTCAGAAGTGTCCAAACTTTTTCCCACGCAAGCCATATTTGATAATAAGTGTTCGCGGGCCAACAGCCACAATAATTTTTCTGAAAACTGCAAGTTGAATTTATATGATTTTTGTGTGTCTGCAGGCCAAAAATAACACATTGCACAACAACAGACGCCGCCCATACAAAAACGTCTCGTGGGCCGGAGTTGGCCCGCGGGCCGGACTTTGGACATCCCTTATTTAATTCAACCCTTTCTGGACTTTTTGCAATGCAAAGTTGCGGATCACAGCATCAAATGATAAAATTTTGCGACGTCTGAATTGATGCACAACATGTATAGTTAGGCTTTTCAATCGGTTTTGAGTCATAGGCCTACTGGAGCGCAAACAATTCTTTACAAATTTCAGTAATTGCTAAAAGTAAAACCACGTTCTCAAAGCGCAATCGTTGGAGGTAGTTACCGAAACACAAAAAAATCATAACAAAACTATTTGGAAAAACCTTTCGAAAGTTGCAATCAATGATTCCTTGTATTGATTATGGGGTGGTTCGTTCTGTTTTGCAGCTGAACTTTGCTGTGTGGCTTTCTGTCAAAAGTACCAACTCATCCAAAATGTCTTTGTTGTAGCCTACAAATGGTTCAAATTTGTCCCACATGCCCGCAACTGCACAACAGACATACGATGAAATTTTCATGGAACTTCAAACTCATCGACGATACGTTTGAGTTTGTTGATGCATTTGTCAATTCCAACAACTATCGAATTCTTTGCAATGTACGGTAGAATACATTTCTTTCGAATGATTCAGCTAGTTAAGTGGACTTATAAAAGCGTTCTGTCCTCAGGAAAAGAATATCATTTTCTTTTAAATTTATAATCGCCACTGCAACTTTAGCTTGCTAACAGTAGCCTACTCTTCTCGGATCTTACTTAGATTACACCTTCCTTTAATTTCATTAAATTTATCAGTGAATTTTGTTTAGGACCGTAATCCACATAGGCTAATGCAAAGCAGTCACAAATTTAAAACTGCTAGTTGTAGGCTACTTTAGCATTGACTCAGCTTCCGATCAAGCTCTTGTTGATTTCAACTTAATGCATTTAAGAAACGTCTTTAGAGCTTCAATTGCAAAAGGGTACCGTAATATAAAGCATTGGGTTTGACTGCACCACGCCTTGATTACCCTCTCGAAGTCAATTTTCTTTGCAAGATGATAGGACAGATTTCTTTAGATTTTTCAGAATTTTTCCTCTGACTGGGCTATAACTTTGAAGACAGATAATCAATTACTCCAAAAATGATAAGACATTTGAACAACGCTGTCTGTAGGCAACATTATGAATTCCAACTAGATTTAAGCAACAACATCCATAAACAAAAAACTCAAATAAAGAAAAAACTAACTACCTTCCAAAATCACATCATGAGAAGCATGACCAACAAAAGGCTACGGTACTTGACCATAGGAAAACAGAAGATCTTTTAAGTATGGCAAAATTACATCCAATTGCAGCAATAATAAAATCAAAAGTTTTAAAACTGTTCGGCCACACTAAAAGATCACAATTCGGAATCAGCAAAGTTTGCACAGAAGGAAAAGTAGAACGAAAAAGAAAACGTGGCAGACAACCAAAACGATGGCAAGACAACATTCAATCATGGACAGGACTCAACTTGGCGACACTGGGCGAGCTGGCTCAAAATCGCCACTCTTGAAAGCAAATAACTCATCAGTGCCGGTCTTTGGGGTGTGCAAGCCGTGCGATCGCACAGGGCCCGCAATTTACTCAGAAAAGCAGTAATTTTGTCTTTTTCAATGGAAAAATTCAACAAGTGAGTTCAACAAAGGAATTATCAACAAGAAAACATAGAGACTCATGGATGCAACCTTATTTCGTCTCCTGAACATTTCGTACTCTGAAAAGATCGAGAAAAAAACCAACAGAGCCGAAGTCGCTGATCGGAGTTGCCGCAAACATTTCAAAATTGCTTTCGATCTTTTCAGGGGACGAAATAGGTCGAAATTTGATTTTGTTACACGATTTCAGAGTACGAATTTTTTAGGGGACAAAATAGGTTGCATCCAGACTCAACATAGAGACAAAGCTTTATTTTTGAAAAATGCCAAAGAAAGCATGATCTTATCCTTTTGCTATGCCACCAGACAACACCATTTTACAGTAATATTCACACCCAAATTTTTTTTGAACATGCTCTCAGCATGCCCCAAATTCAAAGTAATTTTTCAAAAATTTCTGGGGGTGGACCCCCAGCCACTGGGTGTTCGCTCACCGACCGTCAAAACATCTCCCTTCCCCTTTCAAAATACCTAGATACGCTACTGAATTAGATCATTGTTATTGAGGCCCGCAAAGCATATTCCGCACAGGGCCCGAAATACCCTAAGACCAGCACTAAACTCATGTTGATGCGCAATCTGCTGCAGGCGGGGTAATGACTGATGATGATCCATAAACAAAAAGTATACAGGATTTACTTTCTTTAATCGTGCTTGGACTGATACCTTTAACTTTCCCAGATAACTTATGTTGGATACAACATCCTATGCCTGGCCAACGCAGATTTTGAAGTTAAGGTTCAGTTGTCAAGCAAAAACAGTTTCCGCTTAGCTAAAACAGCACCAGTTTTCAAGTTGAAACTATCAATACAATCGAAACCGTTCAGTGATACAGAAATTATTTCAGCTTCAGACTTTACGTCTTGAAGCTGTTCAACATCGCCTACCTTAACACGAAAATGATTTGTTCTTGATGAGAAGCATCGAGAGTGACATTTACAATGCTTGAGAAATACTTGGAACTACGCACTTCATTTAAGAATTTGTTGATTATTTAGTTGGTACATATTTACTTTTATTACTAAAAATGGGCCCCCCTCAAAAGTGCAAAAACAAAAAACTACTCGTTTTTCCTTTACAATGTTTTGCTAGGGGGGAAACTGGCCCGACTTCCCCACCTCTCGGAGCCACTGTGAGTTGTACCATGTTTTTGCACTAGTTTTACAAACATTTTTCTTTAAACAATTGGATGTTCACCATTTGGATTAACTGGACAATTTTAGCTTGAAATAGCGTGATCTTAATGCGTGACAACATCTCACGACTTGTTGGCAACCTTACTAACTATAAGTCACAGCAAGTTACTGCAGTAACTTGTGGTAATATTGGATTGGTTATAAAGCAAAAAGCAGTTGCAAAGGTTTAAATGCCTGTTTACGCACAGAGTAGAAGCAAGTAGCTACCTCATAAGCAGTATCATGGCAAGACATTGGCTTATCCCTGGATGCTTTGGAATATTGTTATTAGTCGCTTTAGGTGAATGTGTGGTTCCGGCTATTTATGGAAATGGCGGTAAGTTTAGGCTACTTAGGAATGCATGGTCTTGGAATTGAAATGCATTTGACTGGGTGCTTTTATTTTAAAATAAAAAATACGACAGACTGATGTATTTCGAAATAGAAACTTTTCTAAAAAAAATATATAAGCTTGTAACTCCTTTGTCAGTTGGTTTTTTTGCACGTTGCTTCCGGGTAACATCTGGTTTATTTTGCAAATAACGTTAAGCTTACATTAATTGACATTTTCTTTAACAATGGTTTTAAAAAGTCTTGACATCACTTCTGCTTAAAAAGATTTAAAATTTTGTTTATATTTTTCTCATATTTTCAACTTGCATTATAAGATAAAAACTTCATTTCCTTATCAGGTTATCAGTTTATTATTTGTATTTAACTATACGCATTTCACATCAACCATTTTTTGTGTGTTATTTACAACAAATGGGTAACAAAGTATAATGTGTATGGCTTACGTATTTGCACATGGTTAGGCTACTGCGTGTGGTTTCAATGATTCACTGCGTTTAGTGAAATGAGTTTATAATTTTGAGAAATAATAACTCAAATCACGACTTGGTTCAAATCCAATATTCTTCGCATTTTCAATGGGTTGTAATTTATAATCAATTTATATGCAAAAATGTTTCTAGAAATTTGAAAATGACAAAATGGTGGAAATAGTATTAGTCAAGCACCAATATTCTGCAAGTTGGCCTGCATGCTAAGCGACGCTTTAATGCCAAAAACTATTTGTTATACAATAGGGCAACTAGAAGCTTGTTTGTTTCTAATTAGCATAGGTAGGCCTGCTTCGAAAATTGTTTGTTGTTTGCTTTTTTAACAAAACAAACTAAAAAATGCAAAAAATTTAAAACTAATGTGAAAAGCATTTTCATTTCGTGTTTTTGGTGTGTTGACACAGAGTAAGAACTTTGCGTTTTGACTATAAAATTCCGAGGCTTGTATTCTTAGTAGGCTCCGGCTTGTACAGCAATACAGATCTCTTTCTCTCTCAGCAAAAATTAATGCTCTATACTCCAGTACTGGCAAAGGAAGTTTCCACCAGTCATGTAGATTATAGACTACTCAAGCAAAAACAAGTTTGCATAAACAGTTCTTTCTCCTATCTATTCGTTTTTTATTTATATTATTTAAATGTATTTATGATTTAGTACTTGACTGATTGTGAGAATATTTCTGTATTTCCAAAGCCAGGTACCATTTTTAGATTTTTTATAACTTACAGTATTACTGGCAATGTGCTTACTTACAGAGGGTTTGAACCACTGGTGCTTGTTATCGAGCTTAGCTAAACCATTCGCTTGTAAACTTTTACCATCTACAGTTTCACACTATGCGGCTTACTGGAACGGCTGTTCTGGAAGTGTATTGCTCAATTGTATACGCAAAGAATTGCCATCACTGCTTAATGTTTCTTTTTTTCTATGCAGTGCAGAGGATTTACCTCTATTTTGATTTTGAAGTGGATATCATTCGTTTTTATAACGTACGTTTATGTATTTTTGTATGTAGAAGTAATTAAATTATCACTAAAACTTTGCTCATCAAAAAATCTTTGCTCAGGTTACTCCAGTTGCGGAGGAATTCCTTGCCATCCCAACGCACGGTGCATCTGGCATCCCGAATATAATTCCTACAGATGTAGATGCTCAGGAAATTTGCTCGGAGATGGAACGACGTTTTGCGGAAGAAGCCAAAACCCTTGTGAGTGTATTTGTACAAAGTTGAAAAAATCTCACTTTGAATCACTCCGAAAAATCTGCGCTGACTTGTTTGGAAAATACCTTTGATTGTAGGGTAGTGATAAACAGCGGTGGGATTCAATTTAACTAAAATTAGCCACATCTGGCAGTCCTGCGTACGGTAATTATATCAGGTCCACTCGAAAAAGCTAGTTAAAAACTGGTTATGGTTAAAAGCTGATTAAAAACTGGTTTTGTAAACCGGCCGAATCCTTATAAATCAATATTTCAAATGCTGAACTTCAATGAGGTTTTGACTTTGTTTTATTTTCAAGTATGAGAACTTCTTTTTTTGTTATTTTCACTTCAACCTTCCTCATCTCATCGATCTGTTGGGAATGAAAGTTATTTTTATTCAGTTTATGGATTATTGCTCAGACGATGCACATTCAGCTGCCATCCTCATGGAAGCTGTACGCTGGATTATGCTACGCGCTTGCCCGTGTGCAACTGCAGAGATGGTTACTACAGACAAAATGGCAACCGATGTGCTAAAGGTTGATTTTTTTTCTCTAGCAGTTATTTCTACTTATGACTGTCAAAAATATACTTTATTTTTGTATTTTTTATGCCGTACGTTTATCTGATTTATGTGAAAACTATTTTTTTTAGAAAAATATTTATTTTTAACTCGATAACGAGTCATAGGCAAACCGAACCAAACAAAACGCAGCATTTTACAAAACAAAAAGCTGCACACTTTTTAACCATTTACATCATATAGCTATTTTAAAAAAAATTAAAAGAATGATTTGTTTCATTAACATTTATTATGTTTTTAAATATCTGAAGAGTCTGCACCATATATAGCCGAAAACGCTCGCCCTGGTTTCTAGTCCATTTCATTTTTTAAGATGATAAATGCGTTTCTGTAACTTGGTTTTGTTTTTAAAAAAGTAATCCTCCTGCCAAGATAATACTTTATGAGTTAATCGCAGCGATTTTATGACCATTTGAAACCAATGTTTAATTTAGTTGGAATAATACGCGGTTAATTAGAAAGTTTTACTTTTGTGGCTAAATAATGACGAATGTTAACCACAAAGCATGATGCTTTGCCAATTTATTTTTAATTATTAAAACAAGCAGTTTAAAGCCACTGATGCTGTTTCCCGAGACAGGTTCCTTTTTGACCCCCTCCCTCCCCTAGCTACGCCACTGTGCCTTAACTTTTAAGCTCTAGCAACTACATTTGAACATACATCTAGATTTGATAGTAAGAAGTTGTGACTAGTCTTTTACTCCTCGCTCTTATTTTGAGTTTATTTAATTAAACAAGGGCTTGTTTTTGAATTGTATTTTTAATATTTTACGATTACTACATTTCTTTTCTATATACAGTGAACACCTGCAATTATCGCACTTATTGCCACAAGCACGCTAAATGCATTCCGAGACCTTTTGGAATAGGATACGACTGCGAATGCAGGCGCGACTTAGGTTACTACGGCGATGGATATATTTGCTTTTGTAAGTGGCAGTTTCGAAACTGTTTACAAACTTTGAAAAAACATTTTATCTAAATGAATTTAAACTTTTCTGAAATCCTTCACTATTCATGCTTTGATGCAATAAAAGTTTGTTGTTTTTTTTAGTGCGCGGAGGTCGAGGATATACTTTACGGTTTGCCAGAGGACATTGATGGAAGTGCAAGTCAAGTGTTCCTTTCTGCTATATCTGTTCTCACAATATTGTTATATGAACTTGAAAAGAGAAACTTAACTTTTAAAAAAACAGAAGTAATATGGGAAATTTATATTGACTTTTTGAATTATAAAGTTATTGTTCTTAATCCCACACAGCAATCAGTCGCTTCTTACAATGGTTCAATGTAGTAAAACCTTAAAAAAATGAGGTTGTTAAAGAGAATGATAAAAAAATGAATTTTACGCTTATCTGTTTTTACATCACACATCAGTCTTTCTATGGATTTACCAAAAACAACAACTTCAATGATTGTACTTCATACAAATTTCTTACTTTTATTTAACTTATTGCAAGCTAACTTATCTAAATTACTACTTATGCAAGCAAATTAAGTGAAAATTCTGGACACCATGGTTTTTTATTGGTATTTCGTTGTGCAAGCTACAGTTACTGTTTTGTGTGAGTTTATGTTTGAGTTTATGCAAATAAAAAAATCTCCATTGCGTAGCGTTGAGCTGTTTTCTGAAAAGGTTAAATTCATTTTTATTTTCGTTTTCATCATTAACGTGTTCAAGGCAAAACAAACATGCATAAATTAGCCATTGTTAGTCAGGCAGCTTACAAGTCTCTAACTAGAAGGGACACAAAGCTTAAAAATAATCTGATAATTTATAGATGAACCAACCACTCTTTCACTAAGAATCGCTGGTGGTCTTATAATAACCAAGCTACTGTATGTTTAAAAATTACTTAAAAATTGTAAGGTCTAGACCTCATTTTGTTTTGTAAATTACACAAGATTCATAAGATGTACAAGATGCATAAAGTCTTGTTTAAACTGGTCTTACGTGAGTTATTACCCGGTTTAAACCAAGTACCTTCAACACAATACTAGGTGAATAAATAATGACACAATTAAGCAAACGCAGTTCAAGTTCCGGTTAGAGCCGTCTTCTTATTCAAAGAGATTTACCTTGGCGAAGTTTGACGGCTGGAGGTAGGCTACTAAACGTCATTCTTATTACCGTAAATGTTACAAGAAAATGCTTGCAACTGCGAAGCCCAACTACTAAAGAGGTCTGTTATTGGGTTTTCACAATAAAAACGTTCTACAATAGGTGACATTGAAAATAGTTTTTTTCTGCTTTATGGAGGTTATATAATCTGAGCAGTAAAACTAACAAGCTATTAGCAATAGCCTAAATTTTTGTCAGATGATTGTTTGTGTTTTTTTTAATATATACGCCATGCAATTTGATATAAATACAGTAGGCTATGTACGTTTTATTGAGTAAAGATTATAGTGTAAAGTCATTTACTGTTAATTAAGTTGTTGAAAATAAAAATAAAAGTTACATTTCTTGTGATTTTGTTACTTTGTTGATCAAATAATCTAATACTCTAATTCAGGGGTTCCCAACCTGTGGGCCATGAGCTTTTTTCAAGGGAGCCATGGAAAAATTTGAAAAAAAATATTTTTTTTAATTCATCATCTCTAAGTCCACTCCAACACTATATAACAAAAGAAATAAGTTAAAATTTAATAAAAATACTAGCCTACATTTTGCCCAAATCTTCATGAAATGGTCTTTAATTTAAGATTTCTATGTAAAGTTGTAAACGGTTGCTGCTACTGTGAGACTAATAAACATCACTGAATTTTACCATTAAAATGATGTTTCTTAATTTTTTCAAAAGGTTGAAAAAAATAGCGAAGGCATTAATTTTTCAAAATTTTCAAAGGGGTCACGGTGTAAAAAAGGTTGAGAACCCCTGCTCTAATTGATAAAAAGTCAAGAAAAGGTTAAAAAAACAAAAAAGATTGCTAAAACGTTAAAGAAAAGAAGAAAAAAAAACAACACAATTTTAAAGCTCTTTTTGGAATAAGTAACTACGTACGATGCAAGCAACAGGTCAATGCTTAAAAACCGAATTCTAAAACAATCTCTTTATTGCAAATTTTGAAAAACACCTTTTCATTCATTTTTAACATTTTTGCATGCTTACAGTTTTAAAAAAAGCAAGTTTTTTTAAAAACTTTGCATAGTTATTGGATTGCTGTTGCACATGAACTGCTTAGTGCTTATGCTTTTATTCAGGAATTGCTTTTAGTTTTTCCAACTTGGTGTCTAAAAAAATAAAAAATTTATTGCCGCACGATGGCAGACAGGATAAATTTTCAAGTTTATTTTAGTTACTTTGTTTCACGTCATAAAATTCCATCGTATGATTGATAATAGTTTTACATGTTTAATATCATACTAAAATACAAAAATTTTGTTTCTATTTGAATAAGACCTTGAAGATACCGCCTTTACGGTGTCGAATGCCTTCTCAATAAATTATGTAAGTTTCTGAACGTGACTGATGATTCTAGTTACTTGTTGAAACTATATAATGCTTGTCAAAGCCTCATACAAAATATTCAATACGGGAATTCAATGTGACGTTTTGTGCCAGCTGAATTGTAATTACGTTGATTAAGCAACTCCAGAAGCTTTTTTTGTGTTGGCTTGCTTACATGTAGCATAATTGTATTGATTGACATTGATTTCTAGCTGAATATAAACGAAATGATTCCATTAAACAAAGTTTGATTTGGTTTTCAACGATAGTTCACTAAAACATGCTGCTGTTTTGCTTTAAGACCACCTTGACATGTAATAAGTCCGTATATTTGAACAAAATGAATTTGATAAATCAACTGTATTCTTTATATTTCATATCAGTTTCGTACATTTCTTCATGAAATGTCATATTGATAATGTCCTTGCTGAAACAGCGTAATTAATGATACCAAGAATTGCTAGGCAGACAATGGAAACACCCCCAAAACAAAGTCCGGATTTTAAGTTAAACAAACAGAATTAGAAACTATTCTTAGCATTTGAAATCTTCAATTCTTGGAGATGTCTTTGTTTTTCAATTGCTGGAATTCTATTTCCGCCTTCAATGACGCATACAATGTAATTGGTAGAATTTTATGAATTGTAAGCACGTTTTAACACCATTCAACTTTACTAATCACCAATCTTGTGAGTGATCAACAATCGTTCAAAATTTGGCATGATATAATTATAATCAGAGAAAATTATTGTACTAAAACTTTTCGGTTATTATTATGGTAAGCTATTACAATAAACAGCTTGATTGCAACTATCACGGCGAACTGCATCTCAATACCACTCTATTTATGTATTTGAAATTAAAATGTGTAATGAAAGAATTTTGTTGGTAGCAAGTTCAAGTTGTATGAAATATAATGATTAACAATTTACATTGAATAAGAATGCTTATGAAAAAAAGTCCTCTTTTTGCAAAAAAAAAATCCTCTTTTGAAACAGTATCTGACAACATTTGTGCACAATGCCTCATTTTACTCAGGGGTTTTTTGAACACTTGCGTTTTTGGGAATCCAAGTCTGAATCATATTGAAACAAACCGAAGCAATATTCATAATGTGTGTAGAATAAGCAACTTTGTGTGTCATAATGTGTGTAGAATAAGCAACTTTGTGTGTCATAATGTGTGTAGAATAAGCAACTTTGTGTGTCATAATGTGTGTAGAATAAGCAACTTTGTGTGTCATAATGTGTGTAGAATAAGCAACTTTGTGTGTCATAATGTGTGTAGAATAAGCAACTTTGGCAAAAATGTTTATATTTAATTTGCATGAAATCTTCAAATGAAAAATCTCCATTGTAGCCCATAACCTTTGCAAAATTTTAGGGGTGTAAGTGCTCTCTTGAAAGTAAATGTAAGTGCTATCTTTGCTCTAACATAAAAGCGTCAGCTCTTGCAACAGACATTTCTTCCTACAAAAATACCCAAACTCCGTTCCAAGAAAGCTTTTTTTATTAAGCATTGCAACAAAAATTTTACAAAACAAGTCCACCATTTGCATGCAGTGTTGCACGCAGCCAATCACAGTCACATGTAATGCATCTTTGCCAATCTTACCACGATTTTTAAATGCTTGATTCTTCTTTATTTGCATTTCAAAACTTGTTGCGTCATGGTGTTGCCATTTGCGAGTGTGTCATTCTGAAAACAAGATTTCTACTGAACGACCCATCCATATAAGTCGCTTTGTTCAGAGTGGAACAAAACAAGAAAAACACTTCAGGTTTATAAATACTCTTTCCTATGAGTCAGCGAGTCAGCAAAAACGTGACAGCTTTTATTATATTTAACCGTGAGGAAATCTTCCATTTCTTCTCGTATTGAATGGTCACCTAAGGCCACCAAATACATTCAGGCATTTTGTTTCCAATGTTAAAAAAATTTACTTTGACAATGAATATTGGAAAAAAAATTAAATTGCTACAAAATTGCTTTACACTGATCAAGGGATAGCAAATTATCCAGGGGATTTTAATTAATATAATATACCTAAGGCTAACAATGGAAACCAGTGGAAAGTCATATTTTCACAGAAATAAGTTAGCAGTTTGGTTTTTGACTAGGAAAAACTAAAAAAATACTCTGTCACTACGATAAAAATTTTATTTTAGGAACTTTTGAATTGGTTTCAGACGTTTTGAGATCGAGTTTCATAATATGGTTAAGGCATATGTTAAACGCAAAAACGTCTATCACCGAATCACATATTCGAACTATAAAATCTTATATAAAGTCTGACTCTCAAACTAAAAGTACTGCAGCTTTGAGCTATAAAAAATCTTCTTCTTGCCAGATTCAAGTTCTGCACCACAAATCAACTTTTCAAATCAAATACTACGCATTAGGTTTTCAAAAGCATCTGACAAAAAAACAAAGCCAAAAAATTAATTATAAAGGGTCAAAGCAGTGGACCATCAGTTCATTTGAACGTATTGGGAGCCCTGCCAAAGTGCTTAATTCCGCTGCTGATAAATTTCAAGTAGGTTATTTTTCAAAACACACGAAGTCACGCGCTGAAATTGTTGCAATTCCAAAAAGTATTTTCTCCTGATGTCAAAGTTGGCTTTGATTATAACTGCATTACAAGCATTTACCGTGCATATAACACTAGAATAAAAACAACACAAATTGATGTTAAACAGGCGTTCATAGTCTTAAACCAAATGAAAACGAACATGTGAAAAACAGCGTTTCACTTTTCTCAATAGCTTCTGAGATCATCTTCATGTTACAAGTGGTGCAATTTTTAGTACGATCAAATACCGCCCTAAATGGAAAGAACTGTGCATGAACGCCTAAGCCCGGAACAGGCATGATAAACGAAGAAGTCAAAGGTGGGACTCACCGTGTCAAGATAAAGTTTAAGAATGTGCCAAGACAAAGTTTAAGAATGTGCCAACCAAAGTTTAAGAACATTGTGTTAAGAAATCCTTGAAGGGTGTTTTGATTGTAATGTCAACTGGATCAAGACATTTATCTTGACGGGTGTCAGCAACATAACCAAATGGTGAGAACCCTGGCTCGACTCTCGAAAGGATGCCGGTTTGACACCGCTCAAGAGCATGCGGCTGTGTCTTTGATAGGACACTAAAGGCATGCCTGAAGGTGGACACAAAGATTGACTTCTTGCCTTTCTGTATCTATCAAGTCAATTAAATAAGGTTATAGCTTTATGAACCCGCATAGTTTTTAGCTGATATTTTAAGATTTGTATAATAGACACTTGGATGGATGGTCATTTGTTTTTGTTTGGATGCGAAACAAAATGTACAGTGTGCAATGTGCATCCAATGAGAGTATGCGAAACACCGTAGCCCTAAAAAGGCGTAGGATGTCGTCAAGTCCGCACTCTCTCTTTCAAACAGTTATACGAAAGCAAGTATTGCGTTTTTAAATAGCAAACTGACACAATAAAAAAGAAGAAAGAAAAAACAGGAAAAAAACAATTACGAACTCAAAAAATAATGATATTGGACATAAAGTCAGGTAGTGTATGTCGCATCTATAGATCTTGATTCTTGAAGAAACGTTTTTTGCAAATTTTACTGAACAATCTGTAGCCTTTTTTATGTGTTATTTTATATTTTGGGTGATATTGTCCCATACCTTGATTCTCATGCATTTTAAACTTTTTTGGAATAATTAGATAGGCCTATTTGCCTTTTGAGTATAAACCGAATTAGAGCTTAAGCGTCGGGTGTTATATGAATGTAAATGATACAGGTGTCAGGACAGTTTAGAAATTTTCATGTAGTTTGTTATTGTAAAACTTAAACATAATTTTGCTATGAACTTGCTATGAAGATCGGCAATGGTGCAGTTTCAAGATTGCTGATGATCTTGAGGGGAACACAAGTTGATGCGTTTAGTTCAGGGGTTCTTAAACTTTTTTTTAACGCGGATCCCTTAAAAAAAAATTGGTTTGCGTGGAACCCCTTTGTGGCCTGGTCCGAGAAGCTTTTTTGATTGGCTTGAATTTGACATAACGCAATAAAATTAAAATGAATTGGTAACAAAATTTATGCTCATTAAATTTGAAGAAATAGCCAATGCAGATTGTTTTTCAATATCTTTGATTTAATTTCATTAATGTGAAGAATGCTGCAGTTTGTCTTCAACAAAAACATGAAATTGTGGTTTTGTGTTTGATAGGGCTGATAGGATAGTTGTTTGATCTTAATCTTTTTTCTTTTGAAAAGTTTATTCCATTTTTGAAGTTATACACTAAGATTTCCATTGAGCCTTCATGGACCCCCTAAAACTAGTCCACATACCCCTTGGAGGTCCACGGACTCCAGTTTAAGAACCCCTGGTTCATAGCAAAGAAGAGCAAGGCAGGCAAAAAAACCCCACAAAGAAATCAAACACAGGGTGAAGCCATTTCAAAGCGCAACGCACCAGACCTTGCACGACTTACAAAATTGTTACAATTTCACGACACAAAACCATGACAAAACAAATAAAAACAAACAAGTAAAAACAACATCATCCTCTTGCGGAAAGCCAATTTTATTCAGGAAAATTATGTCTTACAGATATCAAGCGTTCTTTGATATGAAGTTACTGTATGTGGATAGTGCGGCAATTTTAAAACGCATTAGTGGCAAGTCACAGTAATATGAGAGATTTAGGTTATGTTGAAATTCATCTATCAAATCAACTAAAATACATGTAAATCATTACCAAATCAGTAAATTGTTACAACTGACAAACTGGTTGACTAATTCCCAAAGAGAGTGCACTTTGCCATCCATGATTAAAATATGTAATATTGCTTCTATGAATCGTGTTCATATTCCTAGCTAAAGGTTATTTTGCATTGATTCGTTGTCTGCAGATGTCAGATTTTCAACCTTTCTAGTTGCATGGTGCTTTATGGCCGACTTCTTCCAAGTGATGCATTAGGTTTAGATATTTTTACATCAGCTTACATTAGCCTACATTGTGTTTACTCGACCCTTTCATGGCTTACAATACATATCTTTTGCAAACCCCATCAAAAATAATTTTGGGGGCACCATTGCGGCATTGCGGATACCACCCGTGCATTGTTTCTTTTTAAGTTGATGTAAATGAGGCAACCATTATATTTACGGATGACGTACAAAAGATTTAATAACTGGCATATACATACACATGTTTATGGCACAAAAGTAACACTATAAATTAAGTAATCAAAATTTACAAACAGCTAATTTTCGTTTGCCAAAGATGACAAATATGGTAAGCACATTATCACTTTGTGCTAGTTTATGAAATCTAGTCAACAGACATTTAATATCTTTGATATTTGGTCGATTTAAGCTTTGGCAAATATACAGAATTTTTAAGCGTGAAGAAGCTCGCTTCAATAAGTTTGGCAGTAGAAGATTGTAGGTCTAACTACCTACGTCAGGACATTAATTAAAGAATTGTTATTAAACCTGAATAATGCATGAAAAATAAGTTTTTGCCCCATTATTATTTAAAGTAAATTATCGCAAATTTTAAATAATGACAAGTGATCTCGAGCTTTTTTATTGATGCTCTGCGATATAAAAATACCATTAAAGCAAAGGTATGTGTAATGCAAGAAAATTTGTTTCGTTTTATATGCAAAGCTCCCGTTTCATTCCATACATTGAAAATTTTATATTGCATAGGTTATTGAAATTTTCTTGGAATTCTAAAGCGTTCTCTTTACTAAAACTTGCTTTCTCCAGAATTTGCTTGATGGCAAGTTTGCTTTCCGAAAGAGTCGTTTGAAATTCAGTTATACCACTAAAAAATTTTAAAAATAACTTTTATAGAACTATTTTTTTAAAGGTGATCTTTTTAATCTGTATTAATCAACATTAAGAAAAGTGTATTTAGAGCTACAATTGGAATAAAACAAATATATATGATAATATTGATATGATATTGATAATCTGCAGTATTTTTGCCGGTTTTTTTATGTTGTTTACAATCCAATCAAACGCAATAAAATAGATAGAAAATTTAAGTCAAACTTTATTCAAAACAACAACTTGCACTTTGCAAATACGTTAAATACCTTCAGCCCATCACAAAGCCAACTTTAACAATGTAAACATAATTAAGCTTTGGTTTTTAAAAATTGTTTGCAATCTACAAAACAGATTTTTTATTACAAAATCGTTTTTGCTAGTTTAATTGTTATTTAACTTTCAAATTTCATAAACATAAACATATTACAAAAGTTTTATTTATGAAATTAAAATGCCATCTTAAAACAACTAAAAACATCTCAATAAAGCAAACAGTTTTGTTTATAAATATGTGGAAATTATTTTCTAAATAAGTTTTCTTTCATTAAATTTATACTACAAATTTGGTCGCCTGAGATAGACCAGCCTACATATATTTTTTAAAGTATACATACTACAAAATAATTTAGTATAGAAGACGTGTCTTTTTAATTGAAATAATTTTACTAAAATATTACTTTTAAATTTGTCACAAATTCATGTTTTTAAGTTTTTTGGCAAATTGCAGATTACTTTCCCGTTTTAATTAATGTCGTGCATTAATTATTAAGTTTCAAAATTCAAACAACAAACGCCAGTATTTTTTCAAGACTTGGAACAGAGACTATTTCTGAAAGTCGCCGTAAGCGATAAAAATGTCATTCCAATTTGAGTTATATAAATTACTCGGTTGAGCGTTTTTGAAGTAATTTGGAAATTGCGATCACCAGTGAAAAGCTGAAGCATTCCCAAAAAATGATGATCAAACTGCAAGTTTTCTGTTTTCTGGCTGTGGCTGTAGCTTTGACAAGCACTGTAGAAGGGGACACTGCGTTGAGCTCGGCTAGATCTTTGTACAGTAAGTCCGTTGATAGCTTTAGAAATCATTAATTTGAAGTTGTGATGCTTTAATATAAATCTTTACGGTTTTTTTGATAATAACTCAATAAAACAGCATTATGCTATACGATCCTTTAGCTCAACTATTACATTTTACTATCCATCTTTACCCTAATGTGTAGGCTATAGACAAGTTGCGAACTAAGAGACCTCCCCATAATTGCCATACGTTTTCATTTTATCTTCGGTTAACTTTTAACAATTTTAACTTCATAAATCTTTGTTTTTGTCATCAAATGAAAGAACAGTCTGTCAGAGATTGCTCAATCGGTGTTCTCCAATTCTTTCATAAGCGTATTATTTCAAGACCATTGTGTTTCTTTGATGCATTTCAGCTTTGGTGTAATTAGCCTATTTTCTTGACTCCATTAGCCATTTGCGTGTTGCATGCAACTACACCTTTTGTATGCTTCATGGCTTACCTCGCTATTCAAGTGCCAACACTATTACCATTGAACAAAATACTTTAAACTTTGATGCAGAAGCCTATGTTGAAAGTCTCTATACAACTTTTCATGTTGATGTAAATCTTCAAAAAATATTGTTACATGATTGCTCTCTGCACTTCTGATGTTCTTGTCACATCGTCGTATCTCTATGTTGCCATTTATAGTTCACGCATCACAAGTCGCCAGAAGAGCATTGTGTGTTGACAGTATCACGATTACTTTTTTAACATTGTTTTGCGTGTTATGCTGTAAATGTGTAGATATTGATTTGACGCAAATAACTAAATAAAGAAGTAGCTTAAATGAACTTTTCTCATGCAAATATTTTAATAGTTGAACGTTTTGAGGTGAAATCATTGCTTTCGAAAGGTAGAATAATAAACTTTTTGATCCATATAGAGCAACGTGTGAAACTAAAATATAGAAAATGAATTTGCGATGGTCAAAATAATCAAGTACAACTCAAAACAATTTCCAGGTGCATTGTTCTGCCGAAGATGTCACCAGTACGCCTCGTGCAAGAAGGTTTTCAAAATACTTGGAGTGTGCAAATGCAACCCTGGTTTTTATGGAAACGGAAGAGTTTGCCAACGTATGAGTTTTGTATTTAGGCTTACTTAAACTAGGCCTAGTGGTGTAAAATATAATATAAACTAAAACCAAACATGCAAAGGAGGCAGCGTGAAGACTTGTAACCTGAATAAATTTTAGCGTTTTGGTAAAATAATTAAGTTATGGGACATTGGCTGTTGCTGTAAAAATAAAATATTGAAATCTCATTTGCAATTTTCTTTTTTTAAATGTTATATTTGTCCTTAAAGCAACAGAAAAAATACAGTTCGTTTTCAAGGCAAATGTTTCCACCACCTTTGCCTACAACGTCATCCCCAAGTCAATGGTACAGTAATTACGCTGATGAAGAAAATTATAAAATTTTCTTGTATATTTTTACTAAAGCGATCATCAGACTCAAAGACTATTTATTCAAATAGAGTAAAACAAGCATATTTAGCATAGAATGACGCTTATTTCAATAGCTTTAACGCGTTACTTGACACAACAATGATTGGGCATCCACTGAAATAAGAAACTTCAAACGCCTGTTTCAATAACTTAGCTGAATAAGTGCTCCACTTTATAAACAAAAACAAAAAACGACAAAACCAAGCAATATTGGTTCAATTCTTGAGATGTGTGCTTAAGCTGAACAATTTAAGGATAGCTTTTCAGTCAGCGTTTAATCATCTTTAGCGGTCCTGCCTGAATAAAGCGTCGGTTGCCGTGACTCTCCACAACGATCGAACGTCGATTGTTTTCATCAAATTAATAAAATCTTGATTTGTCTAACTTAAAAACTTCCAAATGTGGACACCTCTGGTGCCTCTGACCAGAAAGCCGCCCCATCATTACCAAATGATCAATTCTACGCTTGCGATAAATGTACCCGATAAATGTCATTTCCGTTTTTATAACAGTTCTGGATTCCTACAGTCTAAGCGGTTTTTAGTGATTAGAATAATTCCTAGGCAAAAAATTTCTGTAGCAAAAAGAAACCTCATTCTTTCAGTCTACAGTACAAGTAACTGGGTATACCAGAAGTAAGCTTCCAACAAAGCTTTGTCAGTTCGAGAATAAAATTATCATAATCACAAAACCTCTACGATACAATAAAAGCTATCAAAGAACAAATAGATTAATTTCTAAAAATGCAAACTTTTAAACTGTAAGGTTGTTACTGTGGAGTGTTTCGGTATATGCACACAAAACGAAAATTCCTCTTTCATTCGAAGAAGTTAAAAAACAATATGTCTTTTTCATTTCAGCCCTTTGCCACCCTCCCTGTCATCTGACATACGGGTACTGTGGGGTTAAAAATTATCGCCCATATTGCTACTGCAACAAAGGGTACATTGGAAACGGAAGAAATTGCAAAAGTAATTTATATTTATGTGTATAATAATCATAGGCCTAACTTCACCTGTTGGAGATGCAGTGATATTGATTCAGCTAATTTGCAAGAATCAGAGAACAAATGACATTCACATCTAAAGTCATCTTCGTTAGCTCAGTGGCTACGAGCCCGGTTCAAGATCACGCGGGCTGGTTCGACTCTGGGGGTGTGCGCTTGAGCAACGCGTTCAGGACTGCTCTCCATTCAGCGGCACCTAGTGAATGGAATAATTCCCTGGCAACAAGACTTCAACAATCTGAAAAACTTCACTCTGTCAATCTCGGTAACCGGCCCTGCGTCAAGAGCCTCTACAAGTATGCGAAATTACCAAGAATAGCCTATCAAGGCATTGTCAGTCCGAGGATAAAGATTCCAAACCAAGCTCACATCGATTTCAGCCCTACTTCAAACACGAAAAAAAGTTCAAGTTTTTTTTGTAAAATATCTATACAAGCACGTCTCACCTTTCGCAAAGGCTGCTTGTCTACGCGCTGTGATTACAGTGGAACAGGTCACTGTAATATGTAAATAAGCTGTTAGTTATTGGAATTTGGAAAAATAAAGTCATGAGCAATATAGCTTTTCCTTGAAGCACAATTTCCGGGCATGTGCATTATGTAGCCCAGGAAAGCATTTTTCAAATATAAATTGCTTGCTTTGCCAGCAAGGAATCAAAATAGTAATTTATCGTGCTTGTTTTCAATAAAGAATTTTCATTTTTGCTCTGTGCCATCTGGTGGGATCTGGCGGGCATGGAAGAACTGAAAGAGGTTGTGAAGAATCGGGAGCTATGGAGGAAGAAGGTTTATAGAGAGACCAAGAGTCGAAACCAACTGAACGGATGATGATTCTCTGTGCCAAGCGTTGTAGTTCAAAAGCGTATCTAAAATCTGAACATTAATGACTTAAATTTTCTTGTCTTTCATAATTGCAGAGGACAAATGCTACCAAAATCGCTGCCATCGATATGCTGATTGTATTCCCCGTAAGCGCAAACCAGGTTACACTTGTCGCTGTAAGCCAGGCTACCAAGGCGATGGATACAACTGCCGAGGTAAGATGTTATCTGGAATTTTGTGCTTCTGTGATAAGTTACAGTAGTGTTGGATAACATGTAGCTTTTTATATTTTTTGCATACGTCAGGAGTGCCATAGACTATTAAAAGATGACTGCCAGTTATTACTTAAAATAACTTTTGTGCTGAGCGTGGATAAATAAATTGTATATTGCAAATATACAGTAGAATATAGCCTACATTAGTCTGATATAATTTAATAGCTGATGAGCAAACAAAAAAGATTTTTTGTGTTGATACGTACACTAATGGCAACAACGACTAGCTAAAGGTTTAGCAAAGCGAATGATATGCTGCCTGCACATTTTTGGAAAACTTACTCAACATGATAAGACATTAAAAATTTAATTTTTTCTCACCTTGTCTTGACATATTTTTGTACATGAATTGTACTTCTTGCACTCTGTGACTTTTAAGAAACCAAAGCGGTGACTGGCATGGAATAACATGCTAAACAACTGGTGACGCTTTTTGTTTTGTAACATCTTGATCTTACGGAAGTTGGCGTTTACTCTTCAGTTGCTGTAAAAAGCGGCCTTTAAACCATAATCAATAAGAGAAACATCTGTCAATTTTACACAATGCATGTTAATTTCAGCTGACCCATGCCGCAATAACAACTGCCACAAAAATGCTGTTTGCATTCCAAACCCATACGGCTTTGACTGCAGATGCAAACCAGGCTTCGTAGGAAACGGAAGAAAATGCAGACGAAGAGGTATGGCATCAGTATGCAATGGGTCAATACAGTATAGGATAAAATCATATTTTGGTTTAGCATTGGATGTTATAAAGTTATGAACTTCAAGCTGCTCACATAACTTTTGAAGATCTACGTGAGCTATCGATAATAATGCTAGAGATAAGGTTTTAACTGCTGTATATTGTCAAGTGTTGCATCATTATTTTCGATATAAGCGCAACTTTTCTTTGACTTTTGCTTACTGTTTTACTTTGCACTATAGAAGCATCAAAATCGGGGCCTCTTCTAAATTGTAGAGAGATTCAGGCCTACAAATTCAAAGCCGTCTTGGAAGCTTTCAAGATTCTAAGATCAGAGATCTTTCTTTTATTTTTTCTGAACTCCAAAGAGGAGCTAACAATAGTTACTGCTATTTTGTTGTAAAAGTCAACTTCACGTACCAGTTCATTGGTCTATTTGACCAATATCTTGTTTTTAAACGATCGGTTGGTTTTAAATTGTTGTCCTCTGACTGACATAGTCTTTGATGGGTTAATCCTGGTAGTTTCGCATACTTACAGAGGCTTTAAATCACTGACGTAGGGACGGTCACTGAGATTGACAGAGTGAAGCTATGGGTAGTTGTTGAAGTGTTGTTGCCGGGGAATTATTCCATCCACTGAATGGAGAGCAGTCCTGAAATTCGTTGCTCAAGCGCACACCCCGAGAGTCGAACCAGCGCCGCTTGATCTAGAGTTAGGCGCTTATCCACTGAGCTAACCTGACAAGTAACTTTCCAAATTGTATTGTATTAGATCCTTGCGCAAACCACAACTGTCATCAATATGCCAGATGTATTCCTAAGAACAAGGGCTTCAGTTGTAAGTGCAGGAAAGGATACTGGGGAAGTGGACGTGTGTGCTATGGTAAGTACAATTGGTCTATTTTAAGTTTTGTATCATGCTGAAACACTAGAGATATTGCTCATCCAGCACTGCACTTTGTCAAGTTGAGGTCAAACCATGTTAGATTTAGGTTTATCGGGCTGATAGACTAAGAATTTTAAACAGCCCCCTGTTTCGCGTCTTATTATCGTTTTGTATGCATAAAATAATTGCTTTATAAGTTATTTTAAATCGCAACTATATTTCAAAGGTACTGAATATCTTGAAACAAATCAATTGTAAAAACTGATGACTTTTTCATTTTGGATTTAACTTGGTCACTTCATAGACCGATCACAATTGGTTTTGAATTGAATGCTCATGTTTCCGTTTGTGCAATTCTACTGTAGCTAACTAATAACTATGACTTGCAACATTGTTGACGTGTGATTAAGAGGGAACTATCAAAAAGAACAAGACGATCATCAACGTACCAATAAATCGTTTAATGAGTTTAACCACAGAGATACAAATTTACTGTACGTCAGCGGAATTTGGTCGTGCCAAAAATTTGCCAAATCAAGAATTTGTAGACAAAACTGAGATGCTATTTTAATTACAGTAATTTGTATTAATTATACCACCTGATGTTTTAAACTCATTTGATTCATAATGAGAATGCGTTTTTTTGGTTGTGAGAGACTGTTCCTTTTTCTGATGTTATGCTTTTGTGCTCGTGTGCAAGTAGTGTCTCAAATACATCCTTTACGAGAGCGTCAGACTCAGTGTAGATTTAAAACACTTGTGCGGTATGTTTAAAATCGATTTTGAAAACACGTTTAGACGTAAAAGGAAATACTGTAATATACTGTACACTGTACAGTGTACGTGCGTACTGATCTGATGACGTTTGACGCACAGTTAGCATAACTAAACCTTTAAAAATACGTTGAATCTACGCCAAATTATTTCAATGTACTGAATAGCAGTGTATACCTTGCATAAAGTAATTTTTAATACTCTCTATCTTGCTAAACATAATATGAGCAAAGATAAACATTGATCAACAACTAAAATTCCATCGTGTATATTAATGGTCACATATGTTCAAGCTAATTTGAACGTCTTTTTTCAGTTAATAGTCGAAAGCAAGCAAATGACTGACAGTTTGTGCAATATTATTATCATTTAACGCAAGATTATTTCGAAAAAAGAATTTGTAACTTCTGACTTGTTACCATACCTTTCATGCACAGCAACTGTCAACTTGACGAAAAGATTTCTCTGCAACGAAAAACCTTATTTTCTTGTACAAACTCATACTAGTCTTCATTTCAACTCACAATCAACGCCACTAGAATACCAGAATGATCAATAACAAACCAAGCACAATGTAAACTTACTCATGGACTTCTAAATAGTAGCATCTGGACTGGACACGCAGTGACCAACATGTGGCCAAACAGTTGGTACAACAGTTGGCCAACAGTGGGCCAACACGGTTAGTTACTTGGCTGTTGGCCCACTGTTGGCCAACTGCCTATTTGCTACTATTTAGAAGTCCATGACTTACTTTTTACTTTTCTGCTTGCAGCAAATAATTCCTGCAAGAACAGGTGCCACGACTACAGGCGTGGATTTCCTTGCCAATGCAACAGCAGATGTTACTACGCAAGAAAGAAGAAGGACAGATGCTGCAAAGATTATCGTAAAGTTTGTAAGTGAAACTTATAGTCTAACATTCCAACTTTATTAATAGAAATATACTTTAAACCACTTTCACTATTTCGATGCTGCCAATCACTTTCACAATTTAGATTTTAATGCTAAAGGGAACAAAAGTGGTTTTGGTGTTATACTTTATATTGTAGAACTTGAGGCTTGTAAGCCTAATAGACTAATTAACTATTACAAACCTAAAAAGAAGTTTACAAGTTATGCAGCTAAAGTTCTTTTCCAGAATTATATTTTTGAGTAAAGCATCACGTCACAGCGATTGTTCCATCAAAAATTTGAGCAGATGTCTTACCTTGAACACACGTTAATGAAAATTCCATTGATTATTGCAGGTTATTAGTCCATTCAGGAGATCGCACAAGGAATGGAATGGAAAACCAAACATGTTCTTTTTTTGATTGTTTTATTTTTTTCACTTTCGTCATCATGTAATCTAGTTGATAGATTTTATCTTCGATACCATGGAATCAATACAAATGTAGATTTTTGACTGTTTCACCCATTTTATTGGCATGATATTAAAATACTTCAAGACGTCGAGTGTGTTGCCTGTTTGTGTAGTTTGTGTTTGAGCAGCACACTAGAATAGTTTACCGGCAATGAGCCTGGAGTTTAAACTTTAAAGGAATGCAGCATGTACGTCATTCTGGGAGTCATGGAACTCAGACCCCGTGAAAGTTAAGCCGAAAACGTTTGACTGTTAAAACTATTCATAAATATGTAAAATATCATCTTATAATGCTCAATTCTGTTGTGTTGCTGTTCTTTGCCTGTTTGTGGTACAAAAAAGAGAACTCTCTCAAGAAACTGTAAAATATAAATAAAAACATTGGTTTAAAGTTCAAATGAGGGTAGAATGTATTGGCGAGACATTGTTTGAAACGTAGCTAAAGCAAACCCAGATAAAAAAAAAATTTAGACTCGACGCAATGATCCTTTGCAATAGAGTCTCTAATCAACTGATCATGTCCAAAATTTTGCACATTAAGCTTGAGAGCGAAATGTTTTTATGGGTATTTTTCTACATTGCGACATCTGCCATAAGGTTGAATATTTCATGCGTTTTAATTGCTGTAAGTTCTTAGAAATTTCTTGTTTTTATGTTCATGTAGCATTAGTTTCGAGATCACCGCTCTATTACGATTGGTGATTTTGCAGAAATTACATACTCAGAAACATTGCTTTACCAAACGTATCAGCTACGCAAAAGTAAGTATATTGCTTTGCTTGCATGAGATGAGTAGTGGTCCAAATATAGGCTAAAATATAATAAAAAAGCCTTACGGAAATTGCAAATAAAAGTGAATGTGTGCAATGTGCAAAAACAACTGCTTACTTTTGCACGTTTATGTTGGGGCCAGGGGCGTAGCCACGGGGAGTTTGAAAAGCAATCGTAGCCCCCCGAAAAAAACAATTGTCATGCCCCTCAAAAAAAAAATAGGTTTTTGATACTATTAGAACGTTTTGATGACATTGCATCACATGTTGAATTACGTTTCATAATTGTTTAGCTGCATTCAGTCGATATTACTTTTGCCCTAAAATTTTATTTTTAGCTGCGTTACTAGTCATGGCATTTAGTCCATGTGTTGCATACATTCATAGTACCTCGCATAATTCAATTTTAGTGTTTTCTCGGGTCATTAGCAATGGATGTATTACTCGACAAAATGGAAGAAAGTGCTCAAAACTGCAACAAAATATTCAACAGAAATTTTTGATTTGGCAAAAAATACTTTTATTTGTTATTAATATTCAATGCCCTCAGCTCTGTTACATAATTCAACTTCATTGTCTGAATCATGCAAGGAATGTCGCCAGTCAATATTTTTGCAATGTATGCTAAAGCTTTGTGGTAAGCTCCAAAGCATAGTCTACGATATTTTCAAAACCTTTGGTTTGACTAGTCTTCAGTTAAAACTATAGGATGATGACTTTATCGAATAACCAGAAGCAGTAAGACTATGGCAATTCTACAAATTTTGCAACGTTGACACGCAAAGTATGAATATGTTGCAAAACATGCACGCTGCCAAAGATATTGCAAATCTTGAAAATATCCAGAAAAGCCATGCACTTCAATCATCACCGAGCCTATACTAGTCATTATGCAAAATGACAAAAACACTCCACTTCATTTTGAGTTTTCATGCTGCAATTTCTTTGAACACAGCTTTGTTCTATTACCGACATTACATGACAATAGCTAAGTACAAATGTTTTAAAAGGGGGCTTCTTCAATTGTGTACGTATTTGTAACTCACAAACGGAGTTTCCACTGCAATGCCATTCATCTCCAGCGTACGTAATACGTCATAGCGTAGACAAAACGCTGCATAGTCCAAATCGGATCGAGGAATGGCTGAGTACGCTCATCTTTCTATCCAAGATAAAAGTTCTGATTATAACTTACCAGATAATGAGTCAAGCAATGAGTTAAGCAAATAACATTACCACTGCTAGGTCGTGATCTGTTACTGTTATTTCGATGTGACATGAAGAAATTATACCTCACTTTCTTGAAGCGACACATTTATCGCGAAACGAGCAAAAATTCTTTGTAATTAAACACTATCCTTTATATAATTAATTAAAGAATTGAGGCTTATATAACAGGTCGAAAAAAACGTATCATCATTCAGTCTAAATATCTTCAAGGTAATAGACATCATTTAAGCAATGACTACACTAAAGCTTTGTTTGGTTGCGTTGGTGGTTGTATGTGCTGTGGGCCTTTCTCAGAGTCAAGTTGGTAGACGGGACCCAAAGAGGCCTCGATACGCAGGTATAGAATTGTTTGTTTTTATTAGCACTTTCATGTTTATTGCAGTTAATATGTGCAATAAATTTTCCATTATAGGATCAAATTTATTGTTGGGTATTTGAAGTAGTTATCAAATATCTACGTAGTCCAAGCCTTTCTTACACTAACGAAAATAGTATTATAGAAAATATTATTGATTTGAGCAAATTGTTGGACATTTTTCTTCTTTTTAAAACACAGTATAATCTCATGTGACATATTACATTGGTCTGTTACAATAAAAAAAAAACGCACTCATGTTGACACATCAAGACAATTGCTTTTTATACTGTAGAACAGTATGTTAACCAAAGAAAAGACACGCAACGCGTCGATTTCTCTTCAAAGTGTCGCTAAGCATGTCAAGGGATGTGGTTCATTTGAGCTATATCTTTACAAAAACAAAAAAAAAACACCACAGTGCTTAACGCATGCAAAACAAGCGCTTCCGCGTGGTTTCAAACTGTAACATAAACAAAATTAATACAACTTTTGATTAATTATCGACATTGGCGTTTTTATTGGTAGGTTAATGCATCGCAATCCTTGGAAGGGCATCTGTAACTGATACAAACTGTAGCCTATGTTGTTACACTGCTTTAGACCGAACAGTTCCATATAATCTCAACCTGGCCAGGAGCCACCAACCTAACATACTAACACACTTCCATGAAAAATGGGCCCAATGGTCGAATAGGTCCGTTATCACACAAGTTAAAACCTGTTATTTGGCATTGGTTGCTAAAATAGACACCCGGACAGCCACTTTATCTGGTCCAGATCTTTACCAGATCGGGTACGGATCTGACCAGATCCTTACCAGATCTGGGCCAGACAAAGTGGATGTCTTGGCAAAGATTTAGTTAAAAGCCAATGTTTCTAACGTAACTACTAAGCTAATCTAGATCGTATTAAATGATGATGTGTTCCATGCAGCTGATAGTCCATGTCGAAACAGCAAATGCCCAAAAGGATACCGATGTGTGAGGCCCCACAGCAGAGGATCGGGTAACAGATATCAAAACAGACCTTATTCCAGAAGACACGGAAACGGATATCAAAATAGACCTTATCCCAGAAGACACGGAAACGGATATCAAAATCAACAAGCACCTTTGTACAAATGTCAAAGTAAGAAACATTTCAAAATTCAATTTTATGGTAACCTAAGCGACTATTGAACCATAGGCATACGAAGCCGAGCAACGTGATCAAGTTTAACATATTCAAGTTTATTACATTTACAGAAACACAAAACTACGCAACAAATTGTGTTTCTGTAAATGTAGCCTACTGTAAATGTAATAAACTTAAATATGTTAAACTTGATCACGTTGCTCGGCTTCGCATGCCTATGGTTCAACAAGACAAACTCTCTATCGAAGCTCTAAGCGACTATTGCGTATGAAAAAGTTACCAGTGTAATTAAAATTACCAGCCACTAAAGTTACCAGTGTGAATACTACTAATTTTGAAGATTATTGTTCACGTGCTACAGCAAGTTGGTGATTCACAATAACAGCTTTACCTTCTTGTACAATTGGCTCGGGTCTAGACATTTTTATGTCACTTGATTAACTAGCGTTTATTTTGCTTTTGCAGATATCTATCGTCCTTACAACTACTTGGGATACAGCCACAGGCGTCGTCGCCCTAACGTAATTGCCCAACTTGCACAGTACCAAATTCTTAACAGATTATACCCAAATATCTTCCCACTAGGTAACCTACCCACAATTCTTCCCCTGCTTACTACAACAACGTAAAAATGTTGTCAATGGAATTTAACACATCATCACCATTTTATATAATCCGTAACCAAAATAAATTGAAACTTCATTGTGTACATTGATGAACCAAAAAATTTTTTGCCTCTTGCGTAACTGAGTTTGTTTTCTGTGAGTTGTTGTATTCATATCGTCGGGTTTGGATCGTTTTGAGTCTAGCATCTCATCCGCAGTCGTTCCAATATGGGTAAGCCTGAGTTGGCCGCGCCTGACAGGAATCATCAATCTACGCAAGCCTCCACACAAGTAAATAGGCTAATAGCAAAATAATCTTCAGAAGAGTTTGGCAGTGAAAATCAACTTGGAAGCCATGGTGGGGACTAATATCTCACTCTTCAATGGGTGCAGCATGGGACAGTGTTGGTAAAACAGGAAAACTATAGTTTAATATACCGGTACTAAAAACAACACGAGAAAAATTCAAAACCCATTGTCTGGTGCTCTGCTGGATTTTAATTAAGTTCAGCTGTTTCGAAGAGGATTTTTGTCGAACATAAATTATGCGTCTCGAAAGAAAATTTTTCAATGAAAAATTCTATTGGAATATTACAAGAAAATATTTAAAAAAAAATTCAATTAGAGGGTATTATTGAGGGTACGTTCAGTGGCGTACGCAGGATTTTGTTATGGACGGATAAGACATTCAAAATATTTTGAAAATTGTTTGATCAAAGTAACCTAATGCTATTTTATGGTCTGGACAAGATTACGGAAACCTAACTGTTGGCGAAGTATAAACTATCACCCTTTTTGCGTTATGTCACTGCATTTAATAACAGATTGAATAGAATTTGTAGATCGCTACAATATAGATATGTGAACAGCGCGCCAGTCACAACAATGCTAAAAACATGTTCAGTAAGAGCAAGTGAAAGTAATTAAAATCATGCAATGGGCAATTGCAAACTGTGATTAGAATTCTCAAAAAGTGTTGCTTTGAACTCCGGTTTCTCTCCAAGCTTAGCTTACTCTTGGAACTTCACATTAGATTAATAGCTTATTTTATTTATTTTTCTTTTTAATTTAGGGTCACAAATCTTTATATTGGCGTAGGCTACCTAGGATGGGGTAGGTGGATTGGGTTATGGATTTAGTATTAGTTTAGTCCATAGCAACATTGCTAATTCGTTTGACAGTGAAACATATGAAAATGCCGTAATCTACTTAGTTAAATTACTGAAAATTTTTTTTTTAAAGGGCATGGCCCATTGCCCCCCCCCCCCCCCCTGCGTACGCCACTGTATGTAGCCTAGAAATCTTTAAAAAATAAAAAGATTTTTTGCGGATTTTGAGTCTTAACTATTAACTGATACACAAGGTTCAGAACTCAACTTAAGCGTGCTGTTGATTTCAAACAGTTCAGTCTCAGAAATGAATAATTTACTCAAAAATTCTGAATATGAAATTTTTGAGAGACAACACAGGTAGGCTATGCTGTTTGCAATATATATTTGTTGGGAGTCTGGGATTTTTTTAAAACGCCTTAGACAGTCAAAAACGGAAGAAGAGGATGATGATGTTCCAATCATAAGTGTAAAAGAGTGGGAGCTTAAGAGGATTTAGCCAGAGTCTCGAGTTTTGGTCGAAGTCGGACTGAAGCATGGAAGTCTGAAAATCTTGTAAAAAAGGAGCCGGATTGGAGCCACAGAGTCCAATTTTTAGCCAGTTGATACTTTTGACAAAGATACAAATATTAACGCTCTAGACTACTTGGAGCAATTGTTATTTTGTGTAGCCTACTTCTATGGCTATCTTTTCCAGGCAGTAACTTTTTTATTTAATAATATGCTTTTCTTTTCATGACTGAGGATAGGGAAGGTAGGGCGGTAGGCTATAGGTGCTTTAGTGTAAAAACCTGGGTTGCAGTTTATGGGTTGCGTTCGGGGTCGAAGTTGAGTTTGGGGTTCCAGACTTCAGACTCGGAATAGAGCAGGAGTCCAAAAAAAACAAAACAATTTGAGTCGGTACACCTCTGCTTGCATTCCTACCCAATACAGCACAAACAAAATCAGAGTTGTCAATTCATTTCTGCTAATCACCAGTTTTTCATCAATACGCATTTAACTAATTAATTGCTATTGAGAAAATTTAAGCTAATTAATTTGTAACACTTTTTTTATATCGTATTGTTGCATTAAAGATCAGGGCACTTGTTGATTAGCCGTTGTTTAGTGATGTCATCCATAAAGATCAGGCACTTTGCATAGGCTACGAAAAAGTCCACGATTGTGTGTTTTGGAGTTTTCAGTTCTCAGCATCTCCAAGCGGCGTTTGTTGGCAGTTATTAAGGCTAAGAAGCCATCTAATGACGTATTGCTGCCAACAAGCAAATCTACTGCCAACAGGCAAATCCGCCCGGTTAGCTCAATGGTTACGCGCCTGCTTAAGATCACGCGGCGCTGGTTCGACTCTCGGGGTGTACACTTGAGCAACGCATTTAGGATTGCTCTCCATTCAGCGGAACCTAGTGAATGAAATAATTTCCTGGCAACAACACTTCAACAATCGGAAACGTCACTCTGTCAATCTCGGTAACCGTCACTAACCGACCTGCGTCAAAAGCCTCAACAAGTATGAGAAACAACCAGAAATAACCTATAGGCTAATTCCACGGCAACAACGTTTTAACTACTATCAAAAAAATCGCTCTACCAATCTCGGTAACCGGCCCTGCGTCAAGAACCTCTACAAGTATGCGAAACTACCAAGAATAACCTATCAAGACTTTGTCAGTCCGAGGATAAAGATTCAAAACCAACCAACCATCTAAATCGTAAAAACAACGTAGAGGCGACCTCTATTGGAAAGTGATCAAAATTACGAGTTTGATTTTCATGTTTTGCAATTTGAGTTTGCTTCGCAGGAGATTGGTAATTCATGTTTATGTTTCTGAAACATAAACTGGGCAGCTCTGTTAATTTATTCATTCGTTGCCTACAACAGTGTTAAGGTCAAACATAATAATGCATACAATAATCTTTTCTTAATCAGAATGAAAAATAACCTGAAAAGTTTTTAATTTGAACACTTTTGTTTAAAAAAACGCAGATACAAAACTAATTTTGTGAGTTGGACTGAAAACAGTTAAAGTTATGAAATCAAATTGCAGAAGATTTTATTTGCAATTACATTTAAGAGTTAGGGAGATTGAAAATATCATCACCTAAAACACAAAAAAACTTCATGTCAAATTGATACATTTATTTGCCTGCAAAGTTTCCTTACAAGTTTAAGTTATATGTTTTTTCGAAAAGTCAGAGCTTACGGATCTGCTCTTGACAGAAACGTCAGTCTTTATCTTTCAAAGACTCCTCTATGGCATTAATGATCTTATTATGCTTGAGCAGCAGCCACCATGCGCGTTGAGATATGATGTAGGCCTATACTGAGTCTGGAGAGAAGTGGTATGGAATGCCAGGGCTGCCACACGTAGCGAAATATCGACTGTTGAAAGCTTTTTTCATTTTGGGAATAAATAGTAATCTGTGAGAGCCAATTCTTGTGAATAGGGCAGATTTTCAACGAGTTGCAACGGATTTGTGTGCGGGAGGATTGTCCAGATAGAAAATTATTTAAAATTATTTCGCTTTTCAAATTGCAAAAAATAGATCCACAGTTAAAAATGGCATACAAAAGAGCTACAAAATTAGGAAAAACGTTAAAATCTAGCGCCTATATCAAATAAATAGTTCTTGTACAATTTAGCAGCGTCCAAATTTTCGCTTATTTATAATTTTGAGTGGTTGGCAAAAAATAGCATTGTTTTTCCAGTTAAAATACCAAATTTGGAAAAAAGATTAGAACGCTTTTTTACTGCAGTTTCTTTTATCAAGATTTGAAATCCTCGCTTTTAATGTGTTTTTGTTATTGTGTGTACACATTCGTGACCATGATTCACAGTAGGCTAACAACCCAATACGATTTTCACTCATTAATGGAAAGTTGTTCACACAAAAATGCTTCGTTTTTTGCACACCACGATCACGAGCTAACAAAATAATAAAAAGGTTATCAGCCAAATGCATTGATTAAATAACCAACAACCATTTCCAAATACTCCAACTAGGCAGATTTCTTGTCCTATCACGTTTTATTCAGGAAGATTGATCCCTTCTTCAGTTGGCACATATCTTTAATTTCCTACGCCTATTAAAGAGCTATATACTGTAGCTTACTATGTCACCAATATATACAAACGTTACACGCAATCGCTTCGGAATATCTTGAAGTTGTTGATTGGCAGGCCTATATATACACCGCATAGAAAGCCATTTGTTATTCGTTTGAAGTTGCAGTCAGACGAAACTAGCAAACTCTTGCTTCATCATGGGTGTATCAAAGCTCTGTCTTCTGATCTTGGTTCTGGTATGTCTCGTTGGTCTTGGAGAGATGAGGAGACCACGTCATGGAGGACATGGAAGACGAGGTAACATGATGTTTGTAAACTAATCCAACGATGCTTTGGAGCAAGTAATATCTTTAAAAAAATAACACTTTCACATTGTCAAATACTGCATAGCCTTGGTGCAACACTCGAGAGGGCTGGTTCTAAATCGTTATGAGCAAGTGGCTGTTTTTTGACACTTAAAAGCATTCCTGAAAGTGAAGACGAGGTTTTGCTTTCTTGCCTTTCCGTTCATCGGCGTAAGCCTGGATACGACAACAAGTCAAATAAAGCATTACAAACATTTTTTTAAATCTGTAGGTAATTGCTATCCAAGATGCCGTAGAAACCAAGTTTGCAAAAGATCTGGATACAGTTACAAGTGTGTCTGCAAAAACCATTACTACACGTCGTACAGACGCGGCCGGCAATACTGCAAACGTAGAAGTAAGTTGTGCATATGGCAGCACTGATGACTACAGTGACAAGAAAGCAAAATAAACGCAACATTTCTTAGTAGAACAACAGTCAACGGTTTACGTATTGAAGTTTGTGTAACAAAGGTTAATGAAGTTTATTCAAACGTATTATATGAACTGCCGGACGGGACAGCAGCTTACAAGTTTTTGCATGCATGACAAAAGCAAAAGCTAATTTTAACTTGTGTCCTAATGTGTTAGCCTACATTCAAATTAGTAAAACTTTGGGATAACTTTTCACACAAAGTTTTTTATCAGTTATCAATATACAGTAATGAGGTTTGAGCGTATTTGTTTTTTTACCTGCATGCTTGATATAAATCTTTTTTTTTTATACATAACCAGTTAACAACACATCAGTCGATTATGAGAAATGCGGATTTCAGATGTGCTTTGAAGTTTAACTGTTGCAACTTTGCATTTTTGGTCAGAAAATATAGCATAATATTGAAATGAAATTGCCATCCTAAACTGATTCAACTAATTTCTGTGTTGGCAACAATAGCAAAATTAGCGCAAAAAGCGGTGACTTTGTTTTGTTATTTCAGGCTCCTACCCTGTATACAGACCTCCCTATCACAATCCATACCCATACGGTCATCATGGAAGGCAAAATGTTGCGCTAAAAGTCTTGAAGGCTCTGGCAATTAAGAGGGTTTTGGAGAGAAGACGACAACAAGGATAATGGCTACAACATTATTGAATGAGGTTGAAACCAATTGTCGCTTACGAAAAAGTCACTCATCTGTGTTTTATAACACTTTCTTTTTTGTTGCTTAAAGTTTAAATGGTTTACAGAACATCAATTCAAACAAATATTGAAAACTATTTGTGTCACCTTTACATCATTCATGTTTTCAAATATATAAACTTTTGTGCAAAATTACTGCCGATTTTCATGATATCCTCCAACGATTTTCGAGCTTCAGTCACTTTTGCATTTTGCGTTTCTACACGCTGTCACATATTATCGAAAGATTTTGTGCATTAATCGAATTGTATAAGCGCAAAACTCTCATTTCATTTTTCAATAAACCGCCGGGATAACATGACGCAAATCCAACTTGCGTTTTCAATGTCCCTCTTTACAAAAGCGGCTTTCTGCAGGAATGACTTGACAAGTGATATAATCGTATTTTTGCATTATGATGATATAAACGGACAATAAAATATTCATCGTCATTTACAAAGTGATATATTGCGTTTATTATTGTCTTACAAGCTTTTAATATAAAAGCACTTCAGCTAAGTAAGCTACACAAAACTTTAAAAAATAAGATTTTAAAAGTGCTGAAAAAATATCTTGACAATTGCTGTCATCCTTTGGACCATACCAAGGTATAGCTGCTGAAATATAAAAATATTAATCACTGTTCGTAAGCTCTTTGGCGATTTTGCAAGGTAGTTCAGGGCAAAACAGGTCAGCGTGCTGTAAAACCGGTCAATTTCATGTTGATGAAGCATATTTTTAACTTTGGAGAAAATCAACTAAAAAAATGCTTTAGAGCACTTGAAGACTCAAATGTGATGCGACAGTAGCAAACACTGCAAAATTTTTGCTGGTTGTGTGGATCTACATTTTAAAAGTGTAAGTGAAAAAAAAAGTAGCCTACTTCATTCTTTTACCTTTTTGTAGTTAAGACCAAACTGAGCCGCTACAGTATGAAACACTTTAACTAAACCCCTTACATTTCAAACGATACTGCAGTACAATTACCACAAATCGAAATCAACAAATACTGCTCAGTTCAATCGTTTGAAATAAAAAATTTAAAAAGAGCAACGTTGCGAATCATTTTTTCGGCGTTATAAAACTCTTAAGCTATATCTTCTGGAAGTTTTTTTTTTTCCATAAAAAGAAACTTATATACAAATGCTGCTCAAATTCTTTTTAAAAAAATATGATTATTAGGCTATTATAAGAACATTTTTAACGTTTCGAGACTAAGTCTTCGCGATTAGCAGAGAAATTTAATTCAATAAATGATACTTTGTATTACCACTGCAACATAAGGTTTCAGTGGGCCTATAATACTGCAATAAGACGTAAAGAATCGTTTCAAGATAATGCAGTTTTAACACGGTGACTACTATACCGACTGTACTGTAGTCAAACTTTAAAAAACTTCTTATTGAAAAAATCAGTCTTAGACTATATAAGCAACCAACTTTTTTCCAAGTGAAAAATATATATAAGCTAAGCCAGAGGTTCTCAACCTTTTGAGACTCAAGGACCACTTAAAAAAATTGTGTCTCAGTCACGGACCACTACTCCCCTTCCTCCTCTCCTTGTAACGAACAAATGTCACTTATTGCTTGCTAAGTCATAAACAGTAGTTAGTATTAGAAAGAATTCTACATTTAGTGAGAGTCTTTAGCTTCCACATTTGAGCATAGCATATCCAAACGAGGTGTAATACTGGAAAGACTCAATCGGAGTTCATCTTCGACTTCAAGTCAAGAACAATACTTTGTTTTTATTGTAACCAGTGCAGAAAATCCACATTCACAAAGATAAGATGTCGCAAAAAGTAAAATTATTTTCAAAGCTTTCTGAGACAGTTGTGAATACTCGTGTGAAGCTTGTATCTAAAATTGTATCAAGCTCACTTTCAGATGGATGCAACATATTCAAAGTAGTGTCACTGGTCAGTTTACGGATTAGAAACCCATGAAAAACTCTGAACGTTCAAATCACCAAAATGAAAGTTAAATTAATCCTGCAGTGACTTAGCATGGTCACAAATAAATTCATCAACAGTTGTTTATTGATTTCAGCATTTTCTGGTTTCTTAGTGAATTCGTACAATTGATCAAACATGTCAAAGTTGTTCTGCAATAATCTTGTCTTCCAAAGATAAAGTTTTATTGTAAAATCAGACACTTTATCACTGAGGGTAATTAAACTTGTCTGCTTTGCTTGCAGCGATCAATTAAGTTTATTCAGTTGTTCAAAAATGTCAGCCAAATAAGCCAGAACAACAACCCAAAAGCTATCGTTGAAATGAACAACAAGTTTGGATTTTTTATCCAAGAAACTCTCTCACAGCATCACATAACTCAAACAGTCGGTTAAACACTTTTCCCCTTGATAACCAGCGAACTTGAGTATGCATGAGTAGTTCATGATCAAGATCCTTATTTGAGCATAATGAAGCAAAGAGACGACAATGTAGTGGATGAGCCTTGATAAACTTAACAACTTTTATGCAAACGGTTAAAAAACAACGATTTCAGACTTTGTTCGAGGACAACCAGGCAAATGCCCGCGGACCACAGGTTAAGAACCGCTGCTTTAGCGTACAAATTTAACACATTCCAAAAATTTGATGAACAACTTTCATGGCCTAATCAAAAATGATACGAAATCTTTTTACGTATAATGATATCAATGTATTTCAAATATGATAATAATGACAACATAATAATAATTATGTTTGATCGCTTTACATATTTTGTCAATGTCCGCTTTTGACGGAAAAGTTGACAAGACATATTTTCGACATTCTGATGTAATACTTTTATAAACAGCTTCACAATAACTACTTGATAATAAGCTTTGGAAAAGGTCCGCCCTGATAGCTCAATTGGTTAGCGCGTCACTTCTGGAACGAAGAAGCTTCAAGATTAAGCGGCGCTGGTTCGACTCTCGGAGTATGCGCTTGAGCAACGCACGTTAAAGTGCCTCTGACAGGTAAATAAATTCGGTAAATTTACCTAAGATACCAAAAAGATGACACTAACAAACTTCCCTGACCAGCAAATCGTAAAAAATATCAACAGGCTACTAAGTTACACGCTTGCAAACTTTCGTTGACATCGGCGAATCTGGCACTCATTCAATTGCGAAAATAAAAACGGCAACACCGCTGTCACGTCACCGTAAGCGGGAAGGATACATTCTTTCTCTGTGGTGACTTGGTAAAGTATAGTACGGCTACTGCAAAACGTGAATGTGTGGGGCTCTGTTGGTCTAACGCATGTGCAAATTAAGAATTACCGAAATGAAAAAGTGAACTTATTATTACTATCAGGTTTCGATCAAATAGGTTGAGTTTATTTTTATCAAACAGCATCTCAATTCAATTGAAATTGCAGTTTCATAGGGCTACAATTTTGATACTTTTTTATTTGTTCTAATCTGGCTATAGCCATTTGCAGTGTAACAATAGTATCTCACAAACAGTAGCCTTAATTTATGGTTGAGGCAATGCCTACAAATTGCTGTTTATGTGTCAGTGACAAAGACCGTGTGCTTTCTTTTCACGCTTTCCCACAAAACAAGGTGCTGAGAAGAAAATGGTCAAAGTTTTCTTCAAGTGTTCGAAAGTGGGATGGGCCATACAAAACTAGTCGTATTATGTTCTCTTCACTTCACTGAAGATGATTTTGTTAATACCACTTAAGTAAAAATGGGCTTGAAGCCTTGAGCGAACTTTACATTATGAAAAACTCTGCCATACCATCTATAAAAGTAAAGATGCAACCAGTTGCTGATGATGATTCCAGCACTTCTAAACAACAACGTTTAGAAAAACGTACCCTTGCATAGGTAAAGTAGGCTTTTGCATGTGTAGACTCTGCTATGTAAGCTACGTAACTGTATAACTAAGATTTTGTTAACACTGGCACTGACAACTTGCATTGCGCAAAGCTCACTGCTTGCAGTTTGATGCTCTCGGAAGCAACAATCGGATTGTGCTGCCGTCATGCATTGTTTGGTGAATCCGAAACAATTTTCTAGATCCAGATGGCCGTTACACCAGATTTCAATGGCCAACTGAAGGCACATTATGAGAGAGAACTTTTATTTATTTTTGAATAGTGATGATGAATTAAATATGAATGATGATTCGTAAATGTCTTCATTTTTCACTTCAAGTATATTTTAAGTTTTGTAGGAACGTATCCAGTACAGTTTTATTAAACTGCAAAAAGCAATAAATCTTTGAAAAAGCAACCGCTTGTACCAACTCCGACCAAACTGTGATCCACCAATTACATTTAGGAAGCGTTTGTTTCATCTGTCGTTAACGACGCCCACTTAGAATGACGTAATATCACCAAAGTCGTCCCAGAGCAGTGAAATATGGAGTTTCGCCTGTGGTGGCGCTGCGGAACAGTCGTTTGATATAAATTACGCCCTAACCAGTTGAGCTACGAGGTTAAGATTAAAAAGTTCGCTAAGTATAATTTTGCGCTAGGAAATGCTTTAAAAAGTTACTATACTTGGATCCAACCTGTCAGGGGCACTTTAAGGACTGCTCTCCATTTAGCGGCATCTAATGGATGGAATAGTTCCCTGGCAACAAGACTTCAACAATCGGAAACTTCACTCTGACAATCTCGGTGAACGGGCCTGCGTCAGTGATTCAAAGCCTCTACAAGTATGCAAAACTGCCAGGATTAAGCTCTGCAAGAAGCTTTCCCAGTCCGAGGATAAAAATTCAATCAATCAATTCTTGCGTGATTTTCTCAATTTTTGATGTTACTTTCAACACACACAGCTTCTGTAAAATGTGAAGTGAAGAAAGTATTTCTATGATAAGATGTTTAAGTTTAGCGTTTTCTTGTAATTTTCTTCCTTTAAATGAAAAACAAAAATGGATTTTTCTTATCAAACAAGTTGAATATACCAATAAACGTTGTAAGTCCACTTAGGAATGTTAACCATGTTAACCAAGGAATGTTAACCTCTGACAAATCGTTGAGACAATTTTTCAACTCAATTTTTATTGAATTTTCAAACCTTTTAGTTGGATATGTTGGATATTGCTGGAAATTTATTCTTTGTCTAACTGCACTCACATGAAGCGTAACTTTGGCTGGAATTAAAAATCATGTTCGGTGAACCATTTGATTCTTTTCAGTAGGCTATTTTGATAAAATGGTCAAACTAGCTTACAAAAATCTTGATAGAGTTGCAGTTTTTGCATCACTCGCTGATGAATTTTGATTTGTCTGAGCCAACTTTCCTTTACTCGTGTAGTCAGTTCGAGCTGTATCAATTTTAGTACAATGATGGTATTTCTAACTAGACACCAACAAAACCGTTTATTGCGAGTTGTCATGTCGAAGTATAGGCTCGTCAATTCAACAACAGTGGGTGGTAACACAGAGTCAAAATATCAATAAGTAAGCTCGGTTAAAAACAAAAACATTTTGGCAAATAGAAAGAAGCAGACGCTTTTTTATTGTAGGACTAGTTTTTTTCTTTTAAATCTTAGAGAATGTCTAAGAAAAATAGTACGTTAAGTCTTAAACCATGGCTTGGATTGACCAACGCTACAAGGAAAGGATTGATAAAGGTTGCACTTTACTTGCACCTGCATCTGTACTATATAATAGAAAGTGAAAGAAAACACATTAGCAACTATTCAAGACATGTTGCTTTATACCAAACGTAAATATTTATGGACTACATCATGCATTTCAATAATGAAATTTGTAGCCTACAATACATGGGCTACTGGAGTATTAGCCACCCGTTTGAGTGATTTATATATCTCAGTCAGAGCGTTTTCCAAGTTCAGAAGTTCACGTTTGATTTGAAACCAGCTTATATATTACCTTCGTATGGAGCTGTATGTTTTGAGGAAGTTGTTGACATTTTTCCCTTTTTTTCTTGATCTAAAAAATCTCGTTATTAAATTTAATTATTAATCTTACAGTATGAACGTGACTTATTAGTGGCCAATAATTTACACACGATTCTACTCAATTTTGGAAAGACCGAAACTTTTTTATGCTAAAGTTCCTTGTTTAGCAGGCACAAACAAAAACGAACAAAATTAGCATCAAAAAGCAATAAAAGACCCCTAATAATTGATCTGTTAATTTGAATATTCCCAAATCGTAACGTGATTCAGATTTATTTACAATCTGATGGTGATTTCATGGAATAACATGAGAGAATTTTTTATTTGGCACACTTTCCTTATTTCCTACGCCTGATGCAATACCCTCAGTCATGTCCAAAAAATGTAATAGATATTAAAAGAACATAAAGACGGCACTTCAAATACGTTCGTCAAGTTCCTTCTTAGGTTTTCTGGATCGATATATATACAGTTTCAAGAAGAGAATTCCTTACTTGTTTGAATTTCAGTTGAGACAATAAGTGACAACTCTTCTTCATCATGGGAGTATCAAAGCTCTTCCTTGTTGCGTTGGTTCTTGCTTGCTGTGTTGCATTGGGAGAAATGAGCAGAAGAAGCTACGGAAGTCATTATCCAAGAGGACATTTCCCAAGTGGATATCGAAGTGAGATTGCATACATATGTTAGAAATGAATGCATCTGAGATAGTTTTAATCTTTAGCAGTGGCGTAGCTAGGGAAGCGGGGGAGCGGACCGCCCCGGGCGGCACGTCTGGGGGCGGCACTTTCAGACTACGATTTTTGATTTTGATTGTAATCTGATAAAACTACGCATTTCATTTTCACATGCTTTTTCTTGCAGGGGCGGCAAAATCTGAATCTGCCCCGGGCGGCACATTCCCTAGCTACGCCACTGATCTTTAGGCCTACTCTGTTTTACGAACTTAAAAAGCTGAACTTTTACGTTGGGGCTCGTGAAAAATATTTGGAATAGTTAACCTTATTTTTGTATAGAAAAAGCTGGCCTGCGTTGTCGAAATAACTTAATAAACACTTATAACCCGCAACTAAAGAAAGCCACTCAAAGTAGCAGGTTAAACATAGCATTGGTGTTTAAGATTAAAATTATTCGATGTAATTAGCTGATTTACAGGTGCTATTTAGTTGACAGTGGTACTGCTACTATGTCTTTAAAATTATCTATGGGTCTATATGACTCTTTCTTGATTATTTTCTGCATTTCTGGAATTACCCTCGCAAAAAACCGTTACCATCCAGCCAATGAATCTAAAACCATAAACAAAAACTTGTATAGTTTTAAACCGCAGCAATCAATGTATTGTTGTAAAAAACATTACGGTAATTTTTTTATTTATGAACTAATTACCTAAACGAGCATTTTTTCTTTCCTAAGGGTAGCAAACAATGAAAACGCTGCCACTGCCATTCTAGTCAGATGCATGATGGAGTGCTGAGACGGTCTTTTAAGCAAACCGGTTGAGTTTGGTGGCAAAAACATCATACAATACTTTAAATTTCAGGAACGTGCTATCCAAAGTGCGGCTATAATGCAGTGTGTCAGAGTTATGGATATTACAAATACAAGTGTGTCTGCAAAGCACCGTACTATTGGGTCTATCAGTACGGTAAAAAATACTGTAAACGAAGATGTAAGTATAATTATGTTATAACGTTTTCAGTATTGTTTTTTTAAAAGTGTAAGGTTTATAAACAAAATAAATTAGAAAAATAATACAAAAAAATTGAAAAGGCTAGAAAATTTGCAAACAAAACGTTTTCTCTTCTAAAACGAGGTTGAAATAAAGCCGCTTTATTTTCCTTGTGTGATAAAAAGTTTGATTTCGCAAACCAATGTTATGAAAATTCCATTTGGTCAGTTTGATAAACTAAAGCCAAAAAGCTTTATGCATTTTAGTAACTCTTTCATCACCAAAATTAACTGGTTTTTGTCTAATATATGACTGTGCATAGTGTGCAAGCTATATGAAAAGAAAAAATTTGTAGAAGAATGATCAAATTCCTCCGCTTTCACAACTGTGGCAAGTGATCCTGTTGATAGAAAATATGCCGTTAAATCAAGGCACTGTAAAGAGGTCAACATCATTATTGAAACAACAATCCAAGGTTTTTTAACATGTGTACAACTTTTACGATTTTGAAATAACAATGCATGGACAAAACTTAATTAAGTTGCAATTTTTTGTAAGAATATCTTGGCAGAAAAAACTCACGGTTGGGCCATTTACTTACTGTAAACGAAAACAATCCCAATGTTTTTCTATTCCAGACAATTATCCAACGTACCGGCAGCCCCACTACAACCCACGGCCATATCAGTACGGCCACCACAATAATTACAGAAGACGCAACCCTGTTGCAAAGGTTGTGAAATTCCTTGCTCTGAAAAGGCTTCTGAACTACAAGGGATAAGGACGATGATGTTGTTGAATGGATTTGAACCAGAATATTGTTTGTTTGCCCAAAAAAAAATCACTTGTTTATCGAAACACTTTTTTCATCCTGATGCTTTGCATAACTTGCAAAATATCAAGCTGAAAAAGTGTTCAAAGATTTTATTTTTTATCATTCTCATATCATCCAAATGGCGTGACTACAGTGATATAACAGCCACGCTGACATTAATCCAGAATAATTTAGAAGTTTTGTTTGCGTTATGAAACTGACGTTTTACAACAGATACGATTCATGTAGCATCTGCACTTTGCTGTTTTTATGAGAATTTAACATTTAAAATCTGATTTTTGTGTTTAAGACAATAAATTTGCAAGCGATAATAAAACTTTTCATCATATTTACAATAAATCAAAAACAGTTATGAAGACATTGATCTGCAGTGTCGTGGTTTCTCAAGTTGTGTGATTTCATTCTTTATCGAACAATAAAATTCATTGTCATTCATGAACTGGTGTTGTTCTTCAAACCATAGATTATGTTGAAATGTTTTATTAAAGCTGCCATCTAATGTTGTAATGTCACGCATAAAAAAATCCGAAACTGGAGTTGTAGGCGAGTACGAGCAAGTGTCGTATAACTCTAAGGCGATAACTTGACAAAGCGTAATTTGATTCTGGACGATGTTGGTCATCTATAATAACAGAGGTGTCTAAATTAGCTAAATTTTTAGCCACTTACCACATTTCACGAGTCTTGGGGGCAGCAATACTCTTTTCAATCGTTTTTTCCTTGAAATTCGGCCTAAGCTTTAAGATTGTGCAGTATCTTCTAGAGCCCAGACAGAGTCCACAGATAGTATAGTCTATTCCTGCGGACCCCACTTTGGACACCTCTGATCTATAGTTTTGGACATTTTTAAAAAGATAGCAATATCATAGATTTCATAGCTCAACCACACTCCACAAATTTCAGCTTTTTTGATTTAAAACACTCTCCTTAACATTTGTTGTATAAATTGGCCTACCTAATCTTCAAATTTGATTAAAAAGCGTTGTAAGTCCAATGAAGCAGATAAACAAAACTTTCACGGTCATTAGTATTTTTTGCAATAGATGAAAAATGGCAATTCGATCACTTGTCAAACATCACAAAAATAAAAACACAGTATAACAAAATTTTAGTAAATATCCATGAGCTGTATAAGGATTCTTGATGTAGATTTTGTCGATCTCCGCGATACGCTAAGGTATTGACTACGGCCGTAACATGACAAACTTTAGTAACAGTTCAGGTCAACAATCACAGAATAGTCAAAGCCGTTTTTTTGTTAAATCACTTTTGTCGTTGAATAGAAGATACATTCACGTCAAAAAAGATTTTAAAATCAATTTCATTTTGACATTTTCAAAGTCCAAAATTTTTTTTTGACATATAAGGAATATTAATTGCTGTTTTGCAAAGTTACACGAATATTTGGCTTGAATATTGAGGTTATTTGAGTCGTCATGCTTTAGTAAAAGTGCTTATGTCAGTGCTATCAATTTGCAAATATGATTTGAATATTTTTGTGATTAATTAAACACTTATTATCTATTGCTTCAAATACTTGTAACTATCTAGATACAAACTACAGCAAATTGGTCACTTTTTGTAGATTTTGTGATGTGTTGCTATCTACCTGACAAAACAAAAAAACGTATTTTCTTTGCCTTTATTGCCTCTTCCAAGTGACTCAACGTGATTTAGTGTCATCAGGGATAGAATAGAGGGATAAGAGAATTGTGATTTTTAGACAAACCAGTCTTTTTGGTTCAACTGTTTAGTCTAACGAACAGTCTGATCGGAGTTTTAACAAGCAGGCTATACTGTATTTTTGTACTTCATTGTCTCTACAGCGTTTTATCGCGCAGTTAAAGATGAGAAAATGTTGTGTTTTTTTTTTTAATTTCAGTCAGACAGTTGACAAATTTCAATCTGTAAAATACGGAAAGGTATAAAACATGTGATAAAAAAGCTGCATCTCTAGGCAGCCATGCTAAATTATTTGAAAATGCAACCGTTCAAAATAGTTTCCGAGCTATTCAAACTAGGAATTCGAGAATTTTCTGCATTTGCCTTGAATAAGACTAAAATATTTTAACACACTGGCATACATTTTGTAAAAAACTACTGAAATTATTTAGTTTTTTTACCAAACGAATAAAATGCCATGCAATTTCAATATGAAACATACAAGATTAAGACAGTTTAATGATAAGGGCATTAGCATGTCTCTCATCTGTAGATTGTTTTTTAATGTAGGCTATCTGCCCAATAAATAAATAAAATTTAAAAAAATTCGGTTATGTGGTTCGAAAACTTGAAACTAAATAGCACCAAGAAATGGTAATTTTTAAATTGAAATGAACTCTATGGCAAAAAATAGTACGCTACGAAACTCTTTGTTTTTGAAACCGGAGAAAACGTTCCTATGAGGTCGTTTTTAGAATAGTTGATTGTTAACTTTTCAGTTTCACCTGTATTGCAAATAACCGCTAAATACTATTTATTACATCACGTAAATGCTTCATGACGCACATGATTGTGATGCGCAGTTTGAAAATCATGAATATTGTGTGGTCTAGCAGAAAATCTCATTCAGTGTTGATTAGTTTCAATGTCTTGATTATTGATTCAAACAATGTTTACTCGGGTTTGGATTCAGGAACCGCCAATAGAAGCAAAACTCTGCAGTTTTAGTGCGTCTTTGCAAACATGATTTCATCTTTTTCAGGTATTCAAAAATGTTTTCCGGGACGGGAGCCTGTGCTAACACACAGCATTACTTACTTCAGAAGTAAGATGCAACAGTTGGAAACAGAAGTACTCAATGCAGCAAACAGAATCTAACAATATTAACAAATAAGGCAGTAGTTATTATTATTCCTAAGCGTGCGATTGAATTTAAACACAATAAATGAAATGCGAGTTTTCTAATCGTGTTCTATTTATGCTAAAAGGGTTACTGGTTTAATAAAGTTTGAAGTGTTTTGCTATGGAGAACCCTTGTTCTGATGACAAATTAATTGTAAATAGTGACATGGCAATTTAAGTTGTGTGCCAATATCATGTAGAATGGAGATAAAGATGATTAATGAGAATTTCAAATTATTGTTATTGTAGAAGGAACTGAATGGTCACGTACGCTGTAGCCCAGCGAAAAAAGTTTTCGCCTGATGTGAACCGTGATTACACTACTAACTTCTCTTGCACGAAAGGTGATAGTTCTATTGCTTTGAAACACATAGCCCACCTGCCTGGAAATTTTATTCCATAAAAACTTTGTTTATCGCAAAGGGCTTGTATTTATGAATAGCTTCACTATCGAATTGCACAAAGTAACTTACCGTTTTTAAATCATGTGGGCTATTTTGTAGATATTTTACCAAAGAAGTATTTCACGTCTCATAGTTTTACTGTACCACAGATATACAAAACAAAGTAACTTCAATGGGTTTACATTTTATATTACATAAAGAAATACAACATAATTAAAATAAACAAATTGAGCTTGTGCTGTTCAAACCGGAGTGTCGTTACAGTTATAGTGCATAGTCAGATTAATCTTATAATTTTCACTTTATGCGTATTGCAGATTTAAAGTAATTCCTGACGAGACACTAGTACGTGTCGAAAACGTTGAGTTTCTTAATGATGTTATATTTCTTTGTATAATAAAAAATGTTAAACCCGTAGAAGTTAGCCTACTTAGTTTTGTATGTCTGTAGTACAACAAACGAACTCTCTTCCAAAGCTTTATTTTACTGTACTGTAGCCTACCTCACTGAAGATATACAGTATAAATAGGACATGAATATTTGATGAGAATAATTCTTGTTTCAGAAACGCTGTGTTTTGTTTGTTGTTTTAGTGTCTAATCCAGTGAATGCAATTCGAGAGTGACTGGATTTCCAAAGAGAATGAAGTGGTGCAAAGATAGCACTTCCACACCACCTAACGGAAGCTAAATCACTGTCACCGTAAATACCAACAAAGCCGAGAAAGCACTGTGACTTTACTTTTTGAGTTGTGAAGGCTTTTGCTACTACCAAGAAGGCTTTATCAAAAACTATTTTCATCAGAAAACCGAGTTACCAAAATTGATATTAGAAAACACCTTTATCAACCTTATTAGCCTACTCGAAAACACAATTTTATTCGTACGAGAGAATTAAACAAAAACATTGATATGCATGTTTGCATGATGGAATGGATTGCAGTGAAGATAAATGTATAATACTTGTTAACACATCACTCTAACTCTTTTTGGTTAAAATGCATGAAATAAGAGACAGGATGTTAATTAAAATGCCCTGCTTTATTTATTTTATTTAGCTCAGTAATGTTACACTTTTGAAATAAGAAAAAATGATTCAACTTTGTTCACGACTCTTTTTTGTAAGTTCTAAAAATACGTTTGCTTTCTTGGACCAAAATTTAGATGTTTGAAAAGTTTAGAATGGCGCTGCTAAAAAAATTGAACTCTGAAGCCGACTTTGGACTTGTAAAGCGGTTTATTGCAGCAAATCAACCAGATCCATAATTGTGGTCTGAGTATAAACAAATATAATAAATGTGAAAACACATGCTGCTTTTTTTCTGTATAACTTTTGTATTTTTGTTTGAAGCGGTTTATCTGACCGTAGACCTCTGAATTTTTTTGCGTTTTTGATGGCAGACAACAGTATCACGGTTGCCAGATGGGTAAATAGTGCAACAAACATTTATATAGGCTAATTCAATGAAAGTTGAAACTGCTTAGTAACACGAATAATAAGCTTCCCATATCAATCAAAAAACATTTGGTGAAAAATGATGCAGCTCAAAGGTTTTTTTTTTAATAAAAAGCGTAAAACTACTTGTAAACGGTCATAGATCTTACGGGTCCGCTCTTGACTGAAACTTCAGTCTTTATCTTTCAAAGATTCCTCTATGACAAAACTAACACCAACATAGGCTACACCTAATACACAAAGCAAACAACAGAGAATTTGGAAACTTTTCATGCAAGAGGCGGTCAATGCTTGGAATCAAGTGCGACAATAAAAGAAGAAGATGACATTAATTATCTTATTATCCTCGTGTGGCAGCCACGCGCGTTGCGATATGAATGTATTATAGTTGTGTACCGAGTTTGGAGGCAAGTGGGATGGAATGTCAGGGCTGCCACACATAGCAAAATATCGACCGTTGAAAGCTTTTTCATCTTGGGAATAAATAGTAATTTGTGGGAGCCAAATCAGGTTGATAGGGAAGATGTTTAACCAGTCACAACGGATTTGTGTGCGGGAGGATATTCCATAAAATTAATATGCTTTTCAAATTGCAAAAATATAGATCTACAGTTTGGAATGACCTATACAAATAAGCTACAGAATTAGAGAAAACATCAATATCTAGCGTCTATAAAATAAATAGTTCTTGTACAATTTAGTTTCTTTTATCAAGATTTGAAATCTTTTTAATGTGTTTTTGTTATTGTGGGTAGCCTATGCATCGTGACCATGATTCACAGTAGCTAACAATCCAATACGATTTTAACTCATTAACCGAAACTTGTTCACTCAAAAATGCTTTTTTTTCACATGACACTTAAAGGCATTCCTGAAGGTGGAGAGGAAGTTTTGCTTCCTTGCCTTCCCATTCACAAGCCTAAGCCTGGATAAGACAAAAAAGTCAAATAAAGCTTTGCAAACAATTTTTTTAATCTGAAGGTAATTACTATGTAAGGTGCCGTAAAAATAAAGTTTGCAAGAGATCTGGATACAGATACAAGTGTGTCTGCAAAAACTCCTACTACGCGTCGTACAGACGCGGCCGGCAACACTGCAGACGTAGAAGTAAGTTGTGCATATGACAGATTGACAGCACTGATGACTACAGTTACAAGAAAAGTAAAATACACACAAAATTTCTTAGTAGAACAGTAGTCAACGGTTCACGTATTGAAGTTTGTGTAACAAAGGATAATGAAGTTTATTCAAACATATATAAACTGCCCTGCCCCGACGGGACAGCGTTTTTGCATGCATGACAAAAAGCAAGATAGTTTTAATTTGTGTCCTAATGTGTTACATTCAGATTAGTAAAAGTTTGAGATAGTTTTTCACCCAAAATTTATTATTAGATTTCAATATCTGTGGTTTGAGCCGTGTTTGTTTTTTACCTCCATGCTTGATATGAGTCTTTTTTTTTATACATAACCAGTTAACAACACATCAGTCGATTATGAGAAATGCGGATTTCAGATGTGCTTTGAAGTTTAACTATTGCAACTTTGCATTTTTTGTCAGAAAATATAGCATCGTATTGAAATGGAATTGCCATTATAAACTAATTCAACTAATTTCTGTCTTGGCAACAATAGCGAAATTAGCGTAAAAAGTGGTGATATTGTTTGGCTATTTCAGGCTCCTATCCTACATACAGACGCCCTATAACAACCCATCCCCATACGGCCATCATAGAAGGCAAAATGTTGCGCTAAAAGTTGTAAAGGCTCTGGCAATTAAGAGGCTTTTAGAGAGAAGACAATAACAAGGATAATGGCTACAACATTATTGGATGAGGTTGAAACCAATTGTTGGTTACGAAAAAATCACTCATCTGTGTTTTATAACACTTTCTGTTTTGTTGCTTTACATGGTTTACAGAATCATTTTACACATCAATTCAAACAAATATTGAAAACTGTATTTGTGTCACCTTTACATCATTCATGTTTTCAAATATATAAACTTTTGTGCAAAATTACTGACGATTTTTATGATATCCTCCAACGATTTCGAGCTTCAATCACTTTTGCATTTTGCGTTTCTACAAGCTGTCACAAACTATCTTATCGAATTTCATGAGTGCAAAACTCTCATTTCATCTTTCAATAAACCGCAGGGAAAACATGATGCAAATCCAACTTGCGTTTGCAATGTAACTCTTTACAAAAGCGGCTTTCTGCATCCAGAAATGACTTGACAAGTGATGTAATCAGGGCCGGATTTAGCTGATGGGGGGCCCGGGGCACTTTTAGATCGGGGGCTCCCCTGCAAAAAAACACCTCTGCGTCTACAGTAGCATCCAGCACTGCACAGCATTTTGCAGAAACTTCAAAGGCTGAAAGGAAGAAAAAATAACACAAAATCACATTTTTTCCACGTAGGGGGCCCTTCAAAAGTCGAGGGGCCCAGGGCACCTGCCCTTTATACCCCCCTCTAAATCCGGGCCTGGATGTAATCGTGTTTTTGCATTGTGATGATATAAACGGACAATAAAATATTCATCGTCATTTTCGAAGTGATATATTGTATTTATTATTGTCTTACAAGCTTCTAAATAAAAGCACTGCAGCCAAGTAAGCTAGAGTGAAAATACACAAAACTTTAAAAAATAAAATAAAATTTTAAAAGTGCTGAAAAAATATCTTGACATTTGCTGTCATCCTGTGAATGTGAACCATACCAAAGTATAGCTGCTTAAATATAAAGATACTAATCACTGCTCGTAGCTTTTTGGCGAATTTGTTGGGTAGTTCAAGGGTGAAACAGGTCAGCGTGCTGTAAAACCTGTCAATTTCACGTTGACAGGCCCGGATTTAGGGGGGGCATAGAGGGCAGGTGCCCTGGGCCCCTCGACTTTTGAAGGGCCCCCCTACGTGGAAAAAATGTGATTTTGTGTTATTTTTTCTTCCTTTCAGCCTTTGAAGTTTCTGCAAAATGCTGTGCAGTGCTGGATGCTACTGTAGACGCAGAGGTGTTTTTTTTGCAGGGGAGCCCCCAGTGCCGGATTAAGGGGGGGGCGGACTGGGCTGAAGCCCAGGGCCCCCACTTTTGGGGGCCTCCACCTCAAAGAAAAAAATCTACTAATTTTTTAGTTGGACAGCTGGAAATTACTGCTTTAATTCGTATCTCAAACAAGCAAGAGCGGCTCACCCATATGTGCTGCGGTGCTGCAGCACCCCTGCCCAGCCCCAGTTATTCAATTTTTCTTCGTTTTTTTTTTAACAAAAAACATATTTATTTGATACGGTACTTTCATATCCGAAAATGGTACGGATTACGGGTCAAAGTTATGATAATGCTGCCAATATGAGTGGCAAGTATAACGGTCTTCAAGCTCTTCTGCGCGAGAAATGTAGTGTAGCTCATTATGTTCCTTGCACAGCACATTCACTTAATTTAATCGGTAGCCTAAATGTCCTGTAGAAACATGCCGTTCTGCCGCTGAGTTTTTTGAATTGTTGCAAAGCCTTTATTCATGGCTCGTCTACTCATCGTTGGAAAGTCCAACGAAAATTCCTAGATGGTTTGCCTGTTTTGAAGACATTATCTGGTACAAGATGGTCAGTTAGATATGATGCAGTTCTTCTTCTATCGAGTCTTCTAAAGTTCGTTGATACACCACAGATTGACACATTCTTCCGCAACGGAGTTATACACTGACAGGTCTCACCTACTGCGCCGGGTGGCAAGCCAAGGGCAAACAAGAAGGTGATCCGCTGCATAGGCGTAGCCAGGGGGGGCGAAAGGGGCCATGCCCCCCAAATTTTCCAAGTTTGGATTCCGAAGTTGATCCCTTTGTTGAAAATATAATAAAGTTTGTAGAAATTTATATCGTTTTCCAAAACTTCTGGCTATTAACCCTTTGAAGGTTGGGGGGGGGGCTGTCAATTCAACTTTTTTGTATCAACAGTTGTATATCTAAAACCACTGAGGGTGCGACTACGAGATTTCTTGACTTTTCCTAACTTTTATTCACCTCTATTGAGCTGAAATTTTGAGCGAATAAAGGTTATAAATTGAGAGATATAAGGCATTTATCAGCACATCCTCTGAAATATTTCATATTCTATTGTTCAAAATTTTTCCACCAGCTGGATGAAAGCAATTAATTTGGCCCATGTCTCGTTAATCAAGTGATTTAAATTGAGATTATGTAAAAAAAATTTAATCACAACATTGCAATGCATGTTTTTCATTACTCTATCAAAAAATACCAAATATTTCAAACATCATAAGTCACATCAACATTTCAACGTAAGTTATATAAGCAGTTCTAAAATTTACATAGTTTTAATTTTCGGATATGCTCTGCGTGAATAATTTTACAAAGTGAATCCCAAATTTTGAAACCGTGCCTTAAAAAATAACAGAGATATCACTCTTAAAGCATAAGAAGAATCGACAGCCCCCCCCCCCCCCAAACTGAGCAAGACTCCAGGAGCCCAACCGCCTAAGGCAGTGGTTCCCAACCTTTTTTATCCGATGGACCCTTTTTGTCGACATTCAGATTTAAATTCCCCCCCTATAAGTTTAGTTTGTTAAAAACTCATTTACATTAATATTGTAATCTAAGTGTATATTGTAAGAATATATTGCAATCTAAGTCTTGGAAGATAAACTAAACTTTCACTAGTAATAAGCTTTTTAGCCTGTAATATTCCTTTTCATACTAAAATAATTTAATTAATAAAGAACGTTGCTGAAAAGTATTTTATTCAAAGAATACATTCAAAATTTAAAAGTGATTGCATGTAACAGTCTGTGTGAAGATTGAGATTTTTTGTTTCGACAACTCATGAATGCTTGAAGAGTATTGGAAAGAGCACAACGAATATCATTCTCCACGTCTAATCTGTGTCTCTGTTTTGTTTTCATTTGCAAGAGTTGAAAAACCTGATTCGAAGTGGAAGCAAATGGAAGGATACTTCTCTGCTACTTTGGAATAGGAATTACACATTAATGGCTAAAATCCAGTGATTGATTTTTCTCTGAATAATGCTTACGCAGACGATCTGGCACTCCTGCACTCAGCAGGAAACTGGCAGTCACTGGAGAGGAACCTCAGCCAAGACATGCAAACACTATCAGCATACCTCCAGAAATGGAAGCTACAGCTCAGCAAGTCAAAGACAGTGTCAGCGGCCTTCCATCTTAACAACCGGGAGGCACAGCGTGAGATAAACATTAACATTGATGGGAAACGCCTGCCCTACTGTGCCGAACCTAGCCTACATACCTCGCCATAACCCTAGACAGTATAGGGTGGCTCGTTTTTGAACTTTTTTTTTAAATTCTCTCGGAGTAGTGGGGAAATGGTGGCAATGAGTGAGAAAACAATCATGACAAAATTTGAGATTCGTAACAAATTGTCTTCAGCCTCCTCATGGGGCCCAAAAATTGAAAAATGGGGTCAAAAACGCAATTTTTTTCAAAAATATTTTTAGTTTGGGTAGATACAATATTGTTTAGATATATCTAAATAACCTAAAAAAAAAAATTGAAGTCATTTGAACTATTCCTTCAGCTTGCTCACAGCTTCTGAAAATTTTCATTTTGCTGAAAATTTCGCATTTTTGTTTGTGGTTACATAACTACAAACTTCGTCAGTGACGTAAATTCAATTAAAGGACGTCACTTTTTCCTACCAAATTAACCCAATTTCATTAAAAAATGACGCAACAGCTCAGAGCAGGTCTATAAAGAGAAATACAATGACGTTTATAGCTGGCAAAATGTCTAACGCAATTATGTATCATGTAACCACCCACAAAAATGCGAAATTTTCAGCAAAATAGAAATTTTCAGAAGCCGTGAGGAAGCTGAAGGAATAGTTCAAATTACTCCAATTTTTTTCTGGACATGCACAAGTGTTTTCTTTAGACTGGACATGCAATAGGAATAGTTCAAATGACTCCAATTTTTTTTCGGACATGCACAAGTGGGGCCTGGCTCCTTCATCAGAATGCGAGTGTGGTGCCACGGAACAGACCGCAGACCATGTCATCCATCATTGCCTAACCCACCGGTCTCCACAAGGTGCGCATAGTCTGAGGGTCCTGGACGACGAGACTGCTGAGTGGCTGATGATTTCCTACCCTCCAATTTAGCCTGAAAAGATCGCTCATACGCCGTCATCAACAACCAGCACCGATGATATTTCTTTAAACATAGTAACATGTTCAATTGTTCGTTCTAACTTTTCTCTTTCAATTATCAAGCTTGCTAGTGAAAGCTTCCAAAGCATCTTTAAATAATCCTGAGCGATACTGACATCTGCTCTTGGAAGGGCCACTCAAGCTAGGATAGTCGAAAAGTAGAGGCCAGACAAACCGTAGTCCCCCCGCGGCCAGGACAGCAGAGCCTTCTAGTACCTTAAGACAATCTCCTAATGACAGTGACAGAAATCAATTAGCCTACTCTCTCCCAATCTGCCTTGAGCCAGAAGGAAGCAGTTGTTCCAGCCAATTGTTCACCAAATCAAACGTCATATAAAAACCGTTATGGTCTACTTAACCTAGCTGGCATCTTACGTCATGGAAATTGCTAGAAAATGTCCAAATATTGCACCATCGTTCGTAAGGCCTGATGAAATATTGCATCATTGCCTTTCAACACCGGTTTGAATTGCGTGACAATGTCTTTCACTATTGCGTCACAGTACTGTGTACATGCATTTGAGATATTGCTATCTATTCTGGTCATTCGTGAAATGGTTGCTTGAGAGTTAGTCGCACATTTAACTGTTGGCTTAGTGCTTGCTAGCTGGACAAAAATTCCGTCTTTTATCCAAGTAATCTGTTCTGTAGTGACAAGTTTTAGTGGTGTACGGCGTTGCATCCCACTTTCGACAGCCAGGTGGCTAATTTTACAGGAATACACTTTTGAATAGACGTTTCAAAAGAGTGTTTATTTTTCGGTCATTACATGCAGACGAACGGATTTGGGAATCTTATGTTACAATTTTCCCACGAAGAGATTATGGTTTACCGCTGTGACCATACAGAATAAAAGACGTTTTTGTTAGCTGGTAGGCCAAGAAGCATAAAGAATAAAAGACGTTGTTGTCAGTTGGAACTTAGAAGCACAAAGAAATAATAAAAGAAGATCTTGTTGGTTGGTAGTCTACAGAAGCAAAAGATTAAAGCCGTTTTCTTCTCAGTTGGTGCAGAAGAATTAACACTTTGCTCCTCAAAGGGAGGCCAGATTTGGCCCCCCCCTCATATTTCCTTGGATTATTTGAAGCACAGTAACGCCATGCACTTGGTTTTTCTTGACTTTTCCTAAAATTGCCAGGCGGATGTGATGATATTAAATTTGATGCTAAAAGTTGTGTAGTTTTCTTGTAAATTCAAGATTTTGGTGAATTTTTGCTATTTCTAGCTAACTTCCAGCAAAGCGTAGTAGTGTTATATGTAACTTTGCTTTATTATTGTGTTGCTTGTGGAGATTGTGTTGTTTGTGGAGATTGTGTTGTTTGTGGAGATTTTGTTGCTGGTAGCTAAATTGCATAGACAACGGCGTGACGTCACACCAACACGTAGAGCTGTCAAGGAAATAATTTATTCTTACATAACCTACACATTGCATATATCGCGCGGTGAGAAATGATGAGATCAATAATCCTTATAATTGATTTTGTACTGATATGGTGTGGTGAAAAATGAATCTTCCCTAGCAAAAAAACTTGGTTTTGAGCAGATTTTGAGAACTTACATAACCTTTATTGGATATTAAGTTGCGGGAAATGGTGATATTAATACTCCTTATATTTGATTTTGCACTGATATGGTGTGGTGAAAAATGAATCTTCCCTAGCAAAAAAACTTGATTTTGAGTAGATTTTGAGAACTTACATAACCTTTATTGGATATTAAGTTGCGGGAAATGGTGATATTAATAATCCTTATATTTGATTTTGCACTGATATGGTGTGGTGAAAAATGAATCTTCCCTAGCAAAAAAACTTGATTTTGAGTAGATTTTGAGAACTTACATAACCTTTATTGGATATTAAGTTGCGGGAAATGGTGATATTAATAATCCTTATATTTGTCAATATTCCTTAGAATTGATTTTTGTGCTTATATTGCTTGGTGGGAAGTGATTTTTTAAAAAAGTTTCATTATATATAATTTTATTAAAGAAGATATAAGATATTCAGCGGAAGCTTGGGTTCTATAAAAGAGTAGGTAGATTTCATACTGGATTAGTCGCTTTGAAAAGAAGTGAGGTTGCTTAGTTATGGAATCAAGCTCATTCAACAGGTGAGTGGTATTTTTAATTTTTCTTTATTCAAACTCAATGGGTTTCTGAAACATTCATTTCGTTAGATTTTTAGATGAATGCTCGCGAGATTACGAGTGTGGAAAATGTCATAAGACATTTAAAGAAGAAAGGTCTCTCCATTCTCATGTGAACTTAACGTGTCTTTTCTGTCAACTGTGTGGTGTTATGTTTGGAAGGTATTTTAATTTCCTTGTTTTTGTTAAGTTATTTGTTTGGGGTTTGTGTAATACTTATTTTTCCTTAAATTCTGATCTTTCCATGAAAAAAATTCCGGCTGGGTGATAGTCCTAATGGGGTTTTTTCTTTGTAGTGTTCAGAGTAAGGAGCGGCACAAGCACTCAAACGTTCAATGTCGATTCTGTCGCCGAGATTTCGATAAACACTGGAGAGTTAGACGACATGAAAAATATTGCGGCAGGTGTCGCAAATGTAATGTTTCGTTTCAAAGGTTAGTTGTATGCTCACACTAGGTGGTGTTTTTGTGATTAAGCTCATTGATAGTTTTTTTTTTAGTCGAGAAGATAAACTTTCACACCAACACAGATCGGTTAGACACCCATGTCCAACTTGCGTTTTTTTTTAGTCGAGAAGATAAACTCGCACACCAACACCGATCAGTTAGACACACATGTCCAACTTGCGGGCGAACATATAAAGAAAAATGGGGACTGAGCCACCACATTAAATCGAAGCACAACCCTCCCCAACCCAAGATGAAGGAGGCTATGCCAACAGAAAGTGGATCGGCAATTTGGTAGATATGATGTTAAAATAAATGGCCTAAGGTAAAGTTTATTAAAGTGTTTTATGAATTTTTAAATTTTCTTTTGTATTATAGGGGGAGTTTACCCGATGAGGCGTTTCTCGAGGTGGAAGAAGCAACCTCCCCACCCCTATGGTAAGCTTGTAAGGTATTCCTAATAGAGGATAATTAAATAAAAATAAAATTTGAAGTGGAAATGGATGTTAAAATAAATGGCCTAAGGTAAAGTTTATTAAAGTGTTTTATGAATTTTTAAATTTTCTTTTGTATTATAGGGGAAGTTTACCCGATGAGGCGTTTCTCGAGGTGGAAGAAGCAACCTCCCCACCCCTATGGTAAGCTTGTAAGGTATTCCTAATAGAGGATAATTAAATAAAAATAAAATTTGAAGTGGAAATGGATGTTAAAATAAATGGCCTAAGGTAAAGTTTATTAAAGTGTTTTATGAATTTTTAAATTTTCTTTTGTATTATAGGGGAAGTTTACCCGATGAGGCGTTTCTCGAGGTGGAAGAAGCAACCTCCCCACCCCCATGGTAAGCTTGTATGGTATTCCTAATAGAGGGTAATTAAATAAAAATTAAATCTAAAGTGGAATCGGGTGTTAAAACTATATTAGTTAAAGATGTGAGGTTATGTTTATAATATTTTATTTATTTAAACTCCTCTGGAGGGTGTTATGAAAAATGTTTTGTAGGGGGGATGTTTCTGATGGGGAGTTGTATGAGGCTGCGAATGAATTCTCTCAGAACAGGGAGCGGTGAGTTTGTTTGGACTTTTGTAAGGTTGTGTTTTTATATATTAAATATGCTTTTTTTTCTAAATAGTGAGCGGAGTGAGGACCCTCTCTCTGATCTCCAAATACTCGAAGAGAAGTGGTTAGAGGAGGAGTTGATGCCTTTCGACTCTCAGACCGAGGGACTCGTGGAAGACTGGAGGTGAACTTGTGTAAACACTATTTTAATCCTATGTTCAATGCATCTAGAAGGAAAAAAAATATATATACTTAATTAATTTCATATTATCAGTTGGTATATACAATGAGAAAACCTTTAATAGGTATGCATTTTTTTTTTTTTTTTTTAAGGACGGTAATTGAGGAGTTTGACTTTTCTTGGCTGTGGTAGGCGGATGTATGCTCGTCATTGGAGGAGTGTTCGCACGCACCAAGTCCTGAACAACCCCATCCAAGATCGATTGAATTTCCTTCTTCAGCCTGGAAATGCTCAAAGAAGAATCAACGAACTTCACCAAAATTTTATCCGTAGCATTTTTTTGCGACAAAAGACTAAGTTTAAGCTGAACATAAGTTTCGGTTTTTTTTTGAAACACAAGATTACTAACGAACTCCGTTATTTTCACCCATCTTCTAATAATTTTCTGTTTTTTGACCACACCATTTTAATTTCGAATTCTGATGATTTTAACCGCTTTCTTGATCGAATCTCCAGCAGAGATATTGATGAGTTTACTTTAAAGTCTAGAAGTGATTCACAATGGGTCTTACAAGAGGTATCTAATGTCACATTTTATATCACAAAACTGATTGACCATCCGATCGGGTGTTGTTGTGTTCAACTGCCTCAGTATATTTTGAATAATCGCTTCCTGAATGCATTGAATTGTTCTATAAACGGTGTCTATAATGATCGGTTATGTTTCTTTCGTGCCCTCGCTCTATCTCGAGGGTATTCCCCCTCTGATCTTGAAGTTGAAACGAAATTCTTATTTAGAGTTTTTTATGAGATGCCCTGGACTCCTGATTATAAGGGTATACACATGAGTGAGTTAGATCGAGCTGAAAGTGTGTTTTCAATTAATATCAATGTGTACGAGCTTGATTGTAATGGATTCGCGATGCTTATTCGAAGGAGTCCAGCAACATTTCCTACCACTGTACACCTCAATAAGTTTGAAAATCATTTTTGTTACATTTCAGATGTCAATCGTTTTTCTCATTCGCTGAAATGTTCAAACTGTGGGAAATTGTGGAAAACCCATTTCCATCTACTGCGGCACAGTAAGTCGTGTGAGAATGGTTTGAAGCAAATCTACCCTGGAGGTGTGTATACTTTATCAAAAACAATCTTTCAAAAACTTGAAGATGAAGGGATTTTCGTTCCTCAAAATGATAGATATTTTCCCTTTCGCTGTGTTTATGATTTTGAAACCCGATTTAACACGTCTGATGTTCCTTATCCAACCCCTCACGTGACATGGTTCTCTCAGCACATACCAGTTAGTGTAGCGGTAACAGGAAATGTCCCGGGGTTTGAAGAGCCGGCTTTTTTTCTCGATGAAAGCCCGAGAGTTTTGATTGAAAAAATGTTGAATTACTTAGAACAAATGTCCAAAAAATCCTTTGAGGTTCTTTCAAGCAAATTTGAGTATGTTATCCAGGCTCTAGATGAAAAGTTATCTGCGCTAACAGAGGGTGTGAAGGGTAAATCTTATATTCAAAGGCTCAGGAAAGAATTTTCCACTTATCTTTCACAACTTCCTGTCTTGGGTTTTAATTCTGGTCGCTACGACATGAATATAGGAAAGGTAGAAATGATATCCTATTTGCGAGAGAGTCTTGACTTTGTTATTAAAAAAAATAATGATTTCATGGCGGTTTTGACAAAACAGTTTCGTTTTTTAGATGTTAAAAACTACCTCGCTCCCCACTCCAGCTACGCTGGATATATTAAAGCATACGGTTGTAGTATGCAAAAAGGATTTTTCCCATATGAGTATCTGGATGATTTTAAAAAACTAGATGAGACAGCTTTACCCCCTCAAGAAGCCTTTTACAGCCGCTTGAAAATGGAGGGTATTTCGAATGCTGATTATCAACATTGTCAGGCTGTCTGGGAGGATCGAAAAATGCAAACCTTAGGGGACTTTCTTAAGTATTATAACATGCTTGATGTTGTCCCTTTTCTAGAAGCGGTGACAAAGCAGTTTGATTTTTACAAGGGGCTAGGTGTTGATGCTTTTAAAGAGTGTGTAAGCATTCCAGGTCTAACATTGCGCTATCTCGTTTCTACTATACCTAGAGGAACATTTTTTACGTTGATGAGTGAAAGAGATAAAGATCTTCACCAGAAATTCCGGAAAGAGATTACAGGGGGTCCCTCTATTGTTTTCTGCAGATACCACGAGAAGGGTGTAACTAAAATCCGCTCCCTGGAGTTTGGAGATGATGCCAATATTTGTCAAAAAGTGGTAGGCTATGATGCAAACTCACTTTACCTTCACGCCATTTCCCAGCAGTCTCCAACCAGTATGTTTATCCGTTATCGTGAAGAAAACAATTTCCGCCCAGAGCCGCAATTTACCCACTCTCGGGAGGCGTTGGAATGGCTCGAGTATGAATCTTCTTGTAGGGGTGTGTTTATCCGACACCGATTCAACTTAGGAGAAAAGCGTTTCGGTTCATATTATGCAGATGGTTGGATACCTGAAACTAATGTTATTTTTGAATATATGGGGTGTAGATATCATGGCTGTGACTGTCAGATGAGGGAGGGGGGTGAGGAATGGAACCAGGAGATGGTAGAGAAACGAGAGAGAACTGAGAAAAGGAGTCGTGAGTTGCGTGAGATGGGCTTAATCGTTGTAGTTATGTGGGGTTGTGTTTGGCGAGAGGAGAAAAGAAAACCAGATGTGAGGGCTTTTATACAGCAAGTGAAGCTTACAAAGCCCCTTAAGTTAACAAAAGAAAATATCCATCAAAAAGTGATGAATGACAGTCTGTTTGGCTTCCTTCGCTGCGACATCCGAGTCCCTGCACATTTAGAAAAGAGATTCGAGGAGTTTCCACCGATATTCAAAAACACAGAAGTCAGCATTGAGGATCGCAACACCTCTTTTGAAGTGGTATTTGAAACATGGCTTAGAAATGACGAGGGTCTATGAGGTCATCCAATACAGACCTGAGGCGTGTTTCAAGTCGTTTGGTGAGACAGTGGCAGAAGCGAGACGTCGAGGTGATTCTCACCCAGATGAGGCCATCATCGCTTCCACATGGAAGTTATTAGGAAATAGTTCGTATGGTAAAGTCCTCACCGCTAAAGACCGCCATAGGTTGTGGTCTTATTGTGATGAAGAGAAGGCAAAACGCATGGTTAATGAGCCTAGATTTCTTCATCTTTCACCACTGAAAGAAGGTCTCTTCGAAGTCAGTATGGAAAAACGAAAAGTGATTTGGGACTTACCTATTCAAATAGGGCAAATGGTTTATCAAAATGCAAAGCTTCGTCTTTTACAGTTCTATTATGATTTTCTTTTAAAATTTATTGATAGAAAAGACTTTGAATTAATTCAATGTGACACCGATTCATTATATTTTGCTATCAGCGCCTCATCTTTAGAAGATGTCGTTAAACCTGATTTAAAAAACGAGTTTTTTGAGGAATGTGGAAAATGGCTACCAGAGCAAGCTTGCTCTCAACATAAAAGCGACTTCAAAAAACATAAATTGTGTGGTAGTGCTTAGGTGCAACACCCCTGTTGTAAAAAGGAAAGTAAGTTCCAACTTCGTACACCTGGGCTTTTTAAAAGCGAGTATGAAGGAGACGGCGCAGTGGCATTAGGTTCCAAATGTTATTATTGTTTTGGGGAAAAAAATAAGCAGACGAGCAAAGGCATCACCATCCGTCAAAACCCACTCTCAAAAGATGATTACCTTAGTGTTTTAAAAAGTAAACTCTCGATAATTGGAAAAAATACCGGGTTTAGAGTTCACAACCATAGGATGTATACATACCTCCAGGAACGAATTGGTTTAAATTATTTTTACATCAAACGTGTTGTGCAGGAGGATGGGATTTCCACAAGGCCTCTGCGTATATGATTCAGTATATTGTTTGTCTCGTTTTGTTTTCATGAAATATTTGCGTTACTTTTGTGTATGCATTATGTTTGTTTTTTCTTAACTTAAGGGTTGTCATGGGAAAAAGTTTACTGACACTCCACGTTTTGTTTATTTATTTTTTGTTATTGTTATTATTTTCTCTTGTATTTTTTCTTATTGTTATTATTTTCTCTTGTGAGGATTGGGTTCATGTGCTTTTTTTTTTCTTTTAACTCACAGCTTTCTGTTGTTTTTCAGAAATTTTATAGAAAAAAAAAAAAAATTTTACAATTGTTTGTTGAAGAAAAATGGAAATCGCAATCATCGAGCTCGAGTGGGTTCAGGAAGAACTCCATAAAATTTTGAGAGAAATCGGATGGGAGGAGGAGGCTGTGAGTTCTTTCACAATAAAAAAAAAATCATGACGTCTCTCTCTTTTTTCTAATGCGAATTTCGCTTTTACAGAAAGAATTAGAGGAGTTATTAGAAAGAATTGAGGAGCGGCGAAGGACCTTGCTAGCGATTTTAGGAACTGTAAGCTTATTGAAAGTATATTTATTTTTATTATGTTATTATAATTATTTGATTATAATTAATTTAATTTTTTATTTGATCAGTTTGGTTTGATGGGGAGGGTGGTGGTGGAGAATTCCTACTTCTTGAAATTAATTCATTCATGTATTCTATCTTCTTTTTTTTTTTCAGGACAAGGGCCAGAGTGTGATGGTGTCTACACACAAGTTTTTAGTAGAGATTTTTTCAAAAGTGACGAAGAAAAAATAACACTGTGGCGTTATCTACCTTTTTTGTCTTGCTGTTTTTTTTGTTTTTTTTATTGGAAATAAAATAAAAAATCAAATAAAACTTATGTGCTGACTGACAAAAGAAACAAGACAGTATAGTTTCAATCATATTTTATTGACAAATCGTACAAAACGATCACACAATAGAATCTAATTTGATACGTTTTTGAGGTCAAAAAGCACTTGGTGATTGATCCTTTAGGACTTTTAAATATTTGAGCATTTCTTGTAGTTGGTGTTGATCTTCTGGAGTTGGCAAGGGATACGCTTCATGATAAACCTTCACATTCACTTTCCCATCGATAATATAAGAGAGATAGGCAGCTGGCGCATAAACTTTCCCACTGGTAAAATTCAAATCAATTTGTTGAGGTAGGAGCTCCTCTTTCACACGCTGGATATGCTCGCTATGAGGACAATAAGTTGAATCTTCTTCTTTGCTCCAGTATAAAATTTGTAAGATATTTTTCGTGGAGGGGAAAGCAAAAAACGGTTGTTTCACAATTAGCTTTTTCGCGACTTTGCAAAGTTGTTCAGGATGAAAGGCTTTTCTTCCGACGCGAACAGATAATGAAGCTCGTCTTAAGTGAGGATTAAATCCAATTTCATGCTTCACATTGAAAGTACTGGCAATGTCAACAACTTTTGCTGTAGCACGTTTAAGTTTTGATTCTTTAGCTAAGTCTTGTTCAGCCTCATAGAATGGTTCATAATCATACGGTTGTGGCGCATAGATTTGTGAGATTTGTTTCTCCATGCTTTCCAAATTGTCACTTAAAAAAAAACTCCACCCTTTTTATACAGTAAAAAAAAAAGAAAAAATGAGTTTCCCCTTTTTCGCTAATAAAGAGGAATGTGTTTTTTGAATAAGTATCATAAATTAAGCATGGATACCCAGCAATTGGCAAGGGTTTTACAGACCGACCCATATGCAAGGACAGTTTTTAAAGGAGTTTTCGCGAGGGATCAATTGATGGAAGTTGACTTTAAAAACCCTAGCTTATGCGTTATCAATCTCGACAGATCCGATCAACCCGGCTCACATTGGGTAGGGATTTTTATTGATGAAAACCACAAAGCGACTTATTTTGACCCTTTAGGACTCCATCCAATGTATCGAGAAATCTATCTCTTCCTCCGCATAAACGCAACCTCAACCAAGTTTAATGAACAGACAGTGCAAGGTTTGATGGCGACATCTTGTGGTCATCACGTTTTGTTGTTCGGTATGCTATCTGCAAGAGGGTATAAGTTGAAAGAGGTCTTGAACATTTACTCTGATGATCTATCAAAGAACGATGAACTGGCAAAAAAGTTTATCACTTCACGGTTCAATCGTGTTTTATAAGCAAACGCCCGACCATTCATCCTTCAGAAAGAAAATGAGTCCTGAAGAGAGTGCACGTCCAGCCTCTGAGGGGTCTTGGGGTCTGTTTGGGCAAAAAGTTCCACACAACGAAATTGCGTTCATTTGTCAAGTTATCATTGTGTATGCTGTCATTATAGCAAGTATTTATAATCTCTCGACTGGTGTTGAACAAAAAGATCTTTGGATTTCCCTGCTCAGCTCCTGCTTAGGTTATTTATTACCGAATCCAGTCATCAAGTAAACATGTATATTACTCTCCCTTCGAATGCCTCCATGAATGAATTTCCAGACAACACACTCGCAAATTTCAAAGTAAAGCTTCCCATCAAGTGAGATTGGAGGGGGGATGGGAGATGGGGTTATCAGAAATCCACTTCCCAATCAACTTCAACAACATCTCAGCAAAATCCTGTATTATCGTGGTAAATTGCATGGGCGAACAGCTTCACCTCTCTTTCCCTGATGGACACTGTGATTCACCTAAAAAGCTTGTTTCGATTTTGAATTCGTTAAGCCAACAACTCTATCGGAAAACAATTGAGGGAGGTGTTTCGCGTGATGATATTGATGCTCTTTGCGTCAAACCAGCTCATGTGTTTCAAGTGCATTATGATAATTTTACAAGAAAACTTACATTTGAAATCATGGAACGAGCCACCCTCGTTTTCTCTCCGCGTTTGCGCACAATACTCGGCTTCGCTGAAGATTTTCTCTTACCCGGGAAACACACACTCGAAAATCCTGTGAATCTCAAGTCGGGTTTTTATTCAATGTATGTTTATTGTGATTTGCTTAAACCAAGCATGGTTGGAGATGTTTATGCCCCGCTTCTGCGTGTGATTCCACTCGATCGAAGATGGGGAGAGTAGCCTATGTATCCAAACAATATGAAAAAGCGCAGTACTACCCATTACAACACAAAAGTTTTGATACCATAGAATTGGATTTAAGAACAGACACTGGAAAAAAGATGCCATTCCTTCCAGGACGTGTTGTCGTGATTGTGCATCTCAGAAAACAACATCATGCATCAGTCTGATCCAGTATCTTATGAAAAATATTTTATTGATCAAGCCGGAAACGGTCTCCCGGTGTTTCATGGAGCTGAATTTCAGCGAGGTCATGGTCTTGCGAATATATTCTCTTCAGCTGCAAAAATGGTGATGCCCTTCCAAAAAAAGACAGGAAAAGCCATTGCCCATCAAGCAATCCGTTCCGGCTCAGAGTTTCTAGGAGATGTTTTAGAAGGAAAAAATGCAAAGCAGGTAGTGGTGAAAAGAAGTAGGGAGGCTGGCTCTAACCTTCTTCACTCCATGATGAATCACACAAATAAAAAGCGCAAGCAACCCTCAAAAACATTCAAATCAAAGAGAGCAAAGAGGAAAGCAAGAGACATATTTTCTTAAATGGCGTTGGTTCACCCTTTGTCTTGTGAGTGCTTGAAGTCAGAGTTGAATCTTTTCAGTGTGAATCCGACGCAAACCAGCGTTGAAGATGGAAAATGGATAGAATTTCAACCATTAAACAACATTTCTGAACGCGGTTCTATTGAATTTACCGTGAATTCCTCTGGAAACACTTATTTTGATTTGTCCAATTCCATGCTTTTTGTGAAAGCACAAATCGTTAAAGGAGATGGGACCGATATAGCTGCACAGGCGGCTGTGGCTGGTACAAATTATTGGATGCATTCGCTGTTTTCTCAAGTGGATCTTTATCTCAATGATAAACTCATTACAGCTTCAGACAATACTTATCCCTACAGATCTTATCTCGAGACATTGCTCAGCTTCGGACCAGCCGCCAAAGACTCTCAACTCTCCGCATCAATGTGGAGTAAAGATACCCCATCACACATGTCGGATCTTGATCAGAACAATACCGGTTTCATAAAAAGAAAAGGCTTGACTGCAACTAGCCGTCAAGTCGGAATGCTGGGAAAACTTCATTTGGACGTTTTCTTTCAAAATCGATATTTACTGAGTGGTGTTAATATGAAATTGCGTCTCATTCGTTCTAAGCATGCTTTCAATTTGATGGCAGCTGCTGCTGCTGAGTTTAAAACCGTCATAAAAGAAGTATCTCTTTTTATTCGACAAGTGAATTTAAGCCCAGCAGTCATCACAGGGCATACAAAAGCATTGCAAGTTTCAAATGCAAAATATCCTATTCGTCGTGTTGTTACTAAAACGTTTAGTATACCACGTGGAGATATGAGTTCAACGCATGAGAATGTTTTCATGGGTCAGATGCCGAAACGTGTTGTGATTGGATTTGTTAAAAATACGGCTTACAACGGTGCATACAATCAAAATCCATTTAATTTTGAACATTTTAATATCAATTTTTTATCGTTGTATTTGAATGGAGAACAGATTCCTTCAAAGCCCCTAACTCCAAAATTCTCTGACCCACCACAGTATGTTCGTTCGTACAGCACCCTTTTCACTGGAACAGGATCTTTTTTTAAAGATTTGGGCAATTGTATTAACTACTCCGATTATGGCAAGGGTTATTCCCTATTTGCTTTTGATTTAAGCCCAGATTTGAGTGATGGTGGTTACTTTGATCTTGTAAGGCACGGCACACTTCGTTTGGATGTTAAATTTGCTGACGCCCTTGCTCATTCTATCAATGTTATTGTATATGCTGAATTTGATAATGTGTTGGAGGTTGATAAAAATCGAAATGTGATGTTTGATTATTCCGCTTGATAAAGTGTTGAAAAAAAAAAAGAAATGAAAAAAAAAAGGTAGTGGTCTATAAAAAGACAATAGCTGGATAGAAAGAAAATAAAATCATGACGAGCACCAATGAAACCGACAATCGAGGGGTATTTGCTTGTCAAGAACCCGGCTATCCGTCTATGCGCCATGTAGGAAACCGCTTGCAAACATTTTATAGAGGCGGAAGAGCTTGGTTCAGTCATGGCGTTAGTCCTTCTTGTCTCTCCCTCGCAGAAGCTGGTTTATATTACACTGGCGATCGCGATCGAACGAAGTGCTGGTATTGTGGTGGTGGATTACAAAATTGAGTTGTGACTGATAACCCTTGGGAGGAACATGCAAAGCACTTTCCTTTGTGCGAGTACGTGCTATGCTGTAGAGGTCCTGAATATGTTTACGGAGTGGTTTCTCAAACCCCTTCTATAGAGCGAGTGCGGATTCGAAACCCACACATCTCTAATCTAACACGAAGAATCATGAATTTAATGCACATGGGCACTCCGGCTGGGAAGGTTTTGATGAGAGGGCAAGCCATACCACAACAGAGAATCACAGCACTTTCGGGTTCCAGAGAACAGAGTCCGGGAGAAGACATCGCAGAAGTTCATGACAGAGGAGAGTGTAGTGTCTGTCTGACTGCTCATGTTGATACATTATTTTTACCATGTGCTCATTTATGCTGTTGTGCGTCTTGTAGTTCCGCTTTAACAACGTGTCCTATCTGCAGACAAGATATTGATCGCAAAATAAAAGTCTTTCGAGTGTGATTTATATTGTGTTGCAATGAAATTTTTCGACAGTTATAGTAATGGATTCGCGCTGGAAGCACCCCTTCAGTTGCTTAATAGCAGGTCCGAGTGGGTCTGGAAAATCCTTCTTTACAGATAAATTCATTAAAGAATCATCCCATTTAGTCAACCCTCCCCCAGACAGAGTGATATGGTGCTTTTCAGAATGGCAACCATTATACGAGACTATAAACAATGTGGAGTTTGTTGAGGGGCTTCCGGATCTGTCCGGACTTGATACTTCTAAGAGAACACTACTCATCATCGATGATTTGATGGGAAACCACGATGAGGCGATTTCTGATATTTTTACTAAGAAGTCTCACCATAAAAATTTAAGCGTGATCCACATTGTGCAAAACTTATTTCATAAAGGAAAGGGTCATAGGACTGTGAGCTTAAATGCTCATTACTTAGTTCTTTTCAAAAACCCACGCGATGTCACACAGATTCGACATTTAGCAAGCCAGATGTACCCTTCAAAGTCGAAATTCATGGTTGAAGCGTTTCGTGATGCGACAGCTCCACCACACGGATATTTACTTGTTGACCTCAAGCAAGACACACCGGAAAAGTTACGATTAAGAACGTCTATTTTTTCCGGGAAGCAACAAACTGTTTATGTTCCAAAGTGATAAAAAGAGCCGAGAGAACACTTTTTGACTCATTTTCTCATGATGTCAGCGAGGGTTAGACGTCACGCTAGAACGTTTCACGTTCTTACAAAAGCGAAACCCAGTCTACGGAAGGCAATCATCAAAAGCGCGGACAAAGACTTGGTTAATACTTTCTGTGAGTGCGCTCTCAATATTTTAAAAGGGAACGTGACTCTCACACCAAACCAGAAGCAAAAGCTCTTTCGTCATAGAAAGAACTTGAGAACTCTTGCAAGCAAACGCACTGCGCTTTCTAAAAAAAGGAAAATTTTACAAAACGGCGGTTTTCTCGGAAGTTTAATTGCACCACTTATTGGGGCTGTCATTCCTGCTATAACAAGTCTTTTCACAAGGAAGTGATGATGCATGCAAAAAAGATGGTTTTGGTGGATCCCCGAGTTTTGAACAACCCTGCTTCCAACCCCACCTCAAAAATGCTTTCGAATTTAGACGAGGAGATGAATACCATCTTAAGCGGTGATTTACCGGATGATGAAAAAGCGAAATTATATCAGCAAATTTTGCAACGTTACTTAACCTACCAAGAAAAGAAAAATCAACCTATCCGGATTCGAGTTGAAGAAGAACTGCCAAAACCTAACCATACAACGACTCCACCAATTGAGCTGAGAATATTAGATAGCGTCCCAAATTCAAAACGAAAATCAGCTCAAGATCTTCTTCAATTAATGAAAAACTCTGACACCATAAGCTGGAATGAGTTGGGCGAGGTGAAAATAAACGATAAATTACTCTCTGGTTCAAATGTACAAGATTTAATCAATGATGTATTGAGAAAAAGAAAAAATTTTGAACCGATAGGTTGGAAAGAATTTGGAAACGCTTTAAAACAGATCAACACTCCACAAACGTTAGTTGGGAATAAAGAACGGTGGGCCTACATGCACCCTTCTGCGCCAAGCAGCTCTCTGGGACGAGAACAAAAGCAAAGCAAACCTAGTCGATCAAAGAGGAAAAATACCAAACAGAAATCGAAACAATTTGTTTGGTCGCCATATTAAAATATGTCTTTGAAGGAAATTTATTACAACCCCCGTAACCCTGGGAGTTTTGGTGGCGTTAGTGCTTTGCAAAAAAGTTCAAAAAAGCCTATAAAGAAAGTGAAAGAATGGTTAATGGGACAAGACACCTACACATTACATAAACCAATCAAAAGAAAATTTACGAAAAGGCAAGTGATTGTAGGAAGCATCAACCAACAGTTTCAAGCGGACCTGTGTGATTTATCAAAGCTGAAAAAACACAACAAAGATTATAAATACTTGTTGACATGTATTGATGTGCTTTCAAAATACGCCTTTGCTGTCCCTTTGAAAGATAAAACTGGAAAGAGCCTAGTAGAAGCTTTCTCTCACATCATCCAAGAACGAAAATGCGATAGCCTGCAAACCGATGAAGGAAAAGAGTTCACCAATCGTCTATTTCAAGCTTTTCTAAAAGAGAACAACATACATTTTTTCACAACAAGAAATGAGACTAAAGCTAGCATTGTAGAAAGATTCAACAGAACGTTAAAAACAAAGATGTGGCGATACTTCACGGCGAAAAATACTCTAACCTACATCGATGTCTTGGATGATTTATTGTGGAGCTACAATCACAGTTATCATCGCTCAATTAAACGGACTCCTGCCTCGGTTAATAAGGAAAATCAGGAACAAGTTTGGCAGGTTCTATATGGAAAGCAACGACCCCTCAAAGGTTCCGAATTTCAGGTTGGAGATAAGGTTCGCATCAGCAAGGTGAAGCAACTGTTTGAGAAAGGTTATATGCCTAACTTTACTGAGGAAATTTTTACCGTTTCAAAACGATTCATTGGAAGCCCTACTCTTTACAAACTAAAAGACTACAACAACGAAGAACTCCAAGGTCGTTTTTATCCTCAAGAACTTCAAAAAATCACAAAGAATGATGATGAGTATCTAATTGAAGCTATTGTCGGAGAACGAAAACGAGGAAGGAATAAACAAGTACAAGTGAAATGGTTAGGTTATCCACCTGAATTCAACACTTGGATCAATGAAAAAGATTTAATTGCTGTGTGACTTCGTTTATGATTTCTTCGCTTGTGCAGTCCAATAAAACAAACTGTTTACAATTTGTGTGTGTGTGGTATATTTCAATTATACAGAAAAACAACACCGACGGAATAATATTTATTTACACGATTTATTAACGCTCCAAAATTCATCACTAAACAAATCAGGTGAAGATTGAGATGGTGTTTCAACCTCCTCAAATGAGTCATAAATCTCACAGAGACATTGGGCGTCGCACCCTCGATGCTCACATCTCCTAGAATCCCACTCATCAGTAGTTTGAAGGGGGACTTCGACGCTTTTTTCTTGAAGAGGTATTGAATCTTCTTCATCGCTTTCCTCCACATCAAATATTGGAGAAGGGGCTAAGAAGGGATCACAAAACGTGTGTGGAGGTGGAATGTCTCCCTCGCGATCGGATAGGTCGAACCTTTCAAAAACACCTTTAGGTGTTGAGTTATTGAGAGGGATAATACATCTTCGGCGGTCGGATTCATATCCACTATCTTCATCATCACTATCCTCACTTTGATTCGGGTTGAAGTCTTGACGGAAGAACGCCAAGTGTTGACGGAGGTACCTCTTTTGTAGATCATCACCCCCTCTCATCACACACCAAATCTCTTTATCAGACATTCGTTTAAGCTCGTGATAAGACATTTCTATAATTTAGAACATTAGTACTCCTTTCGTGTTTATATACACACCAGAGTAGAAAAAAGGGAGAGTGACAGTCAGGATCCAACAGTATTAATATTTTAATGGAAATTAAAACACAAAATCAATTATAAGGATTATTGATCTCATCATTTCTCACCGCGCGATATATGCAATGTGTAGGTTATGTAAGAATAAATTATTTCCTTGACAGCTCTACGTGTTGGTGTGACGTCACGCCGTTGTCTATGCAATTTAGCTACCAGCAACAAAATCTCCACAAGCAACAAAATCTCCACAAACAACACAATCTCCACAAACAACACAATCTCCACAAACAACACAATAATAAAGCAAAGTTACATATAACACTACTAAGCGTGAAATGGATTACATTGCGATAACAAGCCATAAGCTCATAATTGCTTCGTGCATCGACATGCGCGAGCAGAGAAAAACGTCCTCTTGTTTTCCTTTGTTTGGTTTGACCTCAATAATACAAAGCACGTTATTTCTTACGCTACAAAAGAAAAGCTAGTGATCAAAAAGCTGTTAATTAGAAAAAATAATAGCAAACGTTTTTTGCCTTATCAGCTCTACAAAGAAGAATAGCAATCCATGATCAAAATAGTAGGCTATGTAGGCCACAAACTATTCAAAACAGTTGTTTCAAGCAGATAATATTCATTGACGAATAAAAAACGTTGCAATAAGAAATCTTGGGTAAAGGCACGAAAACCTGGTTTCGAAATAAATGTTCTATGGAAATACTCTCATTGACAAGCATTGCAATTGCGGAAATGTATGACTGCAAATGCTTTTGGGAGAAGCCGTAGAGAAATAGCGTTTTTGCAAACAGTAATTGTGAGATACACTCAAAATTATGAGATAGGCTCCATTTACACGTAGCAGCTAACTCGATGGCGTCCCTTCCCTGCTTTATGTCGCTTGTTCTTATGTCCTGCATTTTTGTTTCACCGTGCACTGTGTGTTGTTCCAAAGAGCGCAAAATAAAGATGATAATGCCTCATGTACATTACAAAATATTTTGTAATGTAGACAAGGCATAAAGTTAGGCGTCAGATTAGACAAAAAACAAATCAGCTTTCTTGATCATTGATTCAACATCTGAATACGTTGCGCCAATGTACAGTATAAGAGGCCGGCTATTGTGAAGTCCCGCCATTTATAAACGATCCGATTATACCAAAAGTGAGACAAACTAGTGGATCAAAGAATAAACAAACAATGCTGAGGAAACTAAATCTAAGTGACGAACAATACCGATGTCTTCATTTATCTTGGAAAAATGCTGCCTAAACTTATCAACAAAAAATACAGTAAATAACGGCAAGGATCCCGAAAGCAGAATTTGCTCGACTTTGGCATGAATTTAGTCAGACATCTACAGTAATAATTCCACACATACAATAACGGGCTCTCAACGGCTGTAAGATACATAATAATCAACCTGGTTCTGGGCGGTTTGTGTAACAGCTTAGGGGAAGACACTACTTGAAATGATGCACCACACAAAAGATTTTCTATGAAGACTGAGTAAGGTGGGTTTAGACTACGTGCGTTTTCCGTACGTCTTTGTTGCGTTGCGATTTTCGTGCGTCTTGTCTCAAACAGCTCGCGTTTACACTACTTGCGGTTTTCTTGCGTATTTTGGAAAATATAGGGTATTCCCCTACATTGATGTCAATCAGCTGATCTAGTTGACATCTTCTGTCAATGCGATCATTGCAATACATTTTGAGCTTTACTTCCTCTGCACAAATGACTTTTTCACAGAAAGAAACAAGCTTATAACACAAGTACAGTAATGAAACTCTAGCCTACACTATCTATCAGCACACTATGATATCAAAGTAGAACACTTTTGAGGGTCATAGTAGCCTATATTGCAAATGGAGAAACCAAAAAAAAAATACTTAACAATATGAAGTGCAGAGTGGCACCCAGACTTTTAAAGCAATGCCAGAAACCTTTAATTGCACCGAGTGGGTTGTTATGTTACGGTAATATAAACTTTGTTGCCTGTGGACCAACACCAAGACTGCACCATTGTAATTTTTGGACAGGCTATGCTTTTATATGTGACTTTTAATAACTTTGGATTCTTAACTCATGTTTAGCAAACATTTCGAACACCAAACTGTCTATTTCTGAGCTATATATTTTTTGATTAGATTAACCTCGCATTCCAGCCATTTTGCTCCTGACCTTATTATCTTTGTTCAACAACCTTCCTTGTTTCATGACCTTTGTAAAATAACTTTGAATTCTTTGTTCGCTTTTTAATAGATTGTTTTTTTTTTATACGTTAAAACTAGATCACAAGTCCACTACTATAAATGTGGCCTTGTTCATATACTGTAGTGCCTACATCTAAGTCAGTGAAAATGGCAAATAGCCTACCCCTTGGAGTCATCAAAAACCTTGGAAAAGTGCTTTCCTACTGTGCACTCAGCATAAAGAGCACTGAAAATGCCTGCATTGTAAACCACTGAGCAATGCATATTTGTGATAAATATACAGTAGGTATGAGACCTCAAAGATCACTATCACTTGTGATGGACTAAATTCTCTGATTGATAGGCTATAGTTTAATAGCTGTTTATTTTCTGCTTTTATAAAATATTATTGGGCTAATACAAAAAAACTGAATGCTATTCAATCTTATTTGTTACCAGCGAATCAAAAAGACAGAATTTTTGCATGTTGGCAGTTTTCTGTATAATTGCTTATAGGTTATGCACAGATAATGAAAAAAACAGATGCTACAAATTTGGTAGAAGCAAATAAAATAGCACTAACAGAATTAAAAAGGTTGCAAAGTCATAACAAAGAAAAACATGGACAATTAATTTTTTGTAATGACAATGTTGACAATGATAAACCACCATTATAATTGACGATCTATGGCTGTTATCAACAAATCTATAGGCCTACAAGTGCAATGGTAATAGGTAGTTAAGTTATTCACAACAACAAATCATTTGCAGCAAACAAATGCTCTTCCATTAATCTGTCTAATGATGGAAATTACAATTTTCTATATTAACATGTTTGTGTCACACACGTATGGAATAATGTCAGTTAATGTTACACTTTTGTCAAAACAATTCTTAATGCCTAAGAACACATCTTATAACATGATATGCTATATGTGTGTCAGGGATTCATAGTATTATAGTATAGTATGAATCCCTGATGTGTGTTCTTACCATTCAATTCCTTTTAAGGGTGATTGTAATGAAATGCACAGCCAAAGTAATCATAAAAACTCCTGACTTCAGAATAATTCATTTTAAGAGTGATTATAACAAAATGCATAGTCAAAGTAACCATAAAAACCCATAACTTCAGAACAATTGAAGGGTATTATATAATATCTTTTAATACACCAATGAAATAGGCTATAAGCAAAAGTTTACATGTATACTTTTGGAATATTGTATCATACTAGAGTATAGGTGTATATAGTGCATTAATTCTGATATAGTATATGCCCATGATAGTACAATGACTATGTAGTTCAAATTCTTTATCATTGACTTTGCATCTTGATGAAGTAGAAAGTGCAAGACTTCAAATTTCAACAGTAGAAGAATCATCACGAGTCCAATAAGACCACAAACATATCTGCAAAACAAATCAAATTGCAATCAACGACGATACACATAAATGCACTTTTTATGTTCATAGCAAAATGTGACTGAGAGACATAGCCTATAAACCTCTGAAAAGGAATATTACTTTATTTTGTGTACAAAGTACAAGCCAAAACAGTGTTCGGTGATGGCAATTGCATCAGGCACACTTTGTTTTTATGCAGTATATATGATCAAGATATGCATTAAAGGAATAAGATCATCCTCATATGAGGTTCTGGGGCCGAGGGTCCATCCTAAAACAAACTAATGTAAACTAGGTTGTATAATAGGAACGATATAGTAAAGATATAGTAATCTACAAACACATTGCTCACTCAACTAGTTGACAATTAATTTGGCCTATTTCAATGTATGAGGTGAAATGTGTCTACACTAAGGGAAGTTTGGTCCACACTAGCAAATTTTCAAAATTATATTGAAAGCCAACACAGCACTATAGCCTACAAACCTTCAACAAATCAATCATTAAAATCTCTTTGTGGCCATGATGAACATAAAATGTTTAAAACAAAGCTTTAATTTGAAATCAAAATTTGTGTCACAAACTTCTACAGAAGTCCAGTTTTGATAAACTTGGTAAAAATAAAGTGTGTGTCTTGATACAAAATTTACATTATTAGGCTTTTAAAGTGTACGAAATGTCACCAAAGCAAGGTAAACTTTCATAGGGGGCAAGCATCCCAGACCCCCTTTCACTCTGTTTGTTTTTAACAAATTTTGCATTGTCTATGTTGTATTACATATTTCCTTTGTTTTAAACTTTGGTGCCCCCCCCTAATGTTTTTATAGATCCGCCACTGGACATGCCTAGCATGTTTGTGTTTGCGATGACTTTTAAAAGTTAAATATGCCTTCGATTGAATTCATTTTTCTTTGTTGAAATGCAAATGAAGCGATATTGCATCAAAAGCCTCTAACAAGTATGTGAAACTTCTAGGATTAACCTATCAAGGATTTTTCAGTCAGAGGATAAAGATTCAAAAACCAAACCAATTGTAAAAACAAAATAATAAAGCCAACAAAAGAAAAGGTGGCAAAACCATAATGGTTTTAAGTGAAATAATCAGCACTTCCAAATATGGAATAGGTATTTGGTATAATCATTAGCTTCATACTTTCAAATAACATTTAGGTAGTAGGAACTTGATATTCAACTAGTCATTTTACTCACCTTCTGGTAGCCTCCCATAAGCATGGTGATCACTGGTTGGTTGGTTTTACTTCATAACTTTCATAACATAAGTTTTACTTCATACTTCACTGTTACTTCATAATCATAGATTTTTTTATGTGTGACAATCTATCGAACATAAAGTTCAAAACGGTGGCCTAAACCATGAGGAATGAAAAATAATTAAGTTTGATCTGAAAGAAAAACACTACTGGGAGGCATCTATCTTGCTTAAAAATACAATAAAACCCTTTCAAAAAGTCTAAACGTCAGCAGAATCTGCCCAACAAGTCACTTCTGATGTGAAAAGTAATTTTTCTATCAATACTTCACAAAAAACTAACCTACCTCGGCGTTTTTTCGAAAAGCTACTTTAGACTGACTTAGCAAATACGCGACCTAGGATCGGTTGCGTCAGCTTCAGCTTGCATTCAGATGGATCGCTTGCAACGGCTTGCGATTGTCTGAGTGCAAACGCACGAAATACGCGCGCAATGTAAACACTCCCATTCACTTGTGTGTAATGGATCGGGCGATACGTTTTAAAATATCACGATAAAAATAAAGACCTTGTGGGAAATTTTCGAGAATCATAACACGATGCAAATACCAAAAACGCGTAGTTTGCATGCTGGTCTAAGCTGGCCGGCAACCACAAAGGTAGACAATACAGGCAGTTTATAATTCGATAACAGCGCAATAAACATTATAAATACGTAAACCGACAATTTTCTTTTACAAACATTTTACGTCTAATAGTAAATTTTCCCCCAACAATTTTTTGTAAAGCGCTTGCAAACCACGGTTTTGTAAAATAATTCATCATTATTATTTTTTTTACTTCTCGGATATTGGAAAAACGTCATCAGCAAAATCACAAAAAAAATTTCATTACTTCAATGTAGTAGGCCTAAGAATTTTTTATAGAATTGTAGCCACGTTGTTTCAACAAAGAAGCCATTTTTTGGCAATATAAAGTTATAGAAAATAATTTGCAATCATGCAAATGTTTGGAAAGAATCTAGGAAGTCTTCTCATAATCTGGCACAAAATGATTATGTTCATTGCATCTCTGCAATATTTTTTAGGACAAACTTTGAAGCTTCGTTATAATCATTTTTATCTTTGAAGTCAAAAGTTAATTTTTTTTTTGGCCAGAAACATAATCGCTGCCTTGCTGATGTTGTCGCCTTTTTGCGTATTTTTTGTGCTTCAAACAATAAGGACCCAGTCAGCAATCCAGTCCTTTTACATTGATTCAACATTTGTAAACGTTAAATTTATGTAGATTTGCTGACTGTGGGTTATTTCACATTTCCTTTGTTTACGCATGTTCCTCGATTCGCTGTTGCATTGTTTCGACGCTGGCGGACTAAAAATGTTATTTCAAATTGATTGACACAATCTTCAATAAAAAGTGAGCTTCGAACTTAGCTTTGTTGATGTAAATGCTGTATTTTTTGTGGATGTAATTTATGAGTCATGTTTATAAACACCCGTAAGCGAAATGACTTATGATGTGGCCTGCATGATATTTGTGTTGCGACTTGACACAAATCCACAATTTCAAAAGCACCTAATTTGAACTTAGAAATTTCAGATAATTTCAACAACTTGTTCAATTGTCTTCTCTCTACTAAAAATATTCATACTACAAACTCAATTGTAGACATAAAATACACAAACGAAGATGTAAACAGCTATTGAAGCAGGCTAAGGTGTTACTTATGAGAAATTTGGTTCCATAAAACTAGAAGCTAGCCATGAGTTTCGGAATGCATTAGTTTAGGATAAAAATGTAAGACAACAAACGCAGTTTTGTTTTTTTTTCAAATTCGTGTAACAATGTTACTCTGATTGTAACTATTTTAGAATCAGTGAGTAGCTTACAATAAGATTTGCTCGCAAGTCGTAAATTCTAATCAATGCAATGATTCGGCACACCGCACACACACTTCGTGCGTTCGATCGAGCTCTTTGTTATTCAGAAGTTTGCATGAAATCGGATTAGCACGGTAATTAAATAGCGGCAAGTTAAATCAAAATTGTCGTTTTTGGGTACCTTTGCAAAAATTGAAATATCAAGTTTAACATATAAAATTTTAAAATAATGACTTTTCAAACTTATAAACAAATGATTTGCTTTCACACCAGTGCAACTTCTGTTGAAATAACACCAGCGGATAACACGTAACAGCTGATTGAATTTGATCCAAAAATGGCCCCCCCCCTTGAGCAGTTAACTTCCAAAAAAATGTTGAAAAGCAAAGGGTTAAAGCACAAGAAAATTAAAGACTTTTCTCAGTTGGTGCAGAAGAACTTCAAGTTAAAAATTAAAGGCATTTCTTTTTTGGTTCTGAAGAAAAAACAACATTGACATTCATTTGAAGAAAAAAGATTAAAGACAATCGATCTGTGCTTGAAGATTCAAGTGAACGAATCCAAGCAAGTTTTGTGGGACTTTAGGACTTCATATACCCGTACAACTACGGTATTGTGCATTTTAATTCTTTTTTGTATTTTTTACGGTCATTGCAGTTAAGTTTTTTATAACTACTGTAATATTTTTGTGTGTTTGTGTCAATTTTTTAATTGTTAAATTTAGCCCCAAGATTTAATATGTCTACACTCGGTGGCGACAGGGACTCGGCCGCTGTCGACTCGACTGAGTTTAAGCCTGATGATGTTCTTTGCGGTCGGGAAGGCCATTCTGGGGAGGGACCCAGTAACGATGAGGCTAAGTCAGTTCGAGAGGCCCGGCATCTTAGAAGGGATATTTTGACTCAAATTGGGGAACTTTCTGTAGCCCTAGGTTCGTTGAGTGATAAGTAGGAACTGTTAATTTTTCGATCTAACTTATCTACTTTAGAAGAGGAATTACTGCATTTCCATGCTCTTTTGAGTAAAATTTGTAACTCTGCAATTCTGGCAGAACTTCGTGATAGGGTAGATCCCGAATTTAACTCGTTAAAAAATAACTTCGAACAAAAAGTAAGTGAATTCTCAGATAGGTTGGATGCTGACATACATCCTGAGGATAGCGCCTCAAATGTAAGCACTAGGATGTCTGAGAGCTCGTCACGGATAGTTGCACAAATTAACCTGCAGCTAAGACGAGAGGAGCTCCAGATACAAGCTGAGGCCGCCACGAGAGCTGAGACCATACGAGTTGAGGCTGCCGCGAGAGCTGAAGCGAGAGCTGCTGAGTTTGCACTCAAAGACGCACAGTTGAGGGCTGAACAACGTAAAGAGGTAGCTTTGGCTGAATATCGATCAGATGTGGGCTCTCGGCGTAGCTCTAAGAAGGGATCTTCTAGGCATTCCAGAAGTGAACATCAATCGCGGTTAAATTTACATAACCTTTTCCAGACGCCTGTTCAATCTGTAAGTGGACCAGTACAATCCACATCTTTTCAAGCTGTTTCAGGAGGTCTCGGGGCCGCAGCTAAGGATCTTCCAAAGGATCTAAAGCCAAAGCCAGCGAATTTTAGCCGAACTCCTCCCCCAGAGCGTACAGGTCACGGGGCCGCTGATAGCAGTAATGTTTTGCCCTCTTCACAGTTTTCTGCGCCGCTAGGTTTTAATCGCCCAGCTACACGTAATTTGGGTGGTTGTGAGAGGCGTGTCGCGTCTACTGATTTTAACGTTTGTGAGGATCTTGATCGTGCTGTGCACGTGACTGAGCCCCCTCAGCCCTTAAGGGATATAGCTTGTCTTCTCCCGCTAAATCGAGTTCTCAACAGCAGGATTGCTTTTTTGAATACCAAAATAGTAGGACGTTTTTCGATAAGGCGGCCTTGATTGGTTACGATGGTAATAATATGCCATTTATCTTCTTTAAAAATCGTGTTACGGCCTTAATGGCAGCTTCGCCCTTTAAAGGAACTCGTTTGACTTTGTTACAAGCAGCTTGTGTTAGAACAGCTGCGCAAACGATTGCTAATTTGGTTTCCGACACTCCTGGCTTGTCAGAAGAAGACAGGATAGAAATGTCGTTAGCTCGCTTGTCCCAGCGTTTTGGGGTTCGTGGAGGTCTTTTCGCAGAACCAGAAATTAGAAAGTATCGCTATGGTAGCAAATTGACTTCGACCTCTTCCAGTGATCTGAAAGAGTTTAAAGATGAATTGTCGCAGTGTCTGCTTTACGCGCAAGCTTATGGTCAGCGTGACAAATTGGAAGGACGTTTTGTTTTGGATTTAGCTAAGCGACTCCCGTTTGACGCTAAGCAGCGTTATCTTGACTTTTTAGGTGATCAGTATGGTGGCACGAGTGAGCCTACTTTTCAGAGTTTGTTTGATTTTGTAGTACGGGAGGAAACGCGCAAGTCGACTGATTTTAGCATTATGCTAATGGGCGATTCTGGTGAGTCGCAGCATTTTAAAAAGTTTAGCAAAGGAAAATTGCCTTCATGTCCGGTTAGGCAGACGTCGGTAAAACCACATGATAATGTCATGTCAGGGAGTTCGCAGTACTCGACTGCTGTTGGCGCACCGCGCGGTGGTGTGGCCAGACGTAGTGACATACCGGCATGTTTTTGTTGTTCGTCACGTGGTCAAGCCGAATATCATTTTTTGTCTAAGTGTAAAGAATTTTTGCGCTTGACACCTAAAGATCGGAGAGATGTTATTGTGAAAGCTGGCAAATGCTTGAATTGTTTGCGCCAGCATATGGTTAGGGATTGCGTTCATGCAAATAACTGTCGTAAGTGTGGGCCTAACAACGATAGGAAACACTATTTTCTTCTGCATGATTTTTATGTGACGTCACGTGATTCTCTGGATTCGGTCAGCAAAGAGAATGCTGGTGCCAGAGTTCCTGTGCGTAATGTTAAGATTGGAAATGTTAAAGCAGCCTTTAACCGCATTACTGCTGCTCGTGTTTTGAATCCAATAACTGGCAAATCGAAGTTGGTGTATTGTCAGCATGATCCTGGTTCGCAGTTGACGTTTGTTTCGAGTGATTTGGTGTGCGAACTTGGTCTTAAACCGTACGATAAAGCGTCGTTTAAAATAGATACCCTGGCTGGTCAGAAACCTACTTGTGCTGACCTTGTTAAACTTAACATTCAGTCGTTAGAGACGAATGAACTGTTTTGTGATATAACTTCGGTGGTTAACCCAGCTTGGGCTGACGATGTTAAAACTTTACCGCATAAACAAGATTTAAGTGGTTTCCGTCATTTTCATGACGTGAATATGTTTCATTTGAATGATTGTAGTACTGTAGATGTACTGATTAGCAACGACAACGCTTATTTGATGTGGGCAAAAGAAGAACGTGTTGGTGAAAATCGTAGTGAACCGCATGCTTTACTCACTCCTCTCGGTTGGTTGGCTTGTGGTGGTAAGTCACCGTTAGTTGAAAGCGTTGCTAAAGTGTGCAGAGTGCAGACGTCTTCAGAGTCGGATGTCATCTCTGGCTTTCAACGTAAAATTGAGTCTCGTGATATGGAAATAGCGGCTCGGGTTCCAAATAGCGACTGTCAGAACAGCGACTGTCAATAGAGCGACCACACGACAGCGATTCATTTAAAACAGCGACTGTCAATAGAGCGACTACACGACAGCGATTCATCAAAAACAGCGACTGCCACAACAGCGACCTCACTTCTTTTATTAAATCCAAGGCTTACGCGCACACGCACTCTTTCACCCCCTCCACACATTCTCCGCCTTAGTCAAAACTAACACATTGAAATTGACCAAAAATGTAAAATAAAACTTTGTAAAAAGCAATTAGTACAACATATAAAATACAGACACAGGAGCTAGTATTCAAGTCTATGCACCAGTCAAAATGCCATGACGTCATAGATTGGAATTGACCAACAAATAGAGGGTGAAGTAGGTACATATAGTGCCTTCACTACTTTACCTTTGCTTTGCTATTTTCTAACCCTACAAGTTAAGGTTTAAGATGACAAAATAGCAAATGAAAGTTACAGCAGCAAAGGCATAAAACAGCTTTTGCCTGGATGGTATTCACACACTTCACCCTATATTTGGTCGATTCTGACTCATGACGTTTTTGACCAAGAAGCTGAGCATCTGTACTTCCAATACCTTAGCCTACTAATTCTAACTGTAAACTTGTAAACTAAAACTACCCTAAAAATACTTTACAAACTTTATCACAGATCAACTAGACTAGGCAATCATTGTCAAGCTGGTGCCATACAGAACCACCTAATTTGGCCTCTAAGTCAAAACCTGCTGACTGGCATGATATAAATCCAAAAACTTCTCGCTATAGCTAAATTGAAAACTAGTTGTGTTCAAATTTGGCGCCTACAATAAATAAAATTCAAAAATATGCCACATAGGTGCCAGATGGGGCATTTTTATGGCACTTAAAGTGTTAAGTCGCTATCATAACAGTCGCTGTTTTAATGCAGTCGGCATTTATACAATCGCTGTTTGGAATGTCGCTCACTTCATTACGTCGCTATTATGAAGTCGCCATTATGACAGTCGCTGTTTTGACAGTCGCTATCCGGCCTGGATGCCGGAAATAGCAGACCTGAATAAAGTCATTCAGGATTTGACCTTGCAAAATGAAACCTGTGAATTGTCTCGCAATGATATTTTGGCTAGAGAACTTGTCGAACCGAATATTGAGTTGAAAGATGGTCGATTTGAGATACCTGTTCCGTTGAAGGAAGATATTGATCTACCTAACAATTTTGTGTTGGCGTCAGATAGAGCTGCTGCTAAGGAAAAAGGCTTTAAAACAACCTGAACTTCGTGATTTCCTTACTGACACCATGAAGGATCTTAAATCTAATGGCTATATTGAGCGTGCTGGTGAAGCAGAAAATGTAAAGGGATTTGAATGGTATTTACCATACTTTGTGACGTCACAATTAAAAAAGCGTATTGTTTACGATGGCAAGTCTGAATTTCGAGGAACTTGTGTTAATGATGTAATGTTTTCGTGTCCTGATTTATTAAACCCTCTGGCAGATCTCTTGGCTAGATTTCGGCTGAGTAGATTTGGTTTCGTAGCCGATATGACCAAGTACTTTTTTCACATTTTGGACTCTTCAATACGTAAGCCCAATTTCATTGAACTGCTTACGTACACAGGCAGTGCCGTTCGGATCGTGAACGAACGCCCTTTGGTACCTTTGAGTGACGACCCTAGGGATTTTACTGTCATCACCCCTGCCTCACTTTTGACCCCATACTTAGACCCATACTGTGCTGTTGGGCAACCACATGATCGTGACCAATTAAGAAGGGATTATCGGTTCAATTTGTCACTTTCTCAGCAGTTTTGGAGCAAATGGATCGATTTTTACTTGCCAGGGCTTCAGGGCCGGAAAAAATGGCTAAAAATGGCCGAGAATTTGGAGCCTGGTCAACTTGTAGTGGTGGGTTCTCTTCAAGACATTGGCAAACGTGGGAAGTATCAACTTGAGAGGGTGCATGAGGTGGTCCCACAAATTAGGAAAGGGAAGCCTGTGGTTCGTAGAGCTAAAGTTGCCGTCTGCAACTATGATGAGAGTACGGGGAAAGTGAAAGTAGACTACGTGTTGAGGGATATTTCGTGCCTCGCCCCCGTAAAGAACACCTAAGTGTTAGGGTTTGAGCCTGGTTTTGTCTGCGGTGGCCGATACTTGTCTGAGCCCAGAACAGTCGGTTATTATCGCAACTATTGTATATAGCGTCATTTTAGCGTGTACCTATGGTACCAATTTCATGTATCGTCGTGTTTATTCTTATTGTTGTTCATTCTTTGCATGCCCTTTGTATTTACGTATTAACTTAAACGTGAGTGATTCAAACAATTTGTGTATCGTGTGTTTTTTATTCATTGGCTCACAATTGTCGTCAATTCTTTTTTAGTTATGCCATGTCAGACTGTCATAACTAGGGGCCGCTATGTTCCAGCCAATTGTTCACCAAATCAAACGTCATATAAAAACCGTTATGGTCTACTTAACCTAGCTGGCATCTTAAGTCATGGAAATTGCTAGAAAATGTCCAAATATTGCACCATCGTTCGTAAGGCCTGATGAAATATTGCATCATTGCCTTTCAACACCGGTTTGAATTGCGTGACAATGTCTTTCACTATTGCGTCACAGTACTGTGTACGTGCATTTGAGATATTGCTATCTATTCTGTCTGGTCATTCGTGAAATGGTTGCTTGAGAGTTAGTCGCACATTTAACTGTTGGCTTAGTGCTTGCTAGCTGGACAAAAATTCCGTCTTTTATCCAAGTAATCTGTTCTGTAGTGACAAGTTTTAGTGGCGTACGGCGTTGCATCCCATTTTCGACAGCCAGGTGGCTAATTTTACAGGAATACACTTTTGAATAGACGTTTCAAAAGAGTGTTTAATTTTCGGTCATTACATGCAGACGAACGGATTTGGGAATCTTATGTTACAATTTTCCCACGAAGAGATTATGGTTTACCGCTGTGACCAGCAGTACAGTTTGTAATGGTATTAATATGTCAATGACTCATGGTGAGTTATGGATAGTTTGGATACAACCCATGTTGATGCGCAATCTGCTTTGAACGGAGATGGCGATTGAATATATATCATATATTGGTGTTTTTCCCTTGCATTTTCTGGTTTAGTTTATTCAATGGACTAAACATAGGCTATCAACTAAACAAGCAAGGAATCTAATCCATCTGTCATAATTCAACAATGAAACAAATTCCAATTTTATTTAAAGGTCAAAAAATAATTTAAACTTGTCTCTGAGCTCAAACACTCGCTTGGTTATGTTTCCTCTTGAAAGCCATCGAGTATTTGCATAAAAAAGAAGTAGGCCTACGTGATGGTCTGCATCCATGTCAGTGCACAGTTGCTTAAATAATCCGGAGTTAATTTAATAATAATTTCCTCTTGAACGCTTTAGTCTAGGCCAACTTACTAGGCTTAAAAAGTTTTACAATCCTAAAGCCAAATTCCCCCCCTAGTAGGGAATTCCCCCCGGTTGGGAACCACTGGCCTAAGGGTTAACACCCCCAAGGACTTGTTTTAGAGTTTAGACACACAAAAAGACACCAATAAATTTTGCAAATCGTAAATCGCGCAAAATTTACGCGATTTACGTTTCTTTGAACTAATTTGTGGAAGCAATTTCAAAATGGCTTACTCTGTTGGGTTTTTGTGTAGTTATTGAGTTTTTATGTAGCTGAGTTTTTAGTGTTCTTTAATTTTAGCCGCAGTTTTTGCCCGTTCGTGTGTAAGAGCTATCTTTAATAAGTTAATAGCTGTTTATCTGCTAATAAATTTCATACAAATATTACCCTAAAAGTGTTTTCAGAAAGCGCTATAATTCATTATTTGAGTGTAATTTTTCAAAAATTTTCCAGGGGAGCATGCCCCCGGACCCCCCTAGATTACGCGTGCCTTCGCCACGCTCTAACCCCCCTACCACTTTTATTGCTTCAACCCACCAGGATACGCCACTGCACATCAAGTGGCGATGGCTTTAAATCCAACACTTTGTTGTTCTCTTCAATTCATCAAGTATTTGGCCCCTCAAAAAAATTTTTCTGGCTACGCCACTGGTCCGCTGTTTGGGGCTCAGTGCCACAGATACATGCAACTGGGCCCGTGTCGTAGCCCCACTCCACCATTAATTTTTAGCGAAAAATGTCACTTAACAAGGGCTCCCACTTTCAGCTCAGCCCAGGGCCCCACAAACCCTTAATCCGGCCCTGGGAGCCCCCGATCTAAAAGTGCTCCGGGCCCCCCATCAGCTAAATTCGGCCCTGCATGTTGATGAAGCATAACTTTTTACTTTGGAGAAAATCAATTAAAAAAATGCTTTAGAGCAGTTAGTAGTTAATATGTGACGAGACAACAGCAAACACTGCAAAACTTTTGCTTGTTGTGTTGGTCTACGCTTCAAAACTTCAAGGTGAAGTAAAATTTCACCTATTTTTTTTACTAACTTTTTTTGTAATTAAAACTAAGCTGAGCATTACAGTATGAAAAACTTCAACTAAACCCTTCATATTTTAAACGATAGGCCTACTACAGCACAATTACCACAAATTGAAATCAACAAACACTGCGCAGATCAATCATTTGAAATAAAAGATCTAAAAAGTTAAAGTAACGCTGCGAATAATTTTTTCGGCATTTAAACTCCTAAGCTATATCTTCTGGAAGTTTTTTTTCCATAAAAAGAAATTAATATTCAAGTGCGATATTTATCTATTTGCATACAACTATTCAAACTAGGCAGATTTATTGTCCTATCACGTTTTAGTCAGTAAGATTAATCCCTTCTTCTGTTGGCACATTTCTCTAATTTCCTACGCCTAGAGCTATTGCCAATTCTGTAGCTTGCTATGCCGTGTTAAAAAGTCAAACGTCAAACGCAATTGTTTCGAAAGATCTTGAAGTTGTTTGATTGACAGACATATATAGGCTATGCACCGCACAGAAAGCCATTTGTTATTCGTTTGAAGTTGCAGTCACTAGTCAGACAAAACTAGCAAACTCTTTTGCTTCATCATGGGTTTATCAAAGCTCTGTCTTCTGATCTTGGTTCTGGTATGCCTCGTTGGTCTTGGCGAGATGAGGAGATCACGTTCTGGAGGACATGGAAGACGAGGTAGCATGACGTTTGTAAACTAATCCATCGATGCTTTTGGAGCAAGTAATGTCTTATAAAAAAAAAATAACACGATCACATTATCAAATGCTACATAGCCCAGTGGTGAGATCCCTGGTGCAATACTCGAGAGAGCTGGTTCTAAACCGTCATAAGCATGTGGCTTTTTTTTGGCATGAGACTTAAAAGCATTCCTGAAGGTGGAGACGAGATTTCACTTCCTTGTTTTCCCGTTCACCGGTGTAAGCCTGGACAAGATAAAACACTCAAATTAAGCATTCTAAACATTTTTTTACATCTATAGGTAATAATTGCTATCTAAGATGCCGTAGAAACGAAGTTTGCAAGAGATCTGGATACAGTTACAAGTGTGTCTGCAAAAACCATTACTACGCGTCGTACAGACACGGTCGGCAACACTGCAGACGTAGACGTAAGTTATGGATATGGCAGCACTGATGACTACAGTGACAAGAAAAGTAAAATAAACGCAACATTTTTTAGTAGAACAGTAGTCAACGGTTCACGTATTGAAGTTTGTGTAACAAAGGCTAATGAAGTATATTCAAACATATATGAACTGCCCCGACCGGACAGCAGCTTACAAGTTTTTGCATGCTTTTTAATCTGTAGGTAATGGCTGTCCAAAGTGCCGTAGAAACGAAATTTGCATAAAATTTGGATACAGTTACAAGTGTGTCTGCAACAAATTCTTCTACCCGTCGTACAGACCCGGCCGGCAAGACTGCAGACGTAGACGTAAGTTATGGATATGGCAGCACTGATGACTACAGTGACAAGAAAAGTAAAATAAATGCAAGATTTTTAGTAGAACTAGAACAGTAGTCAACGGTTCACGAATTGAAGTTTGTGTAACAAAGGCTAATGAAGTATATTCAAACATATATGAACTGCCTGACAAGACAGCAACCTATAATTTTTGCATGCATGACAAAAGCTAGTTTTAATTTGTGTCCTAATGTTTTGCATTCAAGTTAGTAAAACTTTGGGCTAATTTTCACACAATTTTTTTTATCAGTTTTCAATAATATAGGCTGCTGTAGTTCCAGGCATGTTTGTTTATTTGTTTTTTTTTATCTGTGTGCTTTATATAATTTTTTTATATAGCCTACATAGCCATAGCCGTACGAGACCAAACCATTTTTGGGGGGCAGAACGTAAATTTGCCCAAATGTGCACGCTTTTATAGAAATTGCCCAAATAGCTCACCAGCAGTGGCGTACCCAGTAATTTTGAAAGGGGGGTTTTGACGGCGTGAGAAAAATTTGAAAAATTACTAATTTCATGTTTTCAGCTGCCCAAATCAACACGATGCATTTGTGAAAATTAATAAAATTAGCTATATATATAGCAAATTTTGTATTTTGATTTGGGCAGTTTCACAAAAGCATTAGAGACATATTTTGGTGGCTGCCCAAATTGGCATGATGCAGTTGGTTAAATGCATTTCGTACTACAGTTTGATCACCATGCAATACATTACATCAATACGGGTGTGCCAAATGAAAATTTTGCGGCACATTTCTTGTGCAAATAAGAGGCTGTAGCCTACTTAGTTTGATAGGTAAAAGATATTAATTTATAGTTTTTCTTAATTCATGCAATTTCGTAGCTTTTTATATAGCCATTTTTGCCCTAATAATTTCAAGATTTTTCCCGAATTCGCGACGTTTTGAAACATCAGGGGGGGGCTGCCCCCCTGGCTTGTACGGCTATGTAGGCCTACATAGCCAGTTAACAACAGATCAATCCATTATGAGAAATGTAGATGCCAGATGTGCTTTGAAGTTTAATTTAAGTGTTGCAACTTTACATTTTTGGTTAGAAAATGTAACATCATATTGAAACGGGATTGCCGTCTACGAATTCGACTTATATCTGTCTTCTGTCTTGGCAACAAAAGCTAAATCAGCGTAAAACCCAGTGATATTGTTTTGGTATTTCAGCACATCTTGTATAGTGCATACAGACGTCCCTATAACAATCCATATCCATATGGCCATCATAGAAGGCAAAATGTTGCGTTAAAAGTCGTGAAGACCCTGGCAATTGATATCTTCCAACGATTTCGAGCTTCAGTCACTTTTGCATTCTGCGTTTCTATAAGCTGTCACGATTCATCGAAAGATTTTATGAGTGAATCGAATTGTATACTGTAAGTGCAAAACCATCATTTCATTTTTCAATAAACTGTCGGGAAAACATGATGCAAATCCAACTTGCGTTTGCAATGTCGCTCTTTACAAAAGCGGCTTACTGCATGCAGGAATGACTTTGACGCGATGTAATCGTGTTTTTGCATTATGATGATATGCACAGACAATAAAATATTCATCGTCATTCACGAAGTGATAAGTTATATTGTGTTTATTATTGTCTTACAAACTTTTAAATAAACGCACTTCAGCCAGTAAGCTCAAGTAAAAATAGACAAAACTTTAAAAAATAGAATAAAATTTTGAAAATGCTGAAAAAATATCTTGACATTTGCTGTCATCCAGTAGACTATAGCCTACCAAGGTATAGCAGCTATACTATACTATAGCTGCTTAAATAGAAATATATTAATCACTGCTTGTAGCTCTTTGGCGATTCTGTACGGAAGTTGGGGGTAAAACAGGTCAGCGTGCTGTAAAACCTGTCAATTTTATGTTGATGAAGCATAACTTTTTACTTTGGAGAAAATCAATGCTTTAGAGCAGTGGTTCCCAACCTGTTTGTTGTCACGGACCCCTTTAGACAAATTATTAATTCTGCGGACCCCTACCTAAATTTTGCCTGAAACTCAATTAACATACTATTGACTATTGCAAAGAAATTTATTTTCACACGAGTCAGTTCAATCAGAGTACTATTGTCATTGACTATTGTAATAATTATGCTACTCAACTACTGTACGGTGTCATATTGCATTGCCGCTGTGACTCCTGCGGCAAATATCAGGTTAAACAGTTGCTCAAATAAGAAAATGAATAAATTGTTCAAGAAATATCAGCAGTATTTGAATATTAAGGTGACCCAAAGTGCCATGCCGAAATTTTTTCAACGTAAGCAAATTTAATGAGATGGTTGTTATTGCCTTTCCTGAACTAAACGACTGAACTGCGGTTGAGTTTTTGACAATGCAACACGTATGTCATCTTCATTCTTCAACGTCCACTGTCCAGGCGATTTCGATGTTCTTTTTATTGTAACAAGAGCTGAGAATCCTGCCTCGCAAAGGATAAGTGGTTATGAATGGTAACAAAACAATGGGTAGATTTGCAGTTGTGAGCACCAAAATTCTTCCACAGTTTTTGAATGAAACTCAATGCGTAATAACTCTTGATCTCAAATTAATTAGGTCATCTTTACTGAGATCGTCTCTAATGTTGTTCAAGTCAAAAAGAAAAGGATTTCGAATCCATGTTTCAACTTCGTTCGGCAGGTGTTCTAAATTAAAATAACGTTGAAATGAGATCTGCAGGGTTTCACGTGTGCGCAAAATTTTTCTCTCATAGAGATCAAAAGAGTACATTCTCTTTGAGTTTCATCCATCAAGATAAGATCTTCTAACATTGGAAAGTAGCGTAATTACCTGCTTCCAATCTGCGTTTCCAAACCGGCAACTTGGCTAAAAACGCTTTCAGTTTTTCAGCTGCATCAAGTATTGTCACATCTGGTCCTTGAATGCCACGATTAACATTGTTAATATGACCGAAAATATCGGCTAAGTAGGCCATGCCGTATAGAAAACTTTTACTCTAGAACCATTTTGAGAGGGGACTTACTTTTGCTTTCAAAAGAGTTGATACCTCATTTTTTAGCTGTTGCAGTCGTTTTAAAACTTCTCTAGATAACCAACGTAGGCTACCTCAGAATGATACAAAAGTACTCCATAACTAATCTGACCATACTTCTTGACAGAGCGCTTTAAAAGCACGGTGGTTTACAGCTCTGCTTTTGATGAAATTAACGACTTTCACGCAATTCGTCAAAATTTCTTTGAGACTTGCTAGTAAAGTTTTTGCTGCTAAGGCGTACCTGTGCAAGAAGCAATGGGTAACAACCACGCGAGGAGCTTTGTTTTTTACTAAAGCAGCAACTCCGGATTTTTTACCGAGCATAGCTGGTGCTGGTGCTCCATCCGTGCATACAGAACAAACTTTTTTTTCCAAAATTCATCAAGGTGATCACGGACCCCCAAATGCTTTCTCACGGACCCCCAAGGGGTCCGCGAACCCCAGGTTGGGAACCACTGCTTTAGAGCAGTTAGTAGTTCGTATGTAATGCGACAACAGCAAACAATGCAAGATTTTTGCTTGTTGTGGTGGTCTACGCTTCAAAACTTCAAAATAAAGTAAAATTTTACTTATTTTTTTTGTAATTAAGACTAAGCTGAGCGTTACAGTGTGATAAGCTTTAACCTTAATATTTCAAACGATACTACAGTAGCCTACAATTAGCCTACCACAAATTAAAATCAACAAACACTGCGCAGTTCAATCATTTAAAATGTAAAAACTTAAAGTAACGCTACGAATCATTTTTTTTGGGGGTTTAAAACTCCTAAGCTATATCTTCTGGAAGTTTTTTTTCCATAAAAATAAGTTTATATACAAGTGCGGCTCAAATTCTTTTGTAAAAAATAAGATTATTATTATAAAAACATTTTTAACGTTTCGAGACTAAAGCTTGGCGATGAGCACAGAAAAAAAACACTGCAACAAGACGTAAAGAATTATTTCAAGATAATGCAGTTTTAACATGGTGACGACTATACCGACTGTACTGAAGTCAAACTTCAAAAAATTTCATACTGAAAAAATCAGTCTTAGGCTATAAGCAACCAAAATTTTTTCTGAAATTTGGCGTGAAAAATATTTATAAACTAAGTACTAAGTTATCAAATGGAACCAAAATTGCAAACCAAACCTATTGTATTGGCCTTGTGGAGCTCATTTATTTGAGGTCGCCTCGTGTGAAGTTCATTCATTTCAGCCCATCATTCCTCTAGTACAGTGGTTCCCAACCTTTTTTTGGCTGTTACCCTAATCTCCACCCTGAAGCGAGCCATTTACCCCCACGATCAATTTTCAAAAACAAAAGTGTTTATTGCTATGAATTTCAAAGGGCTAACTATGACAATCAAAATGCAATACAATACTGAACACAAGATAAAAATGCGTGGTAAACATTCAATGCGAAGGTTGGGCCTGGACTTCAGCCGCCAGCTTTGTGATTCTGGGCTTTGTGGTAGGCCTACTGAGGGCAATTCTTGCGTCGCTTTCGACATCCAGGCGAATGAACTTCTGTGTCTTCATTCCTAAGACAGTTGAAAATCCTTGTTCATACGGATGCGTTGTTTAAAAAGATGTCAGGATATTTATACCTGTGTCGGTAATGTTGGTGTGTCCTGGAGTCTGCTAAACCAGAAGGGTTCCAACCTTTCCTCTTGAAATCAAGTTTCAACGCTTCATTCAATCGGAGAGTGATAAATTTTTCTTTTGTCAGAAAGTCGTCATCATACACCTGGCTGTCATCACATGTGAAGGGCTCAGTAGACCATTGGAGACTAGCCGTGTCCAATTTCGGAAAGTAGTTGTCCATGTCCATCTTCTTGGCTAGCTAGCTTAAGTGGTCAGCTATGTCCTCCTTCACCGCCGCTGTCAACTCAAGTCCATTGCCTTCGAGGTGGGCTATATGTCAAGCGTCTGAAACTGCGCCACTGTGCCTCTTCCAACTCGCTTGTTCTACAATTTAACCTTCGCGATAAATGATGCTACGGCTACTTTGGTGTCGATCACAACTACATTCTTGCCTTGAATTAAAAGATTGCCTTTTTTCAATTCACCAAAGATTTCAGCCAGATAGCACAGCTGGGAAATCCACTGTTGGTAAGAGAAGTATTCAGCCAAGTCACACTTCTTTTCTATCAGAAAAACATGGACAGCTTCACGAAGTTCGACCAGGCGGGTTATCACTTTGCCACGAGACAGCCATCGTACTTCTGTGTGGTAGGCTACAGTAATGTTTCATATCTTTCTCCCATCTTCTTGCACAGTTCCTTGAAAAGACGGCTGTTCAATTCCTTATCTTTTATAAAGTCCACAACCTTCACTGTTTCTAAATCGGGTCTAGTTACCCCCCAAGAACAGGCAAATTACCCCCCGGGGGTAATTTACCCCCAGGTTGGGAACCACTGCTCTAGTAACTAAGCTGTTCATTCAATTCATTACCCATTGAGCAATGATAAGCATATGGTATGCCAAAGTCCAAAGTATCAAATCCAACCAAGGTTGTTTGGTTGCAAACCAGAAATTGTATCCTGTTGGTTATTCAATTGCTTCCAAGTAGGAATGGGCAACTGTTTTTATCTGAAGGCTAAATATATGGATTTTATCTCTGACCACATCTTCATTTACCATATAGGTTGTCTGCCAGTAACTGACAATTAACTGAACCTTGCTTTATGCTTTAGCATACAAATTTAACACATTCCCAAAACTTGATAAACAACTCTTGTAGCCTAACCAGAAATGATTCGAAATCTCCACTCATAATGATATAAATACATTTCAAATATAATAATAACATCTTTTCATCTATACATGCATACAATCTTTACATGTATACATTTGGTCAGTTCTGCTATATGGTTGTGAATCCTGGACTATATGCCCGAAGATAGAAAAGAAGATCAACAGTGCTGAAATTTGGTTCATACGGAGAATGATGGGAACTAACTGGATGGATAAGATCACCAATGAAGAAGTGTGGAGACGCTCTGGGTGCACTCCTGGCGTCCTCATCACAACTATCAAAAAAAGGCAAATGACATTTATCAGGCATGTCTACGCAAAAGCGGAATTGATTATTCGGCAACGATGAGGCGACTTCCTGGTCAGAGACACCGGGGGGGTCCACGTTTCAAAATCTTCAAAAATCTTTCAACATGAACAAACCAAGATTTTATAAACTTAATAAGAACTATGGACAATCGATCGTTGTGGAGACTCACGGTAGCCGACGCCTTATTCAGGCATGGCCGATGATGATGAATAATCATAATAATAACATAATAATAATTATGTTTGATCGCTTCACATATTTTGTCAATAACCGCTATTGATGGAAAAGTTGACAAGACAAATTTTCAACATTTTGATATAATACTTTTATAAACAGCTTCACAATAACTACTTTATTATATACGGTACTTTGGAACAGAAGGGTACATTTATGCGTGATTTTCTAAATGTTTGATTCCACTTTCAACACATACAGTTTCTGTAAAACGTGAAGTGAAGAAAGCATTTCTACGATAAGATGCTTAAGTTTAGCGTTTTCTTGTCATTTTATTCTTTTAGATAAAAAAAATCGGAATAGTCTCATCAACCAGGTTGAATATACCAATAAACGTTGTAAGTCTACATAGGAATGTTTACAATCCGCAAACCTTATCACAAATCGTTGAAGCAATTTTTCAACTCCTTTTTTTATATATTGAATTTTCAAACCTTTTTGTAGGATATGTTGGAAATTGAGCCGTCTATTCTTTATCTAACTGCACTTACAGGGAGAGTAGGCTAATTTTGGCTGGAATTAAAAATTATGTTCGGCGCATAAGTTGATTCTTTTCAGTGGGTGATTTTGATAAATTGGACAAACTGGCTTACAAAAATCTTGATAGTGTTGCAGTTTTTTGCATCACTCGCTGATGAATTTTGATTTGTCTGAGCCAACTTTCCTTTACTCGTGTAGTCAGTTCGAGCTATGTCAATTTTAGTACAATGATGGTATATCTAACGAGACAACAACAAAACCGTTTATTGCGAGTTGTCATATCGAAGTATAGGCTCGTCAATTCAACAACAGCGGGTGGTAACATAGAGTCAAAATACCAATAAGTAAGCTCGGTTGAAAACAAAAACATTTTGGCAAATAGAAAGAACCAGACTTTTTTTTATTGTAGAGCTAGTTTTTTTTTCCTTTAAATCTTAGACAATGTCTAAGAAAAAGAATGCGTTAAGTTAAGTCTTAAACCATGGCTTGGATTGACCAACGCTGCAAGGAAAGGATTGATAAAGGTTGCACTTTACTTGCACGTGCACCTGTACAACATGTTAAAAAGTGAAAGAAAACACATTAGCAACTACTCAAGACATGTGGCTTCATACCAAGCGTAAATGTTTATGGACTACCTCTTGCATTTCAATAATGAAATTTGTAGCCTACAGTGCACTGCATGGGCTACTGGAGTATTAGCCACCCGTTGGAGTAATTTATATCTCAGTCAGCGCGTTTTCCAAGTTCAGGAGTTCACGTTCGATTTGAAACCAAAGTTTTATATTACATTCGAATGGAGCTACATGTTTTCAGGAAGTTGTTGACATTTTATTTTTCCCTTTTTTTCTTGATCTGAAAAATCTCGTTATTAAATTTTATTATTAGTCTTACGTTATGACCGTGACTTATTAGTGGCCAATAATTTACAAACGATTCTACTCAATTTTAGAAAAACCGAAAAAATTTTATGCTAAAGTTCCTTGTTTAGCAAGCACAAACAAAAACGAACAAAATTAGCATCAAAACAGCAATAAAAAAACCCTAATAAATGATCTGTTAATTTGAATATTCCCAAATCGTGAAATGATTCAGATTTATTTACAATCTAATGCCTTTTTAATGGAATAACATGAGAGATTTTTTTATTTGGTACACTTTCCTTATTTCCTACGCCTGATGCAATATTCTCAGTCATGTCCAAAAATGTAATAGATAGCCTATTAAAAGAACATAAAGACGGCACTTCAAATACATTCGTCAAGTTCCTTCTTGGGTTTTCTGGATCGATATATATACAGCTCCAAGAAGAGAATTCCTTATTTATTTGAAGTTCAGTTGAGACAATAAGTGACAACTCTTCTTCATCATGGGAGTATCAAAGCTCTTCCTTGTTGCGTTAGTTCTTGCTTGCTGTGTTGCATTGGGAGAAATGAGCCGAAGAAGCTACGGAAGTCATTATCCAAGAGGACATTACCCAAGTGGATATCGAAGTGAGATTGCACACATATGTTAGAAATGGAATATTTTTAATCTCTAGGCCTACTCTGTTTTACAAAAGTTAAAAAGCTGAACTTTTATGTTGGGCCTCCTGAAAAATATTTGGAATAATTAACCTTATTTTTTTGTATACATAAAGCTGGTCTGCATTGTCGAAATAACTTAATAAACACTTGCAACCCGCAACTAAAGTAAGCCACTCAAAGTACATAACATTGGTGTTTAAGATTAAAATCATTCAACGTAATTAGCTGATTTGCAGGTGCAATTGAGTTGAACATTTTCAGTATTGGTTTTTGAAAGTGTAAGGTTTACAAAAAGAATAAATTAGAAAACACTAGAAGATTGAAAAGGCTAGAAAACTTGCAAACAAAATGTTTTCTTTTCTAAAACGAGGTTGAAGTAAAGCCGCTTTAGTGTCCTTGTGTGATAAGCTGTTTGATTCTGCAAACCAATGTTTATAATTTATAGTTAAAGAATACACTTTATCAGTTTGATAAACTAAAGCATAAAAGCTTTACGCATTTTAGTAACTCTTTTATCACCAAAATTGGCTTGTAGTTTAATATATGGCTACGCAAGCTAATTGAAAAGAAAAAAATTGCAGAAGACTGATCAAATTCCTCGCCTTATCACAACTTTGGCAAGCGATTCTGTCGAAGGAAAATAAGACGTTAAATGAAAGCACTACTGTATAAAGAGGTCAACATCATTATTGAAACAAAAAATTCAAGTTTTTCAACGTGTGCTCAACTTTTACGATTTTGAAATAACAGTGCATGGACAGAATTTAATTTAATTGCAATGTTTTATAAGAATATCTTGGCAGGAAAAAAACACATTGTAAGGCCATTTACTTACTGTAAACGAAAACTATCTCAATGTTTTTCTATTCCAGACAATTATCCAACGTACCGGCAGTCCCATTACAATCCGTATCCACGCCCGTATCAGTACGGCCAGTACAATTACAGAAGGCGTCCAACGTACCGGCAGCCCCACTACAATGCATATCCACGCCCATATGGCCACTACAATAATTACAGAAGACGCAACCCTGTTGCAAAGGTTGTGAAATTCCTTGCTCTGAAAAGGATTCTGAACAACAAGGGATAAGGGCGATGAGGTTGTTGAATGGATTTGAACCAGAATATTGTTTGTTTGCCCAAAAAAAATCACTTGTGTGCCGAAACACTTTTTTCTTCCTGATGCTTTGCATAATTTGCAAAATATCAAGTTGAAAGAGTGTGCAAAGATTTTATTTTTTATCATACTCATATCATTCAAATTGCGTGGCTACAGCGAAATAACAGCCATGCTGATGCTAATCCAGAAAAATTTGGAAGTTTTGTTTGCGCTATGAAACGGACGTTTTAAAGCAGATATGATTCATGTAGCATCTGCACTCTGCTGTTTTTATGGGAATTTAACATTTAAAATCTGATTTTTGTGTTCAAGACAATAAATTTGCAAGCGATAATAAAACTTTTCATCATATTTACAATAAACCAAAATCAGCTATAAAGACTTTGTCTGCAGTATCATAGAGTAGTTTCTCAAGTTGTGTGATTTCATTCTTTATCGAACAATAAAATTCATTGTCATTCATGAACTGGTGTCATTCTTCAAACCACAGATTATATTCAAATATTTTATTATAGCTGCCATCTAATGTTGTAATGTCATGGATAAAAACATCCGAAACTGGAGTTATAGGCAAGTACGAGCAAGTGTCGTATAACTCTAACGCGATAACTCGACAAAGTGTAATTCAGTTCTGGACGATGTAAGTCATCTATAACAAAAGTGTCCAAATTTTTTTTAGCCACTTGCCACATTTCACGAGTCTTAGGGACAGCAATACTCTTTTCATTCATTTTTTCCTTGAAATTCGGCCTAAGCTTTAAGATTGTACACATGTACAATTGTACAGTATCTTCTAGTGCCCAGACGGAGTCCGCAGACAGTAGTCTATTCTTATACAGACCACACTTTTGGCACCTCTGATCTATAGTTTTGGACACTTTTAAAAAGATAGCAATATCATAGATTTCATAGCTCAACCACACTTCATAAATTTCAGCTATTTTGATGTAAAACACTCTCCTTTAAATTTTCTGTATAAATTGGCATATCTAACCTTCAAATTTGATTACAGAACGTTGCAAATCCAATGAAGAAAGTAAACAAAACTTTCACGGTTATTAGTAATTACGCTATTTTTGCAATGGATGAAAAATGGCAATTCGATCACTTGTCTGACGTCATGAAAATAAAAACACTGTATAACAAAATTTTAGCAATTATCCATGAGTTGTATAAGGATTCTTGATGTAGATTTTCTCGATCTCCTCAATCCGCTAAGGTATTGACTATACGGCCGTAACATGACAAACTTTAGTAACAGTACAGGTCAACAATCACAGAATAGTCAAAGTCGTTTTTTGTTAAATCACTTTTATCGTTGAATAGAAAATACATTCACTTTAAAAAAGATTTTAAAATCAATTTCAATTTGCAAATATGATTTGAATATTTTTTGTGATTAATTAAACGCTTATTATCTATTGCTTCAAATACTTGTAACTATCTAGATACAAACTACAGCAAATTGGTCACTTTTTGTAGATTTTGTGATGTATTTCTATCTACCTGACAAAACAAAAAAAACTAGTTTCTTTGCCTTTATTGCCTCTTCCAAGTGACTCAACGTGATTTAGTGTCATCAGGCATAGCATAGAGGGATAAGAAATTCATGATTTTTAGACAAGCCAGTCTTTTTAGTTCAACTGTTTAGTCTAACTAAAAGTACTGAACGAAGCTTTTAACAAGCAGGCTATACTGTATTTTTGTACTTCGTTGTCTCTACAGCGTTTTATCGTGCAGTTAAAGATGAGAAAATGTTTTTTTTTTTTTTAATTTCAGTCAGACTATTGACAAATTTCAATCTGTAAAATACGCAAAGGTATACAACATGTGATAAAAAAGCTGCATCTCCAGGCAGCCATGCTAAATTATTTGAAAATGCAACCGTTCAAAATAGTTTCTGAGCTGTTCAAACTAAGAATTCGAAAATTTTCTGCATTTGCCTTGAATAAGACTAAAATATTTTAACACACTGGCATACATTTTGTAAAAAACTAATGAAATTATTTAGTTTTTTTACCAAACGAATAAAATGCCATGCAATTTCAACATGAAACATACAAGATGAAGACAGTTTAATGATAAGGGCATTAGCATGTCTCTCATCTGTAGATTGTTTTCTAATGTATCTGCCCAATAAATAAATAAAATTTAAAAAAAATTCGGTTATGTGGTTCGAAAACTTGAAACTAAATAGCACCAAGAAATGGTAATTTTTAAATTGAAATGAACTTTATGGCAAAAAAATAGTAGCCTACGCTACGGAAACTCTTTGTTTTTGAAACCGGAGAAAACGTTCCTATGAGGTCGTTTTTAGAACAGTTGATTGTTAACTTTTCAGTTTTACCTGTTTTGCAAATAACCGCTAAATACTATTTATTACATCACGTAAATGCTTCATGACGCACATGATTGTGATGCGCAGTTTGAAAATCATGAATATTGTGTGGTCTAGCAGAAAATCTCATTGAGTGTTGATTAGTTTCAATGTCTTGATTATTGATTCAAACAATGTTTACTCGGGTTTGGATTCAGGAACCGCCAATAGAAGCAAAACTCTGCAGTTTTAGTGCGTCTTTGCAAACATGATTTCATCTTTTTCAGGTATTCAAAAATGTTTTCCGGGACGGGAGCCTGTGCTAACACACAGTATTACTTACTTCTGAAGTAAGATGCAACAGTTGGAAACAGAAGTACTCAATGCAGCAAACAGAATCTAACAATATTAACAAATAAGGCAGTAGTTATTATTATTCCGAAGCGTGCGATTGAATTTAAACACAATAAATGAAATGCGAGTTTTCTAATCGTGTTCTATTTATGCTAAAAGGGTTACTGGTTTAATAAAGTTTGAAGTGTTTTGCTATGGAGAACTCTTGTTCTGATGACAAATTAATTGTAAATAGTGACATGGCTATTTAAGTCGTGTGCCAATACCATGTAGAATGGAGATAAAGATGATTAATGAGATTTTTAAATCATTATTGTTGCAGAAGCAACTGAATGATCACGTAGGCCTACGCTGTAACCATAGCGAAAAAAGTTTTTGCCTGATGTGAACTGTGATTACATTACTAACTACTCTTTCAAGAAAGTGCTCGTTTTATTGCTTTGAAACGCATAGCCCACTTCCCTGGCTGTGTGTTAGCACAGGTAAGTAGTGCTTACTTTTTTCTTTCATAAAACATATTTGTTTACCGCAAAAAGCCTTGTATTTATAAACTTTTTACACAAAGTAATACAACATAATTAAAATACACAAGCTGTGTTTGTGCTTTTCAGTCCGGAGTGTCGTTACAGTTATAGTGCATAGTCAGATTAATGTTTTAATTTTCATTTTATGCATATTACAGGTTTAAAGTAATGTAATTCCTAATGAATACAAAACTACGTGTCGAAAACGCTTGATTTTTTTAACGATGTTGTATTTTTGTGTAGGCAATAAAAGATGTTAAACTGTTGAAATTACTTTGTTTTGTATAGCACAACAAAGCAAACTCTCTACCAAAGCTTTATTTTTCTGTACTGTAGCAGTATAGTAACATGAGGTAACCTCAATGAGGTAAATGACTCAATGAGGTAACTACCTCCATGAGTACCTCAATAACTAGGCTACCTCAATGAGGTAACCTCAATGAAGATGTATAGATAAGACATGAACATTTGATGAGAATAATTCTCGTTTCAGAAACACAGTGCCTTTTTTTGGGTTGTCTAATCCAGTGAATGCAACCTCGAGAATGAGCGGATTTCCAAAGAGAAGAAAGTGATGCAAATATAGCACTTCCGCACTACCTAACGGAAGCTAAATCGTTGTCACCGAAAATGCAAATAAAGCCGAGAAAGTACTGTGACTTCACTTTTCAAGTTGTGAAGGCTTTTGCTATTACCAAGAAGGCCTAATCAGCAGTTATTTTTATCAGAAAAACGAGTCACCAAAATTGATGTTAGAAAACACCTTTATCAACCTTATTACTCGAAAACACAATTCCTTTCGTACTAGAGAATTAAACAAAAAACGTTATTACGCATGTTTGCATGATGGAATCGATTACAATGAAGATAAATGTGTAATATGTTTTAACACATCAACATACAGTAACTCTTTTTGGATAAAATACATGAAATAAGAGACACGATGTTTTAGGCTGCTGTTAGGTCTACGAACATACAGGGCTGCAGAGTCGGAGGGATTTTATGTCCAGAGTAGAAGTTTGCGAGTTATAAACCAAGAAGTCAGAGTCGTATATTTTTATCCCGATTCCAACATAGCCTTTATTTTATTTTTATTGAAAAAAAACTCTGCTCAATGTCCCAAGGAGTGGCGTCACTTAGATGAGTGCATGGAAAAACAATGTCGGTGGGATTTAGGTATATCTGAAGTCGAAGTGAGGCGAGTTATAAACCGAGAAGTCAGAATCGTATAGGCTATTTTTCCGATTCCCGATTCCACAGCCATAGAAACATTTCCTTCATTTTGTTCTTTATTGAAAAAATCTTTACTCAATGTCTCAAGGAGTGGTGTCATTTAGATGAGTGCGTGGAAAAACAAGCTTTGAGCAGTTTCGGTCAGAATATGAACCTTTCCACTATTTGTATTTGTTGCAGAGATGGGCATGATCTTGACCTTGAAGATCATAAGTGATCTTGATGATCAATATCGTGATCTTGATCATCAAGGTGACTTATATTTTGTGTGATCTTGATCAACCATCACTTTTTTTGTGTGATCTTGATCTTGAAGAACAAGAAGATCAACATCACTTTAAATTTAAGGTTTATGTAGGCCTGCTAGATGGAGGCATTTTGTTTAGAACTTGAATTGTACAAAGTAATTAGCGACATTTACTAACATTAAGCTACTGTTGATATGATATGTGTTTAAGAAAAGTCGATTTGAATTTTCAATTTAATTTGGTAGGCTAAGTGTTGCTATTTCAAAATTTAAAAAGTTTTTGTGTTGGTCATAATTTAACTTCCATATATACTTTTTGTTGACTTATGATAAAAAATGATTCAACTTTGTTCACAATTCTGTTTTGTGAGTTTTAAAAAAATGTTTGTTTTCTTTGACCCAATTTTAGGTGTTTAGAAAGTTTATAATGGCGCTGCTAAAAAAATGGGCTCTGTAGCCGGCTTCGGTCATGTAAAGTAGTTTATTGCAGCAAATCAACCAGATCTATAATAGAGCCCGCTCCTAATAGAATAGAGCCCGCTGTATTAGGTAGAGCCCGCTGCGGAGTCGGGAGAAATAAAAGCAATCTTTTCCCATGGTAGATGACTCCTGACCCAACGTGTGATTGCGGCGTAGACAATCAGACGATGAAGCACATCCTCACCAACTGCCCCCTTAGCCCTTCATGTGATGACAACGACCTTAAAAACATCACAAACAATGCTCTTACCTGGCTCCGACACTGGCGTGACAAGCTATGAATGAATGAACCAGATCCATAATTGTTTAAGGTTTGAGTATAAACAAATGTAATAATGTGAAATAACATGCTGTTTCTTTTCTGTATAGCTTTTGTATTTTTGTTTGGAGCGGTTTATCTGATCGTAAATCTCTGAACTTTTTGCCTTTTTTTATGGCAGACAACAGTATCATGGTTGCCAGATGGGTAAATGGTGCAACAAACATTAATATAATTCAGCGAAAGTTGAAACTAAGCTACTTAGTAACGCGAATAAAAGCTTCCCATATCAACCTAAAAAAGATTTGGTGAAAAATGATGCAGTTCGAAGGTGTTTTTTTTAATAAAAGCATAAAACTAATTCCAGATTTTGTGCTTTTTCAGTACCGGTGCTGTAATTACCCTCGGCCTTGGGTGTGACGTTGCGATTCTACGCAAACTACAATAACGATTGATAGGCCTAATAGGAACAATCGCTAACTTATTAATCACTAACTTATTAATCACTAACTTATTAATCACTAACTTATTAATCACTAACAATCACTAACTTATTAATCACTAACAATTCTTAGGCTAGCGATCGAGTAGTTAAATGCAACAGTTAGCCACTTAACCAGGTAGCTTATAGCAAAACATGTTTTTTTTTTTTTTTGCAACACCATTGATCAAAAACTTCATTTTTTCAAGTATACAAAAAGTGATCTTGATCTTCAAGATCACATATTCACAAAACTGGAAATTTTACCCATCACTGGTCTGTTGAAGCTGTTTGATCGTGGCGTTAAAAACGATTGTGTTTAAATTGTGGCGATTTGAACATGTCAGAAAATCGATAAATTTTAATTAGTAGTTCCTTTAAACTTCGAGCCAAAAACACTAAACTTTGGGTCTGCAGCATTGACTAAGGGAACCGATTTTGTATCCAAGCCAGATTTTTGTTTCTTTGCCAGACACGAATGGAGAATTAATTTGAAACATTTGGAAAGTTTTATGTAATTTGTTTGTCTCGCTTTTTTGAGTCATTCAAGGACTCTTAATACTTATTTTTAAAAACAGCTCGTCATGAAATTTTGCGGAGAGTAATAATTTTAATTCAAACATTAAACGTCTGTGATTGGTTAAATTCTCAGTCATCCATAAACGCCTCCAACAGCCATGTTGCTCAAATACGCTAAAATTTAATATGCGTTTTCTTAAATTTATCTTACACCTTTCAACCAAGTACGCAGTCTGTCTATGGTAAAAAAAACTCTACAGATTTAGCCAAGCCTGGAGCAGCCTTTGAAGCGTGTACTGTAGCTCAGTGGTGTTTTACCATGTAGGCAATGGCCCGGTGGTAAGCCATGGTTTATTTTCAGTGGGCCACACAGATTGACAGAATAAGAGCAATGTAAAACTTGATTGCACGTTACCGCTACCTCAAGTTTGGTGTAGGCTACCGATATTCGATGCTTTGGAAAACGAATGTTTTCATTTGTGCATCGATGCATTTGATCTGACAATAGTTTTGTACAGTTTCTGGTTATTTTGTTCCTTTACTACAATTCTCTACATAGGCTAGTTCATTAAACCTGATATTTGTATTGTTTTTTATTTGTTCATTTTTTGTGTCATATAGACTGTCCTAGTTTAAACTAATCCAGATAATAAAAGCAATAAGTCTTGTTATGAAACATATTCAGGGCCACTAGCAACTTTTTTTAGTTTTTGTAGGGCAAAAGTAAAATGGTCGAAAGTCACTGGTCTAGCTACCCAAATGCCATTAGCCTGCGTTAAAACTGATTTATTGGAAAAAGGTGAGATCAACTTTCTTAACGAGACTATTCACAACGTACCCGTACAAGTAGGCCTACATTGAATGTATAGACTAAAGATAACAGCCTAGTACCTAGATTTAGAATAATCAGCTTGATTACTTGGGTTCGATTTGAGGCAAATCACGCGACTCTTCAACGTCATCTAGCAAAGTTGCCCACATAGAGTAGCCTAAATGAAAAATTTTAATTTAGTTTAGCAGTTTCAACTTTAAAGTCTTGTCACTGACAATTCAAAAGACGACAGCTCTGAGCAATTCCAAAAAAGGTTTGCAATTTTTCCACACGCATTCATCTTTTCTGAATATTGAAGTAACCTAATTGTTTTTGTTTTTCATCATAAGCTAATTGCAGCATTCGTTGCTAAAATTTTGTTCACGTTTTGGAATTGGTTTTGGATTTTGTGACTTTGATTAAGCCAATTAGAAATGTTTATTCAAAAATTTTCTCCAAAATTTTGTGATTGCCAATCCGCCTGGTTATATAAGAAAAAAGAAAGTTGAATTTCTTACTTTTAGCAGAAAAGTTTTGACCTGTTTACACCGATTAATATACGAAACCATGGGGATAAAAGCCCTTACGATTTTCGCGTTCGTGTTGGTGTGCCTGTTCGTCATAGCTGAAAGCAATGGAAAATATCGCCGTAAGTCAAAAAACAACCAACATCTAATGTTGGCATTAACTTTTTTATAAAAAGCGGATTACTTGATGATAGAAAAGCTGTCTTACAGCAACAATGTTCTTTTTCAAACTTGTTTATGGAAGGCAAGGCAAAGTTTTTGTTTGTATCATTTTCGGCCATATCTTAAAGTTTTCAGTTACTATGTTTGATGTACCGGTACTAGCTTCCGCTAAACTAAGATAGACTACGTATTAATTTCGCTTTCTATACAACTGCTAAGAGTTTTTAGCGACTTTTTTTTAATTATTATGAATCATATTTACAATTCCACCGCATTACCAGTTACCACGCAAACTTATACGCACTATATTTCCCAAAAAACACAATCGGTAGGCCTTGTATGGCTTACAGATTTTAAGTCGTAATTTAGTTGGATAAACCCACGGCGATGCTAACGAAGAAAGGGAAAGATCAAGCGGCGCCAGTTTAACTTTCGGGGTGTGCATTTGAGCAACGCGCTTTCACGACAACTCTTCATTCCGCGGTATCTAATGGATGGAATAATTTCAATGACAACGACACTTCAACAATAAGAGAAAATCTTCGTTTATCGAACTCGGTGACCGAGCGTGCGTTAGTGGTTCAGAGTTTCCACAAGTAGGGTATGTAAAAAGTAAAACCTAAGCTTCCAGAAAGTCTTTCACCATTAGAAGACAAAGATTAGAAGACAAAGTTATATTAGGCTACAAGAAACAGCTAAACCACCGTTTCCTTTTTTTGGCTGTCGCCACCCTTGTATGCACATACAGAAAAATCCCAGCGAGGTCTTTTGAGCACCAGCCTCTAGCGCAAACTTTGGTCCCATACAATGCGGTCTGACAAAATATAGGCTACAGCAAACTAAAATACTGCTGTTAGTATTTCATTCAATATTTCAGTAATTTAAAAAAAAATAAAAATTGCAGTTAAATTTAACTTACAAAAATAATTACAGTAGGCTATATAAGATATATAGACAGGCTACATGTGAAACGCAAGCTCAAAGCTCAAAAAACAGGGAGTAGCAATCGGAGTCCCGGCCGAAAATATTTGCCTAACGCCAAGCAGTGCCGGTCTTTGAGGTGTGCAAACCGTGCGATCGCACAGGGCCCGCAAATTAGGGGGGCCGCAATTTACTCAGAAAATGCTGTAATTTTGTCATTTCCAATGAAAAAATTCAACAAGTGAATTCAACAAAGGAATTAGCAACAAGAAAACATAGACACTCAACGGGTGCAACCTATTTCGTCCCTTGAACATTTCGTACCCTGAAAAGATCGAGAAAAAAAACAACAGAGCCGACGTCGCTGATCGGAGTTGCCGCAATAATTTCAAAATTTCTCTCGATCTTTTCAGGGGACGGAATAGGTCGAAATTTTATTTTGTTACTCTGATTTCAGGGTACGAATTTTTTAGGGGACGAAATAGGTTAGGGGAAGGTTTGGTTAGTTGAGCCGGGTAACGGTTGATCCATCCGGTTTTATCGCAACGTCGTGCATGATTAGTCAAGCATTTCATAACGAAAATATGGAAAAACTTGAAGTCCATCAGCACATGTAGTTTTAGGGATTTTCTACAAGCAGAAAAATTGTGAAGCAGTTAAATGTAAAATGGTAGGTAAAAGTAGTTTTGAGAAAAATAAGAAATGTGTTATTTTTTCCTACGATGTTTCATCGTTGTCTTAATGGAAATACTGGGATAGGTAAGGGTAACTTACTCTTTGTTTTAGTAGTTCTCGTTGCTTGATTAGCCAGTTGGTTCTTGGAAAATTTTCATGAATTTTGCAAATGGCGGCGATGTTTACAGTTGAGCCACTTGCAATATTCACGGTTGAGCCATGCCTTTATCATAAGGAATGTAGTTTATGAGCCGATTGTCCTTACGTACTGCTTTAATTTTGTTGTACCGTACTGTAATTGATGCGTAGAACTGGTGTCCTAGCCGGGGGCGGTCCACTGCCCCCCCTTAAACTTCCATAAGAGTAGTTTTTTCTGTAATGCGCCAGTTTAAGAGCAATTTTTTTAGCACTCCACCCCTTATGTTTTTTTCGATAGCAACGCCACTGGCTGCTATAAATGTTCGTTTTCTTCACAAACCTCGCGAAATCGTTTCAGAAAGGTAAAAGCACCTTCGTGCAAAGTGGTAGCCACTTTAACAAGTCGAAATTCTGCCACTGAAATTGACTAGAATGAAACCGCCAACCAATCATAAGCTACGGTTTAAGTGACGTAAAAAATGGCAAAAAGAAGATCATAGAAAGCAAATTAAGTGATGGATTTTTTGTCAGCTGGTTGGCTTAGGGGTTAGGGTTAGGGCTAGAAAGTAGTCGTTTCATTGACGCGTGTTCGATTCTCACCACTGCTATTGCTCTTTTTCTTCTGTAATTACCAAATAAAGTTCAAAACAAGTATTAACTCTCTGGATGAGTGCTAGAAGGGTCACAATTGGACGGTAGCCTCTTATAACACGTTCTGATTGGTTGGCGGTTGCATCGTAGTCAATTTCAGTGGCAGAATTTCGACTTGTTAAAGTGGCTACCGTGCAAAGTTTCCTATTCAATGATTCTCAGTGTTTCCAGAAATATAAATTTTTGTTCGTTCAGTGTTCACTGTTCTTTCATTTTAAGACACTAGACACAATACACAGTTTAAACTTTTTTTGATTGTTTATTTGCAAGATGTTCAAGAGAAGAGTTTATTGTGTTTGATGCAGATTGAGCTCTCTTTTGGGATATCTTTTGGAAGTGAAATAATGGTGGATCAACTGTGAAGAACGGGTGGCTCAACCGTGAAATTTAGGGTATCATTTGAGCCGGCTGAATTTCAATTTTAAAATGCCGATAAATGATATAAATCGGGGTCAGTCGCAAACACAAACATGTTCACAAGAACCGCATAAGACTGAAATTTATCATGATGGATTCGGATTTTTGGTAAAGTTTGTCGTTAAATTTTTAATGCAGAAAAATCGATTTCTGGCTCAACTAACTAGACCTTCCCCTACATCTAGACAACATAGAGACATAGCTTTATTTCCGAAAAATGCCAAAGAAAGCATGATCATATCCTTTTGCTATGCCACCGGACAGCACCATTTTACAGGAATATTCATATTCAAGTTTTTGTCAAACATGCTCTCAGAATGCCCCAAATTCAAAGTAATTTTTCAAAATTTACTGGGGGACGCCCCCCAGACCCCCGCCACTGGGTGTCGCGAACACGTCGTCAGCCTGCGCCCGCCGACCATCAAACCACCACCTCCCCTTTCAAAATACCTAGCTACGCTACTGAACTGGATCATTGTAATTGGGGCCCGCAAAATCATGTTCCGCACAGGGCCCGAAATACCCTAAGACCGGCACTGCGCCAAACGACTAATAAGTTGGTTTAGCTTTTAATACGAGGGCTATCCTTCAAATCTTTTTACGGCTTGCAGTTCTTTCCGCTTACAGCTTTGATCCATCGTTACACGATTTTGTCATTTTTGCCAATTACGAGAGGATAATTGTTAAATTGTTTAATTTTTTTTTTCAAAGCTTCTTATGTTTTTATAATTTCAGGCTATTGCAAGCCAAAGTGTCGCAAATACGAAGTGTGCAAGAGGACTGGACATCGTTATCAGTACAAGTATCAATGCGTCTGCAAACGCGGGTACTATTGGTATAGGTACAGAGGCTATAGATCCTGCAAAAAATGTAAGAAGCCTAACTTTTTTTAGCCATATTTTTTGCGTTTTGTTAGTATTTTACAAAGTATCCTAGTTCGACTCCAAGCTCAAGCTGGTTATTAAAAAACCACTGCTCACCTTTGCCCACGATCAGTTCAGTTTGTTTTTATTTCTTACCATCACAACGAAAAACAGTAGCCTATATGCCAAACATAGCAGAGATGGGCGTAGTTGCAAAAGAAAGGAACGGAACGGCCGAGAGAAAATAACTGACTGGCCATTCTATTCTCGTTGGTGCCGAGGGACATAATGTAAACCCTATTTTCTCATTCCCCAAGACTTAAAATCAAGAAGGCTACATGAGACAACCTTTACCTAGACCGACACTAGTTTACATAATTGCAAAACTAAACAGCGAAGAAAGGCTCTTATCTTGGAATGGTACCCGGTCAGTTGGTCGACAGGACAATTGGTCGACAAGACAGTTGGTCGACAGGACGTTAGGTCGACAGAACGATTTATTTTAGGGTTAGTTAACCTAACTCTAAAATGAATCGTTCTGTCGACCTAACGTCCTGTCGACCAACTGTCTTGTCGACCAATTGTCCTGTCGACCAATCGACCGTGCACCTCTTGGAATATAGCCTATAGGACATACATAAAAGCGGAATTTGCAACTGCAACGCTTTTTCTCAAAAAATCTCAGTGGTATATATAAGCCTATCCTAGTGTATATCTAATTCGATGGTAATCGGTCCAAATAATTTAAAAATAAGCTTTCTGGTATTAACGCTAACTTCTCAAATTTACCTAATCACTGAAATTCAGTGCAAAAAAACATGTTCAAGCTGTAGCCTATGTTCATTTTTAGTGTTTTTCTGATAAAAAATAAAATAAGATATTTTTAAAAGGATTTTTTAAACCTCGGTCAGGTTGGCTCAGTTAATCTTAAAATTTCCTTCCTTTGCAGATAAGCGAAACACTTGCTATAACCGTTGCAACAGCGGGTATGGCCGCGGCTACAACTGCCACTGCCGCAAGTATGCTTATGGGAAGCAATGCAATGATTGGAGAAGATACTGTAAGTTCAAACATGGGTTATAAACTACAGAAAAAAAGCTTTTTAAAGTTGCTTTAAACTTTTTTAATTGTTGGTGGGACATTTAAAGTGAACTTTTTTAGTCTAAAAATTAAAGTGTTGATTTTCTCAGAGCGAATGCAGTACCCTGGATGGTTCCTTACTATCGGTAGCGCATAAAATTCTAGAATCAAACTGATACGTTGAAAAATAGGTCACAAGTTATTTTTCTACACGACTGCGCTTAAACTGTCTGTCTTGTAACAACCTGAGAGCGAACGAGGTCTGCGATAAATACAGCGCTAAATGGAAAAACGCACAGAACATCAGCTTTTGTATCTTTTACAACATTAAAACAATGGACAACAGATTTTCTAAACTAAATTTAAATTTCTGTTCAAGTAAATTATTATCACTAAAAAACAAGTATTGTCATTATCAATTAAATTACTGTTACATTAATAAACATTACAATACCATTAGCCTATGTTGTACCTGCTACTGGTCTACAGAGATATCTTTCGAATTCGGTATAAATTTACAAGCAATTTCTAATCTCCACTAAACCAGCATCGCTAGCAAAGAATTAAAGGTTCAAAATTTTAATCCACAGCGTAACAAAAACGTAGTTAGGCTACGAGTCATTACTTTAACAAAGTTTATTTAACTATAAGACTCTAAACCAGAGGTGGGCAAACTACGGCCCGCGGGCCGCATGCGGCCCGTGACAACTTTCTGTGCGGCCCGCGAAAGCCTGGAGCAAATATAGGCTATAATAAAATAATCCTAAAATTGCTTGAAAATTTTAATTACTACAATGACTTAAATAAACTTTTACTTCGTATAATTTCATCTTGATAAAGATAAATTATAGTCTTTTTGTCGCATTGTAGTAGTTTGTTTCCCCAGCCACATTCTGATCTTGCATGAATGCATGGCTATTATTAATGTCAAAAAACAGCCGGTTACGTCACAATCGAAGTTGCTGACTTCGGCCTGTCGCATCATGAGACCTTCTTTTTTGTTTTAGTTTTTCTGATTATGTTAATTCGCTCACAGATGTATTCTGTTTAATTCGCTCAAAGTGCGTCTGGTTAAGTGTTATCTTGATGTGGGTTGTATTCAAATTATGAGACAAACCTTTTTTATATCTTTTATGTAGGCTAATACATGTAGCCTATAAAAATCTCGGTTTTTTTCGTCACTTTAAAAAAAAATAAAAGCTTGTGTTTTGACTATTTTAGGTTTGACGTTTTGGCTTATAATCTTAATTATACTATACTGCGGCCCTCGAACAAATTCAGATTCTGAATGCGGCCCTCGAGATAAAAAGTTTGCCCACCCCTGCTCTAAACCCTTTCGCTCATTTACAGACCTAAAATGGTTTGTCCGATTACCGCATTGCATCAAGAACAAACAACATTCTGTGTAAAAATCACATCCATTTATAACTAGCACAACGGGTTTATAATATTGATGATGAAATTAGAAAGCTAGTTACGAAAATACTAAGCAAAAATAATTTCATTGTTTTAGGTCACAAGAGACGAGGATAGCCAGGCAAGCGGTTGCCTGACAAGACATGTGGACAATTGGATCATGAATGCATTGCCGGAATTTACCACTTCTATTATCATTTCTTCTTTTAAATGTAACATGTATATTCTTGTATTCCATGTTCATTAGCAATCATTAAAAAATAAAAAATAAATAAACGAAATTCAATAAGGTGTTTACCGTTGCTGCGAGAGAAAATAAGGCAAGGACCATCCTGATAGTCTACTTGAAAAGCGTTTTAAAAGATTCAACACAGTTGGGAGTAAAAAAGAAAAGGTGAGTTTCATACTTGATATTAAGCATTTTGGTAATAACGAGAGTAGGGTGGTCAGATTCTTTCTCTCGACGGCCTTTCCTTGAGCAACTATGCCCATCCAATTTATTACACACTATAAGTAGAGGTGAGCGGTGTTTATCAACAACCAGCTTTAGCCGGGTGTTGAACCAGGATGGAGTGATTGGAAAGCGAGCACCTTATCCACTGCGCTATCCCACTGCTAGCCAGAAGAGTTTTGTTTCGTAATAAGTTTCTTACCAAGATTTGTGCACCTCTAATAAACACTTGTAAACATAATTCTCAGAAATCTTAGCTCAGAAAAAAAACATAGCGTAGCCTATAACAGGTGCAGATAGAGTTAATAGTTTGTGATAAGAGGTATGCTAAACGTGAACATTTTACTCCACAGCAGTATTTTCTCAGCCGATATAGCCTACTATGGTTACGCAGCTAGATAACGTGAAAGGTAAGAAACACAAAAGTAGCTCAAAAACGAAAATAAACCTATCAACAATGTAATTGAAAACATCATTTCTTTTTTTATTTGTTTGAAGATAGGGTGGTTTTTCATCATTTCTTCCAACGCTTGTCCTCTAACATTTTTGTGTGGAAACGGTTTTTCCGGAAGTGGTTTTTCAAGAAATGCACACAGTGACTCCCAACCTTCTTTGACATTATAAACAAGGAGTTTATCAGCAGGGGCGTACTGCAATATATGACGCAATATATATAAACTGTAGTCTGCACTTTAAACTATGGAAGACAGTTTCAAAGGTAGCGTCATAGGCCTATAACAGATTCTTTGTTGTCAAAGATGTGCAAAGGAAAAATATAAAAACTAGATGTCACATATTTCAAACTATCGCAAACGTCATAAGCTCATAACTATTGTAATGGTTAGAATGCACCCTTCTTTGACCACATGAAATTTTTTGTAAACTTTTCGAAAGCGTTTAAAAAATTTGGGTTGAGTTTAGGTTTATTAATGTTAGTGTTGTGTAAGTTAATGTTAATTAAGCTTAATAAAAAAATTAAAATAAGTCTAAAAAAGCTAACAATTGACAGCCTGAACATAAAACGCTCTGTGGACAGTTGCTTAAAGTAAGTTACCTGCAAAACGAAAGAATTATGATGGCGATATATTTGTTTTGTTCTTCTTTCACTCAACGCATGAGGTGAGAATACCCAGGGCTTTTTGGTTCCAAATATTGCCACACCTAAAACCAAAATAATTTTTTTTACAATGAAATCAATTGATTTGCAAACCACTGTTGCAATTACACCGCTTATCAATATTTCCAACATAGCACATTCAAGCTAAACCCGAGTAGCCCAAATAAACTGCCTAAACTTCACCGATGGTCTTCGTTTAGGGCAGGTTCTACATAAACTTTCCCGCGAGGTGGCATAGGCTAACTTATACAGTGTTTCTCAAACTTTTTCCAATCGCGTACCGCTCATTTGTTTTTTAATACACTGCGTACCACCTGGCTGGTATTTATTAGTTACCGTATTACTATACCATAACACCAATGAATAGCAAGAAAATACAATTTAATGCGATAGATGCAACTGTTTCCTCTGTACAAGCATGTCTATCCGGGGTACAACCTTACTCACAGCACATAGGAAATCATGTCCAGGCGCAGTTAGACGATTTCGGCTCTTGGACTTAATAGCCATCAAGGCCGAGAACCCTTGCTCACACTCCCATGCAGAAGGGAAAACGAGTAACTGAGGAACAGCATTTCGGGCCAATGTTGGGTAAGTGGAACCCATGATTAGCCAGAAATCTACAGGAGAGCATTCCTTCTGCTTTGCTTTTGCTGTCTCGTCAACTTGAATATCAATTACCTCTTCTTGTTCTCCCGTTCCTACGGGTAGAAGAGCTGGATCGATGCAGAATGGATTGACAGCGTAGATGCAACTTACTAAATCTGGGAAATAATGCATTAATTCTGTTCTGAGCAGCGGTGATCACCAATTTCTTGAGATAATTTATGACTGGGGTTCACTGGAAGAGTGGTAAGGAGTTTGAACATTCCGTACTGTTTGCTCTCCACGTTTTTAGTCCAGATATCTAGTTTGCGAATGAATGCTTCCAGCTTTGTAATAAAAACAGTGATATTGTTGTTCGATCCTTGGAACGAAAGAGTCACAAAGTTAAGAGCCTGGAAAATATCCGACAAGTAGGCCAGCCGTGAGATAAACTCAACGTTCTCCAAATCATCTTAAAAGTCGTGGTTTTTTTCTTTGAAAAATGTCTGTAATTCAAGCCTAAGTTCAAAGACCCTCATTGGCACATTTCCACGGGAAAGCCAGCGGACCTCTGTGTGGAAAAGGAGACACTTATGATCAGAACCGAGATCTTCACAGAGCCTTGCAAAAAGCCGAGTATTCAGAGCTGATGTTTTTATGAAATTCACAATTTTAATGATTTTGCTCAAGCATGACATTAAATCAGAAGGGAGCACTTTGGCGCAAAGTGCATGAAAACCGTTTGCATGAAAACCCTTTCTAACGTTGAAGTAATTGTGACATCATGTATTTGCAGTGGTTTTGGCTACTGCAAAGTGCGGCAAATTGTATAGAGTAGACTAAATACAACAAAAAACCGCCGAACTCTTTGCGTACCACTTAAAAAGCTCTCGCTTACCACTAGTGGTACGCGTACCACAGTTTGAGAACCACTGGGCTAACAATTAGAAAGCATTGAAGAAAACTAATCTGGTTTTCTTTAAAAAAAATCTCTATCAGAAAACGTTGTCGTGGTGTTGGCCTTACTCACCCAGCAAACACACCCTTATTGGCCCAATACCGGTTCAGTGAAGTGGTGTATAGGTTGTATCGGAAAGGTTTTCCTGATACCGGGCCGATAATGGGCCTACACCGTTTGACGGTTTGAGTGCAGTGTTACATGTACTGTTTTCGTACGCGTTTCCTTATACCGGCCTTTACCGGTTGAGTGTAGTGTGGTACCTATCGTTTGTGTACAGTTTTTCATATGCTGGCACGATACTGTTTCTGTATGGTATCTAGGCTACATGAACTTTTAGATGCGATTTTGCGATAAACGTCTAATTAATGCATATTCCTGAAATACATTTCATCTTCCATATTCCTATTATAAAACAGAACACGTGTGTAGCATAACACAGGATAAAATACTTTCAAGCCTACCAAGAAAACGTTTTTCAAAATGGTCGATTTTATCACAGAAAATCTATGATATTTTAACTTAATATAATTTAATTTCGTAGATTTTCTGTGATTTTATTAAGGACCGATAAAAACACCTTTTGACGTTGAAACCATAGTTTTCTAAAATTCAATAGGCCTGCAGTTTAACCCTTAATGTGCTTTGTTGCTACATGGCTACATTCATTTTATTCATTTTATGCGCATGCCTCATTAATTTCTCCTTTTTCAAAGTCAACCTTTTTACCCGAAAAGGACAAAGTTGCCACACGGCTACGCTACATGACGCATATACGCTTTCCCGCCAATTCCGCCATTGAGCTTTGTTTTCAGTTCACTACTTTCGTGCGTGGTAGAGAGAAAGAGAAAACTTTTGAGAAAGCTTGCAGAGAGAAAGCTTGCAGAGAGAAAGCTTGCACTCGAGTTTAGCTGTTTATTTATATTCTTTTTCGGTAGTTTCAACAAAGTATTGGGGTCTAGTTGACCAACATCAAGTTGTGGAGAAAAGGGGTGAAGTGATTGCGACATGGCAGGGTATATCCTGCCACCCTCGGTAACGGGGATAACACCGGATTAAAACTGGAATACTACTCTAAAACTACAGTATATGCAACAGAACCCTTTTATTTGTCAACTGGCAGAACGCCTCGGAGCACTATTATGGTGCTGTGTTTGAGCGAAAAAATAAACTTGTTAAATTCATTCATGTATTGCAGAGGATTTGGTGCAAGGCTATATAGAGTTATACATTAGGCATGTCATTGTCATACCATTCTAAACGACGTAGAGTTAAAAAGCATGTTGATCACATGAGCACAGATCGACTTGAAAATTAAAGAATTTCATAGTTTGGAAAACCCTGGGTCTACTAACGAAAACAATGAGATGAAAACAATGAGAAATATGAAAAGGTACAAAGAAAGATGCGTCGAGCTCTTGAAACTTCTTCCTTAGAAATGGACGATGAGGAAGAAGACATTAACAGAAAGCATCAAAGGTAAATAAAATTAATGCATTGCATAGCCTAGGGGCCAAATGTAGAAAAAGGTTGCATCTGTGGTGTATACTGTTCCTTATTCCCAATTTAACTCTCATGATAATAATTAATTTGTTTTGTTCCTGGTTGCTAGTTGAGATTTACTAAAGTTTAAAAAGTATATTTATTATGCTTTGAAGTGTAGAAACGACAGCCAGATGGGTTGTGGGTTTCTACCACTGAACCATCGCATGGACTTTTGTATGTGACTTGGTTGGTGAGAAAGGTTGGTTTAGGGTTGAATAAGGCAAAAATCGAGAAAAAAAATTATTTAAAATATTTTTTATTGTCAGAGTTTTTTTCTCGCAGTGAGGCCAATTTGCCGCCCACTTTTTCTTACACAGCCAGGCGGACTAACAAATGTCTGTAGTATTACCATGGAACTGCCTCTTGGATTAGTTATTACAAAAGTGTGCTTATTGTATTTTTATTTGCACAGAAAAGCATCAAAACCGTTAAGGTTTCAATTTGAAGAGAATGGTTCTGGAGTGGATAGTCCAATAAAAGCGAAACCGCCCAAGTCTCAAGGTTAGTAGTTGTGTCTTGTATGATTGCAGACTGCAGTTACAATGCAAATTTGTATAGTGCCATTGTGTATACAAGCAACTTTCATATTGTAGACACATCACGGGCACGGCATCCAAAATTGAAGAAAGTCGGGCTGGCAAACGCTCCACATATTCACCATCATGCAGAACATTCTCAACAAACGTCGTCTAGAAACGAGCACGAAAGCCAGCAAAGATCAACACCGGCAAGGAAGTGACGCCGTTTGGATTCCATCGATGTAGACTTTGATGATCAACCAGTCTTCAGTAGCTCCAGGTTCTCTAGTACAAGCTTCGTATCTCCTTCCCCAAGTACCAGAGCACTCCCTGCACATTTTCTCAGCTCCTCTCCACAGAAAAGACAACAGTTTGAAGGTAAATATCACTCATTACTAACAGTATACACTACAGTGACATGTTATTTATGTTTAGGGCCATTAAAGTCACTTTTCCTTTGCTCAAACAATGCCACCAAAATGATGAAATACCTAATAATACAGCTTTAAAATGCGATTTATCTATTTCTAACAGTAAAATCATATTTTCAGGCTATAAAAAATTACCCTAGTTATGTGAACTGTGTGAACACAGAATAAACGTGAAAATTTGAAAACTATTTCTTGCATATTTAGCGTTTCAGTCTCAAATGCTGCAAGAGATGGCGGAAATAAAGGTTCATGTTGCTGGAATATCAAAACAATTGAAGGAACAACAAATCATGCTGAATAAGAGGCTGCTGCAAAGCAGTGAATGTTGTCAGAGCTTCCAGCAGACATCATTCTGCCTCTTTCTACCGAAGAGGCCCTTCAAAATTTGGAGGACAAGCTACATGACAGCAATGTCAGGAAGGCATTGGTAAGCCAATAAATTTGTAAGGAAATCAATTTCCACAGTAATTTGAAGAAATGTTTGCTTTCAAGAAGTATCCTTCCTCACCATTTTTAATGAATTTTTGAGAGTGGGCCAAAAGTCCCTCTGCTGTGAAACGAATGAACCCCTTCTTTTAAATCCAAGTTTGAGGCATAAATGCTAATGAACATTTAGCTGAGTTTTTGCATGACTTACGTTTATGAACAAGTGTGAGGTTGCATTGTAAACAAATGGCCTTATTGGCCCTACATTTCTCCTTATTACCCATTGGTCGTGACAATACACATGCACTGTGCATTGGGGGTTTTTTTTCGGTCATTGACCGATTTTTTAACAAAATGTCCGAAAAAAAATAGTCAATTCGGTCAAAATGTCCGAAAAAATATATAGTCAATTGACACAATGAAAACTATTAATACAATTGACTATATATATAATGTATATATATATGACCAAAAATGACTAAAAACTGACCGAAATAGATAAAATTGACCGCATTTTTTCAAGTCATTTCAGACAAATGACCGAAAAGTCTCAGCGAAAAAAAAAACCCAGACTGTGCATATTGCATAGTATACTACTACGAAACTGTTTTGTAAACAGTGTATTGTTTTTACAGGTGACTAGATTGACTTGCATCGGCGGGAGCAACCTAAATGAAACCTGCCGAAGAATTATGAGTTCTTTAATATCCAACTGTTTGTAAGACATACAATTGGTCTGGCAAGAAGGGATGGAAAGCTGTTGCTTGAGAACCACCAAAGAAAGCATTTTCTTCATTGAAAATTGCGGAATGCATTAAACGTAGGTGTTAAGTATGTCTTGACTACTTCCACTACCTTCAAATACCGGTACGTGTTTGCATGTATTGCATACTAGGGTGGAATATTTTTCTCAAGTTTCAAAAACATGTGCTTAATCCCCAGGTAAATATGCCAAATGAAACATAAAAAGTATTTTTTGTGTTGTCGCTCTCCCCCAACCCCCGGAATTTCCATCGAGGGGCTAACTTGAAAAAATAGAAATAACTCAACAACCCCTTGATAGAAAGCTCATTTATGCTCAAAATTTGCACAAACCCTAAGTTTCTATATATATATATGCCCTAAAAGAACTTTTTTTATCTAAAATGACTCATAAAAAATTAATGCCAAAATACGAAACTGGACCCAAACTTACACTGCACGTGCACAGTAGTTCCGGTAACTATACTAAACATAAAAATGCCTGTTTGGCATTAACTTTTTTATGAGTTATTTTGGGAAAGAACTTCTATTAGGACATAGAAACGTAGGGTCTGTGCAAATTTTGAGCCATAAATGAGCTTTCTACGACAAGATGTTATTTCCCTTTCCCATGTTGGCCCCAAACTCTGGCACTCCCTGGGGGTGTGTGAAGGGTGACAACACCCAAAAGTCACTTTGTTTTATTTAGCATATTGCCGGGGATTCAGCACTAGGCCCATATGTTTTTTATAATTTTGAGAAAAAAATGTTCTACTCCACCCTATTGCATACATTGTCCTTGCTATATTTTGATAGGCCAACCCCTTGGGACAAAGAGCCATAAAACTTGAATAATGATCCCCCCATCCTGCGAACCAGGTCTTAGGACCACTACAGCGAAGTACCCTTTTTGTAGTCCTTATTGTTGTCATTTGTTTAAGCCATACCACCACACCGGGTGGATAACGTGATAGCCGTACGAGCCAGGGGGGGCAGCCGCCCCCCCTGTTGTTTGAAAACGTCGCGAATTCGGGCAAAATCTTGAAATTATTAGGGCAAAAATTGCTATATAAAAAGCTACAAAATTGCATGAATTAAGAAAAACTATAAATTAGTAACTTTTACCTATCAAACTAAGTACAGCCTCTTATTTGCACAAGAAATGTGCCGCAAAATTGTCATTTGGCACACCCGTATTGATGTATTGTATTCCATGGTGATCAAATTGTAGTACGAAATGCATTTAACCAACTGCATCATGCCAATTTGGGCAGCCACCAAAATGTGTCTCTAATACTTTTGTGAAACTGCCCAAATCAAATGGCAAAATTTGCCATATAGCTAATTTTATTAATTTTCACAAATGTATCGTGTTGATTTGGGCAGCTGAAAACATGAAATAAGGCTATTTGATGAAACTGATTAGTCTGTTTATGCAACTGCCCAAATTAGCGTGAGGCAGTTTCCCCAAAATGAACAAATTCATTAATTTTTCCCATTTACATAACTGTATCGTTTAGATTTGGGCAACAAAAAAATATGAAATTATCTGATCATAGTCTATTTATAAAACTGCCCAAATTGGCATAATGCAGTTGCCTCGGCATCAAAATTTACTAAGTCTTTAATTTTTTTCATAATATCAATAAATGCATCATCTTGATTTGGGCAACTACAAAATATGAATTTATATAAATCTGGTGAATAGCCTACTTTTATAAAACAATTCGGGTTGGGAGGTCACTGTACTTTTTCAACCATAAACGGACATAGCTAAGCAACACCACAACATTTAACAAAAACATGTTATACCTGTTAAAAGTAATGTTAAGGTGTTGCTTAGCTTTGTTTATTTACTTTTATAAAAGGTTCTGCTACTATTCGGCGAGTTCCCTATTCGGCAAGAGCCTTTTTCGGCGAGTTGCCTATTCAGCGATTTTTTGAAAATCCAACGACGCCTTCTGCAAATCCGATGATTGAATATTATTCAATATTCAGACATTGAATGAATGTAAATACGTACTGTTAGGCTAATTGGGTTCTTTGAATCCTACGTCATCGTCTGTATGCAAACTTAGAATACTGTATATTAGTTATTTTTGTCATCAAATTACCTAGCCTAACTACTGTATATTTTTAGAAGTAGTGCTGCCAGACCTTTTTATTTTTGTACTAAAATTCGTATCATCAAAACTACTTTAATTGATTGAACAAAGTTTATTTGAACAGAAGTAGTATGTCTGTGTTTTATTACATTTAATTATAACTTATCTATTGTTATGTAGTTTTTTCTGAATCCGCATGGTCACCCTGAGCCGGTTTCCTGCAATGTTTATTTTTCTGAGTCTTTTATGACATCACAACTGAATATTTAAGTGGCGTTGTTTATTATTTGTGGTGTGTAAAACAATATTTGTTACTCTTACTTACTATGCCAAAGTGCAGAAGCATCGAGCAATGCACAAGCAAGGTATCTTCAAAGATGAATTCAGTTGTTCTATCTTGATTAGTCTACTTTGGTAAGAAATTCTAGCTAGCTGGTGATCAGTGGCGTAGCCAGGGGGGGGGGGAGGGTGGGTATTGCAAAGAGCGAGTTTTACCATTACCAAACATTCAAATATCTCAGCCAGGAATTAGCAACAAGAAAACATAGAGACTTGTAGCTTTATTTCCGAAACATGCCGAAGAAAACATGATCTTATTCTTTTGCTATGCCACCGGACAGCACCCTTTTACAGGAATATTCATAACCACATTTTTGTTGAAAATACTCTCAGAATGCACCAAATTCAAAGTAATTTTTCAAAATTTTCTGGGGGAGGCCCCCCAGACCCCCACTGCTGGGTGTCGCCATAAGCGAAACACACCGTCAACCCCCTCCCTTTCAAAATTACTGGCTACGCCACAGCTGGTGATCTTGTTATGTTAGTTTTTCACTGTTATCACGCACCGCATACATTATATTTGGGCAATTTCTATAAAAGCGTGCACATTTGGGCAAATTTACGTTCTGCCCCCCCAAAATGGTTTGGTCTCGTACGGCTATGCGTGATACTATCATGCCTTCTAAACACCTTGCTTTTAAGGTGAGTGGGCGTCGTCAGCAGTAGCAAAGTGCGCCTTTCTACGACAAGTTCCATGTCGCGCTTCTCACGCCATCACGGCTGGACTGAATAATAATGGTTTTGATGCATGATTCTGTAAACATTACTTATTCTGAGACAATGAAATATCTGCTTTTACAGGTGCTGTTATGCGAACACCGAACTTGGATGGTGCCACTGAAAGTGCCATAGAAAAATGTATCAGTACTTGGATGCGGAATTTTAATGAGCGCGAAGGGGGACGGAAAAGACGAACCATCGGTTGCTCATATGTTCAATAAATTTTCACATAAGAATTTTCTTGTTTCTGTTTGAAAGTACGGGTTAGGGTTACTGATGCAGGCTTGGTGATGGCATTGTATATGCCTGTACAATGTACATGTGTAGGTATTGGCATGGTGTAGGCGCAGTGGCGCAGGCATGGTATCTTTTACAGGTACGGGCAGATAAATGGCATTGCCCTGGCCCAGTATTGGCATCGTATAGTGATATTGGCTGAGTAATGGCATTGTACTGGCCAGAACGAGGGTGTAAGGTACAAATACCGGTTGGGTAATGGCATCGTGCCGGCAACTGTAGTAATACTGTATCGGCCCAGTATAGAACTTGTTTGCACTTTCTTACCGGGCCTGTATAGATTACTGTATCGTGCCAATAAAGGGACCCGATATAACACCGCATTGGCCCTACACCGGCCCGATTAGGGTATGTTAGCTGGGCAGGCCCGGATTTAAGGGGGGGCAGAGGATGCAGGTGCCCCGGGCCCCCCGACTTTTGAAGGGCCCCCTACGTGAAAAAAATGTAATTTTGTATTCTTTTTTCTTTCAGCCTTTGAAGTTTCTGCAAAATGCTGTGCAGTGCTGGATGTTACAGACTGTAGACTTAAAGGTGGACTTTCGCGCCGTAGGCTTGAAATTTTTTTTTGCACGGGGGCCCCCCGATCTAAAAGTGCCCCGGGCCCCCCATCAGTTAAATCAGGTCCTGGCCTTACTATAAGTTTTAAAAGTTATAAAGTCTACTGAAAAATGCCATTGGTTTCTAAATATTGTTATTTTAAAAAAGCTCTAAGATTTTTTATGGAAACAAAATATTAAAAAAAATATAGTTGCTTTTGTCTTAGGTGATTATTTCGTTGAGCGAAAATCAAGTTTTTGATTTCTCAGATGATATATGAAATCGAGTAAATAAGAAAATCTTAACTGGAAAACTGCTCTGTTACATTTTTAATTTGTCAAGTTATTTTAGTCAGTAAAACGAACTCATTAAATCACTAAATTTATGGTTGTTGGCCTAGCTAATTTTACATATTTAGCTAGCATGTAGAATAATCTACTTACCCAACCAATAATTAAACTTGGCAAGCTTATATCCAGTCCAACTCAAAACGTAACAAGCTCTGATCATCCAGTTGTTATTGTGGCCGTTTATCTCTCCTTGTAGGCTTCGCCACCAGACCTCCTCATCTCTTTGAGTTAGTATGATCTGTAAGCATGAACCAGATCAGTGGACTGTGGTAGAAAATTCTCAAAAGATACGATTACGATAAATCTAAGTAAGCTACGCTATACAAAACTTCGAGACTTACATACATGTACACCATGGCTGCTTACACCTTATGAGATTTTTCAGTGGTTATGAAAAAACAATTTTAAACTTAACCTTGCATCTCAAACTTTACAAAAGTCCAGTTTTAATCTGATGCAGCTTGTCAAATGCAAAATGTGCGTCTTGAGAAAAAGAAGGCTGCAAAATACACAGAAATTTACTGAAACATGTTAAATTTGTCAAAATGTTTTAGAAGGAAGTTCTCTCAGTATCCTCATCAAACTATTTCCTTCTTTGAACCAGAATTTTTCCATTGTTTATTTTCTCTTATAATTTAGCATATACTTCTTTGAAATTGAAATGTCCTCCTCATCCTCAAATACTTTTTCTAGATCCACTGCTGGCTCTACATTGTAAGTAGCCTGTAGCCTATAAGTTACTGTAGATTATAGGCTATAAATGGACACATCATGCGTGCTACATTCAATACAAGATATGACGAGTATTTTTTATTATTATTATTTATTTGCGTCAGACAAAGTTGTCCATATCCACAACAAAAACAACAAAATAATACACAAACTGCAAATGCACAAAGGTCACAGAGAGCCACTTTGGATGCCGTCGGTTTAAAAGCTCACTAAATGGGCTATCTACTGTTACAAATTTACATACAATGAGCATTGGAAGAATTGAAAGTATTCAGAACGATAAAAACAATCAGATGACATCAGGTCTGATATAAAGCGATTTGAGGAGTGAATGCAACGGTTGATAAACGAAAACATGTTTTTCCTCAATAAAGCATCAAACGTTGTTATATTATACATTACTTGGTATTCACGGGCACTGACATAACGAGGCAAGTTGTGCAATATTCTAAAAGAATCATTGTAAGCTACACGTAATCGTTTTATACTAGAAGATCTAAACTTGTTCCACAACTGGGATGCGTAAAAGGACATACAATATGAGCGAAATACAATGTTTTTCACAGCGAGTGAGCATTTAGCGAAATGAGATTTTGCATTGTTTGCAGCACAGTACTGAGAGCGTACCTGCCTTGAAATATCTTTTTCATCTGAGAGAGAACTCTCAATAAATACACCCAGGTATTTTACAGAGTCTGTGAACACAATTTCAGATTTCCCTAGATGTAGCAGAGGAGCACGTGAAAGATAAAAGTTTTTTGGCGAAAATAACATACCAAATGACTTTTTAGAATTGAAAGTAATTTCATGTTCAACAGCATACTTGTGGCAAACATCTAACAAATTTTGTAAGCCACACAAACTAGGCGAGATGCAGCAAATGTCATCAGCAAACATAATATGGTTTAGACAAGAGTTGCCAACATAGCAACCAACTTTTGTTTTATTGAGCTCATAAGAAAGCTGATCAATATATACTGCAAAAAGATAGGGGCTTAACACCCCACCTTGTCATGACTCCATTGGACACATTAAATGATTGGGACAGATGACCTCCCCACCTCACTTGCATGGTTTGTTTACTATACCAGTATTCCAATAAGCAAACAAAGTATATACATAGGCACGTTGCGTGTGATAAGTGTTTTAAACAATAAATTATGATTGACTTTGTCGAAGGCTTTTGAAGCATCCAATAAAACAGAATATACAGGAGTGTCATGACTGATATAAGAGGACACTGCTTGTTTTAATAAAAAAACACTCATGTCAGTACTATGGGCAGACTTAAACCCAAATTGATTGTCACTGGTATTCAAAAAAGGCAATAGATGATTCAAAATAAAACGTTCAAACAGTTTTGAGATTACTGTAGCTACAGCAATAGGTCTATAGTTACCTGAATCTTGAATGTCCGCCCCGATAGCTCAATTGGTTAGCGCGTCACTTCTGGAACGAAGAAGTTTCAAGATCAAGCGGCGCTGGTTCGACTCTCGGGGTGTGCGCTTGAGCAACGCACGTTAAGGACTGCTTTCCATTCAGCGGCATTTAATGGATGGAATAGTTCCCCGGCAACAAGACTTCAACAATCGGAAACTTCACTCTGTCAATCTCGGTGACCGGGCCTGCGTCAGTGATTCAAAGCCTCTACAAGTATGCGAAACTGCCAGGATTAAGCTCTGCAAGAAGCTTTCCCAGTCCGAGGATAAAGATTCAATCAATCAATTCAAATTCTTTCCAATTGGGACTAAGACAGTGTCCAAGCAAGAATTTGGTACAATACCATGACTAAGACACATATTAAAAAGTACACTAATATAAAAACGAATAGAATAATCAGCATAAACAAGATGTTCAGCTGAAATTTTATCAGCGCCAGCAGCGCGATTTAATGGCAGTTTGGCAAGCAAGGGACCAACTGTGTCCATGTTGCAACGAAATATTGAAAGATTATGATATTTATCCCTAGAAGAAATATACGAGTTAACAAATTCTTTTTCAGTGTTGATTTTGCTGGAATTTAGCAAGGAGCTGTAATGATGCTTCCACATCTCAGCAATTGCTTCAGGACCTTTTGCTCCACCAACATTTACAGGAAGAGAACTATTTTTGCAAGTAGATTTTTTTACCTTCTGCCAAAATGACTTTTGTGAGCTGTCCAAGTTGAGTGCTGAGGCAAGTGCATTAGCTCTATGTTGTTCAGAGGCATTTTTACAACGGCGAAAGGCTTTTTTAAACTCCTTGTGTTTATTCTGCATCAACTCATACATATAACCATTCCGTTGTTTCCCATTTTTCACCCACATGATGTAAGTTTCTCTGGCAATAGCATGAGCCTGCTTAACTTCATTATTCCAAGAAAATTTATTGCATTTCTTCTTATCAACAAAGATTTGATCAGAAGCTGCTTTGAGAGCAGCAGTTATACTATTATAAAAAGAGTCTATTGAGGCAATATGAGAAGCATCTGAACAATGAGAATTATTGCATTCAATACTTTCAGTTGGTAAAAAAATTTTGTATAGATATTTTTTAGATTCCAGACCAAAGACATATTTTTGCTCAGAGGAGATACAGTTCCAATTGATCGTATTATGAGGAGAGACATTTGAAACTTATTCAAGAACAGGTAGATTTGTACAAGAAAAGTACACAGAAAGTGGTCTATGATCCGAAGAGATGTAGTCATGCAGTATAGTCATTTTGGAAATTGATCGATGAACAGAAAAAGAGGTTAGGCAGTGATCAATCCAAGAAGTTGAGCCATGGCAATCACTTACATATGTGAAAGAGTCTCTAGGGAGCAGCTCTTCATCAGATATACAATAGCTGTGTTTCATACTAAAGGTTCTCAAAAAATTTCCAAATGCATTTGATTCTCCAGCATTGAAATCACCTAATATACAGAGATTTGAGTTGGCAAGGTTATCACACATAAATTGTAGACTGCTTAGATATTGCAAATAAGCATGTGTATTGGAAGCAGGGTTGAGAAAAACCCGGGTTTTTTTAAAAAAGCCCAACCCGCCCGGGTTTTTTTAAAAAAACCCGGGTTTTTTTGGGTTTTATTGGGTTTTTTAAAAAAGATGCAAAAAAAGGTAGATTCATGCTTATTTCACCTCAAAACTACTTTTTACGGATGAAGTGCCTTTCACTCACAGTACATGCGATGCTTGCATAACTCAATAAAATAATGCACTAGGGCTGTTGTTGCTTGAATGTTGCATCATCCATTAATTTCAAGATCAAGTTGGATGTTGCATCATCCACTGATTTCTATACCAAGTTGATGCTACCGTGGTAGAAATCACATCATTGCATCATTTGATTTAGATTTGAAGGCAAGGAGCATTTATGCCATCATGTTTAAATATTTTTTATCATTTATACATATATTATATATAGTATTTGACTAATGTATGAGCAATTGCGTGGCCAATGGCCATTTAGGCAAATGCTGTGAAACAGCCATGCGTTAGAATCCAGAATCTGTAATTGGTAAATAGCCTCCTAAATTGCATTTCACATCATATATACAGACTACAATACAGTAGTAGCCTACTTTCACCAGTTTAACTATAAGGCTTTCTTGCATAAATGAGTTTTAGTGTAGTATCCACAAAGTGGCATTACTTGATTTTTGTGCACTGTACAATATCCACTGTGTTTTCAGTTTATTCTTGGAAATTTACTTCACAATCACATCCTTAAGTCCTAATTTAAAGTTTGTTTTAAGTGCCTTGTAGTTTTTTTGTTGATTTTTTTAATTTTCTATTAAAAACTGGACAAATATGATGCTCTGGGTTTTTTATGGGTTTTTTTGGGTTTTTTTAAGTGGGTTTTTTCAAAAAAACCCACCCGGGTTTTTTTGGGTCGGGTAAAATACCGACAACCCTGATTGGAAGTACTACAATAAGGTAAATACACATTAACGAAAAAAAGTTTACAAGTAGAATGATCAACATCTAGACCAGGGGTGGGGAACCTGCGGCCCGCGGGCCAAATGCGGCCCGCGTGACTGTTCCATGTGGCCCGCGTCAAACTTTCTTTACCGTTGTTAATGTCAAAATTTCTTCAAGTTGCAGGGACCGAGTCAGCTTTTGAACTCCTTGTTTGCAAAAGTGAAATCATTTGAAGCTAAACTACATCTGTGGAAAGTACAACTTGAAAACAATAACACCGCACATTTCCCTACCTTGCAAGAGCAAAAGCCTTCTACAACAGCCAAATATGCCCATGAATGTGTCAATCTTATGGAGACATTTAATGCAAGATTTTTGGACATAAAGTGTAAAGAAATGGAGTTTGATATTTTTGTCTCTCCTTGCAATGTGGTTGCAACTGATGTTCCTAGTAACTTCCAACATGAAATAGTAGAGCTCCAGAGTGACGGTACGTTGAAAGCGATGTAGCCTACCAAAACGTTCCACTGCTCAACTTTTATCAACGCTACATAAATGTTGATGATTTTTCAGTCATGCGGAAACACGCTTTGAAATATGTGTCTGTTTGGAAGCACCTACCGTTGCGAGCAGTTTTTTTCCAAATTGAATCTAACAAAAAGTCGTCTTCGCTCCAGACTGACTGATAAAAACGTGGAGATGCAGTTAAGAGTTGCAACATCTTCTGTGTCAGCAGACATCACACGACTCACCAAAAATAAAAACTTTCAGCCATCCCACTAACTGTGAAAGTGAAATAAATCATTGTCTACTTCGCTACATTTTTTATCTGTAAATAACATTTCGAAATTTTTAGTGGCCCGCCTGTGTTATTTCTCATTTTATGTGGCCCGCAATACTAAAAAGGTTCCCCACCCCTGATCTAGACCAATAATAGTGGCATTTTCATTTTGGATGACAGAGGCCTGCAAGGATTTATCCCACAAGATGGCAGTACCACCATATGGTCTTCCAACTAGAATACCAGACTCATAGTCAATGTTAGAGATACCAAAGCCATTGTGGGAATTACTGATAGTGGATAGAGACATCAGATTTTGCTTCGCAAGCCAGGTTTCCTGTAGAAATATGATGTGATAATCTTTGCATAACATTTTAACATCATGCAGGGATGAAGATCAGGCCCGTAGCCAGGGGGGGCCTCGCCCCTCTGAAAAAAATTTCGCCCCCCCTGGCAAAATCCCAACATTCTCGAGCAACAGCTACAATTATAATGATTTTGCCCATCTTTCCCGTTGCAGAGTTCCAACCTAGGCCCAATTAACTACAATTGCTTTGTTTAGTTAACAGCTAAGATGATTAAACAATTTCGCCCCCCCCCCTACCAATTCCTTTGGCAACCTCAACATGTTCAATTCAACCAAGGCCAACACGTGTTAGGTTGGTAGAAAAATTGTCAGAAACTATGCAAAATAAAAATGTTTTGGGAAAGAATGATAACCTAACAAAGAGGAAATGGTTTTCCAGCAGGCCTACAAACCGGTACAAATTAGGCTATTTGATGTCAGCTCTCGCTATTTTTAATTCTAAAGGTCAGTGATAACGAGTAGTGTATTTAGAGGGGAGGATAAAGGGCGATGGCCCCCCCTAATGATCAGATAAAAAAAAATAAAAAAAAATCCTACAAATTTTGCAAAAAAAAAAAAAATTGCAGCGAATGAATAAATAAATCCGAATACCCCGGAGAGCACCTAGACAACAACATCGACCTAATATTCCAGCTGAAACTTCGGAGATCTATTTCAAACGAACAGTTTTTCTTCCTTTTCTTGACAATTCATCGCACAAATTCACGGGAGATTCAATGAGCACTGCTTGCTAGCTTTTAAAGTCAGCCCATTTCTGCCTTCATTGATTCATGAAGATGAGGACTGCCCGATTGACGAGATTTTCGACTTCTACCATGAAATGCTGGATGTTGAACCAAGCAATTGCTGTGCAGCTACTATTGAAATGGGGAGATGGAGAGCAAATTGACCTGCAGTTTCTGTGGATAAACGACCTGCGACTCTTGTGGATGTGTGTCAAGCTGCTGAACAACTCGGCACTTATCCGATTATCCATAAATTACTTCGAAATTCGAATCTTTGCTACCCCAGTAAACATTATTCCTTGGTCCAACGTTGGCTGACGGTTGTTCGGGTTGGCTGAGGGTAGTGTAGTTTTGCCAACTTTGGAAATATTTTAATTGAAATTACCTTCGAAGAATTGTTTAAGTTTGCTTTATTGTATTCCTTTTACAATTGTAATGGGACAATGAAAATGCAAAAAAACTTAGAATTAGGAAGTCGTTCTTGCCAATGTTTTTAAAATAAGTTGGCCCAACTGCGACGAATGGTGCAAGATACGTTGGCTCAACAGAGGAGCACTATTTTACCAACTGTCACACTACGTTGGGCCGAGTTACAATGTTTGCTGGGACGCTTCCAGTTACAACTGCCTCCGATGAGCGATGTTTCAGTTCACTAAAGTACCTGAAAAATTATTACCGCACGACCATGACCGAGCCACGTTTGGATGGTGTAGCTCAGATGTATATTAAACAAGGATATTGTACTCGAGTATGATGCAGTCATTGATATAGGCCTACTGTATTTGCCAAGCGCAGCCATCGCATTAAACTTTAAATTGTCACTGCGAATCGCCGAGAATGTTCAAAAGGTATTCGAGATTGGAAAGACTAACTTATTGATTATGTTCTGAAGTGTTTGACATCTTTTGTTGGTTCATTGATTGGAACAGTAGCTTAGCCTACTTCTGCCGATTTGCTCTTGATTTTGGATCCCCTCCCTCCTATCTGACGGCTTCAGCTAAGCCCCTCCCCCCGTTCTGACGCATCATATGATATTTTGTATACCTTCACCCCTATTTAAAGAGTCAAACAAGTCTTCCAAGTAGAAAAAATTTGAACCAATTAACTGCCATTTTTACCAATTTTGAGCTTTCTGTGTCCTACCGTTGAGACTACCCGATGTGTACTAGCCTCAGATCCCCATTGGCCTCCAGCGTAGCGACTGACTGACACAATGTCTTGCCCCTCCCCCCCCTAACAAACTTTCTAAATACGCCACTGGTGATAACCAATTTGTGCAGCGATAAACCAAATTTGTGCAGTGATAAATCGCAAAAAGTGCAGTGGCCAAGCAAGTGGTTTTTGAAGACAACGCATGCAAAATATAAACCCGTAATCTTTTAAGCAGTGTTTATTTTTTCTCTTCAATCCAATCAGTGTAAATAAATTTTGTTTTTAGTCTTCTGATTTGTGAAGTGTTCAACCTTGCAGCAGATATTGCTACGTTTAGATCTAGCACTGCCGTTTGTGAGTGTGGATTCTCAGTGTTAACAAGGGTTGACGCTCCCACTAGACGGAGCATGTTACAACCAAGACAGGCAAATTTGGTGCTTGTGGCCTTTGAACATTCTGTATCGAAATCTATCGATTTAGACTTGTTTGTGAGACGGTTTGCATCCAAACAACCGCGACTGCAATAGACTAGCTCACGGGTGTATAGGCGGAATGTAATCATATATATCAAAGTCCTAGGCACTAGCTTCCTCAAGCCAGTTAAAATTTTTGCTCATAACAATTAGTACCGCTATTTATACAACAAGTCAACAATATTGCTGTGTTATGTTGGTCATTGTAATATGGTTGCCGTGATTTAACTAGCGGATAAAATAAGAGACCAGTGTTGGTCTTAACACTATAATCTGATATATTGCAATTTTTGTAGATACCGGTATTTAAGACATTAAAATGCCAAAATAATTTAAATTTTTTCGGCCCCCCCTAATAAAAAGTTGGCCCCCCCTTGCTCTGAGGTCTGGCTACGGCCCTGATGAAGATAAACCTCTACAATTATAAGACACCACTTTTAAATCATTCAAATTGAACTTTTTTCTGTAATCTGCTTAGAGCCATTTGTTCCAGCTTCAATAGGGTTTGAAACAAATCTTTTCACCAAGGTATTTTTTGGCCAGTTGTCTAAGCTCAATGAATCCTTAAAAGCAATGCCACACAAGGAAACTCTGAAAGAGGCATAACTTGGGAATTTGGTTGCAAGTTTGACACAGGTAATTTTGCTTGCTTTTGGAAATTGACATTTCACAAATGATTCAATTTCCTCTGACAAAGTGTCAGGATGAAGTCGAGAAATAAATACTTCTGCCGATTTATTATAATTGGTAACTGTTTTGATGGAGCATGTTTCCAGCTTACCTACTTTAGGCCTTCTCTGTTTTTTGATGACTTTTTTCCACTTGTTTTCAGCAACAACATTTTGTTTTGTTGAGGTGGATGAAGGTTTCAGAGCCTGAGATTTTGTTACAATCAATTTTGTATTCTTGGCAGCTACAGAAGCAAAAGATTGAACTTCTACTATATAGCATTTTCAGGACTTGAGCATTTTCAGGACTAGGTGAGTCTACTGTACTTGTAGCACTTGGCTGTAAGCTGGGTAAAGCAGGTTTACCACAACCAACACTGTTATTTTTGAAAACAGTTTTTATCTCATTCAATGAGGAGATGACATTTTCCAATGAGGTGTTATCCTTTTTCAGTAAGGCAACATCATGTTTCAGTGAAGCAATATCATTGCTCATTGAGGCAGCATCAACATTGCAAATATCCAGAGAAGGAAAATCAGTTGTTGCAGTCACAAAAGTTGGGGCAATGAAATCTTCTTTTGCAACTGCCATTTCATGTAGTACTTCTACCATGTCCTTTACAGTGTTGTCAGCTTTATCCTGACCCTTTCTCACTTTTTTCCTCAAGTGCTTTGGCCGAACATTGTCAGGGAAATAACTGAAAAGCAGTTCTTTTGCAGCTTCTACTTCCTCTTGGGGATAACGTTAAACAACTAGTTTGACCAGCATATCAATAGTCAAAGTTTTCATTCTCTGATATAAATACCAAAGAATGGGGGAAACAACTACCGTATTTTACGGACCATAAGGCGCACCGGACTATAAGGCGCACTGTCAATAAATTGCTTTGATTAGTTTTTTGTTCATACATAAGGCGCACCGGACTATAAGGCGCACCGGACCATATATAATAGTATATCGGTACTGGTTTTGAGTGTAGGCAATAAAGCACTACCGCACTTGATCCATACATAAGGCGCATCGGACCATAAGGCGCACGATCAATTTATGAGGAAAAAAAAGAATTTAAAGTGCGCCTTATGGTCCGTAAAATACGGTAGTTCTCCCATGCTACTACAAGAGCCAAAATTTCACAATTGAAAATTATTCACAGGTTAAACAAAATTAAGTCAATACCTATTCCAGTATTACCTTATTCAAATAGGCGTGTGGGCTACAGAGCCTACAGTAGCCTAACTTTCAAAAAAATGACCATATAGGGCTATAGGCTTATTTGACATTTACAGCCTAAGCAATTGACAGAACTAAAACCTATAGCTTAAGTTGGAAAATCATTACATAACCAAGTATAACCTACTTTTGCATTAGGAAAAATTTTGAGAAAATCGTCCCAGAAAAAAAAAGCAGGTATATCACAAATTGCATCAGCATATTTGTAAGCAGTTTTCAATTTCTCAAAGGAACATCCTGTAGTGAAAATCTTCTCCCACACGTCACCAGCGTTCTGAAAGTGGTCTAGATAGTCGTACACAGTGTATCCAAGCTCTGTTAAAGCTGCATTCATTGTCTTTGTTCCAGTTTTTGAAAATCCTGCCACTATTACTTTCATAATGATTCCTTGCCAAATCAAAGCAATATAAGATTATTAGGTAAGCTACGGTAGACTAGTAGAGACTTATCAAGTATTGCTGCAGGCTAAAAGTCAGGCGAAGGTTAGCAAAGTTGCCTAAACTATCTGTGCAAATTCTCAATGTGATTAGTCCGTCATATAACTCATATAGATGGTAGCCTATAAGCAGCAGTATTATCTAGTATTCTAGTTGATTATTATTAACATCTATAAAAATCGAAGGCAACGGGGTTGTCACCGCCTGGCCTCATCAAACATAAGGCAATGATCCTAACTTGAAATACTAAAACAAAAATATTGCTGCAAGGCTTTGAATTTCTGGCATAGCTACTGTACGTCCAGTTACCGTACTGAAAGTTTTTATTTGTTGAAGTAGGGTAATATGGGCCAGTTGGTAATGGTTCACCCTTCTTTGGCGTATTTGAAAAGAGCTTGTGGTCACGGTTCCTGCACAACTTGAAAGAAAACTCGACGACAAAGAAAGAAACGCAAAGTTTGATGGAAATTTTGTTTGTTACCTTTTATTTGTGTGCTCTTTCACAATGGGGTTGTGCGACAGGATACCACGAAACCACTAGCGGCGGCACAACTGGGTCCTTCTAGACGAGAACTAGCCTTGCGCAGCATATAGACGATGTGTTGTACAGTGCTTGGTTACGCGTGGGCGAAAGAATAACTTAAAATATGATTCGGATATGCATTGTAGTTATCAAAACATGTTTGTTTTTAGAAGGTTGGAACGCAGAGTGATACAAAAATAAGAAAAACATCTCATAAAGTTACAGAATTCTCAATTCTCAAAGTTGCAAAAGTGCTTGTAATTAACTAAGTGTACAGCAGGGAGGGCCGTCGGAAACAGATCGCTTAGCAACTCGAGTTTCTTAGGAGGTTTGTCGAGTAAATGGCGAAATCGAAAACCATTTTTTAATTGAACGCCAGGAAGACGGTGCACAACACGGACCTAATCGGTAAATCACCCCATTCCAGGGATATTGCCAGGGTTGCCATACCGTCCTTATTTCTAAGATTTGTCCTTATTTTGAAGAACTCTATCTTAGAAAATATTACTGTCTTTATTGCTAGAAAATGTTCTTCTTTTTGATTTGAGTCCTTATTTTGTTTTATTTTCAACAATTAGTGAATAAACTTAGTAGAATGACAGCCAAATCCCTACTACAGTAAAAGTAAACCTTAACGTGAGTTGTCGTGAGATGCACAAAGTATTTTTTTACGAACAATGCGTTCCTGGAACACATTGTTTCTGGCAAACAATATGGCATGTAATATATAATGGCTCGTATAAATGCTGAGATTTGTTCAAAAACGTTGGTTTTATTTTGTATGAAAATTTAATTTTTCTGTTGTCCTTATTTTGGGGTTCATGTCGATGGCAACCCTGGATATTGCAGTGGCGTATATTTAGAGTGTGTGCTCCGCCACACCCATCAAACATAGTTGATTCATCAATCATCATACAGTTAAACATGCAAGTAGGCTACTTGGTAGCCTATATAAATGGTTAAGGCATGGTATGCAAGTAGCCTATAAGTAGCCTACTTGGTAGCCTATATAAAAGGTGATGGCAGGGTATGCAAGCTTCACTATCCAACAAAAGTGCAGAGACAAATTTTTGAAATGGCAGAAAATGTTAAAGGAGACTGTTGTGAAGGATATTAAAGAATCTGGCTTGTTCAGCATTGCAGTGGATGAGTCCACTGGAGTTCGATCTTGTGCACAGATGCTAGTTTACGTCCATTACAAAATAAAAGATGACATTAAAGAAGAGTTTTTATTTAATGTCATCAAAAGGCAAATGCTTGGAATCAAAAGGCAATGCTTTGAATCGATTATTTCAGCTAAGAAGAGAAGTAAAGGCATTTATGCAGAATAAAATTGATAGTGAAATGCAAAAGAAGCAAACTGCCAAACAAATCCAAAAACAAAATGGCATGATTGAAAAAAAATTGATAGAAATGATGAATGCTGATAATTTTGAAGAAAATCTTGCTTATTTAACTGACATGTTTACGGAGTTAAATCATCTCAATTTATTATTACAAGGAAGAAACAGCACAATCATAGACTTCAAGGACATTACTAAAGGATTATAGCTACAAAAACTGCTCTGTCTCCCTCTCTGCCTGTCACCACAAGTCGATACCTTGTCATGCAATGTGTTCGAAAAGCCTGTTTACTTATTTGCTTTTATAGCCACAGCAACGTTAAATCAAGCCTAAAATGTATCAAGCTTTGTAATATGCACCTTCTTACCCTCACATCAACAGAACACTGCACTCCCATCCCACCTATATCAGTTGTACGCGCGTTACGCAAAGCGTGCGTGTTGCTAGGACCCAGTTGTAGCGCCACCGAGTGGATCGCACAACACCAATGGTCAACTGGATGATGACTTTATTTACGTCACACACGTTGGAATGGACTATTATAAAGGAGGAAGTACGGGAAATGCACTGAAAAACACCTGAAGGAAATTGTCTCCCATTTATTCATTTGTTGTTTAATTTCAACAAATATGCTATCGTTGGAAAGCACAAGCATAGATCTAACTAACGAAGTTAATACCAAGTCCCAAAATAGTACTAGCTCCATCTGGTGGCCACCTAAACTTGACCAAATTCAAGCCATTATCAAAAGTTTACTTTAAATGATAAAAACATTAAACGACAGCCAATTAAAAGAACATGTTACTGTGTTACTAAACCCTAACTCAGTGCATTTATAACTCAGTCCGGTACAGGTTTATGATTATTTATATTAGGTTACTGGTTGATGCAGCCCCCCCCCCCCCATGTTTTAAGACCACGAGCCGCCACTGGTGCACACCATTCAGTATAGGTTCCGTCACGGCCTTTAGAATGCCTTGAGATTCCAAAAGCTCTAACTCTTCTTTTAATTTTTCTCTATAAGCATAAGGCACCACTCTATAGGGGTAGGCTACTCACACAAAGTGGTTGCGCTTGATCCATTCAAGTCGATGCGAAATTCTTCTCCTTTCATTATCCGGATCTTTCCATCGAAGACGGTTGGAAATTCTTCGACCAAGTCGTCCAGTGTAGTGCTCGTCGTTGCTTTCCGTGATACACTATTAATCTGCCTAGGATAAAACGATGGGAGAATTCGTAAAGTTTTAGCTGTTCTCCACGAGATTAACATGCCGCCTGGAATAGAAGGAAAAATGTGTAAAATGTCTTCAGTAGTTACCTCACCCAGCGTCAGCTGTACCTTGAGCTGTCCAATCTCCTTCAGTGGTGATCCATCGACTGTGTATATAGTTCTTGGTGCTGTGGCACGGCCCATGTTCCGTGCGTCTTCTCCGAGCAAACGTAAGGTCGTTTCATCGGCGGCCGAGATATCTGCTCCCTAGTCCGGCAGCACGGTGATTTTCGCCGATCCATTAAGTGACCTAACTTCCAAATTTACTCGTGGTGCGCTACCGATTCCACGTAGTGAACGCGTCGTTTCTTGAAACGTCATCAATTTTAGTGCTTTATCAGCCTTATTACTATTAGTGCTTAGTGACTGCAATTTATTACCAGATCTTGCGTTGTGGTTCTTACATTGAGCCGAGAAATGGTTAAGTTTGCCACACTTAAAGCAAGGTTTATTGCGAGCTGGACAGTCTTTTAAAGTTTTATGCCACGGGCGGCCACACATGCTACAAGTTGAGTTTTCTTTACTCGCCGTTGTCCTTTTTGCCGTCTGAGTAAAATTTCTTTTGTTCCGCTTGAAGGCCGAAGCGTGGTTTACTCGATCTACTGCAAGGTCTGCTCTTTGCCGACGGGCCGATTCGCGAGCAGTGGCGTAGCAACGCAATATGCCGCCATTGGATTTTTGCAAGAAGTGCTTAAGTTAAGTTTTGAAAAAAGAAGAACTTAAGTTTTGAAAAAACTTCTTTCACAGCTTGCGATAAAAATGGCAACAGTGAGGTAAAGCTTATGGCTCATAAATAAATAAGGTGTTGATTCACATAAACGATGTTTGCTTAACCACTGCAGCACGTCCAGTGCTTTAGCGTCATTTTTAAATGTAAAGCCACTAGATTGTAGCCTACTAGTCGATTAAATTTAGAGATTTCTAGTCTTAACTCGGTAAAAGTTACGTCATCAGCATAATACATTTTCTCAAATTTGTCCATATCTATTTCGATACTGTCACTTCGCAACAAGGAGGGGAGATTTATAAAGCCGAATACTTCATTTAGCAAGCGTATATTGCTGAAATGCTTTTCAGCTTCACTCCGAAACCGGTCTATAGCTTCTAACATGCAATATGCATCTCTTGATTTCTTCAACAGCCGAGAGACTACGTCTGCATATTCGCCAGGCATCCTTTTCTTCCTTCTGATCCGACTCTCTTCGATCGGTATTTCTTGCTTTTTGCAGATCTTGATTGCTCTTTCAATGCATTGCTTTACCAGCGCATTGTGCTCATTGTTCAAAAAGAACAATAAATGCTTTCATCCTGTGGGTACATTTTCCCAGAGACAGGCCTTTTCGCTGTAATTATTTTTGAGTGTCATAAGATTCTCTTGGGACTTCCAACCAAATTGTAAAAGATCGCATCAAAGATTCCACCCGCTTGTCCTCGTGCATCAATATTTTCATTTTGATCACAAACTTTGTTTAATGCACCCACCACACCAATGAAATATTGCTGAAGCGCTTTCACAGCTTCATATTGCGCACTACATCCAGGCCCGTAACTAGGGGGGCGCAGGGGGGCGAAGCCCCCCTGCAAAAACGTTGGCAGCCCCTGAAAAAAATTATGTTAAATTAGCTCTGTTCGCTGACTTTTCAGTTTTACACTCAATTTTCTTGTGTTTAATTGTAAACATTGTGTGTTTAAGGGTGTAGTAGAATCAGTGGCGTAGCCAGGGGGGGGGGGGTTGGGGGTTGCAACCCCCCCTTTGTCACACATGTGACGTCACGATATTGAGATTGATGCTTAGTCTAAAAAAAAATTGCCTAATTTTATACAAAACTGTATTAAAAGATCGAGTTTTGCCAATACCAAACATCTCAGCCAGGAATTAGCAACAAGAAAACATAGAGACTTAGCTTTATTTCCGAAAAATGCCGAAAAAAACATGATCTTATCCGTTTGCTATGTCATCGGACAGCACCATTTTACAGGAATATTCATACCCACATTTTTGTTGAAAATGCTCTCAGAATACACCAAATTCAAAGTAATTTTTTAAAAAATTTTGGGGAGGCCCCCCCGCCGCTGGGTCGTCAACCCCCCCCCCTTTCAAAATTCCTGGCTACGCTACTGGGTAGAATGTTGTCTCTAAAACAAAGTTTGCCTAATTTTAAACGAAACTGCATTAAAAGAGCGAGTTTTGCCAATACCAAACATTCAAATATCTCAGCCAGGAATTAGCAACAAGAAAACATAGAGACTTAGCTTTATTACCGAAAAATGCCCTAGAAAACATGATCTTATCATTTTGCTATGCCACCGGACAGTACCATTTTACAGGAATATTTACACCCACATGTTTGATGAAAATGCTCTCAGAATGCACCAAATTCAAAGTAATTTTTCAAAATTTTCTGGGGGTGGTCCCCCCAGACCCCCCGCTGCTGGGTGTCGCCTTTGGCGAAGACGCTGTCGGGCTTTGCCCGCCGCCCGTCAACCCCCCCCCTTTTATTTCTAAATTCCTGGCTACGCCACTGACTGTTTCTATGATAAACTAGTCTAATGTAAACGTTGTATTAGGCCTACGATTAATGTTCTTGCGTGAATATACCCACATTGTGTACAAACGTCGTTTTCGTACATGATTCGGAAGGTAAAAGTTGGGCCCCCTCTAGAATACTTTTTGCCCCCCCTGCTGCTCCAAGCTAGTTACGGGCCTGACTACATCATGTGTCAGTCACTCGTTTTACCACATTTGGCACATACTGAAGCAACACCTCCCATCTATGAGTAGAAGCAGAAAAGAAGAAATAAAACCTTTTCACAACAGCAAAACCTGGTTCTGAAACTTCCGACAATCCCACTGCGTGAACTCCTGCAAGGTTATGTGAGTGTTTTCCAGATGGGATAAACAATGCCTCAGAACTAATATTTTTTTATTCTGCATTGTAGGCTACTCCAGTACGCAGGGGCGCGGGAAGTAGAGGTGCTCAAGGGGCTGCAGCCCCCCCTAGAGCTAATTCAGCCCCCCTGGAACTTTCGATAATTGCTTCAGCCCCCCCTAGAAAATTCTGACAATTTAAGGTACATAACATATTTTCAGTAACTTAATCGTGTTGCAAAACGTTTTTCTTGGGTTTTATAATGCTCCCGATTCGAAATCGGAAACGTTGTTTTCGTGTATTACCGACTTGTTTTCCCAGCTGAATTTTCCGATTGAACGCCTTCAAGGCTACTGTCTTGACGGTGCAGCAAATATGTCTAGTTGCTATAACGGAGTGCGGGCCAAACTTAAAGCATTATGCCCTGGATCGGTATACATTCACTGCAGTAGGCTAATCATGCTCTCGATTTGATTTTGCAAGACGTTGTAAAGGAAGCGAGGCTTATTGCCAGGCTTGTTCATGGGACATTTTTTTCTGTCCCATCCCATCCCATAGCAATTCATGCCTGTCCCGTCCCATCCCATCCCATCCCATGGGATTCCCATCAAAATACAATTCAATAAATGTTATTAAATTTATGGAAATTTAAGTCTAATGTGTACTAGATAGGACTAAATGTACAAAAAGAGATACAAAACGACAAAATTTATTGACTTTGTTAACTTTAAAGTTCAGAAAAGTTGTCTATCTATGACAATGGTCACAGCGGTAAACCATAATCTCTTCGTGGGAAAATTGTAACATAAAGTTCCCGGATCCGTTCGTCTGCATGTAATGACCGAAAAAGAAACACTCCTCGAAACGTCTATTCAAAAAGTGTATTCCTGTAAAATTAGCCCGCTGCTATCGAAAATGGGACGCAACACCGTACGCCTCTAAAACTGTCACTACAGAACAGATTACTTGGATAAAAGACGGAAAATTTGTCCAGCTGGCAAGCACCAAGCAATCAGTTAAATATGCGACTGACTTCCAACAAACAATTTTACGAATGACTAGAATAATTTGCGATATCTCAAATGCACGTACACAGTAACTGTGACGCAATAATGAAAGACAATTATGAAGTCATTCAAACAGGTGTTCAAAGCGGCTGACGCAATATTTCATAAGGTCTTACGAACGATGGTGCAATATTTGGACATTTTCTAGCAATTTCCATGACGTAAGATGCCAGCTAGGTTAAGTAGACCATAACGGTTTTTATATGACGTTTGATTTGGTGAAAATTGTCGGGAACAGACAATTCATATCATTTTTTAAATAAAAATGCCTAGCTACTGTCCCATGGGAAATGCAATTCGTGCTGTCCCATCCTATCCCATCCCATGGGGCATTTCCCATGGGATGCCCGTGGGAATCCCATTCCCATGGACAAGCGTGCTTATTGCCGATGCCTTAAACTTCGTTCAAAGTGTTGCAGTTGTAATTCGTGAACCGTCTAAGGGTAAATCTTTATTCATGTCGCTTTTTGGTTCCGATGAAGTTACCTGCAATTTGCTGGGTTTGTGTCCTACTCGTTGGTGCGTTCGTGCTTCTGCCTCGCTTGTGTTGTTAAGTGCTACCCTACCCTGTGGCAATGTCTGACCGACATGACAGAAGATAGTGCAATGAGAGGAGACGCACGTGCAAAAATATTCGGCTTCGTAAAACAAGCACGCACGATGCGGCTTTATTTTGCGATTACTTGCAGTGGTAAAGTTTATCAGCCTGCAGAAGCCGTCGCAAGACAGCTCCAAAACAAGAAGATTTCTGCTTCTTCAGTTTTGGAATCCATCACCATTCTCCGCGAACGGATCAAAAATCTCAGAAAAGATGAATCCATTTTCAAGCTTATAGAAGCAGCGCACGTCTTTTGCGTTTACCAATAACCTAAAAACGCCAAAGGACCGCGAGTGAGCAAAACTCCAGCAAGGTTTCGAAACATAGAAGAATCGGATGGTTTGTCGTCTACGGGATAAAGAGCGTGGAAACTGTAATACATTGAAGCCCTTGATTTGATTCAAGCTGAGCTTGATCAAAGATTCGACCAGGCGGATCTGCTTACACCAGCCAACAGATAGAAGGCCCTTCTGAGCTGTGAAAATGGTGAGGAAAGATCTGATAGGCTACTGAAATCAACTTACCCGATGCCATCAGAAAAGATCGCCTCAAAACGGAACTTTCCTTGTTCAGCGAAGTTGTAAGTGCAAAAACCGCAAACTCCGTTCAAAAGGTTGCTGAGATACTATAACAACTAAACCCTCCAACACTAGATCTTTTCAAAAAAATGCGAAAATTCGTGGAGCTCTACCTTTGCCTCCCGGTTTCAGCTGCATCGTCAGAACGTTTTTTTTTTCTGCTCTAAGACGCCTGAAAACGTGGTTGAGAAGCTCAATCACACAAAAAAGACTTAGGCTACTCATCTTGCGTTGATGCATGTCCACCAAAACATTTTGGACACTGTCGATGTCAAAGAACTCATGACAGTTCATAGAGAAAACACCTGAGCAAAAAGCAATCTTCGGAAGCGTGTGAGAACTCACGTCCACAAACTGTCGTTTTCATATCACTTTCTAATTTGTTCGTTTTCATTTTAATTTCCTGAACAGCTGCTTTGTTGTTGCCGTTCTTCATTTGTCACAATTTACAATGCATGTGTTTGTGCGTCGTCTTTTACACAGGAGGAGACTGAATGCTGTTACTACCACCTTTAAATGCTGACCCATATAAGGGGGGTCTGGGGGGCGAAGCCCCCCAGAAGCTGACAACACTAGGGCATCTTCAGCCCCCCTAGAGAAAAATAGTTCCCACGCCACTGCCAGTACGGACTCCTGCCATGGTGGAAGCATTGTCGTATGCTTGGCCTCTACACATCATTATGTCTAACCCATTTGATGAAACTCATTGAGAATAGACTTAGTAATTTCGTCTGCATTTTTTCCGTGCAGTAGAAAAAATTCAGAAAGGATTCCTTTATTTGTAGCCTACCTCGTTATTGCTGTCGATTTTGAGATATCTAACAATAAAAGCAATCTCATCGATATGAGAGTCGTAAGGAGTAGGCCTACAGTCAAGTAAAATTGAGAAATATTTTGCTGTCTATCTCCTCCAGCATGAGATCTTTTACCTTTTTACCAAAAAGCTCAATTAATTGATTTTGAATAGCTGGTGAAAGGTATGTTGTCATGCTCTTTTTGGCGAGTTTGGTACTAAAATGTGCTCGCAAATGACTGTACTGTAATTTGTAAGGAGTTTTAAAATTTCAAGAAAATTTTCCTGGTTTTTTTAATTAGAATCTTCCAGATGACCACGAAAAGGAAGATTTTGTTTACTAAGACACTTTATGACTGCGATTACGTTTTGCAAGATTTCTCTCCATCTATTTTTTTCCTTATTCATAAGAATTTAGATTTCTTTGTCAGTTGTTTGAGAATAAACTAATGTGACTGTCTTTGTTCGTTTTAAAACGTTATCACATTTTGCCGCCCTCCAGCAACGTGCCGCCCTTGGATTTATCCACAAGATCCAATGGGTAGGCTAGTTACGCCACTGTGTGGCAGCTGAACCTCTTTTGTTTCTTTAGCACAGGCGATTTTTACGAACTTCAAAATGGCTCCTTTATTTTTTTTAGTTCCTCTTCTTTAGCTTTCTTTTTCTTTCTAAAAAAAGCTCCACTTTCTTTTACTCTCTTCATAGGCAAAAATTAACTTTAAAAAATTGCAGCTTAAATCTTGTTAGGAATCTGCAGCACTATAGTTAAAAAACAATAACCATAATTGCAAATTTGCTGAGTTAAGCCAAGTGATCTATTTCAGACCTGAAACTTTAAACCTTTCACAAGCCTAACCCATCTTCACACAATCATGAAGATGGAGAAATCCCGTCTATCTACCACCCACAGACAGATGGTAAAGGTGGCCGTTGACCTCACGGTCTCTTCGTGTCTCCTCGCGAAAGTGAAATAAACTGAAAACTAATCTAAACTTAACTACCAAAGCTAAATTGACCGAACAAGAACAATGCTGTAGCTTACACGTTACAACTATAGGGACGGTACATTACGGGACGCGCAACTCCGTTGTTCCTTCAACATTAGAAGGGTCAATTGCCAATTTGACATTTTTTTTACGCTTTACTGCAGGCTTGCTTTCAACTAAAAACCTTAAATTACTTTAAAACCAACTTAACTCTTCTTATATAACGCATAAAAAGTAAAATATTTTGTAAATTAGAAAAAAACGTAACCCTTCTAGTGTTGCGGATAAGCCAAAAGCGGATGAAGTTTCGCTTCCCTATGAGCTACAATCCCTAGTTACAACCTACAATCCGACATTCTATTATTCTAACAGCATGACTTCAACAGCATGAGTATTATTATGCCGTCACAAATACCACATAGTGAGTAGGGTGGCTCATTTTCCTTGATGTTCTTTAAAATTTTTGTCAGTTTGGAATAATGTTCCATTTTGCTCACTGATATTTGTAAACCAATAATTTTTGTTGGGTTTTGACCTTTGACCCTGGTTCACCCTAGGAGAAATTCTGAATTTTTCTGAAAAATTACTAAATTTCGAAGTGGTTTAGCAGTATCTGAAGAGAGGATTTCTCAAAATTTGACCACGTGATTTTGACGTCACTTCCTCTGTTAACTTCCACGTGGAACATCTTCACCCTACTCCAAGTCTGAGAGTCACTAATAGTGCATGCTTTTAGTGTCATTTTAGTTGATTTTACAACCTTTTCGCAGTCAGTGAATCTATAACATAGACCAACAAAAAAAATTCGTCACAAAAGATGAGAGTCATTTTAGAGTATTTCAGAGCCCCTGATTCCGAAAATGCACTTAGTTTTTTCGAATTGGCTCTAGTTTTCGAGATATTCGACAATGAAAATATTTTTGAAATCGTTTCTCAAAAGCTTTCAATTGGCAAATTACTTATTTTCAGCCCTGTTTACCATTATGATGTCATAATTGCACTTGTCTAGTTCAATTAGTTCATATTGCACGAAAGTTCAAAACGTAAGCAAAGGTTGAAATGAACTGTGTTTAACGTTAGGGAGACATAAATACTCAATGAAAACAGTTGTGAATCAGTAGGCCTACATCACAAGAAAAATATCCCGAAAGTCATGTGTTTATGAATGCAGCTTTATATTGAAAAGGTAGGCCTACTGAAATGGATACTTGTACAAATGAAGTTTTATTCCAAGCCTTTGCTAAGGCCAAGTCTTTGCTGCAAGAAGTTTTTTTCTGGTCTATATAGGCTAAATAAATGGCATATAGGCTAATAAAATATGCCTTTGACAAGTAGGATGCTGTACAAACAACCCAGATATATTTTGCTGCACGAGGCAACGCAGAGGACCAACACATTCTGCGATAGATGCAGCGCTATATAAAAACAAGCATTATTATTATTACTTTGACATGAAGCTGGGTGATCAAGATAAGTCCTGGGTTCCTCCTAAAGTATGCAAACATTGCATTCAAACCCGTTCCTTGGCTCAAGGCTAAGAAGTTCAGAGTGCCATGGCATAAAGAGAGCCGTGGAATCACCATGAAAATTGATATTTCTGCACGGTGAGGATGTTCGAAGGAAGTTGGAACATCATGTTTACATCGAGTGTGCAAGGGAGTCATTGCATGGACGTTGCTATTTCTGTTTTTTGTTTGCCCTCTCTAGTTTCAAGTGGTGATTTGCTTGAAACAATAGGAAAACGGGCATGACTGAGTGTAACCTCAATACCTTCAGTAATGTTTTGGAGCAAGGTCAAGTTTTTTTCTCAAAACCATTTCTACCACCTACTGTAGTAGTTAAAGATTTAGCTATCAAAAGTGGTAGCTGCAATCTTGGCTCCTCATCTCGATCAACATGGCATTCTTGACTCCAAGGCCAAGATTACGTTCTTCCGCAGCAAGAATAAAATTCTAAGTAGCTACTTTATTGAAGAACATAACTTTGTATTCTGTAATTATATAAATGGCCTTCGTACCTTGATGGGGTGTTGCTCAGTAGGCCAATCATAATAAAGAGTTGCGTTTGTTCATCGATAGCTTTGTTTTGTTTATTTGTCTAGTTTGTTAAGCAAAACAATGTATGCATTTTGTTTGTACTTAGTAGCTTACTTAGTAAGTCTGAGACTGTTGAAATCAACAAATATATTAATGCAAAACGCAAGTTATATATTCTACATCTTGTATCCTCAGGCTTACTTCACATCATATTTTGATTGTTACTAGGCCAGTAAACGTTAAATAGCTGTTTGTTTGGGTTGTAATCAACGTGATTGGTTCCAAATAGCGTTTATACAACTCAGAAATGTGCCTGGGATTACTTCCAGTTTTGTCTATGTAGTAAACGACACGACGTTAAATCTATAGGGGCTCAAAATTGCGAAAAAAATATTTTTGCTGTAACTCAAAAACTAAAGCCAATTCGAGAAAACTTAGTGCATTTTTAAAATCAGGGGCCTCGAAATACCTTAAAATGACTCTCACATGTCTATAAAAAAAGTTTTGTTGGCCTGTGAAAATCGATAAACATCGTCATATGATTCAAGAAACTGAAAGCAGTAGATATTTACTACGTGAAGAGTGCACAAAGAAAATTATATCTGAAATGTGGTAGAATTCAACATTTTGAGAGTAATACATGTGTCAGTGTTCATGGAGTTGCTAATTAAACCACTTTGCTTGCTACAAGTTTGTGTTACTGCCTCTTATTGTGTCCATTAAGATGCTAGAGTGCATTAGAAGATAGCGGGTGAGCAATTTCAGGGATAGCCTAAGTGAAAATTCGATATTTTGAAAAAATTCAAACCAGGTGAACCAGGGTCAAACGTTAATATTTTTTTGTGAAATTTGGTGTAGGAGATACATTTACCAAAAGGAACAATATTCCAAACTGACGAAAAATTTAAAAGAAAAAAATTTTTTTTCGAGATTTTGCGCCAGACTAATAGTGAGTCACAATCTCAAAAAGTTGCAAATTAGTTTAGAGGCATAACGTGTAATTATTTGGCTTCACGTAGATCAGTGTTAACTTAGGTCGTTTAAGTCTGAGTCTCCCTGAGAATGAATTAATGTGACTGTATTCGTTTGTTTAAAACGTTATCACATTTTGCCGCCCTCTAGCAACCTGCCGCCCCTGGATTTATCCACAAGATCCAATGGGTAGTTACGCCACTGTTCGCGAGCTCGACAAATTACTGCGCATCTGTCCAATATTAAAGGCTTCTCTCTCAACAACTCTTCGACGGTCTCTTCAGCGTGAGTTCCTTCCACGATTTGATCCCTCAAGGCTTTGTTTGCGCATTCTTCATGGCAGTAATTACAGGTTTTCACTAAGTCACGTAACGATACTAAATAGCCATCGAAAGACTCTTGCGGTCTCTGCAGGCGTTTTTTTTTTAATTTCTGCGCTCCACTTCCACAGTTTCGTTTATAGACCCCTTCAGTGGCGTACGCAGGGGGGGCCATTGGGCCATGCCCCCCCCCCCCCCCCCTTAAAAATTTTTTGTAGTTAACGACGTAGATTAAGGCATTTAATATGTTTTGCTTTGCTCTGTCAAAGCAATTACTGTAACAATGTTGTTTTATAGACTAAGCCAATACGAAATACATGGAGGGGGGGGGGGTTACAACTCCACTTTGGCACGCGTGTGACGTTACGATATTGAGAATGATGCTTTCAGTCTCTTTATGCTTGGGAATGATGCTTTCAGTCTAAAAAAAAACTTGCCTAATTTTAAACAAAACTGCATTAAAAGAGCGAGTTTTGCCAATATCAAACATTCAAACATCTCAGCCAGGAATTAACAACAAGAAAACATAGAGACTTAGCTTTATTTCCGAAAAATGCCAAAGAAAACATGATCTTATCCTTTTGCTATGCCACCTGACAGCGCCATTTTACAGGAATATTTATACCCACGTTTTTGTTGAAAATGCTCTAAGAATGCACCAAATTCAAAATAAGTTTTCAAAATTTTCTGGGGGAGGCCCCCCAGACCCCCCGCTGCTGGGGTCGTCTTCAAAGAAAACGCCGACGGGCTTCGCCCGCCGGTGGTCAAAACCCCTCCTTTCAAAATCCCTGGCTACGCTACTCTCAATGGCCCCCCCCCCTTGAGAAAATCCTGCGTACGCCACTGGACCCCTTTACATAGGCTTTCAATGCTTCTATGATACGTCTAGGGTTTTTCTCTTCGTCTTCTCTCAACCCCAAGTTGCTAACGACGTTGGCGGTTTCTCTTGAGAACGAAAGTCTTAGTATATTGTAAACTGTACGATTATCTTTAGCGGCTAACCCAGACACTGCTACATAAGCGTTCCATTCTTCCTCCCAAGCGTTGAAGGAAGTGCCTCTGTCAACTTTCAGATCTAGCCTAGGGACGTCGCTTTTTCTAAACGTGTAAGCCATTTCACTTTATTTTTTAAAAGGATTGTTATCCTGTTCTCAGCACCATGTTTGATACCTTTTATTTGTGAAAACTGAGGGAAAAAAACTACACGTGTACTCTCTATCAATGCATAAGTCGAACTGATTAAACTTAACATAAACACGTTGCAGTGAGCGCAAGAATGTAGCTTCGGGAGAATCGGACATTCCTCGCGCTGATTGCAACAAGCAGTGCTTCCAGCATATTATTGCAAATACTACAACATGTGAATGCAGCAGCGTGATTCTTGGGTTTTGGTAGGCATTGTTATGATTTTTGCTTGAATGCAAATAAGTTGCAGTGTTGGAGCTAGTGCACGTAGAAAATTGTTGAAAGCTTAAAACATTCACAGAACATCTGTGCATCATGTAGAAAAAAGCTTTTAAGTGATATTTTTATATTTGACTGGAAAATTATAACTTAAAAAAGGTCGTGCTGTTGTGTAATACGGCCACGGGCCACGTGGTTTTGTGTAGTAGCTTGGGCTAGTGGCCCATATTACACAACTGGCAGTGAGGCTATATTTAGCCTATAACAAAGTTTATTGAAAATTTGAATAGAAAAACCAGGACCAAGAATGGGCACATGAGGCCTATGGACTATGGTGAACTAACTCAGGCAAAGTAATATTACTGCGACAATGCGCAACAACTTTTATTTTTGCTATTTGTGTACCGTACCAACTTTTATACTGCGTGATGTGTTTTTGGTTTGTTGTTTAGATTAAAATGTTTCAACTATTAAATCATTTTTATATATTTAAGAATTGGATAGTTAATTGAATCAACATTAGACAACGAACAGTTGATATTCTTCTAACAGATTTGACGGTCCACACTACACAGCAGCTTTGATGGGCCCCCGCCAGGTCAAAATTTAACCACAGTCAGTGCCGGAAGTGTGAGGTTTTCCAACTACTTTTTCGATACTGGAGTCTTTATAAACAAGCCCGGTTTCGTGAAAAAATAAGTTAAGATGTGAGAGCTATCGCAATTTTTGCTTAGGAGTTAGGCCTATTGCAAATTATTTAACTTTTTGCAGCAGCCTACGGTAGTTCCCTACTTTACTGTACATTTGATATAGTCGTACTTAATCATACAAATTGTAAATCTTGTACTTTAGCATTTTTTCCGATACTGATTTACTGCGTTTAAGGAGCCCCTAAAACTTTCCATTCACCCTTCTTCCTTCGTATCAGTGGGTTGGGAAACATTGGTCGTATCCAGGCTCACGCCTGATAGTTGAAGATTTAGATTGTGGACGGGACGGCAAGGAAGCCAACCTTTGTATCCACCTTCAGCAGGTATCCCTGAAAGTGTCCTACCAAAGACACAGCCACAATGCCACATGCTCTTGATCAGTGTCGAGCCAGCGCCTTTTCGAGTGCCGTTCCAGAACTCACTGGTCGTTTATGTAGCCTATCACTGAGGCCGAATAAAAAGCTGTTTTTAAAATGCGGTGGTCACACACTGCAAGCTTTAGCCAGCTTACGGGCTGATTCTATTTGTTTCTGACTCCTAATAATGCAGCAAGCAAGCAATGTACTGTATTCCTTTATTCATCCAGGTTATTCAATTCAATTTTAATTTAATCAACAAGCACATACACTTACTTAAATCTGATTAATACGTTTTGGATCTTATTCAAACAGAAATAGTTAAGAAAATGAATATCACATCACACTCGTAAAAATAGTCTACAGATAAGTCAAGAATAACTAATCCCTTGCTAACATCTATGTTTGTAGAAACACAACAGTGCTGAAATTGCTTACAAACTCAACTGCTGATCAGAGTCTAATACACAATCCCGAAAACGTGCGACAGGTTTACATCGGTTCATGCGCATTAAATTCCAAGAATAAAAAAGGGGAAAACATTATGCTTCACATTCAACATAGCCCGCCCAAATAACTAGTTAAGAACAGTTATTTCAAATCTCCTGAATGTGAATGTTCAGGCCAATACAAGCAATTTGTTATCACAAATGAAAGGAAAACACCTAGCCCACTCATTAGGCCATCTAGCGGATACAATGAGAAATAAAACCTACACAGAACACAAGGGCGCAGTAGTCCCAGAGTAGCGTCGCGTAAACGCATATCGTAATGTCTCTCTGCAAATCAATGTCCCTTACTGTGGACGAGAGCATGAAGGCTATCAGAGTTTTACAATTTACACATATCACAATAAATCGATCGAATAGAGTGTGTGGTATACTTAATCATGCTAGAAGTTACCTAGAGAGGAATTCTTACATGATTAACTACCACAGTGGCGAGTACACAATGCACATTAATCTTGTTGTGCCGCTTCGATGAAGCACAGTTTGCGAATGTCGCAAATTAATGATGACTCAGCAGTTTTACCGAGAACCCTTTTCACGATGCCATCCTTGTCAGGATAAATGTCACTAATAATGCCTTTAGGCCAAGAGCCGCGTTTAGTGTTCTCTTGCAGCATCAAAACCAAATCGCCAATTTTAAAGTTTTTGCGTTGAACAGTCCATTTAGAACGCGATTGAAGAACAGGCAGATATTGTTTTAACCATTGTGCCCAGAACTGGTCGGCCAAGTGTTGAACCAATTTCCAGGATTTACGAATTACGATACCGGCCATAATGAAGGCACCTGGGGTGGCGTCTGTGTTTACACCACGTGAACCGCTGTCAGCTGGATTGAGGAGTGTGTTGACATACCTCCATTGGCTTGTGGATGTGCAACCATGGATGAACTGTAAACGGTTTGCGACAAATGTGTGAAACCTTCTTGATGTGCAGGCAATGTAGCGTAGAACTGCTGTTGAATCAGTCCAGAAATACTCAGAGTTGATTGTGTATTCCAACTTCCAATTCACGTTTGATGAACTTGTTCAACTTCACAGCCAGTACAGCTGCGGACAATTCAAGTCGCGGGATTGTTGTCGGCTTCAAGGGAGCTACTCTCGACTTCCTCATCACAAAGGAACAGTGGACACGGCCATCTTCTGCTTGGAGTCGTAGATAGCTTACAGCCCCAAATTCAGTTTGGCTAGTAGGCTATCACAAAAGCAATGCAACTGAATGTCTGTTGGAGTGAAACCCACTGGTTTGTAGCATCGAGGCACAGATAGCTCCTGCAGCTTGGGTAAATGATTTAGCCACGACTGCCATTTGACTTGCACATCTGGAGGTAATGGGTCATCCCCGTTAAGGTTACTACTGCATAAACCTTGTAACAGGGGTCTCATGGGCAAAATGAAGGGTTGCACCAATCCAAGCGGGTCATAGATTTGACTGATTGTTGATAGGATCCCTCGTCGAGTGATGGACCTTTCTCCCACATCAACCTTGACTTTGAAGATGTCGTCTTCGGTGTTCCAAGTTACTCCCAGAGTGGTTTGACAAAGCAGTTTTTCAAAGTTAACATTTATCGCATTACTCACTGCCCTATCAGACTCTGGAATAGAAGAAAGAACCGACCGGCAGTTACTGTTGTACTTGGTGAGTTGAAACCCACCACTGCTCAACAGTAACCCCAGTTGGTTTATTAAATGCACCGCCTTTTCAGGGGTGTCCACAGATTTTACGCAGTCTTCTACATAACAAATTTTATTGACTGTATGTCATGTTAGTTCATCGGCATTGGTGGCATTGTCCTTTGCTGTCTTCTTTAGAGCATATCCTGCACAACTTGGAGATGAAGTTGCGCCAAAGAAATGGACCTTCATTTGATAATCCACAGGTTCCTTTTTCAAATCGTGATCTGACCACCATAAAAACCGCAGAGCATCCCAATCTTTAGGTTGAACCTGTACTTGGTGGAACATCCCCTTTATATCACAAACAAAGGCAACTTCCTCCTGGCAAAATCTAGATAGCACACCAACCAAATTGTTGGTGTGATCTGGACCTTGGAGTAGTTGTTCATTTAGTGAAGTACCGCCAAACCTAGCAGCACAATCAAATACCACTCGGAATTTGTCCCCAGACCCCAGTCGAATGATGAGGAATATACCAACAACGGTTTTCAGATGCTTGTACATTGTCATCAGGCACTCTTCTAGCGTAGTCATCGTCGATGTACTCCATGATCTTCTCTTTGTATTTGTTGAACAGCTCCGAGTCGCGTTGAAACTTTCTTTTCAGGTAGTCAAGTCGTTTTTCAGCCATGGAGCGGTTATATGGTAATGTGACATTATCAGATCTCCAAGGAAGGCCAATCTGGTAATGGTTTCCCATCTTCGTCACTGCGTCTTCCATAGTTTTTAATGCTATGTTGTCCTCAATGGATGGGGCCAGAAGATCTTCATCACCTCCACATAAGTCACATGCATACAACTGGTTCAGGTGATTCACAGGATCTGCTTGCATAAAGTGCACCTGAACGCCATTACTTCCTTTAACATTTTCTCGACCAATGAGAGACCACCCAAGTCCAGTGTGCACAGCCTTCGGTTGTCCATTTCTACCATACCTTTCTTCGATAATATGATGCGCCTGCAAATTGTCTGCACCAACCAGGAGTTCAATCTCTTTAATGTCGAGATCAGGAAATTCAATCCCTCTCAGGTGGTCATACAATTTCGTGTCATTTTCAGTTGGGATGTCGTTGGTTAATTTGGGTAAAGACCGCACCGCATACACATTTTGCATTCGAATCACATTATTTTCATAGACACCCTTTACATTCAGGTTTAGCATAGCAACATTCTTGTTCTGCTGACCATTTACGGTCGATATCGAGATTGTCTCCTCCTTTCCTTTAGCCTTCAGTTTCTTAAGCAAGCTGGTTTTGCATAGTGTTGCGTTAGAACCTTCATCAAGGAAAGCATATGTTTTTATGGTTACGTTGGATCCATCTGCCCATATTTCAACAGGGACCACCTTCAGGCGCACCCTGGACATTACACTAGTTTGAGTGATAGTGTCTGTGCTTCCTGTTGTAATGTTTGATGAATGGCTTCCGGGTGGTGTTGGACTGGCAAGATTGTTCAAACCAGGCTTAGACACAGTCTGGTTATGAAGCAGAGTATGATGCGCCTTGTGGCATTGGTTTACTTTGCATCTCTGCTTGCTCATGCAATTGCGACTGAAATGTCCTGGCCGCAAACCGCTGTAACATATAAACCATTGTGACGTACAACTTGTTCTCTGGATGGAATTGGTTGTTTGTTGAAGGCCTCACATTTCCACAATGGGTGATCTTCTTTACACATGACACATGTTTGAGATGCATTTCGTGTGGTTGCTTGCGTTGAGTGGAGTGCAGCTTTTCGATATGCAGGCGTGTGGTTTGGTACCCTTCCAGTTCCTTTAGCTGGTTCATTGTTGGCTAGTAACAGGCCAAACCTAGTGTTTGACAATGCAACATTTTCTTCCACAAACTCAAGTAAGTCAACAAAGGTTGGTTCCTTCCCGATGCGATAGATAGTTTTGGTTCGATGATGGAAATCCTTTTGTTGACAGACAGGTAGTCTAAGGAAAATTCTGTCGATTGTGCTATGGTTATTCAGCTCCATATCACAACCTCATTCTTTCAAAGCAATATAGCAATTACGCATATCAACACCATTACGTATGTATATGCCATTTTGTATTTTTGCATTATTTCTTGTATTCCTGTTTTTACATTGTACTGTTAAATTTCGTATGTGTATTGTTTTTATGTTGTAGCCTATATAATATATATTTGAGTTCAACTTCGACACCGTTCCATGTCAAATAAGCTATGATACCCAGGGCCTATGAGAGGGAGGTACTGAGGGTACGGCGTACCCTTGAGGGCCCAGGCCTGTGATTGTTGGGAGGCCCGAAATTGTGATTTTATACTTTACGCGAAAAAATGATTGTTAAAACCACCCTAAACGACTAAATTCAAGCATAAAGTTGTTATCCTTTAGTCCTGGGGGCCCGTAATGTAGCAAAAGGGCCGGAAAAGTAATTGAGTGCATTGCGTGCAAATTAGGGGCCCAAAGTGGTGATTTAATGCTTTACGTGCAAAAATGTTCCGTTTTAAAGCACCCAAAATTAAATCGTAAAACTTGGTTTTTCTCCTGTTCGGGGGGAGGGGGGGACATAGCGAAGCAAAAGCAGAGTTGAGAAAAACCCGGGCTTTTTTTAAAAAGCTCGGGTGTTTTTGGGCTTTTTTGTGTTTTTTAAAAATTATTTGAAAAAGGTAGTTTCACGCTTATTTCACTTCAAAATGAATTTCGGAGTTGGAGCAAGAGCCGGAGTCAATACTTTCGGAGCAGGAACGGAACCGAGTCAAAAAAAAGTAACTTCGTTCACCTCTGCTAGGCATGTGGTGAATACAAAAGTTAGTGAAGAAAGCTTATTGGTCAGACGATTAATTTGATGAGGTTTTGACAAGATGTTATGTTTGAGCCTTGGTAGAGAGCTTGACTTGTTGTACCAGATAGCCTACATATAACACTCAGTAACGTTAGTGGATTTAACATTTTTTATTAAACACACAAAAAAACAAGAAAAAACTACTAAATCCAACGTTTTCGACACCAAATCATAGTGTCCTCATCAGGACTAATTATAGGCTACATCTAAGAGAAATAAATGAATGAATTTGAAAATTTTGCATTAAAGCTGTAAGCTACAAGCGACACCTCTCAACAGCACCGGCATCAACAACTGACACACGAATTCAATGCAGGATAGCCTACGCAAATTGGCGAGGGACAGATCACATGATAGGCTATGCGCAACACAAAACACTAAATAATAGTTTTATTGCAGCCTGATGCTATTATTACGCACAGATGACCAATTCTGCAGTAAAATGTTGTATGGTGTGCAATACGCCTAAGCAAAATAACGCGCTTTGCCAAAGACAAAGGGGGCCCGGAGTGAAAGGGGGCCCGGAATGACTCTTCGTACCCCTACTGAAAATTTCTCTCAGAGGCCCTGATGATACCACACGGGTGTGGCAGACTTGATGACCAGTCCGGTCCTTCTGCCACTCCTATCATCATCAGCAAACAACCTAGCTCACTTTGTAATCTTGTATTGTTTTTCGTTTTGTTTTTTTCGCATATGCTGGTGATGCAAAAATAAAAAGAACTTCTTCTTCTTCTTCACCAAGTTTGTTTAACGCCTCTACATCATTTACCTTTAGCTTGGGACCTTCCTTCAGTGGTTGAATATGAGCAGCAACTATCTTGAATTCTTGACCAAATTGATTAAACAAGATTTTTCTGGCAGTTTGGTAAGCCTTTTCAGGATCATTCAATGCAATTGTCATGCATGATTGAATGGAATCTTGTGCAGTCCCAATGCAGTTGTCAATAAGGTAGCTAAGTTTTGTTGTAGGGTCCAAAATTCTGTTTGCAATAAGCGAATCAAATTCAACAATGAATATATGAAAGTCCTGAGGATCTCCAAAGAACCCTTTAACTTCACGTGGGGGCAAAGGCCCTTGTGCAGAAGATTGAGCTAGGCTATTAAACAAACCTACCAACTCATCCCAGTTGACATCTCTAGAAACGGGTGGAGTTTCCTTTTCTAACACAGGTGGAGAAGCCAGTGGTTCTGGTTTAGCAGTCTTTGAAGCAGGTTTTAATTCAGCAAAGGAAATAGATGACTCTCCATAGATAGGAGAAAGCTGCTGATCAGGGTGACCCAAATATCTTGGTTCTTCTTTTACTTAAGGTTTGTTTGAGGGACAGATCTCTTCAGTCTTCATTTGTGGCAATGGATTAGGTTCATAGTTCATGGGGCTTTGCATCTGCACATCCAAAACTTCTCCCTTTGCGATTGCCCACTCATATTCAGCTTCTAATGCAAGCTGTTTAGCCTTCAGAGTTTTGTAGCGCAAATGAGCAATCTCTTCTTTTTGCTTGGCCCTCTGTTGTATCGGTGTTAGTGTCCTAAGATTTGGACCTGGTTTTGAACACTCACTGATGTTTTGCACACATGGGCTGTCTTGTACCTGTTGCACTGGCAGGATTCACATTCAACACACACCAAGAATATTGCCGCTTCGCCGCTTGCTAACAGTCTGACTGAATATTTTTCAACTCAATTTTTCTCATTTTTTACTGCTTCCTCAAGGCAACAATAAAGCTTTATATTATTATGAGTCAGCAAAATGTGCAAAATCTTTAAAAATTTCAGTCAGTTAGTAGCCTAGCAGTCGTCAAATTGTGACAAATCAGGCCGCACCTCCAGGTAGTCATGAATGGGCTAAATCATTTCTTCCATCATGTCAAAACAATGCCACCGATAGTTTATTGAACAATACATTATGTAGCTCAACAACAACATTTCACAAATACGAACTCAGCGACTAGACTTAACATAAAAGACTTGCTCAGACAAATTAAAGATGATAAAAATTACAACATGGCTGAGTTACAACAGTTTGTTGCTACAAAAGCTCAGCTTACGTATGTGTTTAGTCCGGAAAACTCTAGCATACGAATAAATATACAGCAGGGGTCACCAACCTTTTTTGCATGCGGGCCACTTTAGCACTAAGGAAAGCTGTGACGGGCCGCACTAATAAAAGTTTAGGTACGGTATGTTGACTCTTATGCTAGAAAAGAACGCATTTCGTACCCAGTATCCAGCGTTACATGTTGTTAATATTTATCTTAGAATACCGCAGCAACAAAATTAGTCGAACAACGCTACTGCAAGGCCAAACTCCTTTAACAACACTTTTGACTGCTTTGACAATGTTTGTTTGTTTATCTGTATCCTGCATTGCGGGAAAGCGGACTTGAGCGCTATGCATCGGTGTACGCCTTCCGACTAGGGACGGTACATTACGGGACGCGCAACTCCGTTATTCCTTCAACATTAGAAGGGTCAATTGCCAATTTGACATTTTTTTTACGCTTTACTGCTGGCTTGCTTTCAACTAAAAACCTTAAATTACTTTAAAACCAACTTAACTCTTCTAATATAACCCATAAAAAGTAAAATATTTTGTAAATTAGAAAAAAACGTAACCCTTCTAGTGTTGCGGATAAGCCAAAAGCGGATGAAGTTTCGCATCCCTATGATCTACAATGCCTACTTCCGACATACACCTGACCCACGCTGCAGCCGACGACAATGTCTGTTTCCGGTTGTCTACTCTACTTATGACTTAAATTTGGTACTACCCATTACTCGAAATCGATCACTAGGTAGAGGCAATTATCGTTAAGTTTCTTGCCCAGAGAAACAACAAGTGCGCGGGTGGCTGGAGTCGAACATGCAGGCTCTCGACTGCGAGCCCAACGCGCTAACCACTCGGCCACGGCTGCCGAATGGTTAGCGTCTAATAAACGTCTAATGTCTGTCTAATAAATGTCTAATAAACGAGGCCACTTGTTTTCGCGCACTCGTAGCGAGGCGAGCGGTTTCATCGGAATATTCATCACCAAGCAAGATTGGTTGTGTCGTCACTTCGCTTCACAAAAGACATCTTGCAATTAACAGTTTCAGTAAACAAGGAAATGTTTGACACATAGCAATACATGCAACAATAGTGACCTGTAAACATATCAGTGAAAAATAGGCTCCAAAGAAACCAGGCACCATGAAACAAACGCTTGTGGAAATCACCGAAAAAACGTTTCTATCGTAACTCATGAACAGTGTCTTCCCTCTAAAAAAAGCAATGAGTTGGTTTTTCATCCTTTTTGTGAGAGTCTACAAAACCGTCTTTCTTTGATCATTAGACAACTGTCACTTGCGGTGCTTATCAGCATGGCAAGAATTATTGATTAACAACATTTCGCAGTACTAAGCTAAATATTTTCGTATTACAACCACAAAAAGTCTTGAAATTGATAATGTTTTGCCAATTTATTATAAATTGAGTTGGCACACCGACCTATTTTGCCAACAAAAACTCATGAAACACAATAACGGTGAAACGCACAATAGTGTTTACATGACATTTACAAGCTTAAAATAAGCAACCCTATGCTGACAGACAATTTCAAAAACAGACGTCTTAATCAACCACTGGGACAATGTGGTTGGACATCGCATTGGAATAACTTTAAGCGACCCCACCTAGAACTAGGCGACAATCTATAATTGGTTGGTCGGTGGAATCGTAAGCAAAGCGAAAATCTGCTTCCCGGAAAGTATTTTTGCCTTCATGCTCTTTAACTTCTCCTCAAAAGTATTTTTGGTTATACTTGTAGCCTACGCTGATACCTTCCGCGGGCCGCACATAACAGCGTGGCGGGCCGCATGCGGCCCGCCAGTTGGTGACCCCTGATATACAGTGTTGGGCGCGATAACTCATTTTTCAGTTAAGCGATAACGATAATCGATAAACGAAAAATGCCTAAAGCGATAACAATAAATCAAAAAAAGTTAAGCGATAACGATAAAATTATCGCCGATAATGTCTGATAACGATAATTTTTTTTCTCTTGATTAGCGCTGCCCCATCCCATGCAACACGAACTGTTTTCATCAACATGACGAAAAATTGAACATAATATGCTGTAAAAGGACAAAACTTTTTGTAAGTTATGCATGAATAGAATCGCAACAGCGGCAGTGGGTATCGAATCTTCAATCTCTTGATCCAGAATCAAACCACTGAGGTAACCGCCGTGCTTATAATTATACCTTCAGATACCAGTTGGATGCTTATGGATGGAGTACCAAACCAACGTGTACCATGGTGTACCTTGTTGGATGCTTGTACCAATGATACTTATCAATTGAGTTACACTGCCGGAATTTTAAATGATTTTTCATTCAAATTCACTAGGCTATTGTTTGTTACGTTTTGTCTCTGTGGCCTTTCCTTATAAACAGATTTCTTATTATGTTGATTAGTTAACTCTGATTTGCAAAATTATTATTCAGCATTCATAATATTGTTGCCCAACGAAAACTTATGGCGTTTATTATGTGACCTGTTTTTTATGACTTGTTTATTAGGTTAACATTTTGGTGATCTCTCACTTTGGGCAGGTGCCCTCCTCCCTACTTTTTTCGCTGTGGCGAGAGCACTGAACTATAGGCCTACTGTATTGTTCTTGCATCTTTTCTCGACGGTCATACATAGCTTATCTACTTCATACTTACTGTATGGTTAATTTTCTTTAACTTTAAACAGGAACAACTTTTAACTTGCTACGCCCCTAATCTAAGCCCATGCAATAAAATCCCACTCTCCAGAGTCTTGATCTTGAAAAGTGCGGTAAAATGCACGATGCTGCAATCAGAGTTCTCATTCTGCTGCAATGCTTACTTGAAAGCGGCCTCGTATTGCGACACTTGCCGCCTGTGCGCTTACATTTTAATTGTAAAATTCACTCGCGATTGCCGATTGCAGCAAAACAACAAGAGAATTGTAGCATGCATTTCATTGCATTGCAACTCTAAAATTTATTGTGTTGTCAGGGCCGTCGCTGCAGAGGGGCGTGCACCCTCCCCTGACAACGACCTGTGCACACACACTTCAGGCACTGAAAAAGAACTGGTTTCAATTTTAGTTTCATTAACTAGGTGGCCAGTAAAAATATTACTTTTCATGGTCTTTCCACTTGTGTGTTGATCCGAAATAAAATTTATCGGCGATAATCAAATATTGCCTTTGGCGATAACGATAACTGAAAAAACAATTGAGCGATAATGATAGGCGATAAAAATTTATCGCCGATAATGCCCATCACTGTCAGCCCCACACTTGCCATAGTGAAGTTAGGTAGGTCTAAACAAAATTTTTAAGAACTTTAAAGCATGTCTTGCTATTCAAGTGCAGAATTGTTTCCAGTGCAAGAATTGTTTCCAGAATTGGGCGAAACCAAATTAGGTTGGAACCAAAACTTATTTCCAATGCAAAAACAAAGTAGGCCTACCAAGCACCTTTCTCTTAAATCTCATGAAGAATTTGTTGACCTATCTTGTGACTCTAAGTTGCAGCAAAAATTTTCTGGTAAAAAGCTTTAGGCCTACACTTTTTGGCTGAACATTAGAATGAAATATCCATCTTTAACCACTTGCTTCACCCTAATCTCTACGAGTCTGCTAGCGAGCAACCCCGGCGACTGAAGTCCAAACACTCATTTGCACAGGCCGCACAACTCTCTGCTGAAGACCAATTCATCAGTGCAACTACCTGAGCGGACCACCAATGGAGCTCGGAGTGGAAGAAGAACTCCTCAAGACTTTAAAGTTTCACCTTCGACACCGCCCTCCACTCAACCTGAATGCTTTTACCAAGAAAGGCCTGGGTGCGGCTCAACACAAGTATAAAAAAATAGACCTATCGTTTCAGCCTAAGCAACATTAAAACCGCCTTGAGGCCAGCAGTAATAAACATTGAATCACGGTTGGACTTGCTTAGTGGCAGAAAGCAGTCGTCCCTATCCCATATTACACTGAATAATGTGTTTAGAATAGGCTTTCAGTACCGGCAGCTTGTTTTTAGTTTTCGTTAATTAAGCCTCTCAATAAATATCACAAATGTAGCCTATATTTCGCACTGTTTCTCATTTTAATGGTAAAAGGTCGCAAACAATTTTAGTAGATTAAAAGGGGTCGCGAGCAAAAAAGCTTGGGAAGCCCTGCACTGCGCTATCCCACTGCTAGCCAGAAGTGTTTTGTTTCGTAATAAGTTTCTTACCAAGATTTGTGCACCTCTAATAAACACTCATAAACATAATTATCAGAAATTAGCGTTTAACTTGCGCAGATACAGTTAATAGTTTATACTAAGACTGAAGGGTAGGTATGCTAAACGTGAACATTTCACGCCACAGTATTATTTTCTCATCAAAGGTAACCGATATAGCCTGTTGTGGTTACGCAGCTAGATAACGTAAAAGGTAAGCCACACAAAAGTAGCTCAAAAAGGAGAATAAGCCTATCAACAATGTAATTGAAAACATCATTTCTTTTTTTATTTGTTTGAAGATAGGGTGGTTTTTCATCATTTCTTCTATCGCTTGTCCTCTAACATTTTTGTGCGGAAACGGTTTTTCCGGAAGTGGTTTTTCAAGAAATGTACACAATGGCTCCCAACCTTCTTTGACATTATAAACAAGGAGTTTATCAGCAGGGGCGCACTGCAATATATGATGCAATATATATAAACTGTAGTCTGCACTTCAAAGTATGGAAGACAGTTTCAAAGATAGCGTCATAGGCCTATAACAGATTCTTTGTTGTCAAAGTTGTGCAAAGGAAAATATAAAAACTAGATGTTACATATTTCAAACTATCGCAAACGTCATAAACTCATAACTATTGTAATGGTTAGAATGCACCCTTCTTTGACCACATGAAATTTTTTGTAAACTTTTCGAAAGCGTTTAAAAAATTTGGGTTGAGTTTAGGTTTATTAATGTTAGTGTTGTGTAAGTTAATGTTAATTAAGCTTAATAAAAAAATTAAAATAAGTCTAAAAAAGCTAACAATTGACAGCCTGAACGTAAAACGCTATGTGGACAGTTGCTTAAAGTTATCTACCTGCAAAACAAAAGAATTATGACGGCGATATATTTGTTTTGTTCTTCTTTCGCTCAACGCATGAGGAGAGAATACCCAGGGCTTTTTGGTTGCAAATATTGCCACTCCTAAAACCAAAACAAAAAATTTACAATGAAATCATTGATTTGCAAACAGGTGTTGCATATTTACCGCTTATCAATATTTCCAACATTAGCACACTCAAGATAAACGCAAGTAACCCAAATAAACTGCATAAACGAAGCCCATAGATGAAATTGTCTTTTTTCACATTGCAAATTGATAGACTTTTCTGCGAGGTGACGTAACAATTAGAAAGCAAGAAAACTAAACTGGTTTTCTTCAAAAAAAATCTTTAGCCTATCAGAAAGCGTTGTCGCGGTGTTGGCCTAGATAAGTTTTAAAAGTTATAAAGTCTACTAAAAAATGCCATTGGTTTCAAAATACTGTTATTTCAAAAACGCTTTAAGATTTTTCACAGAAACGAAATATTTTTAAAAAAAATGCAGTTGCTGCTTTTGTCCTTAGTGATAATTTCGTTGAGCGGAAATCAAGGTTTTGATTTCTCGGATGATATGAAAATAAGAACATCTTAACTGGAAAACTGCACAGTTACATTTTTAATTCGTTAAGTTACTTTGGGCTAATTAGTAAAACGAACTCATTAAATAAGTTAACTAAATTTATGGTTGTTGGCCTAGCTAATTCTAAATATTTAGCTAGCATGTAGAATAAGCTAGGCTACTTACCCAACGAATGATGAAACTTAGCAAGCTTATATCCAGTCCAACTCAAAACGTAACAAGCTCTGATCATCCAGTTGTTATTGTGGCCGTTTAGTTCTCCTTGTAAGCTTTGCCACCATACCTCGTCATCATCTCTTTGAGTCAGTATGATCTGTAAGCATGAAAGAGGTCTGTGGTAAAACATTCTCAAAAGATACGATAAATCTGACACGACAAACCTAAGTAGGCTACGCTACACAGTAGCAGATTCGAGAGAGGGGTAATTGATCACGCTCCCCAAACTAAAACCGAAACAGAACAAGCCATTTTTTTTTCGAAGTGGATTTTTCTGAAATTTCAAAATGTTTGGATTTTTGAAATTTCAAACAAAAACAAAGTTTATATAAAACTTCGAGACTTAGGCTACTTAGGCCTACATGCACAGTTGTACACCATGTCTGCTTAGGCTACACCTAATGAGATTTTTCTGTGGTCATGAAAAAACAATTTTAAACTTAACCTTGTATAATTATAAAAGTCCAGTTTTAATCTGATGTAGTTTGTCAAATGCAAAATGTAGGCTATGTCTTGAAAAATAGAAGGCTGCAAAATAGCCTACACAAAAATTTACCGAAACGTGGTAAATTTGTCAAAATGATTTAGAAGGAATTTCTTTTAGAGTTAGACCCCTCTTCAAACTCTTTATCTCCTTCTTTAAACCAGAATTTTTCCATTGTTTATTTTCCTTTATAATTTATACTTTTTTGAAATTCAAATGTCCTCCTCATCCTCAAATACTTTTTTTAGATCCACTTTTGGCTCTACATTGTAAGTAGATAGACTATAGGTTACTATAGATCGTCGTCGTCGTCGTCGTCGTCGTCTGAGCTTCTGGAGCCGAGGGTCTATCCTTTTACCACCCCAGATTCACGATGTTCCCGGACTACACTGGAAGGCTGCTAGAGAGCAGCCAGTCTTTAGTTTCATCATCCATGACGCGCAGACCTTCCACTCCGTTAGGTGGTTTGAAGATGGTACAGTCATTGATGATGTGGTCTGCGGTCTGTTCCTCGGCACCACATTCACAGGAGGAGGAAGAAGCCATTCCCCATTGGTGCATGGTTGATCGGAAAAGCCCGACGCCCGTACGGAGACGGTTGAGGCGCACCCATGCCTGTCTCTGTAGTGTCAGGCCGATGGGGCGTGTGTCGGCGTCGGGGATGAATGAATGGAGTCTGGTGGTGCTTGACTTCCATTCAGAATTCCATTTATGGTCCGCCCAAGTAGCCGCAGAGATGTCTTGTTCATCAGCTTCGTTGATCAGAAGCCGAGCGGCTGGCACGAATGGGTGTCTTGATTTCAGTCGGCGGGGGTGCCCGTTTGGGAAGGCAGAGATCTTGTGGTGGAGAAGATGGTTAGGTTCCAGTGCCCGTCGACCGAGGGACAGAGTGGCTTCTTCGCGACGAAGCTCAGCAGGTTGGATGCCAGCGAGAATGGGGAGATTGTCCAATGGTGTGGGACGCAGGCATCCGGTCACTGTGCGCAGGGCGCTGTTTATGGCAGTGTCGATGTTGTGGCAGTGAGCACTGCGGCACCAGACAGGTGCACAGTACTCTGCTGAAGAGTAGACAAGGGCTAAGGCTGCTATTCGCAAAGTGTCAGCCCTCGCCCCCCAGCTAGAGCCTGCCAGGCGCTTCAGTAATGCAGCGCGGGATGTCAGTTTCTTGCGCAGTGACACCAAATGGTGGCGGTATGTGAGCGATCTGTCTAGTGTCACCCCAAGATACCTTGGCTCGGGGCAGAAGGACAGAGGTTTTCCGTTGTTGTGGACATGTAGCTCACGATCAGCTTCCCGATTGTGTAGGTGGAAAGCTGCCGCCACAGTTTTGGTTTTGCTGAGTTTCAGTCGCCAGTTCTGGAGATAAGCTGAGATGGTTTGCATGTCCTGGCTCAAGGTGTCTTCTAGATTTTCCCACGACTTTGTGGAGTGGAGAATTGCCAGATCGTCCGCATAAGCGTATTTTGCGGAGACCGTGGTTGGCAGGTCGTGGGTGTAGATGTTGAAAAGAAGTGGAGCCAGGACCGATCCCTGTGGGACGCCGTTTTTCAGGCGTCTCAGTCTGCTTCGCCGTGGGTTGCCGGTGGTGAGGGTGAAGCTTCGATTCCTGACAAGTTCCATAATCATATGGACCATATGTCGGTCAGGAAGCAGGCGAAGCAGCTTGTAAGTAAGGCCGCGATGCCATACAGTATCATAGGCAGCTGTGAGATCTAGAAAGACAGCGCCGGCCTTCTTTTTTGCCTCAAAGCAGTCCTCGATGTCTTGGGTCAACAGTGTGACCTGATCTACAGTGGATTTTCCGCGCCGAAACCCAGCTTGCTCTTTTGGAAGGAGCGGGTCGATGATTGGGTTGACGCGGGCATAAATCAGTCTTTCGAGGATCTTGAAAGGAACACAGAGGAGGGATATCGGACGATAACTCCTTGGGTCCTCTGGTGGCTTGTGAGGCTTAGGGATCGCAACTACTAAAGCTCTTCTCCAGATTTTTGGGATTGTGTGGTGGTGCAGGCAGGAAGAGAGAAATCTACGTAACCAGGACTTTAGGGCATGGCCAGCATGGAGCACAAGCTCAGGGCAGATCTTATCGGGCCCTGGAGACTTGTGTGGTTTCACTAGGCGGAGGGCGGTGGAGAATTCCTCTGGAGTGAAGTCTCCAGAGATTGTTTCTTCTGGTGGTGTTTCCACTTGCCATAGGGCAGATACTTCCTTGGCAACAAGGCGGGATGCCTTGCGGTCCTTTGTCTTGTACACCCCGTTCTGCACTAGCTGGGAAGCGATGGCATTAGCAGAAACGGGGCACTGACGAGGGGAGTTTGCTGAGCGCCCAGTGAGGTTGTTGATGATGCTCCATGCTTTGCGGCTTGAGTGTGAGAAGTCGATGGTTTGGACAGCTTCGTTCCACCGCTCAAGCTTCTTTGTGTCCAGCCGCTCAAGTAGTCTGGTGGCGGCGGTGTTAGAAGCAGCACCACTTGTGGCGGCTAGGTATGAGCGGTAGAGAGATTCACACTCAGAGTCCCAGCATGGTTTATAGCTGGTTCGATGGCCACGTGGTATTGTGGCCTTTGCCGCAGTTATTATGGCATTGCAGAAGTCCTGGTATGCCTCGTCTGCGTTGCATGTTTCAGTCGGTGGTAACTTTGCAGCAGACTCATTGGTCAGGAGGCTGTATTGATTCCAATCGGCTTTTTTGAAGTTCCATCGCTTCACCGGTGAACTCGGGACAGGAGCCACAAGTTTTGGGGCGATGATGAGGGACGGCCGGTGTTGGGACCGCGGGAACTTCTCAAGCACACGTCTGTCTGGAAGAGAGCTGTCGACACTCGCGAAGGCCAAGTCAGGGTTTGTCCCTGTTCCCCAGCGGCCGGAGTGAAAACTGGCTGGTTCCTTTGGATTGAATAGGAGGGCAAGATGGTTTGTGGAGGCCCAGTCAGCCAGCAATTCTCCGTCGCTGCTTGTGTTGTTGTAGCCCCAGTCGATGTGCTGGCAGTTGAAGTCGCCAGCGTAGAGACTGGGGGAGGGGAACGTTGGAAGGGATGATGGCAACATTCGCGAGGGTGGGGGCTTGTAGATGTTGACGATGTTGTAGTCTGAGATACATATGCACACCCACTCAATCTCGGCATCAGTTGGAGATTGGTCGACAAACGTCCACTTCAGGCTCTCATGCACAAACGTGGCAATGCCGTGCTTCCTGCTTAAGGTAGACCCAGCTAGCATGTAGTTGGGAATGGCTAGCCTATCTGCAGAAATGCAGTGGGTCTCCTGGAGGAGGATGACGAGTGCCCGGTTGGTATGGGCAAGCTGCTCCACAACTTTGGTCTTGCTTGTTGTGTAGCCTTCTATGTTGAGCTGCAGAATGGTGGGGCGTCTGAACTTGCTATCAATTGCCCCTTGCAGCTGTGCCGTCCGGGTGGAGGCTCTTTGTTGACAAATTTCGTTTCTCATCTGGTTGAAAGCAGATGGTACTCACAGGATGGGGCACGAGGAGCCATTTGTCGTCCATCCCATCTGTCCACTATAGATCATAGGCTATAAATGGACACAACATGCGTGCTACAGTGGGCTATCAATACAAAATATGACAAGTATTTGAAGGCATGTGCGCTACGGTAGCCTAACTTTCAAAAATAAAAATAACTATAGAAAAATCAATGAGTTGGAAAATCATTACATAACCAAGTATAACCTACTTTTGCATCAGGAAAAATTTCAAGAAAATCGTCCCAGAAAAAAAAGGCAGGTATATCACACACTGCATCAGCATGTTTGTAAGCAGTTTTCAATTCCTCCAAGGAACATCCTGTAGTGAAAATCTTTACCCACACGTCACAAGCGTTCTGAAAATGCTCTAGATAGTCGTACACAGTATATCCAAGCTCTGTTAAAGCTGCATTCATTGTCTTTGTTCCAGTTTTTGAAAATCCTGCTACGATTACTTTCATGATTCTTTGCCAACCCAAAGTAATTTAAGATTATTAGGTAAGCTACGGTAGACTAGTAGAGACTTAACCTATCAAGTATTGCTGCAGGCTAAAAGTCAAGCGAATGTTAGCAAAGTTGCCTAAACTATCTGTGCAAATTCTCAATGTGATTACTATTACTCCGTCATATAACTCATATAGTTGGTAGCCTATAAGTAGCAGTATTATCTAGTATTCTAGTTAATTATTAACGTCTACTGAAATCGAAGGCAACAGGGTTGTCATCGCATCATCAAACATAGGGCAATGATCCTAAATGATCCTAACTTAAAATACTAAAACAAAAATATTGCAACAAGGCTTTGAATTTCTGGCACAGCTACGTCCAGTTACCGTACTGATAGTTTTTACTTGGTGAAGTAGGGTATGGACCAGTTGGTAATATGGTCCACCCAGTGTTGTACGTTGACGCCGTCAATTTGACGGCGTCATTTGACGGCGTCAACTTTTTGTTGACGCTGAGGCTAGCGCCGTCAATTTATTTTTCAGTTGACGGAAGTGATAGCGCCGTCAACTATTTTACCGATTTTAAGCGTCAAGCGCTATGCGTCATTTTTTATTTTCATGGAAAAAAAATGAAAAATCTCGTTTCACAATTAGAGTTTCACCTATGGTTTCACAATGTATTCTGGCCAGCGCGACTCATCCGAATTACCGGCTTTTGCGTTGGTTGGAATGGCTTCCTGGAATACACGCGGAAGAAGTTTGCCAAATGGTGATCAGTCTAGGGCCATTTTTATTTTGACCTAAAAAAAAAATTTTTTGACTTTATTTTTACCAAATTTTGACTTTATTTTGACCTAACGAAATTGCTTATTTGTAAAGGTCACATTTCTTCCTTGAATTGATACTAGTTATCCAAACATAATGTTTTGTCGATTTCAGACCCAAACGTAATATTTTGTCGAAAAGTCAAGGTTTTTATGGATTATAAAAAGTGCGTCGTGTTTTTCGGCGATAGGAAAATCTCCACAAATCTGTCTAACTTTTGCTGAAGACGAGTTAGCTTGGCTATTCCTAAAATCCAAACTGTTGATTTTCGAAAAGACTACGTTTGTGAAGATGGAGTTTTTTATAAAAAATATTTAAATACGTAACATAACAATGAATAAACAATGGGCAATTTGCGATAAAAGGTACTGCTGATCCGTCAGCATTGTCAGGGCCGGATTAAGGCGGGGGCTGATGGGGCTGCAGCCCCAGGCCAACCAAGAAAATAGGCCCACCGATAACAACTTAGGCAACTAAGAGCAACTGACATGCTTATTGTCAGGATCTAAAGAATAAAGGACGAGAATCATAGAACGAATGCTAACTGTGTAAACCAGTGGTTCTTAAGGGTACGCCTCCCCAAGGGGCGTAAGCTCATTTCCAAGGGGGGTGCGCGACCTAACGTGCTCTACAACTTGAAACCGTTAATTTAATTGAGTTATCGTCGTGCATAATGGAACGGTTTCATAAAACTAGTCCGGCGCTGCAAGATAGCAAAACTACTTTGAATAGCCTAAGGTAACAAATTTTCTTCATGGTCTACATTACTTTGTTAAAACATTAAGATCCCAATTTCAAGAATTCGAAGAAAAGGGTAGAGTATGAAGTGTCTGTCATCATTATATTGAAGAAATTTCAAGAAAGAAGAGAAGAAAAGTATGCTTGGATAGCGGAGGTGGATCAAAGTAGAAGTAGGTGGATCAGATCAAAGTAGAATTCAAAGTAGACTCTTATTTGCCAATCATTGCCCAAATTATTTTGTGTATGAAATCCCGAATTGCAGCATATGATCGTCTTCAAATAAGATTTTCGTTTCTGGCGGATATAAACACCATGTTTAACTGAAACATTGAAGAGAGTGCAAAAACATTGCTTCGCACTTATCCAGATGATCTAGATTCTAGAAGAATTACTGCCTGAAGAGATGATTCATTTTTCTGCACTGCTAAAACAACTCCATTTTAACAGCGATGCAGGATAGAAACTCAAATGTTTAGATTTATCAATGAAAATGATTTGATGTATGCATTTTCTAACGGAGGTCTATCTGTTGTAGCCTACTAAGAATGTATCTTTGTCTGATGATTTCTAATTGCTCAGGTGCTGAGCGCTCATTTTCAGTGCTTAAAAGAGTAGCCTAGAGAATCAACTGCGTTCATCCATGGGCCAGAAAAGGTTGCATTCCAGAGCTGGTAATAACTTCATCGGTGTCTATTGTTTTTTCCAAAACTTTGTTTTCAATGCAGAGTCGAGCTAAGAAATGTATATTGTATAAAGCTCTTTGCTTTGTCTAAATCCAGAAAAGATGTCCTTTGAGTGTATTTAATAAGTAAATACTGTAGTTCGGGATAACTTTTGTTATTCCATTTTAATTGTGATTGATAAGCTACAATGAGGGGAATGAAATATAGGCCTCAGATTACCATATAGCCCCAGGTCCACCAAAACCTTAATCCGGCCCTGAGCATTGTGACATATTTCCTGCTTTTATGGGTTAATATGGTTTAATTGTGTCGCAGTTCCTGATCTACAATGCTTCCACGAGGATTTTGACAAAAATTACTTTCAAGAAACACAAGAAGTTTGTCAAAAGCCATAATTTGACAAATTTTGACTTTATTGAAAATTTTGACTTTATTGTCAATTTTGACTTTATTTTGACCTATAAACTTCTTAGAAACAGTCCCCTAGGTGCTAAAAATAACTTTATTCTTGGATTCGTGGATAGACGAGGTCCTTAAAAATTTTTGACTTTATTGACTTTTGCGGGCCCTAGTGATCACCCATGTATTGAGAACGAGAGATCAGAGACAGAAAGCGAAAAATCCATGATCGGCTTCGCGGAACGTTGAAGATACTTTATTTCAAGAGCTTTATGCCTCTGAAAAGAGCGATGTTGGTGCAGTGAACCTGGTTAAAAGATTTATACATGCTAAACTATCACAGCACGTTAGGAACAGTGATACCTTTCCGAAGTAAACGTTTTCAATTTATTTTTGAAATACAACACACCAATACCAACCAGCGCTGCTGTGGAACGCATGTTTTCACTTGGAAAGGACAATAGCCTAGGGCCTAGGCTATGCGTCCCAAACGCAGCAAATTGTCAGACAAACGTTTTGAAATGCTTGCTTTTTCTGTAAGGAAATAACTAATAGGCTAAGCAGCTAATTACAATACAGTCTCAAAACATAATATCTGCTCTTTATTTTTAGCTATTGTTAGCCTAAACTTGGTTGAAATATTTCCGTTTTATGAGACGCTGGCAAAAAATAGCGGTAGAAATTAGCGCTGACGCTGACGCCGTCAATTTCTTTAAGAGCTTACGCAGTACTTTACGCCGTAAAGTTTTTAGGCAATTCGCGCTGACGCTGACGCCGTCAATTTATTTCAATGACGCGTACAACACTGGGTCCACCCTTGTTTGGCGTATTTGAAAAGAGCTTGTGGTCACAGTTCCTCAACAGCTTGAAAGAAAACCTGACTGCAAAAAAAGAAACGCAAAGTGTGATGGAAATTTTGTTTGTGTGAATGTAGCAGCGTGGTGATAGGTTTTGATAGAAATTGTTATGATTTTTACTTGAACGCAAACAAGTTACAGTGTTGAAACTAGTGGCAGGCCCGTAACTTGGAGGACCAGGCAGGGCCGGATTTATCAGTAGGCAGAGTAGGCAGTTGCCTAGGGCGGCAAATTATTGGGGGCGGCAAAATATCTTACATTGATAATACTGTACGTGAACACAATAATTCACAACAGATATATTCAGATATATAGCAATTAATAAATTGTTACGGACAATTTTCATTTCAAACGTCATATAAAAACCGTTATGGTCTACTTAACCTAGCTGGCATCTTACGTCATGGAAGTTGCTAGAAAATGTGCCAAAATTGCACCATCGTTCATAAGACTTGTGTCAAACCTGTTTAAACCTGTTTCAGTTTGAAACCTGTTTAAACATGAAACTTTGGATCACCAGCTTGAACACCTGTTTTGAATTGCGTGACAATGTCTTTCACTATTGCGTCACAGTACTGCATACGTGAATTTGAGATATTGATATCTATTCTGGTCATTCGTGAAATGGTTGCTTGAGAGTTAGTCGCACATTTAACTGTTTGCTTAGTGCTTGCTAGCTGGACAAAAATTCCGTCTTTATCTAAGTAGTTTGTTCTGTAGTGACAGTTTTTTAGAGGTGTACGGCGTTGCATCTCGATTTCGATAGCCGCGGGCTAATTTTACAGGAATACACTTTTTGAAAAGACGTTTCAAAAGAGTGTTTGTTTTTCGGTCATTACATACAGACGAACGGATTCGGGAATCTTACGTTACAATTTTCCCACGAAGAGATTATGGTTTACCGCTGTGACCATAAATACTGTATGTTATCACATCACATCACACACATTTATAAACAGTGCGACAAGTCATGTATGGCAAGTCATCGTCCCTACTTCACGCTTGATTGTTTTTCAACAATACTTGCTGCTAGCGCTTCTTTTAGTTATCTGTCTCGCTTAGTATGGAGGACTCACATTTTTGAGCATTAACCCATCTTTACTTATTTCTACAAACTTTGAAGAAATTATTGATTTGTTGCAAGTTTGCAAGAGAAAAAGCCCGCCGGAAGCGATTTCAAACAATTAGTTCATTGTACAATGACATTCATTGATGTATTCAATTAAACAGTGCAAATAACTTTTTTGTAAGGAATTGAAAATATAAATCGTAGCGCACCATCGAAAATTTTTGTTTTGGGGGCAGCACTTTTCTTATCTGCCTAGGGCAGCACTTAGGCTAAATCCGGCCCTGGGACCAGGAGGGCAAAAAGTATTCTAGAGGGGGCCCAACTTTTACCTTCCATATCATGTACGAAAACGACGTTTGTATACGATGCGGGTATATTTACGCAAAAACATTAATCGTATTACAGCGTTTAAATTAGCATAAATGATCATAGAAACAGCAGCGTGAACTGGCATTATAGAGTCAATTAGGCCTGCATGCTTTAGCCTAAACAGTTATAACAACAGCATAGAAATTAAAAAGCAAAATCATTTAATACATCGGACCATCAACTAGTGATAAAATGGTTAAAAAAATTGACATAGAAACCGCAGTGAAATTGATGATTTTGTAGTTGATTCTTTTGTTAGTTGATCTATTGCCTTTCATGGACTTCGAGTTTGTTTTAGTTTATTTATATTTTCCTCTAATGCGCTGCATAAATCACACAAAATATACTATAGCCTTCATAGAAAATAGGCGTTTAACTATTAATATGATCAAATAGGGCTGCAACCGCTGCACCTGTCACTCATCGTGTACAATGTGTACATCGCACCTCATTTTCTCTAGTGCAGAATCAACAATCATCTCCTCAAGATCAATCCTTTAATGATAATAGTGAGAATCAGGGTTGCATTCCTGGGGGGGTTCGGGGGAGCTCAGCCCCCCAAAATATGAAAAAGCTTGATGGAGGGAGGGGCTCAGGGGGGGCTCGTTCAAGGTTCCACTTTTCAGTTCTTCTGGCTGAACAACAACTTATCGACTGAACAAATAACAACAAAACTGCAAAAATACACGAACATAAGTCGGTAGCAATCGCTGTTTTCCGTGATTATGTCCAGTATAGTTAGCTTAATACTATTATGCAATCTTCCTGTAGGCTATAGTAAATCATGCATTTTGCAAATTGAGCAATAAAAAATGACATAACAAATTTTGTGACTCTTTTGACATTCTAGATGTTTGCGTGTGATGTGACTCTTGCATTGAATAGCCTTTCCCACCCACGTGCTTTAAAAATTTAGGAAAGTGGGTAAAATTTTCAGTGTGCGTTGTGTTGCGTCCTCATATCGTGGTATCAATGGTCTGTGGAATAGTTTCCCAGCATTGTATATAAACACTTCACAGCCTTCTCAGAAAAGAACAATATAAGAGAAACAGATCGGGCCATGTTCAGAGGTCTCTGCATCAAAATGAGTAAACACCAAGGAATTCGTAGAAGATCTGGCGCTTTTAAAAGATTGTCTTCGGCAATTATCGCATTTGTCAGAAACTCTCCAGACTGAGAATACGGTATCAACTTCGTAGTAGCTAATCGTCACGTCAAATTGACTGTTAATTCTATATTCTAAATCAAAACATCTGTTCAAGAAAAAAAGTATTCGTTTGATGAAGTTGTTAACTTCAGTCCTGGAAGTAGGCTACAAACACTACTCATTTAAAGGCATAACGTTGGACCAGTTCGAAGATCGACCATCCTTCCTTTGGTCGTAATCGATTTATTCAAGCTTCAGTTGACAACATTGGAAGCAGAATGGTGAACACCAATAATGAAAATTCTGTGAAGAGCTTGGAAATTATTGTACCATAGAGTTATGGCCTGCTGTAATCGAAGTTCCATGGCAAGAAGGGGAGCAGATATTACGGGAAATAGAGGAGAGATAGCCTATCATGTCACCACTCTTTATTTCCGATTTTCGATTGTACATTGACAATCCTTGTCATATACTAGATAGGCTATGATAAAGTTGGTTAAGAATATAGTAGGCTACTAAACATGATTGCTATAAGTTCTGCTGAAGCCGAATGTGGATTTTCGCAAATGTAGGTCGTCACACCGCTGTTACGGACAATTTTCACCAAATCAAACGTCATATAAAAACCGTTATGGTCTACTTAACCTAGCTGGCATCTTACGTCATGGAAATTGCTAGAAAATGTCCAAATATTGCACCATCGTTCGTAAGACCTGATGAAACATTGCATCACCACCTTTGAACACCTGTTTGAATTGCGTGACAATGTCTTTCATTATTGCGTCACAGTTACTGTTTACGTGAGTTTGAGATATCGCAAATTATTCTAGTCGTTCGTAAGGTTGTTGCTTGAAAGTTGGTCGCAAATTTAACTGTTTCGCTTAGTGCTTGCTAGCTGGATAAAATTTCCGTCTTTTAACTAAGTAGTTTGTATTGTAGTGACAAGTTTTTAGTGGTGTATCGCGTTGCACCCCATTTTCGACAGCTTTGAGGCTATTTTTACAGAATTACAATTCTTGAAAAGACGTTTCGGAAGAGTGTTTCTTTTCGGTCATTGCATACAGACGAACGGTTCCGAGAATCTTATGTTACAATTTTCCCACGAAGAGATTATGGTTTACCGCTGTGACCATAAATAATAAAAGACGAAGTTGTTGGTTGGTAGGCTACAGAAGCAAAGAAATAAGAAAAGACGATTCTCTGGCTAGTGTTTGTACGGAAGCACAGGCAAGACATAAATAATAAAAGACGTTTCTTTGTTGGTTCTGAAGAAAAAACTACATTGACATTCATTGGCAAGATAAAAGATTAAAGACAATCGATCTGTGCTTGAAGATTCAAGTGAACGAATCCAAGCCAGTTTTGTGGAACTTTAGGACTTCATATACCCGTACAACTACGGTATTGTGCATTTAAATTCTTTTTATATTTTTACGGTCTTTAGAGTTAAGTTTTTTTTATAACTTAATTTTGTGTGTTTGTGTAACTTAATTTTTTATTTGTTAAATTTAGCCCCAACATTTAATATGTCTACACTCGGTGACGACAGGGACTCGACCGTCGTCGACTCGACTGAGTTTAAGCCTAATGATGTTCTTTGCGGTCGGGCAGGCCATTCGGGGGAGAGACCCATTAACGATGAAGCTAAGTCAGTTCGAGAGGCCCGGCATCTTAGAAAGGATATTTTGACTCAAATTGGGGAACTTTCTGTAGCCCTAGGTTCTTTGAGTGATAAGCAAGAATTGTTACTTTTTAGATCTAAGTTAGGCTATCTACTTTAGAAGAGGAATTACGGCATTTCCATGCTCTTTTGAGTAAAAATTTTCAACTCTGCAATTTTGGCAGAACTTCGATCGTGATAGGGTGGATCCCGAATTTAACTCGTTGAAAAATAACTTCGAACAAAAAGTAAGTGAGTTCTCAGATATGTTGGATGCTGACATACATCCTGAGGATAGCGCCTCAAATGTAAGCACTAGGATGTCTAGGAGTTCGTCTCGGATAGTTGCACAAATTAACCTACAGTTAAGACGAGAGGAGCTCCAGATACAAGCTGAGGCCGAAGCAAAAGCCTTTGAGGCCATGGCGAGAGCTGAGGCCATACGAGCTGAGGCTGCCGTGAGAGCTGAGGCCGCACGAGCAGAGGCTGTCGCGAGAGCTGAGGCCGAAGCGAGAGCTGCTGAGGCCGCCGCGAGAGCCGAAGCGAGAGCTGCTGAGTTCGCACTCAAAGACGCTCAGTTGAGGGCTGAACAACGTAAGGAGGTAGCTTTAGCTGAATATCGATCAGAGGTGGGCTCCCGGCGTAGCTCTAAGAAGGGATCTTCTAGGCATTCCAGAAGTGAACATCAATCACAGTTTAATTTACATAACCTTTTCCAGACGCCTGTTCAATCTGTAAGTGGACCAGTGCAATCCACACGTTTTCAAGCTGTTTCAGGAGGTCTCAGGGCCGCGGCTAAGGGTCTTCCGAAGGCTGTAGAGCCAAGGCCTGCGAATTATAGCCGAACTCCTCCCCCAACCGCTACGATCACGGCTGACCAAATCATTGTTTCAGTAAGGTTGTTCATCAGCATCAATGGAGCACTTCCTCATTTATGAAATGGCACTGCGGTAACTCAGAAGTGGTTGCGGACTCATCGATCGGCTGTGGATACTCAGGTTAAGCACTCTAAGCTACCCACGTTGAATGAACTCAGATCTGTGCAAAAACTGTTTGCTGGCTAAAATCAAAGATGTCTTGGTGGTTTGGTTTGGTTTGGTTTGGTTTTGAATCTCTATCCTCGGACTGACAAAGCCTTGATAGGTTATTCCTGGTACTTGTTCGCATACTTGTAGAGGCTCTTGACGCAGGGCCGGTTACCGAGATTGGCAGAGTGAAGTTTTCCGATTGTTGAAGTCTTGTTGCCGAGAAATTATTCCATTCACTAGGTGCCGCTGAATGGAGAGCAGTCCTGAAATGCGTTGCTCAAACGCACACCCCGAGAGTCGAACCAGCGCCGCGTGATCTTGAGTCCGGCGCGTAACCACTGAGCTAACGGGGCGGACTGAGCTAACGGGGCGGACAGGTGCTTATAACTTAGCCCATAAAACCAAAGACCTGGCAGACAGGCTATTTGTTTTGTATAATCTCGTTTGCACCAACTTCAAATATGCTTTTTGCTGTATATGGAGTTGTAGGTTACTGTTCGTTAATAACTAGGCCTAAATGAGATTTTAGTGTAACTGTTACTCGCAAAGCTGCAAACACAAGCGCTCATTTCAGGAGATGCTTTTTCTCACTTTCCTACAGTCAATTTGTTTGCAAGTTTGCTTAGAATTGGCTCATACAAATAAGTAGCCTACAATTGAGTTAAGAGATTGGAAATATCTCATGCGAAGCGAGTTTCAAGTGTAAGCCTACGAAGAAAAAGCAAAGGAGATTGTAGTGTAGCAACCAAGCCAAATTTCAAACCTATATATAATTTTATTTCGGATTCAGTGGCGTAGCTAGGGAATGTGCCAGAATGTGCCGTCCGGGGCGGATTCAGATTTTGCCGCCCCTTCAAGAAAAAGCATGTGAAACTGAAATACGTTTTTTTATCAGATTATAATCAAAATCAAAAATCGTAGTCTGAAAATGCCGCCCCCAGACGTCCAGCCCGGAGCGGTCCGCCCCCCCCCCCCCCCCCCCCAAGCTACGCCACTGTTCCGATTCAACCACGTTTTGTTGCTTCTACCTTTTTCTGTACTTCAAGCTATGTTTAAGCATGGACTGTTTTTCGATATGATGTTCAGAAATAAAAACAAACTGAATACTGTTTCTTTTTAAAAAAGGTAAAGATTGTTGGCTCATCTACACCGATTAGGCCTACTCATAGGCCTACATACTTTGTCTATAACAACACCGCTAAGTGTTAATAGAGCTTTCTCCCCCACAAATAAAATGCTAGGAATAGTTAGAATGTATTTCACATCATCAGTGAAATGTAGCTTATTATCTTTACCATAGATATGTTAGGTCCTACCTTAACGGAAGGCGTGTATGGACTTCACTGAATCTATTAATAAAAACGTCCAGGTATATTTTCTCGGTCATCATTTCCTTTTTAAACACCAACAGAACCAAGTTCGTCTGTCTCATCTGGAACATAGACCTGCGTGTAGGCTTGTCTATCGAAGATAGAGAGCGAGAAGCCACTCTCACAAACCGCACTACTGAACCCGAATGATTCCACAGTATAGCGGCAAGCTTAGCCTATATGCATTCGGGAATGCCAGTTGTTGATTGTACAGTTCTTTCAGTGACCTACTATATTGGAATCCTGGTGTTTTGCAACTTCCACACGGTCATGTATAGAAACTATTTTGAGACTTGCAATTCCGCCTCTGATGAAATATCTATCTTCAGTTGCATACCGGTAGCCTATATAGTGAAATGAGCGATTCACGGTACAAGAAGTTTTCATTTCCTTCTAGAAAGGGCAACAACAGATGTGTAAAACCATAAAATGTATGCAAATTTGAGCTTCAACACTACATTTAACATTATAAAAACAAAAAACAAAAAGCGAACGTTTTCGGCTAGTCATATAGCCCTTTTCAAGCCTATAAGAAAATACATTTTTAAAAGAAATGCTAAAGAATCATATAGTATCACAGCAAAAATATGGTCAAATCTAAACATTTGAGCAACTGCCTCGCTCACACAAAATGATAACTGAAAATTACACAGCACAACGGGTCAAGTATTTCAGAGGTAAAATTAATTGATTGTTCAGACAAGGACTCAGGCAGATTACGCAAGAAAGACAGAAGCACAAGAGATAGTGGCTAGCCGAGATAGATTATGACTAGCCGAAAACGTTCGCTTTTTGTTTTTATAATGTTAAATGTAGTGTTGTTGCTGAGTCATGTCTGTGGTTTAAAAGAGTTACCTCTCTACCCAAATTGTATAATTTGAGCTTCATCTCCAAACCTATTTTGTCTATCACAGCAGTGACAGCATACATAAGTAACTTTCTCAGATACCTTTCCTCCTCCATTCTTGCAGCAACTAGTAACTCTTCCATTACCGTCCAAGAAATCAGTAAAGCGTGTATTTAGATTGCGCTGACATCGTAGCAGTGCTTCACCAGTTTCATGATCATGTTCTTCATTATAGTTATCTAGTCATGCAATTTGTTGCATTTCTGCAGAAGCGCATCATATCCATCATCCCTATAGCCTACGGCCCTACGCAGTAACTGAATCATGTTGATTGAAGTGTTTAACAACTTTAGCGATTCATTTATGTCTGTTTCTCGCATCTGAAGCAGGTATCGGCTGGCTTCAAAATTCAGAGTATTTTTTTTATCAACAGAGCACAGAACTCGTTTTTAGCCCGGTTTTTAAAGATTTCTTTGACAATCTGTGATAACTTGGAATCTTTTTTCATGGTGTAATTAAACAACTTTATGAGCAGGCCTCGTTCTTCATGCGCAATTTTATCACAAGTACCTCGAAAACTCAGTTCATTTACTTCCAGAAACTACACCATTTCTCTATCTACTGCACTGTAGCCTATGCCTACTCTGGATCTAACAAGCAATAAATCTCGAGTCTGTCTGTTTAACACAGCATTCGACCACACCGTTAAACACACAATGTTTAAAATGAAACAACCCATGGGGTACAGTATAAAACTAAAAAGTCAGCGAAAAGAGGTAATTAATATGATTCTTCCCAGGGGGGCTAACAGTTTTGCAGGGGGGCCTTAGTGGGGGTAGTAAAATTGTTGAAAGCTTAAAAAATTCACAGAACATTTGTGCATAATGTAGCAGAAAGCTTTCAAGTGATATTTATATTTGATTGTAAAATGAGAACTTACAAAAGGCCGTGCTGTTGTGTGGTACGGGCCACGTGGTTTTGTGTAGTAGCTATGAGCTAGTGGCCCATATTACACCACCAGCAGTGAAGCTATATTTATAACAAAGTTTATTAAAAATTTTAATATAAAAACCAGGACCATGAATGGGCACATGAGACCTGTGGTTATCTCACTCAGGCAAAGTAATATTTCTGCGACAATGGGCAACAACTTTTTTTTACTATTTGTGCACCAACTTTTCTACTTCGTGATGTGTTTTTGGTTTGTCGTTTTGATTAAAATCTTTCAACTATTAAATCATTTTTATATACTTAGTTAACAATTGGATAGTTAAGTTACTTGAATCAACATTAGACAACGAACAGTTGATATTCTTCTAAAAGATTTGACGGTCCATACTATACTCAGCAGCTTTGTCATATGGGCCACCGCCAGGTCAAAATTTAACCACAGTTAGTGCTGGAAGTGTGAGGTTTTCAGTTTTTGTTTTCCAGCTACTTTTTTGATACTGGAGTCTTTATCAACAAGCCTAGTTTCGTGAAAAAATCAGTTAAGTTGTGAGAGCTAGTTAAGATCTGCAGTAGCCTGCGCATGCCAAGAATGTTGCTGCTTCGCCGCTTGCTAACAGTTTGACTGAACGTTTTTCAACTTACTTTTTCTCATTTTTTACTGCTTCCTCAAGGCAACAATAAAGCTTTATATTATTATAAGTCAGCAAAATGTGCAAAATTTTAAAAATTTCAGTCAGATAGTAGCAGCAGTCAAAATGTGACAAATCAGGCCGCACCTCCAGGTAGTCAAGAATGGACTAAATCATTTCTTCCATCATGTTAAAACAATGCGACTGATAGTTTATTGAACAACACGTTATGTAGCTCAACAACAACATTCCACAAACACGAATTCAGCGACTAGACTTAAAAGGCTTGCTCAGACAAAATAAAGATGATAAAAATTCAAATAAAAATCCCAGCATAGCCGAGTTACAACAGTTTGTTGCTACAAAATCTCAGCTTAAATATGTACTTAGTCCGGAAAACTTTAGAATACGAATAAACTAATAACAGGCTGATCATAAATCAGCCCCACACTTGCCATAGTGAAGTTTGGTAGGTCTAAACAAAATTTTAAAGAACTGCTTTGCTATCAGCGGTGGCCTTTGGGGTTGCAAGTTGGTAAAGCAAGTTACTATTCAAGTGCCTCAAACGTTTCATTTAAGCCATAAGACACAAGTGCAGCCCGTGACATAAGAGCACAAAAATATCAACAGTGCGTTCAAAACTATCCATACCCTCCCAAAATTAAAGCCAATCTGGTCAAGCAATAGCATATGAAAGACAGACTTTTTCCAGCGGTCTGTAACTGCCAACTGCAATAATTCATTACGATTAAACAACTTGTCTTCAAAAACAAAGAAAAGGGCACAGTTCATTCTTGCATTACACAGTGAACAAAATATTTTCCAAACAGTCGTGCATGACATATTATTTGCTCTCAGGAACAAATATTCCGCAGTCGCTGATCCGGCAATCCGACCTAGGCCGTTCGTTGAACGTTGGTAAATTTTCTATGCTCTTCAGAAGCTCCGTTCCTTCCACAAGTTTCCTGGGGCAAACAAAAACATAACTCGTCTCAGCTTCCAAAATCAGTCATTTTTACGTTGATTCAACCTCTATATTTATAGTTGGGGCCAGGCCCGGATTTGGGGGGGGCAGAGGGGCGCAGGTGCCCCGGGCCCCCCGACTTCTGAAGGGCCCCCCAACGTGAAAAAAATGTGATTTTGTGTTAATTTTTTTTCTTTCGGCCTTTGACGTTTCTGCAAAATGCTGTGCAGTGCTGGATTAATGCTACTGTAGACATAAAGGTTGGCGTTTTTTTTCCAAATATGTTAAATTGTTAACCATCAGACAAAAATAAAAAAACAAGTTTTTATTTGAAGACAAGAATAATCTCATAATCCATAAAATCAGAAGAGAAGCAACACTTTGAAATTTTTCTGATATTAAATCCCCATAAAACGTCATAGCAACGTAAAAAAATAAATAAGTATAAAACAAAACAACGCACAAGTATGACACTTACCCAAATGCAACATATTGGCAGTCCATCCATGAGGTGGGTTGTAGCGTGACATAAAATTGTGATGCATTTGTGTGTCTTCCTTTGTTCGCCATTCCCAGAATGCCTCGGTTGTCGTGCGGAATCGCAAAGTTCTCGTCTTCAAACACTTCACCAAATATGGATTCTCCGGCATCTCCTCTTCCGTGCAAAATATCTGAAAATAGCAGCAAAACAACGTAAAGATGATGTTTTTCCTATTCATTTTTTCCTTCACAACAAGCAGTTGGTGCTCAAAGACCCAGAGTTGCCAGTCCGCAGTTTTCCCGCGGAATTGGGCTAGTTTTGTTTTGGAGTCGCGGAATAATTTGAGCAGTCGCGTTTTTTTTTGGTTTTGTTCCATTTTTCACCAATAGTTTTTTTCGATTTTGACTATATTTTGCGCAAATTTGTCATAGTTTGGGGGACTATTTTTGGGCTTGTTTCATCACTTGTAACGATTGAGTTACTTTTTAGTAGCAAGTAGGCTGAAAATTAAAAAAAAAACTTCTGGAAACCTTGGAAGCAGCTATTCCGATAATACACTCCTAAAAATCCTGAGCACTGCACTGCAGTTTCAGGTTTGAAAATATCAAGACATTTTATATCTATACAAAGCAAGTGTGTCCAGTTGCCAGCGATAGGGTTACTGAAAAAGTATTTTCAAACGGTCTATTTATGACAGCAGGTTACAGACAGACAGGCATGAGCCACTGAATGCTACAACTTTTCAATCCGTAAGCTTCACCCCCAAAAAAAAACATTAAACTATAAAACAGCAAATAAACCACATTTAGTTACTATTAGTATAAGGTCTAGTTAAAAAGATATAAAAACGCTGAATAATACCATACCATCAATATCAGCAAAATCATTATTGCGATAACAAAATGAAACGATACATTGTTATTCCAGCTGATGAGTGTTTCTAGCTTTTACATCTTGCCTACGTAAGGTGCACCGCTGCACCTACGTACTTTACATGTCACGTACCAACTTATCACAAACGAAACCATTTTAAGTGTCCGCCCCGTAAACTCAGTGGCTAAGTGTCCGACTCAAGATCAAGCGGCGCTTGTTCGACTCTCGGGGTGTGCTTGAGAAGCACGAATAATTTCTCAGCAACAACACTTTAACAACAATGGAAACTTCACTCTGCCAACTTCAGTAACCGGACCTGTGTCAGTGATTTAAAAGCCTCCGCAAGTATGCAAATCTGCCAGGAATAACCTACCAGAGGCTTTGTCAGTTCGAGGATAAAGATTCAAAATCAACTCGTCAAAAGGAAAACAGCATTTTTAGTTAAAAAAAAAAAACACCATACAGTTTGCTTTTCTACTCACCTCCACCCTGTATCCAACCGTTAGGGACGATCCTGTGAATAGGAGTGTTCAGGTAATGTAGTTGCAAACCGCTTGATAAAGCTCCTTTCTCACCAGTACAGAGAGCTTGAAAATTTTCACATGTTTTTGGACAAATGTTGGTGAAAAGTTCAAATAAAAGATTCCCTTTCACTTCTCCTTCAATGGATACTTCCATAAACACAAACGAATGCTAAAACGTACAGGATATGGTTTTAACTGTACGCATTGTATTGATAAGTCCCACATGTTATTGAGACAAAATACTTTGGCAATGTTGAAGTTAGGCTAATTATTCTTTTCTATGTGCACTCACAGTGGGGTAGGACCAGCTTAATCAATTTTTTGCAACCTTTCAAAATTATAGAACATATAAAAAGACAAAAAAAAACAATTATACACCCAATGCAGTACGGTATATATTATGCAAATTACGGGAATGAAAAGCATGCCGCAAGTACCAGTAAAAACAAAAGGCAAAAGAAAATGAAAGAAGTTCATATGGAAGGTCACTGATGATCAAATATGATTTTTCTGTTGAAGAAGAAACTAACAGTACCGTAGGCTACATTTACTGAACTAATTACATTACAATTTGGGTAGAGAGGTTGCTTTCTTAAACTATAAACAATGTGTTTTTAACCATGACTATGTTGTTGCTCAGTTATGTCTGTTTACAATAACATTAGTAAAAAAAAAATTTTAAGCTACTAAATTTTTACGAATTTTTAGAGCTAACCGATAAATATAACAACCTCACACCAAACAATTTTGTTGAAAATTTATAAATAATTAATTTTTCTGAAAATTCAATAGAAATGCTATTCGTTGCTTCAAAATATACATTTTACTCAAAATAAATATGCAAATAAACACCTTGTTTTCGATGAAGTAATCTTTGTATGCTTCTTCAGCCATTGCTGTATACAAAGCAGGTGGTCTAAAGTCTTCATAGTTATGCTCCTCGTGAGCCCATTGGAGAAGTTCTTTGTGATCTCCAGTAAGATTTCCTCCAACAAAGCACATTACAGGTTCTGTGAAAGCCCACACATCTCCCTTGAGTTCCTACAAAGTATGTGGCAAATAATCACAGGCTATCAACTTTGTACCATGATAATGAACATTTTTTTTTACAAACATAAGTAATGCTTTATTGCTGACAACTTTGCTATTGATAGACAACTGGCATTTGATATAAGAAATTTGAATTTACAGTCCAAGACAGCATCTAGACCGAAAAACTGCAAAGTTGTTTGGTGCTGCAAGTTATTTTTGGTGTAAATCTGTATTTTTGTGTAGCTTATTTCTACCAATATTTGACACTTTCTCGACAAGTATTGAAATGCACATTAAACATTTCTCCTCTCTCATCAGCTGCTGCTGCAACGGTAGGCATGTGTGTGGCTCACAAAAAGTATGGGTAGTCTACTATTTTGCAATTACACTATTCTATGCATAATTACAGCAAGTCTAAATTATTTTGCATTGATAGCATGTTGATCAAAAGGCCTATAATATTTTTTCATTAAAAAAACAACATGCATTATTTGAAAAAGTTATTTCTACGACAAAATGAACTTCAATATAATGGTCATAAAATATCAGGTTATGGAAGCTTACATTAAAAAAAATAAACATTGAAAAAAGCAATATACCCTACGGTACCGTACGTATAAAATCTGTGGGTTACTCTTCAAGTTGCAAGTTGGCAACAAGGTAGGTACAAGGGTAAAAACAACAAAAATGACATTTTTTGTTTATAATTAAAAAAGGATATGGAACATCAATTGCCACCGCAACAACTCACAATTTTCTTGCTTTCAACAAACTGATCCCATTCACATTCAAGCATAGGCTTTATCATGGGATCTTCAAACTTGTCAGGATATTTCCTTAATAAGTCCTAAGAAAATATTGATATATAATTGTATAACTAGAAGAAATAAAAAAATACATAATAAAGCAACTTTTATGAAACTATGAATATGAAATTGATAAACATTCATAACTTCATTATAAGTTTGGAGGCAAATTTTTGAAACAGAACAGTTCAACGATTGCAATGTGAAAACACCTGTCAAATACTTTTGTTTGAATTTCTAACATGTAGAAAATTGTTAGACTTTTGAGTGTTAAACTATATGCTTGGCGTAATATAGAACCGTTGTATTAAAGTTTAAATATATTAATTTAAAATTATAAATGATAAAGCTTTGGTAGAGAGTTTGCTTTGTTGAACCATAGAGAAATAAAGCAAAGTAACTTCAGCGGGTTTAACATGATGTATTACATACACATTACACAAATATAACATAATTAAAAATAAACTCTAACATTTTTGACACGTACGTGTGTCCTCATCAAGAATTCCTGATGAGGACACACGTACATCGTACGTGTCGAAAACGTTAGAGTTTATTTTTAATTATGTTATATTTGTGTAATGTGTATGTAATACATCATGTTAAACCCACTGAAGTTACTTTGCTTTATTTCTCAATTATAAATGAAGTAGACCAAGCGTCAGTGACCCATGCCAAGATATTGATAAAGTCAATCATGGTCATCAGCTCCAGTTCAACTTACGTTAGATCAGAATCAACTATGTAAAAATTGTAAACAGGACAAAAATCCTATAGCTTATTTAAGTTGTTAAAAAAGATAAGTACAATTTAAAATGTTTTATTATCAGCACATTAAATAAAAAAAGTTACTTACAACATGCACATTTAAAACATTTTATATTAGCATAAAAAGGCTTGATTGCGATAATTTACATTGAAGGGCACAAAAAGTCCATGAAACCTAAAAATTGACATGAACAATTAGTCTGACCAATTCAACTGTTACATGCAATCAAGTCTACGTTAAATTGTATTTCACTTTCCAAAGATTGGTTGAATTATTATGACCAGACTGAGAAAGCATCTAAAAGGTTATTTCTGGCAGTTTCACATACTTTCAAAGGCTTGTTGAACCACTAACATAGCCTCCGTCACTGAGGTTGACAGAGTGAGGTCTCCTATTTATTAAAATTTTGTTGCCTATATGTGTAAAGTATTCTATCTAACTAATACCCTTAAACACATGTACTGAGAGTTAAATCAGCATTCCTTGGTCTTGCTGCTCCTTTGAGAGTGAGAAGAACACTGGAACGGCAATCAAAAGGGCGCCGGTTCGACACCACTCAAGAGCATGCGGCTGTGTCTGTGGCAGGACACTTGAAGGCATGCCTGAAGGTGGACACGAAGATTGGCTTCCTTGCCTTCCCGTCCACTTAATCTAAATCTTCAACCACCGGGTGTAAGCCTGGATACGACAAACAAACAAACAAACAAGCTGCTCCTTTGATGCTAAGTCAGGCCTGAAAACTACCAGGAACTAGGGCAACAAAGAAAGTATCAATAACAAAGTTATGAATTTAGAAAAAAACATGCAATCCAGAAACGCACTTCATATATAGCCTATTAGTTTTTTAATCTGGTTAATCAGAGAAGTTGTGCAACACAATTTACCTCGGCACAGGCGGTAGCAATATGGAACATTTCACTCTTGAGCAAACCATAGACTTCTATGCAAGTTTTGGTAAGCATCTTGAAGCAATAATTTAGGCTTTTTGCAGGTGTTAAACAACTGTAAATATAAACAATCACTATTGATCCTGTTTTAATTGATGAACCATTTTATAATATTTGCAAGTGATAGAACAACAGCTCTGGACAAACTCCGGCCACTTTTTTCAACTCCGGCTCTGGGCGTGAAGTGATAGTGGCTCTCGCCTGGAGGCGGAGATGTGTGAGCCAACTGTGTGTGTGGCTGTGGTTGCTCTTAAATGAACCTTTTTAAAGGACCATAAGCATTGCCATAAACACATTCTTTAGGAGAGCCTGGCTATCGCTTCACTGGTGTATCAACAGCCAGGGTCATTGAAGGGATGGTATGTAATTTGGACCCAGTACCAATGAGGCTTTCAGGCCCCAAATTTAGCCACTTCTAAGAAAAACACACCATATCTAATGAATACGAAGTGGTTTCTTCCCGAGGTCCTTGGAAATAGTACGGTTCCCGAGCTCATTGGAATAGTTACGGGCCCTTAAAATCATTCCGGGTCCGAAAGTACCCTCTGGACATCCCTGTCATTGCTACTGCCAACAACCGCTTGGTTAAAACTATGATTATACGAGATAGATATTAACAAAGGCCGGAAAAGTTGACATTCTCTAACCGGAAACTCCTATTTAGGGCCAAAACCTTGCCTCCGGTACATCACTATTCGCAAGAGGAATCGCAATGTCACTTAATTACTAGCCTAAATTTTTCTTGCAAAATATCTGTCACAGCGACTAATCCAGCCTGGAGTTGACATGGTAACATTTTTCCACTGGCGGTGACAAAGATCAATCTTGAGAATTTATTTTTAATATCCACTGAGAGAGGGAAAAAAATTATATTTCGTCTCTTGCGAGAATAAGAGGGAGGGTACAATTATAAACAGTACAAATAAGATCGCACCATAACAATCTAGAGTTCCCAACAGACAGGAAACAGCGAAAGTCCATACTAGTCATCGAGTCAACTGCTTTTCGTGTTCTTATTGTAACAAATGGCAAGCATGGGCAAATTACGTTAAAACAAAATTTGGCTGATGATATTCAGTAAAAAGGAAAACATAAAAAAATAAAAATTATTTACTGCTGCGATAATCAAGTGAAGTCCTGTAGTTTTATTTAAATATTATATCCTACAGAGAGACTTCAAAAAAGCAGCTGAATTGAAAGAAAAGCTATTTTAGAAACTTTTCCCTCGGCCTAAGATCAGTAGCGTTGACTAGGGGGTCCAGGGAGAACTTTTAAAAACAGGATCGGAATATATTTAGGAGTTTGTAACATTTCAAGGGGCCTGAAAACTTGAAGAAACTTCCGCGCATTCTTTCGTTGCATTTCCTTAAAAGTGTCTGGATTTGAGGTGCAAAGATTTCATTAGTAGGCAACTGGCCCTACATTATTCTTTCAACGACCATGCCTAATATAACATTTTGAAAAATAAAGTAAACATGCTCGCATACTATCGCATACATACAAATACTTTGAACTTGTGGAGCAGGTTAGTTTTCCAGGGAGCCACTTTAACAGGTAGGCACTTTAACATAGGACAGTTTTCTGTGCGAACCAGCTACCACCATTGCGCCGCAGCGCATTGGTTAAGAAAGGTAGGACAATTTTCCTTGTAAACTCAATTGATTACAGTCATTAAGATCCTTCTTGCACTCGGCTCAGTTGCAGAAGAAAAAAGAACATTAGCAGAGGGTGGGAATCGAACCCACGCAATCGAAATAACTATTCCCTTGCCCTAACCTTAACCCATTAGGCCACGCTTCTTGTGGCGATACATTCACTTAATTTTTTTTTGTATCAAAAATCTTTCGAGTAGATCATAGCATCTTTTCACATATAAACTAGGTGGGCACTTGCCCACCTAGTCCCTTTGCTTGCCCCCCTAGCCCTTTCTTTGCCCCCCTAGTTTGAAACTAGGTGGGCAATTTTTAAGACTTAATTTTTGTTTAAATTAGATCCAAGTTAAAAAATGAACAGCTAAATATCAGTGGTTCTCAACCTTTTTTTTGGCTGTTAGGCTACCCTAATCTCCGCCCTGCAGTGAGCCAATTACCCCCAAGATCAATTTTCAAAAAGAAAGTGTTTATTGCTATGTATTGCAAAGGGCTAACTATGACAATCAAAATGCAGTACAATGCCGAATACAAGATGACAATGCGTGGTAAACATTCAATGCGAAGGTTGGACCTGGACTTCAGCCGCCAGCTTTGTGATCCTGGGCTTTGTGGTACTGAGGGCGATTCTTGTGCTGCTTTCGACATCCAGGCGATTGCACTTCTGTGTCTTCATTCCCAAGACAGTTGAAAACCTTTGTTCACGTTGTTGAAAAAGATGTCAGGATATTTAATGCAGTGTCGCTAATGTTGGTGCGTCCTGGGGTCTGCCAAACCAGAAGGGTTCCAATCCAAGCCTTTCCCCTTGAAATCACGTTTCAACGCTTCGTGCATTCGGAGAGTGATAAATTCTTCTTTGGCCGGAAAGTCGTCATCATCCACCTGGCTGTCATCATATGTGAAGGGCTCAGCGCAACATTGGAGACTAAAGCCGTGTCCAAATTCGGAAAGTAGTTGGCCAATGTCCATCTTCTTGGCTTGCTGGCCTAAGTGGTCAGCTATATCCTCCTTCAACGCCGCTGTCAACTCAAACCCATTGCCTTCGAAGTAGCCTACATGTCAAGCGTCTGAAACTGCACTACTGTGCCTCTTCCAACTCGGTTGTTCCACAATTTAACCTTCGCGATAAATGCAGCTACGGCTACTTTGGTGTCGATCACAGTTACATTCTTGCCTTGAATTAAAAGATTGTCTTGCTCAATTCACCAAAGATATCAGCCAGGTAGCACAGCTGGGAAATCCACTGTTGGTTAGGGAAATATTCAGCCATGTCTGACTTCTTTTCTATCAGAAAAACATGGATAGCCTCACAAAGTTCGACCAGGCGAGTTATCACCTTGCCAGGAGACAGCTATCGTACTTGTGTGTGGTACAGTAATGCTTCGTATCTTTCTCCCATCTTCTTGCACAGTTCCTTGAAAAGATAGCTGTTCAATTCCTTCGCTTTTATAAAGTTCACAACCTTTACTTGCTTCATTGTTTCCAAATCGGGTCTCGTTACCCCCCCGGGGGTAATTTATCCCCAAGTTGGGAACCACTGAGCTAAATGGAAAGCTTTAGCATACATTTAGAACTTATGAGCCTACCTTTGAGGCTTTGACCTTACTTATAATATCCTTAATGTTCCATTCAAGCAGATTAGTTATCAAATTGTGTTGTGAGCACCTCAAATTTTGTGTGAGATTCTAAATGTCTGAATTACCGAAGTTTGTTTCCTGATTTTCATCAAAATAAAATACCAGCTCTATAGAATCATCTAATTCTTCATAGATTCAACTCAATAGGCTATAATATCTTAGCAGTTGTGTTTCATATACATAGGCTATTACCATAGTTGTTTCTTTTTACTTTAGTACAAGAGACCTCTGCAACTAAATGTTGCTAAATTAAATTTTAATACATTATTATTTACAAAATATTGTGGGCGGGGATGAATATAAGAATCCATTATGGGTCTCAAAAGTTTAGTCTAGTTATAATATGCCTTTTCACCCACAATTTGCCTGAGAAATCTACATTTTTAAGCTTAGGCCTACAAGTTTTACGCTCGGGAAAAAAATGCCCCTTTTTCCGTCATTTACGCGCAAAAAGTGCCCTTTTTAACATAACTCTCGCGCTAAAAGTGCCCTTTTTTGAAAATTTGCCCACCTAGTCCCAATTTGTGAAAAGATGCTATGGAGTAGATCAGTCAAAATATCACGTGCTGAGTCGCATGACTGAAATCAGCTGATTCGCAAGGAAAATTGTCCTACCGTATGTCAAAGTGCCTACCACTTTAACATAACAACTTTTGTAAGAGCCTGTAAAGCAGTGCTTCCCAACCGGTGGATCGCGACCCATTGGTCGGTCGCGAAGCTATTTCCGGTGGGTCGCAAAGCATTTCTAAATGTTAAAATTTTCCAAAAAATTACCGACATCACTGCGGATCTCACAAGCCGCAATTTGGTCTTGAACAGTACCGCACCTTCGCCATCGCTACTCTCATCTTCACTTCATTTGTTGACTTTCCATTTTTATGAATTGTGCACCCTGTTTTCTATTAGATCGGGAAATTATAGCATTATCATTACGTAACAATTATGCAATAATGTAACAAATAGTTAACTTATGTTGTGTCGCATTAACTATTTCAGTACGTACGTCAGTAGTAAAGATGCCATAATAAACATGCCATATGTCATTGTGGGTCGCACAATAAAACTTGCATTAAAAGTGGGTCGCGAACTGAAAAGGTTGGGAAGCACTGCTGTAAAGCATGAACCAATCAGAAGCTGCGTTGTCTGTGACGTCATTACGTAAATGGAAGTTGGACGTAGAGCAGAGAAAAAACGCAAACAGTTCTGACAGAAAGTAAGTTGAGTGAACGTTCCGCCTTAGCCAGCGTGTCTAAGAGGGTTAGGAAACACATTTCGATGACGTGGGTTCGATTCCCACTTCTGTCATACCTCTTTTTTTGCAATTACTAAACAACGTTCAAAGCACTAATCCAATCTCTGGCTGAGTGGTAGAAGGGTCACAATTGTACGGAAGGCACTCCAACCATGTTCTGATAGGTTCATGCCTTAGAAGCTCTAACAAAAATTTACAAAAAAGTGGCTAACTTACCAGTTTTCCGTATTGATGCGTTTTTACTTCCTAAATTTTATTTATCAAATTCTGTCACGGAATCAAAGTAAGCAGCTGCATGATACATTGCAAATTATCACAGATTAATTATTATTCTAATACTATACTTTGTAGTAAACTACTTGTAGTGAATTTAAAATAATGCTGATAACTCAACCAAAAACTTTCTAGACCACTGATAAAATTTGCGCCTCAAAAATTTTTGCCTCTTTCCTGATGTTTACTCTTTTCCTCACAGATTATTCAGTCTTTAAGTAAGTGTAAATTGTTACGCAACTTATTTTTGATTTCGGTTCACGTGTCTACCATTTACTCGGTAATATTTGCATTAATATTATTACTGACGTCTGTAGCCTAGGCCACTTGGAAGTAGGCTACCATAAAAGTAGTCGAACCATACAAAAACTGCATTTTTCAGCTGCCACTCAGACTATCAAGTTATACCAGCTACTCTGACTGTAAACAAGTGTAAACTCAACTCCCAGCCTAAAGTAAATAAGCTTCCAGTAAAATTTGAAGCTTGCAGGTCGGCATAGCTTGTGCACATAGGTCGCCATGTACATCACATCTACAGTATAACATTATTACAGATTAGATAAAATGAGTGTGGGGAATGACTAGGGGGTCCTAGGAAAATGAAGATCCCAAGCCGTTAAGATAACTACAAAAATAAAAATAAAACTTGTTATAAAAGGCCTTGTCCCTGCTCTTAACTTTGAAACAAAAAACATTCTGATACGGAAAAACCCAATCATGTTAATCGTAAAAAACGACTAAAATATATTCACGACGTTAAAAATAACAAATATAGCGGACCAGATCACTGTACACATCGGTGCAGGGAAATTACTATACAAACTAAAAGAGATAAAGAACTTTCCATGTCCAGACCACCGCCGCTAGATACAAACATCGAAAGGTCAATTAGAACCCTTAAAAATACCGAATTAGTAACAAGATACTAACATTTATTGACATCTCCCTTGGTTATTTTGCTCACATAAAGCAGCATCAAGTCCCTGCATACGATTCGTGATCAGAAATAGCATCGAATGTCCCAAGTTGACTGAAACTGCTCGTTTTTTGTCGTTTTAACGTGATCAGATGTTAATCTTTTTTTTCTTACACGGGTACGGAAACTCATCGGATATAACTAAAAAACCTCAAATCTATTTATTGACATTCAAAAATAATATCTTAATTCTAAAGCTTATTTCATGACTCACTATATGAAATTACATTAAAAATTAAATCACCGATTAAACCACTACATTTGGTGGAAGGAGCATTGAAAGCTACGTACGTATAAGCTAAACGAAAAAAAAAAATTCTTTCAGTGAAACATATAACGGACATCTCGTAAAAAATGGTGCCAAAATTTTCTTTTTTAAAAATAAGCTACTCAAATAGCATCTCTTTGATTACGGTCTCTCTTTGATTAAAAGCGAAAAAGAATCGCAAATTTGACGGGAGCGATACAATGAGGGAATACAGCACGAGTAGATTTCATAGCAAAAGCAAAGCAACAAAGGCGCAAAAAAAATTAGAGATTACTCAACAACAATAATTAATTAGTTTTCAAGATTCAAAATGTAAAACCGATAAGCACCGAACTACAAAAACGAATCAAAAAGATATGTACACACAAGACATACGTACGACAGCGCATTAACTAAATCGATTATTTCATCATCAAAAGAAAGAGTTGTTTAGTGGAAACAATCCAGACAGCAAAATTCGTCATTTTTACATTGATTCAACGACTGCAGACATCGAAGCAATGTAAAAATGACGGGTTTCGCTGTCTGGGAAGCGAAACCTAGAAAACGACCAAACCTAACATATCTGCAAACATGTCACTATAAGATGACTTGACGTTCCATGACATTAAAACAACGTTAAATAGCGTCAGTAATTATTGTTAGACGTAGCATTAGAACTTAACGTCTTGATATAGCTATATATATTGAACAATGCAAAACTGCAAGATACCGAACATAACTCCTGCAGGAAAAAAAATTCAGTCGATGGGAAAAAAATGTCTTCACATTTAAAAAAAATAAACATTTCTCGGAAGCCGAAAAAAAACTCGGTGGTCCACATTCGTACCATAAATTTGCACAAATACAACAGCAGATAATGAACAGCCAAGGTAAAAAAGTTGATAATGTTACGTCGTTTAAACATGTGGCAAAGTTGAAGCGACGTAAAAATATCAACTCACGATCACTGGAAATCTCTGGTTTGAAAACAAGATGTCACTTACAGCCAACAAATTTACCTTTTTAGCATTGATTTCAATTTTAAAAAGGAACTGGTTTATTGGCTGCGGGTTAGCGAATTGCGATGCCTTGAAAGAGGTAAATTACTGTTTGGTGTCGTGACTTCAAAAGCACCAATGCAAATAACCAAGATGTTCAAGGTCAGAGGCATTAATTGGTCGCAAAGCTAAAGCTGTGATCTAAAATAACTTGATAAAAACACTATCACAACAATGATATTTAAATAAAGCGGTTTCATTGAAAGATTTTGCGAGAGCTGTTTGAGAAGTTCTTATTTTAACTGATTTGTACAAGAATATACCAGTTGTCTTTATGCTTTCCATTCAGTTGTGGTTCTCAAGATACTGAAAAAGCCACTTTCGCGGTGGAAAAAGCCTTATCAATAAATTGTACCAGTTATGGAACCTGGCTAATTTGATTCACTTTTACAAAAGTGGGCATTTTCTCTTGAAAATTGTATAAACCCAATTTTACATTTTCAAGGTGGAGGCCCAATGCTGTGAATACTAACATTTAAAATGTTTGATTCGTCAGTGATAATGCACAAATGGATGCGCACAAGTATACGGGTCGGTACAGTGATCCATCACCAGAAGTTGAATCGCCATTTTGGAGCTTTGTAGCCAACTATCATTCTGGAACAGGAACAGATATGCTAGAAACGATAGGCTGAGCTTCTTTTAATCGATAAGCAGAAGAAATTTTCATTTTCTCCACTTATTACGTAAAAAAATATATAACACTTTCTACTACAAAGAGCCTTTAACCGCAAATTCTTCACAAAACAAAATGTACGCTCCAACTCGTAACCGTTACACTGGAGACAGATATTCGTGAAATTTATTATTAACATTTTAAAAATATCTGTTGTTTTTGTTAAGATGAATTAAGTTATTTTCCTGACAAGGGCAGAAAGTTTTGCCGAAAACGTTCGTATTTACGTAATTATCTTTTATTTTATGTATTGTTTTTGAATTATGCAAATTAAGTTGAGAGTTTGATTACTTAACCGAGAATCAGTTCGCACAAAGTGCATTGGTGGGTTAGAGTTAGAGAAAATTTTTTTTCTCAGTAATTGGGAATACTCGTGAGGATTAACGTTGGCGCATAAAACATTCCCAACATATAGAGCTGCATAATCGACCGATTTGCTTAATCGGTGAAAGACCCACTGATGATAACCCCAAGTATCTTTTGTATCAAGAACGTGGTATGTGAAAAAATTGATCTTCCCATCCGGCACAACAGTAAAAAGTAAACCAGATCAGCAAACACCACATAAAAGTTTTGGAAACGATTCAGCGTTTCAAAGGCGAGTTGCAATTTTTTTTGTCGCAATCGCTAAAACAGTTCTGTAAAAATAGAAATAATTTTCAACATCAATCTCTAGTACACCCTTTTTTCTTAGTAGACCATTTTTAGTTGGCATTGTCCAGTCAGCTGAAAGAGCTGACTTCTGTTAAATTGTTGAAATAGGAGTTGCACAGGCTCCAGAAAGTCAGTTAAAGTTGTCAAATTAACAAACTTTTAGTTACCAGGAAAGAGCTTTGCATAAAGCACCTCCGAACCTATCTGCAATGGGGTCTGCTACTATTCGGTGAGTCCGATTCGGTGAGTTCCTAACTTCTAACCCCTAACCCTAAAACGGCAATGATAATTAGGCTACGGTACCCGATAATTAAAAAAAAAAATTGAAAAAATCCCCCGTTAAGGGATCGGACTCACCGAATCGGACTCACCAAGTCGGACTCACCGAATCGGACTCACCGAAACGGGCCATTCCGCTGCAATGTTCCAGAAGATGGTTTGAAGCATGTTACATTGATTCCACATGAAGTGCTTCGAGAAATTGATCCACTTATTTGAATCGTAATAAAACCCTAATTGGAAACGAATCATCAGTAACAAGAAGGGAGATAAGAATATCAGGGCTAACAAAAATGCGATTTCCACATCGTTTCAACGTTTCACAACTGCAAAATGATAACAAAAACAACAATTTCATTACTTGTGATGAAAAATTAATATTTTGCTACAGTCCAAAAAAAAATACGATGTTTTAAAACGACCAAGAGAGACTGCTGAATGAAGATGCGACCGGCGAAACAAGCAACCCAAACGTTGAATCAATGTAAAAAAAACGTTTGATTCGCTGTCTGGGAAGAGTTAACAAGCTGACAAAAATATCTCGATCATTATTTCAATGTCATCGTACATGAAACTGATGAAAAAAAACAAGCACTCCGCCAGCTAAAATAGAAGTCAAAATGATGTGTTCAAGAAACTACACCTTCAACAGGTTAGACAACACTTCCTATCTCAATCAAAAGCACAAAACTGTCGGTGTAGGAACTTTCCGTGAATGACGTTTCAAAAATCCCAGTCACCAAAGGTTGTCAATTTTACATCGGTTGAAGGTGGGGGTGAGGTATGTGTGGGGTACAAGTAGCACCTTTGAACCCTGGGCAGTCGCCATGGATTGTTACACCATGGGTCTCGGGGAACACTGGTCTTGATCACACACCAAACTAACAAGTGGGTCCACGTCCCACCTCATGGGCAACAACCTTGACTGATTGGCTAAAACTTGTTAGAAATCTTGCTGCCTTGCAGGAAATACTTTTTAAGTAAAGGCTAGGCCCACTGCCAATAACTGTGGTTAGCGTCAGGAAGGGCATCCGGCTGGAAAATCTATGCTCCAAAATATTATTTAAATGATGATGATGAACGTAATTAGATGTGAAAAGACAACTTTTGATGGCTGGGATGCGATTACAATGGATACGAGAACTGTTTCCAACACAGAGTGGAAATAGACGCTTTGTTTGGCACGTGGAAGGCAAAGCAAGGGTGAACAGTGCTCAGCCCTAGGGCCTTTTTGTTTAATGTAGTCAGAGTAAACGTAGTTTGGCTTCCAAGCATTGAAGTGACCAGTTTTTGTTGATTCTATGTGTCACAACCTCGAAGGTCGAAAATTAAGCTAAATTTGGCTTGGGGGTTGAGTTATGGATCACAATGAAATAGAAACATTTCAATGTTGCCACTTCTTAAATTTCAAATCGAGGTTTTCTCAACCAAAAGATCAGCAGCTCCAGCAACACGCAGGTTAGTTGCCAAAATTAATTTTCATTTCAAGAAAAAGAAACCTGAAATGTTTCAAAAACCATGCAATTATTTTCAAACCTTTAAACTTAGCTTGCAGTTCGTCTTGACAAAAATTCTCACAAACGTCAGAAACTTCAAAATCCCATTTCGTTTTCTCTACTGCTTTGAGCTGATCGACATTTTCAACTCGGCCCACCTACGTAAGCGACTGGTCACCTCAGACTTAAAGTTCACCACAAACTGATACATAGGCCAGCCACGTGAAGACAGGTTTGAAACAAGCCAAGAAAAAGCACCTCGGGTAAGGCAATGGAACGCTCACCATTTGCTACAAGAAAATGAATAAGAAATAACAAGAAAAAATAACATCTTCGATCGTTTTTTTTCGTTCTTTCGCACGAAAATATACGACTTTCTTTTCGTTACAGTACGATTGTACTGTCCCTCAACCTCTGTTGATCTGGGACCTCGGACTGAACAGACAGATACCAAACCGATTTAACAGTTTGCTCTACATTCTGTAGTCACCAAGAGCCCCCACAGATGATTGTGGACGCATGGCGTGCGTGAAAGGGGCAGAAAGGCCTGTTGCGCCCAATATTGGGTCATTTGGGCCACCGACGAGCATTGCACCGTTTGCAGACGAGTCCATAGCAAGGGTGCCTTGCGTGGCCCGATTCTCACCCATGTTGATGTTGTACATGTTAGCAGATTGGCTGTATCTTTGTTGCTGCTGCTGCTGTTGCTGTTGTTGTTGCTGCTGTTGTTGTTGCATGTTGAACGTTTCAACGGACACTTGATTTCCTGGATAGGAACTGTAACCAGACTCGCTTGAGTCACTGAGCTTCGTTGTTGGGTTGGCGACGGCCATCCCAGGGCCGTTGGTGGTGTCCATAGTGTTGTCCATCTCGACCAATTCTAAGTCTGCGAAAAAAACAGAGGAATTCAATTTTCATGATCTCATTTCTGGTGCGATAATAAATCATAAAACAGTGAGTCTTTAGTTTTTAAACAAAACGTTTTGTTTCAAAGAAAATGAAGAGGTGTACCAGCAAACAAACATATTAAAGAGTCAAGTCATACAAATATCACTGTGTGTGGAGCTACATCTACTTGAGAGTAAAAACAGAGTGAAACTGTTCACCAGGCATTTGATTAATAAAGTGACTTGCGTTCTTCTGGTGACTATAGGTCGGTAATAAAACCGAAACGTCGGTGATAAAAGCTAGATATTATCCTTAACATCTGGAGGTAACCTAGTAGCCAATAGTCACCAGAAGAACGCAAGTCACTTTATTTATTGTACTTAACAGGTTACAGTTATTTTTTATTCACTTGTTAAAAAAAAAAAATTGTTTGTCGTTTACACATAAATCGCTTCGCCACTTGTATTCAATTGAACATCCACAACAGGCAGCTACATTTTTTGCTAACTGCACTGCAACTGTAGCCTAGTTGTAAGTTATTCTGGCTTTTTACTTTTCTTATCATTTCTCCTGAAGCAGCCATACAGCTTCAAGCCAGCTTATCATTCAACGGAGAAGTATGCGTTATATGCTGGGGGGACTACTTTAAAAAGTTAATTTACTTTAGACTTGACTCCAAAACATGATGACGGAACAAAACTTTCAGGAGGTAACTTTTGCCTTAAAGTCACGGGTGACATTTACTTTCATCTAGTCGAGAGAAAAACAAACTTCTTACTTTGAGTGTCTTTCGGAAAGTACGAGTTGAAATCCATGGAAGCAAAGGTATCCGTGGCGGAGGGACCCATCTCCTGCAGCATCAACTGATCCAGATCCACAAGTCCGGGATCAAATATATCCTGGTTATCAATGTTGAGATCAGAGGGGTACTTTTGTCTCATCTGCATCAGGTTGCTCGTGTTGCTTTGTTGAAGTTGCTGCTGTTGTTGCTGCTGTTGTTGTTGAGCCTGTTGAACAGTTGAAGGAAATACGTTTAGTGCGTTGTCCATTTCAAATATTTGTTTTTTGGAACAAACCAGGACTGACATTTTTTTCGTCAAATTACGAAAAAATGGTTGTCTCTCGCTCCCTTGAGTTTTCCACACAAGCATCCCGGACAGCAAAATCAGTTATTTTTACACTGATTCAACGTCTGCAGACGTTGAATTAATGTAAATATGACCGATTTTGCTGTCTGAGAAACACAAAGTTTGAATAAATTTATTTCGGGGTGCTGGAGCTGAATATACCAGGTAAAATTCTTCTTGCAATGGAAAGAAAGCAAACATTAAATAAAATTTCGCATCACATGTCATACCCCGGACCGATATATCGATTGCTCGGTGGATCGAAGATTACTTTATTACATTTGAACGATCAATACTTGCCGTTTGTGCTTGACTGTAATTTTGCATGGACAAGGCTCCCAGGTTGGAAGCTTGTTGCCTTGGCATGGACAGACAGTTTGCCTGTGAAAGAATGAAGTCGGTCAAAAATACTTGACATTTAACGTTGAAAAAAATTCAATAAGAATTAATTTCAAAAATGGTATTTTTAAACTACGACTCGACTTGTTGCGATTTTTGTCGTGTCCCGGTTTCTGAAGATTTGCGTAGATTTAGTGGACACGAAACCCATTTTTGTCTCTATCTTCCTAGAATGTCATTAAATGTTTTGTTAAAGACACAGACGCACACTCCTGGTTGGCATCAAACCGATGTTCTTATGAACGTCGAGCGAGCGATCTCACCACCCAGCCGACCATTAAGTTCATCAAGATAATTTCAAATCCTGAACATCATTTTCAGTTATATCAAAACATTGTTGTTTTTATGATTGGTTGATGAAGGATTCGGACCAATGGCATTAAAGACTGGACAGGATTTGATAACAAAGCTGCAATGGAAAAGGTTTACAGCAGAACAATTCGGAGCATCATTGCCTCCAATCCTTGACGAGAGAAAGGAGCCTGAAGTTGATAATCTCTTTTACCTGTTGTCGATTCATGTTCAATTGGGATTGGTTTATTGAGCTGACGTCATCGGTTCTCTGTCCAATCAGCTACGACAAAAGAAATTCAAAATTTGAAAAAACTACTTTAAATTGTTTAAACGTTTTTCTGCTCATTATCACCCAAACTTAATTTTACAATCTTACGAGATTCAGCGCAAGGTTATATTTTCTTTTGGGATTCCTTGAACAAATCTTTCCCAAAAACAAATAATCCAATGTATCAAATAGACCACACGAGTATTTCACAAGACCAAACAAAAGTTACATTACAAATACAACCGCATACAAAGAAAAGCTGCATAGTTTGAAAGTAAAAACATTGCACAAATATGCATCGATTTACTGAAGCCTGGCAGAGCAATCGCTGTTAAAAGACACAATATGGAAATTGCACCTTCCCAGTTGTTGCTGCCAGTTGCTGGAATTGTTTGCCTATTTGTGTAAAAGAAGCTGAAAATTTAAATGAATTCAAAGCTCGCTTGAAAACGTTCTATTTCAATGAACATTATGACTGAAAGTACCGTATTAATTATCACCATTGTCATGTACAGCGCCCAGGAGCATAGTTTGACTGTGGATGTGGCGCTATATAAATATTGTTATTATTATTATTATTATTAAAATATCGGAATCAGATTCAAATACGACAGAGGAATTTATTCAGGGTGACTTAAGTTGAAAACGCGATGACGATAATATTCACCTGTTGCTGGATTTGTTGCTGTTGTTGTTGTTGCTGTTGCTGCTGCTGCTGCTGCTGTCGTTGTTGTTGCACGTTGTTGTAGGAATATTGTACCTGCAAGCGACATCGAACATGACATGATAGGGGGTTGTAAAATATGAAGAAAAAAATGATCACATTTCACATGTCTAGGCTCTTCTGACGAAAAATTTTTGAATCGCTTGCTTTAAAATAAAACTACATTCATTGCAAGAAGATCAGTTTACGCTGTTGGAGAGCAAAAAAGGTACAATAAACAAAAAGTACTAGGAAAGTACAAATTTAACTGAGTATCACATGCACGATTACGCTGATTGGTTAATGTTTCATCTGGCCAAACGCATTGATTGTCATGTGTATTGCTAAAATAAAGCCACGTCATTTCAGTGGGAGTTGAACCAATGACTTTTGAACGACGATCAGAGACTGTGCAACAAACAACACAAAATGAGTGCTCGTTTAACCAGCAGCCTAGCTGGAAAATCCATGTTACGTTGATTCAGCGCTTGCAGTGAATCAGTCCTTACATTAAAATAAAAAAAGGGTGTGATTTGATGGAGCATAACAAATAATAACCTAGAATAACAAACTACCGCTGTTTACATGGATTCAACGTCTGCAGACGTTAAATCCATGTAAAAAGCGGTTGGTTTGCTGTTTGGAAATACGTACGTATGCATTCTGTGGGGACGTGGAGACCTGTTGGGAGTCGGGGTTAGTGAAGGCGGAGAACAGGAGGGAGTCTTGGGAAGCAGCAAGGGTTTCCCCGCTCTAGAAATAGAATTAAAATTGAAAATGTCTAACAAAATTGTAAGGTTTTCCTGCATATGAAGTTTTGTCAGTTGGCAACAACAAATAGATTAAACTGCAGCGTTGATTCCCACCTGAATACCTACAAGGATGGATGTGGACAAGTATGTGGCAGGAAGGTGATTGCCACGTCACAATGACAATAAAAACAATTGAATCAAAGCTGTTATGCCAAAAACCAATACAGAAAACCTGTTTTCGCTCCTTATAAACAGTGTAGATCCTTGGCGACAGCTAGTTTAGTTGTTTTCTTTCCACAAAGGTAAGGATTCAATTGACTGACAAAAGCAGCGGTTGAGAACTAGGTGGCATGAATTAGTGGTACGATACTGATGAGCCCAGCCTCATGGGCGAAGCACGTGACTATCGCTGTCAATTCTTGCTACACTCGACTGCCGAGAAACACGAAACTGAGCTCGTAACAACTGAGCACGCCGACGCCCGACACTTGAAATGTCAGAAGTCAGCAAAATGACTTTGACAAACGATGACCAAGCAAGTCTGACGTGAGAACGTTAATCTCATTTGCTGACTTGGCTATAGCTGAAATGAACTTGCTGAGTTGTCGCATGCCGACTCGTTCGACGACCTTTTTTTATTATATCAGAAAAGTGGTCTGATTAGGTACCACAAAACCGTAAAAACATCCAAAATTTTTAACCCTCATGTTCAAGAAGGTAAACGTTATTTTTCAGCGCATGAGTTCCAGCCATCAAGGTCGCTGTATACATCGTTTGAACGCCTTTAGACTGTAAATATGAAAAAGACAACTTTGGTGCACTGGTTCGATTACTCAGCCAGTAAATCAATCTTTTTTGTCAAAACCAATGCCTTCAGACGTCGAGCCAATGTATAGGACTAAGTTGGTGGCTGGGGACAAATAATGACAAAGAACCGATGGGTACCTGTTGACGGCGCAGGTTGTCAGACATGTTGTACTTCGGTTGAGGTTGCAGTCGGGGCATGGTGTTCGATCTGGCTCTAGGCGCAGTAGCACTGACATCGACATTGGACAACACCTTGTTGGTAGGTTGACTGCTTATGTTGTTCAGCGCCTGCACCTGAAAGAAAGAGTTTTGTTTTACAGAAGCGATTGCAACAAGTGCTGTTGAACCCTGGCAAAATCAGTGATTTTTGCATTTATTTAACCTCTGCAGACGTTGAATCAATGTAAAAAATGGTTGATTTGCTGTCTGGGAGCAGCAGTCAGACGAGCGCGACTGTTAGCACAGCCATTGGCAAAGCGAACGGCTAAGCAAATGCAAGCAGCACAAGTTCAAATTCATACAGTAAAAAAATAACTAATTCCTCTTGTATGAAATTGTCACCGTGCGTAGAGTGCTTTGTCACCGCATATTAGTGGGCCGCAGCATTTTTTATCTAACGCAAAACATGTGATCAAACCTTAAAATAATATCAATTTATCTCAACTAATTGCAATGCAGAGCCATGAGATAATGTGTGTCGCGGTCGCAGGGTTTGTGTTGCTAAGAAACGCCTCGGGGGACAAGAAAATGAATAGTTGACATTATGGCTACATAAAAGCTGTTAAAATCGTTGCGAATTATTGCCCGAACTCATTTTCTTGGATACTCTTTGTTAAACCAAACTTAGTTCCTTAATCTATGATTTTCACAACTCACATTTTTACTGTTTTTTTTAAACAGAAATTTTTCTTGGCCACTTGCTTAAAATAGTTTGTGTTATTGCACCTGGGCATACAAAAACTGGACGAGAATTTTGTAGGAAATTAACAATGAATATTTTTTCCAACAGGTGTGGGTGGACACATCAAGATACCAATTGCTGGTTAGTTGTGATTGCGCAATTGTTACCTGAACAGATGTCACAGCTTCAGGAACAAGCTCATGCAAGAAATTGCGTAATTCCATTACTTTGAACTTTCCCTTGATTGTAAAAGCCAGAAAAATTGCAACCCATACCATGCATACAGGCCTTGCCAAGGTGTGGGCTTATAATAATGACTGGATGTGATTTCGAATACAAACTTTAAGCTAAATGCACTTGATATCTCATTTAAATGACTCTTCAGAGTACTGACTGCTGACAAGATCTTTAGACTGCTGACAAGGTCTGTTATGTAGGTCGCCATGGCCACATTCTAGCTCAGCTTTGCAAGCAAAAAGTGCCGTTTTCCCGTCGCTTCAACGTTATCAGACATGTGAAAATGCCAGCTTTCGCTGGCTGGGAGACAAATCCAATCAAAATATCTAAAACGGCAACACACACAAAAGGTTTCAGGAACTCTTATGAAATGGCCATCAGTAAATACGCTAATTCGATTTTTGAAGAGAAAGCTAAATATTGACAACAAAAACCAGATAGAATATTAACTAATGAGTCAGTATTAATGAGAATGTTCTGTAGTGTGGACTGCCAATGAAAATCAATACATCAACAAACGCAAAACTTGGGTTTATAAAGTGAATTTACTATAATAGAAGCCGTTGAACTGGCAGCACATTGCTGTAAATGCGTAGCAAGGCTGGGGCTAGACACCACACCTCTGTTTGCATTTATAGTCACGTTAACGACTCCAGGAATCTATGCCACAAAAGAAAACATCAGGTTAGCCCTGGCACTGCAAGCTTCAAAATGGCAATTAAGTCAATAAACTGTAGCCGTTGAAAGCGTTGTGATATGTAATGGGTAGGTGAGGCGCGTTTATGGCGCAAGATTGCGGGTATTAAAGCTGCCTCGAAGCCTTCTTTTTAATGATAAAGAATAGCGACTGTCGTCAAAGCAAATATAATTAATAGACCTTGCGCTCAAGCAGGAGCTGGAACATATGATAAAGAGATTACTCTATAGTTTGTTTTTGGGGCTTTTTCGTAAAAACAAAAGCATTTTTAAATGAGTGAATATATTCTTGACACTAGTGCTGCCATATAAAAAATTGCGCTCTAATTTTGGAAAAGTTTGAAGCCATTGAAGATAAAAACTGTTATTTGGAAAATTCTGAAGTCCTGGGCAGAGAAAAAAAACCTTACTCTCACCCTAACCTTAACTTTAACATTGGCAACATCTGTATCGGAACAATGCTTTTTAATCGCAATCATGGCAAATACAGCCACTTTGTTTTTTAAAACCTAAAATCTTTCAAAAGGTTAAAAACTTACAGGGATATGAAATGCACAATCATCCCGTATACTCATATTGATTGTAACATGGCAAAAACATGCATGGGAATACACAGTCGTTAAGCGCTCTCTGTCAGCGCGCTAACTTTACGTTGTAACAACACAATCGGTTCTTAGAACCGGAGCAAAGCGAACACCTTGGCAAGAAAGTAACAAGTCAAAACAACCAACGTAACATTTTAAGAAAAAGAAATCTTGGAATAAACTGCTTCCTTTAGTTTGAGCTCACAGTTAGCAAATCACTACTTTTTACATTGATTTAACGTCTTCAGGTGTTGAATCAATAAGAAAATCGAATATGTCGGCCGGCGGGGCTAAGCCAACGACAGATGTGCAAGTGTTGGCAAGCACATTTAAGCACAAACCAGTCTCAAGAGTGAGGAGAAATGCAGATAGCAAGCCATAACATCAGGGAATGAACTGTTATGAAAAGTTATTTTTAGACTACATTTCATCGGGGTCAAACGTCTGAGAATTCTTCGAGCAGCTACTTGATGGTAGAGTAGTAAAGATGGATGTAGAAAAAATGTTGAAAAAAGAGTAGATGGATGGTAGGAAAAAAGGAATGTTCTACAGGATATCCCATGGACATGGTGTGGAGGATCTGATCTCCGTTGAGGAAAACATCACAGATAGTGGCCAACTAACGGATGCGACAATACGGGAAAAGAAAAACCGGCAGGTACACTGCAAAGTCACTTGAAGCACCGCTAAGCTTTTTGTGTACGCAAGATTGAGCTATAAAGAGTTAGGTAAGGCTTCCCGCGACAGCATCAACTTTTGAACACGGGCCGGTGGAGTGAGGCACCACTTCACTGACCGCTACATATCCTTAAATACCTAAGTGGACAGGTCGCTCACTTACCGTCAACATTTGGAATCACTACGCAAATAAATCAACACGCACAGCTTTGCTAAAGCGTCTGATCGGCTCAGGCTGGAGAGCCGGAGTTGACACCCTGTGCATTGCCACCATTGCGCTAGTTTACGCTCCAACAGAATACTGTACACTTGTCTGGAATCAGTGTCCAGTGCCATACAATTAACACTGGCATAAATGACGCCTTGTGCATCGTGACTGGATGTCTGCGACCTACACCATCGGACAATCTCTCTGTCCTTGCAGGTATCCAACCAGCTAAGCTTCGTCGAGAAGAAGCTATCCCGTCTCGCTATGAGCCTCAACCACTTGTTTCATAAGTCTTTACAAGTCTGTAAGCGAGCAACCCCGACGACTCAAATTGAGACACCTATTTCTACAGGCTGCACAGTGCACAACTCTTGAAGAGAACTGCTCAAAACCAATCCATCAGTGCGGCTACCTGAGTGGATCACTAATATAGCTCGGAGTGAAGAAGATCTCCTCGACTACAAACTTTCATCTCCGACACCGGCCCAATCCAACCAGGATGCTGTTGCCAAACAAAGACTTGGTGCGGCTGAACCGCATGCGCACTGGCGTCGGATTATTCCGCTCCAACATGCACAAATCCGGGATGGCTCCATCCGCGATCTGTGAATGTGGCAAGTGGAAACAAACTGCAGACCACACTATCTGCAATTTCGCCATATAACATACGCCAAATGGTGGGCATGATATGCGTGAGCTGGACGACGAATTAATTCAGTGGCTGCTCGACACCTGCCCATTGCCCAAACATCTAGACCAAGTTGCCGCCACTGCCCATGGGTGATAAAAAGCAGAGCCCTTCAATCCCTCGAGTGACGGAGGTTTAAACGAAGAAGAAGAACTGCAAAGAATCACGCACATTCTACCAACAAAAGATTTTCAGAAAATTCCAGTACAAAAAAGTATTTTTTACGTCGAAGTAACCTCGTCGTTTGTCAGCTGATCTTAACTGGCAAAGGTCGTCATGTTCACATCGCTTCAACGTCAGGCGACGTAAAAGCGACAACCTTAATAGCTGGGGTGAATTCAATGGAACACAGAAAAAGCCATGCAACACTGTTAAATAAGAAAGCTAATCAAAAGGTTGCAAAGTTTAATTGTTAAAAAACAAAGATGGGCAAAAATGAAAAATAAAACATCTTCTTCCATTGAACATGACTAAAGTTCACATTGTGGTCAGCTATCACGCTACTCTCTCTCTAACGATGCAACGCAGCATTCTTCAAATCCGTGTGGAATTACCTGGCTCGGGCCTGTACCGGCAGAAGTGAGATAGATGTTCGTGCGGTCGTTGCTGGCACATTGCGTCATCGGGGAAGGAGAATTGAGCACGTCGATATCTGGGAAATTAAACAAAAGCTATCTTTATAGCTGCAGGGTGTTGATGCAATTTAAGGTGGCAATGAAATGGTATTCAAACATTTCAGAAACACTTGAACACTTTGTCGGGTCTTTTATTTAATTATTCAAACGGCTCTGCTCGCATGGACCAAAGCGTAAATTGTCCTAAAATGGACGAATGCTGTTTTATGCAAATATGTCAACTAAAAACGTTTAACTACAAAGCAACAATGTGGGCCGTGCAGGCAAACTTGACTTGAGGTGTAAAACTCTTAAAACGTCCAAAGTGTAGACAAAGTTCAGAGCAGGGCATGTTTCAAAGGAAAAACGTCTGATTGTAGCCATAGCAAAGTGAAAAAGAGCGGATATTGAGTTACATATCGAACACTACAGCTGCTTTTCGTCACGCTTGAGTGGCAAGGAAAGAGTGGTTTGCTAGTGTGCTGGTGGGTAGACATGTCGATGGGATCCCAGACAACAATTTAATCCTTTTTTTAACATTCAAGCGGACAAAATACAAAGTATGCAGATGTGCGATAATATGAAAAATTTCTAACACAAAAAGGACATAACAATGGAAACAAAAACAATGTGAAAATGGACTAATGCAAAAAAGTTTTGATTGACAGGCTGACGTAACAAGAAATGTGCTTGATGCCAAGATGAGAAGCAAATTATGACTATCGTGAATCGTGAGTGTAAGCAAAAAAGTCTAACTTAACAAGTCATGGAATATTTCGCACAAGTTTTGTGACTGCTTCGCCAATTCCGCAAGAAAATGAAAGAGGTTGCAAAACAGGCAGTAATCGTGTGAAATCATGTGACTCAGTGACTTACTGATGCTTTCAAGCAGGTCGCTGGTGCCAGTCATCGAGTCAAGCTCGCTGAGACTGAAAGCCTCGTTTCTTCCAAACAGATCAAAAGCACCTTCAAAATAAATAAAAACAACATTTTCAAGCAGAAAACTTGAAGCAATCCAAATAGAAAACCAGCCGTTATTTTAAATTGATTCGCAGACGTTGAATCAATGTACAAAATAGTTGATTTGCTGCCTGGGAATGCACCTCGCCCAGCCAGCAAATGTATAGGTTGATTCAACGTATGCACGACTCATTTGTTGGTGAAGGGTGTCAACAGCCTCAGGTCATGACCTGGGTTCAAGTCACCAGGCAAAGATGTCTGGTTTAAAAAGCTATTGTCCCTAACTACTGAGAAGATACTGCTCCCCAGACAGCAAATTAATCGTTTTTTACATTGATTCAACATCTGGAGACGTATAAAACGGTCAATTTGCTGTTTGGGTCATTGCGGTGCCAAGGGTGAAGACAGCAAATCTGCATGTGTTCTCCTTCAGCCAACATTCCCCAACTCAAATTGTAACAAACAATAAAACGTTTATTATTACGTTACGTTATTGTTACGTTGATTGAACTGTTTCAAAGAGTGATCGATCAGTCGAGAATCGAAGACTTGAGTCTCGGGAACGAAAGACTATTGTTCACAACTTTGAGTTCATACTGAAATTTCGTAAGGGCTCGAGTTTGTCACACCACGCGTGCAATATCTTTCCAAACGCAGTTTGGTACATATTTGGAATATTTCTTTAAAAAAACGTTTTTTGTGATTTAAGTAGTTCTTTGACTTAACTCTTTGATTAATTATGATAAGATTTGACAACTAACCTCCGGCAGGATATGATAGAGGCGAGAGAGGAGGAGGACCGTCATCTTCCAAATCAGCAGGGAGTAAGTTTCGTGAAGGAGACATCCGGCCACCAAGGCTGCTTGCATTAGAGCTGGTTCGAGGTCTGAACGAAAAGGGCAAGATTGAAATGTTGCAAAAATTGATATTAGAATAAAAAAGCAATGCAGTGAAGGTTACGCTCGGCCCAGTGCTCAATCTATGGCAAAAACCAATGTTTAGAGGGGTCTGCTACTATTCGGCGAGTCCGATTCGGCTAGTCCGATTCGGCTAGTTTGATTCGGCGAGAGCCTTTTTCGGCGAGTTTTTGAAATTTTTTAAATAAAATTATCGGGCACCGTAGCCTAATTATAATTGCCGTTTTTACATCGTTTTAACGTCGCTAAACCTTGAAATCGTGCAGAAAGGAATAAAAATAAAATGTTTGAACTATTAAATTAAAATTCGTCATGTCAGTTCAGTTGTTTCTATTTCTGACCATCATATCAAAACAATACACGTCAACATAGCAAAGGTAAAAGCGACAAAACGTGAACGTTATAACGTGCTTGTGACCGAAGTAAGTTATTGAGTTGAAAGAAATTTGGCACGGTCGCAACACCTTCAGAAAAATTTAAGATATGAAGCGAAAATAAAAAAAAAAGAAAATGTTACAAACAAAATAAATAAATCATGTTTATGTCTATAAGTTAGTACTTTTGAATAGTTAAAATGATTAGTTTGGATCAACAAATGTGTGGCCTACAGCTTGGATTGAAAGGAAATTATCGGGTACCGTAACTTAGTTATCCTGACCAGCAAAAATTTGTTCCAAGAACCCAGTTAGCCTAACAGTTCATTTTTACATTGTAGTAACAGAATGAAAAGGCTAACCAAATGTGTGGCCTATCGTTTTAACGTCGCTAAACGTTGAAATCGTGTAGAAAAGGGAGCTTTTGCTGACTAAGATACGTTGAAACTGAAAAACATTCACAGAAGCCCTTCGATTTGTTTCAAGAACCCAATTAGCCCAATGTTACTACAATGTAAAAATGAACTGTTAGGCTAACTGAGTTCTTGGAACAAATCGAAGGGCTTCTGTGAATGTTTCTCAGTTTCAACGTATCCTAGTCAGCAAAAGTTCCCTTTTCTACACGATTTTAACGTTTAGCGACGTTAAAACGATAGGCCACACATTTGGTTAGCCTTTTCATTCTGTTACTACAATGTAAAAATGAACTGTTAGGCTAACTGGGTTCTTGGAACAAATTTTTGCTGGTCGGGATAACTAGGTTACCGTACCCGATAATTTCCTTTCAATCCAAGCTGTAGGCCACACATTTGTTGATCCAAACTAATAAATCATTACATGATTTATTTATTTTGTTTGTTACATTTTCTTTCTTTATTTTCCCTTCATGTTGTGTCGCTTCTACCTTTTTCTACACCTTTGCTATGTTGACGTGTATAGTTTTTGATATCATGATCAGAAATAAAAACAACTCTACTGACATGACGAACTCAAGCACGTTTCAACGTTCGCGTTTTGTCACTTCTACCTTTGCTATGTCGACGTGCATTGTTTTTGATATGATGGTCAGAAATAAAAACAACTGAACTGACATGACGAATTTTAATTCAATAATTCAAACATTTTATTTTTATTCCTTTCTGCACGATTTCAAGATTTAGCGACGTTAAAACGATGTAAAAACGGCAATTATAATTAGGCTACGGTGCCCGATAATTTTATTTAAAAAATTTCAAAAGCTCGCCAAATAGGGCACTCGCCGAAATAGGCTCTCGCCGAATAGGGAACTCGCCGAATCGGACTAGCCGAATCGGACTCGCCGAAACGGGCCATTCCGTGTTTAGAGATACACTTCAGAAGTTAACGCAACATATAACTTGGCTTCATTATTTATAAACACAAACTAGCTGCATATCATGAAGGTTGATTATATTTTTCTTGCCAAGTTGGTTTAAATTCCATTGCAAATGTGGCATCTGTCGAGCTTTATCTTAAAGAGAGGGAGAGAGAGAGTTGGGGGTGACAATCAATGAATATATATCTTGGAGAAAGGGGCAACAATGATAAAAATTGAAAACTGTTGATAAAAAAACAACTTTTAATTATTGAGAGCAATTGACTGAGACTTATAAGAAATGACAGCTGAGCACAAACTTATCAGTACAAAATACCTGAAGTCAGAAGAAACGAGAGATTTATTCAAAGGATGTTCGTAGTCGGTTGACCCGTCTGCACCAGTGGGGCTTCTTGCCCAAGTAGGAGATTCTCTTTTGACAGCTCCTTTCATTTTCTTCTGGAGTTCGTTCTGAAACGAAACGCCAATTGGGATAACATTAAAGGTCGAGTTCTCCAGGCAATTCAGATCCTCAAACAACACATCACCCGTTTTCATACATTGATTCAACGTCTGCAGACGTTGACTGTAAAAAGCGGTTGATTTATTGTCTGGGTGGTACCACAATGCAGTAAGCACGATTGTTGAATAAACTGAAAATCAGCACCAACAGAAAAGTGTGCTAAAGTAAAGGGTATAGCCTAATTTTATGAACAACCCCATATATAAAAGCAATGAGGAATAGAATTAGGTCATTTTTAGCGTTCTTGCCCACTGAGCAACTTTTGAATGACTCCAATTATATCTTTAAGAGACATAAAAGTTTAGATTTTCTTGTCAAACATAAAAAAAATCTACAAAAAAGATTAACGCATGAACAGAATATCTTCGAAGTCAAGCATTTTTAGCACAGCACTGAACTCTTGTCTACGGGTGTGAAATCGGGCGAAAAATATACGACCCCGACTCTTCGGTTAATAACTGGTCGACTCCGACTCCGGACACGCCAAAATCCCGTCGACGCCATAGCCCTGCTCTTGTCAGACAGATAACCTTTAACCTACATCCTGACAAAAGCACAGCTCTGAGCCAAAAACGTTTTCATCTGTTATATTTTCATGATTTTTATAGGTTGAATATTTGAATAATGCCATTAAAACCAATTAATACATATACTTTACAGACAATTGCTATTAGCATTCAAAAACCATCACAACTAATTGAGAAGTCAAATTGGCTTATAATATCGATTGTAATTGTATGGAATAAAATAGAACCTTAACGGACAACAAAAGGTTAATTAACTAATAAATTGTTAAGGTTGCACCATATATCATGTACCTTCTTGCAATTAAAAACATTGCCAAGTAATTAATTTCTCGTTTCACAAACTAAAGTTTCCATTTCAGCTGCAGCACACTTTCATTCGATAAATGATTTCATTTGACGTTCAAACTTATTTTTTCGAACGTGGCAAATCAGTCCAAAATTAATAGGACACAGCACGTTCAGCCCATGAGAGCACCACGAATTGTTCTACTCAAAATAGTAACAGCGTTAAAAATACACTCTTAAAGGCAAAACAGGGCTAAACCAACCAAGTAACTCGACAAACTGCACATACCGGTACTTCTAATTTATGCCAATCCAAAAAACTAACCCTTTTTTCCAATCCCTCATTTCAAAGGGATATTAGACCTAGCCAACAAAAGTAGCGAATTTAATTTATTTAAACGTCCAGCAACATCGAAAACGTTGAAATGATATTAAAAAGCGACTTTAGTTATTTGAGCACAGGCCTTCACGACAAACAACCTTCAACTATGAAACCGGATCATAATTATTGAGTGAAACACTAAAAATTCTAATACGAACACACTGTCAGCTGTCAAGTCAACGCGTGGAGGTTTTTGTGCAACTCTTACCCTCTTTGTGAGCGCTCTGATTCGCGACTTGTTCAGCTTTTGGTTGTTGGTGTCCAAACTAGTCGTTCGCCTTCGTGACGGCTTGCTAGGCTTAGCGTCATGGTTGATTACCCACCAGGATGACTTGCCAGTGCCTTCGTTCTGGATCCGCTTGAACTTGCTATGGAGCGATAGATTGTGTCGGATCGAATTCTGCAATAAAATTGTTGATGAATAAGTTGCAGCAGATTGCATTTAGGTCAGTAAATTTTAACACTTAGGCCTACACAGAAACGTTCCGTTAGCATATTTAGCATGCCTATTGCCTATTATCCATAATGTCTCAAATGTAGTGTAAAAATACAGATTTTGTATTGTAAGCCACAAAGAATTTGATTTCCAGTATTCCAACGTAGGCTATGTAGACGCATACATTAGTGCCAAAGTTCAAACTGAGTATCAATGCTCAATAATCAAATCTGTGGACAACTGGATATGGCACAGCAAAAACAATTAAAACCTTGCTATAAAACAGGAAACTAAAACGACGGAATAAACTTCAAGTTTTCATTGACACTGACATTATCAAGCACTACTTGAGTCTACTTTACTTTTACAAAGACAAATCTTTTATCACAAATCGAAAGTATAAATTTCTACCACTTTTAGAGTACTTTCGTCCAATACAAGTCAATTCAACGTTACTTATCAGCTAATGGCAGAAACAGCGACCCAATGTAGACGTCTTTGCAACATTACATTTGCTTATTGTTTCAGTAAAAAGTTAATATTAAGTCAACAGAAAAAAATAAAACAAATCCTTGAGAATGTATGACGTATGTCTTGTAAGTTTAAAATCAGTGTCTAGTAAGAACTCCAACTATTTTGTTTTCAAACAATTCACAAGAAAGCGTGCACATTCTTCGCGCAGTGGTAGCAATAACCAAATGTTTAAGGTCAGAAAAATAGGCTTTACAGATCATTGGCAACTGTGAAACCGATTTTGCGACTTTTCTACCAAAAACCTTAATCGGTTTTACGTTGAAAAACATTGCAATGACAAAGCAATGAGATTTTTTTCACTGGGGAGTCGTTTCTATTAACATGCACAGAAAAGCTGTTGTTAGTCGCTCAATCTCACCATTGGACAACTTAAAAGGCGTGGCTTGAGTGCATCATGCGACCTTTCTGACAAAACCAACAATGAAAATCCGAAGCTGTACTTGGTGTTGCAATGTTCAATTGTTCATGTTGATGAAATAACATTGAATACAACCCATACCCAACATGTCTAATCTTGTATCAAATACCAGCGGCAGCGCGAAAATCAGAAACGTAGGCACATTTTGTCAGAAAACCATCCATTTTGCACACAGCCCAACTCAGACCCATGAAGCAAAATTTGTCGGTTTTGCATTGAGGCAGATTTTGAAAACGTTGAATCAATGTCACAAGAATGAATTTTCTGGATAAAGACAGGCTAAGATGACATGATGAAAGCATGCACAATGAAAATGATTTTTTCGCAATTGTTAGGAAATTATTTTGACAATATCTCACGTCTAAGCCGGGTTCACAAAGTAAATTCACTCCAGTTCTGGTTTCTCGATGTTTCGTAGAGTTATAGTTATACTATACAATGTATACATCATATAGTTAGAAACAACCTCTCAAACTGAAAAAAGGTGAATTACATCAGCAGTGCAAAAGAAAAGTGAAATTTAGAGCTTTGTGCATAACGCAGCGATTAAAAATTAACTTTTCAAACGTGGAAATTTACCAGTGAAAGACATTGATTGAAATCGTAACAAAAGATTAAGTAACTTGATAAGACGTACTTAAAAAAGCTACCGCAGTTGTCAAGCAAAAATGCAAAGCAAAAACTGACACTTCCCGTCTTCGCATTGTCAACTGCCACCACCAAATCATGAAGCACCAAAGCGATTAACGTCATCTTAGTTGGAACACGCGAATCATACAGTTTGAATATCAAAAGTTTTTCCCAAGTGTAATTTTTTACTGTATGATATTGTTTGAATCCAAATGAAAACTTTGTATAATTGCGGTCGAACTAAAATTGTTTTAACTATGTCATATCAACTGGTTTATATCTTTTATACTTTTTTGGCTATATATTAAAGCAAACTTTGAATATACGCATGCATATCCAAAGCAATGTCCTTGAAAAAAAGATTACAGGCTGCAAGGTGATTAATGGTTAAGATAATTGCAAAGTTTTCAGTTACATCACGTATTCAACTTGGGTTTCAGAAAAGCAAAATTACCATTACACATGTAGGGGGTAAGCTGTGTAGTGTGTAATAGAAAATATTAGGGAATGATTTGTTGTAATGACAGCGGTAACTGGTGGATCCAAAGATTCTAAAGGACAGTGAGAGAAAAATTCGCTGCTCTTGACTCAAGGCAACAATGGAGAAAACGTGAGCATCAAAGTTAAACAGCTTAAGATAAACAGGAAAGATACAAAACCAAGTAAACCTACTAAACCTTGTCTGGCGATCAAGAAAATCAAACCCTGAAAGATTACGATCACATGATCAAAACACAATCTCAGTTTTCAATCCTCTAGCGACATTAAAACAATGTAAAAACGTGAATTGTGGGGCAACAAAATTCGTAATCAATGAAACCGCCAAGGTTAAGCAAGGCAAACTCAGTTGCGCCCAAATGAATCAAGATAATGTAGATTCAACGTTTCTGGACCGTCATTTGCCGTAGAAGTATATCTTCGCTTGTGCAGAGCATGTTTGTCGTGAATAATTCATCGCGAGGGGAGATGCCTTCATATTTAAGTAGATGGCAATAAAACTTAGGCCAAAAGACTTGTAGAATTTCAGGCACGCTGCGATAACCTAACCCTATCAAAATGTCACATTGCCAATATCGTGTTTCCCCGTACAAAGTGTGTTAGACTAAAAATCGATTTATTGCGTGAATATGTTGAGAACTATATCACTCGAGACGTTAGATTACGTCCCATTTAGCGAGGTTGTTTAAGCTAAAAAAATGTTTCAACGAAAATGAAGCAGCAACTATGTGAAACGCGCAAACAGTTAAAAATTTGCAACTAAGCTCCATGTTTTGTAAAGAACTGATTAAATCCTATCTTTACCTAATGCAGAAATAAAATGCCAAAGTCGAGTCAAGGCGTAGCTTATTGCACTAAGCACTTTAGCGAAGCTAAATGCAAATGAAAAGGCAATGCCTTGAAGCAAAACCCTGTAAACCAGGTTGATACCGAAAGAGCGTGCAAAAGTTGGTGAAGTTAGATTGGAAATAAAAGTATTGGTGGATAAATCATAAGAGCCTTATGACATAAAGAAGTATTGTTGATTGGCCTGTACAGTGTACACCCACGTGTGCGTGTTATGAAGCTTACATTCCAAAACAAAACGTCAACGTAAATACTTCAAGAGAAGTATGAGATGGTGAAGTTTCTGAGAAAAATCATTTTCATACTCGCAAATGACACGCTTTCTCCATAAAACAAACAAAACGATACAATCTCGTGTAAATGAACAATCGAACAAAATAATTTTGCAAGTTCGACAAGACGATTTGTCAATTACCTTTGCACAAGTCAAGTAGTTCAAGGACAAGTCGGCTCAACATAGCGATATTATCATCCACTCCCAGACAGCAAAATCCGTCATTTTTACATTGATTCAACGTCTGCAGATTTTGCCGTCTGGGCTGGACAACAGCGATTTTGTCGTCTGGGCTGGAATATCCACACAATACTTAAAAGCGTATATTCAGATGTTGCTAAAAAAAGATCGTAAAAAACATAACCAGTTAACCACTGTATGAATCACACAATAAATGTGCGAAAAAGATAATTAAAATAAATATTCTTCTTGCTGTGGTCACCAAAAGAAACCATTCACAAAGACAAAAAGTGGAATGTCATGTCAATAACACTGTAGCTCATCGTAAAACCTATCGCTTTTTGCGGTGTGTTTGAAAGGAAATTTCAAGACCTTGCTGAATGATTTTAAAACATTAAGCTTTCAATTATACCTAGGCTCGAGTACGCAACGTGACAAAAATTATAGCTGTTTATAACGTATTTGCTTTAACATATGATTTTGGTATCAATGAGAGGTCATAAATTCACATTGCAGAGACCATATCGTTTAATCTTGAATTGAGTGGTGTAGAATGTGAATGGTAATTGGTGTGATTATTTGAACGTAACGAACTAGTCACACGCCTCAGGCTAAAAAGTAATTGAACTGGCAAAAACTGTATTTGGTCAAGTTTCTGCGGAGCGGTTATCAGCTTTAAATCGACCGTTTTTCTTGTAGTAAATAGGACAGGCAACAACACAATGCTTGGAGCATTTTCAACCACAATTACTGGATAACTGGATAATTATCACACACAGAGAAAACACGTTGCTTTACATCACATAGTTTAGTAAAGACCTTTGGAGGGTGTAAAGCAGCACTTGACATGTGACAGCGGGCTCAACTTAACCAACTCAACAGTGATTAAGATAACCTCGTTTCAAATTCGCTTAAAGCTACACACAAGCAAAAAGCGATCAAGTATTGGGTTATACGAGGACACCTCTTGAACGTTGGTGACTCATGCGAGGGCTGGCGACATTTCGACGACGAGGGTATTGCCCAATGATCCTTCTATTCAAAACAGCGATCTACAAAATCTCTTCAAAAAATAATATGGGTACAGACTGTAATATGTCCAGACTGTACATTACAATACGATGTTGTGTAAACAGCACCTTAGTTGTAATTTGACTTGCTGTAATTTCCATAAACTTAACGTGCATTCGACGCTAAATGGATCAACTAGGTCATGGTGTCATAACCAAAATGTTCTCAAATGAAAAAAGCAAATTGTCAACAACATCATGCCACGTGAATGAGTCACGCGCTGACGTCACAATGGCCAAGGTGAGTGCACGAAAACAATCAAACAGGCCAGATAGGCTGGCTCATTTGAAGATAAAACGAAACTGGGCTTTCCGCTTTTGTCGTCAAATGACATTCGAAGCAAGTACACAACCCAGCGGGTAACGAGAGCTCCGCTTTCAAAACAAGGCCTTTATTTGGACGTTGCAAGATGGTTATCGAGCTAGTTTCCACTGTATCAACAGCCATTATGTTAGTGATAATGACCGCAAAATTATATCCATACTCAGAACATTGTAAAATACTTTATCAAAACAAGAGGCTGCGTAATTTTGACAGCACTGATAGGTTCGAGTTAAATTCTAATTCTTCAAAACAAAAAACTTTTCTCCCAACTCACAGTGGCCATTAGGACCTCAACATGGAATGAGTCGCAGCACTACGAACTGCAAGCGGGATAAAAACGTTGAAAACGAAAACCGATGATCCGTGTCGCCAGAACACCAGATGAGTAGAATTACTCAGCAACTTTCCCAACAAACCACATTTTTGAATTAATTCAACACTCGATAACATTTCGAGACAAAAACAAAGAAAATATTGGGTAAATAACTGATTGTAACCACAGTGCGGTTTTAATGCAGTCGATAGATATTCGATTCTAAACTGAACATAGCCAAAATCTTTCTTTGACGGAAGTACTTTTCCACAATTTTGCATCAACATGGTGAAGATGTTGTTTTTCATGTTTTTCGATCCAACGTTGTAGATAGAATGAATGAAATACCTGGCGAAAGCGTGTGAATTCGAGGAAAAACCAGCTTTTGAAGAAGGACTTTTATCAGGAAAAAAAAACACAAAAGCGGTTCAAAATATTTGAAAGCGCTTTTACGACTGCGAGGAAATTTAGACGCTTAAACTTCAAATAATCCTTTTAAATTTATCAAGTACATATCAATGACATCTTAGTTCCGCCTGATAAATTTCGCTAATAAAGGAAAATAAAAAAAATAATAAAAACTGCAGAGTTCACTAATATGTAAGAATGAACAAAAAAGCCACAAGTTTTACTAAGATGTCGATAATTTGGTGGTAACAATCTACAATCATATAAAGAGCAGAAGCATTGTATTGTTCTCGCAACACTTGTACTAATCCCAGACAGAAAATCAGTCGTTTTTTACATTGATTCAACGTATAAAACGTCGGCTGCATTGCCGAGTGGTGACAGCCCTGGAACGACGTTCGAAAGGGCGCCGGTTCGACACCGCTCAAGAGCATGCAGCTGTGTCTACGGCAAGACACTTAAAGATATGTCTGAAGGTGGACATGAAGATTGGCTTCCTTGCCTCCCGTCAACTTAATCTAAATCTTCAATCACTGGACGTAAGCCTGGATACTACGACAAACAAACAAAAAAGAGTGATTTGCTGTCTGGGAAGATGTATTATACAATTGACAATTGTACATATGACCAGACGGCAATATTGTATACAACAAAGTCGCAAGAGTTGAAGTTGCATTGGTGCAAGTTTAACATGTATTAACGAAAGAGCACAAACTACTTAAGACTTTGACGTATTGCACGCAGTAAAATCCCTAAATAAAATTCGATCCATCTACCCAAGAGGAAATGACAATCAATCTTATACCAACCGCAGGATAATAAATGAAGTTGCCCAAACAGCCGATCAATCGTTTTTTACGTTGATTGAACGTTTGCAAACGTTGAATCAATGTAAATAACGATTGATTTGCTGCCAGGGTGACAATAAAAGTCTGGCCAAGCACAAAAAAAGATAATGAAGCATTTTCTGGTGAATCACGTAGCCAACATGGCTATGACTTTTCTCCCGTTGGCCGGTGTGTAGAAAACAATGCAAAGTGGTTAACCTAATAAAAAACTGATGGTGGTTGTTCAGTGGTGCTGGGTGCAAAAGCGATACAAGCCACACTGGAAAGCGTTGTAGCATTGCCTGCCATACAACAACGCCTTTCCTACACTTTTCAAACAATATCCTTACGTCAAAATGTAAAAAAGGCATGGTGACTTCAGAGAGAGATTCGCACACACGATACGTCATTGTGCACTCGACACGTCATAATTGTCACGCGTCACAGGTCATTGATCACTGAGGTTACGCCATACTTCAATGCTGCTAAGCTGATGCGCTTGATGTCCCTTAACCTCCAACCGCCTTGACTGGAACAACGGCATATGTTCTGGGAACAAAAGCCACTTTTCCAATCAATCGCAAGGTCTTGTTTTCTGGCGGACAACATCAGTAAAAAATTTAAATCAAGGCTACACGAACATGTATCTGGAAATGGACCTAACCACCTGGGTCAGCCTTTTGCAAAAACGCAATGAAAGACATTGCGAAGTCGTGTGCTGCAACTCAGTTGCGTCGCCAGACGTTCACAGTAAACATATGCCGTGCTATATATATATATAGCATGAAAGCAAAGGTTTAGTGGTGTTTATAGCGTGCCTAGTTGCCAACTTCTTTAAAACTAAACCCATATGCCTAGTTGATATACATTTAATTTTTGTATTGTCTAAAACAAAAACATTCACTATGAGTGCATCACTCCCAAAAAGAAAAAAAAAAACTAAACTTACAACATACGTTCTAAAAATTCAACGCAATGTATGTTAACTAACAAACGCGAGTCACAGGCAGTATTCTAGCTTCAAAGCGATAAGACCGAAACAAAAGTGAATTAAATTATTGCAAATGCATAGAGAACTTTTATCAACTCAAATGACGGAACATTGCAAGCACGCAAGTAACACATTGCGATCCCTTATTACAGCCATTTGTCCGGAAAGTTGCTGGAATCATAATAGAAATTAAGGAAGGATGTAATATCAATAAAATTTTGTGTAAAAGGATTCTTGTTATTTGCTTCTAAGGCGTTTATCTCTGTCAATCAAAATAAGAAATTTGACGAGACATGAATGAGCTGATAAAAAAAATGCACACATGCAAAGAAATTCCAAACTCTTAGCTCTCATCGAATTCAACCAAAAAACGTTCAAATGAAAGAAGCTTCTCTAAACTCAAGCAAATAGTAAAACCCAGAGTCATGATAACAGGATATCTTTGGTACGACAAGAAGTGGAGCAAGGTAAAAAAATTAAAATTGTATGTATGAAATAACTCAAAATAACAGATGTTGAATTATTCAGTATTTACATATCTGGGAGGAGCTTTTTGCAAGAAGGAATGATGCAATTAAACTTCGTTTGTCCATGGTGCTAAGCTCATTAAAGAGAAAATCCAATTGATACAGCAATGGGTGGTTCAACTGAGTTTAAAAGCCTTGTTTAATGGCACTGACTTCCACACACCCCATCACACAGTAATGAACTCATACGGCCTGTGACGTCATTTTCCAAGAAACTGGATAAGGTTATCTTTCAGCAAGCTGCCATGTGCAATATCTGGTATCAACAAAACCGCAAAGAACAATTGATCAAAATTTGCTGACAAAAGTTAAACTGGAGTTTGTTAGCAAAGTCAGTAACAGCTAGTAACCCAAACAGCAAACCAGGCATTTTTACATTGATTCAACGTCTGTAGACATTAAATCAATATAAAAAACGACCAATTTATTGTCTGAGAAAAGACAAAGCTTAAACATAGCCAGTCAGCCACCCGCCTCATCCATTGCAGTTAATCTTGATACATACTTTAACAATACTGCAATATAAATTGCAACTACGCTAGCGAAATCCGCACATGTACCTCGAGAGAAAAACGATATTAAAAGCCATGAACTATCAAAGCAGTGCATTTCACATGTACATTGTACTGTAGAAGTATCCGATTCTCCGATTACTGCTCAAGATAACAAACCTGTAGTTACTGGTAAGAAATGCTGTGCAGTAAAGTGAAAAGAAAAAAAAAAACTTAATGTAAAATGGATGGACTGCAATTTGCCTTAGTGGGATAATGCAATTTTACAAATCTGTGCATTTAATCAGACACAACGGCGCCCAAAATGAAAAGCTATCTTATAAAAATTAAATCAAATCATACTAGTTTGACACAAATCAAATTCTGCTACTCATAGGCTGGAAATACCCAAATATGGCCGTCTTGTAGAGTAAAGAAAATTCTTTCACGTTATTTATTAATAATTCGAGCGGAACTCGTTTCGCTCGACCGTTGGTAAAAGAAATTCGCGTCCCAAAAGGTTAGGTTGAATTGTCAAGCAGAAAATCTCTATGCACCAAAAAGCAATAAGCTCACTCACGTTTACTTTTAACAAAAGTTTGAAAATTAAACTTTTAGAAACATCATTATCGTTTCCTCAACTGAGAGTGTGACAAAAGCAAAACGATGCATTTCCGGTCCAGAAATAACGAGATGGTTTGCTGCAGAAAGTCGCATTCCGGAAATGATTATCTCACGCCAACGCGCCATTCCGGTGTGAACGCTATTGCAAGAAGACACTGCAGCTATTAACAACCGGGCTAGTTACGTGATATTCTGGCTCAATCACGTATCAAAACCAACGCTGATTTTAGAGGTCAGTTACGTGACGCAGTTAGTCATGAACACTTTCATTACGGTATTTTAAAACTAGAGTGATAAGTAATGTTTCAAGCGTTTTATAGGCCAAAACAGACGTTATATCGACGGTAATCCGCGAAATAAGCTGTGTTTATGCAACAGTACAGTCAGAAACTATCTAACTGTGGCCGATTTTTAAAATCTTTGGGATTTGCATATAGAGCTAAATTTGAAAAGCACTTTCGTCACATTTGAGTACAGTGACATTACATCAGAGCCCTGTAAACAGATATGAAATAAACTTTAAACAGGTTGGTAAGATATTTATCACAGAGAGAGTATTTTGAAGACTTGATATCATTTTTGTATCCTGGCAATGTGTTTTAAGATTGATTTTATAATTTCTTACAGTGCTCTGAATTTATTTTATTCATCTATGACTTAACTTTATGAGAAACAAAAAACACAGAATCTCCACCCCAAATAAAATAAAGTCAAACTCAAAATATTCAGCATCATTACACATTTTTAAGCAAGTAGATTGCATAAACTTTTACAGACCAAAATATACAAATGTTAACCTCTGGCAATACTTTACATATAACAGAATTGACACAAAAATGTATCACTTGACTCTATTGCAAAAACCTCTTGCCTTTACCTTTCAATCACCATCAAACAACATGCATCCGTCTCACAAAATTAAGGCTCCTTAAACACATCAAAGCACAAAAACATAGAGGTCAGCAAAACACCAGAAAAAACTCAAAATAAAAGTAAAAAAAGAATGATACCCATACCCGTATCATTGAAAAATGTTACAAACTCACCTTCCAGCCGGCAGATGAGTTACTGTCTCCCTTGTCTTTAAAATAGGGAACATTTTTCACCATCCAGTCATAAATCTGAGCCAAGGTCAGACGTTTCTCTGGTGAGCTTTCAATTCCTTGAGTTATTAGGTCAGCATAGGACATGTTACCCCAGGCATTTTTTCTTGAAGATGTCTTTGGCTTTGTGACAGCAAGACTAGTGACAACTGTTGCATCATCGTTTGCAGTGGTAGAGTTCAGTGGTGGTTGAAGTTCAGAACTAGTTGATTTTTCCACAATATTTGGTTTTATGTCCATGCTACCTTGTAAAGATTGATTAATAGCACCAAAGTTAACAGCAGAGTTAGGTTTTGACTGTGCCATAGGCTCTAGGTTTGCAAATGACAAGTTATTGCTGGAAGTGTCACACATACCAACACTTTGTGGTTGTTGCGGTGACATTAACAAGTTGGAATAATCTGTCATGCAATTCCCAGATGGAGAGCCACCATATCCATTACCATATTCACTGGCAGGAAAAGCACTGGGCAGTAAAAAGTTTTCTGGGCTTTCTTGCTTAATAGTACTGAAAACGTTGTCAGTTGGACTCATCATAGACTCAGCCATAAGTTGTTCCTGTGATGTTGCTTCTTCGATTGTTGGCTCTAACTTCATTGACACATCATTGTCACAACTGTCTTTGTGGCCCCCGATGATGGGCCGTTTCATCGGCCATGTCCCAGCTCTTGGCCTCGATTGAGGTTCAAAATCAGGGTCTATATGTGGTATGTCTGTCATTTTTCTAATTAGGTTACAAGTACCTGTAAAAGAAACACATAAATTTATCATCAATAATATCCAATTATCCATATTTGCCTTGAAGACACTGCGTATAGCACAACACCACCGCGATACCTATCACTACCACTGCTGTCAGGCACCTGCTGATATGCACTGGACACAACACAGGCAACCCCAAGTATCCTCATTACATCTCATAGCAAATACAGCTTGTACCGATTAGACTCACACACAACTAGATGATGTGTAAATTTCTATTTCAACTTTTCCTCTGATTTTAAAACACAACAAATATTTTTCGACTTCTAGTCACCTTTTTTTAACTTTTTCATCTTAAACCTCCCTACCTAAAAAAGTACTACCTAGAAGAATTATATTTATATATATCACTTTTTGTTTATGACATTTAAAGTTCAGATAATATTTTCTACTTTACTAAATCTCGTCAACATGATGAAACACAGCCTCAAACAGTTTTGGTTTGTATGGATAAGGAATAAACCTCAGTAAAACTAAAGCGAGATGACAAGGGATTGAGTGGAGAATCTCAGATTGAGAACATGAATCAAAAATGCAAAGCAAAGTTTTGCAGACAATAGCCAAAGATGATTGATGGGTTCAATTGGCATAACAGAACAGCCTTTGCTGAAGACATTAGTCCTAACATTTTATCAGAAGTCCTTAACTATGCTGCTAAAACTGAGTCTTTTTAAACCATATCATGCCTCGTGCTCAAACTGGCAACAAATGGTGGAAATTTCAGTCTGACAGAATCCGCACTGACATTAAAAGTGGTTTTGTGGGTAAAAGCTAAAAGTGCAGATGTTAAGCATGGCATTTTCTACTTCCGATCTTATTCAAGCAGAAGTTCGAAATCTACTGGACACTACAAAAGCTGGCAAGCTTGTATTTAAGATTTATGTGAAAATTTCTGATTGTGAAATAAACTGCTAATTTTAATCATCTGACCTTAAATTGTTTTGGTCAGTATTACACTCAGTAGTGCAGAAAATTGAATGAGGCTGTTCACCAGGCATTAAAATAAATAGTATGAGATGTTCTACTGGTGTGAATTAAGCTAAACTATCACAAGATGTATACAGTGACAATCTGCTTTGACACTTTTGATTGACGAAACGTCGGAATAAAAGCAGATTGTCACTGTATACATCTTCTGATAGTTTAGCTTAATTTGCACCTTAGCATTTGCAGTTAGAGTTCGCGCTCCAATTGCTGTATTTGTGCTTCTGTTTATCAGGCTAGTGGCGGTGACACCGATCTTTGTGCGAACCCTAGCAGAAACTCCTGTTACGTTGGACTGCTTTACGATGACAAAAGATGTTTTCTTCTTGGCATGAATGCTGAGAAACTATGTTTTATGAACTATAATTTGAAATTGTTGTACTTTGATTATCGAGTTGAACACAAAACAGTACGGTATTACATTTGCTTGTTTCTGTGTTTTTTGTGATTAGTGTTAAGATAAGAATGGTTTTTCCATTAGAGCAACAAATGCATAAACTTTCTTGGACTGGTTTGTTTCTTAATAACTTTGTTGGTAACAAATTTTTCGGAGTTGATATATATCGGTATCGGCCTAAAAATTCCATCAATATTGGTATCGGCATAGGCCTGAAAAAGTGATATCGGTTAAGCTCTACCTTTCATAAAACCTGACCATTTATACCATTATGATGTCACCATAGAGCAGCGGTTCTCAACCTTTTGGTCTTGGTGGATCCCTTTTGGTGCCTTCAAAGAGGTCGCGGGGGTCTGCTACTATTCGGCGAGTCCGATTCGGCTAGTCCGATTCGGCTAGTCCGATTCGGCTAGTCCGATTCGGCGAGTTCCCTATTCGGCGAGTTTTTGAAATTTTTGAAAGGAAATTATCGGGTACCGTAGCCTAATTATAATTGCCGTTTTTACATCGTTTTAACATCGTTAAACGTTGAAATCGTGCAGAAAAGAATAAAAATAAATTGTTTGAACTATTAAATTAAAATTCGTTATGTCAGATCAGTTGAGTTGTTTTTATTTCTGACCATCATATGAAAAACAATACACGTCAACATAGCAAAGGTAGAAGCGACAAAACGCGAACGTTAAAACGTGCTTGAATTCGTCATGTCAGTTCAGTTGTTTTTATTTCTGATCATGATATCAAAAACAATACACGTCAACATAGCAAAGGTGTAGAAAAAGGTAGAAGCGACACAACGGAAACGTTAAAACGTGCTTGTGACCGAAGTAAGTTATTGAGTTGAAAGAAATTTGGCACGGTCGCAACACATTCAGAAAAATTTAAGATATGAAGCGAAAATAAAAAAAAGAAAATGTTACAAAAAAAATCATGTTTAATGTCTATAAGTTAGTACTTTTGAATAGTTAAAATGATTAGTTTGGGTCAACAAATGTGTGGCCCACAGCTTGGATTGAAAGGAAATTATCGGGTACGGTACCGTAGCCTAGTTATTCCGACTAGCAGAAATTGCCATTTTTGTATCGTTTTAACGTCGCTAAACGTTGAAATCGTGTAGAAAAGAGAACTTTGCTCACTAGGATACGTTGAAACTGAGAAACATTCACAGAAGCCCTTCGATTTGTTCCAAGAACCCAGTTAGCCTAACAGTTCATTTTTACATTGTAGTAACAGAATGAAAAGGCTAACCAAATGTGTGGCCTACAGCTTGGATTGAAAGGAAATTATCGGGTACCATAGCTTAGTTATCCCGACCAGCAGAAATTGCCGTTTTTACATCGTTTAAACGTTGCTAAATGTTGAAATCGTGTAGAAAAGAGAACTTTGCTGACTAGGATACGTTGAAACTGGGAAACATTTACAGAAGCCCTTCGATTTGTTCAAAGAACTTAGTTAGCCTAACAGTTCATTTGTACATTGATTCAACGTCTGAATACATTATCTTAAAAATGCATAATCTTAAAAATGCAACGTATCGAATGGCTTCTGTGAATGTTTCTCAGTTTCAACGTATCCTAGTCAGCAAAGTTCTCTTTTCTACACAATTTCAACGTTTAGCGACGTTAAAACAATAGGCCACACATTTGGTTAGCCTTTTCATTCTGTTACTACAATGTAAAAATGAACTGTTAGGCTGACTGGGTTCTTGGAACAATTTTTTGCTGGGTAGGGATAACTAGGCTACGGTACCCGATAATTTCCTTTCAATCCAAGCTGTAGGCCACACATTTGTTGATTTTTATATACTTTTATAATACTACAAAAAGTGCTCAATGCCAAGCAAAAAAGCAAAGCAGAGTGAATTAAATCAAATATAATATAGTTATTATATATCATACTATCTGAATCCTTAACAGCCTGTTTCACCTTTAACGGATCATCAGAAGTTCTTATTCAAATAGAATTGAGTCGAATTATATTTGAATAAGAACTTCTGATGATCCGTTAAAGGTGAAACAGGCTGTTAAGGATTCAGATAGTAATAACTAGCCTATATATATATGATATTTTTTAGTTAAGAAACCAAACCTTTGTGCAATGTTCTTTGCAATTTCAAACGACGCACCAGTGCATTGCGATTTAAAGTTTGAGAATCATTGTAGATAAAAAAAAATCAATCATGCTGAAAACTCAGAAACTTTCACGGACCCAATGAAATCGCTTCACAGACCCCTTGGGGTCTGTGGCCCCCCGGTTGAGAACCACTGTCATAGAGGGTGTGAACTGTGAAGTCACTAACCCACAGTGGGAACATTTCTCAACTATGAAGACACATGCTTTCCCCTTGGATATCAACTAACCTAGTTCTCCTTTCGAACCAAGATTCATTGTCCAACAACATTGAATCGACATAAAAACGACAATATTGCAAGCCGATGTAAATTAGCATTGCAATCAAAACTAACATTTTGATTGCAATACAATGCAGATGAGTTTGTCCAGAAAATGATTTGGTAACACTGCCATTAATTAGCCAAAACTACTTTTATGTAAAATAGCAAGCTAACTCCTTTATATAAGGAAATTTGGATTGTTGTTTTCAATTGTGTTTATTGCGTCATCAAACGACTGTCATTAACGCACTGATTTATTTGCAAGCAATCTGCTCCAGTATACTTCAGGGTCGATTAATTAAACCATAAACCATTGCAGAGTTATTCTGTTGTAGAAAATCTTCTACAAACACGACAACACAATACTGTAGTGTGATTTTGTGTAAAATCTACATGCAAAAAATATGTCCGGTTGAGATATTAAATGTCCGCTGAAAGGGCTAGTCCGGTAGGACATGCTGGCCGTCTTTAAATGTAGCAAACCTCGCAAACCTCCCAAACCACAAGGTTGCCAGATGGTATTTTTTATTGTATTTTTTTAAATTTCTTGGTGCTTTATTTATCTTGTGCATGTTTTTAAAACCCTTTTGAATATGTTATTTGTTTTGTGTTGATGTTGCAGATGTTCTATTCTCATCTATAAAAAAGATATCAATATCTCTGCTTTGTTGGTTATGGTTAGTTTTGATATAAATACATTTAAAGCAATGCCTTTGCGATCGACATTTGTGAGATATTGAAGGTTAATACTGTATTAACGCAATATTTGATAGTCAGACATTCGGGAATCAGTGCTCTATCCCTTAGTTAGATCAAGGTTGAGTGAGTTCACTAATCAGTGGTTTTCAAAAAACCGAGCTGCAGACGATAAATAAAACTTAACTTTTGCAGGCGACCGTAGTTCCTGGGCTACGCCGTGTGACACACAACGAAGAAGTTCCTAATGACAAGTTTTTGTGTGTGTTTAGAAAGTAAGGGATATTTTGTGAACGGTTTTTCCAAGGTTTGGTCATTTGAAGTGTGTTTAAAATACCTATTTGCTTTGGCTCTTTTTCGGGCCACTTGCAAAAAAATTGGTTTGTTTTTGGGATTGATTTGAAACGTGTTTTTGGTTGGGTAATTTTGTGGAATCTGGCAACTCTGCAAGGTTTGCTTCTTTAAATGTAGCAAACCTAGCAAACCTCACAAGGTTTGTACAATTACCTAGTGATGGTAACTACTATCTAGGCTATGACTTTTGATAAGGTTTGTGCATTTGTCAATTCATAGTTATGAGGTTTTCTCAGCGGGCGTTTTTAAATGTCGCGAACTCCTCGCAAAGCTTGAGAAGGTTTCTGCATTTGAAAGCCTACCCCAATAGGTTTTCATAGTCTCCCTAAAGAAGATAGATTTAGACTAGCAGCAAGTAATGGCAGCCCTTGAAATTAGCTTTTATCTACGACGGCAAAAACATTGCCGTCGCCAAATCAACAAACCTTAAATTGCGGCGGCAATTGCCGTATGCTTTAATCAAACGAAATTTTATGCGCTTCTTCTTCATCGTGTGTCACACGGCGGTAGCCCAGAGCATCACGCAAGCTATTTTATGCGCTGACAATGTTCTTGTGAACTGTAAAAAGTTTGCAACTTTATAAATACTGGCTTAATTGTTACGCAAAAGTTATTCTTTCATCGAATACTTATTGTTTACCGTTGTCGTTGCGAATATAAATCACGGTGGAGAAAGATACAGTTAAAAAGTGGAATTTACCTGCTATAGGTTATGAAACACAGTGAACAGAAGGAAAAGTTAGTGCAAAATTTGTAAAGAATTTTATGACGGAAACAAATGGGAATTAGTAAAGCTATGGGGTCAAGTTAAAAAAGTAGTACAAAATTAGATAAATGGTTTTGGCAGTAAAGAAAAGTAATGCTTCTGATCATATTTGTAATGCAATATAACCCGCCGGGAAATTTGAATTGATTTGTGCTGACTCGAACGTTGAATCAACCCAAAATTAACTTACTTTTCCCCCCTGAGTTATTTAACGTGAATAACCGTAACAGCGTGCGTACCGCGTTGCTCGCTTTATCGCTACTTTTGGTATTATTACATCACAACAAATCAAACAGTGCGGTCGTGATAGACTACTCTAGTATATTTTTCGCTTCTCGTTTTAAATGTTGGTACAATTTTTTTGTAATAAATGTTTGCAGAAATAGCGGAGGCAATTTCAACGTTTTTGCCACGTAAAAATATGCTAATTTCGAAGACTGCGTGAGTGTTCACAGCAATTAAAATAGTCGGAGGTGAGGTCTTGGTGCGATGTTTCTGCTGATTAAAAAATTAACTCCCGCTGCGAGTAAATAACACACGAAGAAATTTTGAACAATTTTTGTCCTAATTAAGTGTTCATTTTGCGACGGCATTTTACTGCCGTAGCAGAATGGCCATTATGACGTTTGCGGCAACATTTACCACGGCAATTGCCGCGTGCCGCCGCTAATTTCGAGGACTGTAATGGTAAGGTTGTCTGTAGTCTAGGCCTATCTATATTATGCAAACTATGAACAGTTGAAAACCTCATCAGCCACCAATTGTAGAAACCTTTCTCAAGATTTGCGAGGTAACCTCGCAAACCTCGCCGAGGTTTGCTAGGTTTGTTACATTTAAAGAAGCAAACCTTGCAGAGTTGTCAGATTCCACAAAATTACCCAGCCAAAAACACGTTTCAAACCAATTTTTTTACAAGTAGCCCAAAAAGGAGCCAAAACATATAGGTATTTTAAACACACTTCAAATGACCAAAACTTTTGGAAAAACCGGTTTCGTTTACAAAATATTCCTTACATTCTAAACATACACAAAAACTTGTCATTAGGAACTTCTTTCTTTTGTGTCACACGGCGTAGCCCAGGAACTACGGTCAATTGCAAAAGTTAAGTTTTATTTATCGTCTGCAGCTCGGTTTTTAGAAAACGGGTGCAACCTAGTTCGTACCCTGAACAGTTCGTACCCTCAGTTCGTACCCTGAAAAGATCGAGAGAAAAAATTAAAAAAAGCCGAAGTCGCTGATTGCAGTTTAATAGCACAAAGCCGAACTCGCTGATCGGAGTTTCGCAAACAAACTCGAGGGTTAGGGTTAGCGGAAACTGCGGAAAAATATTTGAGGAAACTGCGATCAGCGAGGGTTAGAGCATAGATTACTCTATGGTTATGGTAATGGTTAGCGGAAACTGCGGGAAAATGTTTGCAGAAACTGCGATCAGCGAGGGTTAGGGTTAGAGAGCATACATTACTCCATTGTTAGAGTTAGGGCCGAGTTAGGGTAAGCGGAAACTGCGGTTAGCGGAAAAATGTTTGCGGAAACTGCGATCAGCGAAGGTTAGGGTTAGAGCATAGATTACGCTATGGTTAGAGTTAGGAAAAGGTTAGCAAAACTGCAGGAAAATGTTTGCGGAAACTGCGATCAGCGAGGGTTAGAGCATAGGTTACCCTATGGTTAGAGACTTAGAGTTAGGGTAAGGGTTAGCGAAAACTACGGAAAAATGTTTGCGGAAACCGCAATCAGCGACTTCCGCTTTTTTTAATTTTTTCTCTTGATCTTTTCAGGGTACAAACTGAGGGTACGAACTGTTCAGGGTACGAACTAGGTTGCATCCTTAGAAAACCACTGATTAGTGAACTCACCCAACCATGGTCTAAGGGGTTAAGTACTGATTCCCAAATGTCTGACTATCAAATATTGTGTTAATATTACCTTTCAACATCACAAATGTTGATCGCAAAGGCATTGCATTAAACGTAGGCTAGTTATATCAAAACTAACCATAACCAACAAAGCAGAGATATTGATATCTTTTTATTGATAAAAATAAAACATCAACACTAAACAAATAACATATTCTAAGGGGTTTTAATAAACATGCACCCGATAAATAAAACGCCAAGAAATTAAAAAAAAATACAATTAAAAAAATACCATCTGGCAACTTTGTGGTTTGCGAGGTTTGCTACGTTTGCGGGGTTTGCTACGTTTGCGAGGTTTGCTACATTTAAAGACGGCCGGACATGCTTGACCGACAGAAAAAAGTACAAATTTTGAGGCCTGCCGTTGGTCAAAAGCTTTATCTATCACTTCAATCAATTTATTTCATAAAATATATTCGTGATTGTGTATTTTAGGTAGAAAAGGTGATAAAGACTCGGTTTTTGACCTATTTTCGCCATTTCTTGGTCAAATTTCTGAGTTCACATTTTATTTCGAAAGTCTTCTTGCGTTGAACACAGAATTTCATCAATTTTGTTTTTCCGTTTCTGTGCAAACAGTATTCCATGCACTTTTTGCACTACAAAGCAATTTGCGCAAATAACAAATTACCTTCCTAATTATTGTCTGCAAGCAAAGAATGACTCATATCGCGTCAGATCGCGACTCCCTACCCAGACAGCAAAATCGACATTGAATCAATGTAATGATGACGGATTTTGCTGCCTGGGAACAAAATGAAATTTTAACGCCGCCGACAAACACAAAATGAAACTGCATGCTAATAGTAAACTGTCTTGAAATCAAGCTATTGAATATCAGCAAATTTCTTGCATTTCATAATTGGCTGTGACAAAATGTTTATTGTGAACTTCACAATCATCCGATACCAACATAATCGGGATTAAAAGTTGGGGCAAGAAAAAAAGTAAAAGTCAAGAAATCTCAGGTTTCTAGCGTCACTGCTTCTATGTGAAATTGCTGAATTAGCAGAGGGCGAGACCATAGGGTCTACGCCAGTAACAGGTACGGTTAAAGAGACGCTTTCCTCACAACCGTAACCATGGCCACCTGGAGATGTGGCCTGATTTGTCACATTTTGATTACAGCTACTGCTAGTGCTTGACTGACATTTTTTGAGATGTTTTTACTTTTTGCGGTTTCTTAACGACAAAAAACTTTTTTGTTGCCTTGGGGAGTAGCAAATGAGAAAAAGTAAGTTGAAAAACGCAAAATCAGACTGTTATTGAAAATTAACAGTCTGACTAAAATCTACAAAATCAAATTTTCTTTGTTTTTCAACATGTGAGGATGTTAAAACCTATTGTGTCATCTGGGGAAAAGAATAAACAAAGCGTAAAAATCTAATTTTTAGAAAAATTTATTTAAACGTTTGCCCAAAGTTAGAAAAACCTGGAAATTTCTGCAAAATGTGACAAATCAGGCCGTATCTTTAGGTGGCCATGCCGTAACTAAGATCTTAAATTGCATTTAAAGCAAATGAACTGTTTTCACTCCACTGAAGACAGCAAAATTAAACTGGAATAAGCAACTGCCAAGCGATGTTCACACGATTGAATTCCCTGAAGTTCCTACACTTTGCACTTTGCAGAGATGGAGGATTTTTGATGACGTCATCAACTTTCCCACGTGACCAAGAATGAAACAAGATCAACCTTTTTAATGTAAAAGGGGGGAAATTCGTGGAAGATCGTTGAAACATTTGATCAATCCTGTCAAAAAAATAAATAAACAGGTCAAAATGTGGATATTGCACTCGTGTTTAGCAAGCAATTCTAACACTAAACTGTTTTCATCTTCAATGGCGTTAAATGAAATCTACTTTAAAAAAAACTAAGTTACAACATGATAACACAGATGCATCAGTTTTTATTTCAGTTCCTTCAGAAACTTTGTTGTTGTAAACCACTCAGCCACAGGCCCGAATTTAGGGGGGGCAGAGGGTGCAGGTGCCCTGGGCCCCCCGACTTTGTAATGGCTTCTCTACGTGGAAAAAATGTGATTTTGTGTTATTTTTTTTTCTTTCAGCCTTTGAAGTTTCTGCAAAATGCCGTGCAGTGCTGGATTATCAATCAATCAATCAATCAATCAATGTTTTATTTGTCAGTAACAGGAACATAGGTACATGTTTGAAATATGCAATATACACAGTACAAAAGTTACACAAGTTCCCATACCGACAGGGAGACAACGAGACGACCATACGGTCTACTAGTCAATTGCCACCCTACGGAAATTACGATTTTGCCATTTAAAATAAGCTTAGGCTACAAGAGAAAAATAATAATTGAAACGTTCCCGCGCTTCAACAACAGCATACGCACAAAAAAAAAACATATTGATGATAACGTAGGCCAAAACACAAAATTCCATGAAGCAAGCAGAGAATAATAAAGTTTCCGAAGCAACTGACAAGTTGGTTTCCATAACATATCACTTACGATGCACTGTAGCTTTGTAAAATTAACGTTTTGATCTCTTTTTTGAAACAATGAAATGATAAGTTTTTTAGCCTACTTGGAACCTCTGACCAGAGCATTGGTCCCAATACCTGGATGGACTTCTTGCCAAATTCTGTGTTTGATCTGTTTATAAAATAATTGTTGCCTGTTTGATATCTTGTGTTATGCTGATGAATAGATGAAGCATTTGTAAATAAATCACAATACGTAGACGGATACTCATTCATATGAACTTTGTACATATGTTTTTTTATTTCAATGTTATGTATGTCTTTTAGTTTCAAGATGTTCATTTTAAAAAATAAAAAATTAGTGTGAGCATAGTAATTTTGTTTCGTAATTATTCTTATAACCTTTTTTTGTAATTTTATTAATGGATCCAGTGCACTGTCACAGGCCTTTCCCCAGCTTGAAATACAATATTGCAAATGACAGTAAATCAAAGCGTGATACACATCTTTTAAAGTGTCTGTGTTGACATAATTTCTGAGTTTAAGCAACGCCCATGAACCTTTTGCTACTTTTCCGCAAATTTTATCTATGTGATATTTCCATGTTAATTTGTTATCTATGTAAACGCCAAGGTATTTTATTTGATCTTTTTGTTGAATGCTTGTGTTACCAATGTTAATGTTAAAATTTTTTATGTGTTTTTTATTTGTTATTAGCATGTATTCAGTTTTTGAGAAATTTAATGATAATCTATTAAGCTTCAACCAGTTGTAAACTTTTTGCATTTCGGCATTCACATTGTTCTGCAAATTTATTTCACATTTGTCGCTCATCGTAAGATTGGTGTCGTCAGCAAATAGTTTAACATTCATGTTTATTGAATTTGGTAAGTCATTTATATAGAGTAAGAAAAGAAGGGGTCCCAATGTCGATCCTTGGGGCACACCGCAGGTAACCAGTCTTGAGTTTGAAGAGATTCCATTGACGACCGTGTGCTGTAGACGATTGCTGATATAGCTTTTTAACAATTGTAATGGAAGGCCCCGAAAACCGTATGTTTGCAGTTTCTGTATGAGAATAGTGTGATCAACTGTGTCGAAGGCTTTAGCTAAATCAAGAAATACAGAGCAAGTTGTATCTTTATTATCTAGGTTAGTTAAGATGTTATCACAAACGTTTGACACAGCTAACGAAGTGGAATATTGTGGTCTAAATCCATATTGATGTGGTGTGATCAGGTCTTTTTTTGTTACATAATTGTACATTTGTTCATACAGGCATTTTTCGAATATTTTGGTGAAGGGGGACAATAGTGATATGGGCCTATAGTTGGAACAATTTTTCCTGGAGCCACTTTTGAAGATTGGGGTAACTTGAGCGACCTTTAGTACATCAGGATATACACCTTTATCGATACACTCATTGAATAAGTTGGTGAGGAAAGGGGCGATTATTGGTGAGGATAGTTTGACAAATCTCATAGGTATTCCATCATGTCCTGTACTTTTAGAGACAGAAAGATTATTAAGATGTTTTAATACTTCTTCTTGATTGACAGGTTTTAGGAAAAAGGAGAATGGGACACTTTGCAATTTCAATAATGAGCCAGGAGACGGTAGAGGGATTTTAGATGCCATAGAAGGACCAATTTCTGTGAAATAATCATTAAAACAGTTACTTATTTGTGCAGGGTCAGATATTTTTTCATTGTCAGTGCTAATTATTTCTTCTGGTATGTGCTTATGTTTGTACTTGATGATGTCATTTATGGTTTTCCATATTTTTCCAGTGTTGTGCTTGCTTTGCGTAATAAGAAAACTGTAATGCATTTGTTTTGCTTGCTCTTTGGTATGAGTAAGTACATTTCTGTACTTTTTGTATGTTGCTTGTGCAGAAGTGTTTGTTGGGTCTTTTATTTTTAAGTGATATAGTCTGTTTTTAGTTTTGATGGAGTTCAAAATTCCTTTTGTTAGCCATGGTTTGGTCTTGAGTTTTCTTTCTCTTCGAGACAACAATCGTAAAGGTGCATGCTTGTTTAAAGTGTCATTAAAAGTGTCGATGAAATGATTAAATCTGCTATGAACTGAATCATTCCTTTCTGTTTATTGGTTGGTCAAGCTATTTTCCAGATCACAAACGAATTCATCAGCAACAAAGTTTTTCATGTTCCTTATTTAATGCTATTATAGACGTAGAGGTGGTATTTCGCGCGTAGCCTATGCGCGAAAAAAATTTTTGCACGGGGGAGCCCCGATTTAAAGGGCCCCGGGCCCCCCATCAGCTAAATCCGGCCCTGCTCAGCCATGGGGATATCGGAAATATTTTTGAATGATAAGTTTGATTTGATTGATTGAATCTTTATTCTCTGACTGGGAAAGCTTCTTTGAGAGCTTAATCCTGACAGTTTCGCATACTTGTAGAGGCTTTAAACCATTGACGCAGGCCCGGTCACGGAGATTGACAGAGTCAAGTTTCGGATTGTTGGAGTGTTGTTGCCGAGGAATTACTCCATCAATTAGATGCTGGTGAATGGATAGTAGTCCTTAACGTGCGTTGGTCAAGTGTACACCCCGAGAGCCCCATATAACTCAGTTGATGAGCGCGTAACTTCTGGAACGAAGAGGCTTCAAGATCAAGCGGCGCTGGTTCGACTCTCGGAATGTGCGCTTGAGCAATGAGCAAGGCATTTCAGGACTGCTCTCCATTCAGCAGCAGCAACTGGTAAATGGAATAAATCCCCGGCAAGAACAATTCAACAATCTGAAGACTTCACTCTGTCAATCTCAATCGTCAAGAGCCTCTACAAGTAGGCTATGCAAAACTACCAGGAATAGCCTATCAAAGCTTTCTCACTCCGAAACCAACCAAACCAAACCAATCAATCGGAAACTTCACTCTGTCAATTTCCGTGACCGGGTCTACATCAGTGATACAAAGCTGCTACAAATAGGCTATGCGAAACCGCCAGGCTTCAGCTCTGCAAGAAGCTTTCCCAGTCCGAAGATAAAGATTCAATCAAATGAATCAATAAAACATCGTCGCTTGATCTTGAAGCTGTTTTGTTTACGAAGTCATGTGCTGACCAACTAATCAATCGTTTCACAATTTATGATAATTTGTTTTCAATCGCGTTTGGGTCTTATAAATTAAAAGTTTGAGAAGAAATGTTATTGCTAAACTATCACTTCCAAAGTTCCCACTGAATCCTAACCTAGTCCTAAGTTTCCCGCGCTTTTACAAAGTAAGCAGCAAAGATTTTGCTCTCCAGGTCTAAATATATAAATTGGATTAAAGAAAAACTTAGGCCTGGAGAATAGCAAATTTTAGTCAAATTTAGAAAGGAATTTAATTGTGGTCATTTCAGTCCAAAAATTTTCGAAATCAATAAAGAATTCGTAAAGACAGAACAATTCAAAGAAACCCATATCAAGAATCCAAGTCTGCGGTTGTCGCATGTAACAAACAAGCAATTGACTCGCCAGCCTCAGCTTTGAAAGAATAGGAATGAGGAAAGTAAATTATTATCCAGTGAAGCAATTGAAGTACAGTACGGTAGAAAATTTATCAAACAACCATTAGTAAGCCATGTGGATTAATTGTTTTACATTCTATTGTGTAACATCTTGTTTGCTGCCCATTATCAAATCGGTTCAAAGTTTGTCCTAAAATTTTTTGTTTTAAATTCAGTTGTTTTTTAAACTTTTCTGGATTAGTGTGTTTTGTATCGGTATAAATCAATTTAATTAAACCAGCGCAAGAGTTTTTAATGATAATTTACTTAGTTTTTGACATAAAAATCGAACGTTGGCCAGCAATCAAGCCTAGTCAGTTTTTAAGAAGGGCTGCCAGACAAGTTTGGATCAATCGCACTTAGCCTAAATCGACAAAAATGCTTTTTTTTTTCTTGCTTTTATTTCAATGCGAAGTGTTTGATTTTTTTAATTGAATTTAAATTTTGTTGCTTTATGTCAGTGGAAAAGTGACAAAAATTGTCATAAATTGTTATTTTGGGCTCAAACTTTGTAATGATACGTCGTCTGGATTTGATTTTTGTTAAATTTCGTCTGAAGAAAACATTATTGACCTATTGTGTTATTCGGTTACACTCAATTATTTCTCATTTACATTCTATTCAATTTGTTTGTCAAATTATATGGTCACATTGCGCTAGTTTCATGCAGCCAACAGGTACCACTGAGAGTCACTCAGCCATTTCTTTTATGACAGAACAATAGGCCTAGGCTATACCTTTTTTTTAAATTGTGATTATTTTTGTATTGTAATACTGTTACTGAAAATGTTTTTACTCGTAGCCTTGAACTATTTATTGGCTTGAACTTTTCTTGGTTGCACTGAAGTTTAAACGCCCTTGCTACAAGAGTTTATTGATTTCAAAAGTTTTTCCTATTTTTAATCACCCGGAATAAAGTTTATATTTGAATAAAACCACAGGACTTCACTTAAGGATCGCAGCAGCACATGATTTTTTTTTTCTTTCATTAATATTACTGAACATCAGCCTATCTTGTTTCAACGTAATTTGCCGATGCTTGACATTTGTCACATTAAGAGCTGGGAAGCAGCTGACTCGATGACTGATATAGTCTTTCGCTGCTTCCTGTCTGTTGTGGTATTTAGATAGCTATGGTACTATTTTATTCGTATTGTTTATAATTGTACCGTACTATTGTCGCAACAGACGAAATAAAAGGTTTCTCTCTCTCTCTCTCTCTCTCTCCTAATTGATAAAAGTTAATTTCAAACCTTGCGATCCATATGAAGCGAAGAGAACAATTCAACAAATTCGCTTGCATGCGACATGCACTAGACTTAGCCTATGCCAGTATAAACAAGTATAGGCTACGCATTAGGAATATAGCTCTACTTTCAAAATACGGTTATATAGGCTACGAGATACCGTAGCCTACATTATTTGTTTGTCGTGGTCATGAAACGATGATAGGCCTAATAGAAAACAATCCGATTTTTTTAGAAATGAAACTAAACTATTAGCTGAAACTGCGCAACGTTTGATGAACGCAAAAAAGCCTTTCTTATCAAGGCCTCAAATGGAGTTATGCGCAGAAGTGGACATTCGCTACTTTAAAAGTAACGCGCAACCAGGTAGGGCCTACCGCTACTCGGGCTAAACTAGCGCGCGCTATCGCTGCTTCTCTAGCTACTTTTTTCTTAACTTAAGCTGACACAGGCCGCACTTTGTGACTTCAAAATGACTTTGAAAACAAATGATATCACTCGTTTACACTGCCATTTCAATGTCGTTATAGAAAATCACGTTCTAGGTGAAATTTATTGTTAGGCTTCGCATCTTTCAAAAACAGGAGCAATTTAAAATGCAAGTCGCTGAGTCCTGCCCGCTTTAGCTTCAGCACGTTTTTCCAACGGAGAAAAGTCTTTCCATCGCAGCACTAGAAAGAATGGGGTGTTGTGTTTAAAACGACATTATAAATCGTCACTAGAAACAGAGCCGCCGGATTTACCATTAGACTAGAAAGGCTGAAGTAGGGCCACCCCATCCTTAATCCAACACTAATCACGACCTCGAGGATGAACTTTTGATGTAGTCGTGGTGCCATCGCATCAAACATCGGTAGGCCTACGAAAGACATGTTAATTGTGAAGGCCGCTTTTTCAGACAGAAGCAATAGGCTACTGTTTCTATTTCTAGGATTTGTCTAAGATTGTTATTTTGAAGTGCAGTGTCTTAGAAAAACATTTATTGCCCTTATTTCTAAATGTTCTTGTTTTTGATTTGTCATGTTTTTAGTAATTAGTAGGGCAACCAATTTTTTGACCTAAAAACTTGAATTTTGACTTTATAATTTACAAATTTTTACCTAATTTTGACCAATAACTTTCTGCGTTGCAACCCAAATGCGAAATACAAAGCATATTAGAAATAAAACCGTTGGGTAAGGATATCTTCTTTTTCTAACAAATTAAAAGAAAAATGTGGAAGACTCAACGACACCACAGCTAACGAACAGGTAACGAAAGTAACTCGAAAAACTGCAAAAGATAAATATGGAGTGGCTTGAAATATCCCGAAACTACTGAGAGGGTTCTGCAGTATTATACTTCAACATCAAGTAGTGTTTCACATGATTGCCTTATTACGGATTATTATGTCAGAATAGCAACAGAATTGCAAAAAAAAAAATCAGTAGCCTATCTGTGTAGCTTTAATAAAATATCAATAGAGAGAAGAAAAACTAAGTTAAAAGAAAATTTTGACCGAACCTCAAAATTTGACTAAAGTAAAAAGAATTTTTACTTAATAAATTTAAAACTTGTCTTCGTGTCAGCCTGAAATTTAGTTTATGGACGTTTTATAAACTTTGAACAAGGCAGAAAAATTTTGACTTTATTGACTTTTGGTTGCCCTAGTAATTAGTGAACAGACGTTGTGAAATGACAGTCAAATCCCTGCTACGTGAAAAGGTAAACCTAGACCTCAGCTGTCATGAGATGCACGAAATATTTTTTTAAAACAAGAAGTTGCTGAAACAAAATGTTTCTGGCAAAAATATGGAATGTGATATGTCATGGCTCGTATAAATGCAAAGATTTGTTCAAAAAAGTTTGTTTCGTTTCGTATAAAAATTTAATTTTGTAGTTGTCCTTATTTTGGGATCTAGGCTATGCCCATTGCAACTTTGGTTATAAATATTAACGTCACAATCTGCCGCCAGTTTTAACAATCCCATTGTGCGTTGTCTTGGCCTCTATATAGTAGGCTACGTCATGCTTTTAACCATACGCTTTTGATAACATACCCAGGCCGATGAACATAACAATTGTATATATTATTTCTTTCATGCCTGACAGTTGTATATCCATGTTCAGGGGCGCCGGAACGATTTTTGACTGGGGGGGGGGCAAGATTACGAGAAAAGGGCACTTTTGTTTACTAAAAGGCCAAATTTTTTTCAAGTTTTAAGATAAGATAGCGATAATGCTAATCCATCAGCTCACTATGTATTGAGTAATGATAGCCTAACAAGTGTCCGGTATACAAAAAAAGGCATCATGCTATATGTTATAATGATGTAACCTGCTGTCAAGCCTTAAAGCAGCCGGCGGCCATGGCCGCTAAGTAGTGCTTGAATGACCGCCGGTGCTACCTCCTCAATCGGCCAAGTTTGGTCGCCGGTCTCTTCTAGCCAATTATTTAATTTCGCAATAGAATGATCGTGGATTAACTGTCGAAAATATGGAGTATCAAAGAGTGACGCAAAATTAGGTCAGCGCGTCATAATCGCCACTGTTGTATTGTGTGGGAATATTTGTTATTGATGGAATATATTCATCTGCGATCACCAGCGCTGTAAGTCTTGTTTGTAATTCCCGACGTTTATTTTAACAAAAAAGTCTTAATTTATCCGAAGTGCTAATTTCCATCGGATGGCAATATTGTCCTTTTTATGTCGATTCGATGTTGTCGGACATTGAATCGTTGTTAAAAAGGAGAACTAGGTTAGTTGACATCCAAGGGGAAAACATTTTTTAATCATATTTTGCAAAAATTATGTTTCTTTTAGTAATGTCCTTCAAATCATTGAAATACTTATTTAATTACCTTGCCGTCATCGTCAACATATGTCGAATGTTGTTTTTCGTTGCTAAAAAGAATTCTAGGAGAGTGGCGAACTTCTTTGAAATCAGCCACATTGGAGACACTCGTGCGAGTGTCGTTAGATGGTCCCGCAGTATTGGATTACAATCCCGATAAAGCAGTTATTGCGCGGTGCAACGATTCTATTGTAGGACGTCGCCCAGGCCCAGACTTCAACAACGCTATATTTTCATTTTAGCATTGTTGCAAGTTTAATTCTATTGTGCTATCGTTATTTTTATTTTGTATTTTGGCCTCCAAGCACGCAGATTTGGCCGCCGAGAAGGAGCTCCCGATAGGCCACGATGGCTGCCGAAAAAAAAAAACGAGTTTTAAGGCCTGTACTTGTGTTGCAAAATTTTGTGCCGTAAATATTATTTTGAGGCAAAAATGAAAGATTATAATTAGGCTAAAAACGAATAGCAGAAATTGTTATATTGCAAAATGTGCAGTAGCTTGCATGACTTTAAAAGGGCACCATTGCCCCCCTGCCCCTCCATCTGCAGAAAAAATAACCCCCCGCTTCCGGCGCCCCTGTCCATGTTGGTTTTTTTTGCTCAGTAAACTGAAGAAAAATAATCGTCGACTGTTATATTTTTATCGACACCATGAACTTTTTCATTCACAAAAGAGTGCTTCTTCTAATAAGTAGTTAGACATGTGAGCGTCTGAGCGATATGTATGCGTAACTACATGAACAATAATAATCAATACTAGCCTGTTGTTGACATTGTTTTTGACGCATTACTTTTTAAGATCATGAGATCAAGCAACAACTCATGTGTGCCGATTTTATTCTGTCCACAACGGCAAACCAGAAAGATCATTAGACCATGACTAACGTAACATACAGTCATACACATAAGTAACAATGGAAGGACAGGTCAGGAGCAGAGACAGATTAGGCAATAGGCATACATACCATTTATTTTTTCAAATGAGATTTACGTATTGGCTCTGTGTTTTAAAACTCAACAAATCGATTTTATATCTATACGAAGTTTATTAAACCACAGTAAACAATTTTGAAGATATAATAATGTATTTATTGTAAGTTTAATTTTATGATTGGGAGTGGAGGGCCTCGCTACCCAAATTTGAGTTGTGACCCCCTATTTATGGAGCTACTACCTAGAGAAGAGGACATCCAACTTGATGTGTATAAACTGTTGGCTATAGCCTATACTCTCATGACAGTTTACAAGATTTGTTGATTTTGACATAATTTTAAAAGTCAAATATCAATTCTTGGAGCTGGTATACAAGTCCCCCCCCCCCCCCCCCCCCCCCTTGGCAACTCATGACAAAGAGGAATTGACCAAAACATGTGGATTGAAGTGTGTGAACAGTAAAGCAAAGGTAAAGTAGTTTCACCGTATATGTTTGGTGAGTCATGTCTTTGTCATAAGTTACGGTACCAGGGGGGGGAGGGGACTTGTATACCAGCTCCCAATTGTATTATGTTTACAATTTGTTAATATGTACAATAATTGCAGGCTGATGTAGCTGACTGCAATGTTGTATGCTATCTAATATGTGTAGAAATGGCTCATATCGATACAATGCAATAGAATTTTTATCAGTTTAACCATGGAACAAGCTGTTAAACATAAGAGCAAAAAAACAAAAGCAAAAATAAAAATACAAAATCCGGTGGATAATTCAGTTGGCACTGTCCTTGATGTTACATCTGTTGAATGTAGTAAAGCAAGTGGAGAAGTTGGATTAAATTTGCAAAATCAAGGTAGGGTTATGGTGCATATTTCTGGTGTTTTAATAGTATATATATGTACTGTAGTTGTTTCATATCATAAGTTGCAATTTACCACCAGCAGTCATAAGTGCACTTAGCTTGAATGCATTCAAGGCAAGGCTTGACAAGCACTGGAGCAGTGATGATGTTATGTATTAAGTGACAGTACTATTGTGTATGTATTTTTCATGTATATATGACCGTATTTTTTTCATTTTCTGCTCCCACTAATTTTTATTTATTTATTTGGTTGTTTCAGACCAGAAGATAGAGGTCCATAGAAACACGCCAGCACACACATACAAATAAAATAATTGAAAATCAAACAACAAGCATTGTACGGTTATAATGTTATCAATACATTGAACGAGCGAAACATTCAGGGGTCATTAACGCTTTGATATAGGAGTTAGAAGAGCTGCAACACCGATTTACAAAGCTAGCAATGCTCTTCCGTAGCAGGGTATAAAAAGTGTTTACGTTCTGGTTTACTTGGATGTGACTAATGCTGCAAATTTTAGGCAATTTAAACAGAATTCTGAACGAGTTGTTATATGCAACTTTCAGACGATTAATAGCTGATATTAAATAATTACACCAAAGGGGAGAAGCATAAAAGGCAGAAGAGTAGGTGCGAAAAAGCAAATTTTTTACAAGAACACTACATTTGTTGAATTTATATCTGAGCATGTTCGCTATGCAGTATGAAAATCTGGTTTGCCTTGCAATGTCATCATTATCACACAAGTTATTGGTAAGAATAACACCAAGGTATTTAACTCTTTCTACAAAAGAGACGCTTTCTTTGCCAAGTCTGATTGTAGGCTGGAGTTTTTCCCTGAGTTGTTTAGGCTAGTTAAAAACATCCATCCAACAGTCTTAGAACAATTAAACACAATATTATGCGTAGTTGCAAATGTATCACATGTGTCAATGAGTTTTTGCAGACCTTTGATACTGGGAGCTAAGCAGCAAAGATCGTCAGTGAACATAAGATTATTTATACAATAATTACTAATACTGCAGCCAATTTCTAAGTTATTAAGCAATTTTGACAAATCGTCCATGTATACATTAAACAAGAAGGGACTAAGAACTCCTCCTTGCCTCACACCATTAGTGACTTGGAATAATGCTGAGAAGCAATCATCCCATCTTACAGACATGGTCTGCTGGGTGTACCAGTAGAAGAGTAGACGGACAAATACCATTGGAACATTACGTTGAATTAATTTCTCAAAAAGTATATAATTGCACACTAATATGTCTTCTAAAAGTTTATATATGTTATCAGATGTTATTGATGGTTAGAGTTATTAGTTATGAAATTGGCTGTTAACCTAATTAACAGCAAATGCGTTATGTATATCAGAATGATGAAAAAGCACCTCGGTGCTTACAACATCAAATATTTATTATTATTATTATATCAAATAATCTAGGGCTAGGCTATTTTAGATTGTTGAACTTCATTTTTGTTTATTACAAACTTATTCAATTGTAGATTTACAGTACCGGTAGTCTATTGCAGCTGTTTAGTGTTTATATACTATATAGGCTATGTATTTTAATTACATTTTTTCAAAATATTTTTGACGCTAGCAGTCACATACATTATATCTTAGTTTCAGCTGCTGAAAATGTGGAAAATGAATCTGCAGAAGAAATCATAAATGGCGTTGACCAAATCAGGCTTGACGATGTGAAAGCAGCATGCAGTCCTGTTGTGCCAGGGCATTTTTATAAATTGTGTAGTGACAAACAAGACCATGATTCTTCTTTGGTTGATAATAGTGAGAGCGAAGATGTTTCTCAGGAAACTATACCTGAAGTTAATGCAGGTAAACAATGGTATGCCTATCAATGTTTACCTCAGTTTAGAAAAAATTATGTTCAAACTTCTCTATTATGTATGTTGTATATACTGCATATAAATAGCTTTTATTCATAAGTCTTTATTGCTGATATTAGCTAAACAAAATGTTTCATAGTTTGATGAAAATTGATCACCATATTTGCTGGTACTGCAATGTTTTCAGTAGAACTGTTTGCTTGTTAAATTGCTGTACAACTGTACATGTAGCCTACAGTGTGCAGTGTGCACTGTTGCAAAAAAGGTCATTATGCTGTTTTGGAAAGTCAACATGATCTTACTATTTTTGATACAAGTGATTCATTTTAAAAACAATAGTATGGCGTAAGCTTATTGAAATAGCCTTTCTCCATGGGCATTTGTCTTACTAACTATAGGATTATCTTTTTAAATATTATTTTGCTTGACAGCAAGAGTATTTAAGAAAAAGTAAGCATTAAGCAATTGCTAACAGACCTTGAATGTAAGTCTCAAAGCTACAGTCATAAATATTCAAAACTGCAACTAAACACTTTCTGCCTGCAATGGCTTAACAAATCATTTTAAATGTTAGGAAATAATTAACATTAAGATTGTACCACTGTATGTTGACTCAAAGAGTCTTAAAATATGTGCAGTTGTGCACGATGTATTAGTGCTATTTTTTGGAACAATTAAGCAGTGGGCAAAAGTTTGCAATATGCATCTTGAACAATTTATCTTTAGAAACATCTTCAGTAGTGGATGAGTCAAGTGCCCCACCATGTGATAGCATTGCAGACAAATCAGTTACTCCAAGTGCACCGGAACTGACAGAAAATCTCGATTTGGTTGGAGAATTGATTTTTGATGAGTCTCTGCAAGACATTATGAATATGCATGAGGATATCCCAACAGTAGAAGATGAGGTACCGATACAGCACAAGTTGGAAATTTAGGAAACTTCTAATTTCAACTCGATGGCAATTACATGATAAAAATGCAAGATCTGTGGATATATTAACATTTATACTATAATGTTATTAGCTTATTGGTATGCTAATGACCACAATTCACACACACAAATCCTTGTAAAGAAATGCATTTGTTTGAATTGTTATGTCAGATAGGGTTGCCAGGTGGCCTAAAATTCAGACAAAAATGATAAATTGGTCTAATTTCATATCTTGTGTTTGATTGCTAGCAAGTTATGCATACATTTTTATTTGTGCCAATGTTTAAGTTCGTGTGATCTCAATGAAGTGCTGGACACAAATAAAACAGTTTTCTTAATAGCTGATCCTAAAATGTTCGAATTTCAGACTAACACTGTCTGAAATCTTCTGGGATTAACTGGCAACCCTGATTACAGACACTAGACTTCAATCAATCATTTTATTTTTCATCATTAACACGTCCGGGACGAAAAAGATACTAACTACAAAAGTCGATATAGACCTACCAGCACATTAATGAACGGGAAAAGGTGGCAAAACCTTGAAAGGTTTAAAACGTGCCTGAATGAAAAATTATGTAGTAGGCCATATATCAGTAGTTAGCACGGCCACAAAACCCAAAGTGTATATCAATAGACTTGGTCGATGTGAGTGTTTTGATCGTTTCTTTTTAAAAAAAAATTTTCTCAAATATATATACAATTTGTTCACGTGACATCAGGTTGATGATGTCATTCTACCCGTCAATGAGGATGATTGGGAACTTGGCACAGCAGACCCACAGGTTGACCATATCTATCCTTTTCTTGACCGCACGGATGACCTGCAAAGTTCTTCAGCCAACATGGTACCAGTCTATATCTTTTGTCACTGCAAACCAAAACATCTTAAAACTTGTTGTGTGCACAAGCAATGTTTCAGCTTTAATTGCCAGACACATGTTGAATACTGTACTGTAGTCGTTTCATTGCAATCAATTGGATACCTTAAATAGGTAGGCTATTATTTTCCAGTTTCTGCAATTTCAGCATAGGATGTATGTATTGTAGAATGATGAAATTTTATTTTGCAAGACTTTTATTTTCCTTTTGTAGATGTCAAACCGGTTGTGTTAAGTTGAATCTGACGTCAAAATGTCAACTAACATATAAACGCTCTGTATAATCAGTTTATTTACATATCATACTTTATATTGATTATTCTATAAGAGGAAGTTATACAAACCTTGCTTAGACCAAGAAAAATTTATTAAAAATTTTACAGTCTGCTTATTCCTAGCGATTTTAGCATACATTTTTTTCTATGTACATTTTCATTGTACAGTACGTACACTCTATCCATACACGTATCATGTATAATAGTATATATGTGAACATAGCAATCAAGCTCTTGCGAATTACTCAAACATTCGAAGTCACAGTCTAATAATAAAAGTCCATAAGAAGGAAATGACTTTAGAAATATACAACGCATGCTATCTCTGTAGGAGCCCTTCACTCAAGAACAGCTTGGCATCTTTTACCACAACGTTCTATTGGAGCATGCTGATACCTACATTGATCAATTTCTCATGGATTCGAACAACTATGATGACCGGTTTAAAACGCTCCTTTCTGCGTATTATCAGGTCAAAATAGTTTATATTTTTGTTTTCGATTTTGTGGATTTTGCATCATAAACAAAAAAAATCAACTCTCTTCTAGGATTCCGATCAATTTCTGGGAAATTTTATGCAACGGAAGCATTTCATCACATATCGGCCAAGGCAATTCCAAATCCGTTCTGTTTTCAGGCTTTATTCTTCCAAGTGTTTGCTTGCAACATCAAAAATAAGAACTTTTTTTAACTACATTTTTAAACTGAATACTGAAAAGTTTGGCTGTTCATCAGGACAATTATCGTTTCTAGCACTAGTTGCAATGTTCATCTGGTGAAAGTAAAAGCATCGACAAACAGGTTTATTTTTAACATTACAGCTCAATGTCTTAACTCAAAAAATCAATGAACTTTTGAAATCTTTAGTTGCTGTGTTGAGCATATCTACAAAGTTTAACGTACTTCGAAAGCGTACTGAATATTTGAACCAGGTGATGAATTGAAAAAAGACGATTATCTTGATATTTCAGGCAAGACAAAGGCTGATCAAAGTCAAGCAAAATTATACGAACCAGCAGCAAATTGTTAAAAACGCGGCGGAGAATGTCTTTGTGACCAGTGAAGGAAAAGTAGAAGCAGAGGTAACAACTAACAAGTTATGCTTTCATAAACTTAATCAAAGCTTATGTGTAAAACATATAATATTATGCAAAGCATTACATGCTAAATATAACTATTATAATGGTCCAAGTCTGTGGCTCCCAACAACCCGGGTTCACAATCCCTTGGGAATCCGACAATATATTTTTGTCGTACTCAGGCTTACACCAGATAACTGCAGATTTAATTTATGTGGACTGGAAGTGGAAGGCAAAGAATCAATCTTCGTGTACATTTTCAGCCATGTCGTTAAATTTTCTTCCAAAGACACAGCCGAACGCTTTTGAGCGGTATCGAACCGGTGCCCTTTCGATCGTCGAACCAGGACTCTTACCACTCGGCTATGCAACCGAGCGTGCGTTGCCTTCTCATAAAAGCTCTAAAATTTAAGCACATACATGTACGTTCAAACGTAAAGTATAAAATCTTTATTCAGGTTGACTTACATAAGTTAAAGGTTCGCATACTCGGTCATTCTTGTAAATGGGTCCGTGACTTCAAAAATTTTGATCGTTTTTATTGGCATAAAAAAATGTACAAACACAAATAGCAAATAGTTTGCACAATTAGGAGGACAGCGAAAGACCAAAAGGTCACCAAAGTCAGTTACCACCCAAGCATCAAATAACATAAAAAATTAAGTACAATAATTAAACACAAATAATAATAATTGTTGTCATCTTTACAGTATAATTCAACTCCTACAAGTTGTTTGTTTTTCTATAAATGCAACTGGATTCTCGTGCAGGCTTTCTGCCAAGACCACCGCAAAGTGTTTCACACCCACCGCTTCAAAGTATGCCAGTACGACTCTGAAGCCAGTTCCCGACTGGGCGCGATCTTGCGCGAAGATCGCCGAATAGCCACCGATGACGTCACATTGGCTTGTTACTCGTCTACTGTCGCCCGTCTTCATTGCGAACAATGCTTGCATGACGTCAGTGAAAGGCACCGTCGTCATCGGAACAAATTGAAAGAAAGCGCAAGTACAATGCTAAAGTTATAACAACACATAGCCGTAGGAGATGAGGGGCAGTCGCACCCCGCTACAAAAAAAAACGGCTGGAATCGAATTGTGAATTGATGCATTTTAAAAATATATTTACAAAGATGAAATTTTGGCTAATTTTATTTGCATTCCTAAAACGTTTTATTCTCCTACAGCTATGTAAGAAAAGCTTATACAGTATATCGTAACCCTTTTTAAGACATGCGCAAATCGTTCTTGTTTAATTGAAAATTAATGAACCTGCCAACGTGCTGTGTTGGAACTGATTGTGAATTTTCAATTCAAAAAACGAAAAAATGTTTTTGTAGTAGAAAAAGTATTACAAAAGCAAAAGTTTCTATCGTCTTTATGTGTCAGTAACTCTTATCAGAAATCCTCATGCGTTCTATGTATATTGTGCAAAGCTAGTCTTTGACACAATCATATCAAAGCTTTTAGTCATAAACTAAACGGTTTTTGTAACATCTTTTACAGAATGTAAAAAAATTAGAACTATAAATTAAAATAAGAATTATGAGTTTATACTTAATTTAAAATTTTGTTGTTGTACAGAAACGTCAGCAACAGTAACGCAATCTTCAATATTGCTTCAACTGATCGACGAGTCTGTAACCGAATTGAAATGTATATGCAACGTTTTATTTTCGTTTGTTCGGCGTCGGCGAACACAGGAGGAAGCAGAAGACAGATTCTGGAGCGATGTTGAAAAGTGGATTTCTCTCGTGAGTTCCCATCTATCGCTTGCCCCTTCTGGTAAATGGTCTCCCTTGCGCTTTAGTGTGACTTATATCTCTGATTTTCAAATTGTTTAACTTGTGTTCACTTCACCTTCGTCTTTGAAGGTTACTTTGCAAACTTTCTAATTAATGAAGTTTTTTGCGTCTTCCCGCAGAAGGTCCTATTCATTTGATAGGAAAATCCATTATTTTACATTGAAACATCATTTTACGTGCAACTGCGGACATTGAATTAATGTAAAAAGAGTAGATCCTTTTCAATTAAGCTAATTATTTTGGAATAGCCGAGAAATTGTACAGCAGTATGAAAAGATTTGATAAAGTAACCAAGAAATAACAAAAGTCTTCCAAATCATCACGAGACACATTGTTTGAACTCTCTTCCACAGGTCATTCTCAACTTACTCCAGTCCTCAGACTCCTCTTCATCATCTGGTCGCCACTTCAGTGAAGAGATGTTTGTGATGAATCACATTCTCCGGTGTCCCCCTGGAGTACACCAGTGGGGAGGAGGCTTGGTGCAGGTGAATCTTTTAATATTAACTGTAGCTGAGTATAATTGGAATCTTACTTGCTCACCCCCCCGAGGCTCAGTAACTGAGTATGGGAACACCTTCCTTTACCTTCATGGCTGATGCGCTTCCCATCCCACAAACCTGACCTTTTCACATTGATGCAAAAAGGTCAGATTTATCGGCTGGGTTAAAGCCCACCCGATTACGCCGCATTGGAACCAAGCCTGAGTGGTCCAGTTAAAATTGTATAGAAGGATCCATCTGAAACCGTTTAAGCGAGAGATAAAATTTTGATCAAAAAAAACATGCGAAGATCGTATGGAATTGTTTGCTGACATTGTCACTACTCAATTATCCCGGAATGGCCCGTTTCGGTGAGTCCGATCCCTTAGGCGGGGATTTTTTCAATTTTTTTTTTAAATTATCGGGTACCGTAGCCTAATTATCATTGCTGTTTTAGGGTTAGGGGTTAAAGGTTAGGAACTCACCGAATAGTAGCAGACCCCAATTATCCGTGGGCGTCAGCGGAATTTTCTCACAACCACTATGCTTTGCGTCGATGCTCGTTTGAAACGTCTTCCCAAACGTGTGCTTTTTCTTTGATATTTCCGTGAAAAGATGGCCGCATCAATATTTCATGTATCATCAAACAGTTGGCTTCTTTTATTTCCTCTTGTTTGTAGCTAATCGATTCAAAAAGAACATCTTTACAACGTTGCTAAACTGACGTTTGTAATTTCCACTCATCACTTTAGTTTGTAGAAGTTATGTTTTTAGTCAATGGATTTAAAAGGGACAAAAGGAAAAAAACAGCTACAATGAAGTATTAATCGCATGAATAAAAAAAAGTTACGCTTAAGTGACACTTATAATGGCTTTAGCTGGAAGCAATATCCTTTGAGCTTACTCAGAATACCAATTACAACAGAATTAAAGCCTTAGTAATCTTTTTAAGGCGACAACATAAATGTCTGAATCATACGAAACAATTAAGTGCCACAATAATTAACTATAAGTTCACATTCGCAAAACAGCAAAACCAATGTGAAAAGGACTAATTTTGCTGGCTGGAACTTAATGTGCCCAAGTCAAACGTCAGATTCGAAACAGTTATACTGTATCGGATTAATGTTTTTCGTTAGAAGAACGTGAGCACAACGCTCTTTCAACGATGCAATAAATGTTGCTGTGAAAGAATGTGCTTGAAAAATTGTTGTTCATTTTCTGTGACGACGATTCTCCGTCAATAAACGTACTGCTGCAACATCGATAGAAAGATTGTCGCTAAAAATCTCGGTCATTCTAGAGCGGCAATGTATTAATCAAAATATGGGATCAAAATATCATCATTGTTATTATTGCAATTATTACCCGTCTGCATCAAAGGTCTCCGGCCCCAACCAGACAAGTGGGGGCAAGAAAGATCAGACTTCTCTGGACCATTCAATCTGTCTTCTTTACCTCGCACTTAGACCCCCTAAAGGCAGGGATGGATTTTTAGCTGAGTTCAAAAGTCGTCGCTCAAGCGAAGCAACGGACAACCAACCTCCTAGCGAATGGGCTTTGGTATGTAGCAGTAGTAAACAAGTTAGACGTTTTGCTATGGGTTATATTAAAGTGTATATTCGTATTGAAGAGTAATTTTTTCATACTTTTTGATTTTTAGACAGTAGTAAAAGAAAACGCTTGTAAATATTTGAAGTACCGCTTGAAACTTTTCTATGAATAGTAAAACATGTTTCACCATCTTGTAAAGTGAAAAAAAAACTGATTTGTTATTGATTATTTCTGGCCAGGGCATTGTACAACATAACACAGATGCTTTATGTCTTAACTTCATTGCCTTTCTCGATCGTGTATGCTCGAGAAGGCCCAAAACTTTCCTGAAACCATCATCATTACCCAAAATCTAAGTAGTCTATGGAGTCATGGACACACTAACTTTTCTTCAATCAGTTGTTTCCATTCACTTCGATCCATTAGTGTTCGTTTCGTATTTTAATTTTCCAGTTCATTGGCAATTAAACCAGTTTGATACAAGTTTGAACCGGTTTACGCTGGGCCTTCATTGAAGCTTTTTTTTTCTTAAAACTGTCCAGTACATGATGATAGTCCCCAGAGCAGTTTTTACTTGTTAGGGTGCATGTTCAAAGCATTTTAATTTTCTTTTTTTGATTGTGTGATGTAATCAAATTGAAGTATTTGTTACTAAAGAATTGTTGTTGTTGTTATTGTTGTGTTAAAATAAATGTTTTCTAAACGTAATAGAGACGTTTTTCTCACTTTCATCTGTCAACATCGTAACTGTCTTTACGAATACGATACTGGCGTTGAAGCGTTGAAGTTACGTAAGCGTTGAAGAGCGGTTTTCATTGAAGATCTTATGCCTCCTCAGATCGATGATGACGGAGATGAAGTTGATTCCCAATCTTCTTCCCAACTTCTCTTGCCTCTGGAAAACGACCTCATTACTATTTTTCGACAAATTCCCTTGGAAGCCCTGCTAGCTCATATCCTTCATCTAAGAAAGTCGTCAGGCAAGGAACTGAATATTATCTAGTGGAAAAAGTAGCAGTTGATTTTTACATTAATTCAATCCTCATGAGTTTCTGAGGGCAACTTGTTTTGTTTACAATTACTGTCAAGGAAGAGTCACTTGCACAATGCGCTGTCGGTAAGGCAATAACTTGCTAAGTGTTGTTACTTGCTCAATGCTTATATGGAATACGGAAAATGAAACCTGTGATCCATCAGTGAACCGTTCTACTCAAAACTTTTCCAAATCTGTTACATGTTTTCCATTTTCATAATTTCCTCACTTGTGATTTAGGCGGTGCGTATTGCTACACCAACCCCAGCATATCAAGCGAGGATATGATGCTTACCTTGGCAGCATGTGATCTTATATGCGACATTCTTGGTGAAGGCTTGGCGACGTTCGGCCGTCCAAAGTACGTACCAAGCACGCTCAGTTCTGTCATAGAATATCAAATGGTTCCAGGAATATTATTCTACATTACTTTCTGGGCTAATTATTAGAACTTTGGTGATTTCGTTGTCACTTATTTATTAATTAGTTGAAGCGTGAAAGAAACGACTATCTTTAGTAAAGAGTGAAATTTTTGTTATTTTTCCATAATACCTTCGATGTTCAATTTGTTTCAATGTAGGTTTTGTTTGGTTTTTGTTTTCTGTAAATGTTAAAAATAAACGTGAATATGTTAAGTCTGATTACATTACCCGGCTTCGTATGCCTATTGCCTATAGGTCAACAAGACAAACTCTCTACCGAAGCTCTATTTTCCATAAACATGCACAGATAATTGCAATAATAATTCATCCTGCTCTTTATCTTCAGGTACAAGCAGCTGGTTCGCAGGGTTGCCCAAGCTATAAGAAACATTGTACTGGTTGTTTCCCAGCAATGGCAACACTATATTCTGCTCGATGAAACTGCATCGACCCCACAAACGCAAGTGAAGTGGTTACTTGAAAGAATGAATATGATAAACTTTCTTGCATAATTTGTTGTGAAATGTTACCCCGTTTTAACCCAGACAACAAAATCCGTCATTTTTACATTGATTCAACGTCTGCAGACGTAGAATCAATGTAAAAAGGGCGGATTTTGCTGTCTGGGCTACGAGCTTAATATGTGAACAATGAACATGTGCTTAATATTACACACTTAAACAGTTTATAACAAAAACAAAACTTTTTGATGAAATTTAAAGAAAAAAAATCAAATTTGAGAAAAAAAGAATTTATTGTCGTTTATCGATTACACTTGTCTGGTTGCAAGTAGCAGGTGACATTTCAGCGGAGTACAAGAAGAAATCAAATCTTAAACGTAGTTGCAAAATATTATCGAACTGGTTTGATTGTTGTTTCAAAATTTCTTTCATACTGCAAGCAACATGTTTTTATTGAGCGTTGATGTGAGTTTAACTTTTGTTAAAATCTTCCAACAAATACATCTTTTGTTAAAAGGTGTTTCATCCATCGTAACAGTTTATCTTCCTCCTACCGTTAGGTACAACATCCATCGCCTGCAACTCGAGTACGATGAGTTTTGCAAGCGCTGTGTGTCCCGGCTCCTCTCGGTCGCCAAACTCGGCATCTACCAGTTCATTGCCGACTTGTCTTACCATAATGTCTCCCCAAGAGCAGCGGAAACGCTCTATCTCCTCATGAACGTTCCTCCAGGAGTCAGATCCGAGGTGGACACACTCATCAGCGCCGGATACTCGAAACAAGAGTGGCTTGACTTTATCCAAGGTGATCGGATTTTGTTGAGAAGAAAAATTCTTGAAATTTTGATAGGCCGATGATTCGCTGTGGTTTTTTAAATTGTTATTTTTCAAAAATCTGTTGTTTATCCTGAATGCTTTTTCAAGGGACACCATATCTTTACTACTTTCTGCTGGAGACTTACAAAATGATCTGAAGAAAATTTAATTTAGTCCAAGATTCAAGACTCATAATTTATAATGCTTTTGAAATTTTATCATTAGTGTTATACATTATTCCATTATGACTTTATATTTTACGAGTAAATTGCTATCAGATCCCGACACAAAACTTGCCTTTGAGGAGCAGCTGTCTACCATGCCGGCCAATGAGATTGTCTATTTGCTGACGACATTCGCAAACCTCGCGCAGGCCCGACCTACCACCGAGCGCCATCTTGTTAATATCATTGCTGTCGATATCTTCAAAGTAAGCTTGGGATTTTTAAACCTACGATTTTTTTTTTAATGGTAGTGTTTTTAAACGCTAGGTTGTCAGAGATTGAAAAAGCCTAAAGTCCAGTTAGAAAAATCACTCCTTTTTACATTGATTCAACGTCTGCAGACATTGAATCAATGTAAAAAAGAGTGAGTTGCTGGTAAGAAAGTCTACCTTTGTTTCAAACAGTAGCCCAGGTGGAAAAATGGATCTTTGTTTGTTGATTTCGCGTCTGCGGCCGTTAAATTGATCTCCAGTTACCAATTTTGCTAGCTGGTATTTACAGGCGTGAAAAAAACGGTTTTGTCTTGTCACGCTTAAACCGAACAAACCAAAGTTGTCCTTTCCGTCGACTAATGTAAAAGTACAGGTTTGTCTGCTGGAAAAACAGCCAGAAAAGTCACTAAATTGGCTACTTTGAAATTGTTGGTAATGAAGTTTCAAAAACTTTCCAGGTGTCATTCGTGTACAAATCAACGAGAGACGTTTGCAGCAAAACCGGCCGAGAGCTGCTTTGTTCTGTTGCCTGTCAGCATTCTTACGTTATTTCAACGTTGCTGCAATTCGTGGAAGAAAATCTCAGTGAGTTGACTTTCGAAAGCAGCTAATGCGTCGCACCAGATAAAACACCTTGATTCAATCATAAAATCGTTGATGAAAAAATAAGCTAATTTTGTATTTTTTGCCAAACCCTATTGGTCCAGTGTCTATTAAGTTTCTGTAATTTCTTGGAGTATAATGTATTTGAGTTTGAAAAGTTTTAGATTTGACTTTAAAAAGTTTTAGGTTTGACTTTGAAAATTGAATTTGATATTGAAAAGTCACCGAAACTTCATTAATTTTTCATTCTTTACTTTTATTCAACCAACTGTCTGCTTCGCTTGTCACTTCTTAAATTAAAAATTTTTTCCAACATGTGTTGACGGAAAATTGATATTTTTGATTTCAGATAACATTAAAATTCATTATCAGTTTCAAATTTGACTTTTTTCAACGTCAATTCAGCGTTAAAATGGCTAAATTGCCGCAATCGCTTTCTTGCTGGTACAACTTGATATCGATTTTATGTCTCTCGCAATATAAAAAATCAATCTTTCAAAAAGAGAATGTCACCCTTTCTGTTGGTCGTTTCCCACATGTACTTGATTTATGCTTGAGAGGATGTAGGTCGTGTCTGATTGACGAAACGTTGGAATAAATGCATATTTTCACTTCCTATGTCTTGTAAAAGTTTCGCGTTTGTACACCAAAAGATGGATATCTTTTGGCAAAAGGTATCAAGCTCTAAGGTTTTCTTACAATTGCAGCTACGGTGTCCTCAGTGGCCATCTACGCTCTTAGTGATCTTCCTTTTTCCTCCTGGAAGCCAACAAGTAATGATGTGTCTCTTCTTCGCACATGGCTATTCGCCAACCAAGTCAACTCCACAGAATGCAAACTTGCTCAAATAATCATCCAGGTAAAGCTCTGACAGTTTGGCAAACATTTTTGTTTATTGGATTTTTATACCAATTGATAATTTCTCCATTCCACACGGTTATTGAAGGATGAAAAAATGTATTTTGTAATCTTTATGATATTTCTTACAAACTACTACAATGACAGGAAGAGTATTGTTTGTTAACAAACCTATTGTTTGTTATGAATTTTCAATTTACAAAGTCATTTGTATCCAGTTCTTAACCACCAGACATAAGCCCTGACGTTACAAAAGTCATGCACCAGAAAAATCAGACAAAAACAATAAAGTACTTCCAGTCTTTCAAATGCAAAGTGGTTGATCTTCTGTTTCAATTCCATCACTATTCTCGTTTCAGGGATTGAACTTGGACTACAATTTGAAACACGGCACGCTGTACATCACTCCATCGATTCATCAGCAGATCGCTCTCATTCTGGTGGAAGCCTGTGTGCGCATACAACTACAACAGGCTGGCTTTGTTATGAAGAGTTTTGACCAAGTTAGTTCGTGTTATATAATAATTAATGTTGACATTTTCCCCTTTTTACTATGTGCCCAGACAGCAAAATTGGTCATTTTTACATTGATTCAACGTCTGCAGACGTTGAATCAATGTAAAAATGGCTGATTTTGCTGTCTGGGTGGGATGTGATATTAAACAAACTCCTTATTCAATTGTAGCTAACAGCAATTTAAAGGTTAAATAAAGTGGTATTTTGATTTCTGAATACCAAACACAAAAATGCATTTATAAATATTAATAAAATCAAATAACAACTTTTGCTATCTGTTATGCTTTCACTGCAGGTGAACAAAGTGACGTCAGCGGTGAAGCTGACGTCACATCCTCTCCATCAACAATTCATCTCTTGGAGTTGGAAGATTTTGCTTAAACTGAAACTTCATAGGAATATGCAAGTGTCTCCGGACCGTCGTTCAGGTCTGTGAGCTATTCCCCAACTAGCAAAATTAGTCTTTTATTTGTCTGCAGACGCTAAATCAATGTAAAATTACGGATTTTGTTGTCTGTGTAGTAACATGTCTTTATTTCTCAGCAAGCAACGCGACTGCTGAAGAAGATAACTACAACATTCCAGACATCAACACAGACTCGGTGTTTCTACCTATCCTCCATTCCGCCAAGGAGAAGCATCCCATGGCATGCTATGTAGCCATCACCATGTCTGTGATCGGACACAAGTAAGATCGACAAGTCATGAAGATTGTAGTGACAAGACACTTAAAGGCATGTCGTCTATAGCAGAGTAGCGCTTCGACTATGGCTCTTGATTTCTCTCATAGTTATGAACAATACGCTGCTTTAGAGAGAAATGCATATGGCCCAGTTGGCCCACCATCATACTAAATTCGGTTTTGTCCCCACTAGTGGGCGTAGCCGATTCTTTTATTGCGGCGATTGCCTTCACTCCTATTCTCCATTTCATTCTATCCATCGCATCTCCTTCCTTCAGTCCGACTTGGTCTGCATCATTCTTCACCTGTTCTTTCCATCTTCTTTCTGGACCCCCCCTCCGTTCCCTCTTCCCATCTACCTTCAAAGTTAAAGCCTTTCGAAGAAAACTTTTTTTCTCCTTTTTTAGTGCATGTTCAATGTCCATACCATCTTACTCCAGTTGCCCTGGAAAGTTGTTCAATAGTCTGATAGTGGTTTGCTACACTGGCCTGAAAGATACGTCTTTCTCAAGGCAAATTCATTTGCGTTGCAGAATGGACGCGTTCCTTCACGATGGTTTGGAATACCTTCACCATCTGGTCACCAGCGGCAATGCCATCGCTGTTCTCAGTTGCTTGGACTCGTGCATTCCCATGTTCTATGGATCTCAAATCAATCTGGCCCAAAATCACCGGTACCGTTTGCCACAGAGACGTGCTTACCCAGACAGCAAATCAACAATTTTTTACATTGATTTAACGTCTGCAGACGTTAAATCAATATGTAAAAAATTGTTGATTTGCTGTCTGGGTAGATCTCTGTAATTTTGTGTAGAAACTTTAACGCCTGACCCACTGAAACTTCTGCTGTCTTCTCATTTTTAACTTCTTCATCTCAACTTAAGTAAACTTGTATTGTTCCTCACCAGTCATCATCTGGTGTCAGAAAGTTGAAAAAGAATAAATGAAACGTTATTTTCATAAACTTTTGTACAACACATTTCCTCAAAAACAACTTTAGTCTTCGCCATTTCAAAGAAGCGTTAAAAATCTTCCTATTTTGCAAAAATCGTTATTGAACTATCATGTATCTTTCAGCTGGCTTCTTTGGCTAAGATCTCAAGTAATGACTTTATTCTTTCAGCTTCACGGACACGCTTGGCTGTCTGCTGCACTCATCAGATGAAGGATTCGTTTCAGGCCTCACCAGTTTCCTCATGTCCGACACGTCAAACCAAGAAAGCTGCGTGCATTTGCTTTCATCGGTTATAGCGAATCACATTGCGAAAGGTATCCCATGTTGAACATTATCCGTGAACGCTTAAAGTTGATTTCATAGCAGATTTTTGTAGTCTTTTATTTATTTACATGCATTTAATGCTTCACGTTTGCCTAGGCCTTTTTTGTTGCTTTAAATCTAAATATTTCATGCAAGATTTTTACGGTTTTTTAAAACTTTACGTTGCAGGCGTTTTATAGACTTTGAAAGCTTTTATTTTTTTTTATAGCCTCTGATGACGCTGAAGCAATGACAGTGCTGTCTTATTGGCTTCAAATGATCTTGGCGACGTCTGGTTGGTTTAAAGACCGTCATCTACGGAGTTTGGTTGACGACGTTTTCAAGTCTTCGGTTTTGCTCGGGGAAACGTGTATGCTCGAGTGCAGGCAAGTGGATGGAATTGCTGATTCTTTAAAACAAAAAGCATGCACAAATACGTACTCCTGCCGTTCTTAAATTTACTTAAAAATATATCAAGTGACTTGGATATTGTTTTCGTGTTTCTTAGATTCGTCAGCAAATGGGTAATCATAAAGCTACGCTACATTTTTTAATTGTAGCCTTTGTTGTTCCATGGCCACCTAAAGATACGGCCTGATTTGTTACATTTTGCAGAAATTTCCAGTTTTTTTTTAACTTTGGGCGAACGTTTAATTAAATTTTTCTAAAAATTAGATTTTTACGCTTTCTTTATTCTTTTCCCCAGATGACACAATAGGTTTTAACATCCTCACATATTGAAAAACAAAAAAAACTTGATTTTGTAGATTTCAGTCAGACTGTTAATTTTCAATAACAGTCTGATTTTGCGTTTTTCAACTTACTTTTTCTCATTTGCTACTGCTTCCCTAAGGCAACAAAAAAGTTTTTTGTCATTAAGAAACCGCAAAAAGTAAAAACATCTCAAAAAATGTCAGTCAAGCACTAGCAGTAGCTGTAATCAAAATCTGCAAAATGTGACAAATCAGGCCACATCTCCAGGTGGCCATGGTTGTTCATTTTCTAATTGCGCGTTTGCATATTTCTGTCTTTCGTATCACTGATGGTTCAATATCGTGTATTTAGTAGTAAAAGACGACATTTAAGCATTCTGCATGTGCGTAGACTCCACTGACGTGAATACAGTAGATAAATTTACTATTTATGATTCTAATGACCGAGAAAAGTAGAGAGGACACTTCGAACTAACTGGACGACCCTGATAATTCAAGATGATCTCCAGCTGTAACTCTAACGCCATCTGTCCAAACTCTACTCTTCCATTTCTTTGAAAGCAACACCATTTTTAACAGACTTTTACCATCTTGACTTCAATTGCTATTTTTACTTCACAGAACCATGGTCTATGACAACTACGTGAGCATGATCCTCCACAGTCCACAGGGGAGCCAGAGCAGCCAACACAAAGGAGTAATGTCCTCCATCTTCCACATGGTAGCTGGTAGTGGCCAACATGAGCCTGTTTCTTTCATCCCAACCATAGCGTCGAGTGAAAACATCTATTTCAAATATGAAGCTCTACTTACAGAATCAAGGTGAATTTTAAGTCTAAGTTTATTTCACCAAATATATCAATACAACGTTTATTAGGCGTTTAACAGATGGTGTAACAACGGTAAATTGCTATGTTTAACGTCATGCGGCTTCTGATTGCTTGCATTGTCAATTAACTGATTATGTTGGTTCATGAACTATCATGTTAACTTGCTCACACCAATTAGCTGTTGAAGTTCTTCCATGAACCTATGGAAGGTTTGGCATGCCAGCGCAGAGATTCCACTGATATTGCGAGTACAGTTGATTATTAGCGGAAGCGTCATTTCATTCCCATTCACATTTTAAGCTACTAACTTGATTGTATAAAAAGAAATAAGAACAAAGATTTAATTAAAGCTAATGCAGACTATTTGTGTATTTTCGATTACTCGCCTGAGATAATAAATTTTCATTTTATGTCTTTTTTCTGCCTTCTTTTCCAAAAAAGTAAACAAACAAGTTGTTTGTTAGCAAGTTTTACATTTACGTAGGTCTTGCTATCCGACGAAAAACTTTTAAAGTCGATTTCGTACCATGCATTCCCTCCACGTTCTTTCGTTTTCAATAATCGGACACCCTCACTAATATGACCGTATTTCCTCAAACGACCTAGGTCGGATTAACGAAGCTTGTCTTTAATCAACCCCGCACTGCCTTCACCAAGTTGCTTTCATATATCCCAGGTATGAAGATGACAGTAAACTATGGACCACTGTCCTAGCAACCCTTCGCTCCGATCCGAAGCTTTCAGTCGACTCTGCAGTGAAACGAGCCTCGTCTAAACTCAAGCTCAGTCATGCCCCCTTACATTCACATCTTTCTTTATACAGGTCAGTGGGCAGCTGTACATGAACAACCGTGCGTTGGATCAGTGATAAGAAAACGCAAAGTGCATTTGTAGCAATTTCATGAATTAAACGTGTTCATTTTGCCATGAAATGCTTCTTGAACTGGATTATGTCGGATATTTGCCTGATATAATATGATACCGAATCACATTGTTGTAAGTTGTTTCGGATTAATTGTTAGGTTTATTTGGCATCTTGATACTTGCTTTTTGTGCGCTACAATTAGGATAGAGAGGTGACTCTTTTCAACAACAAACAGACAAAATTCAGCAACGGCACGGCATTTAATGCTTGAAAACAAAATAACAAACGTTTTCGGCTATACATTTAGCCCTTGTCAAGCCTTTGAAAGAAACTAACTCTACATTAAATACGAAGTGTTATAGAACTAACGGTACAATATTATACAGAAAGATAGCGCAAACATTTGACAACTGCCTTACCTTGCTCACATACGTAATGATAGCGAAACGATTGCGCAGCAAAACAGCCAAGCATTTGAATGAGGACAAACTTCATTTCATCATCATCATAATCCATCGTCGGTTTGTTCCCCACTAGTGGGGGTGGCCGATTGTTTCCGCGCAGCAATTGTTTTAATCCCTTTTCTCCATTTCACCCTGTCCCTTGCATCTTCCTCCTTCAGTCCGACTTTTTTAAATTCATCCTTCACTTGTTGTTTCCACGTTCTTCTTGGACGACCGCGTTTCCTCTTCCCATCCACCTTTAGATCTAGTGCCTTTCTAAGAAAACTTCCTTCCTCCCTCCTTATCACATGTCCATACCATCTTACTCCATTTGCCCTTGCCAGTTGGTCTATGGTCTCTCTCATCTCTAGCATATCCAACAATTCTTCAGTCCTTTTTTCCCTTCTCGTTTTCACCCCACACATTGCTCTCACCATTGACCTTTCCGTTCTTCTCAGGATTGCCAGTTCACTCTCTCTCAATATCCATGTCTCGCTACCATATAGCATTGCAGGCCGCACACAGCTCCGATATACTTTCCCTTTCATCCTTAGTGAGAATTTTCTGCCATACAACATTTCCCCACATTCCCTGAACTTTGCCCAGCCCAATCTTGCCCTTGTTGTCACCGCTGCTTCACATCCACCACTTCCATTTATCCGATCACCCAGATAACAGAAGTCTGTCACTGTTTCGATGCCATGGCAGAACTCATCATCATGGCCTTCCACTTCATTCCTTCCTTTACTGCATTTCCCACAAACAAAACACTTCGCCAATCTTGTTGCGGCTCTCTTGACATTAGCACATCTTGCATGTACCCACTTTCCACATTCCTTGCATTGCATTGAATTTCTCATCACTCTCTTGCCACATATTCCACAGGGATCTACTTTGCTCTCAACAACTGTTCCTTCTGCTCCACTCACCATCACTTTTGTTTTTTCAAGATTCACCTTCATACCCTTGGTTTCAAATGCTTCTTTCCATTTCTCAAACTTTCTCTCCAGTCCCTCCATACTATTACTTGTCAAGACCAGGTCGTCTGCATACAAAATTTCACTCAATAAGCCCTCCCTCACTCCTTCAGTTACAACGTCAACCACAATAGCAAATATCAGAGGTGACAAAACTGATCCTTGGTGTACACCAACCTTCACAAAAAACTCGTTTGAATAATTTGATCCAACTCTCACTTTTGTTCTTGCATCCTCATACATAGACATCACAGCTCTCACTAATACCTCCGGTATACCTCTTTTCCTCATTGCCCACTCCATCACTTTCCTTGGTACTCTGTCAAATGCCTTTTCTAAGTCGACGAAACACATATATAGTTTTCTCTGCTTCTCTCGGTATTCCTCCTGCATTCTTCTCAATATAAACAGAGCATCCACTGTACCTTTTCCTGGCATGAATCCAAACTGCATATCATTTAATTTCACCAATGTTCTCAACCTCTTTTCTAGTATTCGCTCCACAATTTTCATTCCATGCTCTAGTAGTTTTACACCTCTATATGCACTGCAACTTCTCACATCCCCTTTTCTCTTGAACAATGGAACAAGAGTACTATGCTTCCACTCCTCCGGCATTCCCTCTCCATCTAATACCCTTTGGCTAAGTTGTAGCATTACTTCAATTCCCAACTCTCCACTTGCTTTTATCATCTCTACGCTCACTTCTGATGGACCGGCTGCTTTACGCAGTTTCATTTGCCCCATTGCCTCCACCACTTCATCACGAGTAACCTTTCCCACTGGACCCTCCACCAGATCAACCTCTGTCATATGATCCCATACATTCTCCTTATTCATAACATTTTCCATGTGTTCCTTCCACACTTCTCCTCTGCTTTCCGGGCTGAAATGCAACTTCCCATCTCCACTCCTTATACATCTTCCCCCTACAATATCATTCCCATCCTTTTTCATTTGCTTTATGAGTCTGAATACTTTGTTTTGGCTTTCCCCCATTTTATTAAGTTCCTCCTCAGCACCATTCTTCATAGCTCTTGCAACAACCCTCTTTGCCTTCTTTTTCATACTCTTATACTTCTTTTTATTCTCTTCTGACCCATTTTTGCGCCACTGCTTGTATGCATCTCTTTTCTGTGAAATCGCATGCTTCACCTCTTCATCCCACCACCATGTGTCTCCACGATCCCTCCTCACTTTCTTTTTCCCACATACTTCATCACATGCTGCTAGGACACCTTTCTGAAATGAAGCCCACAAGTCCTGCGCACTCATGTTTACCAGCTCTTTTGCTCTTTTCATAAACTTAATTCTCGTTTCTTTTTCCTCCAGTTTCCACACATTTCTTACAAAAACTCGTTCTTTCTTCACAATTTTCTTCACTTTTTTCATATTTAAGTCTCCTACTACTAGTCTATGCTGCAACTCCCACGGAATTACTTTCACATTCTTCAAGTACTTTCTCTGTTCCTGCCCAACCACAATAAAATCAATTTCCGACTCATGTCCTCCTGAGCTGTAAGTCACCTTCCTTTTCTCTTTCTTTTTAAACCATGTGTTGGCAATACAAAGTTTCCTTTCATCACAAAATTCAAGTAGCATTCTTCCTTCCATGTTTCTCTCCCCAAAACCATACCCTCCATGAATGCCCTCGAACCCATTTGCTTGTTTTCCAACATGTCCATTAAAATCTCCTAATCCAAACACCAACTCTTTTGAACTCCGTAAATCCCATTCCTCTGCCAAAACATCATAAAAACTTTCCTTTTCTAAGTAATCCCTACCACTTTGAGGTGCATATGCACAGATTAGCCTCACTACCTCCTCTTCAAAAGCAAGTACCATTGTCATCACTCTGTCACTCCTTCTTCTAACTTCTATTACTTTCTCACACAATTCCTCTTTTACCAAGAAACCAACACCACCGATTCCTGTGTTATTTCCTGACCACCATAACTTATATCTCCTCTCATTGACACCTAAAAACCGCGCTGACTGTCCCCTCCATCTTACTTCCTCTAGGCAACATATATCCACCCTTCTTTTTCTTAGTTCTTCACATATTTCAGTTCCTTTACCACACAAACTTCCCACATTCCAGCATCCGATTCTAACACCATAATCTTTTTTCAATGTTTTTTTGTTTTCTCGGAACCCAGAGATTCTTCGCACCCCTTGCCCATCTAAGGGCTGCTGGGGACTAGGGGCCATTTTTAGCTTTTGCTGCATTTAAATAATATTTTGGAGCAAAGATTTTCCAGCCGGATGCCCTTCCTGACGCTAACCACAGTTATTGGCGGTGGGCCTAGCCTTTACTTAAAAAAGTATTTCCTGCAAGGCAGCAGGATTTCTAACAAGTTTTAGCCAACCAGTCGAGGTTGTTGCCCATGAGGTGGGACGTGGACCCACTTGTTAGTTTGGTGTGTGATCAAGACCAGTGTTCCCCGAGACCCATGGTGTAACAATCCATGGCGACTGCCCAGGGTTCAAAGGTGCTACTTGTACCTCACACCTACCTCACATTTGTATTGCTCAGAAAAGATGTGTGTATTTTAACAGCTGCCGCCAATTTTTGCCTACTGGTATCGTAGAGTATTTTTCTTTTTGTAAAATCAACGGGATTTACAACCTGCAAATATGCCCATCTCTCACACGCACGAATTCGCAATCAAGCCGCATATGGCTAGCGTTCCATGGCTGATTGTTACACTCGAGTCTTGTGTTTTCAATTGCTTAGTTTAAAAAATTGTAAACATTTTCAGTTCAAAAATTTGGTAATTTAAAATGAAAAAATGTTCTGCCAATGGTTTCTTCAACCAATAGTTTCTGAATCCATTTTGCAATGAACATTTTGACTACAAGCTTTTTTTTCTTGATCACATACGTAAAAACAAGTGCTTTTTGTACACGTAAAAATGCGTAAACTTACGTGTATTCAAATACGTAAGAGCAACATTTGCTCCAACTGTGTGTTTGAACCCTTGTTAAAAGAATGTTTCTTTTTCTCCTAGATGGGGTGAACTAGCCTTGCACACACCCCACGATCACCCCCTACTCCCCGTCGTTTGGTACAATTTCTTCCTGCGATTCGTGTACCTCCCCCCGGACGGTGGCAACAGCTTCGGTTGCAGGTTTGTTTTTCATGGATGGTCTTTGGCAATATTTCTGAGGCTGCAGCAATTTTTGCTATTGGTTGAAAGTGGATAATTTTTCAAACTATAGAATTTTTTGCAATGTGTTTTTAACACTTTCACTCGTCAATTAAAAAAAAAAAAAAGGACTTCTGACATTGGTGCAACCCACCTCAACAGGCTACTAATTGGTGTCTTCAAGTATGTGCGTTGAACTAGCTATCGAGCTTGGCCAGATTAAAGTCGATTACTAGTTTTGCAAATATTTAATATAATTGCATGAACTCATAGGGTTGCCATCTATTTTGTAATGTAGTTCAGTTATAAACTCCTCCAGAAGAGCAATCGAGCGAAACAGGTCTTCGCTGGAGCATTTTTATTGTTCCTTTTTTCACCAAATCCACTTGCAGGTTCTTTGATGCGGTCAGCATGCTCCCAATGTACAACAAGCTTCGACTGAGGCTCCAGAGCTCCATGGAGCATCATTATGGAGTCATATCCAGCAAGTCCGCAGATACCAGCGTCCTTCACAACCACCAGATGTGAGTTTTGCTCCGAAGTATTTTCACCAGCACAAGGCCATGATCACCATGAAAGTGTTTGGCTAATTAAGATTAATCTCTGGGTCAGCGACTGCAGACCCAGACAGCGTCTGCAGACGTGAGTCAATGTAAAGCACGGTTGATTTGCTGTTTAAGGATTACTCTTGCATTGATACTGCTATCACTCTATTGTGAGAAATACTTTAAAATATCGTAGACTGGTCAAGTTGTATCAAGCGTTCAAGTTATGGATTGAAGAGCCAAAGATACACGAGTGCAATCTCTACCTCCCTTCTCTACCTGACCAATACAATCCTGGTATGCTTGCTTGTGTGCGGACTAGGAACGTGTCAGCCTGTGATGACGCCATCAATAAATCAAGGTATTGTCTCTTAAGCAATGGATAGGTGTTTTCATTATTGATACTCTGATGCGTGCTCTGGAAAATTGTTATTTTAATGTGTTTTTCATGTTTATGTTATTATAGGGTGATATTTTTATCACCAGACGACTAATCACATGGACAGCAGACACATTGCCTCATAGATGGTTGGTTGGTTTTGAATATTTATTCTCGGATTGACGAAGCCTTATAGGTTATTCCTGGTAGTTTCGCATACTTGTAGAGGCTCTTGACAGAGGGCCGGTTACCGAGATTGGCAGAGTGAAGTTTTCCGATTGTTGAAGTGTTGTTGCCGGGGAATTATTCCATTCACTAGTTTCCGCTGAATGGAGAGCAATCCTAAAGTGCGTTGCTCAAGCGCACACCCCGAGAGTCGAACCAGCGCCGCGTGATCTTGAGCCGGGCGCGTAACCACTGAGCTAACGGGGCGGACGATTACTTTTTAGTCTTGGCATAGTCATAATCTTGGTACTTAATTATTCTTTCAACAAGATAAAGTCGTATTTTGGTGATCCTGTACCATTGCGGTTGCATGTCACTAATCGACTTTTGCATGATCAAAGTTCTCTACTCTGTGCATACGATTTGTGCGCTGCAAGCGAACGCTAGACAAAACAAAACGTCATTTTAACCCATTTTTTATGACACAAACATTTCCATGACAAAGAACTAATCGTGTAAAAAAATGTTTGACCAGAATAAAGAAGGATGTTGAAGCGCTGGCCGAAACTTGGAGCAAACTGAAGAATCCGGAAAAACTGAAACGTCGCAACTACGTCAGACAAAGCTATCACCGCCACAAAGTAAGGTTTCGACAGAGTTCTACTTTGTTGCAACGATCGTATGACTGCGGCAAATGTGGTCGCAAAATCTGTTAAAATGGAGTCTCCTACAAGCCAGCAGTTGTGAACTGAACAAATGGCAATTGAGCAAGTGACAACTGAGCTAGCAACATTTCAGCAAGTGGCTGAAGTTGGCAAATGATGAAACTTAGCAAGTAACAACTGAGCACGCCGAAGCTTGGCATGTCACAAGTCAGCATAATCAATTTAACAAACAAAAACCAAGCAAATCCGAGCTGAGCAGGTGAATCTCATTTGCTGATTTGGACAGTAGCTGAGCAACTGTTCTCAACTGTTCTTGCTGAGTTGAAGCACTTGCTGAGTTGTCGTTTGCCGAGTGTTCTGACGACCGTTTAAATGTAGTTTGCAGGATCAAATTGCATAATATATCGCAAATTCCCACCGTCGTGAAACTAGAATTGAACTATGCTGTCGTTAAATACGAAAAAGGGTGCAGAAAATAAACAGACGTTTGTGATACAGTCGGGTCAGATTTCCATGGATCTCCTTAACAGTGATATCAAAGTCAACATGTTTTATTGAACATTTTGTCCACAGAATCTATAGTGTAAATCCACCTGTTAATTTTAAATAAAAGGAGAGTTCTCATTGTTGAACTGATTCTGTTCTAACTCCCACACAGCAAATCAATATAAAAAGCGATTCATATTCCGCCTGGGCTACAACCAAAACTGTTCGACTTTTTATTCTTACCGCGGATTGTTACCAATCAAGGCGGATGAATATTACTTTCACAGAGCACCGACGAATCGCAGGAGAGGATAACGCATCTCTTACAGCAATTCGAGACTCCTCAGCCGATACCAGACCACATCATGTACGGCACTTGGGCGCCGCCTGTCTCCGTCAATGACGTCGCATCGCTGTGTGATTATGACGCAGTGCAAAGAGAAATAGATCAGGTGATCCTATACTTGCTGCTTCACTCCGTCGTTATCGTTTGCGTTAGGCAATAAATGATATTGCTCTCAAATTTCTGCCATTTTGACACCAATTTTGTTACGATAAGTAGATTTCGAAATACGTGAAAACTGGGGTAATCGGAACTTCAAGGGCCGTCCCACATCTTATGCCGCCATGGTGAGCTAAAATATTTGGTGTCAATTTTTTACCCAAAACCCCACCACATCAGACCCTACGCTTTTTGAAAATCGCGAATGGTGAAAATACGAATGTCATGTCAACACCCAAATGCTAAGCGTTGATGACGCTGTGGTTATCACTATATTAACCATTTGTTGACTGAAAGCACGTGTCTGTTTTACGGCATGTACAAAACGCTTACAGGACTTGAAAGTGATTTCAAGTTTCGCCGATCAGTTCACTAGGAGATGCAGCACACAGCAACAGATGAACAGAGAGTACCTCGCTGTGTTGCAACATCTTTATTTTTTGAAAGTGAGTTTTTAAACCTTACTGGTACAAGCAGCAATTTTGTTAAAAAGTATGTTTCAACTGCAAATGTGAGCACAGCAATTTGTGTATGACAGCAGTGCGTTGTTAGATGAAAATCAGTTTAAAAGACACTGTTTTTTACTGTTTTGCTTTTGTGTAGCATAGTCCTGGCAGTGGCAGCGGTTGAGAGCTATGTGGCAAGAACTAGTGGTGCGGTACTGATGAGCTCAGTCTCATGGGTGAAACACGTGTTTATCGCTGAGTTCTTACTACACTCGACTGCCGAGAAACACATGCTAGTGTGGAGGCTACACCAGTATGGTTAGCGAAACACAATGCTTGCTGTTCTATAGTGAGTAGTCAGATAGTGCTGACGCCTGGAAGATCGCTCCTTCTCAAAAGTCCTACATGTAAAATGGCTCGTTTCCAGCTGTGGTATCGTTGCATAAAACTAAGCAGTATGTTTTCACGTTTCAGCTTATAAAACTTTTTATCATGAATCTTAACTTGTGTTTCTAGGCGACAGAAGTGAGCGTCAAAGTAGAATGCCAGTCTTCGTTCTCCCCCACCCACAAGTGCACAGGGGCGGCTGACATACGGCTCAGGTTCAAACAGAAGACGTTGAATGAATCGGCCTCGGAGAAGTTGGACGCCAATAGGTAACGTCATCTAAAGTTACTCAGTTTTTTTTTTACAACCCTTTATATCATAGTGTGTAAAATAATCACATGAATTATCTAAATTTGATTAAAATAAATTGTACGAAAAGCAAAATTCCCAAAGTTTTTTTTTTTCATTCAATCATGTATTTTTTCTATTGAATTAGATGTTTTTGTCTTTCTGCTGTAGCATAAAGCGTATCGAAATAACGCAGCTGTTGTTGCATTTGCACTTTTTATCAAACCCCCACGTACCAATAGTGCAAACACTGCTTCTATACGTCACAGGAGCTCTTACAAATCCGAACTCGAAGACTTAATGAGCGATAAGTTAAGCGAAGACCTGAGCTATACTTCCATTCATATTGAAAGCGTTATTCGAGCGCTGGAGGCGAATTCAAAGAAAGCTACTCATGGAGACGACTTGAAAAGGTTGGTTGGTGTTGTTGCACCCGAATGTGAACTTTTACTCTGACACTTGGATTTTATATCTGTTACATTGCACAGGCTAAACATGAAAAAGAATTCAATGTGATGTGGTTAAAGTTAAGATTACATTGAGACCTGATAGAAACTATTTGCTGACTTCCAATTTTCTAAAAACAACAATACACTTTTAAGAAGTGTTAGCATATCTCTATAGCATATGCAAATTTACCTCGCCTGTCTGTTGCAATTACGTCATCAACTGATAGAACATTCCCATCAAATTACTTCTGCAGAAGTGTATTCGAGGCTGGGGTCAAGCTCTTCTACCTCTTGTCCGACATGTACTCTGGCGAGCGCTCAGCGTGTCAACCAACCAAGCAACTCTTGGCAGCCGCTGTCGAGCTACTCGGGCAGGTATTTAAACTTAAATTGACGGAATTCTGATGATCTATTTTCACTGTTGGTTTTTCCTAGGTAAAAAAACGTCGTTTTTACATTTATTTAACATCTACAGAGGTTGTATCAATGTAAAAGAACTGGTTTCGCTACCGTAACAATGTCTGAAATATTTTTATAACTCTCAGCATCTTCAGCTATTCCTTCGTTGTACAGTACAAGTGCCATTTTACAGCTTTTTTATGTCTAAGAACGATTTCATCCTCAGAGCTTCATCTCGCAATCCCACGATCAAGCTCTTCACATTCTCGATCAAGTCCTCAGCAATCCATCATCCGCATCCTTGCTCTCTCCTCACTTTGCTCCGGGATACAATGCACGGATGTCACCGGATGCAGGCATCAGGGAGTACATCAAGATGTACCAAAGAGTGGTGAAGATAGTCTCTACCACCAAGAAAAATGATCCAGACGTCCTCTTCGTCTTGTTAACAAAGGTAATTTTTTTTCCCAGACTTTATACACGAGACAGCAAAATTTGCCATCTAGAAATGACAGATTTTGTTGTCTGGGGGGTGTTTGTGTTTTTACTTATTTTTACTACGTTAATTTTACATTTGCGGCTGTTGCATTAATGTAATATAAAAGTTTTGGCTTCCTAATATCGGGCGTTGGAAGTAAAATTGATATCTCGACAATTTGCAATCTTTTACAATGTTGATATCTAAAATTTTACTACAGCGCAACGTGCACAAACTGCACATAATCCATTCCTGTAGTGACCTTAACTGTTATTGTGCAATGTCATCAACCATTTGATTATGTCGCAATGGCATCTTGTTTTTTAGTTTGAGATGGCGACTTGGTTGAATGCCGTTCTTCCTTCCCTAAGCGACAGGGTGGAGCTGCTGCAATACGTCGTCGTCGGTTTGGTTGGTTGCGTCAGCAGAATGCCTGGAGCGGACGCGTCAAATGACAAACGGTAAAAAATGTGGCGGATGAATATCAAATTTCTGTTTCAACACTTGACAGAAAGAAAAGTGTCTTTGATTTAATTCTGCGGCTGACTCTTTTTTTGCAGTTGGATTTTAGATATGAATTTCGTTTGCAGAGCTGGTGGGATGTCTCGCGAGGTGATACTACACAAGCCATCTCACTCGGCCGTCCATGCTGTGTATCTCAACCATTACAGGGCACTGCTGAGCCATCACTTTCCAGATATGTTCATTAACTACCTCCACTATCTCTTAGAAGGTTCGCGATTCCATGGTTACGATTGCTTTTTATATGGTTTATTACCCAAAGCAGATTTTGTGTGATAGTGTAAGGTCTACTTCGACGTTTGCATTTTGAATTGGTTTGACGTATTTTTACGTTTAAATACTGATTTTGTTTGTACAGCGTCTAGAACCCACGATGTGACCATGGAGCCGTGGGATGTGCTGCTGTCCGTGGCATTCACTGATCAGTTGTCAGGGCAGCCGGACAACAAGTTGGAACCGGATGGTTCCTGTTACTCGTCTTGTATTGACTGGAACACTCTGCAAACCGCCGTAGAATTCGTCACCGGCTATTTTAAAAACTTTCGAGAAAGTTCCACTGATACCATGTGAGAGTTTTGTTTTTTTAAAACATGTTTGTTTGGTCTTTTGTGACACAATAATTCCGTTTTTGTGTCTTTTGCTCGCTACTTAGGTTGTTCTTTGTTCCATAAGAATTCAATTGACTGGTAAAAGCAGTGGAGGTGACTGCTAGACATCTGCCCAAACATCTACACCGAGTCGCCGCCACTGCCCAAGTGTGGTATCAGGCAAAGCCCCTAGATCCTTGGAGTGGCAAAGAACGTTCAAACGAAGAAGAAAAAGCAGTGGCGGTGAAGAATCTGTTGCATGAATTAGTGGTGCTATACTGATGAGCCCAGTCTCATGGCAAAACCCGTGCCTTTCACTGTCAATTTTTGCTACTTTACCATCGGCTGCCGAATAACATATTATTTGTACAATATAGTGTTGCAGCTGGAATAGCGGAAACGGATGCAGAAGCTATTACCGTGGAAACTGTTACAGCAATAGTCATATCATAGTTTCACAAACACTTGCTCTTGTGTTGGTGAGCGAATAACAAGCAAGACTTCACTACCAATGTTTTCTTTACAGAGCCAATGGTCTGTACCCCACATGGTATCCGTACGTGCCTTCAATTGCAAGATTGCTGTCTTGCTTATGCAACACTATGCTTGTGTTTGTGCGGCGAGAACAGGTCCCTTTGCTTTATACCGAGACCATGCTTACGAGTGACCCCCAGTGGACCATTCTAGACACGGTGTTTAACTTGTTTGGCGGTTTTATTCGATCTGTGCATAACCTAAATACAAGGTGGGTGTCTTGTGTTAGTTATTGCGCTGTTGCAGCTGTGCTCATAAATTATGTCGCACTACCCAGACAGCAAATCAATCATTTTTTTACATTGATTCAACTCAGCAGACGTTCAATCAACGTTAAAAATGGTTGATTTGCTGTCTGGGTAGTAACTTTGTCAACGAGTAAATTTGTTTTTCTTAACTGAAATGACGTTGTGTTTTCGAAATAATGATGCTATTTTTCCCAGGGAGCTATGTTGGCCTTGGGTAGAAGGCGATGGTTCACTTGCGAAAGTCATCACCGATTCCTTCTCCGAACTGTTGAAGCAGTTTTGTCAAAAGTGAGTGATGATGCCTTGTGCAAATATGTCACAACCACTGGGATACACTGCAAAAGTGCTTATTGTTTTTTCCATTACTTCCTCGTTAAAAAGAACAAAATATATATAAATATAGTGACCTACAATTTTCTGTTTAAATCAAAGTCTGTTCTGTCTTCATTCTTCAGTCAAGAAACAGTCTTTTATATTGATTCAACGTCTGCACACGTTGAATCCAAACAAAAAATGACAAATTTTCAGGCTAATCAGTCTCGCGTTTTATGAAAGGCACTACCAGCCACGGTCTGAAAACACTCTACTAAAAAATGCCGGTTGCTTGAAAACCGCAATCCATCCACTTCCTTGTAGCGCAGTATTGCTGCCAGATATTCAATTTTATTCTTCATTTAGTGGCAGCCACGAAGTCACTCGTTACTTGTCCTACATCTGGTCCAGCTATGCGAAAACCTTTTTGCAAGAGAAGCACAAAGTGCCTTCATATATGTACGATTCCTATCACTCCATGTTGAAGGGGTTGCCGTGGCAATCCTTCCTACCGGACCTAACTGCTATGGATCAAATGCTTCAAGTAAGTAGCAAGACACTTCAGCCTTCTGTTTTTTGTTCAATTGCACTTTCTCATACAATGGTTTTACTTTTTTTATGATTGTAAGGGTTAAAAAATCCTAGCTTCAACGTACAAGTTTTAAAACACATTACTTTTTTGTCACATTTGCGATGGTAATTTGCATTTTTACATAACCATTAACACAGCTCAGTGATGGCCAGGACGATAATCCAATTCAATTCCTTTGCTTCGTCCTTCCTAAAATTTCCTGGTCTACTATAATCGACATGTGCCATTTGAGTGCCCAAGCGCCACCCGGTGATCCCCTTTCAACCCCAAGCACCGGTGTTGACCAGTGGAATCCAGTAACTGCTGAAGTCCTGTGCCGTCTTCTGCACTTACTCTTCTCTCTTGGTAAGTTGTTGTCGTACAAGGTTGTGAATTTTCGTTATTTCGACGTAAACTAACGTGAAATGAAAGTAAAAACCATATAAGTGGATCCTATTATTACTGATTGCTACTGTTTACTGCATTGTATACGGTTTTTTAACCTTCGCCTTTGAAAAATTTAATCCTGAGTAGAAGATTACAGCTATGAAAGAGATTAAAAGTGCTATAGAAAACGGATGAAATGGCCCAGCTAGCAAACTCTGTTCTTTGTACATTGATTCAGCTTGTGGGGGACAGTAACGTAGTTAGAAAACATCTTTCAAAGGGGATGGGGAAAATATTTTCATATTTCAAATAGTTTGTTTAAAACTATAGCTACTGAATACAGCCACATATTTATGAAAGGTCATTCAATAATCAACATTTAATACAATGCCATTAAAAGAATGTAATAATATTAAAATCTCATTTTTCTGGAGTAAGATGAAATCTTGAAGGGGGGCGATTGCTCCCCCAGCCCCCTCCCGTAGCTACGTCCCTGCTGTAGGTTCAATGGGAAAAAGTCAAGTGCTGCTAGCTGACGTATGCTGAACGCACCGGATCTTAACCTAAAATGTATGTTGGGGTAAATTTATGTTTGAAGAGGGATAAACGAACTGCCATACAGGGGTGAGCGAAACCTCAATCGTGTTTGAACTATTTCTTTCCCATTTCAGGCTCCAAGGTTCAAAGGTTGGAATCGCATGGTGAATTGAAGCAACTCTTTGCTGACGTGGAACTTTTTCCCTGGCACTGTATCAGTGCAGAACAGGTCGACTACCTTGCCAACTTACTCTCAGATCGCTTCTCGTGGACAAGTGTCCTCCTCTATCAATCAGTGAAGGCACACAAGTCGGACCCAAGATGCTGCGCTGTCAGATTGCTGAAGGTCGTCTGCAGGCTGCCACTAGTAGGAGAGGAGAGAGGGAGCATCAAGCCGCCGGTGAGTGATCGCAAACGTCACTTCCGCTTTCTTTTTTTTTGTACTGAGGGCGGAGTGGATGTGTTTCAATTCTTCAGTCCTGGTTCGGTCCCCGTAGTTCGGTACATTGAATCAATGTAAAAAGGACTGATTTGCTAACTGGGTTCTTACAGTTCATCGCAAACAAAGATCGTACCGTACTGTACAATATAAAAATTCATAGATTTCTACTATATAATATTGTTGAACCTGACAGCTGCTTGTATTCTTAGCTGTTGTTCCGCGTGTTCTTATGACGTAACCTTCTCTTTTCAATTCTCCAGCCACCCGTTCACTCCCTGTCGTCACCCCCACCGCAATGTCTGCCATCTGATTGGCTCAAACGACAATCCTACATCCGGGCCACTGGCCGACTCATCCAAAAAGTTAAAGCCGACGACAAGGCGATTGTTTCCATAGCGACCAAACCGCTGTTGAGGTTCGTTGAGCGAACATTCGAAAGCGTCGAAATGACATCAGCCCACGGTAAGTGTGGATTGTTTTGCATAAAAAGAACTCGTTTTCTGGTCAGTGTGTTTTCTTTGTCTTCCGTAATGATTTTAACCTATGGAAATGCGAAAATCATGTCACTGTAACTTTCAGTCTGGGCTTGTCTAAGCAACCTACATGAGCAAGTAACTTCAGAGATGTTTTAGGAACTTTGACATGGTTTAGAATCCAAATTCTCATAATATCAAACTTAAGGTGTTGGTATGTCATCCCTGCCATCGACTTGTTAAAACGTGAAGAGCATCATGTGTGACAACCTGCTTGACCTAACCAATATTCCAGACAGCAGTTCGGTCGCTTTTTACATTGATTCAACGTCTGCAGACGTTGAATCATTGCAGATTGTGAAAGAGCAACGGCCGACTACCGACGCCTTGATTGTCCGTTAACAACCATGAAGCTAATCTCTTGTTTTCTTCTGTAGATGGCTCATCGCTCAATCTCTCTCCTCTCATTTCTTTATTGTTTGAGTACATCAACAAATTTTCTTCCGCGCTTCAAGAAATTGTCTTAAACGCCATCAGGTCGGTTATTTCAAGGCGAGCCATATGCAATGGCTGCTCTGCGATGCAAGTTGAATCTATCCATCTCCAACAATGCCAGGTGAGGCCCTTTTTAATTTTTCTTCCATATATGAAAATTTATACAGTCGCCCATTGACAGTTTCTGAAACTACCTTTCCCCATACTGAAAATTTCATAAAAGCGTCAGCTCCCTGTGGTTTTCTAAAGAAATTTGCTGTTTGACGCACACGCAGAAAAATTTATGATCGAAGGAATTTTATTCCGTACGTTTTTCAACACACATTGCGGGATCAGTTGCCGTCGGTCATCATCTGCTTCACTAGCCTGGGTGGTCACTGGTCACACTTTGCGACAACGCGATGTAACTATCTCAGAACAGCTAACAATAACGTAACAATTGCTGGCTTCCTTGCAGGACTGCACGTACATGAGGTCGCGCGCTTTGTCCCCGGATACTTTGCTGGCATGCTTGACAGCTACATGCCACACCATCTCATATGCTGGCTATGCTTGTGTGCTGGTCGAAGACATTGCGGAAAGCTATATAGACGGGACCACCGGTAAGTCAATGTTTAATTTCGCGAACATTTAGATAGAGCCGCGTTTAATTTGCAACTTTTGCAACAAAGCTCTTTATTACATTTTTCGTTCATACGTTTTAACGGATACTATTCTTCATCGTGAAATTCTTCATCGTGAAATACAGGAATTTTAATTACTTTTACTCATATTCTCATCTAACCTCGTTTCAATACCAAATTTATATTCTTACATTGTCAATGCTATACTTGAGTGTGTCAGTTGTAGCAAGCCTTTCAACACGTCTGCTCTGTACCAGAATTGACGGTATAGTTGGCAATTTGAAGCTGCGGTTGAACTGAAGAGGTCTCGCTTTGCTGGATTTGACCTGTGGCTAAGAAGCAATTTGACGTTGTACTTTTGTGTCTTTCAGTACCGAATGAAGAACACAAAGCAATGACCCGACAAGAAGTATCTTCTGTTGTGTGGAAGAGCATCATCAATGCTTTCCACAAGCCTGTGGCTAACAACGAGGTATTTTTATTTGGTCCGCAATTACCACCTTTACAAACGTTTGATGAAAAATTGCAACATTTTGTACAACACGGCAGATAATTTAAGTGTTTTGTCTGTGTGGCTCGTCGTTTGTTTCTGTCAACTTATTGCAGATTTGATGGGTTATGCAGGATGAAATAGTCCATCTGCATTGCTTTAATTTTGTTTGTTTCAGGAATTTATCAAGCATAGCTTGACAAACGGTTGTCTGCTTTCCTTGTACGTGTCTACTTTGCACTTCATGCCTTTGCCTGGTTTCCATGATGAGTTCCAGTATCTAACTGGGGACTTACCCTCAGATGAGATCGTGGGAAAGCTTTACAAACTTGCCGTGCTTGATATTCAAAGATTGTCTTCCATCTCTGCGTCGTAAGTCGGAAATTTGCGCAATTTTTCGTCTACCTATCCGTATTAATGTGATTTTATATTACTAGCAACGTTGAAAGGCAGATCGTTTTAGCTCAGCCGTACCGAGGCGGCGCAGCATTTTGCCGCAAAAAATACATTTCATCAATGCTGAATTCTAAGCAGGAATAAAATTGAGTTTCATTTTTGTAGTATGATTCGACCGGGTATCGAACCTACATCCACTGATTGAGAGGTGGGCTCTGTCTACAGAGCGGTACAACATATAACATGTCATTTGTAAATCCTTCGTTGCAGACAAGAGAACGAGAGCAAGCACTTTTTGTTGTGGGATCACTTCCTCAGCATTTGCGCGGTTCTGATGAAGAGTGCGACGTTTTCACCAAAGCAAGGTGATTAGCAGCAGTTGATCTGTTTCAAAACGACCCAATTGTTTTCACCTCTTTTCTAAGTGTTGCTTTTGCTTCAGTCCCAAGCAATGTGATGATCATAAATCAAACTTTTCTCGACCAGAAACTCTTCTGGATATAAATTATGCTGCTCTTTCAAGGGTAGATACTGGCGATACTGCATAGATAATCTTGTTCTTCATCGTGAAGGTTTCTATAACTGGTTGGTTTTGAATCTTTATCCTCGGACTGACAAAGCCTCGATAGGTTATTCCTGGTAGTTTCGTATACTTGTAGAGGCTCTTGTCGCAGGGCCGGTTACCGAGATTGGCGAATTAAAGTTTTCCGATTGTTGAAGTCTTGTTGCCGGAGAATTATTCCATTCACTAGGTGCCGCTGAATGTAGAGCGGTCCTGAAATGTGTTGCTCAAGCGCACACCCCGAGCGCGTGATCTTGAGCCGGGCGCGTAACCACTGAGCTAACGGGGCGGACACAACTAACGTGTATTGTAGAGATTTGGAAGTTTGCCGCCCGATACTTGGCGTTTAGTTTCACAAATAGACCTAACTCTTTGCTGAGACCAAAAAAAAAACGAAATGTGAAAGGTTTGGTTAACCTGCACGATTTTATCCTATACCATGAACCACGATACTTTACAGGGTTCACCGTTTACACGGTAACAGATACCATTGCGAGTCTTCTTCCACTGTTGGAACACGTCAGCGTTGATCGAGTTAAAACCGGTCTACTCGGATCCATTGGAATAAGCAAGCAATCACCTCTTTCCCCAGGTAGGGAGTAATTTAATAGATATCCTCGAACTAACAAACTTTCAATATGTTTGCAGCCTTGTCATGCACACAGAAAACTAATTAGATTATTGTTTAAATGGGAAATCGCCTTAAAAACTAATGTGATGTCATTGTGTAAAATGGTTTAGGCCTATATCAGAAATCAACCATTCTAAGCTAGCATTTTCGTAGCATTTTCTTTTTCATTGAAAAATATTCACTTGACGTTTACAGAGTTCCGACTCAGTGCAAGATCCCTCTCTGTTTTCATCAAGCATTGGATCGCAAGAATTAACCCTGAATCACCTGACGCTATCGAGTCAGCGGAGAAGGTACCAAAGCTAAATTGTTGTTGATCTACCACTCAGCTTTGTTGAAGCCTTTTGTACGGCAGAGCAATGCTTAACGTTATAACAGCAAATTAGTCGTTTTCCTTATTTCTAGGCGTTCGAAGTGCTGAAAGACCTTGCTACCGCAAACAAGATTTACCAGCCGTTCCGGCTTACGATTGAGGAAGCTTGCAACATGCTTTGTGAAGAAAGTCCAGCTCTTACTCAAGAGCGAAAGTTTTTGTCGATATTTATTAAACATTTCGTGGGTAAAAAGTTTTTATATCACATGACGGCACTCTGACGCCAAACCTGGCAGTTGCTGAGTGAATTCCGTGACCTTTAAAACGGCGTCCTGCAGTTTTCGTTACGGAAATGAGATTCAAACTGATAACTTAGGGAACGTTCAAATATTACGTAACGCCTTGGAGGGGGAGGGGGGGTTTATGCAAAGCGTTACGTTAGCGTCACATCGGGGGGGGGGAGGGGGCTCAAGCAAAGCGTTACGTAACGCTTTCGAGTACGAAATGGTAGTTTTTTGTGCTGAATTCGTAGTGAAAAAGCGTTACATGGGGGAGGGGGGGATTGAAAAAAGCGTTACGTTGGCGTTACATGGGGGAGGGGGGGTCAAAAATTCGGAAAAAAAGCGTTACGTAATATTTGAACGTTCCCTTACCGTTTCTACGTGCAATGTTTGGTGATTTGATGTCAGTGTTCAGATTTCAAAAGTTTATATAGCTGTCTATTTAATGAGTGTATCATTACTTTCATTTTCTGTGTCGATTTTAATTTCACGCCTACCTTAAATGAGCGTAAAAAAACTTTGTAGAGCTACATTGTCACAACATTTATTACAAAATAAATCACAGTTTTGATCAAAACAAAAAAAATCTACGTAACTTTAACGTACAAAGTCATCATTTCACTTTATGCGTCCAATAAATCCGTCTGGCTCGTGCATCTTTCAAATTTCGTCATTTTTGCATTGATTCGACATCTGCAGACGTTGAATCATTGTTAAAAGAACAATTCAATCATTGATTTGCTGCCATGGAGGCCTTCGTGAAACTGCAGTGATCTGAAGTCAACTTCTTTCCGTTAACCACCAGAATTACAGGCCGATCCACCCTGATGTTGGTGAACTTCCACTTCTTCGTCTCCCCTCCTTCAACCTCCCACTCAATGTCGTGGCGAGTAACGAATGGTTCAGGGATGGCCACAGAGTCTCCGATGATCATCCCTCTGCCCTGGGTGTGTCAAGTGAATGATTAAAAGAATCACTACTTCACGACCAGTGAATATGAACAAAATGTTTCAAAGTTAGTTCGATGCAGTTACTTCAGACAGCTGCAGTATCACAAACGAAGATTAAGAATTTCGTAATGTTGACCAGAGAATAGATTCAACTAATGCATGTATAATTAATTATATAATATCGCGGTCCTCTAAAAGTGCTGAGGAAAACTAGTTCTACTGAAACTTTAATGGAAATAAAAGAATGTTTGAAAAATCACACGAGTAGGACAGTAGGTATGATTGATAAAAGTATTTAGAGGTTTACTGTCTATCGAACTGAAAACTTAAGCTTTAGTTTTACGGGATAAATGTATTACAAAATGTAACGGTGATGTAATAGATTCACGAAAGTACAAAATCATGGAGCCTACTTCAATAATCAAACTGTTCTCGTGTCCTTGGTAACTATGCACATGCAGTCTCAATCCGAGGGCTTCAATTTCAACAAGCCTCCGGCTAGATTCAAGCATTAGTTTCAACAATATACAGCATAACAGATTTCAAGAAGTCACGTACTTGTGCGAGGTTGTAGATGGTGACTGAACAACAAGCGCCTGCGGAATCGATGACTGCGATCGTGAATGGGACCAGAGTGACGTCAGCTAGATTGCAGACTACTCGGCCGAGAAAAACCTGTCAATCAAATTTATCCTTAATTTCAGGTCTTCGTAACAAGATACCAAACGGAAAACGTAACTCCGCCAAATATACTTTCGGTAGACCAACTACATAACCAAAATGTTTGTAAATAAATGTAAAAGGTTTGTAACTAGTTGATAGCTTTGTCTTGGCGGAACTTGTCAGGAATCGAAGCTTCACCCTCACCACCGGCAACCCACGGCGAAGCAGACTGAGACGCCTGAAAAACGGCGTCCCACAGGGATCGGTCCTGGCTCCACTTCTTTTCAACATCTACACCCACGGTCTCCGCAAAATACGCTTATGCGGACGATCTGGCAATTCTCCACTCCACAAAGTCGTGGGAAAATCTAGAAGACACCTTGAGCCAGGATATGCAAACCATCTCAGCTTATCTCCAGAACTGGCGACTGAAACTCAGCGAAACCAAAACTGTGGCGGCAGCTTTCCACCTACACAATCGGGAAGCTGATCGTGAGCTACATGTCCACAACAACGGAAAACCTCTGTCCTTCTGCCCCGAGCCAAGGTATCTTGGGGTGACATTAGACAGATCGCTCACATACCGCCACCATTTGGTGTCACTGCGCAAGAAACTGACATCCCGCGCTGCATTACTGAAGCGCCTGGCAGGCTCTAGCTGGGGGGCGAGGGCTGACACTTTGCGAATAGCAGCCTTAGCCCTTGTCTACTCTTCAGCAGAGTACTGTGCACCTGTCTGGTGCCGCAGTGCTCACTGCCACAACATCGACACTGCCATAAACAGCGCCCTGCGCACAGTGACCGGATGCCTGCGTCCCACACCATTGGACAATCTCCCCATTCTCGCTGGCATCCAACCTGCTGAGCTTCGTCGCGAAGAAGCCACTCTGTCCCTCGGTCGACGGGCACTGGAGCCTAATCATCTTCTCCACCACAAGATCTCTGCCTTCCCAAACGAGCACCCCCGCCGACTGAAATCAAGACACCCATTCGTGCCAGCCGCTCGGCTTCTGATCAACGAAGCTGACGAACAAGACATCTCTGCGGCTACTTGGGCGGACCATAAATGGCATTCTGGGTGGGGGTCGGACACCACCGGGCTCCGTTCATTCGTCCCCGGCGCCGGCGCGCGCCCCATCGGCCTGGCGCTGCGGGGACGGGCATGGGTGCGCCTCGACCGTCTCCGTACGGGCGTCGGGCTTTTCCGCTCAACCATGCACCAATGGGGAATGGCTTCTTCCTCCTCCTGTGAATGTGGTGCCGAGGAACAGACCGCAGACCACATCATCAATGACTGTACCATCTTCAAGCCACCTAACGGAGTGGAAGGTCTGCGCGTCATGGATGATGAAACTAAAGACTGGCTGCTCTCTAGCAGCCTTCCAGTGTAGTCCGGGAACATCGTGAATCTGGGGTGGTAAAAGGATAGACCCTCGGCCCCAGAAGCTCAGACGACGACGACGAGCTTTGTCTAACATGGCAAAACCTTTCAAAACAAACTTACTTTTTCACTGTTCGCCCCTTCTTGCAAGTCAGCGAGTCCTGTCACAGCAAGCGGGGTGACTTTCCCATTCGAAGTGAAAGATCCGCCGGAGTATGGACCTGTAGAAAAAATTAAAACAACGTCATAAAACAAAATGGTACAATTAGTGGTTATCTATCTGTAGCAACATTGATATCCTGTTGCTAAGCGCACAAAGCCGTGAAATTGTGTTAAAAAATCAAATGCTGGTAGAAATGTTGTCTCAAAGTCCACAAGCAACAATCACATAGAAGTGAAACATAATGCGATCGGGGCACTGGAGGCACACGCACTGGGGTCGACAGGCGTTTTTTCATTGTTCAAGCAGTCACTTTTAGGTGCACAATTTGAGTTTTGCATTTGCGTCCTACCTTAAATCCCTCAATGGATCGATCAAATGTCACTTACCCAAGTCTTTATCTTTGATCGACTTCATCAAGCCTTGCAGACGTTTCGGCTTCAGTTTTCCGCGCTTTTCAACCAAAACTGAAACTTTATCAAGATATTTGTAAATTTCTTCGGTCCTTTCTTTCGGTTCCGGCCATGTAGGATCCATAGAGGAACTTTTTTTCAAACCTTCCAATGCCAGTTTGTAAGCCTGCTCATATCTGAAGAGAAACAGGTATTAACTTTACATACCAACGGCAAAAATAATAATTGTACAAAAAGATTTTAATTTGCAATTTATTTAGACTTAATATAATTCGAGGGCATTATAAAACTAGCCTACCCTACATACTATCAAGATACCACAATAAAACCTCAAAAAAAGAAGGCATGGCCTAAATTTGCTTGTTTTAGCTACTAGATAATGATCACTGTCAGGCAATTCGATTTCGATACACTGCCTCTATTGGACTCCATATGAGGCTAAATATGCAATGAGACACGCAAAAGCATGCGTGACAAAAACTGATAAAATCAGTGATACTATTTCTATCAAACCAGTAAAAGATGTTAACAATGCAGCACTTGCACAAAAATTATTAGACCCCAAAATTCAGAAAACAAACCTGGATTATCGTTAGTGCCGAAAGTGCCGGTTTAATCCAGTTGTTTCTGATTTTCGGCTGTTTTTTTGTTTTTTTTTAGACTGGTTGCATTGCAACTAAACTGCTTACTAATTCAGGACTATTTTGAAATTACCTGCACGCCACCGCTCTGTTGAAGTGCAAGTCAGGATTATAAACAGATGATTTGTCCACTTTCTCGGCTTGTGTGTATGCGCTTAAGGAATGAGCTAAAACCTGAAAAAAAAATAATAAAAATTTGTAAACAAAATATTTTTGATGCAAAGTTGTGAGAAAACAATTTTGTAAAAGTTTACAGTAAGTTTACCTTGGGGTTTTGTTCGGTTACAAAGAAAAGGGATAAATAGGCGTTTCCTAGAATGTACCACGAAGTGCCGTCTTGAGCGTCTAGCTCCACTGCTTTTTTGGCATGGTCTACACTTTGAATGACATGTTTTTCTCTATCGCCCAACTTCACGGGTTTTATTTGCCGCAGGACCATGGAAAGAGACCTGAGGGACACTTTGTTCATTTCTCGTTTCAATGCTCCTTCGAAACAGTCTTTGGCTGCAAGAATATTTCCTTTTTTCCAAAACGTCTCTCCGAGCATATTCCATCCTTCACTGAGCGACGGGTCTCGTTTTACCACTTTAGACAATAAGTCTTCACAGTCTTTGTTGTGTTCAGGCATCACGTTCAATATCTTTCCGTGTAGAAGCATATAAGCCGTTTTAGGACATGACGCCTCGTAGGCTTTCAACAGCTGCAAGGTTTTCTCCATTTCCAATTTCACAAGTGTCGCTTTTTCTAAGATTTTTTCAAGACCAACTTTTTCAATGAAATGATCTCGGTAGTCATAGAGAGCTTGCACTGAACTCTCAATTTCTTCTTGACTTGTCATTGTCAAATCACGCAATTTATGACACTAAGTAAATTCACCTAACTGCAAGAATATAAAAAAATGATGTAGTTAGAGTTAGAGAAGGACTATGCAAAAAAACAATGGATTATTTACTATGTTAGTCACAAAATTTATAACTATAGAATATAGATCTTATATATATTAATTACATAACCTCGTGAAAACTATTGTAGCATTATACAACACTATGAAAGCTAGTTTTAAAGTTCAATTTTTTTTTTTTACAAAATTTTGCACAAAAACATAATACAATGTGATACTGGTCAAATATATGCACCAAGCTAACTGTTGAGCCATTCCATTATAATACAACAAATCAATGCAACCACTAGGTGTCAGAATAAGATGGTTCAAACATATGTTGTAGCCCTCAAAAATTGAAGTCCATCAAAAAAAATTTTTTCAAAATCGGACAAGTGGTTACCGAGTTAAAGACTTTTGAATTTTTGAACTGTCACTAGGTGGTGCACTTTTCTGTGTAACCAATTTTTGATTTTAGAGGCTATGCTCAAGCTAGAACGATGGTTGAAGTGTCTATTCCACCATTTTTGAGGATGCAGAATCCAAAAATGGCATTGTTTTTGGTCTAAATCAATTATTTTAGGAGTTATTGGACTTTTTCAAGTTTTTGGGCAAACCCCGAAAAGCGAAAACCCCATGTGGGAAACGAGATACAAGAAAAAAAAAACTTTTGTGTGGTTGTTCATGAACCATATTAACTACCGTATTGATAATGTAATATAAGATGACAGTTCTATCCTTTTCTTTTTATTGCATTGCAAAGTTGCTCTCGAAAAAAAGTTGCTCCATAGATTTCCTTTATTTCCAACCGAAAGGTATTTCTTGGCTACCAATTTTCTCAATATTAGTTCAAAATTCAAATATTTCAGAGTTATTGACTATCGTAAAAGAGAACCACTTTCACTCATCATCGGTCAAATATTTCACTGATGTGTTAAGCTTTTTACACTTCTCAGCATACTTGAACACTTACAATAAGTTTTGAAAAATATCAAGACATAACAAATTTAGCCTATGTGCAAGGCCTTTCTAACCTTAAGTTGAAACTATATGAGAATAGAAAATGGCTTGCAACACAACAAACTAATACATCTTTGCAACAACACTGAATGTAACATGTTTATATTATGACATTAAAGTACCATTCCTAAATTGCTCATATCTCACAATCAATCAATCAAGATGCTTTGTAATTTGCGTTTGGTTAATCATCTTTGACTCCAGGTAGAAAGTAGACCAGTAAATAACAACTAGGCACCCTGGCACTTATTTAAAAACTTTTTATGCATGGATATGATACTCTTAGGCTATTTTGCAATTTACTTTCATTACAAATGTCTCCAATAAATATAAAAAGTGAGCCAATTTTACTGTTACCGGTATGATCTATGATCCAAGACTCTGGAGTGCAAAATGATTATCGCTACCATACCAGAAGAAATCAATTTACCAATTCACACAAATTATGACAACGTCAGCTATTAGGTGAAGTGCTTTTGCCCTTTTGGAGGAAAGAATCATGAGCTGCCGGTATGAGATTTAAACATTTACTATCATTGGTAGAACTGTACTCAGTGATTGCAATCAACATGAAATGATAAATTATTTTAGTACTGGTACTGGTATATCATCGATATAATTAGAAACCTCACAGATTATTTCACCCCATATAGATTCAATTTGAATTGGCTTACTTAGGTTCATTTAATTATTTGTTACTATTGAAACATTGGTATTGGTAACTGGAGATGCCATAAAAACCACACGGCTTCATGAGCTACCGTCATTACTCCGGAAATATTTGTATGAGAGGTATCTGCTGGGTTTTTAACCATATCTGTGAGGTGCTTAAATAAACTGCATTACTGCACTTTAATTCACATTTTATCGAGCACGTTTTAAGAACATTGAAAAGCATAGCTTTCTAAAATCCTAATAAACAGAAATGACACAATTTCAAAGAAAATATTTTCAGAATAAATGATGCCAGTTGTTAGCCGAAATAATAAATTCTTCACCTATATTTGTTAATTATAGTTTTATGATGACCATGACTATGCTGTGTTCAGAAACTACAGTATTCAACTGTTGCTGAAGGAAAAAGAATCATTTATCTTGATTTTGAAAAGCTATACCAAACCGTCCTCACAATGACTATTGACTAGCACTATATATAATTATAGTCTTATTACTAGGGCCATTTAAAGTCATTAAAGTCATATTTTTTTCTATGCATCACTAAGTCGTGAAATCAATTTTAACGCAAAAACCGCATCCCTATGAGGTATATTAAGAAAGTTATGAAGTCATATAAAGTCTTATTTTCCTGGTTAGGTCATATATCAGCTTTTTAAGTTAAATAGTCATATTTTTGAGTTATAAAGTCATACCGTTGTATACTTTAAATAAAAAATACCAATTTAAGCGGTGAAGCAATTAAGCACTAAAGAAAGTAAGGCAATTGCTGATTGAACGAAGGCAAACTGTAAGATTAGCCTACATATATAACACTTACAGTCACAGACCTACATTTTATGAGGTCACACATTGAGGTCAACTTAATACTCAAAATGGAAAGTTTTACGTACACCATCAAAGATGCCCATGCTGATCTAAATGCAGAGGTGGGCAGTAACTAGTTACAAAAGTAACTAGTTACTGTAACTAGTTACTTTTTGAGTAACTGTAACGGTAACTTCGTTACAATTTTCCAAAAGTAACGAAACGCGGTAACTAGTTCCTATTTTAGCACTTTTTCAACAGTTACAGTTACAAGTTACTTTTGTATTGAAATTTCAGTTTTTAATTGCCGTTTATTTCTCTGCACGTGTTTGTGTCTTGCTTAGTGTGTGTTTGCTGCGTTTTGCGCAATAATGCATTTTTCTCGCAGCTGTATCGGCGCAGCACTGCGCATGCGCGGTTCTACTTTTGTTTTGTGGTCTGGTGGAAAAGGGTTGCCATATTGGCGAATTTATCGCCAAAGTCCAGAAATCTGGCGATTTTTTAAGACGTTTAGCTTCATATTTATGATTTGGCTCTTTTTTGGCGATTTTCGATAACTGATTTGGCTAAATTAATTGTTTTTGGCGATTAATCGATATGTACCAAAGACGGGCAAGACACAACAATACAACAGGGTTGAGCATTATAATAATATATTTTACATATTTACAAATGAGTTTAACAGTCAAACGTTTTCGGTTTAACTTAAGCCCTCATCAGGAACCTGAAAATATTTATAAAAATGCAGTAAATTTCAACTTCTTGAAGGTAACTAACTAACTGACTACAAGCATCAAGAAACACGCAGCGATTAAAAGCAGTTTGTTGATGCTTATAGTCAGTTAGTTAGTTACCTTCAAGAAGTTGAAATTTATTGCATTTAGTGTAACGCTTGCAATGCCTCTAAAAAGATTTTCTGACGTTAAAACCAGCAACAGCATTGCTGTTTGCTTGCCGTTGGTGGACGTTCTTGTGGAAGCAAGACAAACCAGATTTGGTTATTGGTTCGAAGACAGCGACTTTCAGCTTGCGACTGCATTCCACCCACAATTTAGACTTATCTGTGTTTAATGCCTGATCATTAAGCGACACTGCTGAATTGAAGACCAAAATAAAACAGAACATGCTTCAAGCAATTGAAGAAGCAAACTGCTCTGCTGAAGAGGGGAGTAGCAGCGACACTGAAGTGGATGGTGGTAGGTAGAGCCACGGAGGACTTTTTGCATCACTTTACGCAAAAACCAAGAAAAGAAAGCAATGCGCGTTGAATCTGTTACAGGAGTATTTGGAAGCGGACCCTGCTGAGGACAAGTTAAGCGGATCCAGATTCACAATTAGACCGATGAAAAAACTGTTTTAAAAACATAACACTCCCATTCCGTCAAGTGCTGCAGTAGAAATATTGTTTTCATTGCAGCACTTGTTCATTACCAGACTTTATTCGTTCATCCCCGACGCCGACACACGCTCAATCGACCTGACACTACCAATGGGTGCGCCTCAACCGTCTCCGTGCGGGCGTCGGGCTTTTCCGCTCAACCATGCACCAATGGGAAATGGCCTCTTTCTCCTCCTGTAAATGTGGTGCCGAGGAACAGACGCAGACCACATCATTGATTGATTGATTGATTGATTAAATCTTTATCCTCGGACTGGGAAAGCTTCTTGCAAAACTTAATCCTGGCAGTTTCGCATACTTGTAGACTAAAGACTTTAAATCACTGACGCAGGCCCGCTCACCGAGATTGACAGAGTAAAGTTTCCGATTGTTGAAGTCTCGTTGCCGGGAAATTATTCCATCTATTAGATGCCGCTAAATGGAGAGCAGTCCTTAACGTGCGTTGCTCAAGCGCATGCCCTGAGAGTCGAACCAGTGCCGCTTGATCTTGAAGCTTCTTCGTTCCAGAAGTGAAGCGCTAACCAATTGAACTATCGGGGCGGACATCATCAATGACTGTAACATCTTCAAGCCACCTAACGGAGTGGAAGGTCTGCGTGTCATGAATGATGAAACCAAAGACTGGCTGCTCTCTAGTAGCCTTCCAGTGTATAGTCCGGGAACATCGTGAATCTGGGGCGTAAAAGAATAGACTCTCGGCCCCAGAGGCTCACACGACGACAACGATTGGGCAAGGACATTTTAAAGCCCAAAAGGGCAGGCCTGAGTGACGAGCACTTTGAAATGCTCGTATTTCTCAAAGGAAATAAACACATAAGCCACTGAGTATTTTTTTTAAATAAAACCTTGTTGGTTTTGTACTTGTGCTGTTATGTTAGCATGGATGGTTCTAACACTATATACCAAACATTGCGGTCACCAGCGCTTTATGCAAAACTGCAGAAGTGTCAACCCACATCAGCGTCTGTGGAGCGCTCATTTTCCTTACTAAAGTCATTTTCAGGTCCAAATCCTAACTTTAAAGACTCTAACATTCCACACTAGCCTACATGAAACTGTACTACAACAGTGGTTTAAAATAAAAATGGATGTGTAGCGGATGGATGTGGATGTGTGGATTAATACTGTTATGTTGCGTATGTTTTACTCTTTAGTTCCGTGAGTGACGTTGTTCGTATGTAAAAATAAACGATTTTCACATAAAGTCATATAAAGTCATATTTTCCAAAAAATAAAGTCATATAATTGATTTTTTAAGGTCATATAAAAATGGCCCTACTTATTACAATGATATCTAAAACAGACCTCACAAAAGAAAAGAGACTCGATTGAGCTTAAATTCATCTGAACAAAATGAGGTCAGGAATGAAGTCACAGACACAGGAGAAATAATTTTCTCAGATAAAAAATTGTTCAATGTCGAAGCGGTGTGTAACCGACAAAATGATCGCAACCTTGCTAAGTCTTCTGCAGACTTTCCTGACTCCACGAAAAAAGTTTTCATGCGCCAGAAACTGTCTTCTGTCATGGTGTAGGCCGCTGTCCCCAAAACGTGGAGGTCTCCCCTCATTTTTGTTCCACAAGGCGGTAAAGTTAACACCACTTCGTACATTGAAACAAGTTTGACTCATACCCTTGCAGAGGCTAGGAAACACTTCAAAAGGAAACCATACACATTCCAACAAGACGGTGTGCCATCCCACACGTCCAAGAAAACTCAGGAAAAGTGCCTGAACCATTTTCCTCATTTCTGGAGCAAGGAAGTGCCCTCATCACCAAACCTGAATCCAATGGACTTTTGTGTTAGGTCCATTTTGAAGGCAGATGACTGTGCTTCATTCCATGACTCAGTTGAGGCGTTGAAGTGCTCTCTCAAAAAAGCATGAGGCAAAATACCCCAGGAAACCCTACGTAAAGCGGTAGGGAGTTTCGGAAGTAGACTTGAGCGTGTTATTCAGGCCAGAGGGGGACAGATTGAATATATACAATATATAAAACTTTTTACGATTGTTAGTTGTTTGGCAATTCACCGTTAAAATATTTTGCGATTTTATTCACTATTTACAGAAATATTACACTTTAAAGCAGTCCAAGGACTTTGTCCGCACCCTGTAAATGGCGCAACTCATCACTCTGTAAGCATACTGCAGTACCGCACTTAACAAGTTTTATGATGCTGTACAGAGTTGACTTAAACAAAAAATTAAAATGTTGTTTTTTTGCTACAATATAGTTCTCAGTATTTAGGATATTTATAACAATGCCATCTGTGATGAAACAAAGTTTTTATTGAAGTAACAGTATACGGTACATAAAGACTAAAGAGCAGAATTTGATTTGAAATTTACTAATCAAAGTTCAACATCTGCAGCTTGTATTGCAAAAAGGGTAGAACTGTCATCTTATATTACTTTCTCTATAGTTAATATGGTTCAGGAACAACCATACAAAATTTTTTTTTTCTTGTATATTGTTTCCCACATGGGGTTTTTGGGGGTTTGCCCAAAACCTTGAATAAGTCCAATAACTCCTAAAATAATTGGTTAAGACTAAAAACAATGCCATTTATGGATTCTGCATCCTCGAAAATGGTGGAATAGACACTTCAACCATCATTCTAGCTTGAGTATACCCTCCAAAATCAAAAATTAGTTACACAGAATAGTGTGCCACCTAGTGACAGTCCAAAAATTCAAAAGTCTTTAACTCGGTAACCACTTGTCCGATTTTGAAAATTTTTTTTGTTAGATTGCAAATTTAAAAGACAGTAACCTATCAAAAACGCAGCAAAAAGTGGGATACCGTGGTTGAAAATTTGTTGTATTATAATGGAATGACTCTGATGAATACATTTAATCAACACACAACATAAAACATAAAGGATGGAGACAAATGATATGTCTGATGAAGATAATTTCACACAATTTATACATAAATGAAAAACTCATCAAATATAGTTATTACTTTCTAAAATGTTTCATCTTAAAACGGAGATGATCATAAGGCTCTTATTCAAATATAATCTTATTATATTTTATTTGAATAAGGACCTTCTGATGATCCCCCTTTTAGGGTGAAACAGGCTGTAGAGGTTTTAGAAAGTAATAACTATATTAGCTGTAATATGCTCTTCTTGGCTTTATTGCTTGGCATTGAGCACTTTTTGTAGTACTAATAGTATTTCAGATAACATGAAACCAAGGAACTTTCAGAAATCATTAGTTAAACTACCATTCAACGTTTTATAGGCAGAGAAAACTTTTTCTCGAACCGTAGAAAATTTCATTGTCAGATCACCGCTTCAATGCGTGATGGAAATCTACAGATAAATCTGCATCAGGCATTGCAGAGTGCAAAAAACAGTGTTGCAGAACGCGTTTTCGAATATTAAATTCTCATCAGTGCAACTACGTTTATGAACGCAATAACAACGGTTAAATTTAAACTCAATACAATACATTACAAACATTATAAGGACATATTCTCTGTGTTCAATTGAATATTAATAAATCCAGAGACATCAGAAAATCACTTCCCGCATGCAATTCCAGACCAGACCGAAATGCAGATTTATCTGTAGATTTCCATCACGCATTGAAGCGGTGATCTGACAATGAAATTTTCTACGGTTCGAGAAAAAGTTTTCTCTGCCTATAAAACGTTGAATGGTAGTTTAACTAATGATTTCTAATAGTATTTGCTGTTTAAATAAAAAAAACTCTGTTATATACATAAAGCAATAATCTACAATAATCCTTTGACAAAACAAACATATCTGGATAGAGTAGAGTTTGCTTAACATTCCTCAGTGGGGATAGAAACAACGCTGATAGAGTGACAACTTGTTTACATGCCAATCATGACCACATCCATTTTGTGACTTAACAATTATGTAAAATACTCCCACTTATGCTACACCTACAGTCATACAGTATAATTATATATATACAACATAAACCAGCGACTTTCTCTTTTAACGAATGATAAAAACCTGAAAATCTCAAAACCTTCTGAGAGTGACCGTAAACGAAAACTTGTCAACATTACCTTACGAGTTATGATATATGCATGAATTGTACACTTTATAAAACTCTCTATGAAAAACAGGTTAAGAATCACTTCTATACGCGGTCAGCATAAATGAACGTTGTTCTTATTCTTGACTTTAGCAAACTCAATGCCACTTGAATATCATAAGTATCATAAAAACACTTGGTCCATGGCATAACGTCTACCACAACAATCTGCCAAGGAAAACTCCTGAGATCTCTTTTGAAAGAGACATATCAGAAATACCTTATACTGTATAATAATTCGCTCCTGTAAGATGAATACCATAACTATTTTGGTCAACAACATGGACTAAACATAAAAAGCAAAACCGTTTGCTGAGAGGGGTAAGTCAAGCAAAATGCTGCTAAACAATGCCCTTCTTTCATCTTGAATGTCATATTTTCCTCACTCAAAAGTAGGCAATGTTTAAATGATAACGCTAGCTTCAAATCTAACCACACCAAACTTATTCCAAATTAACTTTTCCACATTTCACAATACAATAGTATTTAAACATTATAATATTCAGAAAACTTTAATCTAAAAGAATATATTTATATATATCATATATTACCACTGACAAAAGTTGCAAATAATGCTTCAAAGAATTTAAAAAAACTTGTGATATGTTGAAGAGTAATTGGTGAAACATTTGATAAACTTATAACTTGAGGTTGGAAAATCTAAAGCAGGGGTGCCCAAAATGTGGCTTGCGGGAACAATATTTTTGTTCCCCATCTGGGCTCATAATAGCATGTAATGTACATATGCGAAAAGATATATATTATAAACTTTAACAAGTAAAAATGAAGTATATATAAAGTTAACTGGTGAACATCTTTCTTACACATTTCAACCACCACAAACGTGCCACAGTAGGCTACTGTAAATCAAAATGTTGGATGAAAAATCATAGCTGCTTCCTTCACATAACATGTAATAGAATGTCATTTTAAATTGTTTGAATGGTGCAAACAAATAAACTACCTTTAGAAGCATTGTAATGATATTACTAAGAACGTTTCGTGATTGGTTACTGGTTACCCTAACAATATACAATCTTAAAGCTTAGGCCGAAGTTCAAGGTCAAAAATGGGTGAAAAATTTAATGCGGACCGCCAAGATTCACAAGTAGCGAAATGCGGCCCGTGGCTACAAAACTTTGGACACCCCTGATCCAAAGGCAAAGTAGACAAAATTTACATGCACCATTCCCTTTAGATTCATTTCCAGTAGTTATCTAAATCTTGAGAGTAAGCATTGATGCACTTTTTAAGAAAATATAGAAATTCTTTGGAACACCTGACAATACTTTTTTTCAATGCACCCTCCAATAGGTAGTTTTTGTAAACTCTGCTTCTAAAAGTTTCCGGTCAAAACACTGTACATACAATGTACATACTAAAAGCATATATGATAGATAGATCTTTATTCTTAAAATGAAAGAGTTTTTATTTCTGTCATTCATTATCTTACGCTTATTATCATGGTACGATAGGGTGTACGGTTTCAAAACTGTTTTTCAAATTTCCCAGTGAAACCAATTTTTTTGTCGGGAAATAAGCTAAAAACTCATAATCTCAAAAACTGTAGTTTTTTTCCTACTCCAACAATTCAAGGTCCCAACTCAAGAAATTTGGTGTAAAAAATCATGGTACTGGGTAGGAGAATTTTAACCACTAAAAAGGACTTTGAAGCTTTTTGCAGTTAGTATGAGTAACATTAAGAGTTGGGTATGGTATATAAAAAAGTGTGCCACAGTGGTCACTAGCCTGGGGTTCAAAGAGCTATGGGGCTGGAAGAGCCCCAAACAGTGACTGCAAGGGCCCCAAAAGTGTCTTAGTCAGCTTTATGAAAACGCCGAGGGTCGACTTGCACTATAATTGCAAGTTGAATAATTAATCTCATTATCAAGCCAAAGATACTTTAGCCTTGCTTCAATGTTATAAGGAATATATAACATATTGAACTGTTTAGTTTAAAGATTACATGGTCCAGCACTGTTAGCTGGTAAGTAATCAACTCAAACGGGCCACTCATTGACAAACATGAAGAGCTGTTGCCTGGATGTGCAGCTTCCCATCCCAGCTGTTTTGTGACTTAGAATGAGTTACTCAGTACTCATTAGTCTCTGAAACTAATAGTCAAATAGATTAGTTATTTTAAAAAAAAGAAAACACAGCTATTGTACTTGCAGCATATCATTAATTTATACTTTTCCTTATTCAATTCATTCACAGAATATTTTATGGTGGTTTTGTAAAACTGTAAAATGGAAACTTCAGCCACTAACAGCCGAATGTCCATACAATATCTACCAACCCATTAAATAAAGAAGCAACAGAAAAAGTTGCTGAGAAGTAAAAAGAAACTTGCCTCTTGTTATGACATTACCATGCAATGTTCACCATGTTTATCACTCGCTACCCCAAACATCTGGCATTCATTAAAATACAACCAGATGTCAAATGAAAAAGCAATTGGTTTTGTGAAAAAATGCATTACTGAAGGAAAAGTAACAGATAGTATGATATGCAGGCACAGGAAAAAATTAATAAGGTTAATGATAGAAGAAAAGGTCACGGTATGTTATTTCGATGAGGCACTAATTACTTGCAGCATTCAATGTTGCCAGGGCTGTGAAGCCACTGTAAGAGAGCATTGGTTTCGGCTCCATAGAGCATTTATCTAATGATAACTCTGGCTCTAGCTTCGGAGCCATCAAGCATTCATGCAATAGCTCCAGCTCTGGAGCTGTAAATTTTAAAAAAATTGCTCCAGCTCCGGCTCCATTAAGTATGTTTATAGCATTTACCACAGTAGGACACTAACGGTTTAGTAATTTGCATTGTAGTATTATAAATAAAATTCTGTTCAAAGGAGCAAGCACACTTAAGTAGTAATTTTGCCGCTTGCTTCATGTCATCAGTATTACTACTTGATTTTAAGCTAAGGCAAGAATCGGCTACCCAACCCTGAAGCTGGAGCAGATAAAATTTTTGTAGCTCCGGCTCCAGACATTTAAAAAAAGGGCTTCAGCTCCAGAGAAAATGCTTGGCTCCACAGCCCTGAATGTTGCTGCAATAAATTTCAATCTTGTTGTTCGTTTTTGATGTGATTATGTGGTAGCATTTGAAAGGTTTGTTTTCGAACTGATATTTCAAAATTTTGGTGTAGAAAAGCACCAAAGGAATGCAATGCACATTGTAGTAGTGTTAATGGTTTCATACAGTGTGTACCAAAAATATATCTACTTTTTTGTATGCTCAGCACTCAACTTACATGTTCTCGTAATAATAAAAAAATGGACAGAAGTTATTGTTGCACTTGCTAACATATTGGGTTTGGTGCCTTTTAAGCAGAAGCAAGAAAATAGAGAGTTCAGTTAATGCAAATCAAGAGATCCGTTTATTTTTTTGGTACACACTGTAAATAAGGTTTGTTTAAATGTAGAAAAGTGGTAGTTGGGACCTCGAAACCATGGAGTTGAGAAAAAATATTTCACATGTGGCCATAACGACTTATTTCCCGACAAAAAACAATGGTTTCACGATAGGTTGTAAAAAACTGTACACCCCAATGGTATGATGATAAGTGTAAGATTAAATAAAATGACAGAAAAACAAAAACAGTAAATTTCAAGAAACGTTAAGATAAATGAGCTATTTAATCTACAGCATGGCATGAGAAAAAAGGTAAAAAAATGCTTAGAGATTTGATAAAATTTATGCCTGAGGCAAACCAAACCACTTTAACTCAAAACTGTGGCCGTGCACTTACTATGCTTTGCCTTTGCACCAAAGGTTACCTTATATTAGATAAAGTCTTACAGTGATAAAAAAGTCGTTTTCAATACATGATTGTATGATAGCCTAAGTAGGAAGCCAGTGGTAAGATGCTGTATTAAGTGAAAGAATTAACAATGAAAGAGCAAAGACTTATGAGTAAAGCAATAGAAGATATATACAAGTATAGTTTAATGAAAGAAAGTTTTATGAAAAAACTTCATAAAAGTTTCTTTCAAAGTGTTATGTAAGAAATATTTGTATTGTATGTATTTGTTCTCAGCAAAAACAACCATAAAGTTTACTTCAGGTGCAGTTCATAATTAGTTTGATATGCTTGTATTTAAGTATTGTGTGACAAATGAAATGTGATTATAGAATTGTGTCTGCCATTGCCATCTCAAACCATCATGCTATGGAAATCTTGCAATAAATCGAAAATAAAAAAATCTTTTATTTTCTACATTTTGCTATTCCAAATGATTTTTGCTTTCATTTACTATTTTCACTCATTGAATGTAAATCCTGAACGCTCATATTCATTGAGTGTTGCAAGAAATAATAAGCCAAGTAAAGAAAACTTTAAAGAATATGAAGATTATCAGTGGTCAAGAAATCCAACAAATAGTATACAAAGCATGACAAGCAACTTTAATCCAAGTGTAAAACAGTCACTAACATCACAGGAAACTACAACAAAAACACAAGCGACAACAAGTGCAATCATTACCAAAGCAAAACGTTTAACGCTCAGGCATCACAATTTACGGTCAAAAAGTGAAAACACAAAGCTAGCAAAATTGCAGAAACAAATGAGTTTAAAGGCGGAAATCAACTCGACCACAGGGTTATGTAACAAAGGCTATTTCAAAGAATATGGAAGGACAAAGTGTAGAAAATGGTTTGAATGTGAAGAGATCTATGCAAAATTTTTGCCCAATGAAGCTTCAGAACTAATAGGAAAAGGAGTCGCAAAAATGGTATGTATTTAACTAAGAATCATTTACATTTTATAACATAACAGCATTAAATGTTGTAATGCTCCATCGCCCTGATCTCATTGAAGCAGTAACCATTTCTGATCACACAGGCAGCATGTGTTCTAAGTTGCTGCATTCCTTTTCTATGACTTGTTACCAAATTTTTCACATCACAATTTAAATTAACTATTGCCAAAGGGAAAGTCTATTGTTTTGCATCAGAAACAAATTGCTCGATGTTTTATTTAATACAGTAAAAACTGTACAGTCTTCGAAATTAAAATATTTTTACTGCGGCAAAATCATTGCCAATGAAAAAGTACACATAGTGAAATAGCGCCGTCCATAATTGCTGAAGTAAAAATTTTGAACAATAGGCAAAGTTCACGAGACAAAAGTAAAGTTGTCTACAATTTTCTTTTCTTCGACTGGACATGCTTTTTTGCCTCAGTTGAAAAATTGCTGGTGGACATTAGCTCTGTTTTACATTAATTCAACGTATGCAGCCGTTGAATCAGTGAATAAGAGTTGATTTGCTGACTGGATGTGCACAATCAACACTGTGTTCAAAATTGTGTCGGCATTCTTTTTCAGTTGAGAAGGAGCAATCTTCCTGACTAGCCTACTCACAATGGAACAGCGACTGTCGAGAAACGGCATTCTTTTTGCTGATAAATTCATATATCTTTCATGTTACTTGGGTATTTACCTCAGCAATTAACGACGCCAAATTTGAAGGCTGCATAATGCATATACAATACATACACACTAAAACTTGTCTCTGTGACAGACGTTGGTGCATTTTACCATGGTGGTTAGCATAGACTTTCTTAGTAACTTTCAAACCAAGATAGAATATGTTTTGGACTTCAAACCTCAATAAATTTTACTTAATTAATGATGGAGATGGATCGTAGTTTGACGATATAAAACGCAGATATGCGTTTTTATAAGGTTCTTTTGTGAAAAATCTTCTAAAAACATATTATATATATATATACCTTTACTTTTTTGTTCAGTTATCAAGTGTGTAAGTTTTGATAAAATGTAAAAGAACAAAAACACCAATTGAACAATTTTGCACAGGTATATAAAATGGACTGGCCAGGGCGCGATAGTTACTTTGCCGTTTCCATCACTGCTTCAACAGTGAATAAAACTGAAAAAGAAAAACGGTGGATTAGTGATCGAATGAGAAGAGGAGCCACCAACTTAGTGGAACTACAGCCAAGCAGACGCGTTATTCCAGTATTTACTTATTAATAATGTGGCGAGGAGTTTTATATTTTTTACTTTTCTTGCAATGGTAACTTACAAGCTACAAGCAAGTGTTCTCATCTACTGTATCCCTAATGCCAATATACATTAAACACATTGCACAAGCACTCCTAGAAAAAAAATTCTTTTTATAATAGGCTATCAAACTTTTCAGGATTACAAAGCTTAAAAATTGGGTATGACAACTTATAATTTCTATGATTAAAATAAACACAGCAGTCATGTAGCAAAACACATCAGCCCTAGTGCAACGAAACCAGAAAAAATCTACCACCAATTCATTCATTGCTAATGTAATAAAACCTTGGTAGACATTGTTGGCTTAGAATACTTTTATTTTAAATTAAAATAACCAAAAATAAAAATGCACAAAATAAATGCTGATGAAGTTCGTAGAACTTCAACTCTAGAAAATTGAAAATAATTTAAGCTCTAATTCCAATAGAACTGCTTGGCACAACATGTGGTCTAAGTTAAACACTATTCAAAAACGCTTTACTAAACTAGGTATATAATATATATATATGAAAAGATTTATGAAATATTATTGAATGCCAATAATAAAAATGTTGTGTAACAAGCCTCATCCAATGGTTAATTGGTCTTCTTCTTCATCGTGTGAACCTCTGGGGCTGAAGATCTAGTCTTTTACCACCTCAGTAACTTCACCAGTGAACGTATTTCTACACAGTTACACATCTACTCAAAGAATTGTCAACTACGAAATGTTTGTCTAGGTCAGTGGATTCTGTGATGAAGGGGAAAGAATGATAATTCTCACAGAATATTGTGGAATATTTTCAACTGTTGACTCATTTATTCGTCACAAAAGAATTCTAACATTTCGCCCTTATAAAAGGCTCTATTTAGTAATTCAAATTATTGAATCCCTTGTATTTTTACATTATCGAAGTGGAAAGCCAAAAGTTCATTGTGATCTGCATGCACCTCTGCAGGTAAGATATGCAATATGCATGCCATCAGCAACATCAACTACTGTGGTAGCTTAAAAAGTAACTGTGTAATAGCACTTGAATTCTAACACTATGCAACAAAAGAAATTATATATCTCGAGTTTTGAACAAACCTTAGGCTACTCTTGGCTGCTGAGTCCGAATCTGGATTTACTTTTTTCCTACGGTCAGTAGTTTTTGAGATATTTGCAATATTACCTTTTTTACAATTTACTGTACATGTTTTAACAGGGCAACTAAATACGTAAAGTCTTAATATTGGGATTTATTTACGATTTAGAAGCTGATAGTTTTATCATAAGTTTTTATGTATCATACGGTATATGTGTCTTACGGTTATGTCGATAGAAGAATTGCATGGAAGGCATAAAACGATTTTAAACTAAACTAGTGAAATTAATTCTGAAGAAATTACACTAAGAGGTTAGATTGTTGTGGAAATGCCGCATTTGATGAATGCAAAATAGCAGTACCATATTAACAAATTATGTACAATAATTTTGAACATAACTAATGATATATCTTGCTTTGACAAACAATAAAACATTTTTCTTTATATTATAATACTGGATAAATAAAACCGCAAGTTGATGTTGATGTTGAGAAAGATTATTTGCAAGCAAGTTGCTGAAAAAATGAAAATTTGTGAAAAATAATCTTCTGCCTATTCTCATTTTACATTTGTTTTAATTCATAGGCCATGAGACAATTCTTGATCAAAAATGATCGAAATCTTGTTTTAAATGACTTAGATGAACTTCCGATCGATGACCCATTGACCAACCAAACAGCACTATGCGAGTAAGCATAATCAGTAAATTGGTAGTTGAGAAACTCAAACGACAACTTTTTCAATTATGACAGAATGCCAACACCTGAAATAATTACAGAATAAGACTCTTCACCAAGCATAAACATAAATTTCTTATGTTCATCTGGTACGGTAACTGCAACTAGATTACCACAAAATGTCAAAAAATTATTTTGTGTATATATATATATAATACCGGTATACAGTACAATTTGTCTTGCCAAGGTAAGCCTACTCCATATAAACATCAGTTCTTACTTAATTTTTAGAACTGAACCTGATTGCAAGATGGTGAATGAAACATTTCTTGCCCCGGAGCAACGGTACACCAAGCAGCAATGTGAAACACATAACCACTTCATAAAGGCGACGATCAAAGCCGATGTTTGGAAAATACCAGATATATCCGCCATAATATTAGATGACACAATTCCAGAAGATAACCAAAAAAATGTAATCACAAAAATCAATAACCTTCTTACACCCATCCATAAACAATGCAAAATAGTGGATGTAAAACAAAGAGCCACTTCGCTATGGGTTCTTGAAGAATACTTAAAAATCTATACTAAGCTTAAACAGAAAACGATAAAATACTAGTCTAAGATGGGTTAGACCAGGGATCACCAACTGGCGGCCCACATGCGGCCGCTACGCTGTCATGTGCGGCCCGCAGAAGGTATCAGCGTACAAGTATAACCAAAAATACTTTTGTTGAAGACTTTAGGAGCATTAAGGCATAAAAGACATTCCGGGAAGCATAGTTTTGCTTTGCATACGATTCCACCGACTAACCAACTAGATTGCAGTTCTAGGTGGGGGTCGGTTAAAGTTGTTCCAATGCGATGTCCAGCCACACTGTCCCAGTGTGAGCATAGGGTTGCTTATTTTAAGTTTGTAAATGTCATGTAAACACTAAGTGTGCGTTTCACCGTTATTGTGTTTCACGAGCAGGGGCGCCAGAAGCGGGGGGCAGGGGGGGCGGATGCTTCCCTGCCCTCAATTTTTCTGCAGATGGAGGGGCAGGGGGGGCAATGGTGCCTTTTCAAAGTCATGTAAGCTACTGCGCATTTTGCAATATAACAATTTCTGCTATTCGCTTTTATAGCCTAATTGCAATCTTTCATTTTTGCCTCAAAATAATATACAGCATACGGCACAAAATTTTGCACCACAGTACAGGCCTTAAAACTTGTTTTTTTTTTTCGGCAGCCATCGTGGCCTACCGGGAGCTCCTTCTCGGCGGCCAAATCTGCATGCTTGGAGGCCAAAATAAAAATAACGATAGCACAAGTAAATAGAATTAAACTTGCAACAATGCTAAAATGATCACTTAGCGTTGTTGAAGTCTGGGCCTGGGCGACGTCCTACAATAGAATCGTTGCACCACGCAATAACTGCTTTATCGGAATTGTAATCCAGTACTGCGGGACCATCTAACGACACTCGCACGAGTGTCTCCAAAGTGGCTGATTTTAAAGAAGTTCGCCACTCCCCTAGAATTCTGTTTCGCAACGAAAAACAATGTTTGACATGTGTTGACGATGACGGCAAGATAATAAAATAAGCATTTCAATAATGTGAAGGACATTACTAAAATAAGCATAATTTTTGCAAAATATGATCAAAAAATGTTTTCCCGTCGGATGTTAACTAACCTAGTTCTCCTTTTTAACAACGATTCAATATCCGACAACATCAAATCGACATAAAAACGACAATATTGCCAGCCAATGTAAATTAGCACTTCGGATTAAGACTTTGTTAAAATAAACGTCGGGAATTACAAACAAGACTTACAGCGCTGGTGAATGGTGATCGCAGATGGATATATTCCATCAATAACAAATATTCCCGCACAATGCAACAGTGGCAATCACTGGCGCCGACTTATGGGGTGGCCACGCCACCCCGTTTAGGTTACATTACTTACTGCAAATAAATGTAATTTGAACGGACGTTTAAATCTTTTTTTGATCATTGGTTTTCGCTTTAAGTCAACGTAAAGCAAGAGGAGAACCAATACAGTATTGCGAAGAAAATGATTGTTTTTGTCACAAGCATGATACTCACGTAACATCAAGCAAGCTACGTGAAGATTACGCAACACGTGGCTACGAGTTTTTTCCTTGTTGTTGTTGCGATTGTTTTATTTGTTACTTGTCATAAGTCATTGTTAACATTTGTTAGGTTTACAATGGGATTTATTAATCAATAAAATACGATCTTTGCATTGCTTCCCTTAAAAATCTTTTTTGAAAATTTTTAAACTGCTCATAATATCGCTATAAATTATAATATGACAGCTATAAAATACTTGGAAATAAAATTATCTCGATGATTGATAGCTTCACCCCCTAAATGAATATCTATTTTCAAATTTCATTAAAAAAATGCAATTTTCGAAACTTTTTGAGTTTTATTTGAAAAGTGCACTTAGTGAAGTAGCAGTTTTAACGTTCTGCAAATTTACACGTTTACATGATTCTATTCGAGGAAAGCTACACCCCCTGCCAATTCCCAATTTAATAAAAGCAACCTTTTTCAATTACTCAAGATTTTGAATTATTTTCCGATTTCAATTGGAGTGTAGGCTACTGTCATCTACTTCATGCTTTAATTTCTACTTTGTTATCTACTTCATGCAGTAATATTGCGTGTCAATGCGTGACTAACTGTGAGGCGGCAATTTATTGGTCTGACATAGGAGTTGCTTGTTACATCATAAAAAAAATTACGAAAAGTCATCCAGTAAAAGTTTTCGCTCACATTCCAGTTTTATTCAGCTTAAAGATGCCACCGCAAAAAGCGTTCAAAATTGCAGCCCTCCACTGAGTCATTTTTTGTTACGTCTACCGTCTAGTCTGGATTTCAGCCAGCATCAAAGTGACCAAACGCCTGAACGAAATGAAAGTGTGATACTGCCAAAAGGCGTTAGCACGATCAAGGAGGTGGAATAACCAAGCACGAGCAGGATAATCGCTGTTGAAGGGAGAAGCTATCAAAAATCGTGGGAGAGCGAATTCCCGTAGCTAGAATACGATAGATGCAAAGATAGAGCATTCTGTCAGGTCTGTCCAAATGTTAAGTGTCAGAGCAGCAACGTAACAATAAATTTCACGACATACCTCCTGTGCTTTGTTTTAAAGTTGTTTTGTAAATTATCGAGCTACAAATCAGGTGTGAAAAGACAATTGCATCTACGAAACACGCTTAGTAAAAATCATACAAAAACAGGCAGTTTGAAAGTTTTTAGGTTGCCATATTGTGCTATCGCCACCCCGTGCAAAAAGAAAAGTCGGCGCCTATGGTGGCAATTATGATGCGCTGACCTAACTTTGCGTCACTCTTTGATACTACATATTTTCGACAGTTAATCCACGATCATTCTATTGCGAAATTAAATAATTGGTTAGAAGAGACCGGCGGTCAAACTTGGCCGATTGAGGAGGTAGCACCGACGGTCATTCAAGCACTACTTAGCAGTCATGGCCGCAGGCTGCTTTAAGGCTTGACAGTAGGTTACATCATTATAACATAGCATGATGCCCTTCTTTGTATACCAGACACTTGTAGGCTATCATTACTCAATACATAGTGAGCTGATAGATTAGCATTGTCGCTATATCTTATCTTAACACTTGAAAAAAACTTGGCCTTTTAGTAAACAAAAGTGCCCTTTTTTCGTAATTTTTCCCCCTAGTCAAAAATCGTTCCGGCGCCCCTGTTCACGAGCAGTGTTCCCTTTATGCAAGTTTTTGTTGGCAAAATAGGTCGGTGTGCCAACTCAATTTATAATAAATTGGCAAAATATTACATATAAATTTAAAGACTTTTTCTGGTTGTATTATTGAAATATTTAGCTTAGTACTGCAAAATGTTGTTAATCAACAATTCTTGCCATGCTGATAAGCACCGCAAGTGAAAGTTGTCTAATAATCAAAGAAAGACGGTTTTATAGACTCTCACAAAAAGATGAAAAACCAACCCATTGCTTTTTTCAAGGGAATATTTTTCATGAATTACGATAGAAACGTTTTTCCGTGATTTCCACTTTTAAGCGTTGGTTTCATGGTGCCTGGTTGCTTTTTCCCTGTTATTGGAGCCTATTTTTTGCTGATATGTTTGCAGAATTGCAGGTCACTATTGTTGCCTGTATTGCGATGTGTCAAACATTTCCTTGTTTACTGAAAATGTTAATTGCAAGATATCTTTTGTGAAGCAAAGTGACCACACCACTCTTGCTTGGCGATGAATATTCTTATGAAACCGCACGCCTCGCTATGAGTGCACAAAGCAAGTGGCCTTTTTTATTAGGCATTGTTAAAGAAGTCAAAAGTGTTGTAAAAGGAGCTTGGCCTGGCAGTAGCGTTGTTCGATTAATTTTGTTGCTGCAGTATTCTAACATAAATAGGAACAACATGAAACGCTGGATACTGGGTACGAAATGCGTTTTTTTCTAGCATAAGAGTCAACCTACCTAACATTTTATTAGTGCGGCCCGCCACAGCTCTCCTTAGTGCCAAAGTGGCCCACATGCAAGAAAGGTTGGTGACCCCTGGGTTAGACAATAACAGTAAATAAATAACGAAGTCTCTTTATCAAATACAGCAGCTACTGCAATGTTAAAAGTTGTGTCACCATATCGCCGCTTTAATTCAAGACTGACTTAAGTCCACTTTTCATGATTTTGACTTTTTTGCATTTTTTTGCTAATTGGACATAAGCCCATGTTATGAGCAATTTGCTAAGCTGTACCTGCCTTAAAACCAGAGATACTGTAGGCTTATGTCCACACATTTTTCCAAGTTTTAATAATTTATAGACTTATGTCCATGCATGGACATAAGATAAATTTTTTTATAAAACATTTGGACTTAAGATATTTTTGTGGACTTATGTCCAAAAACTATCAGTGTAATTTTGGTTGTAAGTCCATTACCAATTACTGGCAACTAGTTAAGCTTGCATTGTATCAACATCATAATAACAATCACTTTTCCTTGCAACAAAACTACAGCAGTTGGCCTGCACTTCAACTGGCAGCATGGCAAGTACGGTTTAATTGAACAGTCGTATGCACATTGTATCTATGCGTTCGGGGATTTAAGTAACTTTCAGATTGTACACCTGTACGTAACATACGAACAGAAACCACACAGTCTTGCCATGATCTCTTAGGTAATAGATATTTTATACCAATACAGCATCAGAAAAGGTTGTTGGCTATACCTCCTAGCAGGGAAAACGTTCTTTCATGACAGTATGATACAGGAATGAATCAGTCATTTGTTTGTAACATCTTTAACATTTTTTGACAATCATTTCTACTTATAACCTACCCCTACCTATGGTCATGGTATTTACAGCAGCCTATACCTGAATTATGTTGATGATTGCAAATATAATAATGTGTTGTTTTTAAATAGGTTGTAGTATTTTAGAGTATGGTAAGATAATAACTTAGGGCAGTGAAAATGGAAATAGCAGAAAGCTCAAAAGGTGCAGGTACGAGAAGTTGGATATCAAGCACAGATAAAATAAAAGCGAATGATTGCATATTTGTTCAAGCTGATTTATTCAACAAAAGTGATGTAGGACCAAAGTATACAGATGGCTTATTGTACAAAGAAAAGTCTCTCCTCAAAGGAATTGTGTTGAGTGTATATAGTAACACACTGAGGGTAAAATTTCTGATAGATAATGATGTTACATCCATCAACAAAGAAAATGCTATAACAGAACAAAGACTTGGTGATCAACAACAAAAATTTATTCTTCCAAAAACAAGCGATATTGATGATGATTCAGATATGGATCCTGCTTTTGTGCCACCTTCAAAGCCCCATAATCATGCTGTTACTGATGTGGAAGTTACTGCCAATGTCAACACAGAAGAAGAGGAAGTGTTTCTTTGTGAAAGTGGACAACATTTATTTAAAGCTATGATAGATGAAAGAGATTGTGGTACAGTTCACGGCGTACAAGTTCAGTCTTTTGAAAGGCGATATTTTATTACAGAAGTGCTAAGTGATGCATATTTGTGGGAATGTTTTGATGAAGATGTACACTGCAAGGGAAGTGCAATACTTTGGAATGAAAGTGCTGTTTCAAAGGGTGATTTGAAGTATGGAGTTGAAGGAAGACCTCCGACTCCATTGGAGAAAAGAAAGCGCAAACGGAATGAAGCAGAGTGGGAGAAGAACGTTTTAAAAAAGAAGAGACAAGCAGGAGAGCAATACACGTATAAATCAAAATGTGGTCAAGATTTCGTGAAATCTGCTAGAGCAGTAAAGCAACCATGCTCTGGAATCTGTAAAAAGAAATGTGCAGAAAACATTACAGAAGAAGAAAGAAAGCTAATCCATGACGAATTTTGGGAATTATCTAATATAGGCATAAAACGCACATTTTTAAGTAAATTAATTAATGTGTCAAAAAAGAAGAGAGAAAGGAAGCGTAAGAACCCGAAAGGAAAGAGACGTAACCGACAGTTCACAATAACCTACTCCTTGATTAAACCCAACAGCTCAGGCACAAGTACATCAGTACCAGTATGTCAAAGTTTCTTTCTTAATACACTTGATATTTCAGAAAAGATGGTGAGAACAGTTATCCAGAAAACATCAAAGAGTGGAGCTATTGAAGGAGACTTGCGTGGTCAAACATCAGATCACAACAAGATAGAAGAAAGCAGAATCAACACTATAAAGCAGCATATTCTGATGTTCAAAACTGTTGAATCCCATTACATCAGAAAAGAATCAAATTGTGAATACTTGCCAGAACACTTAAATATTGCAGAGATGCATAGAATGTATGTTGAATGGTGCAGTGAACGTAAGTTTCAACCAGAAAACTATTCCACGTATTACCAAGTATTAACCCAACAATTCAATCTGAAATTTCACAAACCGAAGAAGGATCAATGTGATAGCTGTGTTACTTTTGATAATACTCCAGAACATCTTGTTACCGATCAAATGAAGGCTGATCAACAAAAACACCTTGCTGAAAAGCAACTTGCAAGAGAGCATAAAGAAAAAATGAAGAAGGAAGCTTCTAACGATGCATCTGTTCTTACTGCAGGATTCGATTTCCAGAAAACATTGCTTTCACCTCATGGAAAAGCATCTTCATTTTATTACAGTTTAAGGTTGAAAAATTACAACTTTACTGTGACTAATTTGAACTCTATGCAAACTACTTGCTTTTTGTGGAACGAATGTCATGCAAGAAAAGGTTCTTGTGAAGTAGCATCATGTCTTCTAAGTTTTTTATCAAAACCAAACACCAATGGTGCAAAGAAAATTCACTTGTTTTGTGATCGATGCTGTGGCCAGAACAGTAACCGTATGGTTTATATCATGCTGGCTATTGCTCTCGAGATTTATGGCTTTGATGAAATCACCTTGAACTTTTTGGTATCTGGGCATAGCCAAAACGAAAATGATACAGCCCATTCAATCATAGAACGTGCTGCAAGCAAAATGACCATTTACACTACTGCACAATGGGAAACTTTGATTATGACTGCCTTCAAAAAGCATCAACCAATTGTTGAATGTCTGCAACATAGTGATGTGATTGATTTCAAAAGCAAGGATTTCACTCAGTTTTCGAAAATGATGAAAGCCAATGTCAATGATGGCAATGGAGAAAGAATCTACTGGTCCAAAATTATGCAACTAAAAATCACCAAAGCAGAGCCAACAACATTTTTTATAAAATACAGCTACAGTGAAAGCACATTCAGAAAACTAGACTTAATTGTTCGAAAATCCAGAAAGACGAAGCTGAGCACTACCACAGTACCACTATGCCAAGGTTATATAAATCTTTTCCTGGCACTTCAATGGATAAGAAGAATGATTTGAAAAAACTCTGCCTCAAAGGCTTAATTCCAATTCAACATCACGACTTCTTTCGAAATCTTCCGGTCACTCCCAACAAAGCCAGTATTGAAGTATAATTTCATAAACTAGGCTCAGAAATAAGTGATAGCGCTTCTTTGCAGACACTTTTGATTTAAAGACTTTATGCATATTGATGATTAAAGAAGTTATGCATAAAGTTATGCATATTGATAACGCATCATTCTGTTATGTCCAGTGAACTTGTCAATGTCATTATGCAGTATGGTGGTATATATAAGTTGTGCCAGTTAATAAGTGAAGTGAATGAAAGCGCATTGAATTTAGCAAATATGAAAAAAATTGAGGAAATTTAATAAGGAGATTGTGCTGGTGAATTGTAATGAGTTGGCAATAGTGGTAATTAATGAAGTGCAGTGGATTTAATAAACAAATTAAGTGCAGTAGTTACTATGTGCAATAGCTGAGTTAACAGTGGTAGTTGTTTAAGTACGGTACATTAAATTCAATTACAGTGACTACAGGTTGAATTGCACTAACTGTAGTCTGTATGAAATGGCAACATGTTAATTGAACAGAGAAAGATAATTCAGCACAACTAGTCAACTACACAGCAGTTTTACTCTCTTTTGGGAAAATGTTGCAAATTCACAGTTAGTGTGAGAGTTTGCTAAGAAGAAGAAGAGTTTTTTGGAAGAGTTTGTGTCAGTGTGATTGAATAATTAAATTTGTGATACAGAAATTTTGAACATGAAAGTTTGAGTAAAAATTATGTTATTTGCTGTATGCTATGATACTTTACCTCTAAAAGTGATTCATCAAATGAAAATGAATGATGCTGCACTGGTATTAAACAATTCATTCGTGTTTTTCAGCATGTAGGTATCTTAACCTTAAGGATAAATAAGACTTATGTCCATTTACATAAAAATGAATCAAAAATATTTCGGAGCAAGAAAGACTTAAGTCCAACAACATACAAAAAAAAAATGATGGCACCACCTAGTGGCAAATTCTTCGGTGATTTTTGTGGACCAACATATTGCCTATCACTGGTAAATAGTAAGTCTCTGTGTGCACATCCATGTCAAAGAAATTTGTTCAGTTGTACAGGCAAATGCAGTCATTTGCAATTATCTTAAAACGCTAAAAATGGACTTAAGTCAGTTTTGAATTCAAGCGGCGATATGTTATACAGTATTCCCTAATCTATGTCTTGAGTACAAATTATCTCAAACATTCTCTGACTCTGTTTGTATGAGACAAGTCAGTAGTAAGAAAATGACTGGGGTGGTTCCATTTCAGTGCTGCTACATAATCCACCATGTTTGTAGCCTATAGAAGAGGCAGAGATTGTTAAACAATAATATTTAAAGTGCCATGTAAATTATATGCCTTACCATTGTCAAGCATGAATATTATTATATTAACAGTTGAACACCTTGCCAGTTGTTAAATGACTAAATATTATAAGAAGTGGTTATATTTATGGTGGCTATTTGACAGGCGCCGGTCTTTGAATGTGAAACCCTATTTAACCGGTCATGACGTCACTATATAGACACTTTTTTTATTTTTCTCTTTCAAAGCAAAAGACGAGAAGCGCCTATATAAGTTCTAAATTCGACAACTTAATTCAACTTGATTGTCGGCTGCATTGCCGAGTGGTGAGAGCGATGGAACAGCAATCGAAAGGGCGCCGGTTCGACACCGCTCATGAGCATAGCATGCAGCTGTGTCTTTGGCAGGACACTTAAAGGCATGCCTGAAGGTGGACATGAAGATTGGCTTCCTTGCCTTCCCGTCCACTTAATCTAAATCTTCAACCACCAGGTGTAAGCCTAGATACGACAAAAAAAAATTGATCTATGGTGCGTATGATATTTCTCCGGTTGCTATTCCAGAGGGAATGAGTTCGATACTATCCGGAAGCGTTCCTTTTTTTATTTTTATTTTTTTTAACTAAATTTTGACCCGAAGTGCTTTTTTTTAGTCAATTTTTAATTTGAGTTGCCTACAACCCTATTTTTTATGTCTTTTCAAATGTCAGTAATAAAGTTAAGAGTTTTTTTAATTTGGAGGAATTTGAGATTTTCTCTGAGTACGGTAATTTTCCGTTCGTCATAAGAGGATGTGACCGTGTTTGCCGAACGACGCATTACATTTTTGCTCTCAACAAGTTAGTTATATATATACAATGCTTCTTTAAAAAAAATGGTAATGGTATATATGTAATGCGTCGCTCGGCAAACACGGCCACATCCTCTTATGACGAACGGAAAATTACCCAGAGAAATTCTCAAATTCCAGCAAATTAAAAAAACTCTAACTTTATTAGTTATTACTCACACTTGAAAAGACATAAAAAAATAGGGCTGTAGGCAACTCAAATTAAAAATGTCAAAATTTAGTTAAAAAAAAAAGGAACGCTTCCGGATAGTATCAAACTCATTCCCTCTGGAATAGCAACCGGAGAAATATCATACGCGCCACGGATCGAGTTGAATAAAGTTGTCGAATTTAGCACTTATATAGGCGCTTTTCGTCTTTTGCGTTTGCTTGTGTAGAAGTAATGTGCCTGCCTCTGCATATGGTACCTGTGTTATGTGTATATGAATGTATTAGTTAAATTTATTGTTATGGGGTGGTGGCTGACTAGATGACTGCTTATGATCTTTTGCTGACATCTTAATATCACCAAAATCTAAGCAACAGCTGTAACTTACACTGCATTTGTTTTTACCTTTTATATATATAGTCTGCTTGTTTTTTGCATGTGAAGCTTTTGAAATAACATACCGTAAATGGGCATAAATATAGGGGTGTTCAATTTCGATTATTTGAATATTCGAAATTCAATTTGTTTTCGATTTCCGAATTTCGAATATCACAACTATTCACTAAACTGCAAAATGAGATTTTATTGAAAGAAACGACATGAAAATTCGCTAGAAAACGCAAAAAAAGCCATGAAAATTTGCAAAAAAAGAACACAAAATAACGTCTACAGCTCCAGGTCCAGGCCCATGTTGGTGTTTATGAACACAAGCTGATCGACATGGTCACCCGTCAGTCCGGATCTCAGCTTCGTGAAGGTCAGGCCAGTTTTTGAAAACGATCGCTCCGCTGGAGCCGAGGTCGCTAGGAGCCGAGGTCGCTAGGGGGCCCCCCCTAAAAAAGTTGCCCCCCTTGCTCTGCGGTCTGGTTAGGGCCCTGCCCCCACAGCTTAGGCGGCTATGGATTCGGTAAAAAATGGATAAAACTGCGACAAAGCTCAGCCTACACTTTCTGCTATTGCACAACCTAGCTATCTTCATTCTTGAGAGAAATTTGTGAAATTTGGCAGTAAAAATGCCAACCTGGCATTCCTGGTGCAGGACTGGCCTTTGGACCCGCGAGAACGTGTGATGGTCACGTGATCGACGATGCGCATGTGTCGAAGTCTTTTTTCGCTTGCAAAATGCGACAAGACAGATTCCGCGCCACTCGCGTTGCTTTCAACCGCGTTCAGCCGAAAGGGCTGGTATAATTTAGAATATGTCCGATACAAAAAACGAATATCACCTTAATCGAAATCGAATCAAAAATCGAAATTGAACACCCCTACATAAATATTACTGTGTTTTCCTGCTAATTTTGAAACTTGCTAGCAGAGTAATTGTCCTTACTAGGCTGTAAATATGTTGGTTGGTTTTGAATCTTTATCCTAGGACTAACAAAGCCTTGATTGGTTATAACCATGATTGGCTTATTATAATATAACCACTATTGGTTATAACCTTGATTGGTTATAACCAATCAACCAGGAATAATTATTCCTGGTACTTTGCATACTACTACTAGCAGATGCTCTTGACACAGGGCCGGTTACTAAGATTGACAGAGTGAAGTTTTTCGATTGTTGAAGTGTTGTCGTCGGGGAATTATTCCATTCACTAGGTGCCGCTGAATGGAGAGCAGTCCTGAAATGCATTGCTCAAGTGCACACCCCGAGAGTTGAACTTGCACCGCGTGATCTTGACCAATAATGCCACGGCGGGCTAGCATACAAGATTTAGTGTTACCGAATATCTCTTACAAATGCTGTGAAATAGTAATGCCACAGACAATTCAGTGCCACTTGGTTGTTCTAGTGTTAAACATTAATATGTTTTTTTCATGAGTCTGATTTTGGGTGGGCCCACTGTCAATCTGGGTGGGCCTGTACAAATCAGGCCCACCCGGTAGATCCGCCCCTGCGGGCGAGTAACCACTGAGGTAACAGGGCGGATAAGTTAATATATTACGTAGAATTAAGCATGTTATAAGGTTCGTGTTTCGTCGCTTCTACTTTTTTCTGGACCTCTGCTATATTTGGCATATATTGTTATTTGTTGTGATGGTCAAAAGTAAAAATAAACTAAACACATGTATACCGTACTGTACATACGGTATCATACATAGTAGTAGTTACCGTACATTACATTGCTTCTGTCACTTTTCAATACTTCTAGCTTGTGCCTTATTTCTTCTTTGTGGATAATAATGACAACATGCAAATACTAAACCGTAACTAGAGGAGTTAGAGGACCCTTATCCATACTATCCTGTTGTCCAAAGCAAGAGTGAGATATCATTTCATTAGGCTATGGAGTTGATTGACAGGTTGCTATGAAATTAAAATTGTAAACACAAAAACGTTATTTTTCAGTGTTTCCAATTAAAGCTCTGCATTGGTTAAAGAAGACTAATTTTTACTAACACACTAAAAAGGAGCCAACGAAGTGAGAAGAAAAAAACAGAAAAACAAGTGAAAAGTAAAATATTGAGCAGGAGTATAACCAACAGATGCAGATAAAGAAAAAACATTTTGCCTTATCGCTTCATGCTATCTTTACAAATTGTTAAATTAGCTTTTTTCCAACCTCCATTGAGAAACGAATCTTGTAAAGTTCTCCTACTCCAGATGATCTGTCTGGCACGATAGTGATACCCAGAGATGTACGCATAGGCTACGCCGTGGAGTGGAGTTGCAGCGTAGACTTTTTGTTTACGCTAACGCTTACGGCCACATTTTTTGGATAGTTGTCGCTTAAGGCTACGCCGTAAAGTTTTCGCGTTTTTTTAGCGTAGCTTATAGCAGGGCTACTCAACTAATTTTAGCAAAGGTCCATTTTGACAAGTTAAATATTTTTGTGGTCCGGTTGGCGGTGAATATTTCACATGCAACCACGAAAATTAAACAACCAGTACGAGCACCAAAACATTTTTCAGGTAGTGTGTAACACATCTTGGATTTTTGTCTGACACAAACAAAGAAATAAAAAAAGGAAAAAAATGTATGCTATTGTGTTTCTTTGTAGTGTAGCTGTGTGGATCGCACATCAGAGAAGACGGCAAAGCGCTGGGGGCTGTGGGGGCGAAGCCCCCAGATTCTTGGATAATCACAAAAAACTGCTTTTCCCTAATGGAAATCTGTTTTAAGAGGCCCTAAAATATGGCAATGAGGTTATTCTTTCGGAAGCCCGAGGTCCACCTTCAACACCCAGAAGGCCTGGATTCGGACCGCGGTCCGCCAGTTGAGTAGCCCTGGCCTATAGAGTCAACGTATACTTTTTAATGTCTTTTTTTCGCTACAACACGCCAATACCTTCCAGCCAGGGCCGTAACCAGACCGCAGAGTAAGGGGGGCCGAAAAAATTGAATCTTTATAACTGTAGTTGTTGCTCGAAAATGTTGAGATTTTGCCAGGGGGGCAATTTTTTTTTCAGGGGAGCGAGGCCCCCGGCTGGCTACTGGCCTGCTTCCAGCGCTGCAGTTGAAAGAATGTTTTCAATGGGAAAACGCAGCAAAATGTCAGATGAACACTTTTAGATGCTTGTGTTTCTTCGTGGAAATTTAAAATAAAACTTGTTTGTTTCGAGTGGTATATACCGTGTGAATGTTTGGCACCTAGCAAATAAAATTAGTTTACGCTAGTGTATGTGCTGACGCTGCCAACTTTTTTTACAAGTTACTTTGACGCATACGACGTACGGCTTTTCGAATGTTTGCGTTTACGCTGACGGCGTCAATACTTTTGTATAGCCTACGCGTAGCCTACTATACGCACTAACCCGGAGAGTCTAACGAGCGCCGCTTGATCTTGAGTCATGCGCCTAACCACTGAGCTAACGGGGCGGACAAAAACCGTTGAATCTTCATCATCGAACTGACAAACCCGTGATAGATTACTCCTGGTAACTTAGTTTCGCATGCTTGTAGAGGCTTTTGATGCAGGGCCGGTTACCGAGATCGACAGAGTGCAGTTTCCGATTGTCGTTGCCGGGGAATTATTCCATCCGCTAGGTGCCGCTGAATGGATAACAGTCTTGAAATGCGGAATTCAAACGAACAGTCGAACACCCGACCAGCGCCGCGTGATCTTGAGTTAGGTGCTTAATCAATGAGCTAACGAGGTGGACGAAGAACTGGTTGTAGTTCAACCGCGTGTAAACCGGTAGGCAACCGACGAACAAAGGTTGTTATGTAACACTATGGATAAACCCTTTCTTGCAACTGCAGTCATGGCAAACCATTCAATAGGTTTTGAAATGTTCAACCCTCACAGTTGTGAAGGCCTAACAGAGTTTGACAGCAGAGTAATGTACAAACCGTTAAGTTTGAAGATTTTCTAAATTCTTGCGTGCTTTCGTAACGCCTGACTTTTGAGAAAATCATTACATGGTGAATTCCATGACCAATTTGGTTTAAATTGATGATTAAATCAAATAAGACACAATAACAGCGATGAATCATTGTCAATAAAAAAAGGCCGGCCGATAAACAGCATAAAACAAAGTTCTGCAAACAGGGCTAAGTTCAATTGCAAAACACAAAATAAAAGCCGTTGTCATAATGTCATATGCAGAACAGAAACAAACGACGGAAGAAGTTTCGCTATCTCACTTATTGCAGGCTTAGTCGAAAACAGCACCTTCCGTAGGCTGCTTGTTGGGTGGACTAAGACAAGTAGGCCTATAATTGAAATTCACGTTGAGGCAATTAAGAAAAACAGACATTTTAAACCGATAATCCTGTTTCAGGTTTTTACAAGGCAATTTTGCACACTAAGAAAATGTGGCTCGAACAATTTATAGAAGAGACTTAACATTCGTATTTTTATTGCAAGCATCTAAATGTAGACACGACGGGGTAGCCAACGCACAGAAGCTAAGAAAATGAAAACAATCAAAACGGCTTACAGCGTGGAGGTCGCAACGGAATAAATTGTGCTAATTTACAAAAATACTTAATGCACAAGAACCGTTCCTGTTGACGATGTCATATTAATGCACGAGCCACTTATTCCGAGTTTGTTCAATGATCACGTGTCTACGTATTAACGTCAATGACGTTACACAACATCACGTGATCTCGCAAGACTTGTGACGGTAAGTTGCAGCACATAAAAGACCATTGTAAAATTCGAAGACTTGCTTGAAATCATCTCAGCTATTAAAGGAGAGTATCGAAAAACACCAAACATTTTCATCATCACGACCTTAAGACGATAAACATTAAACAAATTTTGCATAACAACCAGAGTTTTACTGCTCTATTCATAGCCTACAGATCAGAAATCCCACGTTGCTTGATATTGTTCAGAGAAATGTAAAAGCACGAACAAACAAAAAACCAGTTGAAGATAATGCGAAAAAAAATACATGTAATCACGTCATGGAAAAGTACAATCAAGTCTGTATCAGAATTCACGATACAACCAAGCGAAAAGTTGCGTTTTGAAACACTAGTCAAAAAATTCAATGAAAAGTCGTATTTTCAAAAATTGCCACAATGGGTATTGCAAGAAGTACGCACAATCCACGTCTCGTTCGTGCAGCGAAAATGTAAAACTAATAAGAGTCTTCACATTCCAGTCGATACACAAAATTAAAATTATCCCAGACAGCAAAATCCGTCATAAAATGACGGACTTTGTTATCTCGGAATGGCCCGTTTCGGTGAGTCCGATTCGGTTAGTCTGATTCGGTGAGTCTGATCCCTTAACGGGGGATTTTTTCAATTTTTTTTTTAAATTATTGGGTACCGCAGCCTAATTATCATTACCGTTTTAGGGTTAGGGGTTAGAAGTTAAGGTTAGGGGTTAGAAGTTAGAAACTCACCGAATCGGACTCACCGAATAGTAGCAGACCCTTGTTATCTGGGTTTCACCTCCTTTCTTCATCATCTCAGAGGTAATCACTTTGATAAAATGTTTAATCATAGCTCTTCATGACTTTATTCGTTGATTGTAGACTACAACGTAATCCTGTGTGCAGTAACGACGCTACAAAAACACATTCGCTGCGGCGCATATAGCAAACTACTTTAATTCTAAACATCACTCAGGTTTAGTTAGTGGCTGCTTTGTGCTCGCAAAATTGCACAAGTCTCACGCGATTGTCAAGTAAAAGCCGGGCAGCAAGAAAGCTGATGCCTTCCGTGCTCACTTTCGTGATCAAAGCATCGTCATAAATTATAAAAATGAGTAAGATACGAATGAAAAAAGAATTAGGCTACACTTAACTACAAGGAATCCAGCCAAGATGTTGTTTTTACATCGCTTCCACGTTGCTAGACGTCGAACCAATGTAAAAAAGCTACTATGGCTGAGTGGGCGAAAGACGAAAGAGTGCGACTTGCATGGTTATTGAGAAACAGAAGTTTTCCTGAATGCAATTTTCAAGTGAGATTGAAGATTCTTAGTGGCACTGCGTACATGAAAGTTCGCTCGTCGGATACAGACCGCAAGCAACAAAGTATTTGGCAAAATTTTCGACAGAAAATCGTCTTCTGTAAAACGACCACAGTAAAATCTTAAAACCCGAATTACGTTTGCTGTACCAATTAGGTGAGTCCCATACTTGATCCAAGCATCGGGGAACGAGAAGATAACGTTCTCATTAGACTAAGCCTTCGGCACTAACCAATCGGCTAAGCCTTCGGCACCAATTAAAAACCTCTTTATGATTTGTTTTTACATAAAAACAAGTATGAAAAAGCAAACACTGCGTGGTTCTGAATGTCTCCATTCACGAAGTACTCGGTTTCAACAAAACCTGAGAATCAGCGACAAATGTTAACTGATGGGCTCATAATCGGATTTGGAGAGGCTTAGTGACTCCCCACCTCGGAGTTTTCGGATCAACAAGAATAATCCTCCTCCAACAATAACTATAAGCGGGAGACACACTCCGACAAAGAGGATGCCATACACTAGCTTTGAAAACGAGTCCGTAGGAGCAGAAGAAAATCCCACCAAAGAAGTCCTGCAATAATGATGATCCCTATGTTATCAGCTATAAATATAAAATAGACGGTAACATCTCTTCAGCAAAACAGCAGGAAGCAAACACCTCAAACTCAAGCAATGTTTAATGCGAAGAGCTCGCACAGTAGACAAGAATTTAGAAAATGTGAACACTGACAGTTTATTCACACAGGACGTTGAAACTATACACAAATAGCCCTATATTAGGCTTAGCACACAACAACACTTCCCAAATATCAATTTGACTTCCCAGATTTCAACCGTTTTTGATTTGAAAAAACGGTTGATTTGTCGTCTAATAAAATGGTTGATTTGTTGTCTGGTTATAGCACATATATTAGCACCAGAAGAGGAAGGTTTGCTGTGCATAGCAACCCAAACAGTGCGCAGTTGTTACGTACCAGCTCGAGTAATTTGTAGCAATGTAATTGCCATCGTCGGTTTTGCCGAAGGACACAAGGAAACCATGAAAGTTTATCTTCTCAACTCCAGCCTGACCGTAATATGAGAGGAGGAGCCGGTTTTTCAGATGAACTGGATTGATGAAAGAAAAGTAATCAGTGGTCATGACAAAATTGTAAAAACTGCAACATTTAGATGGAAAATACCCGTCGTTTGTCCAATAACAGCATGTTATATACTGTAGAAGTTGTGGACTAAGCTATCGTAACTTGGTTCTTCACCGCTTGTCATGAACTCTGGAGATTCTCACACAAAGAGAAAACTTTAGAAAAATTAAAACAGGGCGCTATAGTTCATCTAAAGCACCACAAGCAAATGAGATACCAAATAGAATAAAAAAAAATGCTTACCAATCTCAATGCATTATGAACAAAAAAATCTTCTGTTGAGTTGGGTCTGTTACTATTCGGTGAGTCCGATTCGGTAAGTCTGATTCGGTGAGTTCCTAACCTCTAACCCAGTGGTTCTCAAACTGGGGTCCGCGGTCCTTTTGGGATCCACGAGACAAATTTCTGGGACCGCGAAGCACCTTCCAAAAAAATTAACATCATCCCAACGAAAAAAAAATTGTGGAAAGTAAAAATATTCAAGCGTTTTGGGTGAATCTGAAGTTCAAAAGCTGATGCAAGTGTCTCTGTCAAACAACACTGTGAGTATAGGAGAATATCTGAGCTATCGGAAAACATTTTGTCGCAGGTGGTGTTAAGGATACAGAAGTCAATGTTTGGCTTCTTTGCAATTCAGCTTGATGAAACAACGGATGTTGCAAATTTAGCTGAACTACTGTATGTGTTTATGTACGCAACATACACGAATTTGGAGGAGGAATTTTTGTTTTGTAGTCCACTCACCACAAGAACAACTGCTGAAGAAATTTTCAATTTCGTGAACATGTTTTTCGACAAATACAACCTTAAATGGAACATGGTACTGGCGTTTGCACAGACGGTGCTCCAGCTATGCTTGGCTGCCGTTCCGGTTTTCACATTTTGGTTAAGAAACAATCTCCTGATGTTGCTGGTACGCATTGCACTATTCATCGCCAAGTCCTTATAGCAAAAACTTTGCCTGATCAGCTGAAAAATGTCCTTGACGATGTGGTTAAAGCAGTGAACTTTATCAAAGAAAATGCACTCAATTTTCGTCTACTTGCAGAATTGTGCATTGAAAGTGATTTCGAATTTGTAACTCTTTTGTTGCACTCTCATGTGAGATGGCTTTCGAAGGAAGAACCGTTTTTGCGCTAATTTGCCTTAAGTTTTTGGAAGACCGTGAATCGTTGAAAAAAATCACAAGGGGACCGTTCAACAAATTTTTTGAAAAAGTTTGAGAACCACTGCTCTAACCCCTATCCCTAACCCTTAACCCTAAAACGGCAATGATAATTAGGCTACGGTACCCGATAATTAAAAAAAAAAATTAAAAAAATCACTAAATAAGGATCGGACTCACCAAATCGGACTCACCGAAACGGGCCATTCCGTGTTGAGTTGCCCACCTAAAACTAAGCTAAACTGGAGCAGGGTGACTCCATGCCAAGGAAAGGCAATTGATAAAATTTTGTTTCAGACCGAAATCTAAAGTTTTAATAAAGCTATGAACTCACAAGCTGGAGCAACAGTATCGTTCACTGTCTGCAAAGTAGTAGATCTGACATCTGTGGAGTTCTTTCGGCTAGGAATGGCTGAGGTGTAACAAACCTATGAAAATGCGATGTCCATAAATTGGAAACGTCCATGTTGGAACTTGCTATCCTATAGCATGCAAACCGGGTCGTATTTTCACCGAGTGGCATGCAACGTATACAAAGAACAGAAACTTTGCTGCGAAAGCTTTCGAAGTAATTTAGAAACATAACACGTTTCAGAAAAGCAAGCAATTAGCACGTTATAGAGAGATTTTTACCGATTCAACATATTTCAAATTCGAACAAGCTAAAATGGGAAAAGTTCAATAAACCACATTGCTACCGTTAAGTCAATACGAACAAAAGTTGGATACTTTCAACATACTAAAGAAAAAACTAAACCCGCCGAAGTTACTTTGTTCTATTTCTCTATGGTTCCAACATACCGTTCGCCAATTCCAGAAATTGGTTGTCTCCTTCTTGTCAGAATCCCTCCACAGAACCTTAGTAGTTGTAAACACAGACGGTGCATATTCATCGTCAATGCTTTTCATAGACATTTTTTCAACTGCTCCATTGTCATTGAAGTGTTGTGGTGAGAATGATGAGTTTTCAGGATTAGCAACAAGAAGAAGTAGAGAAAACCTTAAATGTATTCATCAAAAATTAATCAAATACTTTGCACATCCTCCATTGCCGTGTTGTCGGCACCATAGCCGATATGGCCTTCAATAAACTAGAATCTTTTCCGGTACTGTACGATACGTATTTAAAATACGTAAAATTTGGCCTACAGAGACCCACTAATGGGGGCAAAGCCGGAGTTCGATGATGATGATAATACTTTAATCACTTAGTTCATCTCACCACACAATAAGCGGAAAAGAATGGACTGTTTTATGATATATCATAAAAGAAACATCCAAAAGAAAATGAACCATCAGACATACTATCATAGCTGAGGTCAGTCCTCATCAGCTTACAAGTATTTCAATTCCATCAACAAAACTTCAGTTTATCATCTTTTCAACGTGATATATCCGTATGGTGACGTTATCCAATAAGTCAATAATGCCAAACACACAGCGACAAATATGCTGAGGAAATATATAAATTTATATATGAAAATGAAGCACTTACCTAGAATCTGTGTTGTTTACTCTCAAGTTGTTAACAATAAACTCCAGAGTAGCTGACTTGTCGCTGTATGCTAAACGTGGGAGGTTTGCACCACGGCCATTGACATCGTAAAAAGTAAACTTTATTTCAATCAAACTGCGGTTGTGAAAACTTTCTGAATTATTCTGACTGGCCCCCTGCAAGCAAAGATTAAGTTTTACAAAAGAACATGTAAAATACCCTGAGTTCGAAGATTTTCCACCGCTAAATTTTCAAGCTTTGAAAGTTGTTTAACTTCGCTTCTTCAAAGTCAAAATTACATCCACTTACCTTAAAATGTACTGCATCTTCTGTGCTTGTTACATTCCATGTCATATCACTCATAAACGTTTGTGAAACAATCGTGTTTGTCGGGTCGGCTATGTTGACATTGTCAGCAGCATCTCGATACTCCAGCAACTGACAATTAAACAACACACATCTTGATATTAATTTTCTACATGGCAACTGACCATGCAAATTAAAAACCTAAGTATGACCTAGAATAGATTTCCACTGACACCTGGGCAAGTTTGTATGTGAGCAGAATTTTTAAAATCTTGTCAAAAAGCGGGAAGGATTTTTAAACAATCATAAAATCCAACTAAATTATTAGAAAGAAATTGATAGAGATAATCATAAAAAAGTGATTGTCTAACATTGGCATGAGTTATGGACTCAAAAAACATTCATTTGCACAAAAATAGATTTAAGTAACAAAACTAACATCAAGGAAAGAGTAAGTAGAAAAAGTGTAGCCTACTATTTCTGTTTTTTCAATGTCCATACACAAATAAATTTTACATGCATTGATAATATGAAAGGAATAGAAGTACGGTAGATGATTTAAATATAACAAATTTAGGTTAATCTGAAGATCTGAATTACAGAACATCTTAAGAAATATACATTACAACAGATAATTTTAATTCAATTGGTAAAATATCACACATGAAAATTAATAATAAAACAATTTCAGGATTCTCTTAAGACTATCGGACTTTCTAGTAATGCAACTTGTAATTGATACTGAAAATACATGCGGTAGAAAGTAAAAACGTTTTTTTTTTGTTTTTTATCTTGGACATTGAACAACTGAAGACGATAAATGTAACCATGGAATTCTGAGGTAGATAGAAATGACAAGAAATACATTTGAAAATTGTTTTACTTTATCAAATCGTAAATATAGCAACACATAAAAAAGTTTAAAAAAAATACTTTGTTTACGTCTACCATACTATAAGATGCTGAAACTTAGACAATGTCATGACTCATGACCAGGCAATGAAGGAACGGACTGATGCCTTTGAGCTCTGGAGTTTAAAGGATATATATGTTAAAAATTTCATAAAACCAAAAGTAATGCTTCCAAAAACTCAGCACAAAGTTTAATTTGGAAAAGAACTCCACACAAGTACACTTGGACTAGCAGGCACTGACTGTAATGTATAACGTTTAAGCTATGTTTCACTATCCAATAAACACCAGCAAATTTTGTGAAACACACCTGGTATAAAGAATACACTGCCCCAAACGGAGCTGTGTCAAGCAACTGATCATCTTCATCTACCAGAGTGATAGCCCCTTGCAAAGTAGATATGTTTAGGGGCGATGATAGTAAAGCATCCCAATGTATCGATGCCCGTGATGAGTTATATTCACTGTGTAGAAGTAGCAGGGTTGGAGAAGAAGATCCAATTGTTGAAAACAAGTAATGCTGACAGCCATCAGAAGCCTGAGAAAGTAAACTTTGTCAACTCTACCACCACATAAGATCAAAACTATTTATATTACAGCTTCACAGAATTATTGGACACATTTTGATGATTAAAATAACAAAATTTGATAATCATCTCTCAATGAACATATCAAAACGTTTTCTTAGAATAATTTTTATACGGTACTTTATTGTGTTGTCATTCACAGGTTAAAGATGTGATGTGAACTTCTGGAATGAACTACCACATTAATTGCAGATATTATTACTTAACTATCCTTATACAAACATAACTGTTTAGTTTGAAACTGAAGCTTACTTGGGAGCGAGCATATACAAGGTGAACTGACAAGTTGGTGTTGTAGCATGCAGGTATGTTACATTCTGGATTATAGCTGACTGTGACCTGTCAAAAGCACAAAAGTTAGCAGAGCTCTAAAAACACTTGTGTTTTGCTTGTATTAACTGGTCAATTATTAATGTTGTTTCATTTTGGCTCCATGACAAAATAAGCTTCAAATGGGAAAAATATACTCGTCATTATTCTTTGTAGAATATTTCTGGATACCTGAAGTATTGAGATGGAGTGAGCAATCTTAATTAAGTGTGACAAAAAATACTTAAGTTTAAATAAGGCCTGCTAAGCAAAGCCTTAATCATACATGCACAAATGAAATTGATTATAATATATATATATATATATTAAACTAATTTCTGATAGCAATTAATCACTCAATGTACCGGTACTGATAAGAAATACATACCTGTCGTTTTGCAGCAATAACTGAAAAGACAGCTATAAAAGAAAGTACAAAGTGCGCCAATCTGAACTGTAGCATGGTTCTTGTTACTACCTTCTTGCTTCTTGTTATCACCTTATTCACAAACTGAAGACACCTATGCTATGGTATATATTTGCATTCAGTACCAAAACGTTCATTCATTCAATGATAGGAAAGACATTTTAAACAAGTCATTTTAAAACAGTACACTCAATTTAATTATATCTAGGAAGACACAAAGATAAAAATAGTTATATACGAATTTATATTCCTAATCAGCTGCACCGAAACAGGCCATTCTGAACGTTGGTTACTGTACCAAGTAGGCTACTCCTGTACAAAGCATCCAATGTCTTCAACATGTGTGAACAAACGACAAAAAACCATGTACTAGCCTACCCAACGGATGCAACCTAGTTTGTACTTTCAGTTTGTACCCTGAAAAGATCGAGAGAAAAAATTAAAAAAAGTTGAAGTCACTGATCGCAGTTTCCGCAAACATTTCAAAATTTTCCCCTTGAAAGATCGAGAGAAAAAATAGCACAAAGCCAAAGTCGCTGATCGCAGTTTCAGCAATCAAACAAAAACTCTCAGGATCATTACCGGAAATTTTAAAATGTTTGCGGAAACTGCGGAAAAACAGAAACTGCAATCAGCGACTCCGGCTTTGTTCTATTTTTTTCTATCAATCTTTTTAGTTTGTTTGCGGAAACTCTGAACAGCGACTTCGGCTTTTTTGAATTTTTTTTCTCAATCTTTTCAGGGTACAAACTGAGGGTACAACTGTCCTGGTACGAACTAGGTTGCACCCCTACCTAACTAACAGTTCACTAAAAACTAAACTCAGTCAACGTAAAGTTTTTCTATGTTGAAAAATTCAGGTCTGCTACTATTCGGTGAGTCTGATTCGGTGAGTTCCTAACCTCTAACCCTAACCCGCAATGATAATTAGGCTTACGGTACCCGATAATTTAAAAAAAAAATTGAAAAAATCCCCCGTTAAGGGATCGGACTCACCGAATCGGACTCACCGAAACGGGCCATTCCGGAAAAATTCATATGATGACTACTTCCTTTGCTAAGCAACTCCAGCTGCTTGTTATGGTATGTTGTCTATATAGTATACGCTAAAAAGCACTGCTTGTGATGAAGAAATTACATTTTACGGCAACATTGAAAGAGCTCTACAAAATTGGAGACACAGCAAAATTACCAATTATCATGGGTGACTTCAACACACAGATCAGAAGTATTGCTGATGGAAAAACAACTGGAAACAGCGGTTTAGAACTCAAGAATGAAAGGGGCACAACATTTATTAAAGGCAGTGGCTATTTGACCGGCTCCGGTCTTTGAATCTGAAACACTATTTGACCGATCATGATGTCACTATATAGGCACTTTTTTTCTTTCAAAGCAAAATACGAGAAGGGCCTATATAAGTTCTAAATTCGACAACTTTATTCAACTCGATCCGTGGCGCGTATGATATTTCTCCGGTTGCTATTCCAGAGGGAATGAGTTCGTTACTATCCGGAAGCGTTCCTTTTTTTTAAACTAAATTTTGACCCGAAGTGCATTTTTTTAGTCAATTTTTAATTTGATTTGCCTACAGCCCTATTTTCTATGTCTTTTCAAATGTGAGTAATAGAGTTAGAGTTTTTTAATTTGCTGGAATTTGAGATTTTCTCTGGGTATGGTAATTTTCTGTTTGTCATAAGAGGATGTGATGTGACCGTGTTTGCCGAGCGACGCATTACATATCATTACCAGTTTTTTAAAAGAAGCATTGTATATGTATATATTTAACTAACTTGTTGAGAGCAAAACTGTAATGCGTCGATTGGCAAACACGGTCACATCCTCTTATGACAAACGGAAAATTACCGTACCCAAAGAAAATCTCTTGGGTACTTTTAAAACATACGATTAATGCAAAAATGACAGGCATCGCTAGCTGGGATGTGGGTCTGCTACTATTCGGTGAGTCCGATTCGGTGAGTCTGATTCGGTGAGTTTCTAACCTCTAACCCCAAACCCCTAACCCTAAAACGGCAATGATTAGGCTACGGTACCCGATAATTAAAAAAAAAATTGAAAAAATCCCTCGTTAAGGGATCGGACTCACCGAATCGTACTCACCGAATCGGATTCACCGAATCGGACTCACCGAAACGGGCCATTCTGCTGGGATGTAGTAGTGGCATGTCACAGTAATATGAGAAATTTGGGTTACCGTATGTTTTACACGTTAAACCATAATACAGTAGAAATCGCCTATAGTGACACTTCGCCTATAGTGACACCTGTTGCAAAGTCCTGTTTGCATACGCAACAGTTGAGTAGAATTTGGCTATAGTGACACTTCGGTTATGGTGACACTTTTTCCGCGGTCCTTTCAGGTGTCACTATAGGCGAATTCTACTGTAGAAGTAAAAAAAAAATTTGGCATATTATGTTAGAAAAATAGAAAAACAAACAGACAATAGCATGACGATCCACTCCAAGATATTGATATTAAACAACTGGTTGGAGCACATATGTGACATGGCCACCGCTTCACCGAAAGATGGCGATTGGTCAAAGAGGATGGAAAAACTTCTGCAGACTCTGTAGAACTTCTGTGGACAAAACACACAAGAACCAGAAAGCCAGTAGCAGTATTTTACAACCTTACTATTTTGCTAATAAATCTGCACACATTGGCCTATCATTGCTGGGCAAAACTCGTTGACTGATATAGTCTTTTGCTGCTTCCTCTTTATTGCAGTATCTAGATTGTTATTTTATTCGTATTGTGTATAATTGTTTGTACCGTACTATTCTCGAAACAGACGAAACAAGGGTATTTTTTTCTCTTTCAACCAGGGATGCCAGCGACAAATTTCCAATAAACTTAGATTGTGTGCTAAAAAAAAACAGATGAGGCAAAAAAAAACCAGGTCCAGAAAATATGTAGTAAAGCGGTTAAAAAAACATGCGTGTGCTTTCAGCACCGTTTTAAAGCATTACACAGAAGCCTCAGAAAGCTACAAATAGTAGCACGTTTATATAATTGACGGTATACAAAAGCTCAATTGGTTAGCGCGTCACTTCTGGAACGAAGAAACTTCAAGATCAATAGCGGCGCTGGTTCGACTCTCGGGGTGTGCGCTTGAGCAACGCAAGTTAAGGACTGCTCTCCATTCAGCGGCATTTATTGGATGGAATAATTCCCTGGCAACAACACTTCAACAATCGAAAACTTCACTCTGTAATCTCGGTGACCGGGCCTGCGTCAGTGATTCAAAGCCCCTATAAGAATGCAAAACTGCCAGGATTAAGCTCTGCAAGAAGCTTTCCCAGTCCGAGGATAAAGATTCAATCAATCAATATGGTAGTTAATATATATTGCGCAAAGCTCACTGCTTCGGCAGTTTGAGCACTCTGGCAAGATGGGTGAAAGTATCCAAATGTGGTTCCTTGCGCACCACAAATGGAAAAATCCCACGCTGCATTACTTATATAGTAATAAGGCGTTCATGTCTAGTGTACGATTTACTGCACTGAGGAGACCTTAAGGTCGAAACAGTGACGTCCTGTCTGCAGTTCTGGGTTTTTTTTTTCGCTGAGACTTTTCGGTCATTTGTCCGAAATGACTTGAAAAAATTCGGTCATTTTTTATTTATTTCGGTCATTTTTTCTGATGAAAATATTTCCTTTGAAGTAGCTGATACAAACGAAAATTAGCACTTCCTGACTAGCTACAACATTAAGATTCGCTGAGAAACGTTGTCGTGTTTTATCTGAGAAAAGTTAGAACAGACAAACATTACTTTCAGTCTTCGAAATTAACATATTTTTATTTTTGCAAAAACATTGTCAAGGTCAAACGGCAAAAGTTGAAATTGCCTCGGCAATTGCATGTGAACGTTTATTACGAAAAAATTGTACCAAAACATGAAAAGCAAAATATATACTAGAGTAGGCTAGTCTATCACGACCGCACTGTTTGATTTATTGTGATGTAATAATACCAAAAACTAGCGATAAAGCGAGCAACGCGATACGCACGCTGTTAAGTAATAAACGTTATATAACTGACGGGGGGAAAGTAAGTTAATTTTGGGTTGATTCAATGTTCGAGGCAACACAAATCGATTTAATTTTCCCGGCCGGTTATATTGCGTAACAACAGTACCCAATAAGAAATTTACGTTTGTTTTACATTAATTCGACATCTAGTGGCGTTGAATTATCATAAAATAACGTTAATTGCTCAACCAGGTACCAGTAACAAATTAATAGCTTCCTGCGAAAAGATTGCCTCGATTTACGTTTACACTAACATAATTTCGGCACAATTGAGATACTGCGAGCAATACAAAGTCGCGAGGCGCGATAAGGAGTAGATGCTTAGACTAATTTGACGTCTACCATCGTTGAATCAATGCAATTAGGATGATATTTTTATGAAAGATTCAATTCTCTCAGCTGGGCACGTGTCTAAGCGCCGGCGAAGTAGGAAGTAACCCAAATAAAACATCCAGCAATAGTACGTAAGAGTCTGGTGTAGTCCAAAAAAAATATTTTTTTTTTGTAATCTTATTGGTCCTTACAAGCGCTCCTGTGGCCTCAGCATTTTTATTGCCAACGCTAACGCATCTGCGTCGGCAATCACCTCGGCAAGTGCCGATTGCCCACGCTAATTTCGAAGACTGACTTCTGTATTTGCGTTATCACATATAATAAGACATTGGATCAACGTTTAAACACTAAGTCTACCGTACGTCTTGTATTTCCGATTGACAAGAAATTGTACAGTGGCGCAAGAAGCTTCTTTGCAATCACTGAAATCGAATTGAGCGCGTACGTATTTTTTCGGACATTTTGACCGAATTGACTATATTTTTTTCGGACATTTTGCTAAAAAATCAGTCAATGACCGATAAATAACCGAAAAAAAAGGCAGTGGCTATTTGACCGGCTCCGGTCTTTGAATCTGAAACACTATTTGACCGGTCATGACGTCACTACATAAGCACTTTTTTCTTTTTCTTTTTCAAAGCAAAAGACGATAAGCGCCTTAAGTTTTAAATTCAACACGTTTTCTTCAACTGAGTCCGTGCCGCATATGTAACGTCTCGGGCTGCCATTCTAGAGGGAATGAGTTCGATACTACCTGGAAGCGTTCTTTTTTTTTTAACTAAATTTTGACCCAAAATGCATTTTTGTCGTCAATTTTTAATTTGAGTAGCCTACAGCCCATTTTTTTAAATCTTTCCAAATGTGAGTAATAAAGTTAAGTTTTTTTAATTGGTGAATAAAAGAATAACAGTTAACCTCTCAAGTACATGTAGCTCCACACAGAGTGAAATTTACATGCCTTTTGACTCCTTTTTATTTCTTTAAAAGTAATATCTAAAAAGACAAAAGAATGTCTAAAAAGACATTATGAAAAGCAACTACAGACAAAGGCCAGTGTTTCGATCTCCCGACCTCTTCAGCGTAGCGTAGTAAAGTGAAAGGAGAAAGTTGTCTTGAAGGGTTGGTTGAGATGATGATTTGAAACTTGACTGATTGTTGTGCGACAATGAGACTGGATTTAATTTTTAACTTCGGACTTCAGCGAAACGTAATCTTAAAGCCTATTAGAAGGTGTGATTTTTTCAGAGAATTTGTGCTAAGAAATGAAAAGAATTTGTTAAAAATAAAGACTAGAAAAAACTTTTTTAATTCGTTTTGAAACTTTTTTATTCACTTGTTGATTCATTCATATCAGTTTGTATCCTTTTGTAGTTAAAAAAAAAAAAATGCTTCCAGATAGTATCGAACTCATCCCCTCTAGAATGGCAGCCCGAGACGTTACGTATGCGGCACGGACTCAGTTGAAGAAAACGTTTTGAATTTAAAACTTAAGGCGCTTATCGTCTTTTGCTTTGAAAGAGAAAAAGAAAAAAGTGCTTATGTAGTGACGTCATGACCGGTCAAATAGTGTTTCAGATTCAAAGACCGGAGCCGGTCAAATAGCCACTGCCAAAAAAAAAACCAGCTGCAGTTATGTAATATAACTACGGTACAGTACCGGTATATACAAAAACAAGAGCTTGGTAGGCCTATATGGGCTCACAGCAAAAATTTTGGTTCAAAATTACCTTTATGGTAAAGCGTCTAGCTAGCAAGGTTCAGTGTGTGTTTAACCAAAATTTCTAAAACTGACTAGATGTATGAGTGTAGCCTATAGGCTAGCCATTAAGGTTAGTTTTGACTTTTGAACTAAACTTTTTGCTGTGTAAGTTGTAGACTGCTGCTGAGGAGAATCATCATGCCTGCTTACTGCTTACAGTTTGGTGTACAACTACGGTAACTTGGTTCTTAGCAACAAACCCTGCTTTGCCTTTTTCATTTGAACATATGATACTGTTGAAAAGAATAACTCAAATTCACAATAAATAAATGTTCAGTAACACAAATAGTTGTACTAGGCCTACTCTAATTTTTAGTCATCCACATTTTCATAAAGTGGGATCATTTTTTCAGCATCCTGTACCTCACTGACTGCAGTAGCTGATGCAAAAAACATTACCGGTGTACCTTCTCATTTTTGTGTTGCAGTGTGGACCATTTATCGAAGATCCCAGTGCCTTTATACCATGCAAGCTCTGTACAAAGTTAAAAACCAAAAAAACCTAGATTTACCTAAATTTGAGATAAAAAAACTTAAAACTCAGATGTGGTCAAAAAAAAACAGATCTAGGTGGAAAAACCAAGCTCTGGCATCCTTGCTTCCAACCCCTTGGATGGGAGTGAAGCATAGTTGCCAGATTTTTTTCACAAAAAGTAGCAAAAAAATGGATTTGAAAGTAGCCCAATTTCTGCACGATGTTTTTCTTTCAAGAAAAATTGCATTTTGTATGTTGCATAATTTTCCAACATGTTCCAATTGTAAGATATTGCATAGTATATCAGTTCCTACTGTACAATTAAACTTTACAACCTTAAATTACCTAAACAGAAAAAAGATTATATTTACAGTCAGTAGGCTAATCGGAAAGATCACAAGAATTATCAATTACAAGAGCAGAAATATATGCAAAATAATGCTTACACCAACAATAAAGATTAACGAGAAGAGTTTAGCGCTGGGTAGCGCTAACCAGAGGAAAACAGGTTACAAAATTAGTTTAACGTCACTCTATTAGCTTTATTGGGAGCTGGTATACAAGTCCCCCCCCTCCTTGGTAACTCATGACAAAGACAGGACTTGACCAAACATATAGGGTGAAACCAGGGGCGCCGGAACGATTTTTGACTGGGGGGGGCAAGATTACAAAAAAAGGGCACTTTTGTTTACTAAAAGGCCAATTTTTTTCAAGTTTTAAGATAAGATATAGCGATAATGCTAATCTATCAGCTCACTATGTAGGCTATTGAGTAATGATAGCCTACAAATGTCCGGTATACAAAGAAGGGCATCATGCTATGTTATAATGATGTAACCTACTGTTAAGCCTTAAAGCAGCCTATGGCCACGGCCGCTAAGTAGCCTAGTGCTTGAATGACCGCCGGTGCTACCTCCTCAATCGGCCAAGTTTGGCCGCCAGTCTCTTCTAGCCAATTATTTAATTTCGCAATAGAATGATCGTGGATTAACCAGGGAGTCGAACCGAACCCGAACCGGATTTTTGTAAACCGGTTTTGGTGCGAGTTTGTCTGAACCTTAACCGGAACTGAACCTAAAATTTGAGTTAGCTTAAACCCTAACCGAACCCGAACCGGTTGAAAAAAGCGGTTCACTCCAGCATTACGTCATTGTTCGCATTGTGGTAAGTGAAGTTGTACGTAGCATGTTGTTATCTTGGAGGCCACATTGTACGGATGAATTATAGCCTATTCCGTAACAAACAATCCACTATCATCGATGCTTTGGAGAGGAATTTTTTGAGGTAAACAACTTCTGTTCTGTGACATCATAGACAATATAGTTTGATTGTAACTTGTGCAAATGTGCAACAAACAACAAAGGCAAGTTAATTGAGCAAAGCAGTGTTGAGATCAGTGTTGCCAACCTTGCGGTTTTCACGCCCAATTGGGCTAGTTAGTAGTTGGGCAATAGTAGGCCTAGGCCTAATTTTATCGGACCTGAACCGGAACTTATAAAACCGCTTTTAAGTTTCTCCGAACCTGAACCGGAACTGAACCTAATTTTGAAACAATCTTTGAACCAGAACCGGACCCGAACCGGAAAAATCAAACGGTTCGACTCCCTGGGATTAACTGTCGAAAGTATGTAGTATCAATTATCAAAGAGTGACGCAAAATTAGGTCAGCGCGTCATAATCGCCACTGTTGCATTGTGCGGGAATATTTGTTATTGATGGAATATATCCATCTGCGATTACCAGCGCTGTAAGTCTTGTTTGTAATTCCCGACGTTTACTTTAACAAAGTCTTAATCCGAAATGCTAGTTTACATCGGCTGGCAATATTGTCGTTTTTATGTCGATTCGATGTTGTCGGAGATTGAATCATAGCCGTACGAGACCAAAGCATTTTGGGGGGGCAGAAAGTAAATTTGCCCAAATGTGAACGCTTTTATAGAAATTGCCCAAATATAATGTATGCGGTGCATGATAACTATCCCTGATGATAACAGTGAAAAAGTAGCATAACAAGATCACCAGCAGTGGCGTAGCCAGTAATTTTGAAAGGGCGGGGGTTGAGGGCGTGTTTCGCTTATGACGACACCCAGCAGTGGGAGGGTCTGGGGGCCTCCCCCAGAAAATTTTGAAAAATTACTTTGCATTTGGTGCATTCTGAGAGCATTTTCAACACAAATGTGGTTATGAATATTCCTGTAAAATGATGCTGTCCGGTGGCATAGCAAAAGGATAAGATCATGTTTTCTTCGGTATTTTTCAGAAATAAAGCTACAATTCTCTATGTTTTCTTGTTGCTAATTCCTGGCTGAGATATTTGAATGCTTGGTAATGGCAAAACTCGCTCTTTGCAATACCCCCCTCCCCCCCCCCTTGGCTACGCCACTGATCACCAGCTAGCTAGAACTTCTTACCTAAGTACCGTATTCAAGATAGAACAAATGAATTCATCTTTGAAGAGCATGGTAAGTAGGAGTAACAAATATTGTTTTACACACCACAAATAATAAACAAGGCCACTTACATATTCAGCTGTGATGTCATAAAAGACTCAGAAAAATAAACATTGCAGGAAACCGGCTCAGGGTGACCATGCGGATTCAGAAAAAAGTACATAACAATAGAGAAATTATAATTAAATGTAATAAAACACAGACATACTACTTCTGTTCAAATAAACTTTGTTCAATCAATTAAAGTAGGTTTGATGATACGAATTTTAGTACAAAAATAAAAAGGTCTGGCAGCACTACTTCTAAAAATATAGTTAGGCTAGGTAATTTGATGACAAAATAACTAAGTTTAATATATTCTAAGTTTGCATACAGACGGTGACGTAGGATTCAAAGAACCCAATTAGCCTAACAGTTCGTATTTACATTGATTCAATGTCTGAATATTGAATAATATTCAATCATCGAATTTGCAGAAGGCGTCGTTGGATTTTCAAAAAATCGCCGAATAGGAAACTCGCCGAAAAAGGCTTTGCCTCTGGCCGAATAGGGAACTCGCCGAATAGTAGCAGAACCTTTTTATAAAAGTAACCAAACAAAGCTAAGCAACACCTTAACATTACAGTACTTTTAACAGGTATAACATGTTTTTGTTAAATGTTGTGGTGGTGTTGCTGGGCGTCTTTAAATGTCGCAAACCTAGCAAACGTAGCAAACCTAGCAAACCTCGCAAACGTAGCAAACCTCGCAAACCTAGCAAACCTCGCAAACCACAAAGTTGCCAGATGGTATTTTATTAATTGTATTTTTTTAATTTCTTGGCGTTTTATTTGTCTGGTCCCTGTTTTTTAAAACCCTTTTAAATATGTTATTTGTTTAGTATTGATGTGCTATTATCATCTATAAAAAGATATCAAAATATCTGCTTTGTTGTTTATGGTTAGTTTTGATATAAATACGTTTAAAGCAATGCTTTTGCGATCAACATTTGTGAGATGTTGAAAGTTAATATTAACGCAATATTTGGTAGTCAGATATTCGGGAATCAGTATTCCCTCCCTTAAACCATGGTTGGGTGAGTTCACTAATCACTGGTTCTCTAAAAACCGAGCTGCAGACGATAAATAAAACTTAACTTTTGCAGGCAACCGTAGTTCCTGCCCTTGGCTACGCCGTGTGACACACAACGAACAACGAAGAAGTTCCTAATGACAAGTTTTTGTGTGTGTTTAGAAAGTAAGGGATATTTTGTGAACGAAACCGGTTTTTCCAAAATTCTTTGTTATTTCAAGTGTGTTTAAAATACCTATATGCTTTGGCTCGTTTTTGGGCTACTTGCAAAAAAAAATTGGCTTGTTTTTGGGATTGGTTTGAAACGTGTTTTTGGCTGGGTAATTTTTTAGTATCTGGCAACTCTGCAAGGCTTGCTTCTTTAAATGTAGCAAACCTTGCAAATCTTGAGAAAGGTTTCTACAATTGATGGCCGATGAGGTTTTCAACTGTTTATAGTTTGCATAAAATAGATAGGCCTAGACTAAAGACAACCTTACCATTACTTGCTGCTAATCTAAATCTATCTTCTTTTGAGAGACTATGAAAACCTACTGGGGTAAGCTTTCAAATGCAGAAACCTTCTCAAGCTTTACGAGGAATTCGGAGTTCGCGACATTTAAAGACACCCGCTGAGAAAACCTCATTACTATCAATTGACAAATGCACAAACCTTCCTCAAAGTCATAGCCTAGATAGTAAAACCTTGTCGGGTTTGCGAGGTTTGCTAGGTTTGCTACATTTAAAGAAGCAAGCCTTGCAGAGTTGCCAGATTCTAAAAAATTACCCAGCCAAAAACACGTTTCAAACCAAACCCAAAAATAAACCAATATTTTTTTGCAAGTAGCCCAAAAAGGAGTCAAAGCATATAGGTATTTTAAACACACTTGAAATAACAAAGAATTTTGGAAAAACCGGTTTCGTTCACAAAATATCCCTTACTTTCTAAACACACACAAAAACTTGTCATTAGGAACTTCTTCGTTGTTCATTGTGTGTCACACGGCGTAGCCAAGGGCAGGAACTACGGTTGCCTGCAAAAGTTAAGTTTTATTTATCATCTGCAGCTCGGTTTTTAGAGAACCAGTGATTAGTGAACTCACCCAACCATGGTTTAAGGGAGGGAATACTGATTCCCGAATGTCTGACTACCAAATATTGCGTTAATATTAACTTTCAACATCTCACAAATGTTGATCGCAAAAGCATTGCTTTAAACGTATTTATATCAAAACTAACCATAAACAACAAAGCAGAGATTTTGATATCATTTTATAGATGATAATAGCACATCAATACTAAACAAATAACATATTTAAAAGGGTTTTAAAAAACAGGCACCAGACAAATAAAACGCCAAGAAATTAAAAAAAAAAAAATTAATAAAATACCATCTGGCAACTTTGTGGTTTGCGAGGTTTGCTAGGTTTGCTACGTTTGCTAGGTTTGCGAGGTTTGCTAGGTTTGCTACGTTTGCTAGGTTTGCGAGGTTTGCTAGGTTTGCGACATTTAAAGACGCCCGTGTTGCTTAGCTATGTCCATTTATGGTTGAAAAAGTACTGTGACCTCCCCACCCGAATTGTTTTGTAAAAGTACCGGTAGGCTATTCACCAGATTTATATAAATTCATATTTTGTAGTTGCCCAAATCAAGATGATGCATTTATGGATATTATGAAAAAAATTAAAGACTTTGTACATTTTGATGCGAGGCAACTGCATCAAGCCAATTTGGGCAGTTTTATAAATAGACTATGATCAGATAATTTCATATTTTTTGTTGCCTTAATCGAAACGATACAGTTAGGCCTATGTAAATGGGAAAAATTAATGAATTTGTTCATTTTGGGTAAACTGCCTCACGCTAATTTGGGCAGTTGCATAAACAGACAGACTAATCAGTTTCATCAAATAATTTCATGTTTTTAGCTGCCCAAATCAACACGATGCATTTGTGAAAATTAATAAAATTAGCTATATATATAGCAAATTTTGTGTTTTGATTTGGGCAGTTTCACAAAAGTATTAGAGACATATTTTGGTGGCTGCCCAAATTGGCATGATGCAGTTGGTTAAATGCATTTCATACTATAGTTTGATCACCATGCAATACAATACATCAGTACGGGTGTGCCAAATGAAAATTTTGCGGCACATTTCTTGTGCAAATAAGAGGCCGTACTTAGTTTGATAGGTAAAAGATATTAATTTATAGTTTTTCTTAATTCATGCAATTTTGTAGCTTTTTATATAGCAATTTTTGCCCTAATAATTTTAAGATTTTGCCCGGATTCGCGACGTTTTGAAACAACAGGGGGGCGGCTGCCCCCCCTGCCCCCCTGGCTCGTACGGCTATGCATTGAATAGTTGTTAAAAAGGAGAACTAGGTTAGTTGACATCCGAGGGGTAAATTTTTTGATCATAAGTTATTTTGCAAAAATTATGCTTCTTTTAGTAATGTCATTCACATCATTGAAATACTTATTTTATTACCTTGCCGTCATCGTCAACACATGTCGAACATTGTTTTTCGTTGCTAAAAAGAATTCTAGGGGAGTGGCGAACTTCTTTAAAATCAGCCACATTGGAGACACTCGTGCGAGTGTCGTTAGATGGTCCCGCAGTACTGGATTACAATCCCGATAAAGCAGTTCAACAGGCCCAGACTTCAACAACGCTAAGTGATCATTTTAGCATTGTTGCAAGTTTAATTTTATTTACTTGTGCTATCGTTATTTTTATTTTGTATTTTGGCCTCCAAGCACGCAGATTTGGCCGCCGAGAAGGAGCTCCCGGTAGGCCACGATGGCTGCCGAAAAAAAAACGAGTTTTAAGACCTGTACTGTGTTGCAGTTGCAAAATTTTGTGCCGTAAGTTTTATTTTGAGGCAAAAATGAAAGATTATAAATAGGCTAAAAGCGAATAGCAGAGATTGTTATATTGCAAATTGTGCAGTAGCTTACACGACTTTAAAAGGGCACCATTGCCCCCCCTGCCCCTCCATCTGCAGAAAAGTTGAGGGCAGGGGGGGCATCCGCCCCCCCGCTTCCGGCGCCCCTGGGTGAGACTACTTTACCTTTGCTTTACTGTTCACACACTTCAATCCACATGTGTTGGTCAATTCCTCTTCGTCATGAGTTACCGGGGGGGGGGGGGGAGGAGGGGACTTTTATACCAGCTCCCTTTATTGTGCTACCATTGTTGCTGACTTAAAATATTATAAGACTGTCACAGCTAGCCTACATTAGGCTAATAAGATTTGCTACATTGCTACCCACTACACCTCTAGTCTTTGTCTAATTAAACTATACATATCTTGTCTAAAGTTTACTAATTCAAACCTAAACCCAACTCTTAACTACAAAAAATAAGTCTATCACAAAATTCACTCTCTAAGTCTAACAATAGCAACTAGTGATGCAAGCCGCGCCGCGCCGCGTACGCGGCCGCTTTTGACTTTTTCGCCGCGTGCCGCGCCGCGCCGCGTGGAAGGTTGAAATGACAAAGCCGCGCCGCGCCGCTTGCCGCGTAAACTTTCAAGAAATTAATTTTTCGTAAACGTAAACTTTCAAGAAATTAAACTTTCGTAAACGTAAACTTTCAACTTTTCAAGAATCAGCTATGAAACTTCAAATTTAAATTGGAAACACGGATCAGTTATTTTTCCCTTCGGAAACCCTAAGATGGAAAGCTATGCAAATGCAAATTGCAAATGGCTTGCAGTTGACAGGGTTTTAGGGCTTGCTTGTCAGGGAAGCTGTACGAATGTTTTTGGTTAGTAGCCTAGCTGATAAGCTCAGTTACCAGGCTATAGGCCTAGCGCAACTACCGCATTATTTACTATATCAGTTAGCCCAGTGAGTTCAGGCTATAAGTTTTACTCTTGTGTGTGTAGTTCATATAGCCACTGGCATTATAATTGCATTATTGCTTACAAAAAGTGTTCAAAAGTCCTGATACTGGATCCAGGAACATTCTATTTGTCTTAGTTTGTATTATGTCTTAGAACTTAGATGCATTGCTGATAAGAGAATATGATCTGGTTAGCCTGGCCAATTAGTGCACAACTGTATTGGTACTAGGTTACCAGTTATATGCCATGGATGCTTTTTCCTACAATTGACTTTCTAAACAATAACTCGTTAAAATATTTTTTTTTAATTTTGTAATTTGCGGTGTGCGGTGCGGTGCAGTGTCAAAGTTCCAGATAAATTGCGGTGTGCGGTGCGGTGCGCGGATAGATGAGTCAGTTGCGGTGCGGTGTGCGGATAAAAATTTTGGGTTCGCTGCATCTCTAATAGCAACTACCGTACTTACAAAAACCACCACCGTCATTCTGGCAGAATAATTCTGCGCGATCCGCCTAAAAAAATGATCCGTAAAAATTTGCGCGATAAACAACGCGATGAAAGTAGCAACACTCGGAAGCTGATAAAATCATTCTCGTTACCACATCAAAGCAAATCTTATATTTTTTCCATAGCCAAATGAACAGTGAACACAGAAATTTAAATAAAAAACTTGACTTGTCAAAGATAAAGCAACTGCAATTGCGAAAAGTTAGACAAAAAATCGTATCTATTAAGACTGCTATATGTGATATGGCAAGAAAAGTAAGCATCACAAAAACAACTATAAAAATACTTTCCCGAAATATTTTTCGGAATTTTATTTTTGAATCGTGTTCAGAATTAAATTTCCTTTCCAGGGATGGCAAGCTCGTGGTGGGGCAGACGAAGGAAACGCGAGCAGAATGGTTTAAAAATGAGGGAAATGTCTTACGTATTTAAAAATAAATAGAGATTTTAACGGTTATAGACGCCTTCAATTAGGAGTCTATAAAAATATTTTCCCGATATATTTTTCGGAAATTTATTTTTGAATCGTGTTCTGAATTAAATTTCCTTTCCAGGGATGGCAAGCTCGTGGTGGGGCAGACGAAGGAAACGCGAGCAGAATGGTTTAAAAATGAGGGAAATGTCTTATGTATTTAAAAACAAATAGAGATTTTAACGTTTATAGACGCCTTCAATTAGGCGTCTATAAAAATATTTTCCCGAAATATTTTTCAAAATTTTATTTTTGAATCGTGTTCAGAATTAAATTTTCTTTCCAGGGGTGTCAGTTCAGTTGTTTTTTTTTATTTCTGACCATCATAGCAAAACAATACACGTCAACATAGCAAAGGTCGAGAAAAAGGTAGAAGCGACAATTTCGTGGTGGGGCAGACGAAGGAAACGCGAGCAGAATAGTTTAAAAATGGGGTAAATGTCTTACGTATTTAAAAATAAATAGAGATTTTAACGTTGATAAACGCCTTCAATTAGGCATCTATAAAAATATTTTCCCGAAATATTTTTCGGAATTTTATTTTTGACTCATGTTCTGAATTAAATTTCCTTTCCAGGGGTGGCAAGCTCGTGGTGGGGCAGACGAAGGAAACGCGAGCAGAATGGTTTAAAAATGGGGTAAATGTCTTACGTATTTAAAAACAAATAGAGATTTCAACGTTAAAAGACGCCTTCAATTAAGCGTCTATAAAAATATTTTCCCGATATATTTTTCGGAATTTTATTTTTGAATCGTGTTCAGAATTAAATTTCCTTTCCAGGGATGGCAAGCTCGTGGTGGGGCAGACGAAGGAAACGCGAGAAGAATGGTTTAAAGATGGGGTAAATGTCTTACATATTTAAAAATAAATAGAGATTTTAACGTTTATAGACGCCTTCAATTAGGAGTCTATAAAAATATTTTCCCGATATATTTTTCGGAATTTTATTTTTGAATCGTGTTCAGAATTAAATTTCCTTTCCAGGGATGGCAAGCTCGTGGTGGGGCAGACGAAGGAAACGCGAGCAGAATGGTTTAAAAATGGGGTAAATGTCTTACGTATTTAAAAACAAATAGAGATTTTAACGTTTATAGACGCCTTCAATCAGGAGTCTATAAAAATAATTTCCCGAAATATTTTTCGAAATTTTATTTTTGAATCGTGTTCTGAATTAAATTACCTTTCCAGGGACGGCAAGCTCGTGGTGGGGCAGACGAAGGAAACGCGAGCAGAATGGTTTAAAAATGGGGTAAATGTCTTATGTATTTAAAAATAAATAGAGATTTTAACGTTAAAAGACGCCTTCAATTAGGCGTGTATAAAAATATTTTTCCGATATATTTTTCGGAATTTTATTTTTGAATCGTGTTCAGAATTAAATTTCCTTTCCAGGGATGGCAAGCTCGTGGTGGGGCAGACGAAGGAAACGCGAGCAGAATGGTTTAAAAATGGGGTAAATGTCTTACGTATTTAAAAACAAATAGAGATTTTAAGGTTTATAGACGCCTTCAATTAGGCGTCTATAAAAATATTTTCCCGAAATATTTTTCGGAATTTTATTTTTGAATCGTGTTCAGAATTAAATTTCTTTTCCAGGGGTGGCAAGCTCGTGGTGGGGCAGACGAAGGAAACGCGAGCAGAATGGTTTAAAAATGGGGTAAATGTCTTACGTATTTAAAAATGAATAGAGATTTTAACGTTTATAGACGCCTTCAATTAGGCGTCTATAACAATATTTTCCCGATATATTTTTCGGAATTTTATTTTTGAATCGCGTTCTGAATTAAATTTCCTTTCCAGGGATGGCAAGCTCGTGGTGGGGCAGACGAAGGAAACGCGAGCAGAATGGTTTAAAAATGGGGTAAATGTCTTACGTATTTAAAAATAAATAGAGATTTTAACGTGTATAGACGCCTTCAATTAGGCGCCTATAAAAATATTTTCCCGATATATTTTTCGGAATTTTATTTTTGAATCGTGTTCTGAATTAAATTTCCTTTCCAGGGATGGCAAGCTCGTGGTGGGGCAGACGAAGGAAACGCGAGCAGAATGGTTTAAAAATGGGGGAAATGTCTTACGTATTTAAAAATAAATAGAGATTTTAACGTTTATAGACGCCTTCAATTAGGCGTCTATAAAAATATTTTCCCGATATATTTTTCGGAATTTTATTTTTGAATCGTGTTCTGAATTAAATTTCCTTTCCAGGGATGGCAAGCTCGTGGTGGGGCAGACGAAGAAAACGCGAGCAGAATGGTTTAAAAATAGGGTAAATGTCTTACGTATTTGAAAATAAATAGAGATTTTAACGTTTATAGACGCCTTCAATTAGGCGTCTATAAAAATATTTTCCCGATATATTTTTCGGAATTTTATTTTTGAATCGTGTTCAGAATTAAATTTCCTTTCCAGGAATAGCAAGCTCGTGGTGGGGCAGACGAAGGAAACGCAAGCAGAATGGTTTAAAAATGGGGGAAATGTCTTATGTATTTAAAAATAAATAGAAATTTTAACGTTTATAGACGCGTTTAATTAGGCGTCTATAAAAATATTTTCCCGAAATATTTTTCGGAATTTTATTTTTGAATCGTGTTCAGAATTAAATTTCCTTTCCAGTAGTGGCAAGCTCGTGGTGGGGCAGACGAAGGAAACGCGAGTAGAATGGTTTAAAAATGGGGTAAATGTCTTATGTATTTAAAAACAAATAGAGATTTCAACGTTAAAAGACGCCTTCAATTAAGCGTGTATAAAAATATTTTCCCGATATATTTTTCGGAATTTTATTTTTGAATCGTGTTCAGAATTAAATTTCCTTTCCAGGGATGGCAAGCTCGTGGTGGGGCAGACGAAGGAAACGCGAGCAGAATGGTTTAAAAATGGAAGAAATGTCTTACGTATTTAAAAACAAATAGAGATTTTAAGCTTTATAGACGCCTTCAATTAGGAGTTTATAAAAATATTTTCCCGATATATTTTTCGGAATTTTATTTTTGAATCGTGTTCAGAATTAAATTTCCTTTCCAGGGGTGGCAAGCTCGTGGTGGGGCAGACGAAGGAAACGCGAGCAGAATGGTTTAAAAATGGGGTAAATGTCTTACGTATTTAAAAATGAATAGAGATTTTAACGTTTATAGACGCCTTCAATTAGGCGTCTATAACAATATTTTCCCGATATATTTTTCGGAATTTTATTTTTGAATCGCGTTCTGAATTAAATTTCCTTTCCAGGGATGGCAAGCTCGTGGTGGGGCAGACGAAGGAAACGCGAGCAGAATGGTTTAAAAATGGGGTAAATGTCTTACGTATTTAAAAATAAATAGAGATTTTAACGTGTATAGACGCCTTCAATTAGGCGCCTATAAAAATATTTTCCCGATATATTTTTCGGAATTTTATTTTTGAATCGTGTTCTGAATTAAATTTCCTTTCCAGGGATGGCAAGCTCGTGGTGGGGCAGACGAAGGAAACGCGAGCAGAATGGTTTAAAAATGGGGGAAATGTCTTACGTATTTAAAAATAAATAGAGATTTTAACGTTTATAGACGCCTTCAATTAGGCGTCTATAAAAATATTTTCCCGATATATTTTTCGGAATTTTATTTTTGAATCGTGTTCTGAATTAAATTTCCTTTCCAGGGATGGCAAGCTCGTGGTGGGGCAGACGAAGAAAACGCGAGCAGAATGGTTTAAAAATAGGGTAAATGTCTTACGTATTTGAAAATAAATAGAGATTTTAACGTTTATAGACGCCTTCAATTAGGCGTCTATAAAAATATTTTCCCGATATATTTTTCGGAATTTTATTTTTGAATCGTGTTCAGAATTAAATTTCCTTTCCAGGAATAGCAAGCTCGTGGTGGGGCAGACGAAGGAAACGCAAGCAGAATGGTTTAAAAATGGGGGAAATGTCTTATGTATTTAAAAATAAATAGAAATTTTAACGTTTATAGACGCGTTTAATTAGGCGTCTATAAAAATATTTTCCCGAAATATTTTTCGGAATTTTATTTTTGAATCGTGTTCAGAATTAAATTTCCTTTCCAGTAGTGGCAAGCTCGTGGTGGGGCAGACGAAGGAAACGCGAGTAGAATGGTTTAAAAATGGGGTAAATGTCTTATGTATTTAAAAACAAATAGAGATTTCAACGTTAAAAGACGCCTTCAATTAAGCGTGTATAAAAATATTTTCCCGATATATTTTTCGGAATTTTATTTTTGAATCGTGTTCAGAATTAAATTTCCTTTCCAGGGATGGCAAGCTCGTGGTGGGGCAGACGAAGGAAACGCGAGCAGAATGGTTTAAAAATGGAAGAAATGTCTTACGTATTTAAAAACAAATAGAGATTTTAAGCTTTATAGACGCCTTCAATTAGGAGTTTATAAAAATATTTTCCCGATATATTTTTCGGAATTTTATTTTTGAATCGTGTTCAGAATTAAATTTCCTTTCCAGGGGTGGCAAGCTCGTGGTGGGGCAGACGAAGGAAACGCGAGCAGAATGGTTTAAAAATAGGGGAAATGTCTTACGTATTTAAAAAATAAATAGAGATTTTAACGTTAAAAGACGCCTTCAATTAGGCGTGTATAAAAATATTTTCCCGAAATATTTTTCGGAATTTTATTTTTGAATCTTGTTCAGAATTAAATTTCCTTTCCAGGAGTGGCAAGCTCGTGGTGGGGCAGACGAAGGAAACGCGAGCAGAATGGTTTAAAAATGGGGTAAATGTCTTACGTATTTAAAAACAAATAGAGATTTTAACGTTTATACACGCCTTCAATTAGGAGTCTATAAAAATATTTTCCCGAAATATTTTTCGGAATTTTATTTTTGAATCGTGTTCAGAATTAAATTTCCTTTCCAGGGGTGTCAATTTCGTGGTGGGGCAGACGAAGGAAACGCAAGCAGAATAGTTTAAAAATGGGGGAAATGTCTTACGTATTTAAAAATAAATAGAGATTTTAACGTTGATAAACGCCTTCAATTAGGCGTCTATAAAAATATTTTCCCGAAATATTTTTCGGAATTTTATTTTTGAATCATGTTTTGAATTAAATTTCCTTTCCAGGGGTGGCAAGCTCGTGGTGGGGCAGACGAAGGAAACGTGAGCAGAATGGTTTAAAAATGGGGGAAATATCTTACGTATTTAAAATTAAATAAGGATTTTGACGTTTTGACAAATTGAAAAATTGGAAATTACAGAAAATAATGGAAAAGACCTGTACAAAAATAAATTCCTTGTATTACATTTGTTTATTAAGTTCTATATTGTTGTAAGGTTTTCCCACCGCACCTTTGAGGCAACCTTATACGGTCGTTAGGTTTTTTGTTCACGCAGGACCTGTAGCCAGTAGCCATATTACACCTGCTTATACAGCACATCTTGAGTAGTGCAAAAAAATTGTACAGAATAGTTAATGCTTTATCAATATTGAACTTTTCAGAATTTGACAAAATGATGTGTAACTTTAAGAGATCCTAATTTGAAATCTTAAATTTCTCTAGAAAGCGATTATAGGCTATACATTTCGAATGGGTATTTTTTAAGTTTTAATAGATTACTGCATCTACAATGATTTGATTTAGAAATCACTAGGTTTGTTTGTCGTATCCAGACTTACACCTGGTGGTTGAAGATTTGGATTAAGTGGACACGAAAGCAATGAAGCCAATCTTCGTGTCCACTTTCAGGCATGCTTTTAAGTGTCCTGCCAAAGACACACCCGCATGCTCTTGAACGGTGTCGAACCCGGTGCTCTTTCGATTGCCTTTCCAAGTTCTCACCACTCGGCTATGCAGCCGACCTCACCACTCGGCTATGTAGTAGGTATCAGTTAATGAAGAATAATTTGTATTCTCTGAGCACAACATAAACTTCTAAACATTTTTTCAGCAAATCGAGTAGGGCTGCGGATTCTTTTGCTATATTCAGTCTTTAGCTTTTACGTAGAAAAACAAGTATCCGCGATCCTGTATTACCTTTGTCATTTCGCAGAACGAAATACATCGAACTTTTTGTCATTAAATTCCCAAACTACATTGGTTCCTTCTAGACAATAACAAATGTCATGGCCGTTTTCCTTCCCTTCACCAAAATGTGCAATGGCACTTACGAATTTGTAATTACATTCAACGCCATTTGCATCCTCAAGAGTAAAAGTTTCATCTGCTGTGACCTGTGACACATCTTTTGGATTTGATTACACCAGTATTTCTACCTAAAGACAGAACCAAAACTTTGGGGAAACTAAATATTTGTTTACTCGTAGTGCAGTTCACACTTGTACATTTACAACATGGTGACATTTCGTTGTCAACGAGCAAGTTCTTTAGAAATAAGGATAAAAGATTATTTTCTGAAATCCAGTGGTACATTGGTAGAAATAATACTTTTTCGTTATTTCTATGAAGCTCACTTTTTGAACCGCATTCAATACACTGGTGATACGTGACGTATTCCAGTGCCAATGTTATATCAGACCGCTCTAATAACAATGGCAATGACGATTCGCTAAAAAATTCGGCAGGGTCATATTGCAAATCCAGTGGAAATTTACTTTTTATATCATTCAACGTGTTTTTAAGTAGTTTTTCTTCTACGTTTCTGTTAACAATAAAATTATGCATTATAAGTTACCTACATTTACTAAGCCAGGAGGAAGATTGCTATTAGGAGTTCCAGATAGCGTTTGCGTTTGTATAACGTTTGATAGCGTTTGTAACGATGTAATATATCATCCAATGTCGATAGGTTGTGAAAAAATCAACATCCAAATTTCTTTGGTTAAGCTTTTCATCGCTGTTGTTGCAAAGAATATCCGCTGTCATGTAAACGGCCACTCCACAAGTATTGTTGTCTGGTTGCATCAAGATGTGTTTAGTGTCTACGGCACAATCGTCCTTACATAGCCCGTAATCAACCAAGACATTTAATAAACAATCTACGCCGTCACGAAAGAACTTTGAAACATCACTGGACATGCCATTGTTTAATGAATCATAGCAATGTAACAACTCCTTTTGGATGGAAAAATGTAACAAGCGAAAATGACCATTGCACAAGAAAGGCAGAAGAACGACGGGTCGCAGTTTGTCCTCGTTTTCTATCATGGCCGTTTTGAAAAATTTTATTGACTTTACGGGTGTTCCTTGAAGAAGCTTGCTTGTGGAATCGCAGTCTAAAGCCCCTATGCCGTTAATGTTGCTCGGTTCATTGACTTTTAGCAAAATGTAAGCGTCTACCAGACGTTTGCTTAGCCAACCAACGGCCGATGGATATGTATGGTGCTTTTCCAATTCGCTCTTGATTTTCCTACAGGGGTTATTACACGCCGTAAGTAAATCTAGCCAAGACACTTCGTGGTTTTTGTCTATTACGAGAGCGGTATCAGATAAACAGTTACGATTTATTGCCAAACCGTGCCACACCTTTGTTGAAAATTCCTTCATGTACCCGAAATCTTTTTTTATAGCAGTCCAAAAGTCATTTATCCGTTTGTCATCACACATAGAGGTTGCAAAAGCAGTGTTTTTATAAACAGCCGATGTGGACATGGAGTCACTTATGACATTGCCGTATCAAATATGCTTTTTTGATTCATGTTAGTGTAAAACCCAGTTGAACGACGTTTTTTTGGTTTTCTAAATTTAGAAACTACCAGACTAGTGCAATGGTTTGACTGATCTTTCAATGTTTGGTCGCTTTTGTTTTTGGAAGAAATGTGAGGTTTTCTGTAACCTTGGTGGATATAATGTGCAGAGTATATTTTTTCACTAGTTCTGATTTCATTTTCATATTGTTCCACAAAATTATCGATACTTACAACTCGCTTTCCTTTTAAATAAATTTGTTTCAAATCCCAAAAATGCTGCTCAATGATTCCTTGAGTTAAGTTATCCCGAGAAATATATCTTAAGTCGGAAGAAATAACATTTTTAAACCAAGAGGAATACCGAAAGTAGAGTTGATCATTTGGGCATTGATGATGAGACGAATGCCGGGATAAGTCTCCCAGAATTAGCTGCGAAGTTGTACTAATTCGACTTAAAACAATTCGAATGAGTTGGGAACAAAAGGTTTTGTCCATATAAACATTTTTGTGCTTTAGCTTTGAATTGCAATGGTTAAGGTGATACAAAAAGTTATTAGAATCTAAAAAAGCGACAAGTCGGTTATGGTAGCGTAAGTAAAATGGAGATTTCAATTCTTGTTTTTGATCCTCACGCATGCTGGTATGAAAATGGTCAGTCAGGTCGTTTACATCAGTTTCTTCAATTTCATTTGTTACTTTTGATTTAGTTTCGTAAGGTTTAACGCCTTGATGCAGTCTGTTAAAATGATAGTCCACTTGAAAAGACGTTCGTTCGCAATTGGTTACCCAATGGCAGCAATGGCGAGTGGTTAGCGCGTTGGGCTCACAGTCAAAAGCCTGCATGTTCGACTCCAGCCACCCGCACTTGCTGTTGTTTCTCTAGGCAAGAAACTTTACGATAATTGCCTCTACCCAGTGATCGATTTCGAGTACCAAATCTACCCAGGGTAGTACCAAATTTAAGTCATAAGTAAAGTAGACAACCGGAAACAGACATTGCCGTCGGCTGCAGCGTGGGTCAGGTGTACGTCGGAAGGCGTAGGCTACACCGATGCATAGCGCTCAAGTCCACTTTCCCGCAATGCAGGATAAAGATAAACAAACAAATAATGCTTTCCATTATTTCGTCCAGTTCACGCAGGGTTGTACATGCAAATAACAACGAAATCCAATGCATTGCAGTCAATCTGTGTTGTTTATGTTTGTAATGTTTTTTTGCCATAACTTTAGCTGCACGCATGGCATGACTTAAACAATTGTGAACGAACGTTTTTTCTAAGTCGTAGGCTACGTTATTGCCTCGCCTGTAACTACTCTCCAGCATCTGTTGTAATAATCTAACCTTGTTTCATTGCACATAGCACTTAATACAGCATTCCACATAGCCATGGAACCGTCAATCATCATCAATGCCGACTTTTTTACTTTCCCGCAAATTTTTACAACGTCCATTAAAAATGTTCTCAGAAAACTCCGTATAGGCTACTCTCAGAATTATGAGTTGTTGCGATGTTTGTTGCCACCGGGAGCGCTGGACCCCCGGTGTATGGGCTTCTCACTAAAAGCGAATAAATTTGAAAGTCTTTTTCACCTTCTTGTTTTCTGACTATACTTCCAGATGCGTCGAAATAAACTACATCATTGGGGCATAAATCCCAATAAAGTTTCACTTGTGCATTTGAATACATTGTAACGCCTGGTGGATGTGTAGTTATTTGTCTTATAAAGGTTCGATTTTTCTTTTCAAACTCGTATCTCAGGCGATTGATGTTATACATCCAATTTTTTGAGTATCTATTGCAAAGCTTACCTTCACTTTTTATATTTCTCAAAACAGACGAGGCAGGAGCAAAGTTATACGCTCCGTAAAATAGTTCATCTTCAGTTAAGTCATCTACCAACTTTCGGCCAACTTCGCTAGGATGTTTACATTGTAATTGTTCCATAAGTAATTTACGTTGTTCTCCTGCGACCGGCCTTCGTTTAACGCAATGCGATTCATGGCTACGCTTCCCCTTCACACTTACGACTATTTCAACTTTATCAACGTACGAAAATATACGAATGGTTTCCTTTACTGAGCATTCACAACAACGCGAGTGCTTGCAATACATGTTAGCATGGCCATTGTAAAATTTTGTATCGCCGCTACTTAGAGACTCAACTGCTGCTGGTTCTACCAAATAATGATTTCTGAAACAAAAAACACATCTGTCATAAATTTTTCTAACTTTTTTGCATATAATATCGCGATATAAACCAGATGAAAATCTATGCGCAGTGCGACTGGAAGTCATTTCTTTCCATTCATCTAACGTGAGGAATAATGACTTACTATCTATGTTAACCAATTCACAACGTCGTTCACGCTTTTGCGATACTGGCTCTTTAAAATCCCCTAACTCCTTCAATGTTTCATCAGAAATCCAAGGCTTCTGATTTTGGGAGCATCTAAAAATGCTACCTTCATTATCATTTACTCCGTTTGGGTCATTATTTTTGTTTTTTACATCAATAAATAATTTTTGGCGATCAACTTTTAGGCCTACATCATCTTCAGCTTTGTCATCAGGTTTTAGATTATCTGTTTCATTTAAGGTTTCATCAACTGTGACTTTTACATCAATAAATTTTTTTTTATTATTATTAACTTTTGCTTTTAGATCATCAATTTCGATTATTTTGTCAGTTTCGGTCTTTAGGTGATTAGTTTCGGTCTTTACCAAATTGTTGTCGCAGTTAGATAGAAGTAAGTTTGATCTATTATTATCAGACAATTGTAAATCATCAGAATTAGTTGGAGAGGCAGATTTACTAACGTTACAGCAAAGCAAATCAGATTTCTGCTGGAAAACTGGAGGTAAGACATTTAAATGTTGAATGGGTTTGTTGCTTACACCAACAAGTTTATGACAAAACACGGAATTTGAAGAATGCAACACTATCTGTTCACCTTCGCATACAAGATGACTATTAGCACAATTTCATTGTTTTTCTGTAATAGCTAATGCCGGACTATTTGGTGAGAATATGCAGCGAGGGTGAAACCATTTCAAGCAAGTTCCACCGCACACATATAGGGATCCGTCATTAGGCTTGTTACATATGCAGTAGAGAAGATTGTCTTCATGATTTTGTAAAGAAATGTCACTTCGATAGGCAACAAAAACAGTTGTTTCGTTTTGATCTGGGTTATTCTGTTGACCAACATCGCAAAACTTTTGCGCACCTAGCGTTGAGGAGATATGTTGAGATGTCACGCCTTTCACTATATTTTTTTGTTTAGAAGAAACATATAGTAGTTTTACCGATTCCCTAAAGAAGAATCACGATGCCATCTAGATTTAATTGTTCTCACTTCAGAGCGAAAAAAGGAAGCAGGCCAATGATTTTCCTTTAGCATTGCTGCGCCACATGAACCAGGAAGGTAGTCATCGCGAGGGAAGTCGTCCATATGCTTGCTGATGGAATTTGCTAATTCAATATCTAACTGAGAGGGCACAGTTTGTGATATCGAAGCGGAATTTGTTTTAAAATGATCTATTAAGTTTTTATTTTTTCGACAAAAGGTCAACAAATATTTCTCTCGTTTAGAAGCAGCACACTTTGCACGAAAACTCGAAGACGTTAAAAACTCTACACGGTTTGATTTGTTTCTCAGGGAATGCAAATTATTTTTCGCTAAATACCTACCAATTTCATTTTGCCGTTTGACTTACTAAGTCATCAGAAGCACCTCCAAAGTTCATTGTCAACATTTTGCTGTTACGTTTCGGGAAGGTGCTCTCTTGGCAAACTTCATCAAAATGAAATAACGTTTCAAGTGGAGAAAACCGATTTTGCGAAACAAAGCTTCGAGTAGGATTACAACTGGCACCACGCGTCCCTGTAGCAGACCTCACACCAGGACCGGCACCACTCATGTTTTTAGCAGACCTCACAACAACAGGACCAGCACCACTCGTACGTGTGTCAGACTTCAAAACAGCACCAGAATAGGTACCACTCGTACCGGAAGCTGACATCACAGCACCAGGACCGACATCACTCGTCTTGGTAACTGACCTCACAAAAACAGGACCGGCACCACTCGAGCCTGTATTAGACTTCATAGCACCAGAGCAGGCACCACTCGTACCGGAAGCAGACATCACAGCACCAGAACAGGCACCACTCGACCCTGTACCAGACCTCACAACAACAGGACCGGCACTACTCGTTCTTTTAGCAGACCTCACAACAACAGGACCGGCACCACTCGAGCCTGTATTAGACTTTATAGCACCAGAATAGGCACCACTCGTACCGGAAGCAGACATCACAGCACCAGAACAGGCACCATTCGACCCTGTACCAGACCTCACAACAACAGGACCGGCACTACTCGTCCTTTTAGCAGACCTCACAACAACAGGACCAGCACCACTCGTACATGTTTCAGATTTCATAGCACCAGAACAGGCACCACTCGTCCCGTTATAGACGTTATAGACGCCTAATTGAAGGCGTCTATAAACGTTAAAATCTCTATTTATTTTTAAATATGTAAGACATTTCCCCCATTTTTAAACCATTCTGCTCGCGTTTCCTTCGTCTGCCCCACCACGAGCTTGCCATCCCTGGAAAAGAAATTTAATTCTGAACACGATTCAAAAATAAAATTCCGAAAAATATTTCGGGAAAATATTTTTATAGACGCCTAATTGAAGGCGTCTATAAACGTTAAAATCTCTATTTGTTTTTAAATACGTAAGACATTTACCCCATCTTTAAACCATTCTGCTCGCGTTTCCATCGTCTGCCCCACCACGAGCTTGCCATCCCTGGAAAGGAAATTTAATTCTGAACACGATTCAAAAATAAAATTCCGAAAAATATATCGGGAAAATATTTTTATACACGCCTAATTGAAGGCGTCTATAAACGTTGAAATCTCTATTTGTTTTTAAATACGTAAGACATTTACCTCATTTTTAAACCATTCTGCTCGCGTTTCCTTTGTCTGCCCCACCACGAGCTTGCCATCCCTGGAAAGGAAATTTAATTCAGAACACGATTCAAAAATAAAATTCCGAAAAATATATCGGGAAATTATTTTTATAGACGCCTAATTGAAGGCGTCTATAAACGTTAAAATCTCTATTTATTTTTAAATACATAAGACATTTACCTCATCTTTAAACCATTCTGCTTGCGTTTCCTTCGTCTGCTCCACCACGAGCTTGCCATCCCTGGAAAGGAAATTTAATTCTGAACACGATTCAAAAATAAAATTCCGAAAAATATATCGGGAAAATATTTTTATAGACGCCTAATTGAAGGCGTCTTTTAACGTTGAAATCTCTATTTGTTTTTAAATACATAAGACATTTACCCCATTTTTAAACCATTCTGCTCGCGTTGCCTTCGTCTGCCCCACCACGAGCTTGCCACCCCTGGAAAGGAAATTTAATTCTGAACAGGATTCAAAAATAAAATTCCGAAAAATATTTCGGGAAAATATTTTTATAGACGCCTAATTAAAGGCGTTTATAAACGTTAAAATTTCCATTTATTTTTGAATACATAAGACATTTACCCCATTTTTAAACCATTCTGCTTGCGTTTCCTTCGTCTGCCCCACCACGAGCTTGCCATCCCTGGAAAGGAAATTTAATTCTGAACACGATTCAAAAATAAAATTCCGAAAAGAAGGCGTCTATAAACGTTAAAATCTCTATTTATTTTTAAATACGTAAGACATTTCCCCCATTTTTAAACCATTCTGCTCGCGTTTCCTTTGTCTGCCCCACCACGAGCTTGCCATCCCTGGAAAGGAAATTTAATTCAGAACACGATTCAACAATAAAATTCCGAAAAATATATCGGGAAAATATTTTTATAGACTTCTAATTGAAGGCGTCTATAAACCTTAAAATCTCTATTTGTTTTTAAATACGTAAGACATTTACCCCATTTTTAAACCATTCTGCTCGCGTTTCCTTCGTCTGCCCCACCACGAGCTTGCCACCCCTGGAAAAGAAATTTAATTTTGAACACGATTCAAAAATAAAATTCCGAAAAATATATCGGAAAAATATTTTTATAGACTCCTAACTGAAGGCGTCTATAAACCTTAAAATCTCTATTTGTTTTTAAATACGTAAGACATTTACCCCATTTTTAAACCATTCTGCTCGCGTTTCCTTCGTCTGCCCCGCCACGAGCTTGCCATCCCTGGAAAGGAAATTTAATTCAGATCACGATTCAAAAATAAAATTCCGAAAAATATTTCGGGAAAATATTTTTATAGACTCCTGATTGAAGGCGTCTATAAACGTTAAAATCTCTATTTGTTTTTAAATACGTAAGACATTTCTTCCATTTTTAAACCATTCTGCTCGCGTTTCCTTCGTCTGCCCCACCACGAGCTTGCCATCCCTGGAAAGGAAATTTAATTCAGAACACGATTCAAAAATAAAATTCCGAAAAATATATCGGGAAAATATTTTTATAGACGCCTAATTGAAGGCGTCTATAAACGTTAAAATCTCTATTTATTTTTAAATATGTAAGACATTTACCCCATTTTTAAACCATTCTGCTCGCGTTTCCTTCGTCTGCCCCACCACGAGCTTGCCATCCCTGGAAAGGAAATTTAATTCTGAACACGATTCAAAAATAAAATTCCGAAAAATATTTCGGGAAAATATTTTTATAGACGCTTAATTGAAGGCGTCTTTTAACGTTGAAATCTCTATTTATTTTTAAATACGTAAGACATTTACCCCATTTTTAAACCATTCTGCTCGCGTTTCCTTCGTCTGCCCCACCACGAGCTTGCCACCCCTGGAAAGGAAATTTAATTCAAAACATGAGTCAAAAATAAAATTCCGAAAAATATTTCGGGAAAATATTTTTATAGACGCCTAATTGAAGGCGTTTATCAACGTTAAAATCTCTATTTGTTTTTAAATACGTAAGACATTTACCCCATTTTTAAACTATTCTGCTTGCGTTTCCTTCGTCTGCCCTACCACGAAATTGACACCCCTGGAAAGAAAATTTAATTCTGAACACGATTCAAAAATAAAATTTCAAAAAATATTTCGGAAAAATATTTTTATACACGCCTAATTGAAGGCGTCTATAAACGTTAAAATCTCTATTTGTTTTTAAATACATAAGACATTTCCCTCATTTTTAAACCATTCTGCTCGCGTTTCCTTCGTCTGCCCCACCACGAGCTTGCCATCCCTGGAAAGGAAATTTAATTCAGAACACGATTCAAAAATAAATTTCCGAAAAATATATCGGGAAAATATTTTTATAGACGCCTAATTGAAGGCGTCTATAACCGTTAAAATCTCTATTTATTTTTAAATACGTAAGACATTTCCCTCATTTTTAAACCATTCTGCTCGCGTTTCCTTCGTCTGCCCCACCACGAGCTTGCCATCCCTGGAAAGGAAATTTAATTCTGAACACGATTCAAAAATAAAATTCCGAAAAATATATCGGGAAAGTATTTTTATAGTTGTTTTTGTGATGCTTACTTTTCTTGCCATATCACATATAGCAGTCTTAATAGATACGATTTTTTGTCTAACTTTTCGCAATTGCAGTTGCTTTATCTTTGACAAGTCGAGTTTTTTATTTAAATTTCTGTGTTCACTGTTCATTTGGCTATGGAAAAAATATAAGATTTGCTTTGATGTGGTAACGAGAAGTGATTTTATCAGCTTCCGAGTGTTGCTACTTTCATCGCATTGTTTATCGCGCAAATTTTTACGGATCATTTTTTTAGGCGGATCGCGCAGAATTATTCTGCCAGAATGACGGTGGTCAAAAACCCCTGAGAAACTTCTGCATTTTAACAAATGTATTAGAACCGGATAGAGGCTTCAGCCTACAATACAGCAGTGGCCGAGTTGTTAGCGCGTTGGGCTCGCAGTCGAGGGATTGATTGATTGATTGAATCTTTATCCTCGGACTGGGAAAGCTTCTTGCAGAGCTTAATCCTGGCAGTTTCGCATACTTGTAGAGGCTTTGAATCACTGCATGTTCGACTCCAGCCACCCGCACTTGCTGTTGTTTCTCTGGGCAAGAAACTTTACGACAATTGCCTCTATCCAGTGATCGATTTCGAGTAATTGGTAGTACCAAATTTAAGTCATAATAGTAGAGTAGACACAAATGGGTAGTACCAAATTTAAGTCATAATAATGAGTAGCCTAGAGTAGACAACCAGGAAACAGACATTGCCGTCAGGTGCACGTCGGAAGGTGTGCACCGATCAGGCGCGGATTTATGGGGGGGGCCCAGGGGGCCCGGGCCCCCCCCGAAATGTTGTGAAGAATTATTGTTGAAATTCTATGTATCCGCATCAAATCGTTTAATATGCGTCTAAACAGCTGATATTAGTCCCACGGCGGACTTAAACTTATCCGGGGGGGGGGTAATTTTTTGTTATTATTATGATTAAAATCATCCATCGATCAGACTCCTTTATTCCGTTATACAACTGCAAATACATTTTAATAGCAAAATTTGTTGAAGCTGACTCAGCTGAAACCAACGCTGAACCAAATGACGTCAGTTGAAACAATCTGAAACCTTGAATGGCTGTTTTATAGTTTTTAGTCTTCACTATAATTTCAATCAATTGCCGTCTATGCTTGCAAACATACAAACATCCATTTGGTCATGGACACTGCATACAGGGTTTTAAACCAGATTTCAAGTTTACTTTGCATGCTTAGCAATTTTTATTCAAGCAAAATGTATTTTTCAAACATTCACAATTGATGAAATGGCTGTTTCTTTTAATGTCTATTTTATTTTATGGCATATCGTATATGTCGTAGTATAGTGGCGTAGCCAAGGGAAGGGGGGGGGGGGGGGGGGGGTTGGAAGTTACAACCCCCTTTGGCACGCGTGTGACATCACGATATTGAGAATGATGCTTTCAGTCTCTATGCCTCAAAACAAAGTTTTCCTAATTTTAAACGAAACTGCATTAAAAGAGCGAGTTTTGCCAATACCAAACATTCAAATATCTCAGCCAGGAATTAGCAACAAGAAAACATAGAGACTTAGCTTTATTTCCGAAAAATGCCCAAGAATTGATTGATTGATTGATTGATTGAATTTTTATCCTCGGACTGGGAAAACTTCAATGCAGAGCTTAATCCTGGCAGTTTTGCATACTTGTAGAGGCTTTGAATCACTGACGCAGGCCCGGTCACCGAGATTGACAGAGTGAAGTTTCCGATTGTTGAAGTCTTGTTGCTGTGGAACTATTCCATCCATTAGATGCCGCTGAATGGAGAGCAGTCCTTAACGTGCGTTGCTCAAGCGCACACCCCGAGAGTCGAACCAGCGACGCTTGATCTTGAAGTTTCTTCGTTCCAGAAGTGACGCGCTAACCAATTGAGCTAGCTATCGAAAACGTGATCTTATCCTTTTGATATGCCACCGGACAGCACCATTTTACAGGAATATTTATACCCACATTTTTGTTGAAAATGCTCTCAGAATGCACCAAATTCAAAGTAATTTTTCAAAATTTTCCGCGGGCTGCCCCCAGACCCCCTGCCGCTGGGTGTCGTCTTTGAAGAAGACACCGACGGGCTTCTCCCGCCGGCTGTCAAAACTCCCCCTTTCAAAATTCCTGGCTACGCTACTGTCGTAGTATCATTGTTCATATCTGTTTTATCTTTTTCTTTCCGTTTAATTGATTTTCAAATTTTCTGGCCCCCCCCCCGAAAAAAACTCCTAGATCCGCGCCTGGCACCGATGCATAGCGCTCAAGCTCAAGTCCGCTTTCCCGCAATGCAGGATAAAGATATGAAAAACAAAAAAAACAACTGGGTAACTCAGCAAGTCGCCCATTGGCTAGGAACAGTACACGTGGACGTGGTCATCACGCCATTTTTACCAAAAAAAGAGAGAAGAGAAAAACGTAAAAACGCTCAAAAGTGAGAGACGTGATACAAGTCGATTATTCTGTGATTCTTTCCACTTTCATCTTTGTTAGGCATTGGGAAGTAAAAAGTAGCCCAAAAAGTCGCAAATGTCAAAAAATCGCAAACCTTCAAATTCAAGTCGCGAAGCGAATCAAAAGTAGCCCAATTCGCAATAAGTAGCCCAATCTGGCAACTCTGGAGTGAAGCTAAATTGAAATTTGAGAATAAAAATATAAAATTGTTAAAACAAGAGTTGCCAGATGGCACTGAATAAACTTCACACGGTCTCATCGAAAATTTCAATTCTCAATTTTATTTCACTGTGGGTTTCTTTGAAATATTTTTTGACTCGTGAGTATTATTTGCCAACTTCAAGGTTATATCTCAAACAGACTTAGTCCTCTAAAACAGGGGTCCGCAAATAGTGGGTCGCGACCCAAATTTGGGTCGCGAGTAGAGATGTAAAAAAACGTTTTTTTTTGTTTTTAAAAAAAACGAGCTCGTTTTTTTTGTTTTTTATCGTTTTTTTTGTTTTTTATTTGTTTTTTTTGCTTTTTTACCTATTTTGACATTAAATGTCACAATATGCAGCAATTAGGGTAAACTCATTGCAATAGCGTCTCTTTCAACAAAGAAACAGTCTCATAACTCGTATAACTTACTTTAAATCAGACTATATGTCTGGTATAGGCCTATTTTTTCATTGCAATTTTGTAGATCCCAAGTCTCAACACACGAGCCATAAAGATTTCTCACTGTTTCAAATAGTAGTAACAGTGTCCTGTGGTTGGCACATCTCAAGTATTGTCTGTAATTTGGTCCAGCCAGTTGTTAAATGCAGTACCACACTCGTGTACAGTTTCGAAACCACCTGGGATTTTGGTTAATGGGCATGTTAGGACCAGGTGGGTCAGTGTCCTGTTTTCTACTTAACAAAGGTACTTTTGACCAGCACTCCACACCTTTTCCAGTACAACGCCAAGAGGTTGTTCCAGTTGATGTGCATTTGGTGCAAACTTGATGAAAATCACACAAGCGGTTCTCGAGTTATAAGTGAAGTAACCTTAGCCACTAGGTGGCTTCATAGATAAGGAGCAATAGAAAAATGGCAATATCTCAAGAACCGCTCAACATATTTGGATAATTTTTACCTCTACCCCATGTTTTCTGGGGTGGGCTATCTGTTTATGAACATTAAAACAAGTTTTGACGACTACTTTTTTAGATGAAAAAAAATTAACCTCTTGTCGTTACGCACCAATAAAACCATGATGCGTAACTTTAAAAAAAATTTTTTTTTTAATCGGGTAGAGGAAAGATTGATGAAAAGTTTGGCAAAAGCAGTGTAGTGCTAAAGCCCCAACTTTTAGCCCAAATCACATTTAAATGTAGTGAAAGATGGAAACATTTTGATGCTTTTTATTTTCCTTGAAGAGGTTCAATACTCCTTTGTGATGTCATAGTCATGTTTGTTTTCCCTTAATCACACCATTGTGCTGTCATAGACATTTTTAAAAGAAGCATGGTTGCACTTATCCATCCAAATTGAACTACTGTAGTTTTCAGGACTTTGAGACTTAAGCACTTTTCTGTTTTTGCCAGACTTTTGCCAAACTTTTCATCAATCTTTCCTCTACCCAATAAAAAAAAAAAAAATTAAAGTTACGCATCATGGTTTTATTGGTGCGTAACGACAAGAGGTCAATTCTCATTCTTTTTTACTCCAGCGTAGTTCCCAAATAAAATAAGTTTTCATCTTTGATGTTTGTTTTGTATCTTTATCCTGCATTGCGGTAGCCTAATATGGGTAAAACTTTGTTCTTGTCAGGAAAAGTATTATGAAGCATTTATTCACTATGTGAACACTGAGTAGTGCTGAAAAACTCCACTTTAAAGGGAAATTTTCTTCATTCATGGTTAGTAGTTACTAGCAATAGTTAACATGGGTGGTGGGCATTTGAAAGGAACATTAACCTAAACCTTTTCTGACAAATTCGCTTACTTTTGACAGCTAAAAATATCAGTGATAAGATCTCTTGCATTATGTCACAAATGATATGCAGGAAGCATCAATGACAAAGCGTCTAAGACCTTACAACACACGAAAAGAATACTTCTGTTTCAACATTTATAAAGCATATAGCCTACAATTTATACATCGTTGTTAAGCTATCAGTTAAAAAACCTGTTTAAACAAGCTATTGGCAATAGCTTGCATTAGTAAATTACCACAAACAAGGTAATGTGTGTTCTGAATAATGCCATCTTGTTTTTGCCAAAATTTCGTCAACCCATTGAGTGTGTACAAGAATAACCAGTAGGCCTACCGGTATACTAGCATCGTAGGCTACCTTCCATAAAGGGCACTTCCATAAAAGGAAAAAGAAATTAACTCATCTACATTATGTCATGTATCAAATTGCATTAGGCTAATTAAATGTTGTCAGGTCTACTGCCACAAACATGCCGAGAATGAAAAAGAAAGTGAAACAACGTAGGCTATAGAGCTATGCAAAAAACATATGCTGCTGCCAAGCACACACACTTTGGAATTTCAGCACACCAATAAAACCAATTTTACTAGTTTAATGTTTTTCAAGAGCACTATAATGAAATTAAGCTGCAAATTGCAAAAAATTTGCAACTTTTTCAGAAAAATATGAAAAAAAACAAAAAAAAACAAAAAAAAAAACAAAAAACGCGTGTTTTTTTGGCCCAAGTTTTTTTTGAAAAAAAACACGTTTTTTTAAAAAAAAAACGGTTCGTTTTTTTTGCATTTACAACTCTAGTCGCGAGACCATTCACAGTGGGTCGCCAAACGGTTTAAAATTACCATAAATATAACTTGTATGGCAAAAATAAATACAATTATATAGTCTTTGATGTGCTGAGTTTCGTACAATTTGGTAGGCTACAAGAAAATTTATACTTTCGATTGTAGTACAGTAGTTAAGCCCACGGTTATATATCTAGCCTGGAAGACAGCTTGAGCCAGGGCATGAAAACTCTCTCAGCCTATCTCCAGAACTGGCGACTGAAACTTAGTGAAAACAAAACTTTGGCGGCAGCTTTCCACCTATACAATCGGGAAGCTGATCGTGAGCTACATGTTTAGAACAATGGAAAACCTCTGACCTTCTGCCCCGAACCAGAATATCTTGGGGTGACACTAGACAGATCGTACACATACCGCCACCATTTGGTGTCACTGCGCAAGAAAATGACATCCCACGCTGCACTACTCAAGCGCCTGGCAGGCCACAGCTGGGGGGCGAGGGCTGACACTTTGCGTATAGCAACCTTAGCTCTCGTCTACTCTTCAGCAGAGTACTGTGCACCTGTTTGGTGCTGCAGTGCACACTGCCATAACATCGGCACTGCCATAAACAGCGCCCTGCGCACAGTTACCGGATGCCTACGTCCCACACACCATTGGATAATTTTGCCATTCTCGCTGGCATCCAACCTGCTGAGCTCGTCGCGAAGAAACCACTCTGTTTCTTGGCCGACGGGCACTAAAACCTAACCATCTTCTCCACCACAAGATCTCTGCTTCCCCAAACCAGCACCCCGTCGACTGAAGTCAAGACAACCATTCGTGCCAGCCGCTCAACTTCTGATCAACGCAGCAGATGAACTTTATCTCTGCGGCTACTTGGGCGGACTATAAATGGAATTCTGAAAGGAAGTCAAGTAGCCTACCACCGGACTTCATTCGTTCATCCCCAACACCGACACATGCCCCATCGGCCTGACACTACAAAGACAAGCATGGGTGCGCCTCAACCGTCTTCGCACGGGCGTCGGGCTTTTCCGCTCAACCATGCGCCGTTGGGGAATTGGCCTCTTCATCCTCCTGTGAATGTGGTGCCGAGGAACAGACTGCAGACCACATCATCAATAACTGTACCATCTTCAAGCCACCTAACGGAGTGGAAAGTCTGCGTGTCATGGATGATGAAACTAAATACTGGCTACTCTCTAGTAGCCTTCCAGTGTAGTCTGGGAACATCTTGAGTCTTGACTGGTAAAAGGATAAAGTAGACCCTCGGCCCCAGAGGCTTGCACGACGACAAAGCGCACGGTTAATAGGTCCACCCGCTTATTAAGCCCAATTTGGTCCATTCCGGAATTACTGAAGGTATAGGAGTGGTAGAAAATTGTCTCCCGCAGCTAAAATCGTCCGGTCCCGATGTGGCCTTAATAAGTGGGGACGACCGTATTGGAATTGATATTAATTTGCAAAGTGTTTTTGCGAAAAATTATATGCTTCCGAAACGTTTGGGTCGCAAAGACTTCGAACGATTGCTTTTTGGGTCGCACCAAAAAGTATTTGCGGACCCCTGCTCTAAAACACCGGTCTAGCTAATTTTCCAATCCTAGCCTTTCCTCCGCAATTTTCCGGAACTTTAGTTTTCCAGTTGCAGCGAGCAGTCTCCAATTGCTCGCTGTTCTCGTTAGTGCTCATCATTGTGCTGACTTCCAGGAAAAATGCTTTTTTCTACACAAAACATGTGAGTTCCCCCTTAGCTTAGTGGATGCGCGCCCTGCTCAAGATCACGCGCCGCTGGTTCGGCTCTCGGAGTGTGCGCTTATGAGGAACGCATTTCAGGACTGCTCTGCTCCATCCAGCGTAATAATTGAAGTTGGTAATTTAAGATTTTTAATTGAGAGTAAGCCAGCAGTAAAAGGTAAAAAATGTCAAATTGAAAATCGACTCTTCTAATGTTAGAGGAAAACGTAGTTGCGCGTCCCGTAATGTAGGCTAGGCTACAGCCCTTAATTCAGCGGCACCTAGTGAATGGAATAATAACCCGGCAAAAACACTTCAACCATCGGAAAATTTTACTCTGCCAATCTCAGTGGCTGTTCCTGCGTCAAAAGCTTCTCCAAGTGTGCACCACCAGGAATAACTTATCAAGGCTTTGTCAGTTCGAAGAGAAAGACTCAAAACCAACCAGCCAAATTGTCGAAAACTTTTTCATTTGGCAAGACTACACTGAGCTCATATGATGCGTTATTTAGCTCAACTGAAGCATGACGAGTAAATAAAGACAGTCATGTTGTTTCCTAATCCTGTGCTTTCTTGCAAATTAAATTATATAGCTACTGCAATTAATACTGTAGTTCAGCATAATAAACAATTAAACATGCGATGATCTCATTGAAAAAAAATTGTTATTTGTATCAAATAGTCCTGTTATTTTATTGAAAAATTAGTTCTGATTTATTTAACTGAAGTGTAGCGCAGTTGTCTCCAATAATATGTAACTATGGAGTAATAGGCTTACATAAGTGAGGGAAACTCATAGAGGCAATTTACATGACACGTTTCTTTGTTGGTTAAGCGCCTGACTTTGTGAACAAAAACTTTTCGAGATCAACGGGGTTGGTACGACTCTCAAGATGTGCACTTGAGCAACGCAATCTAAAGACTTCTTTCTATATAGCGGCACCAAGTGGGTGGAACAATTCCCAGATAATACTTCAACAACAAGTGGAAACTCCACTCCGTTAATCTTTTTGACCGGGCCTGCGCGTCAGGGGATCAAAGCCTCTATAAGTATGCGAAACTGGCAGGATTAAGCTCTCAAAAAACTTTTTTCCTCCAAGGATAAAGATTTAATCATTCATAAATTGCAAGTTTTTCCAACGCAAACAAGTTTTTCTTGCTCATTTTTACTTTATTCTTCCTAAACACAACCTTGATGACGTCATGAACAGCGTAGCTTCTGATTGGTTCGTGGTTTATTAGAAATCTGCTTGTTAAAGTGCCTACCATATCTCAATCATCATTTTTATATCTTCTTGCTTATGAGGCAGCAATTCAGGCAACATCTCCCAAGTGTGGCAACCAGTGCAATGTCTTCATATTACGGTCTATGAGATCCACATGTTCTGCAGATCGAAATACTGGACAGTGATTTATGGTGTGCTGTTTGAAATCCACCACAAACACTGGCTGGTGAGTCACACAATCTCCAGGCAAACATATTGTGTTTGAAGCGACCAACACCAGTAGCCTACGAAGGCGATTCAAAGTCACCCATTCTTTTCTTGGCAGGTCTGAGCCAGGTGGTACTGTAGAGTCTGGTGTGACTTGGAATTGGTTGGGCCATGAGATGGTTTCCCAGCAGTCTCTCCATGACTTCATAAGGTCGAAGCGATCTTCATGAAACGCCACAATGTGTCGAGAAAAAGGGCGCCTGGAAGGCAGGCGTTGACGTTGTTGTGCGTCAAGGACTACAGTGTGTAAGAGATGGCGATCATTGACCTGTGGCTTTAATGCGAGCCGCGTGGTGGAACTCTCTCTGCGTAGTTTCTTTCATATAATCACAACTTTTTTAATTGTACGGTGAAGTGATAGGCCTACTTTGTTCTCTTACAAAGTTATGTTAGTACCATAGGACTGTTTGAATCACTCTAGATAGGCTAAGGCCTTGAATATGTTGCTGGTATTCGGTAGACCTCTTGCTGGTTTTGTGTGGACTATCCAGGTTAAAAACGCTTTAATAGGCTACCAACGTTTTAAGTTAAACTATTTGTAAGTTTTAAGATCCACTGTAAAAGAAGGCAATATGCCACTTCCTTTTCATGACGCGCCCGATTGAAAAACATGACCCTTGTAAGATTGAAAAACATGACCCTTTTTTTTGTTCACTTTACTGATCTTTACACACGAGAGTGGAATCCCCAATAATGGTAGTTCGCCCTAACTCTACCTTCTGGTTGTCAGAAACAGAACAGAAATAAATTTTGATGGCTAGAACTCAAAAACAAAAGTAAACTGAACTGAGTACGTTGTGTTTCGTTCTTCATTTTATTGTCATTAACGCATTCGGGACAAAAAAGATACCGTACCAGCTACAATAGTCGATATACCATTAGGATATAACCATTCAAGGTTCTGCCACGTTTTCCCGTCCATTGACCTGCTGGTATATCGACTATTGTAGCAATTATCTTTTTCGTCCTGGAAACGTTAATGACAATAAAATAAAAGAACGAAACACAACGTAGTCCGAAAACCGAACCCTCCTACTTCGCCATAATCCCGCTTTTAGAAACTGTCTAAAATACAAAAAGATTACTTGCTTTCAAACCAATCTACTTGAGAACAGAACCACGTAACTTGTGGTGCAATAACCAGAAAGGCAAGGTTTACTTTTGAACCAACAAGCCAACACACAAAAGCAGAGTAGGTGAGGCTATATTGTTACAAAACTTCATATTACAAAACTCCATATGCCAGAATAAATCTTTGAAACAGGCTCATTCAATAGATCTCCAAGTAATACTGATTTCAATGCTGGTCACATTGGCAGACCTTCAAAAAAAAAAATACAGAACTTGCAAGTGAATGCTTTATCAACTTAACTAACAGATACATCAATTAGGTACAGAACTAACCATATTTCGTTCTGAACCTGCATAATTACTTGGATCATGTATCAGTAGAATAATCATATCTTGTTATGGTCAATTTAAATATGCAATAGGCTACAAAGAACTGTTTTCTATAGATTAGGCCTACTTGTAAACGATGGAACTTTTGTTTAAACGTGCTTTGTCACAGTAATACACTAACAGATTGCAATGTAACGATATCAAAACTGCATTATCTAGGATACAAAATGTCATAGTGGCCAGGCCTATAAAGTAGATGGAGAGATGGCTGGCAGCCATCAGGAAAATCATGAAAACTAATTTCTTCTCCTCCGCGGTCCATGTACGCGACACGGACACTTGCACCAAGAGCGCTTGTTAGCGCTATGATGTGAATGTGGTCGCTTTCTTGGTACATGGGTTCCACCTCCTAAAAAAAAAAAATCTTTATTAATGATGATCTTGATATGATAGGTCTCACGGCATAACCGTTACAAATTAGTTATGGATTTTAAACTGAAAATTTCAATCAAATAGTTGTGAAAAAATGTAGCCTACATCATTAAGTTGAATATCACGGCTATTATTGTGCAATCGATCAATTCAGAGCTTCAACGAATACAAATGTAAAGCCACTTTTATGACGAAAAATGTGTTACATTGATTAAGGATGAAGGATTGGAACAAAAATACCAAACAGCGCATATTTTTTAGATTAACGTCTGGAAAAGCTAATCCTTCCGACTTCTATTTAGAAGAATCAATTTGCAGATCATGGGTTATAAAACAATAGGATCACAAAACTATTACGTACCGTTTTACAAAATTCTACCACAGTTTTTCCTCCGTCTACAAAGTTTTGATAAAATTCGTATTCTGACTGTAGTTGGCAGGAAGTCATTAGGCGAAGGTAAACAACAATGTAGTTAGATAAACCCTCTTCTTGAAAAGTGCGCACAAGTTCTTCAATAGAGCTGTCGGTTTCAACAGATTCGACAACGTTTATGAACTGAAAAAGAGAAATTGAAAACTACTGCTTAAAAACTGAAGACATATAAAAATCACGTTAAATAAACAACGCAACAAATCCAGTGCTTTTCACAATGCTGAGCGTTATGGCAACACTGGTGGCCTCCATTGTGTGCCATGGAACCCCTCTTTAAACAGCTGAGTTTTTAATCACATCATAAGCCAATGGAGTATACGGACGTTTGTCGGACAATTAATAGACGAGTCAATATAAGGTTGAACCCCAAAAAAATTGATACAAAAGGTTTTTCAACGGATTCTGTTACCTATGGGCCTACTAAATAACATACTAAAAGTCTACCAAAATCGGACCTCCAGAAAGGGGTCATTTTCAAGATGGCGTTCAAGATGGCCGCCGAGATGTTATATTGCCTATATCTCAATTGCTATTTAAGCTAGAAAGGCGGTTTAGGTGTCTATCCCTAGGTTTTCGGGGTCAATCAATCGAATTAAGTAGGTTAAATTACGATAGACTGATTATCTACTGAGATACGTATGATTTGTATATAATATACGACCTGGAGGAGCCCGGGGACATTTCGGACGCAGCGATAGGCCAACATCAGACAGAGCAGAGCACGATATTAGCAAATTCACTTGAGGCTTGAGATAAACCGCAAACAAAATCATCTTGACTTCCATTATGTAACACAAGCTTGAGAAAAGTGGTTTTCCAACATTCCAGTTTCTATACTTTTGGCAGCTTGATAAGCCGAATAGTGGTAAAATTTTCAGAGACAACTCCTCACTTTTCATCTGAATAAATTCCATATGTATTGGTGCAAAACGGTTTCCAGTAAACTTTAAAATAAAACGTTTTTTCGAAAACAAAACACTCGAAAATCCGTCCGTAGTATCCCCAATCTCCCCTAATAAGATGGAATTATCATAACAGCATATTACATGCGGCATAACAGGTACTATCAATACAGGCATCTAAGAAAAACTGCAACCAACAGGAGGCTCATACTTGGCCTCCTACAGCAGATGAATACAGGGGATTAATCTGTTCTAAAGAATGGCGTACCATTAAAGTCTGGACACAGACACATTCAGAAAATCATCGGAATTACAACAGTAGGCTACAAAGGTAAATCGTAAACCAGGGTGATCTACCGGTTTGTTGTGTTATTGCCTACGGCTGTCTCTATTCATCATCTTCCGACTCGTCTAGAAGAAACTTGTTATGTGGATTGTCACATTCTTGCAGTTTGCATGGTCCACATGCAGCGGTACATGGTAGTCCGTATCCTCTACAGGAGCAGCGGAGTGTCTTACAGGCAGTGGAGCAGTTGCAATGAATAACCTTCAAGAGACTGTCTGGAGCAGCCTTCATTTTTGACATAAGTGGGATGAGCCGATTCTTTTGCAGGTTCCACCCCCAATTCATGACATCCATACTCTCTGCTTTTCCCATCCAGACCATTATCTGGTAGTAAACTCGACGACAGTGAAATTGGGTAGCAGATTCAGTTGGTGGCAAACTCTCGGGCGTTACAAATGATGAAGCAGAGACAACTTTCTTGCTGAAGGTGTTGTATCGCATTGTCGCAAGGGAATCTGTGCTCTGGCCATCAAAGAAGACAGCCATTACTTATTGAAACTTGAAACTTGGCACCCAAGGTCATCGATTATCTCTGTGGTCTGGTTTGGGGCAGTGAATGCTTTAGCACAAGACCGAAGAACAGAATCTCCATGCACAAGTTTCCGAAAAGCAGTCTTTTTGCAAACACCGAATATCCGAGACGTAGTGTCACAACCAGTCATGGCATGGATAAATATCAACTCAGAACACATGTCATGTCCAAAGATTTTTTTCAAACGGTTGATGTTGTATACTTTGGTACTGCCATCAGCTTCGGACTTGTCTGACCTGAAATAAAGGCCCTTATACTGTCTTGTCCCCGGAGTACATGTCTATCATTGGCAGATACCTTACTAAAGACTGGCCTGGGTGTTCCTTTCCCTGATAAATAGTGTGCATCATCCCCTGCCAGCCTGGCGTGGTCTGCTTGAAGTTGAATGACAACTCCCAAAGCAGATCAACCATGTTGGCACATGCAGTGAGAATCGGAAGTTCTTTGAATGTGATGTCTTGTCGTATAGGCTATGTTTTGCAAAACGATGCTCAATTATCGCAACCTTGGACGTCTCTACAATGTTCAGTTTTAACGTTTCGTGCCTTGGGATAATCTGGCCTGTTTCCTGTCCTGGTGTCAAGGCGGCTATCATGCCCATCCCGTGAAACGTTCCTTTCCCATCAATTGTGAGAATGTTATGATCTACATTGTCTGCTGCGAATAGCAAGTTGTTGTCCAACACATCAATATCCTTACCAAGCATGTTTGGTGCAGAACAATTTGCGGCATTCATTTCAAACCTCTGCATTTCGCCATACGAAGAGCAGAACCCCATCTGACACAAGCTATCCAAAAGAAACCGCGATCGATTTAGATGGTGCAGTTGCACTGAAAGGCCAATTTGCAAAGGGGCAATAACAGCTCGTGGTCGGACTGCCTGTATGATTGCATGACCAATAATAGCAACTTTTCGCTGAGTGCCTTTACCTACAAACAAGGCATTGAACACAACGTAGAGTGATTTTGGAATATAATCAAGAGCCGCCTGGATTTTAAGTGTCTCTGTAGTCGGGTACTGGTCGTTAACGGATGGCACATTTGTCTTGATGTCACTCTTTATGAGCCTGGCAGCTGCTTCAATTAATGCTCTCTTCTGTGACTCTTCATCACCTTCTTGGTTTGTGCTTACGAAGTATGACCTGAGGATGCTTCCCGTTTTCTCTCTCAGCGTCACTATGTCCTCTAAACCTTTTCCTTCTGCAATAATTATGGAGTTTCCATACCGTTTCTTCAGGTGACTTTTTAGGTATTGATTGCCATAAGGGAGGGAACCGTCCTCAGATAAATACTCTTTCATTTCACACCTTAGATCAGAAACAGTCAGCTGTTCTTCATCATTCATGGCTAGGTACGCACACATCTTTGTGAAGGCTTGCTCTTGATCCTCATTCTTTGGTCTTCCAGCTTTCCTAGGCTTTGAATCGCGATCAGTCTGAAACTGCAAGGGGACGTCACGGCTACACCTGAAATGGCTGCTACATACTTTGTGATATACGCAGTCTGCAGCATGTAGATCACCACAATAGTATTCAATTCTACCTTTGACTTTCAAAGACCACTCATCATGGCGGTTTTCACTGCAATCCAATATTGCCTTTGCGAAGATATCAGTTTTCACATAACTATAGTCTTCACTTCCATCATGAACATTATTTCCACAGAAAAGACAATCAGTCTTGGTATTGAACAGACCCTCAGAGTCCCTAGTACCGGTACTTCTTTTATAAGTGCTGGTGGAATAAATCTTTTCGACTTTAAAACGATAACTTTGCTTGCATTGTGATGCGACTATGCACGCATTCATGTGATTATGATGTCACAAACACAAGAACAATAAAAACTTGAATACCACCATCTACCCAATACGCAAAATTATTTAGAAATATGCCGTACATTTCCTTGAAAATGACCCTTTTCTGGGAGTCCGATTTTGGTAGACTTTTAGTATGTTATTTAGTATGCCCATTGGTAACAGAATCCGTTGAAAAACCTTTTGTATCAATTTTTTTGGGGTTAGGTGCCTTTTTTCCGTATATTGACTCGTCTATAAAGAATCAGCTAGAATAAGATTACAGTTCACTTATTAATATTGGATCGCATGACATCCAAATAAGTTGAAATCGACAGGTTTGTTACATTTTGACATAAATAGACAAATCATATGAATAGTGATGAAGGAGATTGAGACAAAGGTCTTGCGTATAAGTACTATGATGAGGAAGGGAGTTAGTTTTTTTTTCTCTAAGCACTTATACTGACTTCACTTCCATCAATAAATCCATCAGCACAACTGCCCACAGCAAAACTTACATTTTCAAAAAAATCTTCAACTGTGAATGTTGGGTAGTTGAGATCCATCAGTTTTTTAAACGAATCTTTCGCATTCTTTTTAAACCTTAATAACCAATAAACATTTTTATGATGCTGCATAGCGCAAGTAGTAAGTACACAATACACATTCAAAATTAATGTAACGTGTCTATGAGAGTTGCAACCTGACAAAAAATTTGGCAGTGTGTCGTAGATCTGCAGTAGGTTGAGCAATCTGAATTTTAATTCTCTTAGGTGATTTCTCGAATATATAACAGTCCAAGACATGTTAATGATGGCAGCAATTAATACCTTGGATAATCTTTTTTATCTTTTTTCATGTGCTCTAAATATCCAAAACCAAATGCACGAAAAAAACAGTTTCCATCTCCTCTGGTTTTTCTCACATGACTATACTTGGTACCCAGCTCCTGCAACAGCAAAGTAGTGGTGCATTTCAATATTATTTTGACACAATGCAATGTCGATTGAACTCCTTTCGTTACGATCTGGAAAACGTTGCATTCCAAATTTGGTGCAAAGTTTCAAACACTAAGCAGAACAATTCCCAATAAAACCAAACCTAGCCTTAGATCACAGTGCATTCTTATAGTTCACAGGTTATTTGCTTGCACTAATCTTTAAGTACAATTGCCAGATGGCATGTTTAGATGTTAAGTTACAACTTCTAATGAAATTTGAATCTCTTCACCTCAATTTTGCTTAAATATTGTAAATCATCAGCTGAATATTCTTTAACCAATGAAGAAATATCTTGTTTTTCTCCTATAAGCAATGATGAGGCTGCAATCTGCAAAGAAACAATAAATGAAAATGAACAAGAGGATATGATAGTACTATCTGATACAGTACCTGTTGTAGTATTTGCAATAATATGCTGGAAGCACTGCTTGTTGCAATCAGCGCGAGGAATGTCCGATTCTCCAGAAGCTACATTCTTGCGCTGACTGCAACGTGTTTATGTTAAGTTTAATCAGTTCGACTTATGCACTGGTAGAGAGCACACGTGTAGTAGGGTGGCCAAAAAAAATTGAATTTTTTTATTTTTGTTTGCACACCCTCTCATTTGAGGAGGATTCATGAAAAAATGACAAGTGCTGTGAAAATTTGAAGTGAATCCGACAAGAGGAAGTGCTCTCCCACCGATCTCTAAATTTGCTTTCTTTGGCATAATTCGTCAAAATTCCTTGAATATGTGACGTAATTCTTTTTTGACTTATCTACATTGCAGTTGCAGCATTTTTGTTTTAACCATTGTTTTACTTTGAATTTATGATATAATTGGTGTTTCCACATGCAGAAAAACAGAAATAATACACAAAATAGATCACATTAATTTGCGTTCTTCTGGTGACTATTTACTAGGTTACCTCGTGATGTTAAAGATGATAACTAGCTTTTTTTTCCGACGTTTCGTCAGTCAGCACGACTGACTTTATCAAGGTGGCTAAAACAGGTTAATACAACCTGTTCAGCAACGATGGCACAACACAAAAACATACTGATAAAATGAGTAAAGTAAAGCAGCAAGAATCAGAATTAAAACACGCAACAAGATACCTAGAGGTTAAACTAAATGCAGTGAATGCCTAAAACCAGTAGGCTACTTCCCGCAGCGTAAATTTATCTATCTATTGGGCCACTGTCAAGAAACGTTGAAAAGACATCAGACAAGACAGAAAGCAATGGGATTAGCAATAACAATGGTAGAGAAGACGCACTGAGAATGGAAAAGGTGAAGCTAAAGTTAAAGTAATTTGTTGTACACAGAGGGGAAATTCTGACCATCTTTTTGGTTAAGAGCATGTTGTGCCTTCTGGTTTATGTACCATTTTTCTGTGAACAATCTTTTTGTATAATCCTTTTCAGTTTTAAGAATGGTGGCGTTGGTCCAAGTAATTTTATGGTCTGAGTTTATAGAGTGTTTGCAAAGAGCGGAATGCTCTGGACGTTGAAATTTAATAGCTCTTTGGTGCTCGTTGATTCTAGATTTAAGATCACGTAAATCTAGAATCAACGAGCACCAAAGAGCTATTAAATTTCAACGTCCAGAGCATTCCGCTCTTTGCAAACACTCTATAAACTCAGACCATAAAATTACTTGGACCAACGCCACCATTCTTAAAACTGAAAAGGATTATACAAAAAGATTGTTCACAGAAAAATGGTACATAAACCAGAAGGCACAACATGCTCTTAACCAAAAAGATGGTCAGAATTTCCCCTCTGTGTACAACAAATTACTTTAACTTTAGCTTCACCTTTTCCATTCTCAGTGTGTCTTCTCTACCATTGTTATTGCTAATCCCATTGCTTTCTGTCTTGTCTGATGTCTTTTCAACGTTTCTTGACAGTGGCCCAATAGATAGATAAATTTACGCTGCGGGAAGTAGCCTACTGGTTTTAGGCATTCACTGCATTTAGTTTAACCTCTAGGTATCTTGTTGCGTGTTTTAATTCTGATTCTTGCTGCTTTACTTTACTCATTTTATCAGTATGTTTTTGTGTTGTGCCATCGTTGCTGAACAGGTTGTATTAACCTGTTTTAGCCACCTTGATAAAGTCAGTCGTGCTGACTGACGAAACGTCGGAAAAAAAAAGCTAGTTATCATCTTTAACATCACGAGGTAACCTAGTAAATAGTCACCAGAAGAACGCAAATTAATTTTATTACCAAATGCCTGGTGAACAGTCTCTTCTCTGTTTTTAATAGATCACATTAATAAGCGTTTGGTATGAAATTAAATGCACTAAACTTTAGCTAAAACCGCATAAAAGTACGTTCACCAGTCACGATTGCAATGCTTCAGGTGACAACACATTACAAACATTTCTCTTGCAATTTCTTGGCAAAGAGTCAACCCATTGATTTTATTTAATGGAGCTGTTGGCATGTTGGCTTTTACTTGCACTGGTTGGAAGCAGCTTTCTGTGGTGCTCGACCACCTGATAGAAGAGCTGGCGCTGTTGTTCATTTTCCGTAAGGACTTCATTGAAGTCAGTAGCTAATGTGACTGCCCAGTGCCGCTCTGCACAATCATTAACGACTTTGAGATCATGGCATGCAAGAAATAGCAGCCTTCGATTAAATGCCTGCTGCACGACAGTGATAGCTCCAGTGTGGATTCTCGTAAATTGCTTGATGTCGTGTCAAAACAAAGTGCAGCTAAATGCTCTGCTACAACTCGTGTATGAATTCCACTACTTTTTGGCTCATTAGTGATCCCGTTCCAACAGGCAGCTTCGAAATGCCAAGCAGTATCTCAACAATCAACATGCATACCAGAAACTACAATGGCCAAAGAGTCGCACTTTGTGCCATTGGCATTAGTCAAATGTTTACCATGTAAATGAGCAACAAGTGGAACTGTTGGTTTAAATTTTTGTCGCACTGCAGCTGCCAGGCTTTCACGTGAGATGTTTTGAGCATTCATGACAGAGGAATGTGACATTGTCAATTCATTTATATCAATTCCAGCTGCAGCAAGAGCAGGAGTGACGATCATCATTGCTTGATGACTTGATGTTATAGTTCTGTTCAGAATCAGTGCTGCATTAAACAGTGGATTATCGATAATGCAGCGTTTTGGTAATGGCTGCTCCTACTGGGTTTTCTTTTGTTTTGGTGTTATTTGGATTTACGGTGTGCGGGTCACTGGAATAATCTTCATCATCTGCTGATCATTTTCAGATGAGAAAGCAGCAGCACTTGATGGTACTGGATCAATGCGATTTCTGTTGTGTCTCTGTTCATCATCTTTGCGCTTTCTATACTTTGCAGCAGCTTGCCGATGCATTGGGTCCTCTGTTGTCATCAGTATCTGTCATGCACCACATTGGTCTATCAAGAACTGGCAGTCTTCTGGTATAGTTGTGCGGCATTTCCAGTTAGCATGTGCAATATCAAATAATGCACTTAAGCTCTGGGTGAAGTCAGCTTCTGAGGTCAGCTGGGAAGCTGAATTTCGCCTCCCTTTGTGCTTTGATTCTCCAATATGCTCTTGTTGGAAGCGTTTTAGTTTGGTAACAACGTGAGTCTTTGCAGTGGTAGCGATATTAGCTTTCACTCACAAGAACTGTACTGCAAGTCTGCAAGCAAGTTGCAGTGTAACCTTATTGATCTTCATCTCGCAGTAGGGATGGTGAAGAACCACATCCCATACAGGCAGCTGACATGGCCCCTCAAGAGAGTCAACACTGGAGAGTGGGTGTCCATTTGTTGACTCTCTTGAGGGCCATGTCAGCTGCCTGTATGGGGTGTGGTTCTTCGCCGTCTCTACTACGAGATGAAGGTCAATAAGATTATACTGCCACTTGCGTGCAGTACAGTTGCAGATGAAGTAATATTAACTACTACCATCTATGCCACTTTTTGATTTGCAGCACCTCCATCAATATCTGCCCCTACAAATGACCTAGCAATATTACAGCTCACAGAGGATTATAAAGAGGTTGACAATGCAATTTCTCAAGTGGCAGAAAAAAGTTGAGGTTGCGCTTGTGGTACATCAGTGAGGATCTTGCTGCACTGCCTTTATTCAGTGATAACACAGATGATGAAAAGAAGGCAATCGTTAATGCTCTTAAAACCCATTTCCCGAAGATGTCCGCCGTGTTGCCCCAAATAAAAATTGTCAAGTTTCAACGTCTCTCTTTGGCACAGTTTGTAACACAGCGTTCACTTAACCTTTTCGAGTCACTGCTTCTGTCGACACATGGCGTGATCGTCATGATTATAAAGAAGCATGCAAAGTTTGGCGTCATCTCAAAGCCGTCAATGATTGTGCAGAGCGGGCAGTTAAATTAGCTACTGACTTCAATGAAGTCCTTACAAAACATGAACAACAGCACCAGCTCCTCTATCAAGTGGTCGAGCACCACAGAAAGCTGCTTCCAACAAGTGCAATAAAGTCAACCAATGGCTTGACTCTTTACAAACATTTCTCTTGCAATTTCTGGGCAATGTGTTGTCACCTGAAGCATTGCGATCGTGACTGGTGAACGTACTTTTATGCGGTTTTAGCTAAAGTTTAGTGCATTTAATTTCATACCAAACGCTTGTTAATGTGATTTGTTTTGTGGATTATTTCTGTTTTTCTGCATGTGGAAACACTTATTGTATCATGAATTCAGAGTAAAACAATGGTTAACACAAAAATGCTGCAACTGCAATGTAGATAAGTAAAAAAAGAATTACATCACATATTCAAGGAATTTTGACGAATTATGCCAAAGAAAGCAAACTTTGCGGTCGATGGGAGAGCACTTCCTCTTGTCGGATTCACTTCAAATTTTCACAGTGTCATGAATCCTCCTCAAATGAGAGGGTGTGCAAACAAAAATAAAAAATTTCAATTTTTTTGGCCACCCTAACGTGTAGTTCTTTTCCCTCAGTTTTCACAAATAAAAGGTATCAAACATGGCGCTGCGAACAGGATAACAATCGTTTTAAAAAATAAAGTGAAATGGCTTACACGTTTAGAAAAAGCGACGTCCCTAGGCTAGACCTGGAAGTTGACAGAGGCGCTTCTTTCAACGCTTGGGAAGAAGAATGGAACGCTTATGTAGCAGTGTCTGGGTTAGCCGCCAAAGATAATCTCACAGTTTACAATGTACTAAGACTTTCGTTCTCAAGAGAAACCGCCAACGTCGTTAGCAACTTGGGGTTGAGAGAAGACGAAGAGAAAAACCCTAGACTTATTATAGAAGCATTGAAAGCCTATGTGAAGGGGTCTATAAACGAAACTGTGGAGCGCAGAAATTTAAAAAAACGTCTGCAGGGACCGCAAGAGTCTTTCGATGACTATATATTTAGTATCGTTACGTAACTTAGTGAAAACCTGTAATTACTGCAATGAAGAATGCGCAAACGAAGCCTTGAGGGATCAAATCGTGGAAGAAACTCACGCTGAAGAGACCGTCGAAGAGTTATTGAGAGAGAAGCCTTTAACATTGGACAGATGCGTAGTAATTTGTCGAGCTCGCGAATCTGCCCGTCGGCAAAGAGCAGATCTTACAGTAGATCGAGTAAACCACGCTTCGGCCTACAAGCGGAACAAAAGAAATTTTACTCAGACAGCTAAAGGGACAACGGCGAGTAAAGAAAGCTTAACTTGTAGCATGTGTGGCCGCCCGTGGCATAAAAACTTTAAAAGACTGTCCAGCTCGCTGTAAAACCTGCTTTAAGTGCGGCAAACTTAACCATTTCTCGGCTCAATGTAAGAACCACATGGCAAGATCTGGTAATAAATTGCAGTTACTAAGCACTAATAAGACAGATAAAGCTCTAAAATTGATGACGTTTCAAGAAACGACGCGTTCACTACGTGGAATCGGTAGCGCACCACGAGTAAATTTGGAAGTTAGGTCACCTAATGGATCGGCGAAAATCACCATCCTGCCGGACTCAGGAGCGGATATCTCGGCCGCGGATGAAACGACCTTACGTTTGCTCGGAGAAGACGTACGGAACATGAGCCGTGCCACAGCACCAAGAACTATATACACAGTCGATGGATCAACACTGAAGGAGATTGGCCAGCTCAAAGTACAGCTGACGCTGGGTGAAGTAACTACTGAAGACATTTTACACATTTTTTCTTCTATTCCAGGCGGCATGTTAATCTCGTGGAGAACAGCTAAAACTTTGCAAATCCTCCCATCGTTTTATCCTAAGCAGATTAATAGTGTATCACGGAAAGCAACGACGAGCACTACACTGGAAGACTTGGTCGAAGAATTTCCAACCGTCTTCGATGGAAAGATCCGGGTAATGAAAGGGGAAGAATTTCGCATCGACATAATGGATCAAGCGCAACCATTTTGTGTGAGTACCCCTAGGGTGGTGCCTTATGCGTATAGAGATAAATTAAAAGAAGAGTTAGAGCTTCTGGAATCTCAAGGCATTATAAAGGCCGTGACGGAACCTATAGAATGGTGTGCACCTATCGTGGTCGCACCAAAAAAGAATTCGGATAATATTAGATTGTGCGTTGATTTCTCCAAGTTAAATAAATTTGTGCGACGTGAACGTTATACATCTTCCTCGCCGACTGAAGCTGTAGCCGACATTGATGCAGAGCAATCACGTTTTTTCACAACATTTGATGCTTTAAAGGGTTACTACCAGTGTCCTTTAGAAAACAATAGCCAACTGCTAACGACCTTTATCACTCCATTTGGCCGGTACAAATTTCTAAGTGCCCCATTTGGTATTTGCTCAATCTCTGAACATTACAATCGAAGAATGGATGAAGCTTTCTCTGGATTAGACAACTGTCGAAAGGTAGTAGATGACGTTATTATATTTGACTCTAAAGCAACCGATCACATCAATAGAGTAAGAAAATTTCTTCAAAGATGTGCAGAACGAGGGATCTCTCTTCATAAGGATAAGTTCAAATTTTGTCAACAACGCATTAAGTTTGCTGGATTCGAACTATCCAAGGAAGGCTATAAAATTGATAGCTCCTTGTGTAATGCACTTAGTGACTTCCCAATACCTGCTAACGTCACTGACTTACGTTCGTTTTTTGGTCTCGCTAACCAGTTGTCTAGCAACAGCAAAACTGTAAGCAAGTACTTATTGCCTTTGAGACCCCTGCTTAGCAGTAAAAACGAATTTATCTGGATTCCGGAATTTACTGAAAGTTTTAAACAAGCGAGAAAAGCGTTGTCTGAAATCGCTCTTCTTGCTTTTTACGACGTTAACAAACCTACGCGATTACAGACTGACAGCTCGAACAGTGGTCTAGGCTTTTTACTTCAACAATGCAGTGACAGCACCTGGCGTACGGTTCAAGCCGGATCGCGCTTTCTGACGGATACAGAAACTAGGTATGCCACAGTCGAAAAAGAAATGCTGGGTGTCACCTGGGCGATAAAAAAATGCCACAAATTTCTTGCAGGCCTGCCTCATTTTGACGTCATAACTGATCATAACCCTTTAATTTCGATTTTAAACCACAAGCGTTTAGACGAAATCGAGAATCCACGGTTACAGCGCATGAGGATGAAGCTCATGGAATACAACTTCACTGCTCACTGGCAAAAAGGTGCATCGAATCAAGCCGCTGACGCCCTGTCTCGAAGCCCCGTGTCGGACCCTACACCAGATGATGAAATAGCAGAAAACGGTATCCAATCTGTGCACAGGTTTGCAGAACTCAACGCTTGCGTAGATTAAATTTAAGGCTTGTCAATCTCAAAGAAGTCGCATCAAACGACCAACGTTATCGCCAACTAAAGGAGATCATCGTCGATGGATTTCCCAACTATAAATCTCAATTGTCTAATACGTTGAAACCCTTTTGGAAGATACGGTATGAATTATCAGTCGACAATGACTTTATTGTGTATGGTGGTCGATTATTCATTCCGAAAAAACTTAGAAGTGAGATACTTGCTAATTTACATGAATCTCACCAAGGCGTTACCCGTACCAGGGAATGCGCTCGTTTGGCCGTTTATTGGCCCGGCATAGACCATGACATTGAAACCGTAATTTTATCGTGTCAAAAATGTCAAGATGACCTCCCCTCGTTGTGCAAAGAGCCAATGGTGTTGAGAAATCAACCCATTTGCCCTTTTCAGGAACTAGCGATTGACTTAGCTGAATTTAATGGACAACACTATCTAATTATGGTAGATTGTTTTACAGACTGGCCGTCAATTTATTTCATGAGGCATAGCACTACGTCTATTGTGATCATCAAAGCTTTACGTGACCATTTTACTCGCACTGCAATACCAGATGTTATTTGGTCTGACAACGGACCCCAATTCAAGTCTGAGAAATTCGCCAAATTTCTTCATGAATGGGGAGTGCGGCATCGTACTTCTACTCCAACCTATCCGCAATCTAATGGGAAAGTTGAAGCAACCGTAAAGAGCATGAAAAAGTTAATTCGTCGTTCATGGACGCATCGCTACCTCGACGAAGATCAACTAGCAAAAGCATTGATGCAGTATCGAAATACGCCATGCAGGAAGGACGGATTGTCAACTGCTCAGAAACTGTACGGACGACCGACTCAAGACACCCTTCCAGTACATCATCGGGCCTTCTCTCATAAATGGAAGAGCGAGAGGCAACAAGCTGAAACGCGAAAAGAGATGTCCGTTGAAGACACCAAAGCCTACTACGACAATCGTGCTCATCGTCTTCCTGAATTCCCGATCGGAACTCACGTCGCCGTACAAAATTCGAACACCGGACTATGGGACATTTATGGGAAAATAGTCGCTGTGGACGACTACCGGAAATACACTGTTAAAACTGCTAGCGGCCGATTGTTAATTAGAAACCGCAGATAGGGTTACTACTAGGGTTACTACGGGCCTTCTCTCATAAATGGAAGAGCGAGAGGCAACAAGCTGAAACGCGAAAAGAGATGTCCGTTGAAGACACCAAAGCCTACTACGACAATCGTGCTCATCGTCTTCCTGAATTCCCGATCGGAACTCACGTCGCCGTACAAAATTCGAACACCGGACTATGGGACATTTATGGGAAAATAGTCACTGTGGACGACTACCGGAAATACACTGTTAAAACTGCTAGCGGCCGATTGTTAATTAGAAACCGCAGATTCATTCGACGAAGAATATCTGAGTCTATCCCCTGGCCCATCGAGCCGCCGGACAATGTCAGACCTTCCGCTAGTGTCAATGTGGACTTGCCTGCTCGACCGCGCAGACAGGTTAAGAGACCGAATCGACTTATTGAAGATCCGAGTTGGCCTTAACCGGCCTGGTGGAATGTATTAATTTTGGTGTTGTATTTTGTAGTGTCATTGAACTTAAGGGGGAGGTGTTGTAGTATTTGCAATAATATGCTGGAAGCACTGCTTGTTGCAATCAGCGCGAGGAATGTCCGATTCTCCAGAAGCTACATTCTTGCGCTGACTGCAACGTGTTTATGTTAAGTTTAATCAGTTCGACTTATGCACTGGTAGAGAGCACACGTGTAGTTCTTTTCCCTCAGTTTTCACAAATAAAAGGTATCAAACAGTACCGTAGTAAAAAGAGGCGGTTCTTCCTGGCTATCAGCATGAAGGGGTAGCACTTATTAGCAGAGTATACTGCATACTCAGGTTATATCAGTGTAGTTTCCTCCTTACCCATAACATTTACAATTACCAGTATAGCCATCTACAAATCACCAGTGGTATAATGCTAATAATGTCTTCCGGTATCACTGTCAATTTTGCAACACTCTACTTTCAAACATATTGTTGATTGAAAGCCTTAATATGATATTTGAAAACAGATAAACGACATTAGTTACGTGAGAGTTATACAGATTCGGTAGGCGAGCCTATTCAAACATTATCATAAGAAAATTATATAAACCAAAGCAGAGATTACTTTTTCAGAATGCAAAAGAACGGTATCAAATTATAACACACTTTACTGTAATGAAGTACCTCGCTTTGTATAGAGTTTTGCATTGTTGTTACAGCTTCATCAAATTGTTGATTAGGCATTGCTAAAAATAAAATCATATAAAACTAAGTGTTGAATAACTAAAAATAATTTTATTATCACAGCCGGCTCTTTGAGTAAGACAAAATCTTGGACTTACGTTTAATGTAATTTTTACAATTTACATGAATAGTTTTATGCTTAACACAATGAAAAAGGTTTTACTTCAAAGGGCTAAAGGATCTTCAGATATACAATTATATATACAATTATACATAGATTATTAACATTGCCTATTATGCTTCACATTACATTTGAACACAGATAATTTTGATAAGTAAAAATTTAAACAAATTTATTTCAATGCGCATATTTTTCAATATATATATATATATTTCTGTTTAATATGTTCATTCTAATGTATATACAATTATACATACACATAAGGGTGCATCATTTCCCTCTCATTTTGGAAATTCAACTTGTGTCATTGGGAAATGGTGACCAGACCATGCCTGGTCAGACTCAACCAAAAGAATAAGGGGGCCACCGGGCCACTGGACTCCCCTACCACCACCTCCTCAGCCACCAGAATTAGGTTTTGCAAAATCGCTATAACTCAAAATCTAACGATAACCACATAGTAAATATATATAACCACATTTTTTTTTTAATTTAAAAATCCAAGAATTTTAAAATGGACCTAGTTTAAACCCTGCCCCAAAGACGTATTGAATTAATCAAACACAGATCGACTGCATTGTATATACCAAAGCACATACAAGCATGAACATTGAACAACCACTGTACCATACTAAGATCAAGGTCAGAAGAAATGTTTTGGAGCTGGTGTACAATTCTCCGCCCTGGTCAAAAAGTACCATGATGTCATAGACAGGAATCGAACAAACATACAGGGTAAAACTACTATACTTTTGCTTTACTGTTCACACACTTCAACCAATGTGTTGTGGTTGACTCCTATCTATATTCTATAACGTCATGATATTTTTACCAGTGTGGAGACTTGTACACCGTTGCAACTTTTTCAATCTAAGAATATGCCTAATATTTCTACAAACAATTAACTTCACCTGTTAAATAATCCTGTTCCTTGTGATCATCATTACTTGCCATGACGTTTCTAAAAATCTTGTTTTAGATGTAATCGGCTATTAGTTTCAGTTGCACAAGAATATGTGAACTATTAAAGCAAATTCAGTAAGATTCAGTATTCAGTAAGGTCAATTTTTTTTCTTTAATTAGCCAATGGAGATCTACTTATCAGGTATAGCTTTGGCTATACTATATAACTTTGCAATTGCACAATGTGCAAAGTTACCAGGCCTGAAATCTAAAATAAAAAATATGATAGGGAAATATTACAAATTAGTTTCTGATATAATCCCCTAAAAATCAGAGAGTTTCACAAAATCAAACTAAACAAGTATATAAACATTGCAAATGTTAACCTGCCGCTCTACCAGCTCTGGTACAGGGTGCAACCTGTTTTGTCCCCTGAACACTTTGTCCTCCGATTTCGTTCCCTGAAAAAAAATCCGGACGTGCCGAAGTCGCTGATCGGAGTTTCCAAAACAGTTGACAACGCTAAGTATCTTAAAATGATAGGCTACCGTAGTTGATAAACCGAACTTCAGGTTAGGGTTATTTTGATAAACTGAACCTCACTTCGGGTTAGGGTTGGGGTTGTTTTGATAAACCGCACCTCACTTTCAAGTTAGGGTTATCAAATTAAAATTGTAGCAATGAGGCCCCTCAATTACAAATGATCATGACCTATCACACTGGAATGATCTATTCACTTCCAACTAACATTTCTAGGCAAAATTACAAAAAAAGTCACACTTAATTTGTGGTGTCTTATCTTAAAATGTTTGCGGAACTCCAATCAGCAACTTTGATTTTGTTCTATTTTTTCTCTCGATCTTTTCAAGGGCCAAAATCGGGAGACGCAGTGTTCAGGGACGAAATAGGTTGCATCCTCTGGGTACCTATGCACCCAGCTTCATGTTCGGAATTGTGTGTTGTTGTGATGTAATCTTATTATGTAGCCTACATACTACAGTACATAGGCTACTATTATAAAATCTGATAGGTACCGTAAATAAAGTTATTTCTCTCTCTCATGCTTCATAAGATCTGTAGAGGTGTTAGGAGTCAGGTTTTCTGGACTCCTGCTCCATTCTCACTACAAAGTTTGCAACTCCAAATCCACTTCTGTTCCAGATACTTTGGGAATATTGACTCCAACACAAAAATAAACCACAATCTAGATTTTTCTTAGAGTTTTCTACTTGTAGCACTTATAGTATCATAAAAGTCTTATACATCAATTGGAAACTTCACTCTGTCAATTGGTGACCAGGCCTGCGTCAGTGATTTAAAGCCTCTAGCCTGCAACTTGCAGGCATCTTTGTGTACAACATGGTAGACAAGGCCAGATATCTTGAGGATGAGCTTAAGGAAGTTGTTATGAATGCTATCCAGAGAAATGCCTTTTTTGCGCACCCTGAAAACGTTCTGCTGGCAATGTTGGGATTGTTGGCAGACGACAACATCAGTATCAGAGAACAGGCTCTCAGGTGAATACTGAAGTCCAGAGAAAGCAAGAGCAGCAATACAGTGCGAGTTTTTAGAGTGCCAACCTTGAACCTTCACGCTAGGAATTATATAAAAATAATTGACTGGCAGACCGAAGATATCACTGAACCTCCTCACATCAAGAACCTTAGCAATAAAGATTTTATTAATATGATCAAAACAAATCCATTCACGATGAGTCCTCTCACAGTTGAAAGTTTTCCCTGTCATAACTAGGCTGAGGAACGCCATGTTAAGCTTGTGACAGAGGCTTCAGGCTCCGTTTGTGGGAGCAAGTCTTTTAGGCGCAGACAGTTAGGCGCCGGTCAAATAGGCGTGCACACTGTGGCGTCTGGATATTTAGGTGCGGAGCACTGTAGCGCCCGTTCATTTAGGTGCTATGCCTAGTAAAGTATGCAGATTGTATCAGCTTGGCAGGTAAGGCAATGCTTTTCACACAAAATGTTATATTGAACAAAAAAATACGGTATGTCATGGCTTCCGTGAGTGACCGGCAATGCTTAAACCGGCAAATGCTGCTTAAAACCGGCAATGCTTTTCCCACAAAATGTTATATTGAACAGAAAAATATATTGTATTTTAATGCGCAATTGCGCATGTTCGGTATTTAGTTGTTGTTAGTCCAGGTTTGCGTCAGCGAAAGTTTTATCAATAAATTATTCAAGTTTCCAAACATGACTGAGTTCACTTTTAGTTAGGTAAGTCAAATAATTATCTACGCTAAACATCAGTAAAAAATATAATAAAATAGCCTATATTCAAGCGGATGGTTGGTAGGCTTGAGTGAAGAGTAACTTAGTTTTCCGTCAAAACCCTGACCATGTTTAATAACCAGCGAAGTCGCACCATTATGCTTGCAGCCAGGGTTCACATGCCCTATAGAAATGTATTCATGTAGTAGAGCATTGTCTCATAAGTAGGCTACTCGCCACACGACCAATCCATCCCGAGTAGAAGTAGCCTAATTGCGAAAGATAACAGATTAAGTAGAGTTCCATCTGGCTGCAACCGGTGTTCAGGATGAATAGCAAATGTCCTGTGGAGATGTGCTAATATCAAGAGTAGTAGAGCGTTGTCTCGCACGTCATCTTCACACGCGCATTAACAAAACAATATATTTTTCTGTTCAATAAAACATTTTGTGTGAAAAGCATTGCCCTATCTGCCAAGCTGATACAATCTGCATACTTTACTAGGAATAGCACCTAAATGAACGGGCGCCACAGTGCTACGCACCTAAATATCCAAACGCCACAGTGTGCGCGCCTATTTGACCGACGCCTAACTGTCTGCGCCTAAAAGACGTGGACCCCGTTTGTGGAGAAGATAACAGAGATGTTTTCATCAGGGCTCGATTAGAGAGCAGACGCAAAATGCCAAAGTTTGACAGCAAGGCTGATTGCAAAGTTTAGAATTTCAGTGAAGGTTACATTGAACAGGTCATTCTGAGGTGAAATTCATATCCCTTGGACTTCCCAGAATGCTCTTATGCGACAAATGTATTCCATCCCCGGTTTGTCCCCTAAAACGTTCACATGTAGGACTGCCTCCATGTGGCGTGAACTGGAAAGGTTAATTCTACGGGCTTAACGTCATATCCTACTCTGTTGCAATTATTGAAGGTATTTTTAATTTCTAGATGAATACTATAGGCTACTAATTAAAGCTTCCATATCTGTATTTACTATTATCATTGAGGAACAATCGTATGGATACGATTGAAGAAGACAGAAGACAGCATAACCATATAACTGTCAAACGTTGGAGCAAATCGAAGAAGAAGTGTGTAACATGGATAGGAAATGTGAAAAACTGAATTTGGCGGCCATATTGGATTTGGTGATGTCATAATTTGCTCAGACTGTCATCATATGTATTTCCAGTGTTTTATGACATGAACGAGGAAAGCTTGTTGAAGTATGATAAAAATTGGGCAAGTATTGGCAAAGGTATGGTGAATTTACTGTATTTTCAAGCAAAGTTGGCGGCCATCTTTGATTTGTGGATTGAGCTTCATCAAGACATTATTTTTTTTTTCACAAATGTGTTTTTCATGAACAAAAGCAAATTTTTAGGGGGCTATGTTTTTGAATTTTGCAAAAAAGTTATTTTCACTCCACCCTAGTCCCTACTGATTAGTAGTCCCATCTACAAATTTGAAAATAACCTAGATTTTATCTAAAAAAAACAAAGTGGCTTAAAAAAACCCAGATGTTTATAATATACGGTAGCTATTAGAAAAGCTTCGAGATGTCGACTACACTTTCTGCTATCTATAAACTTTGGGAGCTGGTATACAAGTCTCCCTCCCCCCCACCCCCCCTTGATAACTCATGACAAAGACAGGACTCAACCAAACAAATAGGGTGAAACTACTTTACCTTTGCTTTTCATAACGTTGATGGCTAACAGCCAAACACCCTCTATTACTTCGTTCACCAATTTTCTTTTAGGTACCTAGGTACAGTACGGTATACCAGTTTTGCCCCGCTCTTTTTATGGCCTGTTTTGCTATCAACAAATCTTCCACAAAACTAGCAATTGAACCAAAACTAGTGGTACGATACGGTACCGGTACTCACTCATTACTTACCGTAAACTAGAAACTGAATGCTTTACTTGTGATCAGGAGGTGGAACTAGCCTATAGCTTTCAAATTAGACAGAATTTACTTTAGATTTCCTAGGCTATATTTTGCAGCAAAATAATTACTTAGAATGGTTAATTCAGCTCGCGATTCCTATAATTTTATGCAAAATCAATAGATATTAAAGAAAAGTTAAAAGTGCAGAAAAAAAAACAGATATCAACGTTTTATAAAAAAAAAAACAACTTAACAACCCACACGGGTAGCAAAAAATCCAGGAATGGGACTTGGGAGCCCTGTTTCTGATACATCATACCATTGTTGCTGCGAACACTTTATTTCTGTATGAAATCTGTAAATAGTCCTTGTTTTGATAGTCCGTTACGTAATTTCAATATGTGTGTGTAACTGTGTATATTAGTTTGTTTTTGTGATGTTGGGTTCAGTCGTGTTCTCATTGCTTTAACAATTGGCGCTCCAGTTGTTCCAGGAACGAGGAGGCGACTGATTCTTAACTAATTCATCAACTTATTTTAAAGTATCAGGTTTGGTGGCCGTGCTTAACTATATTTATTGATGCATATACCGCAATATTAGATCCTTTCATGCACGTCTTAAACCATTATTAAAGGTTTTGCCACCTTTTCCTTTTGTTGGTTTTGTTACTGTATTTCTTTTTCACAATATCATTTCTTTTGCATTCTGACAAAGAAAAATAAATTGAATTGAATTATGTAAATGTAAAGTCTATGATCATACATAAAATGACTTAACGATGTTGCCAGATGATCACTCAAATAGGTTGTTGCCAGAAGTAAATCTTCTGGCGTCTCACCAGATGCTACAAAATTAACTAAGTTTTAAAATCTTATAAATCGTAGCTATAAACCTCAACCAACACCTTATTGTGCTGTAAATGATAATAATTTGGGCATTCCATAATACCACAAATATATACACAAAAACTGTCTCAAAGATATACACTTTTATCCTTAATTAAAAATCATTGCTTTTGTCACTTTTGATTGCAACAATTTGCTTTCAACAGGTAGAACACGGCGTCAGTCAAACATTTTTTTTCCAAAAATTGTGGAAAAGAGCAATGTGCCGCCCTCAACATAATAGATGTTTCTCAAGTGTGGAAAAAAACGATTTGTTGCAGTCAAATGAAGCGGGTACAGTTTTTTACAAGCTTTCGAAATGCAGTTGGAGTCTGAGTATCCATGTTTTATTAGGGTTCCTGTTTTTGGCTTGAGGCTGCTGCCAAATTGCGGTGTGTTGAGCTTGTGGGCGGTCAGGCGTGATAACTGTAATTTGTCGAATCAGTTTATTAGTAGGCCTACGGGTAGATTGAGTGTTGCAATTCTTCTCTCAACTTTGTTGTGATGGTCAAAAAGTGAAACAACCTGGCATGACCTTCGGTCCTTGATTGGTGATTATGATGGCCTCTTTGAAGCGTAACTACAGCTCAGGAGCTGAAGGATTTCGTTTTCGGCTCCAGTGCTGGCAGATGTGAGATCGATTCCAGGTCAGGTCACACTGGAGACTTTGAAAACGCTTCTGATCCATATTGTGTTCTTTCTTGCATGATGTAGTGATAATAAGGTGGGCATTAATGTGATGACATCGTAAATATGATAGATAACACTGGCCGACACAATTTTTGGTGCCGGCAGTTTTTGAACTGATTTAAACTAACATTGGGGCGCTGACTCTGAAAATGCAATCAGTTTTTCTCCATCAAGTCAACTTTTTAAGTTACAGTGATTTTGACTTTTTTGCAATTGCCCTACAAAGTAGTCAAATACAATAGTTAATTTTATTGCTGTAATTGTGGGATTACAACCTTTATTATTACTCTTGTATTCAGAGGTGGGCACCCGCTAATTTTAAAGTAGCGCGCTACCGCTACCCGCTACTTGGACCAAAGTAGCACGCTACCCGCTAATCGGGCCAAAGTATCGTGCGCTACCGCTACTTCTTCCGCTACTTTTGTCTAATAAAATGACACTAGAAAACACTCAAGTCCCTAGTGACGCAAAAATGATCGCCTTGAAAACGAATGTTATCATTCGTTTACGCTGTCATTTTAACGTCGATCGTTATAGAAAACACATTCTAAGGGAAATTTATTGTTACGCATCTTTCAAAAACACAAGCATTTCAAAATGAGAGTCATTAGCCTATAAGTCCTGCCCGCTTTCGCTTAAGCACATCTTTTCCAACAGAGAAAAGTCTCTCCACCGCAGCACTGAAAGGAATGGGGGTGTTGTATTTAATGAACAGATGTTTTAATTCGGTATTCGAAAAGCTCGGACTTGCTCTTGTCCGAAAAAAAGGCGTCCACAATTGCTGCTTCCTTTTGCACCGACGTTTCACGGGATGGCGCAAACACTCCAAAAAATACATCCTCGGAGTCATGACTGGTGTTGGTGTCACTCTTTTCGGTATCACCCTGACTTGATGTCTCCCGCAACAGTCGAATTACATCTGTCTTGACTTTTTTTCGTAGTGCATCAGCATCATCCGTGGAAACGTACTGCAGAAATGTAGCCAGGACGTCTTGACGGAGGGATGAAGACATGATGCCATAACGCATTTCATGTCGTTGAAGCACTTGTTGAATCGTTTCTTCACCCTTTCAAGGACTTTCACTTTCAACTCCTCATAGGTCACAAAATCACTGATCTCGGTCAACTTTATTTTTCCCGCAAATTGTGATTGTTGGAAGCAAGACTCCGTAATATGTTTTGGACTCGCCCTGGAAAATGTCTAAAACCTGGCAGTTGGGCTTCATCACACGGAGATATTCGCCGAAGAAGTTGACGTCAGCTAGAAAAGACCGAAACTTTGCAACCAAACCGATTATATAGCTGCTTGACCACGCCAGTATTGCAAAAAAACAAGCATTTTTTTTCAATTTAAATTAAAAAGTAGCGGGTAGCGAGAGTGCGACTGAAAAAAAGTAGCTCCTCTCCCACTACCGCTACTTTGGAAAAAAAGCGTCGCTACTGCAGCCGCTACTCCAACTAAAAAGTAGCGCCGCTACCGCTACTTTTACCAAAAAAGTAGCTCGCTACTGCCAACCTCTGCTTGTAGCCTATGACATTTTAAAACAAACAATGTCCAAACCTAGCTTCAGCAATCAGGTTATCAGGCTAGTGCTACCCAGAGAAAAACTTTCTGATCCTGCAAGCTTCCACTGACAGCGATTCCACCCTTGCTGAAATCAAATTTTCTCCTGCTATTTTACCTTGTCAACTTTTTTCTCAGGGAGAACTCAATAGCTTGGCGAGGGATTTAAATTTATCAAAGGAATCTTCTGAGTTACTGGCTTCAAGACTCAAAGAAAAAAATATTGTTGAACTAGGTACTGTAATCACTTTCTATTGGAAACGCCACGTCGAATTTTTGCCCTATTTTTCTCAGGAAAATGATATTGTATAGCCTACTGTAGGCTATCGATGTGGAAGGTCTTCTTAAAAAGTTTGGTGCAGCAGAATACAATCCTCAAGATTGGCGACTTTTTATATTGACAGCTATAAACGAAGTCTAAAATATGTTTTACTGCATAATGGAAATGTTTATGGATCTGTACCATGTACTTGGACATTCAACAACTCTCAAAGAAAAGTAGCCTAGGCTATAACGAAGTCAAATTTGTTTTGGAAAAAATTTCATATTGTGAACACAATTGGACTATGCGTTAATTTGAAATTGATTGGATTTCTGCTTGGAATGCAAGGTGGATACGAAAAGTTTCCTTGTTTTCTCTGTTTGTGGGACAGCAGGGCAAGAGATCAGCATTGGAAAAGGAAACATTGGCTTATGAGTGTGGTTTTACTTTATTAATTTATTTAAGGTCTAATGTTTGTTTATATTTGAATTAATATTAAGGCTGTCTGACTACAGTAGGGGAGATGTGGGACCTATTCAACAAATTTTGATTTATTTGCCTGGAAGCTCTATTTTTCATCCGAATTTCCCGAAACTTGTTCCGAGCACAAATAACATTAACGTTTACGCTCCGTAAAAAGATTAAAATTTTTTAATAACTTCTAACACATTTTTTCTCTAATTATATTTTTTTCTGAATTGTTGAATAGGTCCCACCCCCAGGGGACCAATTCAACATCAATCCGACCAAAACGTCTGATTATTATTTTTTATTTTTAATAAAAAAAAATGCAAAAAGAAAAGTATTTTTACACGCACATGAATATGTTATAACCTCAGGAGCTTCGCCAGCGTGGTGGGCGCTCCCCACGCCGAAAATTTTTCAATAAAGAAAAAATTCCGCTCCCATTTAATTGATGTTTGATCCTCCGATCCTGATAAGCTGGCGACGCCACTGGGAAGCCATGTGACAAGTGAATGTCTATGGCACCAACGGTTTTGCTGGTTAAACCACACAATTGGTCCCTTCAGATGAGAACTTAAATATTCAACAGTCTGTTTACTATTGAATTGGTCCCTGAGTCGAGTGTTGAATAGGTCCCACAACCAGCCATTTTTATATTTTACTTAAAAACGTTCTACTTGTAATAGTGTCAGATATGAAACTATGCAACTGCCTACACTAACTGCCAAGCAATATTAACCAACATCAAGGCTTGGTCTGTGTGCTGTCTAAGACTAAAATCAAAGATTAACTGCACCCTTCGAAAATTACTTTTTACGTTCAAAATCGAAAACTTTGTTTTTCTCTTTAACTGCGTGCCTGATCGTAAAGAAAACCCACAATGCATCATCTTTATGAAATTAAAACTTGGAAACACCAAAATCAAATGAATGTTTTTTGCAGAGGTCTAAATACGGCATTGTTGAATAGGTCCCACATTTCTTCTACCTGATGAAAATTCTACCCGTCTAAATTTAGTTATCTAATGAAATTATGTCTGTCTAACGGATATTCTATTAATTTGGCTAGGCTATCTGACTCCATTAACTAATTTCCACACAATTGTTGAAAAGGAGCGATCTTCCTGGCGTCAGCACTACCTGACTACTCACTATAGAACAGCGAGCATTGTGTTTCGCTAACCATACCAGTGTAGCCTCCACACTACACTAGCCATCAAGACTTTTCTAAAAACATGTGTTTCTCGGCAGTCGAGTGTAGCAGGAACTCAGCGATAGACACGTGTTTCGTCCATGAGGCTGGGCTCATCAGTACCGCATCACTAGTTCCTGCCACATAGTTCTCAACCACTGCTTTTGTCAGTCACTTTATTTCTTACCACACAATTGTTGTTCGAATTATAATTTCTAGTTATCGGAAGGTGTTCATATTATATTGTAGGTTTATGACAGAAGTTGAAATTAAACATTACAGGATAGTAAAGCTTTATTACGAATTAGTACATTTTAGTAGTCGCCCAAATGTTATATAAAACTAAAAGTACACAGTCGATTTGATATTTTCTAAGCGGAGCTGAACTGGTGACTGTGTGTTCAAAAGGCGAATGTGAACAGTTTTTATTTTCTGTTATCTTTTTTCCTTTTACAGCAAGTTAGCTTAGATTGAAAAATACAAAATCTTTGGAAGATGACGTGTAGTAGGTAGGTTAAAATGGTTCACTTGTTAGGAAGTAAAACGTATCTGACGCAATAATGGATCGTTACATGAGAAGTGAAATGATTCCTGGCGAGAAAAATGTTTAAGCTCATTCTCTGGTGGAACGATCAAAAATTATGTTTCCTCCTCTTCGTTGCAAGCACAGTAATGCTAATATTTCACCTTCATTTCAAAAAAACCTTCATGATAACTTACCGTACCTACGTAGGAAGTTGAGTATAATGAAGCAATTTGTGAAAGCACTCGATAAAGATGGAAATTGTTTCAGATATATTTGCACAAAATTTCTAGGATTAACAATTGAAAAGTTAAAAGCCGGCATATGTGATGGGCCTTAAATCAGAAAATTAATTAATGACCCAAATTTCCATCTTTTATGAATGAAAAAGAACTGTGCCTGGGATGCTTTTGTGAAAGTTGTTAAGAATTTTTTGGTAAATAAAAAGGCAACCTATTACAAAGAGCTCGTGTCTAACTTACTCAGAAGACTCCAGGATATTTATATTAATAAGCATCAAACTTTATTTTCTGCACAATCATCTAGACTAGCCTACTTTCCTGATAATCTTAGCTATTTGATTGACGAGCAAGGGGAGCGATTTCATCAAGACATTAGTGAGATGGAAGTCAAATATCAAAAGAGATGGGATGCTACCATGCTAGCTGACTATTGCTGGTCTATTAAACGCGATAATGCTTTTGCAGTTCACTCTCGTAGATCTCTTAAGCGCAAGTTTATTGCAGACACTTAGGCCTAAGCAAGATGAAGAATAAAAAGCTACCATAGCCTACCTATTAATCCTATGTTTGTGTGTACGTTTATAAGTTCTTTGTTGGTCACTTTTATTTGACTTTTGTTACATTTATTTTAGAGTTTTTTTTTTTGTTATATTTTAATTGATTTAGTTAACTTATGTGCCTGCCAAATAAATGTTCTAACTAATTCGGCCAATCTAATTCTAACTAATCTGACTCCACTAAACCTTTTCAACATAATTGTTGCTCATATTAAGTTATATTGTTCAGTTAATCAGAAGGTGTTCACATGATTTTGTAGGTGTAGGCTATGTATGTTTTGTTCTTTAGCGGAACTTGCTAGTCGATGGACGAATTTTAAAGGCAACAACACTTCAACCAGCGAAAACTTTAAGCTGTAGGTGATCGTCGTTTGTGGTTCAAAACCTTTACCGTACGTCTGTAGGCTACGTGTGCGAAACTGCTAAAAGTTATTAGGCAGGGGCGTAGCCACGAATGGCTTGAGGGTTTTTTTCACTGCTTGAGCAATTTGCACTTTCCAAAAGTTTATCTTTATCCACAAAAAATGTGTTTTTAATGCTATTAAAACGTTTTAATTAAGTTACATGTTGAATGACGTTTCATAAATTTTTGGCTACATTCAACAGCTATATTTTTGAACAAACTCTTTATTTCAAGTAGGCTTACCGATATTGAAATGTTTGCCCTTCCCCCCAACATTTGTCTCTCCTCTACAATTTTCTTTCCAGCTAGCCTACGTCACTATGATGTTAGCAAGGGCGCCGGAACGATTTTTGACTGGGGGGCAAGATTACGAAAAAGGGCACTTTTGTTTACTAAAAAGCAAATTTTTTTTCAAGTGTTAAGATAAGATATAGCGATAATGCTAATCTATCAGCTCACTATTTATTGAGTAATGATAGCCTACAAGTGTCCGGTATACAAAAAAGGGCATCATGCTATGTTATAATGATGTAACCTACTGTCAAGCCTTAAAACAGCCTGCGGCCATGGACGCTAAGTAGTGCTTGAATGACCGCCGGTGCTACCTCCTCAATCGGCCAAGTTTGGCCGCCGGTCTCTTCTAGCCAATTATTTAATTTCGCAATAGAATGATCGTGGATTAACTGTCGAAAATATGTAAGTTAGTATCAAAGAGTGACGCAAAATTAGGTTAGCGCGTCATAATCGCCACTGTTGCATTGTGTGGGAATATTTGTCATTGATGGAATATATCCATCTGCGATCACCAGCGCTGTAAGTCTTGTTTGTAATTCCCGACGTTTATTTTAACAAAGTCTTAATCCGAAGTGCTAATTTACATCGGTTGGCAATATTGTCGTTTTTTATGTCGATTTGATGTTGTCGGACATTGAATCGTTGTTAAAAAGGAGAACTAGGTTAGTTGACATCCGAGGGAAAAACATTTTTTGATCATATTTTGCAAAAATTATGCTTCTTTCAGTAATGTCCTTCACTCACATCATTGAAATATTTATTTTATTACCTTGCCGTCATCGTCAACACGTCATGTCGAACGTTGTTTTTCGTTGCTAAAAAGAATTCTAGGGGAGTGGCGAACTTCTTTAAAATCAGCCACATTGGAGACACTCGTGCGAGTGTCGTTAGATAGTCCCGCAGTACTGGATTGTAATCCCAATAAAGCAGTTATTGCGTGGTGCAACGATTCTAATGTAGATTCCCCTCCAACACCAAGACCTTTATAGACCGGGAGCCCGCGACGTCCACCCTAGGTGAAAAAGTTACCAATTTCTATTTATACAGCGATGTCCGGTGGTATGTGGGTACTCATAATCTGGAAGTCTGCCGGGCCGCCGGTGGTGGGTATGGGAATGGGGGGCATTTTTCATGGCTCAAAAAATGCGCTAGGTCAGCTGAAATAGTTACCGCTTGAAACTTAGTTGGTTGTAAAGTAAATTGTTTCTAGATGATTGTCTGGTATGTGACAGACATTTTCGGTGGTGGGGGGGCTCTGACAGACAAGTTTTATACCCCCCAAATCTTGCGCTAGGTCAGCTGAAAAAGTTACCGGATAAAACCAACTGATTATTAATCTGTGAGTGTTAAGCTTCACAAAAATATATGTGACAGACAAATTTGTTGGTGGGTGTCCCCTGACAGACGATCTAAAGTAGGTGACCCCCCTAACTGAGCTAGGTCAGCTGAAAAAGTTACCGGATAAAACCAATTGAAAATTAATGTGTGAGTGTTAAGCTTCACAAAAATATATGTGACAGACAAATTTGTTGGTGGGTATCCCCTGACAGACGACCTAAAGTAGGTGACCCCCCTAACTGAGCTAGGTCAGCTGAAAAAGTTACCGGATAAAACCAATTGAAAATTAATGTGTGAGTGTTAAGCTTCACAAAAATGTATGTGACAGACAAATTTGTTGGTGGGTATCCCCTGACAGACGACCTAAAGTAGGTGACCTCCCCTAACTGAGCTAGGTCAGCTGAAATAGTTACCGGATAAAACCAATTGACAATTAATGTGTGAGTGTTAAGCTTCACAAAAATGTATGTGACAGACAAATTTGGTGGTGGGTGTCCCCTGACAGAAGACCTGAAGTAGGCCTAGGTAACCCCCAGGTTTGCACTAAGTCAATTGATAGGAGCTATTTGTTAGCTGTGCTTTTGAAGTACGGTATACAAAACTAAGTGACACAACGTGATTTATTTACTTCATTTGTCCACACAAATAAAAATAGTTTCAGTGCAAGGAACTATATCAAGTGTTTTTGCATCTGCTTGGCTCACTACAATCTCAGCCAGTAAATCAACCGTTTTCTACATTGGTTTAACGTCTGCAGACGTTGATTCAATTTAAAAAAGGGTTGATTTGCTGTCTGAGATAGAGAAATCAGGTTGTCTTACTTTTAGCAAGTTTGGTGATTGGAATTTTACAGCCCTAGTGCAAGCTGTTAAATTAGTTTGAAAGGGATCATTTGCCTTTGTGTCACAGCGGGCAACGACACATTACTAATAATTCACTCCTCAAAGCGCTTGATCATCTGACTATACCCTAACCGTTTAGCTATGTGATAACACTTTTTTCGAAACTCCCTACAATAAGCTACTGTATGACATTACAATGATAAATAATCTTGTACTCTACGTTTTTTATTCCTCCAAACCGTTTTTCCATGAACAAGACTTTTCAAAGAGGCAGTCAGTGACAATTCAGTACGCAACAAATCAGCGATCCAACGAGTATGGATAAATATTAGTAGGCTAAGTTGAAGAATATGATACAAAAACAGTGTAAAAAGCATCCTTTCGAAAAAACATTGACAGCAAATCAACCGTTTTTTACATCAATTCAACGTCTGCAGACGTTGAATCAATAAAAAAAAACGATTTGATGTCTGGGAGTAATTAGTGTACGTTATTAGCCAATACAAGTATTGCTACTATTTGTATAGTTTCGATATTTATGTCTGGTAATGCCCAGGTAATGTCTGCAATACGTACTCCTAACTTTACAAGAGTTATCAGGTGACTTGCTACTTTATTATTTTCAAGCCAGTAATGTTTCGCCTATCACACCAAGGTTTTATTTACCCATAATTCTAGGAGTTACTCAAAAGATTGGCAAGGTTTTTTGTAACAAGCATGTTGGAAAAGCAGCAGTAACTTAACTGGACAGACTTCAAAAGAGTGTCCGAATTTCGGAGTGATATTTTACAGACAAACAACTACCAAATGGAAGAGTGTGTCATTGTTCAGTTGCCTACAGTCATCGTAACTCCGCCAACCGATGAGGATGCGACTAAAGTACCGTACTGCATAGTAACTATCACGATAAAGGATGGTATTTCGTACGCGACATGGAAGCGCTTGGTTTGAGATTAACTCGTATACAATTATATCGCGATTGGCAACGCAAAATATAGATTAGTAACCAACATGTTGCTAATTTTACTTTACGTTGACATAGGTCAAACTCTTTAGGCTCACACAATTTTTTTTTCAGGTCAATTAGGAAAGACCTGGAGAACATCACCTATGTTTTATTTGCTGTAGCACGACGTCAGACGATGCAAAATGTAAAGTTGTGAATGTAACAATTTGGACATCATGGAAAAATATTGCAAGCATTCGACTACAATTATTATCATCCGATTGCTGTTCTGTCACCACACGTAGAATCATTCAGACAAGTTCCTCTGCGTTACCCATAGGTGTCTATCATCAGTCATGTCACAAAAAGTTTACCTGTACAGCAGTTAAAAGAACATTTCAACCTAAGGCAGTTGCTTCATCTTCTGCTAAAGTTGAAACAAGATGCAGAAGCTCGCTCCTTAAGTCAGACAAAGTAGGTTTATTGAAAGGATTCTGTATATTTTGCTGTCGTAAGCGAAAGAAATACAAAAAAAAAATACCGTTAAGGTCTCAACGATGGATGGATGCGAATCACTTTATTCAAGAGCAGTGTTTTCTAAAAACGAAAGGATTAAATCACTTATTCGTAGTGGTGTGGACTTAATTGCCAAAGAAGCAGAGTATCACAAGTCTTGCCGGGTTCATTTTGATAGAGAGACTAAAAGCAATCCCCAAACCACCACAAACTGGAATATTTCATCTCGCCAAACTCACAACCTTCCTTTTCTAACAATATGCGAGTTTGTTGGGGAAGAGATGCAAAAGCAAACGCCAATGCTATATTCAATATTATTTGATCTTTACAAAGATGAGCATTTGGTAAAATGGAGGAAATGATGTTGAGCTATGGTCTAACACCACACAGAACCTTGTGAGGAAAATTTCTCATAAGTTTGGTAAAGCACTAACAATAAGTAGGCAATTTTATTTACACCTCACTTCTCTTTGCCCAAGAAGAAAAATATGCTCTGATAGGTGATTACAAGGCCAATCAAGATAATCAGATTCGAACAGTGGCACTTCTCTTACGAGGTGAAATATTGAAGCTACTCAAAACCAAAACCTCATATCCAACAAACCTAGAGAGCTTGAAGGATATGGCCCAAAACTTTCCGAATCATTGCAACTCTTTTATACTACACTATTATGCGGGTTGAAATCCAAATTCAGTGATTCTCACACACACAATGGAAAGAAAAGTAGAATCAATGTAGTCAGATGCTGTGTATAACGTCAGTCGAGGTCATGTAAAGCCATGGAAGCACACAATACTTGGCTTAGGAGCAATGACAGGTTCCAAGTTAACTTTGCAGATACCTAACAGGGTAGGCCACACATGGCTACAATGATGTGAAAAGTTTAGAACCGGAATTTGCATACTCCGCTTTTAGCACAGGCAGAAAGTAAGAATCACGCTCCGTGGGAGAAGCGTCTGATTATATTAAGGAAATAATGGATAAAGAGTCCATCTTGACATGCAAAATGAAACCGCTAGATATATATTGGTTCAGCAAAAGTAGAGATTTTGCAACTCCACTCTATGCTGGTTTCATGAGCAATAATAGAGTGGATTGTCTACCGCTACTCTTGTGGATTGTCTACCGTCTACCGAATCCGGGACAGCGAATATGTTACAAGGACCCAATAACAAGATTACCAACCAACAATAACGTTCTTAAAGAAAAACTGGTTACTGGCTAGAACCATGAAGGTTGCAACTGAAACTCACCAACAATGTGCCGTGGTGACGTTTGACGTAGCTGTTGCACACCCCTGGTTGCACAAACAGCCGCCTCCATTCAAGCTCCTCTTTTTGACAATCTCCTCATTATACTTGGGAATTTTCATATGGATCTTGCATTTTTCGGAGCAGAAGGAACCTTCATAAATGATTGCGGGATAGAGGCCATATTGTCGGAGTCAAAGATCCTTGCCGAGGGATCATTACAAGGGTTCATTATAAGAAATTTTACAACAGGTGTACTGTACTCATGTGCACGAAATTACAGTCAAGGTCATGGAAAGAAAGCTATACGATCGATTCTTGACAACTTCAGATGCAGATGAAATTGACAACTTTCAGCAAGTCATGTCCACTATTCCAACTGACCCTGATAAAGTAGAAGTATGCTTGGCCAATCCAGCCGTCACCGAACATCGGGAAAAGTATGAAGAATGCTTTAACAGGTCCATGAATGGAGTGTTTGGTGAAACCTGTCAGTTCTGGACACTATACGTGTTCTTAATAAACCAACTCTATCGAGAAGTGTAGAGGTGAGTCAGGATGAACGGCGTAAGTGGTTACATGATTATTGTACCAATACTTCTAGAAATATATTTCGCTCTGAATCGTCTAAATCAGTGGTTCCCAACCGGGGAGGAATTCCTCCCTAGGGAGGAATTTCATGAGTTCAGGGGAGGAATTTCATTAAACTTTAAAATAATTTACATTGAAAATTTTACTGCACTGATGCCACTAAATATTTTCTTCAGATCAGTGCAAAATATTGAGCAAAGATTAAGACAAGCGAGCACATGCATCGCATAATCGTGAAGTGTTGTAATTGCGATGGAGTACTGTTTCTTATTTTGTAACTACATAATTAGTTCGACAACACAGCTGTTATGATGACGAAACACTTTTTCTTTGTCAAAGCATTGGAGCATCTAATGTTGCCCGATTGAGCTACTTTTTATAAGGCAAGGCTGCAAAAAATATGGATTGGCGACTTGCGACTTTTTGGGCTACCTTAACTTTTTATTTGGCTGCAAGTTTTCTATCGGTAGCTTACTTGCAATTTTCTGCAACTTCAATATTTTAGTTACATATCATTGTCTTGTGCAGATTATTACCAAAGATTCTTTCCCCAAAACAGCCGAAACAGCTTTTCGTATTCTAATTCCTTTTGTGTCGACTTACCTATGTGAATGTAAGTCAGGATTTTCTGCTCTGTTGCAGATTAAGAGCAAACAAAGAAACCAAATTAATGTTGAGGATGACCTATGTTGTGCACTGTCACGAACTTTGCCGCGCATTAGGGTGGAGCTTATTTTTTGATTTTTGAAATATGTTTTTCTTACCCTCTCAAATTGTTCCTTTATATGAAATAACAATTGAGAAAAAAAATCAGTGCAATTGAACATTATTTAGAGGTAGCTCAATGAGGGATGACATAGAGACTTGGTTATCGGCTTAAAACGTTCGCAATTGCCAACTTTATAGGCTTAGTTTTTTATGTTAGTTGCAAAAAACTGTATTTTGAGCCAGTTTGCGGCCAATTTTCAATTTTACGACAGATTAATTTCAATTTTTGATGATTTTATAAGGAAACAGTCAATAAAATAACAATTTACATTTGTTAGAGTATATATAATATATTTTGTTTTGAAAGTGGGCTACTGGTATATAATTGGTGAACGTGCTTTTATTCAAAATAGATCGAAGAAAGAAGATCTGGCTCCTTGATGATAATGCTGATGCGCCTGATCCATTCTTCGGGTCAAAACAGGGTTGTTGGTATTCTACCCGACCCAAAAAAACCCGGGTGGGTTTTTTAATAAAACCCACTTAAAAAAACCCATAAAAAAACCCAGAGCATCATATTTGTCCAGTTTTTATTGGAAAATTAAAAAAATTTACAAAAACACAACAAGGCACTTACAACAAACTTTAAATTAGGACTTAAGGATGTGATTGTGAAGTAATTTCCAAGAATAAACTGAAAACGTAGTGGATATTGCACAGTACACAAAAATCAAGTAATGTCACTTTGTGTATACTACACTAAAACTCATTTATGCAAGAAGGCCTTATAGTTAAATTGGTGAAAGTACTACTCTACTGTAGTCTGTATATATGATGTGAAATGCAATTTAGGAGGCTATTTACCAATTACAGATTCTGGATTCTAATGCATGGCTGTTTCAGAGCATTTGCCTAATTGGCCACGCAATCACTCAATTGCTCATCCATTACTATATATAATATATATATAAATGATAAAAAATATTTAAACATGATGGCATAAATGCTCCTTGCCTTCAAATCTAAACAAATGATGCAATAATGTGATTTCTACCACGGTAGCATCAACTTGGTATAGAAATCAGTGGATGATGCAACATCCAACTTGATCTTGAAACTAATGGATGATGCAACATTCAAGCAACAACAGCCCTAGTGCATTATTTTATTGAGTTATGCAAGCATGTACTATGAGTGAAAGGCACTTCACTCGTAAAAAGTAGTTTTGAGGTGAAATAAGCATGAATCTACTTTTTTTGCATCTTTTTTAAAAAAACCCAATAAAACCCAAAAAAACCCGGGTTTTTTTAAAAAAACTCGGGCGGGTTGGGCTTTTTTAAAAAAACCCAGGTTTTTTTCAACCCTGGGTCAAAACCTCCAACTGTAAAAGATGTACTTTGCAAATTTAAGGGGACTCATAACGTTCTCCAGGCTGATTCTAACGAAACATCTTCACTCAGAGATGCCTACAAACAAACTGCAGAACAAGTTATTGAATGGTGAGCGAGGACTCATATTGCTACGAAAACATTGAAGAACGTTATTTCAATGATTGAGAAGCTAAACAATAATTGGAAGACGCTTTATTTTCAAAGGAAGAAGACTACTATACAGCAGCTAACAAAGAGATACTTTCCTGGAAGAATTCAATAAAACATTTTGGGCAGTGAGTCCTGACTATGAGAAGCTACTTGAAAACAGTATTGATCCAGAAAAGTAGAAGACAAACAGTTTCTCGAGAACATGAAGATAACCTGTGACGGAAGTGTTGGCTGCCAAGATACTGAATATCAACGGAGACTGACGAGGAAAGCCGAAAGGGAACTAGTTACAGCAGCGAAACAGTGTGGACCATCTCACAGTCGTGCTGAAATTATCGAACCAGATGACCCCCAATCCAATGGTACCCGGTCATTTGGTCGACAGGACGTTTGGTCGACAGACATTTGGTCGACAGGACGTTTGGTCGACAGGACGTTAGGTCGACAGAACGATTTATTTTAGGGTTAGGGTTAGTTAACTAACCATAACCCTAATCTAACCCTGACTCTAACCCTAACCCAAAAATGAATCGTTCTGTCGACCTAACGTCCTGTCGACCAAACGTCCTGTCGACCAAATGTCTGTCGACCAAACGACCGTGCACCAATCCAATAGAGACTGAACCAGAATATCGAAATGATGATGATGAATACAATCCCATTCCAACGAGATCGCGAGAATCTCGAGCTGGTAAATCTTCACCATTCTCTCCAGGTATTTGTGTAGTAGCAGACAAACACAAGATCTCGTTGAGAGGTTTGACTGAGCTTTTTGAAGTCGCTCACAAGGACAAAGGTGGGGATCTAGATGAAATAACTCTTTCTGCAGCTACATCAAAACGAAGGAGAGATAAAACTAGAACCGAAGCTGGGACAAAATTCCTGAAAAGCAATTTGGAAAAGCTAACTGGAGGTTGTACTTTGCACTGGGACGGGAAACATCTCAAGAGCTTCACACACATCGGTAAATCAGAGGAGAGGGTGGCTATACTTTTAGAGCTGGAGGGCGATGAAGTCTTACTTGGTAAGTCTAGTTTATTGGTAGCTTATTTTTGTACAGTTTTTTTAATTTTCAATAACAACTTATAAACAATAACACACCGTAATTAGTTTCTGATTATATAATTCAATGTGTTTCAGAAATCCCACCAGTTTCCGGCAGTGATGCTGAATCCATTACCAACGTGAAGTGGATACCCTCAAGAAGCTGAACATCGATCATTGGGCTGATATTCGACACCACTAGTACAAACTCAGGATGCATCACAGGAATAGTTGTTAGACTTGAGAAGATTTTCGGTCGCAAGTTGCTCCAACTAGCCTGCCGACATCATGTTGCTGAGCTGGTGTGTGGTGCAGCAAAAACTCCAAGCACATTTGTGGTATCTGGGTGAGTGGTTGGCTATACTAGCCTTGTTCAGCGACACCACAGACAAGAAAGACAAGGCTGAGATGGCGAAGGAGCTTGTCTGGTATAAAGGGAAGACACTATCAGCCTCACAGGATAAGCCAATCACTAAGAATTTCAGTTCAGTACGACTGAAAAGCTTTGTGGGTCCTGATTCCTGGACATTTTTTGGACTTTGTGGCATAGAGCCAACATTCCTCTTTAAACCGCTGCCACGATGGTCAGCAGATGCTGTCGGCTCTGGCCAGTTCAATCAAGGTAATTAACGACTCAGCAGAGAGAGCCCATGGTATGCTAACCAATTATCATCTTGATAGAATCACCAGATCCCTGGAACAACGGCAGCATTTGCTCCAAGTTGTCAAGGGGATAAGAACATGTCAGAAGGATTTGCTGAAGAATGGAAGAGGAGAGCGATGTACAAAGAAGTTGATTAATGCAATGAGTTACTCTTAGTTGCTAATCTATACCACGAGACTTAGTAACTTTTAAATTGTGTCTTATTGACTGTTTCCTTATAAAATCATCAAAAATTGAATTTAATCTATCGAAAAATTGAAATGGTCGCAAATTGGCTCAAAATACAGTTTTTCGCAAATAACATAAAAACAAAGCCTCCTAGAGCTTAGAGTTGTTATACAAGCTAATATAAAGTTGGCAACTGTGCACGTTTTAAGCCTATAACCAAGTCTTTGGGTCATTCCTAAGCCAAAATATGAGTATTTGGAAAGCAATACTTCCTGCGAGTATCCGGAAATCATAAATATGGGGTGAAGGTCTGAAGGACCCTTTAAGGTTGGACAATCGGCCCAAAATTTTATGGGTGTTCTAGTTGGACCATATCGCAACTTTTAGAAGGGATTGAAAAAATTGGTGATAGTAGAGTAAATTTGCAACGGCCTACTCCCAAACCATTGAATTTTTATCATTTTCATAATCTTTGAGGTCATTGAGCTACCTCTAAATGTAGGAATTTAGGCCTGAAACTTTATACACATTGTATCTATATCAAAAGGAACGTATTCAAGGGGTAAGACTTTCAAAAATATAAATTTGTTTTTTTTTGTATGTTTTAAGCTCCACCCTACCGCGCATACAACTACTTACAGAGCACAGACAAGAGCAAATTTCGCATTGAGTTGTAGGCTACTGTGAACTAAATTGATATGTCAAATAATTCTTTTTGTTTTTGTAGTGATGTAGCATAACCTACGTGTGAAGGGAAAAAACCCTTAAGACAGATACCGTGGGCCGCCAACACGCCACTAAAAAACCTTCACATACCTTGGGTTCCGCTTGCGCAGAATGAGGATGATCGACACGATGGTTTTGATAAGCCAAACCAAAAACTGGCTTATCCGGTAATTTTTATAGACTCCCGGCTGTGCGGTCCCCGATCCCGTTTTTACTTCCGATCCGAATTAGGAAAGAGTCTTAGAACCCTAACATAATGGTGTCTATTACAATCTGGGGGAATTGTAGAGAAACCATTTTAGTTAAAATTCTAGGATTTCTAAAATTTAGGACTCCCTTTTTTGTTTTTAGTAATATGGGGAGGAATGAATAGTTCCAAAATAGGCAAAGGGAGGAACGCAACAAAAAAGGTTGGGAACCACTGGTCTAAATTATGCAAGATGAGGATCGTTGTTCTACAACAAACTAAAAAACGCGGATCCAAAACTGAGGGCTATACAGGATAATGGTGCTTTCTCAGTTAGGCGTACCATACCAAAAAGGATTACTCTACGACGGCAGTCGATCAGTCTTTAGAGCAAACTGCGAATAGGGACGCTGCGTCGCAAGTAAAAGCAATAATTGGGTTTCGGAACTCAAAAAGTGCCATAAAAAGATGTTGTGTCACAGATACACAGAGACCTGCTTCTGTAACAGACTTTAGTCATCTTGCAGGCTTAGAACAAGCCGAAGATACCGGCATGCCGCGAAACAATTACGCAATCACAGAATTGTTAAAGAAAACGAGCAAATGTCACTATTATGGCTGGTCGAAAACAAATGAAGTTATCATTCCAGGCTGGTTTGAAGGCGCAGCTACACCATCTGAGCTATTTAGTAAATCGGAGAAAAGAAGTGATGAGGATGACATTGAGAGTTGTGATGAACAGTGGAGCGGAGATTCCGACTCGGAAGATGAATCTGACTTGGAATTATTTTTTTAGTCAATGACTCACCACCATTGCCAAACATTTTTTCTTATATAGGCTAGACTGTTCAGTGTTGACGAAAAATTCAGACAAAAACTTTTCAAGTACAAATAGGCTACCCTTAACAGTGATTGTTATTGTAACTTAGATCTAACTAACCCTAACCCAAATTGGGTGATTGCTCAATTTGCATGATTTTTATTCTGGTATTCCATTAGTAGTTAAATTGCCTGTTATACGTAATAGTAATACTTATTTTTTGTTGTGCACACATAAAACAAAACACTTCTTCAATTTTTTTTTAGCGGTAACTCCTGTCATTAATTTAGCGCAAAAAGGGAAGGGGTTACTTAGACCTACTTCAGGTCTTCTGTCAGGGGACACCCACCACCAAATTTGTCTGTCACATACATTTTTGTGAAGCTTAACACTCACACATTAATTGTCAATTGGTTTTATCCGGTAACTATTTCAGCTGACCTAGCTCAAGTTAGGGGAGGTCACCTACTTTAGGTCGTCTGTCAGGGGACACCCACCAACAAATTTGTCTGTCACATATATTTTTGTGAAGCTTAACACTCACAGATTAATTTTCAGTTGGTTTTATCCGGTAACTATTTCAGCTGATCTAGCTCAGTTAGGGGGGTCACCTACTTTAGGTCGTCTGTCAGGGGACACCCACCAGCAAATTTGTCTGTCACATATATTTTTGTGAAGCTTAACACTCACAGATTAATAATCAGTTGGTTTTATCCGGTAACTTTTTCAGCTGACCTAGCGCAAATTTTGGGGGGTATAAAACTTGTCTGTCAGAGCCCCCCCACCACCGAAAATGTCTGTCACATACCAGACAATCATCTAGAAACAATTTACTTTACAACCAACTAAGTTTCAAGCGGTAACTATTTCAGCTGACCTAGCGCATTTTTTGGGCCATGAAAAATGCCCCCCATTCCCATACCCACCACCGGCGGCCCGGCAGACTTCCAGATTATGAGTACCCACATACTACTGGACATTGCTGTATGAATAGAAATTGGTAACTTTTTCACCTAGGGTGGACGTCGCGGGCTCCCGGTCTATTACACTGTCTTTGTCGATTTGACAAAAGCTTTTGATACAGTGAGCAGGGAAGGATTGTGGAAGATCATGCACAAATACGGATGCCCAAACACATATATACATCTCCATTGTAAGACAATTTCATGATGGAATGATGGCCTACGTTGTTGATGACAATGAATTCTCTGAAGCCTTCCCAGTTACAAACGGCGTTAAACAGGGCTGTGTCCTGACACCTACCTAATTTAGCATGATGTTTTCAGCAATGCTAATAGATGCTTTCAGAGATGAAGACTGTAATGGTATTCCAATTCGTTATCGTTGTGACGGAAAACTTTTTAACCTGAGACGCTTCAAAGCAATCACCAAAGTGACCGAAACTGTCATTAAGGAACTTCTGTACGCGGATGACTATGCCCTGAACGCCTGTTCCAAAAGCGAAATCCAACAACAAATGAATAACCCAGCAAACATCACAGTATTGCGCCAATACTGTATTTGTGTCTGCGTGTATCGGGTGTATCGGTAACGTTTGCACTGTATCGGGCCAATACCGGCAACGTACAGTATTGTATCGGCAAAATGGTACAGTTTGTCTGATAGCCTACAAAGCCTGTATCGGGCCGATACCGTAAAACCTCCTAACTTTAGCCCACTTTTCATGTTCAATTTTGCATAACTTTTACATTGTTTACAAATTTACCAATATTGTTTTATCAAAACATCTACTATCTCTCCAGCTTCAAAATGCACCAGTTCACATTTTTGTCACAAAGCTTCTTCTGCACTTTTTTTACAAAAAGATGCATGGGCTAATCTTAGGACCTAAAAACCTAACTTTGGCCCAATAATTTATTTTCCTACATCTGAAAGCCAAAACAAAACACAGGGTCAATGAATGTAGGTACTTTCAAAGATTAGCCCTAAAAAGTTGAAATAAGCACCCACAGAGGCGGTAGCCACTTTAACAAGTCGAAATTCTGCCACTGAAATTGACTACAATGCAACCGCCAACCAGTCAGAACGTGTTATAAGAGGCTACCGTCCAATTGTGACCCTTCTAGCACTCATCCAGAGAGTTAATGCTTGTTTTGAACTTTATTTGGTAATTACAGAAGAAAAAGAGCAATAGCAGTGGTGAGAATCGAACACGCGTCAATGAAATGACTACTTTCTAGCCCTAACCCTAACCCCTAAGCCAACCAGCTGACAAAAAATCCATCACTTAATTTGCTTTCTATGATCTTCTTTTCGCCATTTTTTACGTCACTTAAACCGTAGCTTATGATTGGTTGGCGGTTGCATTCTAGTCAATTTCAGTGGCAGAATTTCGACTTGTTAAAGTGGCTACCCACAGAGGCGGTAGCCACTTTAACAAGTCGAAATTCTGCCACTGAAATTGACTACAATGCAACCGCCAACCAATCAGAACGTGTTATAAGAGGCTACCGTCCAATTGTGACCCTTATAGCTCTCATCCAGAGAGTTAATGCTTGTTTTGAACTTTATTTGGAAATTACAGAAGAAAAAGAGCAATAGCAGAGGTGAGAATCGAACACGCGTCAATGAAATGACTACTTTCTGGCCCTAACCCTAACCCCTAAGCCAACCAGCTGACAAAAAATCCATCACTTAATTTGCTTTCTATGATCTTCTTTTCGCCATTTTTTACGTCACTTAAACCGCAGCTTATGATTGGTTGGCGGTTTCATTCTAGTCAATTTCAGTGGCAGAATTTCGACTTGTTAAAGTGGCTACCCACAGAGGCGGTAAGCACTTTAATAGCAAAGTTTCAGTAATTGTCAAGAAAACCTGGAGCCAATCAGAAGCTACGTTGTCTGTGACGTAAGAACGTAAAAAACGACAAAATTTCAGTACCCTGTCGAGAGGTATGCAAATACAGACATATTCATATTGTCTACTATCAACGGTGAAACTGTGCATGATATTATTGTGGTTGCAGACTGTTTTTAACTAATGTAGGATGTTAGTTACAGTTAGTTTGATCTACAAATTTCTGAGGCTTAGGTTAGCATGACTACAAGGAGTTAAAAGAAGATGTGAGTTTTCAAATTACTAAGGATTTGATTAGTTTATAGTTTGAAGTAGTGGTCTTTAAAGTTCATAAGTTTCAATGTACCAAGTATATAGGCTACAGCAGCTTAATAATTGAAGGGTTTAATTACTAAATATTTGTGGAAGCTTTAAGCTGAAGTAGGCTTGAAATTAGTACCGTAATTGGCAGATGCTACTTAGCCAGCATCATTTCCAAAAACATTGATTGATCGACTAATTCAGTTGACAGTTATTTAAAAAAAAGTCTATAAAGTTGTTTTATTTAGTGATACAACAAAACGGTGATAGGTTTCAATCTGTGATACTCAAAATAGCCACTCCCAAAAATAATTTATAAACAAAGAGCATAATTATTAGCAAGACAAATTTGAGTACCGGTAAGTATGTAGGTTCAGTAATTTAAAGCAACAATGTCACAAAGGTTAAGTCCTGAGATTTAACTTAAAACTAGTTAGGCTGAAGGAAGATACAGCAGAATCAGATACCGTAACTTGTTCCATATTTGGAGAACCTGGTTTGTGACATATAATCTTTTGGTTATGTTATTGACTGGAAATTTGAATCAAACCCCACTGGGAAATGTTTTCCTAGCAGCCTCCACCCTCTACACAGTTATAAACAGTATTTAGGCCACAGCCACACAACAACAACAACCAAAAAAAGTTGGTACGTTTGATATCCATTGAGTGGTCACTTCAAAAATCTCCATTGGGGAATGTTTGAACTTTACAATTTTTTTTTTTTTAATTTATATAATTTAAAATGTAATTTATTTATTGCTTTGGACAACAAAAGGGAATAGCCTATGCACTTGTATGTAAAAATTTACCATTGTATGAGTTCCTTTTTGTGTATTTGTAGAATCAAATATAGACATCACTACCTTGGCAACTGACAGACATCCTCAGATAACCAAAATCATGAAAGAGGAATATCCGCAGATATCACAGATATCGCAGTATGATATTTGGCACATGGCTAAGAGTATGTCTAAACATCTCAGCAAGGCAACCAAAAGAGCAGAATGTCATGATCTCAGTCCCAGTCTGCACATGGCAGTTATAAGGATGTTGTTTGTCTCGTTCCTATTAACAGACTGGATACAGGAATTTTACACAGGTGGGTTAAATAGGTTATGCTGTCTTTACACTTTATAATTAGGCTGTGGCTATATTTACACTATATAGTGTATCTGCACATTACACTATATAGTGTATCTATAAAGTGCTCTGCTTGTGCAAGATATAAATGTACAACATAGCTTCTGATTGGCTCCAGGTTTTCTCGACAGTGTACTGAGATTTTGTTGTTAAAGTGCTTACCGTGTCTTGGCATTTGAGACAGCGCCTCAAGTGGTGGTAGAGTACTTTTGCATGTGTGAGATTATAAATGTACATAAAATCCAAGACTGTGTACCAGAGGAATATGCCCAGTTGTTTGAGTTAGCTGATCGTGGAGGTTTGTCTGCTCCTACAGATGCTCGACTGCACTACATTATTTTCTATATGTTTGTGTAGAGATCCCACCCCAATCAAGGAACTTCAAACATCCTCCGAAACCAGGCAACAATGAGCGACGTGGCAGTCGTGACACCCCCCTTTCAAGGGTTAATATGCTTGCCCATGGCAGCAGGGGACCTGGAGCCACCGGAAACACATAGGCCTAACAATGTTGGCGTTGCAGCAGTATTCATTATGTTTGTTTAATTTTCCAAAAAAATGAATATATACGGTCTTATAGTATTGGCGATTCCATGTAGCCTTATGATTTTAAATGTTATAGTGAAATGTTTATAATACTAAAGTTACATTTTATCAGTGTTTGCATATTTTTCCTCACCATATACTCAATTGGAAGTGGCTATTTTTCCACACTTAATGCCGTGGTTACAATCAGGTGTTTCAAGAGTTAGGATTAAAGTAAGGAAGGGTTAAGGTAAGAGTTAGGAATAAGATTAGCGTTTTCATTTTTGCCCAGGACTAAAAAAATTTACAAAATTCATGTTTTTGTTTTCAACAGCTTTAAACTTTTCTCAAATTAGACCAGAATTCCTTATCTGGCAACATTATTGAGGTAATTATTACACTATATATAGTGTAAATATAGCCACAGCGTACTCAATGTTGTGCTGAGTACACTTAAAAGTTGTTACATGAAACACAGAGACGTTTAGATGTTATGTTTTGTTGATTTTCGTTTGAGTGGTATCCTTCATAAGGCCCATGCCGTTTTTGAGTCAGAAGTCCCCTTCTTTGTAGTCTCGGGATACCGCGCCTACAGTTCGAATGTTTAGCACTACCGCCAAAACTTTAGATATGGTGAAGTACTCTGCAGTGAAGGGATCTAATGTCGAGAGTGAACATTAGACTAACTACTCCGGCATACTGCGCTTTATTTAAGTTACGGTGTTAATAGAAAGCCTATTTTATTCTTCAAAGTAATGTGCTATGAAATCGGCTTGAAAAGCATACGATGAAAGTATACTATGATGTTTATTGTACAAATCAAAAACGCATAACAAAATACAACAGGAATCCTACTTCAATGTTTGCTTTTAGAATTGTTTATACTTTTCACAGTGCTACAGTGCACTCTTCGGCTTATGCGATTGTTTAGCTGTTTTGTTTCTAACATGTAAGAAGTCTTGTAGTGGCAAAAAATATAACCTCCTCATTCGCATCTCCAGCACTTTTTTTATAAGTTCATTTTTTTTTTCTGACCATTACAGCGAAAACAATACATGTCAACATAGCAAGGGTCTAGAAAAGTTCTTCAAAAGCGCCTTCGTAGAGAGTTTCCAGTTAATGGATTGCTGTATACCCTGCACAGTCCAAGTCCGGCAATAAGCTTTCTTTACAATAGTCACGATATGCATCAGGCAGATTAAGGTTGTTGATTTCATTGCGCAATATGTCGGTGTAATACAGTACTGTAATACCCCACTTTTTGAAGAGAATTCCCCTGTCATAGGCGAATTTCACCTTCCAAATCTTCATTCAACTGTAAAATACAAATGAATTCAGTAATGCACAATTTTCACTAAGTGCCAGCATACCAGTAATGTACGTAATGCATATGTGTAAAATAAGTCACGTTCAATTGCTATATAGGCTATATATAGTATGCAAAAAATGGCAGCCAAGGAAGAACGTTCATTACCGGTACCTCAAAATGTAAATATAGCTACGGAGTTATTGAATTAATGCACTTCTAAAGTAGCACCATCATAAAGGTGTATATATGATTGCATATTATGCTTTTGAAAGCTAACTGTTTCAACACGAAGGCTAACCCTGAAGCAGTTAAATATTTCATTGGCTAGATTTCCAAATTTCATACCATATTGATAATAATTATTATTACTATTTATTTGCATCAGACCAATAAGTCCATATTAAAAAACAAAAAATACAAGAATAATCATAATAACCCGGCTAACTGATAATGCTGTTGTGGAGAATTGTTAATGAGTAAGCTGCAAATGGCACATTTGAATTTAGTTCAACATACCTTATGAAAACATATTGCAAGTTCTTGTTCACTCCTATCTTGAAGAGACTCCAAACATTGTGACAACATTTTAATGATTTTTTAAAACAATATAATAAAAAACCTTTCTGTACCCTATTGCTGCATTCTAAAATATATATATATACTGTATTTATGAACATGCTTTGTTTGTATTATGCATATAAATTGTTTTCTATATCGTGAGTGGCCCATGAGTAACATGCTAAATGTGACATATCTGAAATATAGAAGTGCTGTATTTTCTTGTACAAATCAATGTTTATTGTACAAATCAAAAACGCATAACAAAATACAACAGGAATCCTACTTCAATGTTTGCTTTTAGAATTGTTTATGCTTTTCACAGTGCTACAGTGCACTCTTCGGCTTATCACAATACAAGCTCGTGGCTCCAGGTCCCCTGCTGCCATGGGCAAGCATATTAACCCTTGAAAGGGGGGTGTCACGACTGCCACGTCGCTCATTGTTGCCTGGTTTCGGAGGATGTTTGAAGTTCCTTGATTGGGTAGGATCTCTACACAAACATATAGAAAATAATGTAGTGCAGTCGAGCATCTGTAGGAGCAGACAAACCTCCACGATCAGCTAACTCAAACAACTGGGCATATTCCTCTGGTACACAATCTTGGATTTTATGTACATTTATAATCTCACACATGCAAAAGTACTCTACCACCACTTGAGGCGCTGTCTCAAATGCCAAGACACGGTAAGCACTTTAACAACAAAATCTCAGTACACTGTCGAAAAAACCTGGAGCCAATCAGAAGCTATGTTGTACATTTATATCTTGCACAAGCAGAGCACTTTATAGATACACTATATAGTGTAATGTGCAGATACACTATATAGTGTAAATATAGCCACAGTCTAATTATAAAGTGTAAAGACAGCATAACCTATTTAACCCACCTGTGTAAAATTCCTGTATCCAGTTTGATTCAAATTTCCAGTCAATAACATAACCAAAAGATTATATGTCACAAACCAGGTTCTCCAAATATGGAACAAGTTACGGTATCTGATTCTGCTGTATCTTCCTTCAGCCTAACTAGTTTTAAGTTAAATCTCAGGACTTAACCTTTGTGACATTGTTGCTTTAAATTACTGAACCTACATACTTACCGGTACTCAAATTTGTCTTGCTAATAATTATGCTCTTTGTTTATAAATTATTTTTGGGAGTGGCTATTTTGAGTATCACAGATTGAAACCTATCACCGTTTTGTTGTATCACTAAATAAAACAACTTTATAGACTTTTTTTTAAATAACTGTCAACTGAATTAGTCGATCAATCAATGTTTTTGGAAATGATGCTGGCTAAGTAGCATCTGCCAATTACGGTACTAATTTCAAGCCTACTTCAGCTTAAAGCTTCCACAAATATTTAGTAATTAAACCCTTCAATTATTAAGCTGCTGTAGCCCATATACTTGGTACATTGAAACTTATGAACTTTAAAGACCACTACTTCAAACTATAAACTAATCAAATCCTTAGTAATTTGAAAACTCACATCTTCTTTTAACTCCTTGTAGTCATGCTAACCTAAGCCTCAGAAATTTGTAGATCAAACTAACTGTAACTAACATCCTACATTAGTTAAAAACAGTCTGCAACCACAATATCATGCGCAGTTTCACCGTTGATAGTAGACAATATGTCTGTATTTGCATACCTCTCGACAGGGTACTGAAATTTTGTCGTTTTTTACGTTCTTACGTCACAGACAACGTAGCTTCTGATTGGCTCCAGGTTTTCTTGACAATTACTGAAACTTTGCTATTAAAGTGCTTACCCACAGAGGCAGCAGCAAGCAGTGATTCTATTTAGTTTTTGAAAAAAGCACCTGGCAAAATCATGTTGTACTGCATCTGAAGCTGAAACTGCAGAACTTCACGATGGAAATTGGTTAGTGGAAATAACAATGATCTTTAATAGGCCTGGCATTTTGTACGAAAAATAAGTTTGCAGAAATCGAAGTTAAAAGTGAAGATAGACAAATATCATACAGCAGCCTATTCAACATTTTTCTTGATTCCGTTACTATTGTGCTTATGTAAACGAAACACTGCAATAATAATCTATCTGTGAAAATTACTTGATTAGCCAATTAAGCATCAATTAAAAAGGTATTATATTTATATTGTTGACTTTATATGGTGTGTGTACTAGTTAGAGACAGGTACGGTAAATATTATCAAAAATATACTTGCAATATTTTGAAGCAGAAAGAGACAAACAACGAAATGGCAAAGATCAATAAATTAGTTCGATCAATCGCAAACACAAAATAGCAGTTTACTTTTTAATTGTTTAAACACTCTGGATGATTCAAACTCTACTCAAATTGTTCAAACTCCACTGGGCTAAAGTTAGGAAAAAAGTGGGCTAAAGTTAGGTGCTGGATTGAAAATGCCCAGTAATCTGTGTCTGTAATAATAAGAGTTAGATGGGTGTTGCAATTAGTTTTGGCAATGAATACATGATACTTTGCTCCAACTTTAGTAACCGCAAGTCAACTGTGTGTCAAGAAACCATACCCATTTTGAAAGTGAATAATTTCATGTCGATTGGCTAGATGTTTTCATGAACCCATATCAGAAGCTAGGTTTAAGCAATAATCCAAATAATGTCTATTTCTTGCAAGTATATAAAATGCAGTTTCAAAAAATGCAGAGCAATTTTACATAACTTTTAATTTTTGTTTATTTATTTTGTTGAAAAGTTCATATTTGCGTTTGGGCTAAAGTAAGGTCCAGGGCTAATGTTAGGAGGTTTTACGGTACAATGTTGTAAGGGCAAAACTGTACAGTTTGTGTAAGGGCAATGCGGTATTGGCACAGTACAGTTTGGTAATGGCAAAACTGTACAGTTTGTGTAAGGGCAATCCGGTATTGGCACAGTACAATTTGGTAATGGCAAAACTATACAGTTTGTGTAAGGGCAATCCGGTATTGGCACAATACAGTTTGGTAATGGCAAAAATGTACAGTTTGTGTAAGGGCAATCCAGTACTGGCACAGTACTGTGTGGTAAAGGCAAAACTGTACAGATTGTGTAAGGGCAATCCGGTATTGGCACAGTACAGTTTGGTAATGGCAAAACTGTACAGTTTGTGTAAGGGCAATCCGGTATTGGCACAGTACAGTTTGGTAATGGCAAAACTGTACAGTTTGTGTAAGGGCAATCCGGTATTGGCACAGTACTGTGTGATAAAGGCAAAACTGTACAGTTTGTGTAAGGGCAATCCGGTATTGGCACAGTACTGTGTGGTAACGGCAAAAGTGTACAGTTTGTGTAAGGGCAATCCGGTATTGGCACAGTACTGTGTGATAAAGGCAAAAGTGTACAGTTTGTGTAAGGGCAATCCGGTATTGGCACAGTACTGTGTGATAAAGGCAAAACTGTACAGTTTGTGTAAGGGCAATCCGGTATTGGCACAGTACAGTTTGGTAATGGAAAAGCTGTACAGTTTGTGTAAGGGCAATCCGGTATTGGCACAATACAGTTGGTAATGGCAAAACTGTACAGTTTGTGTAAGGGCAATCAAGTACTGGCACAGTACTGTGTGATAAAGGCAAAACTGTACAGTTTGTGTAAGGGCAATCCGGTATTGGCACAATACAGTTTGGTAATGGCAAAACTGTACCGTTTGTGCAAAGGCAATCCAGTATTGGCACAGTACAGTTTGGTAATGGCAAAACTGTACAGTTTGTGTAAGGGCAATCCGGTAGCCTACTGGTACAGTACAGTTTGTGTAACGGCAAAAGTGTACAGTTTGTGTAAGGGTAATCCGGTGTTAGCACAGTAGCCTACTGTGTGGTAAAGGCAAACCTGTAGGCCTACAGTTTATAATGGCAATCCGGTGTTGCAATGGTACAGTACAGTTTGGTAAGGTGTTGGCACAGTACAGCTGATATTGGCACAGTACAGTTTGGTAAAGGCAACACTGTACACTGTAGCTACAGTTTGGTTGCAAATTATTGGGCTTGTTTTTGTATTGATTTGGCTGTTTTGGGCTTGTTTTTTAGATTCACTTGCTTGTTTTCAAACACCAACCTGGCATCACTGGTTTTCAGTTTACTACTAATGGGAACACACTTCGAGTGCGAGTTAAGCCAGGTGGCTACATTTGTGCGTGGTAGAGAGAGAGAGAAAGAAAACTTTTGAGAAAGCTTGCAGTCGAGTTTAGCTGTTTGTGGTGTGATTTGCGTTGTAAGCTACAGTAGAAACTCCTGCCGCGTTCCACGCATAATGCCTTTGGCCAACGCAACTGTTCAGTTGGCGCTCCCACTCTGTTTACTTGCTTGTTATGTTGAGGTGCGGTTCAGGTTGATAATCTTATTGTCTGAAGTACTAAGCTTAATTCATTTGTTTATATTCATTTAGATGTTCCATTTAGTTTGTTAAAGCTAATATAATCTTGCGTAATAAAGTATGTATTAGTTCACGGCAATTTAACGAACTAATTGAAGATGGATAGCAAGTTTATAAAGCCCAGTTTGTTCAGCGCTGATCCCAACTCTAGTCAAGCTAGTAAAGAGTGGAAACATTCAGGGGCGCCGGAACGATTTTTGACTGGGGGGGCAAGATTACGAAAAAAGGGCACTTTTGTTTACTAAAAGGCCAATTTTTTTTCAAGTTTTAAGATAAGATAGCCTATAGCGACAATGCTCATCTATCAGCTCACTATTGAGTAATGATAGCTTACAAGTGTCCGGTATACAAAGAAGGGCATCTTGCTATGTTATAATGATGTCACCTACTGTCAAGCCTTAAAGCAGCCTGCGGCCATGGCCGCTAAGTAGCGCTTGAATGACCGCCGGTGCAACCTCCTCAATCGGCCAAGTTTGGCCGCCGGTCTCTTCTAGCCAATTCTACCCTTTGAAGTACAGTGGCACGCATGTGTGCCACAAAATAAATTATGATTTTATATTTCAAAATCGTAATATTTTGATATAACTTTTGTGCTACAACCTCTCTATACATCAAAATTTAATTTAAAACTAGTAGTTGGAAACTCTGAACTAATTTCTTCAGACATGTCAATGGTTCAGACAATACAGACAATACAATGGTTCACTAAAAATTTCGCAATAGAATGATCGTGGATTAACTGTCGAAAATATGTAGTATCAAAGAGTGACGCAAAATTAGGTCAGCGCGTCATAATCGCCACTGTTGCATTGTGCAGGAATATTTGTTATTGATGGAATATATCCATCTGCGATCACCAGCGCTGTAAGTCTTGTTTGTAATTCCCAACGTTTATTTTAACAAAGTCTTAACCCTTTGCTTTTCAACGTTTTTTTGGAAGTTAACTGCTCAAGGGGGGGCCGTTTTTGGATCAAATTCAATCAGCTGTTACGTGTTATCCGCTGATGCTATTTGAACAGAAGTTGCACTGGTGTGAAAGCAAATCATTTGTATATAAGTTTGAAAAGTCATTATTTTAAAATTTTATATGTTAAACTTGATATTTCAATTTTTGCAAAGGTACCCAAAAACGACAATTTTGATTTAACTTGCCGCTATTTAATTACCGTGCTAATCCGATTTCATGCAAACTTCTGAATAACAAAGAGCTCGATCGAACGCACGAAGTGTGTGTGCGGTGTGCCGAATCATTGCATTGATTAGAATTTACGACTTGCGAGCAAATCTTATTGTAAGCTACTCACTGATTCTAAAATAGTTACAATCAAAGTAACATTGTTACACGAATTTGAAAAAAAAACAAAACTGCGTTTGTTGTCTTACATTTTTATCCTAAACTAATGCATTCCCAAACTCATGGCTAGCTTCTAGTTTTATGGAACCAAATTTCTCATAAGTAACACCTTAGCCTGCTTGAATAGCTGTTTACATCTTCGTTTGTGTATTTAGGTCTACAATTGAGTTTGTAGTATGAATATTTTTAGTAGAGAGAAGACAGTTGAACAAGTTGTTGAAATTATCTGAAATTTCTAAGTTCAAATTAGGTGCTTTTGAAATTGTGGATTTGTGTCAAGTCGCATCACAAATATCATGCAGGCCACATCATAAGTCATTTCGCTTACGGGTGTTTATAAACATGACTCATAAATTACATCCACAAAAAATACAGCATTTATATCAACAAAGCTAAGTTCGAAGCTCACTTTTTATTGAAGATTGTGTCAATCAATTCGAAATAATGCAACAGCGAATTGCCGCCAGCGTCGAAATAATGCAACAGCGAATTGAGGAACGTGCGTAAACAAAGGAAATGTGAAATAACCCACAGTCAGCAAATCTACATAAATTTAACGTTTACAAATGTTGAATCAATGTAAAAGGACTGGATTGCTGACTGGGTCCTTATTGTTTGAAGCACTAAAAATACGCGTAATATCGACAACATCAGCAAGGCAGTGATTATGTTTCTGGCCAAAAAAAAAAAAATAACTTTTGACTTCAAAGATAAAAATGATTATAACGAAGCTTCAAAGTTTGTCGTAAAACATTTTACAGAGATACAATAAACATAATCATTTTGTGCCAGATTGTGAGAAGACTTCCTAGATTCTTTCCAACCATTTGCATGATTGCAAATTATTTTCTATAACTCTATATTGCTAAAAAATGGCTTCTTTGTTGAAACAACGTGGCTACAATTCTATAAGAAATTCTTAGGCCTACTACATTGAAGTAATGAAATTTTTTTTGTGATTTTGCTGATGACGTTTTACAATATCCGAGAAGTAAAAAATAATAATGATGAATTATTTTATAAAACCGTGGTTTGCAAGTGCTTCACAAAAAATTGTTGAGGGAAAATTTACTATTAGACGTAAAACGTTTGTAAAAGAAAATTGTCGGTTTACGTATTTATAATGTTTATTGCGCTGTTATCGAATTATAAACTGCCTGTATTGTCTACCTTTGTGGTTGCCGGCCAGCTTAGAGCAGCATGCAAACCATGCGTTTTTGGTATTTGCATCGTGTTATGATTCTCGAAAATCTCCCACAAGGTCTTTATTTTTATCGTGATATTTTTGTGCCTTGTCTGTCCTGAACTTGAAGTCATTGTGCAGCACAATCCACATCGGTTTTTAGACTCAGTCTTCATTGAAAATCTTTTGTGTGGTGCATCATTTCAAGTAGTGTCTTCCCCTAAACTGTTACACAAATCGCCCAGAACCAGAACCATCGTGTTATCTTACAGCAGTTGAGAGCCCGTTATTGTATGTGTGGAATTATTACTGTAGATGTCTGACTAAATTCATGCCAAAGTTGAGCAAATTCTGCTTTCGGGATCCTTGCCGTTATTTACGGTATTTTTTGTTGATAAGTTTGGGCAGCATTTTTCCAAGATAAATGAAGACATCGGTATTGTTCGTCACTTAGATTTAGTTTTCTCAGCATTGTTTATTCATTCTTTGATCCACTAGTTTGTCCCACTTTTGGTATAATCGGATCGTTTATAGCCTAAATGGCGGGTCTTCACAATAGCCGGCCTCTTATACATTGGCGCAACGTATTCAGATGTTGAATCAATGATGAAGAAAGCTGATTTGTTGTTTGTCTTATGTGACGCCTAACTTTATGCCTCGTCTACAGTACAAAATATTTTGTAATGTACATTGTGTACATTGTACATTTTGTTTGTAGGCCTACATTACAAAATATTTTGTAATGTAGATGAAGCATTATCATCTTTATTTTGCGCTCTTTGGAACAAAACACAGTGCACTGTGAAACAAAAATACAGGACATAACAACAAGTAGGCGACATAAATCAGTGAAGGGACGCCATCGAGTTAGCTGCTACGTGTAAATGAAGCCTATCTCATAATTTTGAGTATCTCACAATTACTGTTTGCAAAAACGCTATTTCTCCGGCTTCTCCCAAAAGCATTTGCAGTGATACATTTCCTCAATTGCAAGTTTTGTCAATGAGAGCATTTCCATAGAACGTTTATTTCGAAACCAAGTTTTCGTGTCTTTATCCAAGAGAAGATTTCTTATTGTAACGTTTTTTATTCGTCAATGAATATTATCTGCTTGAAACAACTGTTTTGAATAGTTTGTGGCCTCCATAGTCTACTATTTTGATCGTGGATTGCTATTCTTCTTTGTAGAGCTGATAACGCAAAAAACGTTTGCTATTATTGTTTCTAATTAACAGCTTTGCGATCACTGGCTTTTCTTTGTAGCATAAGAAATAACGCGCTTTGTATTATTGAGGTCAAACCAAACAAAAGAAAGCAAGAGAATGCTTCTCTCTGCTCGCGCATATCGATGCACGAAGCAATTATGAGCTTATGGCTTGTCATCGCAATGTAATCCATTTCACGCTTTGCTGGAAGTTAGCTAGAAATAGCAAAAATTCACCAAAATCTTGAATTTACAAGAAAACTACACAACTTTTAGCATCAAATTTAATATCATCAGATCCGCCTGGCAATTTTAGGAAAAGTCAAGAAAAACCAAGTGCATGGCGTTACTGTGCTTCAAATAATTAAAGGAAATATGAGGGGGGGGCCAAATCCGGCCTCCCTTTGAGGAGCAAAGTGTTAATCCGAAGTGCTAATTTACATCGGCTGGCAATATTGTCATTTTTATGTCGATTCGATGTTGTCAGACATTAAAAAGGAGAACTAGGTTAGTTAGAAAGGAGAACTAGGTTAGTTGACATCCGAGGAGAAAACATTTTTTGATCATATTTTGCAAAAATTGTGCTTCTTTTAGTAATGTCCTTCACACCATTGAAATACTTATTTTATTACCTTGCCGTCATCGTCAACACATGTCGAACGTTATTTTTCGTTGCTAAAGAGAATTCTAGGGGAGTGGCGAACTTCTTTAAAATTAGCCACATTGGAGACACTCATGCGAGTGTCGTTAGATAGTCCCGCTGTATTGGATTACAATCCCGATAAAGCAGTTATTATGCGTGGTGCAACGATTCTATTGTAGGACGTCGCCCAGGCCCAGACTTCAACAACGCTAAGTGATCATTTTTGCATTGTTTCAAGTTTAATTCTATTTACTTGTGCTATCGTTATTTTTATTTTGGCCTCCAAACACGCAGATTTAGCCGCCGAGAAGGAGCTTCCGGTAGGCTACGATGGCTGCCGAAAAAAAACGAGTTTTAAGGCCTGTACTCTGTTGCAAAATTTTGTGCCGTATATATTATTTTGAGGCAAAAATGAATGATTATAATTAGGCTAAAAGCGAATAGCAGAAATTGTTATATTGCAAAATGTGCAGTAGCTTACACATGAATTTTAAAGGGCACCTTTGCCCCCCCTGCCCCTCCATCTGCAAAAAAATTGAGGGCAGGGGGGCGGCCGCCCCTCCTGCCCCCCCGCTTCCGGCGCCCCTGGAAACATTGGCATCGAACATTCGCGAATTTTCTTGCAGCATTTCCAGCTGAACCATAGATCAGTGATGACGATGAACTGCGATGTTTGATCGCCCACGTTGATAAGGATGTTTACGATTACGTCAGTGAATGTAATACTTAAGACCTTGCAATAAGAACTTTAGAAAGATTATACGTGAAACCAAATAATCTCATATTTGCCAGACATTTGCTAATGACCTGCAAACAACAGGCAGAACAGTCATTAGATGATTACGTATTAAACTTGAAGCGGCTATCTCGAGATTGCAATTATAAAGCCGTAACCGCGGAAGTTTGCCGCAATGAAGCGATTCGTGACGCTTTTATATCAGGGATATTGTCTGCATCAATACATCGGGTGGATAACGTGACACAGTCATGCCTTCTGAACACCTTGCTTTTAAGGTGAGTGGGCGTCGTCAGCAGTAGCAAAGTGCGCCTTTCTACGACAAGTTCCATGTCGCACTTCTCACGCCATCACGGCTGGACTGAATAATAATGTTTTTGTTTGTCGTATCCAGGTTTACACCCGGTGGTTGAAGATTTGGATTAAGTGGACGGGAAGGCAAGGAAGCCAATCTTCGTGTCCACCTTCAGGCATGCCCTTTAAGTGTCCTGCCACAGACACAGCCGCATGCTCGAGCGGTGTCGAACCGGCGCCCTTTCGATTGCCGTTCCAGGGTTCTCACCACTCGGCTATGCAGCCGACTAATAACGGTTTTGATGCATGATTCTGTAAACATTACTTATTCTGAGACAATAAAATATCTGCTTTTACAGGTGCTGTTATGCGAACACCGAACTTGGATGGTGCCACTGAAAGTGCCATAGAAAAATGTATCAGCACTTGGATGCGAAATTTTAATGACCGCGAAAGGGGACGGAAAAGACGAACCATCGGTTGCTCATATGTTCAATAAATTTTCACATAAGAATTGTCTTGTTTCTGTTTGAAAGTACGGGTTAGGGTTACTGATGCAGGCTTGGTGATGGCATTGTATATGCCTGTACTGTACATTTGTAGGTATTGGCATGGTGTAAGCGCAGGCATGGTATCTTTTAGAGGTACAGGCAGATAAATGGCATTGCCCTGGCCCATTATTGGCATCGTATAGTGATATTCGCTGAGTAATGGCATTATACAGGCCAAAACGAAGGTGTAAGGCACAAATACCGGTTAGGTAATGGCATCGTGCCGGCAACTGTAGTAATACTGTATCGGCCCAGTATAGAACTTGTTTGCACTTTCTTACCGGGCCTGTATAGATTACTGTATCGTGCCAAAAAAGGGACCCGATACAACACCGCATTGGCCCTATACCGGCCCGATTAGAGTATGTTAAAGGTACAAATACCGGTTGGGTAATGGCATCGTGCCGGCAACTGTAGTAATACTGTATCGGCCCAGTATAGAACTTGTTTGCACTTTCTTACCGGGCCTGTATAGAATACTGTATCGTGCCAATAAAGGGACCCGATATAACACCGCATTGGCCCTATACCGGCCCGATTAGAGTATGTTAAAGGTACAAATACCGGTTGGGTAATGGCATCGTGCCGGCAACTGTAGTAATACTGTATCGGCCCAGAATAGAACTTGTTTGCACTTTCTTACTGGGCCTGTACAGATTACTGTATCGTGCCAATAAAGGGACCCGATATAACACCGCATTGGCCCTATACCGGCCCGATTAGGGTATGTTATCTGGGAAGTTCTCCTCTGCTTGCGATAATTTTGGACTAACAATCAGCACTAAAAAAACAGAGGCAATGTATCAACCAGCCCCTGGAAAATCCTATAGCAAACCACTCATCACTGTAAACGACCAGAAAATACATGCATGTTAAAGTTTCAAGTATCTCGGTAGTAGGCTACTCTTTCTAACACAGCCACCATTGACCTGGAAATCAACAACAGAATCGCCAAGGAATCTATCGCCTTCGGTAGACTGAGGTCTAACGTATGGGAGAGGCGGGGAATCAAGCTGCCTACAAAGCTAAAAGTTTACAAAGCAGTTATTCTGACGACCCTTCTGTATGCATGTGAGGCCTCGACTCTTTACAGGAGACACGAAAGGCAGGTGAACCACTTCCACCTCTCCTGCCTCCGAAAGCTCTTCAAGATTCGATGGCAGAACAAAGTCCCAGACACCGAAGTTCTCAGTAAAGTAAACATGCCCAGCACTCTTACCCTTGTAAAAAAGGCACAAATAAGATGGGCTGACCACGTCCACCGGATGCCGAACCATCGCATTCCTAAACAACTGCTCTACGGAGAACTGACTAACGGCAATTGTAGGTGGTCAAAGAAAACGCTTTAAAAGCTTCCATAAAAGAATTCGCCATCGACATAGATTCGTGGGAAGAATTAGCCGCAGAACTACCAACATGGCGCAGTCTTATTTATAAAGGCGCAGAATCAGCTAAGAAACAACGTACGCTATCTGCTGTCAGAAAACGAGAACATCGCAAGGCCCGAGCCTCAAACAACCCTGGTCCTAGCCAACCATCCTTCCAACGTCCATCCTGTAGCAGAAACTTCACCGCACAGATAGGCCTCATCAGCCATCTCCGCACTCATGTAGCCTACACTCGCCTTCGTATGTCTAAATTCTATGAAATCTGAGACAAGACTTCTAACACCAAATCCGCTTTTAATTCCATTCTATACGCAATATGAATTGCTGTATATCTAGATTTCGAGTATTAAACTCTCTTCAGTACAGCTTGAATAGCGAATGAATAAACACTACAATGAACCAGTATATATAATGCGAAAACAACACGTAGGCAACAATGACGAAACAAATGCTTCATCATCATTGTCTACACTGACCAAAGTCTACACTAAAAAAAAAAAAAGACGCTTGATCTCAGTCTCATTTGCCATCTTCGGAAACGAAGGGCGAACATCATCATCATCAAGTCTTGTTTGTAATTCCCAACGTTTATTTTAACAAAGTCTTAATCCGAAGTGCTAATTTACATCGGCTGGCAATATTGTCGTTTTTTATGTCGATTTGATGTTGTCGGACATTGAATCGTTGTTAAAAAGGAGAACTAGGTTAGTTGACATCCGAGGGAAAAACATTTTTTGATCATATTTTGCAAAAATTATGCTTCTTTCAGTAATATCCTTCACTCACATCATTGAAATACTTATTTTATTACCTTGCCGTCACCATCAACACGTCATGTCGAACGTTGTTTTTCGTTGCTAAAAAGAATTCTAGGGGAGTGGCGAACTTCTTTAAAATCAGCCACATTGGAGACACTCGTGCGAGTGTCGTTAGATAGTCCCGCAGTGCTGGATTGCAATCCCGATAAAGCAGTTATTGCGTGGTGCAACGATTCTACTGTAGGACGTCGCCCAGGCCCAGACTTCAATAACGCTAAGTGATCATTTTAGCATTGTTGCAAGTTTAATTCTATTTACTTGTTTTATCGTTATTTTTATTTTGTATTTTGGCCTCCAAGCACGCAGATTTGGCAGCCGAGAAGGAGCTTCCGGTAGGTCACGATGGTTGCCGAAAAAAAAAAACGAGTTTTAAACCCTGTAGGCTACTGTGTTGCAAAATTTTGTGCCGTAAATATCATTTTAAGGCAAAAATGAAAGATTATAATTAGGCTAAAAGCGAATAGCAGAAATTGTTATATTGCAAAATGTGCTGTAGCTTACTTGACTTTAAAAGGGCACCATTGCCCCCCTGCCCCTCTATCTGCAGAAAAATTGAACGCAGGGAGGGCATCCGCCCCCCTGCCCCCCCGCTTCCGGCGCCCCTGGATGTTAGGTTAGTTATTGAATCTATGTCAAATAGGTAATTTAACAGGCTACTTGCGGTTCGTCTTTTCTGCACATTTTAAATAGTTTCTCGTATTTTTGCTTATTTGCAGTGACGTTCGGTGGCTTAAACCGTTGGGAAAGCAACTTGGAAATATTGTGCAGCAAGGTAGTAGGCACGAAGGGCGTAACCGTCGGGCGAAGCCAGGCAAGTTGATTTCCCTGAAGCCTCAGTGGTTGTTTCTGACAGGAGCGTTTGCGTTAATTGGCATTTATAGGCAAGACATGCGGTTTGGTGAGGACTTAGACTATTCACAAGCGTTACGAGTCAGTGGCGCCGGCAGGGGGGGGGGGGGGGCAGGCGGGGCCAAATTAATTACATGGGCCAAATTAATTACTTTCATCCAGCTGGTGGGAAAATGTTTCACAATAGAATATGAAATATTTCAGAGGATGTGCTGAGAAATGCCTTATATCTTTCAATTTATAACCTTTATTTGCTCAAAATTTCAGCTCAATAAAGGTGAATAAAGGTTAGGAAAAGTCAAGAAATTGCGTAGTCGCAGCCTCAGTGGTTTTAGAGATACAACTGTTGATACAAAGAAGTTGAATTAACAGCCCCCCCCCCCCCCCAACCTTCAAAGGGTTTGCATTGAGTCAACAGATCTATGCCTTAAGGTTTACGTCTGCTCCGGAGATCAGTAAAATATATGGTTGTCATCTTCAGTGCAACAAGACCATTGATTGATTGGTTTAGTGAGGATTCGTGGTCCCATTGCTTTCATTTTGAGTGATCATACTGATTTTCAATTTATTCCTACAAGACGTTACGTAATGAAAAAATATATAACTAAGGTTGGAAGACATTACGTCATGTCTTTTCAATTCAAAATGAAGTTTAAAATTTATTCTTGTGTTCATAGTCGTAATCCTCCTTCAAAGCGGTATTTCAAAGAGCAATTTTCGATAAGGGGGGCATCAAGAATATGTCGACATGACTTTTAAGGTTTACGTCAGCTCCGGAGATCAGCAAAATATAAGGTTCTCATTATCGTGATTGTAAGCCGCGGGAAATTTTTTATCTAAAAAACAGATTCCCGGGAAGCTAACCATTTTTTCCAGCCCTGGTAGAAAACAAGAGAAATTAAATAATATACACAGTATACCACTGTCTTGCATGTCTTGCACCAGTGGCGTAGCCAAGGGAGGGAGGTTCGGGGGTTTCAACCTTTCAAATTGAATTTACGGATGTTAATACATTGTTTACAAGAAAAGTTTTAGCCTATGATGTAATTTCTCTTCAAACTGTGCAAGGATTCAAGCCATCTGCAACTGCTGAGATCACTTGTTCGATCTAGATTAACATCTAACCAGCCATTCGTTATACAAAACTTGAATTTATCAGAAATAGCCTAAAGTAACTTCATTGTCTCAAAGCTTTTTGTTTGACACTCATCAAGAAATGACCTCTATGACGTTACATTTTCTAAACTTTGGGTTGACTGCAGAGCATAAAAGTTAGTGACTTACCGGAATAAGATCGTTTTTTGAATCAACCAAAGAGAAAATTGATAACTAATAAAACTGTAATAATCTCGCAAAAAAAAGCAATCAACCTATGTCTCTAAAACAAAGTTTGCCTAATTTTAAACCAAACTGCATTAAAAGAGCGAGTTTTGCCAATACCAAACATTCAAATATCTCAGTCTGGAATTAGCAACAAGAAAACATAGAGACAATTAGCTTTATTTCCGAAAAATGCCAAAGAAAACATGATCTTATCCTTTTGCTATGCCACCGGACAGCACCATTTTACAGAAATATTCATACCCACAATTTTGTTGAAAACGCTCTCAGAATGCACCAAACTGAAAGTAATTTTTCAAAATTTTCTGGGGGAGGCCCCCCAGACCCCCCGCCGCTAAGTGTCGCCTTCGGCGAACACGCCATCGGGCTTCGCCCGCCGGCTGTCAACACCCCCCTTTCAAAATTTTTGACTATGCTACTGTCTTGCACTGTTAATATTTTGCCCCCCCAATGTTGAAGGTGTGGCGGCGCTACTGTTACGAGTGTAGTCACGAACACAGTAATTTTCAAGTTAAAATAGACGTGATAAAAATAATAAGAAGTGAAACCTAGAATTCAGTCATTATATTTTGCATAGTTTTTGCTCAGGTAAGCACTGCTTTCCTTGCTTTCCCTCACCGATCGTCACTGCTTATTTGTGACACCTCAGCAACTGTTCTTTGTGCGTAGTTGAATGTATAACTATGAAATATAACTTCAAACGAGATTTTCTTGTTCCTTGAATAAATATTTCCTAAATCAATCGAACTGCAAACAAATAATATTCATACAGACAAAACAAAATGTAGCATTCAAAACAAGTTAGCTAAGCGACGCTGAATTCTTTTCCAAATTTCAGCAGAGCCATGCTGTGGATTACAGGTTTTATGAGATTTATTTTGCTTTCTGTCAGCATCTTACTGCGGGTGTCATATTATTTTGGTAATGAATAACTGAAGCTGGTCTAAAGTTAGTTCTTGTCGAATGAGATCTTTTAACTCGAGGAATTCTTCTTAGACTTTCTTGGCACTCCCGATTGATGAAAAGCGTTTCACTTTTTTCTTCAGAAACCTATGAAAAATTAGCATGTAACGTAACTCTGCATTTTATTTTTTTTTAGAATCAGTTTTCAAGCCTACAAAAACATGCAACATTTGAGACCCTTGAGTAAGATCAATACCATATAAGTCTTCATTCAGAAAGGCTAAAATCGTAGTAAAATGTAGGCCACAATTTCAACCCCACAGCTTATTAAATAGACTGTTGGAGGAACATTTCTCAAAACTACTCGACTATGACTCATAGTTCTGCTTATAAATGTTAAATAGATGCAAGCTTTACAACAGCATTAAGTGTGAAAAGTGCTTATTTGATGATCATACATTGCATAAGGTGCAGTTTTAATCGTAATAAAAATGTAAACCACCGACCAAAATAGACTCCGGTCTATACCAGCATCATATGTTAATATTTTAACAAAAGATTTAAATTGCGCTGGCTACTATTTCGATTTACTGTACCTGTAGTTTTCTTAACAAACATGACACATAGCTACATTTTGTAATGTCTTGAATATAACACGCTATAGAGCGGGCCTTAACATGTTGTCTAGCTTCATAATTTCGTCGGATATATCTAGGATGAAAAACAAAGGCATCGGTCTCTCCTCCGTTGAGGTGGGGATGTTGTGAGGAGCATAGCTTGGTCAGGTTACCTCTTCCTCATCTTCTTCGGAGGATGAATTGTCGTCTGCGGCATAGGAACGTGAGAAACAAGTATCTGAGGTCTTCTTGATTATCTTCTGAAGGGCTGTCTAGAAGTACAGATAGGCATCGTGTACTTTTGCAAACATTCTGTGTTGCCAGTGTTTTGGGACCACCCTTCGACTAATCTTGAATAGATATACCTTCATGCATGCACTAATTTGTGCATACAAATAGGCTAGTCACTTTATGCATGCTGTGCTGGACATAGCCGTAAGAGATGGGGGGAAGGGGGGTGGTCGCTCCCCGACTGAAAAAAGCGTCGAGAATTTGGGGAGACATGCTCGGTTATTTGGGAAAATCAATCTTACCGTGATGCTTCGTCATCTCCTTAGTTTACAAACTTAGCCTACATAATTTTTATAATTTATGAGATACATTGATATTTTCCAATGAATGTAAAATGTATTATCATCCATTTTGGAGACTATTGCATGTGGTATTGCAATTAATGCAGAATGATAAGTTTCAATTCGACATTTTTAAAAAGTAAGCGTAAAAGAACACAATTGGCGAGCAGTGATGAGCTTATTTACTAGGCTAACATGTAGGCTACATTTCTTCACGGGTAGGGTGCTATTTTGTTTTAACTACTGTTGGCCTACCTGCATTTTGCTTGTTTTTTTGAGAACACGTGTGAGAGGAATAGGGCGCCGTGGAGTGTTGTGGATGGCAAGTTTTGTTTGTGATGGAGTTTCGGTGGTGTAGAAGCCAAGCTTGTGCAGCTCAGAAAGCCAGCAATTAAATCTGTGGATTCGTTCCAAACTTTTTTTTTCAACTCCGAGCCTGAAAATAAAAAAGAACGACAACAATCCACATATGTTGGTGTCTATCTAAGTTTCCAAGACAGTTGCTTCTGCAATCAAGTCTTCCCTCAATATGAATTAAGATGTTTTTCAAAATATTAAGTGTGGGGTAGCATTTACACAAACTGTGACGAACTGCTAAATCCAACAAATGAATTAACTGTTGAGAAGGAGCGATCTTCCTGGCGTCAGCACTATCTGACTACTCACTATAGAACAGCAAGCATTGTATTTTGCTAGCCTTTACCAGTGTAGCCTCCACACTAGACATCAAGACTTTTCCCAAAAACATGTGTTTCTAGGCAGTCGAGTGTAGTAAGAACTCAGCTGATGAGCCCAGCCTCATGGGCGAAACACGTGTCTATCGCTGAGTTCTTGCTACACTCGACTGCCGAGAAACAAATCAACAAACTTTCGAAAAATTAAACAAATTAAACGTTTCTGTCACAAAATCTAGGTTGCTTAGAGCTTACGAAACTCAGCTCGGAAACGATGTCAAATTTTTTTTCAGGTTACACTTTTTTTCATTATTTTTCGAGAGCTAATAAGATCTTCAGGAGAATGACTAAGCTAGATGTGTTGCTGTGTGACTCCATTAAAATACCGGTAGCCTATACTCTATTATGCCTGTTTCTAATTAGCAATGTCACATTTAGGTTAGGCTACTCCGTTTAGGCTACGTTTTATGCTACAATAATAGGCTACCTTTGAACATGACGAGCCAGTACTTCGCTGTTTACCTTCCGCGCAAGACGAAAGTAAACCCAATACCAAATCCAAGTTTGACACATCACATCATTTTTATCTGACTGAAAAATGGAAATAAAACAGATTTCATTTTTAAATGTTGGTAATAGTTTTTTCCAGATGATTTCTTTGCGATTGTTGTTATGCAGAATTTACTGCATTGAGAGAGGCAGGCTGCTTGTACAGTAAACACTCATAAACGGCAACAGAATACTAGACCTACAGGAGAAATCATAGCTTTTGTGAGGTTATCACAGTGTTACAAGTTGATGAAGGTAGGCCTAAAAAGCATAGTTAAAGGTCAGCCTAGGGATTCCTGGGTCAACAGTTTAAAAGAAATCATTTTAAAGTTGATGTCAACTGCTAAACCTGAAAATTAATTCCGTTGGCTGCTTGATAGAATTTTACTGGTTTCTTCATTTGGGTCCCGAAACAACTGCGCATCCATATTTGCACCTCTTCTGCCCCACGTTTGTCCCCCGATGGACCGGCTACATAAAAAAAAAAGTAGACTATCCAGTAATTTTTATTATAGCTTGCACTGACAGTAGCCTAAATCAGTGCTCTTTTCCCTTTTTTCTTATCACGCACATTTCATAACTCATGCTATCATTCCATGTTCCCTTCCAAATTATGACTGATGTAAACATTGCCAGGCATTTTTGGTAGGCTACTTTGGCCTTTGCAATACACTCCTCGTCTGATTACCATGATACACACGACAGTTGACTTGGTGCATACTTGCACGCCTTGTCATCTCTATGCACTTCTACATCTTTTCTACATAAACCTCGTAAACCCTTATTGGAGAGCTGAGGCATGCATACTTTCATGTTCATGTGCGTTTGGGACTGTTGTGTTGTCCCTTGTCGTGTATCCAGCTTAAAGAGCGTGTGCCTCGATATTCTAACTCGCAATAACTAATACACTGATTAGTGATTTATGGTCAATATTTGTTTACAATAATTAATTTCAATTAAGCTTGCGGCTGGATCAAAAAATAAAATCTGAATAAAATAAACCTCTAGCCTACTGATATCTAGTGAATAAAAATGTTTACCAACAACATTAAAATACCTGGATCGACATACTCAACAAAGACTTTTTGACTAGTTTCTTTAATGTATGCAACTGTTATATGTTGTGGTAATCCAATGAGAATGATGCTGTCCTGAAAAAAATCATTACTGCAACAGTAAATTTGATTTAGTAACATTTTTAACAACTTACAGTAGAAATGCAAGGCCAATCAGACAAAATTTAGTTTGTTTCATTTTTCGTAAAATCTGTTTGTTTAACTTAAGAGCTTTTCATTGTTTTTGACTTTTACATCTATAACAAACTCACGCTACCGAAAAGGAGAAAGTTAAAGCACCACGTAAAATTTATGTAGGCTAGATTCAAAAAACATTGTCAAAAAGTCTGAATTGTCCCCATTAATTGACACCACCAAAAAGACAAAAAAAAAACAGTCTTTGTCTCTTGCTTTTTTGTTTTGTATTAAATACGGAAAATAAGATCAATAATTATGCCAAAAAGTAAACTATTTCTTTGAAAGAAAATTTTCCACTAGTAAAAAAATAACACCAAAGTTGAGCATCTTACCATATACGGTCTTCTACTCCATCTGGAAGTCACTAATATACTAGCTGGCGCTATCTTAGGAGTATACACTCCTTCGGAATCGGAAGAAAATCTCACATCACAATCCGGACAAGGATCTTCGTCCAACGGCTAAATGAATTTTCGTAAAATTGTAGGTAACTGCATCTAGGCTTACATCTTCTAATGTAACTGTAAATACTAGCAGCCCGCACAGCAAACAATGTCGGCTGATCGTTGGCCAACGGTCGCGAACGTCGCGGTCGGCTTTTCGTCGCAAAACAACCATTTGCCAACTAACATTATTTCTTTAACTGAACAAAGAATCACTAAAAAAGGGTACAACATGTTATAATTTGGTGATATAAACCACATAAAACATTTTTTTTACCAAATATATATTGTGTAAAACTTGGTTGTTGACACAATGCTAAGGCAATGGTGGGCCAACGTCGCATTTGTCGTCGTGGGCATTCAGTTGAAAACCAACCTCCAGCCACCGATTGTTTATTTTGATATTCCGGGTAAAATAATGTTACATAATGAAAAGTACCCATTACAATTCTGTGAATTGAAGCTTTTATAAATTTTTATTTCAACAAACGTCAATATCATAAATAGGTTGTTAACACAACGTTGAACCAACGAAGAACCAACGTCACGTACGTCCCGTGGGCATTCGGTTGTCAGCCAACCTTTTGAGCATAAATCTCAATTTTGGTGTTTCTGGCAAACGAATTAAGAAATATGGCAAGTATGTAGCCTATTATAAGTCTGTGAAATGAAGAATTTTTAAAGTTTATTTCAACAAAAATTTAATATGACTAATATAGTTGTTGACGCGACGTTGTGCCAATGGTGGACCCCACAGCGCATTCGTCGCCGTGGGCATTCGGTTGTGAACCAACCTTTCTACAACAAATATCATTTTTCGTATTCACAACAAAATAATTCGAAGCATTGGCCAGTATATGTTACAATTTGACGAAATTAAAGTGAACAAAGGTTTATTCTAACAAAAACGCTATATAAAAAATAGTTTGTTGAAGCGACGTTGAGCCAATGGTGGGCCCCACAGCGCGTTCGTCGCCGTGGGCATTCGGTTGTGAACCAACCTTTTTACAACAAATATCATTTTTTGTATTCACAACAAAATAATTCGAAGCATTGGCCAGTATATGTTACAATTTGACGAAATTAAAGTGAACAAAGGTTTATTCTAACAAAAACGCTATATAAAAAATAGTTTGTTAAAGCGACGTTGAGCCAATGGTGGGCCCCACAGCGCGTTTGTCGCCGTGGGCATTCGGTTGTGAACCAACCTTTCTACAACAATATCATTTTTCGTATTCACAACAAAATAATTCGAAGCATTGGCCAGTAGGCTATATGTTACAATTTGACGAAATTAAAGTGAACAAAGGTTTATTCTAACAAAAACGCTATATAAAAAATAGTTTGTTGAAGCGACGTTGAGCCAATGGTGGGCCCCACAGCGCGTTCGTCGCCGTGGGCATTCGGTTGTGAACCAACCTTTTTACAACAATATCATTTTTCGTATTCACAACAAAATAATTTTAAGTATTGGCCAGTATGTGTTACAATTTGACGAAATTAAAGTGAACAAAGGTTTATTCTAACAAAAACGCTATATAAAAAATAGTTTGTTGACGTGACGTTGAGCCAATGGTGGGCCCCACAGCGTGTTCGTCGCCGTGGGCATTCGGTTGTAAGCAAACCTTTTGCCAACAAATCTTAATTTTATTTTATTTATTTATTTGCAATCAGACTCAAAGTCCATAGAATTCAAAATGCTTATGCAATTGAATCAAATAGTTTTCAATTAGAGAAAACACAAGTCTCACGAAACAAAATGTTACGATCACTCATACAAATAGCCTATATTAAAATGTTGCATGACCAAATGCTGCATAAATTTGATTAAAGAAATTCATCTTCTTTTGATAAACGTTTTTACAGCTTTTCAATAGTTTATAAGTCAGTAAATCGGTTGCATATCGGATGTTTTTGGAAATGAAATATAAGCCGTCGCCAAGAATTCATATAAAAATAATATTTTGTTGAAAATATAACCAAGAAAACTCAAAATGCAAAAATTTTATCTTGTTTGAGGATAAGGAATTTCATTAGCCTACATCTGCCGTATTTAACGTTTGACTAGAATTAACTACATCAAAATAAAATAATTTAATTTGGACCAAAAAAATGATTTCATAATGTTTTTACAATAACCGCAAATATCCCCCATAAAGTAGCCTACAAATGATCATATGAATGTTTGTGGTGGGCAAAAACTATTTCTCAACCATTCAGACTTTCGAGTGTTCAATACAAATTACTTCCTTTAGCCACAAAACTTGTTGTTCTCATCTCGTTTGCTTCGAATTTTCGAAGTATTTCGTTTCGACCTAAAAGTTTCTTTTGAAAAGCAAAGTCCAATTTTTTCGCATTCATCCAATGTTTGAAGATGTTGAATCAATGTAAAATGCCTGATTTTGTTCGCCAGTGATTTAACCCAAATAGAATTGTGGTTTAATTAAATCCAAAGTTTGATTGAATTGAATTAAGTTTAATTACTAGATTCACCCGGACAACAGAGCAGAAATTGATTTTCATTGATTCAACGTTCACAGATGTTGATACAAAAGCATGCTTTGCTGGCTGGCCATAAACAACTCTTTTTTAATTAGGTCATGCATTGGTGTTAATTAGGTCATCCTCTTCTTTTTTCATTTTTTTCCTATGCTGCCCTGCTTTCAAATTTATTCACAGTGAGTTGTGACGGCTTGAGGGCTTGTACGAATTACAAAGATAATATTGCGGTGCTTTGGTATGTTAGCAAGGTCCAACCAAAGAAATTGCGAACGATTTTAAGCCTACAAGCTCCAGCCGTGGCCGAGTGGTTAGCGCGTTGGGCTTGCAGTCGAGAGCCTGCATGTTCGACTCCAGCCACCCGCACTTGCTGTTGTTTCTCTGGGCAAGAAACTTTACGATAATTGCCTCTACCTAGTGATCGATTTCGAGTAATGGGTGGTACCAAATTTAAGTCATAAGTTAAGTAGACAACCGGAAACAGACATTGCTGTCGGCTGCAGCGTGGGTCAGGTGTATGTCGGAAGGCGTACACCGATGCATAGCGCTCAAGTCCGCTTTCCCGCAATGCAGGATAAAGATAAACAAACAATATCATTAGTCGCCTAGAAAAGCATTGGTGAGTGCATAGGTACTGCATATCGCTGTTTTTGTTGTTGTTAGCATTTTTGATAAAGCATGAGATGGTTCAATTAGTTCAATGTAGTACTATAATTAATTATAATGCAATACCGATACATAATTATTCATAAATTTAAATTTTAGGACACACCTGGGTGTGTATTGTGCAGTGCATTGATTTTTGTGTTAGTTTCGATAATACTAAATAGCTTATCTCTTGTTTTTTCAATGAAGTCAACTTTTTGTAGCAAGCTTGCGCGGTGCGTTTTTGTAAGGATTCTGAAAGTAAGGAAAAGGTTCCAGATGCTTATTTAATAGATCAATGAAAAGTCAATTCAATACCATTACTTATTTCAAGTCAGTTTGTTTTAAATGGACACTGGTAAACAAAGTGTTTCCTCCTACATTGATAAAAAAAGCTCACCCTCAATAATTTGTTTATTTTTATGTCACCAGTTTTGTGGCTCAGACTACTGTGTTGTATCACAATTTTGCAATTTTGGTACGATCTAATTGATTAAAAGCAATTAGTTTTAACATAAAATCTAAAAAAACACTAAATTATTTGGTCAAGTTTTTGTTAGGTCATTAAGGTCATTTTCACATTTTAAAGCAAATTGTTTTGAATATTCAGGTCGATGAAAACTTGCTCTATTTGTGAGGAATAGGCTGATGATGATGGATGATGGTGATGACGGATGATGATGAGGCTACATCAGATTTCGATAATCCTTTTTCACTCCAAGCACAAGCATGGTCGGCTTAAGCATTTACCCCTTTAGCCTACCTTATGTTTCTTTTTCAACAAACTCTCAGTTTTTAATGAATAATAACTACAGACAAAGCTTTTGTAGTTAATTTAATGCAAGGTTGCATGAAAAAGGTGTTTATTACAGTGACGAAAAATCATAGTTTTGTATTTGTAATAAAAGTAATTCGCAAAATCTTTGAAGAAATGGTTTCAAAGTTTATTTGTAGCAGGATAATTCTCATTTTCTTTTCCAGACTGTTGTAATCAATGTAATTCTGAGTTTATCCATGGGAGATACTTTCAGAGCTTTTTCAGTGTGATTAGTTCATTGCTTTATGGGAAAAAGTTGCTTGTTAGAGTTAGTTACCGTACGTGGCTTCAGCAACCAACCTTTTCCACTAGACATATTGGTTTGGACCAGCTATTGGCAATTTATCCCAATGACATTACTATTTTTAGATGGAGTACGAAGAACCCATAACTTGTCCACAGCAACAAATTCAAATATCCATGCCGCTATTTCAGACTGGCTGAAATACGCAAGAGATAGGGATTGAAAAGTTTAAGAAGAGGAAGACAGGAAATTTGATTTTAATTTGCCTCATGCCCTTTTTGGACCGCTGTTATATTTAGCATGTTCTTTGTTTTTGCTGTGATGGTTAGAAATAAAAACAAACTTAACTGCCATCTGTCTTACTTTTTGCTTGTGTGAATGCCTTTTCTAGCAATGTTGTACCGAGTAGAATGCTAGTATGATAGGTGATAAGGTTTACTGCGAATTGAGGCCTCGATCCCACGTCTTCGTGGTCATCATTTTCAGCACAGATTAACTCGAAAAAAGTGAGTTAACAACACGCCACCATGTGGTCAAAGTTAAGAAACGTTTTCGGTTTGGTGAGGTCGTAATGTCTAACCCTTGTCAGAGCAAAACGTGAGCGTTTGGTCGTAGATTAGCAAATGATGGCCAAGACTAGGCTCACGAGTAACCAAATCGTTTTCGCCACAGAGGGGATGATTGTAAATTGCGTCTTCCACGTCGACCCAACGAAAGCGTTTGGTCGTAGGTTGGCCAACAGTGCACTAACGTTGGTTCTACGATTAAACAACTCTTTTTTGCCACAGTGAGGATAGTTGTAAATTGCGTCGTGGATCCCACGTCGAACCAACGAAAGCGTTTGGTCGTCAGGTTGGCCAACAGTGCACTAACTTTGGTTCTACGATTAAACGACTCTTTTTTGCCACACTGAGGATAGTTGTAAATTGCGTCGTGGATTCCACGTCGAACCGACGAAAGCGTTTGGTCGTAGGTGGCAAATGGTCGGGAAAGGGTTGGCCAACAGTGCATCAACGTTGGGTCAAGCCTTTGTTCGCCGCAGTGAGGATAGTTGTAAATTGCGCCATGGATTCCACGTCCAACCGACGAAAGCATTTGGTCGTCAGGTTGGTCGCAGGTGGCAAATGGTTGGGAAAGTGTTGGCCAACAGTGCATCAACGTTGGGTCTACAATTAGCCAAGCCTTTTTTCGCCACAGTGAGGATAGTTGTAAATTGCGTCGTGGATCCCACGTCGAACCAACGAAAGCGTTTGGTCGCAGGTTGGTCGCAGGTGGCAAATGGTTGGGAAAGGGTTGGCCAACAGTGTGCCACCGGGGGATCGACGTTTAACCAACCGATTTTTGTGACTGACGATTCGCCCAAGGTGGCCCGCTGGCCAAATTTGTTACGCGCCAACGTCGGAAACCAACGGAGGGCCCACGGGACGTTTCCGATGGTCTAACGTTGGACCAACGACACGTTGTTGTGCGGGAGTAGACGAAATTGTTTAATACGCTGCTTGAAAATGATTGGTTTATAATTTAAATTATCATGTTAGCAAACAGGCCCGGATTTAGGGGGGGCAGAGGGGGCAGGTGCCCCGGGCCCCCCGACTTTTGAAGGGCCCCCTACGTGGAAAATATGTGATTTTGTGTTATTTTTTGTTCCTTTCAGCCTTTGAAGTTTCTGCAAAATGCTGTGTAGTGCTGGATTGATGCTACTGTAGACGCAGAGATGGTTTTTCGCGCCGTAGGCTTGAAAAAAATTTTTGCAGGGGGGCCCCCCGATCTAAAAGTGCCCCGGGCCCCCCATCAGCTAAATCCGGCCCTGTTAGCAAACCTACAAACTGACGCTAAAATTAGCATAAAGTTACTCACTTTGCTGTAAAGTGCTTTCCATTTTGGATACTTCCAAAGGTCGTAATTGACGCAAGGTGGCAGCACAGATACATTGACATGATGTTTGTCAAAAAACTTTTTCATGACGCAGTTACTCTGATATTGCATTAACCGCCATTTTTCATACAAAGAAATGGACCGCCCTGCCAAAAATAATTTGATAACATATTTATCAGTTATCACAAAACTTTCTTGGTAGGCTAGGGTAGCCTAAAAAATATATGATCTTATGAATTTTGTTTGTAATTTTATTGTGTCGATTACGCAACTTCAAAATATAAATCTACCTGTAATTTAAGTAACTTAATTTTTATAATTAGGCCTATATCGATACGAGAGCCCCAAATGAAATTTCTATCGCACTATTGCTATATTTTGTACAACTAAGTTAGTAATTTTTCTATTGGACGCAATTTTATCACTTTTTGTTAAAAATTTTTACATAAATATTTAAAACATAATAATATTATATAAAATAAACTATAAAATAATAATAAATTAAGAAATAAATTGAAAATTATTTATTGAACATTTTTGTTTATAGACAATTTTTATTTCGCTCCTTTCCTCAAAATGCTTTGATCCCGTAGGCTACGTTTATGACTCTCATAGGCCTAGTATTTGATTCAACTGAGAATCAGTCTTATAATTTCCTTTAGACAAGGACAAGCCTACCAGAAGCAAACTAATTTCAAACAAAATTACAAATGAAACAACCTAAGACAAAAAATACATTTTGGTTAAAAGAATACATTGGTCCGAACTAGAGATGTAAAAAAACGGTTTTTTTTGTTTTTAAAAAAAACGAGCTCGTTTTTTTTGTTTTTTATCGTTTTTTTTGTTTTTTATTCGTTTTTTTTTGTTTTTTTTGTTTTTTTTACCTATTTTTTTATTAAATGTCACAATATGCAGCAATTAGGGTAAACTCATTGCAATAGCGTCTCTTTCAACAAAAAAATAGTCTCATAACTCGTATAACATCTTTCAAATGAGACAATATGTCTCTCAAGTCTCAACTCTCAACACACGAGCCATAAAGGTTTCTCATCGTCTCAAATAGTAACACAGTGTCCTATCAGAGGACTCCTATGGTTGGCACATCTCAAGTATTGTCTGTAATTTGGTTCAGCCAGTTGTTAAATGCAGTACCACACTCGTGTACAGTTTCGAAGCCACCTGGGATTTTGGTTAATGGGCATGTTACGTTAGGACCTGGTGGTCAGGGTCCTGTTTCTCTACTTCACAAAGGCACTTTTCACCAGCACACCACACCATTACCAGTACAACGTCAAGAGATTGTTCCAGTTGATGTGCATTTGGTGCAAACGTGATGAAAATCACACAAGCGGTTCTCGAGTTATAAGTGAAATAACCTTAGCCACTAAGTGGCTTTATAGATAAGGAGCAATAGAAAAACGGCCATATCTCAAGAACCGCTCAACATATTTACATAAGTTTTAGCTCTACCCCCATGTTTTATGGGGTGGGCTATCTGTTTATGAATATTAAAACAAGTTTTGGCTACTACTTTTTGAGCTAAAAAGAAATTAACCTCTTGTCGTTACGCACCAATAAAACCATGGTGCGTAAATTAAAAAAAAAAATAATTGGGTAGAAGAAAGATTGATGACAAGTTTGGCAAAAGCAGTGTAGTGCTAAAGTCCCAACTTTTAGCCCAAATCACATTTAAATGTAGTGAAAGATGGAAACGTTTTGATGTTTTTTTATTTTCCCTGAAGAGATTCAATAATCCTTTGTGACGTCATAGTCATGTTTGTTTTCCCTTAATTACACCATTGTGCTGTCATAGACATGTTTAAAAGAAGTATGGTTATTGGTTGCACTTAATCCATCCAATTTGAACTAGGGTGGTCACTAGAAAAGCAGAAAATTTGAAGATCAAATTAAATGATGAATAAAATGTGTGCTCTCTCATTTCTATTTTAACATGTTTTTATTTCTTTTAGGTTCTAGGTTCTTTTACGTTGTTTTTTTAAGCTTGGATTTCTAGGTTAAGACAATGCTCTGAAGTACAAGGACGACATTTTGAACATCTATAAGTGTAATATACCATATGCCTTCAAAAAACTTTGTAAAAGTTATTCTTTGTAAAAATAAATAACAGTTTGACAAATTTTCTGCTTTTACGTTGTTTTTTTAAGCTTGGATTTCTAGGTTAAGACAATGCTCTGAAGTACAAGGACGACATTTTGAACATCTATAAGTGTAATATACCATATGCCTTCAAAAAACTTTGTAAAAGTTATTCTTTGTAAAAATAAATGACAGTTTGACAAATTTTCTGCTTTTCTAGCGACCACCCTTAGTTTGCAGAACTTTGAGACTTTAGCACTTTTTTGTTTTTGCCTAACTTTTCGTCAATCTTTCCTCTGCCCAATAAAAAAAATTAAAGTTTGCATCATGGTTTTATTGGTGCGTAACGACAAGAGGTCAATTTCTTTTTATCTCAAAAAACAGTAGGCCTAGTTCTCAAGTAAAATAAGTTTTCATCTTTGATGTTTGTTTTGTATCTTTATCCTGCATTGTGGGAATATGGGTAAAACTTTATTCTTGTCAGGAAAAGCATTATAAAGCATTTATTCACTATGTGAACACTGAGCACTGAGCAGTGCTGAAAAACTCCACTTTAAAGGAAAAATTCAAGGTTGGTAGAATGGTAGTTACTAGCAATAGTCAACATGGGTGGTGGGCATTTGAAAGGAACATTAACCTAAACCTTTTCTGACAAATGCACTAACTTTTGACAGCTAAAAATATCAGTGATAAGGTCTCTTGCATTATATGTCCCAAATAATCTGCAAGAAGCATCAATGACGAAGTGTCCAATCCAAGATCTTACAACACAAGAAAAGAATACTTCTGTTTCAACATTTATAAAGCATATACATCGTTGGCAAGCTATCAGTTACAAAACATGTTTAAACAAGCTATTGGCAATAGCTTGCATTAGTAAATTACCACGTCCACAAACAAGGTAAATGTGTGTACTGAATACTGCCACCTTGTTTTGTCAAAATTTCGTCAACCCATTGAGTGTGTACAAGAATAACCAGTACCACAGTATACTAACATCATAGGCTAACTTCCATAAAAGGAAAAAGAAATTAACTCATCTACATTATGTCATGTATCAAATTTCATTAATTCAATGTTTGTCAGGTCTACTGCCACAAACATGCCAGAGAATGAAGAAGAAAGCGGAACAACATAGGTCCTCATAGGACTATGCAAGAACATATGCTGCCAAACACAAACACTTAGGAATTTCAGCACACCAATAAAACTATTTTTAGTAATTTAATGTTTTTCAAGAGCACTATAATGAAACTAAGCTGTAAATTGCAAAAAAATTGCAACTTTTCCAGAAAAATATGAAAAAAAACAAAAAAAACAAAAAAAAACAAAAAACGAGTGTTTTTTTGGCTCAAGTTTTTTTTGAAAAAAAACACGTTTTTTTAAAAAAAAAAACGGTTCGTTTTTTTTGCATTTACATCTCTAGTCCGAACATACCTCAGCCGCAGAAGTAAATCTTTAAAAAAAGGGGTCAAGGCACACAGTTGTATGTTGCAATACTTTTAGTTTGTTTAACGTTTCACGCTCGCACCCAAATGACTGTGATACAATTTTGAAACCAATGCAATATCGCATCCAAAGGAAATTTCTTTTTGAAATATTCAATTTACACCTTACATCAAAAACAAAACAATTTATCACAGAGATTTGATAGCTTATTTATAAGACAAATCTGCTCAAGTTCTTTCAGAAGCCTTGCTATAAACCACTCAGCTATGCGGGATATCGGAAATATTTTTGAATGGTAAGTTTAATTTGATTGATTGAATCTTTATCCTCGGACAGGGAAAGCTTATATGAGAGCTTAATCCTGACGGTTTCGCATACTTGTAGAGGCTTTGAACCACTGACGCAGGCCCGGTCATCGAGATTGACAGACTAAAGTTCCGATTGTTGAAGTCTTGTTGCCGAGAAATTATTCCATCTATTAGATGGAGAGCAATTTTTAACGTGCGTTGCTCAAACGCACACCCCGAGAGCCGAACCAGCGCCGCTTGATCTTGAAGCTTCTTCGTTCCAGAAAGCACGTGCCAACCAACTGAGCTATCGGGGCGGACGATGAAAACGGTTCGCTGGCTCTATTGTCGATGTAGCTAGAGTTATTGAAACCTGTATGGGAGATAGCTAGTCGTCGATGGTATAAAGATTGACTTCGAGTAAAAACTTTAGAGTTTAATGTCATAGTTAAAGTTATAAAATTGTCTAAAAATTACCTCCCGCAGATTTTAGTTTTGCTTTTCTGGGAATGAAATGTCTGTTTCCTGGAGGTCTTGATCTACCACCATAGTCGCCATAATCTGACCGTCCATCTATATCAAACCTAAATCGGAATTATTTTTTTTTAATGTTGGACTTGACTTAAAGGTTTCTTTGGAACCTCGTGTGACTTAAACTAAACCAACGTATCAAGGCATCCCACGTGCAATCTGTAGCGTTGGCAGGAGATCCAAAAGGGGTAAGTTACTTTTGGACCTGAGATAATCTAGAGGAGTCCATAGTTTTTCCCAAAGGGACAAGAACAAAAACACATATCTTTGAAACCCTATTGTTTTCTTTGAAAGTGTTTTGTTTCGGACAACGGGTTCGAATTATCTTCTCACCGGCCTTGATTGCACTGCAGCTTTATTGTATTTTTGTACCAATGAGCGCAAAGTAAAACAAGATGAGGTCATTAGATTTCTCATGGCTGGGTTGTCAGATTTTTTATCTTTCAAGTGAGAAGCTTCCTTGCTAGCTTAATCCTGACAGTTCAGCATAGTCTACTTGTACAGCAGCGATCTTTAACCTTTTATCATTACGGAACCCTTGATTTATTTTCGCGTTCGTGACGGAATCCTCACTAAATTTAGATTAAAACAATAACATTCTTGTTAACAGCATAACTATGAACAAGTAATGCAACAAATATCAGTGATTTTTTCCGCCATTGGCTACATTCAACCAATTGTTTAACCGATCTTTGATAGGTTATTCCTGGTAGTTTTGCATAGCCTACTTGTAAAGGCTTTTAAAGTTGGGCTGGTTAGTGGTTACGGAGATTGGCAGTGGGAATAACAATAGGCCTAAAAACATTTATACAGTAGCCTATAACCTGGAGCCACGTTCACAGTGCAAACTATGCTCCTGGGTGATAAAATAATACGGTGCGCTACTTTCAGTCATAATGTTCAATAAAATAGAATGTTCTTGCACAGTGAGTTTTAAATTCATTTAAAATTTCAGCTTCTTTTACACAAATACCGGTAGGTAAATAATTACAGCAACTGGCAAAATTGAGTGTGGCAAAGTGATCTCAAAATTCAGCATGAGGCATCAGTAGGCCTATAGCCTACTGAAGCAAGAAATTAATCCTCTAAAAACAAGAAATCCCTGTTGAAGAGACTTTGAACCATAGCGTAGACTCGATCACTGAAATTAACCTAGTAAAGTTTTTAATTGTTTTTTTGGATTTCAATCACGTTTTGTAGCTGATACCTTTTAATAGACCATATGTTGATAAAGTGAAAGCCTTTTTTGTGTGAAACAGAAAAGAACAGCTGCTGTGACCTTCGTTGTAGCATTAATTGTTTTAATGGCTTCAACTTTTCTTTCGAATTTGACAAAAAAAAAAGTTCTTGGCTACTGCCTTGACACGAAATCACTTGTGGCGTTGTAGATCTTGAAAAGCTAGAAGTTTACAAAAATATTCCTTATAATAATATCAACCGCCATATTTACAAAAAGTTGCCTTATCGTGATAAATCTCTGCATTTTTTAAACTCTCAGAAAAACACGCCATAGATCTATCACTAATTTGTTTTCTTCTTACTTTGGTTCCGTCAAGCAGGTAGTGACAAGGCATTTTGCCCCGGAAGGTTTCAGTGCGTTCCCCGAATAAAGTGATTCGTCGTTTTCCGGTATGGGCTGTTGCTTTTCACTTGCACAATGTTTCTTTCCTGAGCTGCTGTTTCTCAAGCAATACATCCCGGCTGAATGCTCAGGACCCCAAAGCTATTCCCCTTCCCACAATAAGAAGCTGCAACCCTACAAAGACGCATTAACAGATTGATCCCATAACATAGGATTTTACCCAGGCATTACTTACAAACTACAGTGTTGATTTGCCGGAAAAAAAGTGTGAAACTTGAACTTGAGGTTGCATGTGATATAATAAAAGCTCTTCTATGACGTCATATTTACAAAAAATTAAAGGGGAAAATGGAGTACATACGTAGTATGATGATTGATGAATCAAGTCCAAAATGTAATATCTTCTGACGGGTGTAACGATCAAACCCACAACAATGCTTGATATAAACGACTCAGTTCCATGTCTTTTAATACAAACAAATTTTGACGTTGAAATTTTTTTTGTGTTCACAAAAATTTTAAAGGTTTTTTCTGATGCTGTAGAATAGATGCTTCAAAAGCACAAATGTAGTTTATTGGTAACACGGTGATTCGCAAACCAAGTGTGCAGATTCAAACAAAATTACGCACTGTTAGCTACCGATTACATGGCTGCAAAAACCATGCAACTGAGCACGAAAAGCAATAATCACCCAGCCACAAAATCAGTCTTTCATTCTTTGATCCAACATCTGTGTGTGGATATGAAAAAGATTTGTTTTCCGGTATCGAAACATGAAGTAGGCCTATGGCCAAATTGTTTCACAAATCTGATTTACTTAGGAAGGAAATTTTCGCATTTGTACCGTACCCATTATTATGGTGACGTTGATTAAATACACCGTATTCAAAAGAAACATCAAGTCGAAAATTCAGACCAAAGTGTTCAGTGAGTGCAAAGTAGAAATGTTTTCTACAACATGAAGGCTACTGTCAATTGTCTAAAAGTGACTCTTTTCACATCAAGCAAATCAACCCGCTTTTATATTGATTCCACAATCCACATGTATTTTTATTTTGAAAAAAACACATGTATCTGTATCATGTTATGTATCATGAAAAGAAGCACGTATCTGTACCACAAATGCTTGATTTTTTGTGTGTGTTTTACTGTTTAGTGTTTATATTCCGTATTTTGTGTGTATGTTATTTTCATCATTTAACATGAGGTGTCTGCTGAGTCGATGACCAGCACTTTCCTCGTCATATGGCACACAGCAGTTCATGGCATATTTTTTTCATGTTTGCTTTCAAATAAACTGATGATGATTCTGATTTAACGCTTGCAGATGTTGAATCAGTGTGAAAAAATAGCTGACTTGTTGGCTGGGACAAACGTATTTCTTCAGGCACAACCAACACAGCATAGTGACAGTACTAACAGAAAGGTTTTGCATTCATGTAAAGCACTAGTAGTTGCTAGAATTAGGAAAATAAACTAATTACGATATCGTTACGGTCGAATGGTTCTGATTTTTTTAAAGGTACCATCTTCTATTTAGTTAGGTATCTTTTTTTTGCAAGAAATAAAATTACTCGGCAGTGTGCTGAAAAGCAGCAAAAAAATCTTTAATAAACTGATAATTCCCTCAAAGCAGCGACAAAAAATAATTCTTGACTTTTTTGCTAAGGTATCACTACCAAAGCGTCGAATGAACGCCAAAAAATGTTGCAACAAAATATGAGTTGGACAACAAAGAGAGATGTGTCTTGTGGCTTACTGGAAGTGCGGTTTGTCATCAGAAAACACAAATAAGACCGCAAAGATTGGTGAAGTTCAGTAACACGAGTTAAAGATGCATAGTGTACGGAATTAAGCGGTTTCCTTATTCCTTGCGGTTGACGAACGGCTGGATATAAGCTTCTCGAGCATTGTACGGGCGTACTTTAGCCGATGGGCGAGCTCACGACAGCAGCCATGCTTCTCTAACTTGGATAGACGATATGTGAGAAACCGTTTGTTGGGATCTATATAGGTGACAGCTCCCATCAAGGGACAGAGAATGACTTTGGTGTGATCCTGAGAAGAAAATTTGGTGATGAAGAAACTTGATCTGCTGACGATTTACAACCATTCAAAGTCTGAATGAAAGCATTCGAAAACAGAATACAAAAAGCGAAATTTAATAGGCTTCGCTAATTGGAAAGTAATAGTGATAAACAACAGAGCAAGCGCGTCTTAGTAAACACAAAAAAACGGTAACTGAGCCAATAAATCTATGAAGGTTGATTCGGGGTTACATCATTTCACTACACGGTAGGCCTGCGTTGCTTATTGTTGTGTTGAAAATCTATTCCTTCGTTTGGCAACACTTACGTTTTACATGCACACTTGGCTGACGAAACAGGTCAAATTGAGAAAAGTAGCTAGGTTTCAATCATTTTCAAATGAAAAATGTGTATACTGCATCGACGTAAAGTAAAAGTGAAACAAGTCGCGAATTCCTGCATTCAGCTTCAATACTTTACAAGAATCGAAAAATCATACTTTCGTAACTTTTAACATCCACAAGTTAGTGTGATCAGCAGACAAATCGGCAGAAATGGCAAACGAAAACAAAAAGGGAAAGCTTTAAGAGCAGTACATACATTGAAAAAGTTGATTTGCAAAGTTCCATTGCTGAGGTGGAGAATGATGGCACTCCTTGTACGAAACCAAGTCCTAAGAAATGGCAACCTCGAAAACTGGTCGCCCTCCTGTGGCGCCATGCCAGCCCCTGCCTATGAAAAAGGTTCAGTTAAAATTATTCGATTCGAACCAAGACGCTTTTTAAAGGAGGAATATACAAGAACGTCAGTTTATGCTGATTCTCTTTGGATATTTTGGAAAAGGCTGTTCAGATTAATGAGGTGATTGATAAAGTTTTTCTACTATTTTCACATTAAACAAGAAAAAATGCTGTCTAAAACATATTCTTCTGGCATTTCACTGGACAACAAGCTACCACATCAAACACAGGACCCTATTAAAGTGGGTCAGTTGAGTTTACGCACAACACTAGTGTGTGGTGAGTCCACGCAATGACGGGTATCAGTGCAGTTTGACCTTGATCTACGAATGGCGTGTCAATTTTTGCGTAGCTACGCTGATTAAAAGTTTACCAACGCTGCAGGAACAAATCATTACTTTTCGCTTGAAGTATCACTAAAGCATCATTAAAATCAAAAAAATCTTGCGATACACGTGTTGAATCCAGGATGCTATCACAGAGTGAGGTGTACCGCTGCATCACCAATTCACCATCCCTCAAGACTTAACTAATAAAAATTAACATGCTATCACTAACTCTGACTCTTTATTGGGTTCCTTCTGTATGGCAGGTCAGGTGCATATGACGGTAGACCTTGCGCTATATAGCAAAAGCCTCTTACCTTGAGCAAATGCTCAGACATGTAGTTTCTGAAGTACTTGAGCAGAGTTACTTTCTTCATTAAAGTGTCTGGGTAAGCGCGAAGAGTGTGGTAACTTTCAGTCGAGTCCTTGTCGATGTATTCGATCTGCTCATTGTTGTTGTATAGCAGCAGACGAGTGCAGTCATTGAACAATACACCGTTGCTGTTGTCACATAACTGATACCCTGCCAAATAAAGTAGTTTGGCATTTAAGACGATCGTTTTTTCTTTTTCTTGACACACATATTTAAGTGCTGGTGAATTTTTCTCTGAAGGCCAATAAATAACTTTGGCTTCGTACGTAGAGTCGCTCTACGTTTGAATTTCTCTATTTGATGAATATGCTGCACTAAAAATTTAAAATATGCCACATATTAAAAGTATGCTTTTTGGTATCATCTGAAGAACACAATTATTCGAGTATCTTTGCCACCATCGCGATGGTTTGTCAATACGAACCACAAACAAGTAAAATATCGCTTTACTAACCAAGTCCATATTTGTCAGTGTAGTCGACCCATTTGCTTATCCATAGCACAGGATGAGCTGCGGGGTCTTCCGCCTCGTCTGTCGACAATATTCTGCATTAATTCTTACTTCTGCAGTTGCTATTTCCAACGGTTGCATTACATTAGACCAGTGGCGTAGCTAGGGGGGGGGGGGGGGGCGGACAACCCCGGGCGGCACGTCTGGGGGCAGCACTTTCAGACTACGATTTTTTATTTTGATTATAATCTGATAAAAAAAAAACGCATTTCATTTTCATTTCACATGCTTTTTCTTGAAGGGGCGGCAAAATCTGAATCCGCCCGGCACATTCCCTAGCTACGCCACTGGATAAGACATATGGAGATAGAAACGTATCAAAATGCAAGATTTTTAAATCTTTTTTTCATTTTTTACCTTGTGAAGAAGCAACAAAGCAGTTATACTAATGCCAAGGCTAAAGCTGACACTTTTTATGTTTTTTGCAAGGCCAACAATCTAACAAGGCGCAATTTGAATTATGTTACTTTTTATAATTAGCTGCAAGTGTAAAAAAAATGTCTACACACCCATTTCAATGTTGGGACGCTGTGAGGGGTTCGACTCCACAAGGGTGCTCAATTGCTTCAACAAGTCCTCCATGTGGAAGTCCGGAGACTCGTTACCACGGATTTCTGCCGGTGGACCACGCTTTTCCGTCGGAGCGGAACTGGATTGGCCGGCTAGAAACGTCATTAATGATATGGCGTTAGCATAGTACAAGTTTTTAGAAGTTAAAGCTTTTTGAAAACAGTTATATATAAGAGTAAACGGTCCAGATGGGCTTTACGAGTTATCAGCTTGAACATGGAGAAGGTTTTCCATTGTTCGAAGCTGTCAGTACTTTTTGTCTACATTTCTGAAGGAGCTTGTCGTCTGTGTAAAGTCAGCCTAAATGTGGTGAGGTATATGGATAACACATTCAGCTTCAAGCAACGAAAAATCTTCTCCTCGTCATATTCAACTTCTGAAGCCTACCACAAATCAACTCTTCAAGTTATCAGTTGAGTTTATGTTTGACAGACACCACGTTTACGCAAAAAAAAAATCCTTTTAAAAAATGGGATGTTTTACCATTGTTGATATCGTGCAGTGGTTTGCGTGTCTGGACGGTGTTATGGAGGAGTTCAGGAGCAAATCTGGGAGCCATTGTGAGGCAGGTGGTTGGCAAACGAGGAGGAAGATAACCGCAAGTGAAAAAGTCATCTTGTAATATTTTGTTGACGGATGGTCTGGATTGTGGATCGCTTCGAAGCATCCTGGATGAAAAGGGTTAAATACTATCACTTTCAGTTCAATACAAATGAGCTACATAAGAATCTTCAAACATCATATTTGTCAATAAATACAACCATGTGTTCCTTTGAAAGACACGCACAGACAATGCTTTCGGGTGTAGGCTATATTATACTAACAATGACACTGTATTTCCAGTAGCAGAATTTAGCAAGACAATTTGGGAACACACAGTGAAGAATAAAACAAAAAGAAAATTCTAACAAAGAGAAACTCAAAACAAAGATTCAAGTTGCCAACGATAGAGAAAAATAAAGGAGTCGTTGCAGACAACCCTGGCGGTCGACCATGATGTGTCGAGAATGAGATGAAGACCAGACTTCTTTGAAGCAAAATGGAGAGAAAGAACTCGGCACGCTGGTTTTTGTGTTCACTTAAGACCTACCTTTCCTTCCTATGAAAATAAAATATTTACTTGGATATTAGAATCGATGAGCCTGACGCAATGTAAGATGGGATCCTGTATTCGTTTTTCTTAATGCGTGAATACGTTTCTTTCAATGACGAAGTCTCAAACGGGGGTTTCCCAATCAAGAGAGTGTACCTGAAGCAGTGGTATTTGTAAAAAACTGTTTCACCCCTTGTTTTCATGTGAATGACGGGTGTGGCATTGAGAGAACTTCTGTTTTTTAAGCAAAACGCAAATCCAAGAGAAAATAATCGATATGTAAAAAAAGTGTGTGGTGCGACAAAAAATGTTACATCTAGAATACAGCTCAAATAATTTATGACGACAGTCATGTTATAAGCTATTACTTAAAAACATCAAGACTTTCCACTTGTTTCCCGCTTTAGTCGATTTACGACACTGAGAGAGCAAATTTAGCCAAGAAGGTAACTTTAACCACAGTTGAAAATCCATGGCTAAACTTTTATAATGTAGAAGTAAACTAAAAAGATAAACAAAAAACTAGATTTCACAGTCTGGGTAGTTAATGGATCTGAAATTAATTAAAAAAGCTAACAAGTCATACATGATACAACCAAGTGACCAAACGTCCACTTCATAGCTGTGTCCTTTCTTTCCAAGTACTTCTGGGGCAATGTAGTTTGGAGTCCCGCAAAGGGTTTTCTTGCGCTCTCCGTCATAGTCAACCTTCGTTGCCAAGCCTAAGTCGCCTATCTTAACTTCCATTTCGTCGGTTAGAAATAAATTTCCAAGCTGAAAAGGAAACATTTAGGCAATTGCTTTACATAAAAATAGCTAAAAATGTTAAAAGTATAGCTAGTTGAATCTATCTTATTTAGAATATACTGTATTAATTCAATGTCTGCAATCTGCATACATTAAATCACTAAAAAGGGGCAGATTTTACAAGTTGGGTAACCCATCTATGTTTATAAACAAGAATTGTTGATTGCTAAAACCGTGAATTGAAAATAGTCATTTTTTGGGAACTTAAACAATACAAATTTTATTACTAATACGTGAAACAAATTAATGGAATTCAGTAAGTTTCTGAGAGATTAAACGTGTTTTGGTTCTAGACATCATACTACTAAGAAAATAGTTGGCATGAGTGAGTATAAGAATAACAAATTCAATGAAAAGAAATGATGAATTCAAGCTGGTAAATGCAGAACTTAATGTACAGTACTAAAACTTGAAATAGTTTATCAGTGTGATGCATTATTGACCGGCATACATAAAACTACTGTCTGCATTTAATTGGCAGATATATTTGAATTTAGGTGATCACCATGCTGTGCAGTGATGTGGTTATAACTTACCTTTAGATCTCTATGAATAATCTTGCTGTCATGCAAGTAATGTACACCTAAAAGAATTTTTCTCATGTAGTATCGTGCTTCGGGTTCGGTGACTGCCTTTCGCCGTTTGTGCAGCTCCATGAGTGACTAGAAGTTGAAATAACCAAAAATACGGTTTATGCAACAAATACAGTTACACCATAATTAGTAATCATTGTTTTGACGTGAGTCTGGTGAGGAGAAAGTTTAGTTGCATGCTTGTAGACTAACTTAAACCAATGATTTAACCCTTTGCTTTTCTTTGTACATATAGTTCTGCTTAAACAGAGTTAATACCTTGCCTTGCCAGAGTTAATGCGATACCATCCTATAAATCAGAGGTGACAAACCTGCGGCCAGCAGGCCACATGCGGCCCATCAAAGAATTTTGTGCAGCCTGCAAAACAGTTTGACAATTGCTCATGCAGTAAAGACAAAAGACATCTCAACTGTTTTATGCCTTCACTGGTACACCTTTCCTTTGCTATTTTCTTGTCCTAAACACTAACTTTCAGGGTTTAAAGTTAGAAAATAGGAAAGCTATAAGGTAAAGTTGTGAAAACACTATTCACCAACTTCACCTTGTATTTTTGGTCGATTCCAATCTATGACGTCATGGAATTTTGACAAGCACTTAGTCTAGACTTGTATACCAGCTTCCATATCTGTTTGGTTGGTTTTGAATCTTTATCCTCGGACTGACAATGCCTTGATACTGTTGCCTAGATATCATGTTAGGCTTTTCTGAAGAATCGATTCTGCGTAAGATAATTTCAACTGTGTGTGTGGGTTTTATTACATTCATCTGCCGTTTGTTACTTTTCATGCTTCTAAAAGATTTCATAATAGGTTACGATTAAAAAGTTGTGTGGCCCGATAACTCATGTGTAATTGACAAAGTGGCCCGTGACCGCAAAAAGGTTTGTCACCCCTGCTGCTGATAAACGTAGAACCACACCACAATGTGTGCTATTTAACTGATGACTTCTTTAATTGCCATCACCAAACCGATTGTTTACTGAAGTTATTGAGACAAACAGGATTGCAATTAGTAAACTGATTAAAAGATAAAACGAAAATTACCCTTCGGCGACATAATTCCAAAATTACATAAACAAAATCTTTGTCTTCAAAAAAACCATGAAATCCAACAACATTTTCATGTGATAGGCTCCGATGAAGATGGATTTCTTGAGACATTTTGTCTTTTTGATGAGGTTTGACTAAGAGCGCCTGCAAGATATCAGTATCATTATAAAACATGAAACAATCTGATAACCTGCGACTAAATAAAGCTTTGTCATTAAAATTACAAATTTGGAGTTTTAAATTAAAAATCCAAGAAAATAACAATTACAGTAACAATTGGTTCTTTTTACAAGAGTAAAAATGTGGAAATTTTGTAGTAAAAATGGTTACATGGCCCTTTCATAAACTAACTTGCTGTTTTGTGTTTCATAATCTAACAAAATAAGTGTTTGTCTTGGGTGAGACTAATTTTGGGAGTCACAAATTATTAGCAGTGGGCTAAGCATAACACACTAAAAATTTACCCAAAAGACTTTCACAATTAAAATAGCTTTCAACAAAAAACACCACACAAAATAGATCACTAGATCTAATACCGGATAGCCCAGTAGCCTATTAGCTCAGTTCAGTCTACCCCGAAACCGAAAGCTCAGTAGGTTAGCGAGTGACTTTGTGAATGAAGAAGCTTCAAGATCAAGCGGTACTGGTTTGACTCCTGGGGTGTGCACATGTTAAGGACTGCTCTCCATTCAGCAGCATCTAATCATTCTAATGGATGGAATAATTCCCGGCAACAACACTTTAACAATCGGAAACTTCACTAGCTGTCAATCTCGGTGACCAGGCCTGTGTCATTGGTTTAAGCCTCTACAAGTGCAAAACTGCCAGGATTAAGCTCTCAAAGAAGCTTTCCCAGTTTGAGAATAAAGATTCAATAAATCAATAAGAAAACAGCTTGGCAACTGATCAAACAAGAGAAACATACCTTAGGAACAATTTTCCCGGCAAAGATCTGCTTTGTATCAAGATCTGTGATTTCATAACATTTTGCAAATCCACCTTTTCCAAGAAAACGCCCCTTTTGATATCGCTTCCCAGTTGAAGTATCACAAAGAATATCAGGTATTTCTTTAGATGATATGTCTTTTCGAGACATAATGATTATTAGGCTAGTACCTTTTTTTTAACTAAACCAAAAATAAAAATTGTAGTAACTACAGTAGGCTATAGCCTATTCAGCTAGTTACGGTACCTTGTAGCTTAATAGCAGTAGGCCTATATTTATTATGGAACCTAAAGCAATGGTTGAAAGTTTTAGGATAGTCTTCTTCTTCAACAGATTGATCATGTTTGATCAGCTGTGATCTCCCTTATGAACTGCCTCCATTTTGTTGTCTTTTGTTTTTATTAGTGCTTCCGGCATGCTTTTTATTCCTGTAATTTGCTTGATATTGTCAAAATATTTCATTTTTTGTCGTCCTTTTGTTCGTTTGCCTTGCACCATCCCAGTTAACATTGAATTTTCCAACGAGTTGCTTCTTGCAATGTGTCCGAAATATCTCAATTTTCTAAGGTTAATGTTGTTTATCAGACTCTATTTATCGTTTATTTGTTGGGAAACAAATTCATTTGTTTTTCTTTCCATCCAGCTGATAGTCTACAAGTAGCTAATGCAGCAAAAAAAATATTTTGAACTATGCTATATTTCTGAAAAAGCTTTTTATTTCAAATGCAAACATCCAAGAAGCAATACGGTACCGTACAATATTCTTCTAAATAAGTTTTTTGCTTGTCCGAGTGCTAGGCTATGCCTTTTTCCGTCAAAATACAAAGCACTTCCCAGCCTCGATTATGGTGAATGTGTGTTGTAGCCTATGAATCGACAAAACCTATCTAACGAGCAATATGTACCGTAGTAAATATTTTGGCTGCACTTTACATAAAAATGTAGCCAAAAATGTACTTATTGTCTCTCTTCAGTTAGATACAGTGTATCTGATTCGTAAGCAAAACCCAACTTTGCAACACTGCTATCAGAAGTTGGGAAACAAACTTTTTTTTAATACGGTACCATGATTAACAAACTCGTCTTACTTACCATTCTTACTTAATCCTTAGGCCAGTTTTCATGCAAAAAGGTTTACTGTATCACTAACCAAATTAGTTGAAACTGCAAGAACATTTGGTATCAACATGGCTGGACACTTCAGTTTATCAGCTGGCCATGACATAAAATTTCAATGACAGACCAAACCTCAATAGCCTAATAGAAAATTAATTATTAGAACTCGTTCAATAGATATTCATTTACAAAATTTGTGTTACTGGTGATGGGATTCGACCAGTTCGCAATCGCACATCATCGCTGATCGCAACGCACGTTACTAGCCATTGGCACACGAAAAAATAAAATGCAATTTTCAAAAAGTAAGTGGCATTCAGACAGGGATTTAAAGTTTTAAACTTCGCACTGAAAAGAAGCTGAGGCCTGTGATTGGTCTATTATAATGACGTCAATTTTTAGGTTGGTTTTCAAAACAGCGAGCTACAGACAAAACTGCAAAAATTAAAAAAACACCAAGGATCGAATGGTAGGATATACTTTTTTTGGAGCATTTGTTCTCTTTTTTTTTTGCAAAAATAAAGATTTCTTTAAAGACAGTGAAAAATGGCCGAACTTCCTTTATTTTCAAAATTCTTTCTTGACTGGTCAAGTCATATTTCAATTTATGGGCCAGTTTCATCCGCCCCGATAGCTCAATTGGTTAGCGCGTCACTTCTGGAACAAAGAAGCTTCAAGATCAAGTGGCGCTGGTTCGACTCTCGGGGTGTGCGCTTGAGCAACGCACGTTAAGGACTGTTCTCCATTCAGCGGCATCTAATGGATGGAATAGTTCCCCGGCAAAAAGACTTCAACAATCGGAAACTTCACTCTGTCAATCTCGGTGACCGGGCCTGCGTCAGTGATTCAAAGCCTCTACATTCTACAAGTATGTGAAACTGCCAGGATTAAGCTCTGCAAGAAGCTTTCCCAGTCCGAGGATAAAAATTCAATCAATCAATCAGTACCGGTACCGTAATTTTTACAGTTAACATAAGGAATCGTCGTCGTCGTGTGAGCCTCTGGGGCTGAGGGTCTATCCTTTCACCACCCAAGATGCACGATGTTCTCGGACTACACTGGAAGGCTACTAGAGAACAGCCAGTCTTTGGTTTCATATTCATCCATAACAGGCAACGCAGACCTTCCACTCCGTTAGGTGGCTTGAAGATGGTAGGCTACAGTCATTGATGATGTGGTCTGCGGTCTGTTCCTCGGCACCACATTCACAGGAGGAGGAAGAGGCCATTCCCCCTTGGTGCATGGTTGAGCGGAAAATCCCGACGCCCGTACGGAGACGGTTGAGGCGCACCCATGCCTGTCTTGGTAGCAGTGTCGTAGCCAAGGGGGGGGGGGGAGTTTTGGGGTTACAACCCTCCCTCTTTGGCACACGTGTGACGCCACGATACGGTATTGAGAATGATGCGTTCAGTCTTTTTATGCTTGAGAATGAGGTAGCCACTTTAACAAGTCGAAATTCTGCCACTGAAATTGACTACAATGCAACCGCCAACCAATCAGAACGTGTTATAAGAGGCTATCGTCCAATTGTGACCCTTCTAGCACTCATCCAAAGAGTTAATGCTTGTTTTGAACTTTATTTGGTAATTACAGAAGAAAAAGAGCAATAGCAGTGGTGAGAATCGAACACGCGTCAATGAAATGACTACTTTCTAGCCCTAACCCTAACCCCTAAGCCAACCAGCTGACAAAAAATCCATCACTTAATTTGCTTTCTATGATCTTCTTTTCGCCATTTTTTACGTCACTTAAACCGTAGCTTATGATTGGTTGGCGGTTGCATTCTAGTCAATTTCAGTGGCAGAATTTCGACTTGTTAAAGTGGCTACCTGAGAATGATGCTTTCAGTTTAAAAAAATTGCCAAATTTTTAACAAAACTGCATTAAAAGAACAAGTTTTTCCAATACCAAACATCTTGCAGGGGTTAAGGTTTTTAATGCAGGGGTTCTCGGTTTTTATTGTTGATTTATAAGGTTTATAACCCCTTATAACAGCAGAACCGCTGCTGGCGTAACAAAGCTTCGATGGCACAAAGGTAACACGATGAGTCTCAGTTAATTTCCAGTAATATTAAGAGTCTCTGTTAAAAATTGAATTTTATGAGTAAATCTTATATTATGTCAAAATTGTTTTGTGCAGAGGTATATAAAGCACTTTCAGAAAAAGGAAAAAGAAACAGTTTCGTAATTTAAAATTGGCAAATTCCAACAATGTTTACGAACTAGGTTGAACCGTTGGTTGAACTCCTGCTAGTGAGATTCCATTGCAGAGGTGAATCGCGGATATACTGAATAAGCAATAAATGGCCATTTTAACAGACTCACTTGAGAAAGCTGCGGGTGGTAGGTTATTTGAGTAAAAAGTGATCCATCAAAATTATCCCAGTGCACAACAAGTGAGTTTTCTTAAGAAACGCAACTAGCCTATTTATTCTCACTGTTGGGTTCAGTGAGTTTTTAAGAAACGTAAATGTTATGTGAGAATTACGTTTTGTAGAGAGCTAAAAACAATGGAAATTCATTCGGGTCCCTACAATCTCAGCCAGGAATTAGCAACAAGAAAACATAGAGACTTAGCTTTATTTGCGAAAAATGCCGAAGAAAACATGATCTTATCCTTTCGCTATGCCACCGGACAGCACCATTTTACAGGAATATTCATACCCACATTTTTGTTGAAAATGCTCTCAAAATGCACCAAATTCAAAGTAATTTTTCAAAATTTTCTGGAGGAGGCCCCCCAGATCCCCCGCTGCTGGGTCGTCAAAACCCCCCATTGAAAATTTTTGGCTACGCTACTGCTTGGTAGTGTCAGGCCGATGGGTCGTGTGTCGGCGTCTGGGATGAACGAATAGAGTCTGGTGGTGTTTGACTTCCATTCAGAATTAAAACAGAAGGAACAGAAACAGAAGGAATGACAAAGAGAAGCTCGGCTCGATAACCTAGCGTTTTTCCAAAGTCTCCTAGTGTGTTGTCTCGTTTGTGTGTATGTTTTGCAACTTTTGCATTTCTATAGTAGCCTATGCTGTAGGCTACGTTGGTCTGCATTGCTGTTTTTTGCTCACCAAAATAAACTTTCTAACACTTCTGACATGTTTATGGGTGTCACAATCAATGTGCAAAGCCTTGCGTCGGGCTGCTTTGCGTCTTGACAGAATGTGCTGTTTTCATTATGGAATTCTTGAGCGGTATGTTATTATCGGTATGTTATTATTTATTATTAGTATGTTGTTATTATTTATTATTATTATTATTTATTATTATGTTATTATTAGCGGTATGTTATTATCAAAATTTGCAAAGATTTTGCAACTAAAAATAATTTGACAGAAAAAATTTGGAGCTGTTTAAGTTAACAAATAAAATGTCTAAAGGTCCCTGAAGATAAACGGTCGCAAATTAGTACATGGACTACAAGTCTGACAATTAGAAAAATATGTTTTCTTTCAACTGACATTAGTATATTTTATTATTGTCCTTTTGATCCATTTATTCCCAAAATAACAATAACACAATTATAGTGCTTTCAGCACTAAACCAGTAGGCTACATTTTCTGCATTTAGTTTGGTATGTTTTTTCACAGCTATACAGGTAAGTCCTTATTCCTTATTTGTTATGCTTAAACCTAAATGTAACATATGTACGGTAATAAGGTTGTTCGCAGCAACCAGAAATCCACATTTTGCAGCATGTGTGGCTTTTCTTATCACTTTAAATGCACTACCAGTAATATAAGAATACCCACTGGTACATGTAAAAAACTTGATCATTCTTACTTATGCAGAAATTGTCTGCAAAACTCTTTACCCTTTTTAAACTGTGATGATACTAATTTCTCAGAACTGTTCATACACACAGCCCCTCAACCCCTCAGCAATGAACCTTCAGTACTTAACAAGCTTTTTTCATCTAAAAATGCAAATGAAATTGCCAGTAATGATGAATCAGATCTATATTTTGAAGTCAATGATGTGTATATCAGTTCAACTGAAGCAAGCTCATTATTAGCAAATATGCAAATAAATGAATCCCTGATAACTATGCATCTAAACATTAGATCTCTATCCAACCCAAACAATTTCTCTAAACTTCAAGCACTTTTAACCTCCATGAAAATTAAACCACATATTATATCCATCAATGAAACATGGCTAAAAATAAATCAGATTGGTGAATTTACCTCCCTAGCAGGGTATGTTTTTCTTGCAAACAGCAGATGCAAACAGAAGGGCGGAGGAGTAGCACTGTACATTAAAGATAATCTTATGTTCTCTGTAAGAAATGACTTAACTATTATGAAAGAAAAAAAGTTTGAATCTCTTTTTGTTGATTTATTCGTGAACAAAAAAAAGTTAACTTGTGGTACTATTTATAGATCCCCTCAATCACTTTGTGCTGTAAACTCTGATTTTCTACAGACACTCCTTCTAACTATAAAAACAATATCAAAATCAAATGCACAATGTTTTATTATGGGCGATTTTAATTACAATCTATTAGACCATAGCAACTGTCACACTAGTAACTATGTTGATGCAATGTTTGAATACAGCTTCCATCCATTGATAACTAAACCAACTAGAATTACTTCATCCAGTTCCACAGCTATTGATCACATATGGACAAATGTCTATAATGCCAAAACAAATGCTGGTATAATAGTTGACTGCATTGCTGACCATCTGCCTGTAATACAATGCTCTCAATTAGGTTTAATTCAAGAATTTTCCCACCTCAAAGAGAAAAGGTGCTTTAGTAACACAAACATCTGTAATTTTGTTAAAAGACTATCAGAGTTTAACACTAAAAATATAATGGAAGAAACTAACACTGATGCAGCTTACAATAGGTTTTTTAACAATTACTCCGAATTATTTAAAAATAGTTTTCCTGTCAAATCAGTAAAACACACGAAAACCCAATGTTGGTATGATGCTGAACTCTGTGAACTTCATAGAAAAAAACAACTTGCATATAAAAAGTACATTAGAAAATCATCTGAAATAAATAAATCCCGGTACAATGCTCTGAGAAACTTTTATGTTAGATCACTGAAACTCAAAAAGAAAAATCATTTCAAAATTGCTCTGTTAAAACACAAAAATGATCTTAAAAGCACCTGGAGTGTTTTAAATCAGCTATTAGGGAGAAGCAAGTGCAACAAATGGTCCCGTCTGGCTGCTGGAGATAAAATCTTAACTCACAACAAAGATAAAGCTAACTACTTTAATGAATATTTTTCTTCAATTGCCTCAAAGCTAGTTGATAAAATCCCAAACAAAACTTCACAATTTTCAGAATACCTTTCCAATCCTATTAGTAAATCAATTTTTTTACAGCCCACCACCACTCTTGAAATTAAGCAAATTCTCTCTTCCTTTCAATCCAAACTAAGTTGTGGCATTGATGAAATACCAACAAAAATTATAAAAGCTTCCCCAGACAATATACTTACTGCACTTGCACATATATTTAACCTATCCTTAACCAATGGCAAATTCATATCATCATTCAAAACATCTAAAGTAATACCTGTATTTAAAAAAGGGAAAGCAGAAGACTGCAGTAATTATCGACCTATCAGTTTATTACCATCAATTTCAAAAGTACTTGAGAAAATAATGTACAATAGAATATACAATTTTCTAGAAGGCAATAACTTCTTCTATGGTCAGCAGTTTGGTTTCAGACAAAATCACTCAACAAGTCATGCAGCATTACATCTTGTTGATAAAATTTCAAATGCAATTGAAAGAAAAGAAACAACACTAGGTATATTTTTGGACCTGTCCAAAGCATTTGATACTATCGATCACCACATTCTGCTAAACAAACTGTACTATTTTGGTATTAGGGGTATAGCCCATGACTGGTTCAGAAGTTACTTACAAAACAGATTTCAAGTTGTAGAAGTATCTCACTCAATGTCTGCTAAAAGAGAAATATGTTATGGAGTACCACAAGGATCGATCCTTGGACCACTATTATTTTTAATCTATGTTAATGATTTTTCGAGATGTTTAGTACACTCTGAATCTATAATGTTTGCTGACGATACCAATTTATTCTTTTGCAGTAAAAATTATGATAAACTTTTCGAAATGGCGAATGAGGAAATGACAGGAGTAACAAATTGGTTAGCAGCAAATAAGTTATCACTAAATGTAAAAAAAACAAAATACATGTTATTCAATAATACAAATAAACTTTCAAACCTCTCTTACACACTATCTATATGCAATCAACCCATTGAAACGTGTCAACACTATTAGTTTTCTGGGCATTTTGCTGAGCGAAGACTTGTCATGGAAACCCCACATGCTATCTTTACTGCAAAAACTTCGCAAAAACTTTGGAGTTATCTGCAAGGTTAAGCCCTACCTAAACACCAACAATTTGATTTGCCTTTACCATTCCTTAATTGAAAGCAATCTCCGGTATTGCATAAGTGTATGGAAGCATGGTCATGTACTAACTGTTTTAAAAAAGCTTCAAAAGATTTGCGACAAATTTATAAAAATGATTGCAAAACATGAATCAAATCACTCTGAATCCCATAATTTCTTCACAATTGACGAACTATACACAATAGAAACTGCAAAATTTATGTTCAAACTCAAACACAATCACTTACCCCAATGCTTTAATTCTCTATTTCAACTTAATAACAATTTGCACTCAATATCAACCAGAAGCAACAATCACTTTTTCCTCCCCTACTTCTCCAAAAGCTTGACTCAACAATCCATTCAGTTTAGTGGAGTTAAAGTGTGGAACCATCTCCCGAAAACCATCACTGAAATTGAAACCTTTTCAATATTTTGCAGTAACCTGAAAAAGCACTTGCGTTTTGAAAATTAACCTCTAACAACCTATGCTGTAACTCTTTAATTATCTGACTGTATTATTGATTGTTGCACCATATCCTGGTATAGCATGCCTTTCCAAATGCCACTTTTGTAAATTTATCCTACATATCATATATTACTATATTATACATTAACATATCTTACTATACGTATATCTTATATATTACACCCGACCGGATAAGGATGATGATTACTATCTTTACTCTTTCATGAATAAGCTACTATACCGTATTGCATAATTTAATATTTGCCAGATAAGAATATATCACTAAGTTACTACCAGCTTGCATCTAACTACTCCCCTGATTATTATAAGCTATTATGTTCGTTCAGAGGATCGCTTGACTTTTCGTAAGATTATTATTTAGGTTGGTTTGGAAAAGATGCATGAAACAACTCAGACACTACATCCTTCATCGGCGCTACCAAAGAGTCTCCACCTCTCATTAGCGATACCAAAAACACTCCATCCCTCACTGACGCTATCAAAGATGATTCAACTCTTATTAGAAATACCAAAAACACGCTGCTATATCATCATGCTTGTTATGCTCTTACATGCGCAGGAAATTAATTTAAAAAACAAAGCTTTTTTAACTATTTTATCTTGATAATGAGCTGCCATATTATGTATTTGTTCTACAATATATAGGCTACTTAATATCGTTGCTGCGAACACTTTATTTCTGTATGAAATCTGTAAATAGTCCTTGTTTTGATAGTCCGTTATGTAATTTCAATATGTGTGTGTAACTGTGTATATTAGTTTGTTTTTGTGATGTTGGGTTCAGTCGTGTTCTCATTGCTTTAACAATTGGCGCTCCAGTTGTTCCAGGAACGAGGAGGCGACTGATTCTTAACTAATTCATCAACTTATTTTAAAGTATCAGGTTTGGTGGCCGTGCTTAACTATATTTATTGATGCATATACCGCAATATTAGATCCTTTCACGCACGTCTTAAACCATTAAGGTTTTGCCACCTTTTCCTTTTGTTAGTTTTGTTACTGTATTTCTTTTTCTCAATATCATTTCTTTTGCATTCTGACAAAGAAAAATAAATTGAATTGAATTGAATTGAATGACCAGTAGTAGGCTAACCTCTAATTGTGAAGTCGTTGTTCTGCAACGTAATTCTAGATCATTCTGTATCTGGAACGTTCTGTTGTTTTCACAATTGCCAATATCGTTTGTCATGATGTCACAAGGTTGTTTACGAATGGATCTCTGATTACGAAATCTGTATTATGTAACAGTTCTCTACTCCTAGGTGGCATTCTTTAGACTTCTTTAAACTTGCTTGTTTATGCCGCTCAATGCTACGTGACCGACGATGAGTTCGTGTGATGCAACACTACGTAACCTTCTCGAAGTTACTAGACCGAACGAACCTTTTATAAATAGTGGTGTAATTTGCGTAATGGATTATTATGATTATTATTATGAGTTGATTATGAGAGTTGTGCTATGAGTTGTGGATTGGTAGTTGATGCAGAAATTATTGGTGATTAAGACTTGAAGTAATTGGATACAAGTAGATGAGAATTGGTGCTGATATAAATTGTGTTCGAAATTAGAGTTATTTGAGAAGCCGTTCGTTAAAGTTCTTCAAGAAGTCAGATTATCATTTCACTAGTAGAATAATTCGACATTTAATTGACTGCTTTTCGGTCTGACCCATTAAACTACGTCATTGAACCTTTCCAAGTCTTTTTCCTGGTAAGAGATAGAAAGAAATCGTGACAATGGGCTAGTCAAGAATTTTTTTTATCAGAGTAGCCTACCCTAAAAGTAAAACTTTTCAACAAACGTGTCTTGCAATGTCAACAGCTGAACAAAGGATGGCATTTGGTCACATGCCTTTCTTGCTCTCAAACAAAATCAAAGCAAAAATCGCTCTCTCTCAGATAGGCCTACTCATCAATCAAAACCACAGAAGTGCAAGTAGCCTACGTTTTTTTTACCAGGGCTACGAAACAGTCATGATCCAATTCCAGGGAAAGGGTCTTGGAATTATTACATTTCTTATGGAGTAAAATCTCGTTGGTGGGTATCAACTGCGATAGGCTACAAAAAAGTAACTTACAAAACATTAACAGACTTGCAGAATAGTTAATCAAGATAGTAGGCCTATGGGAGTGTTCCATTTCAAACATTCAGAAAAGCGTAGCCTACTTAGTAAGGAAAATTAAAAAAATGATGGCAAAATTGGCAATTTCTGAAAAATGTAGATAAAACTCTTGATGTGGAGTTCGTTCTCTGGAAGTTCTAAGACGTGGACACTAGGTGGCTCTTCCCTTAGCACAGTGTTTCTTGATCTTTTCTGGATTCAAACCTCTAAAAAAAATTAGAAAAAGTTATGGACCCCTTTCTCAAAAATATTGAAGTGTTCTATCAGAGTTATAGGCCTAATGCTCGATATCTTATTGAGGACATTGCGAATGTAATAATTTATGCTCCCAAGTTAATTCTTATGTAGGCTACACTTTTTTTTAAATATGCAGCCTACATGTTATTGTATAGGTTACAACTAATTAGACCTACACAAATTTTAATCAATTAGAAGGTTGCTGTTGCTTGTCTTCAACAAGAACATGAAATTGTGAAGTTTAGTCAACACTCGTCTCATGTCATCCTTGATGCCAACACGCACGTGCTTCGTCTGTAGGCTACACAAACTACCGATATTTTCCTTCCAATTGAAGTCTTGTTTGGCAAAAAAAACTGTTCACCATTTCTAATACGGTAGCCTACGTCTGTGGCCTTTAATGGTCTGCAGCTCAGCCATTTCCAGGGCGCACGGTTTTATCAGTGTCTCTCTCCAATCATATGTGCTTTCTTTTACTTTGCAACTTTATAAGATTCTTCTGTGTTGTAACGAAGCCGTATATCGGGAAAGTCCCAGCTTTCTCAAATCGACTCTTCCTGGAACGAAAAGAATCAACACTATCACTCGCATTCTTAGGACGAACAGATGCGTTGTGCTCTTGTGGCCTGATCAGGTGGAATAATTACCTTATGGACAGATGAGAATAAGTCAATTTTTAAAATAATTTTCGTTTCATGGACTCCCAGGTTAGAATCCCTGCCCTACCATCTCAACTACAAGTCATAGAAACATAACAAGGTAGTGCATGGAGTCCAAGTTTCTGTCCATGCGTCTACGACATGGCGACCTTTATACACAGGCCATGAAAACGTGCGCCGTAAAATTGAATTGAAGGCCGATCTTTTTGAAGCCAAAATTGCTAGTATAAGTTGATAACTTGAGTATTAAGTAATATAATCACTATGTATATTTTGTGTGATTTTGAGTTATTTCTGTGTTGTCAGCCTACTATTCAAATAACGGAGTAGATTTTGCTACTTGTAGGCTACTGAATATCAAAAAACATCTGGCAACGCTGGTAAAAATTTGTCATTATTAAGAGTTTTGCAGTGTTTTGAGATTCAGTGATCACAGTTGGCAAGAAATTCTCAAAACTTTAATTTAAAAGACATAAAGTAAATTTTGTTTGGATTTCAAAATCACCACTACATCGGCCTTCAGTTCGCACGCTGTCTAGGCCTGTATATTGTATAGATCGCTGTGATCCACGACTTCCCTTTGTAAACATTCAGCGAAGCAAACTGTAGCTCTCTCCAATAGCTTTGATTGAAAAATATCCATCACGTTTATAAAAGCGGTCTGTCAAGAAATGAGGTAAAAAGATGTACCTAAGCAACAAAATCCATGTTTGCATTGATGAAAAAACTATTATTAATGTAAAAATGACGGATTTTGCTATCTGGGTAGAGCTAATCGATTAAACCGAGGTTGCTGATTATTGAAAGAGCACAGTGAGACAGACACGTCAACCTTCGCAAATGAATGATGTACTTGTATTCAAAATGCACCACAATACCGAGAAATAAAGATCAACCCGTTTATAGCTCCAAAGCTTCTTCGTACGAGCGCAAAATGGCTCAAAGACAAAGCAGAAGCTAATGATCAATACTATTTATTGCAGTTATATCAATCTACAAGAATTAATAGATTTGCAGCGATAAAATTACTAAAATTTGTGGCTAAGGAGCTGTTCCAGATCAGATGAAGCAATTTACTTTATTCGACTCTCCCTGTGTGACGTCAAATACGTTTTTCGTCAATCAAATATATAACCACAAGCAGCGAGCCAGTCCTTTTGTGTTTTGTTTAACGCCTATAGACGCTGAATCCACGTAAAGACTCAGTTGCTAGTTGAGGAGCAAAAACACAGTTCTGACGCCCCAACAGTAGGTGTCATGGGATATTTGGGCAGGCTCTTAACTTGCCAAGCAGTGAAACTGACCGCTTCAAATTGATTTAACATCTTTGGTATTGGTTGCAACGAAATATTATGTTTTTATATCTATGTCTTCAAGTACAACTAAAAACGAGAATTCAAAAAGTGCCCAATTCCACTTTTGTGTTTTTCCGATTCCTTTAAGTGTCTTCTAAATCATATCTGAAAATCGGCCAAATATTTCAAGTCTAAACATGAAAAATACCCCCTCAATGGTTACCGTTGATTTAAGAACGGCCCAACTCCAGCAAATTGGGTCCTTGTTGCACTCAGTCAGTTAAACAAATCAGGTGTATAGCTCAGTTGACAGCACAAGGAACCACACCAAAAGACTAAAGCAGCAAACAGGTTTCAGAAGGTGATGACATCAAGCTGAAAATTGCTCATACTACACAGTATTAGTTTTCCACACCGGGTGTCTCACTATGATGGTCAGAGAAACAAAAGGCGACATCTTAAATGTGATATCAATATCCTCAGAATGTGAGCCTTTTTTTGAGAAGCATTATCCAGCACGACCTAGGTCCAAAGTACCCTCTGGACCCCATCAACGTTAATCACATGGCTTGAGATAGAAACTGGAAGGAGGGTAAACGAGCTGCATTGACGATTGCATTTCAAGCCGCCTTGATGCTAATGCACCCAGCTTACACGTATTTACAGATGGGTGTCGTGGCCTAAACCACAATAATACAATGGTGCAATATCTGCATCTGCCATGTGATAAAGAGCTTGGTATCACATAAAGAATGCAGAGAAAGCGCCACCATGTCCACCTTTACACCGGCTGGAACAACATGATCTGTGAGCGCTTTCAGTTGACCACCATGAAAGGAAGTGACTTAAAGACTATAAAAACTTTTTTGAAAAAGTTACAAGATTAAAGCTAAGGATCGGAAAATCACACAGTTTAAAATCCTCAGATACAGCTAACTTAACAGGCTACAGACATGAATTCCATGTTGGAGCAAAGTTGTCGGCTTTTAAAGCCACAATACACTCTGGTTGAGTACTCCACTGATCTCTTCTACACAGGCCCTTGCTTCATAATTCCTCAGAAAATGAAAGACGATCAATCACTGGCATGGTATCTTAAAAAAGCATGATAGTATATGACAGCCTTGAATGCAAACATGCCCCATGGTGGAATCGAAGAAAACTCTTGACTATGAGTAAATATTTGATTTTAAAACGCCTTAGACATTGCTGCATTATTGTTTTGCCTTGTTCAGTGTATTTTAATCAATCTTATAGTACTATGTGCCTATTTTCTTATTAATAAAACCAGTTGCAAAGAGCTCGCAGCACATGTACTCCGGTTGAGTTGTAAAAGGCCCAATTTTCGGGGATTAACTTTCCCATAGTTTCAATCATTATCAAAGTCCCACAACAAAAATAAATGACGGAAATACTTAAAACGCATTTATCTCGAAAACAACCATGTGAAAATTGGGCTCTTCTTGAATTCACGTATTCAACTGCTTTGAAGACACAGCCGCCAACATGTCGGACAAATCAAATTTAAACACGTACAAGTTGTACATGCTGATGTAACATAACCGAATTCTAACGATTTAACCTTCAAATAAATTCGTAAAAATGGAGAAACGAAATATTTCAGGTTCAAAAGATGTCATCAATATTTTTAAGATTAAAACAACATTACATTGACTAATAAAACTTTTGCGTTTCTGTGAGCCAACCTAGCAAACTGTCCACTTGAAGCGGTTGACTGTCTCGCATCATTAGCATAAGCCTTGTTACTCAACGCAACAAACAGTTTACCAGCCTCATTTTTTAATGGTAAATTGATTTCGCTAACACAGCATCCTCAGTATGATCATGACAAAAGCCTGATTTATGATTAAAAAATGAAGCTGGCAAACGGTTTGTTGCGTTGAGCAACAAGGCTTATAACAACATTATATGTTAGCTAGGCCTAAGTCAAAATAACAAATAGTTTTCGCTCCAGAGTTCGGACCGAAAAGATCCGTTTTCCAGACAGCAGAATTCGCCATTTTTGCATCGATTCAACGTCTGTAGACTATGTAAAAATGTCGGTTTTTGCTGTCTGGGTTGACTTGTAAGTTGCAAAAAAAAATAACGTTACATTTATGCAATTACAACGCAGATGCAAGAAAACAATGATTTGGCAAAACGACGGAGAAAAAGCGCGAAGACAAATAACATTTTTAATACAATCACACTGTTACGTCTGAATTACACACTGTTACGTCTAAATTACACAACAATCGATCGTTCTTAGCCTGTTATCTACAATAGTTTGCAGCAGCACAAATTCGATTGCCACATGGGGCTGCGGTCACATTTTCTGCTTGCCACACTGAGCTTTTACATTTTCCTATGCACTGCATGGGTTGAATGTTATAAGATCCAGGTAGAACATAGTTACCATGCCATGAATACACGATTGGTGAAAGATTTAGTAGAAAATTTTATCTCATTTGCAAGCCAACAAAAAAAAGACAAATTTCTCTGTTAACCAACGGCAATATGTTGACTTTGATACATTGTCACAACCAGTACATCACACGAGAAGCTTAACTCGGAAAGTAGATCCAGCACCGGTAACTTTCAACCCGACCGAGATGTTGCAAGATAAAGACCAGGCTTCTTTGAAATGCGGGCTAATTCTCTGCAATCAGCGTGTTCAAAGGTTGAAACAATGTAAAAAAAATGGCAACTTTTGCAAGCTGGCGTACGTCAACACAAACGGTAAACAAATAATTCCAGATGCAAGTCAACTAGACTTAAAATAGCAAAACAACTGGTTTGGTATTGAACTAATGTATGAAGACGTAGAAACAACGTTGAAATGACACATTATCCCAGCTCGAAGTTATACAAATAAGCTACTAAAAATGAAGCATACGCAAAGACATGATACAAATTCAAGGAATTCAAATGTCAGCTCCACTTGAGTTGGATGAACACAAAATAAACTGGTTTCCTACTGAAGTAAATAACCACTGTCGCAATACACAGCGCTCGTGTGGCCTTGTAGATTTTTTTTATGCAAAAGTAAAATGCAAAAATTCGTGAATGACATCGCAACGTAAAAATTGCATCTTTTACACGTTGGGATGGAACAAAAAGAATGAAAATCTGGCTCGCGGTACCAGGTCCTTTCACTGCGATCGCGCAGAACGAGTAGCGCGACGTCACACCGATCCTCTGATGACAGGACGGCCATTCTTACATCGTCCAGGAACGAAAAGCGTGATGTTCTTAGCGAGCTGCTGATTCCGTGAGGAAGTCACAAGATCCTCACACTCATTCCTTCTCTTCTTCGTTGGTCTCTCACGGCTCGTTGGTGATGTTTTCTGCGATGGGAAATTGCAATAAACAGTGGGAGACAAAAGTAATGAAAACGTTTCATCATCCCGCTCGAATTGACTCTGGTTAGTCGTGGGGTTAATCTTGGCGCTAAATAGTGGGTTAAAATAAATGGGTATTCAGGATTGCGATCTTCTATATGGAGGACGGAGCAAAACGCTTATCTATTTATAGGAGACGATGGAGAAAGCTCTGAAAGCTGGGTAAAAAAATCATTGTTTCAGCAAAAATAAATAATAAATATGCACTATGCGTTAAACTTCAACTTATTGGTTCAATTCTGAAATAAGAAATTTAATGGACAAACGTCGTAAATTGAAAGAAGATCCAATACAATATCGTTTAGTAAACCGTGAAATTAAAAAAGAATGTCATACAGCTAAAGAAAAATGGCTTGAAGAAAAATGTCTAGAAATTGAGAAACTTCGACTTGATGGGAAAAACATGTTCAAAAAGATAAACGAGCTTGTAGGCAAAAAATCAGCACCAACATCGAAATGTATCAGAGCGGCAAATGGAGACATCCTTCATGACCCAAAAGATGTAACTCAGAGATGGGAGGAATATATACAGGACCTCTTTCGGGATGCGAGCAGAAGCAAGCTTACTGAAGACGCATCTCGAGATGTGACAGGTCCACCGATCTTGAAAGCCGAAGTTAAGTGGGCTCTGCATCAAATGAAAACAGGAAAAGCAGCTGGGCCAGATGAAATCTGTGTGGAAATGCTTAAAGCCCTGGACGAAGAAGGAATAGACATCATATGGAAGCTGTTAGACAGAATATATGAAAGTGGTGTGATTCCTGAGGACATGTTGAAATCAGTATTCGTTGCACTACCCAAAGTTCCAGGAACACTTGATTGTGTTCCTGGAACTTGGAACAACACTTGATTGTGTTCCTGTTCCTGGAACAACACTTGATTCCAGAACAGCAACATCGCACTATTAGTCTGATCTCACACACTGTGAAATTGCTGCTAAAGATCATCCTCCAACGCTTAAGAAGGCAATTGCTTCCAGAAATAGGGGGCAATCAATTTGGCTTCATGAAAGACAGGGGAACAACCAACGCAATCTTTACGATGAGAATGCTTGGTGAAAGAGCAATCGAAGTCCAACAAGACCTATATCTAGCATTTGTAGATTTTAAAAAAGCCTTCGATAAAGTTCGTCACGAACAGCTTTTTGAGATGCTGAACAACATTAACGTTGATCACAAGGACCTGCGCATAATTAAGAATGTGTATTACCAACAACAAGCTGCAGTTCGCCTACCAGAAGGTCTGTCTAGATATTTTGAAATTCAACGTGGGGTCAGACAAGGCTGTGTGATGTCACCAGATCTGTTTAACTTGTATAGTGAAATAATTCTCAGAGAAATAGAAGGTATTGATGAGGGAGTTTTAGTGAACGGCATCTCATTAAACAATATTCGCTATGCTGATGACACTGTGCTCATAGCGACATCCCCGGACGGTTTACAAACACTAATTAACAAAACTTCAGACATCAGTGCAAAATATGGAATTGAAATTAATGACAAAAAAACAAAATGCATGACTATCTCCAAACAAAGTCCTGAACCCCACTTTGTCCTTCACCAGGGAGGCAACACAATTGAACAAGTGTCTTCTTTCAACTACCTTGGTTCTCTCTTGACAGCGGACGCACGATGTAAGAGAGAGATACGAAGAAGAATAGGCCTAGCTAAAGACGCTTTTAATAGACTACGACCTATTCTATTGGATCACAAGCTTTCTATTCTTCTGAAGGTGCGACTTCTCAAAGTGTTAGTGTGGTCTGTTCTCCAGTATGGTTGTGAAACATGGACCTTCAACACAGAAACTAGGCGTAACATTGAAGCAGCTGAAATGTGGTTTTACAGGAGAATGCTCAGGATTTCATGTACTGATCACATCACAAATGCAGAAGTTTTAAACCAGGTACATCAAGACAAGGAACTATTGAACAACATAACTCAAAGGCAACTCAAATTTCTCGGTCACATTATCAGAAAAGAAGATTTCGAAAATCTCTGTCTAAGCGGCCGCCTTCTCGGGAAACGTGCTCGTGGCAGACAACGAACAACATTTATATCCAATTTCAATACATCAATCAGCCAACCAAGAACACTTTGGGACACTGCGCGACAAAGGGAACACTGGAAAAATTTACGAACTGAGCATCTAGTTCATCAAAGGCCGCATCGGCTATGATACTGTTGATGATGATGCGTCAAATATGCATAAAAGATTAATTTGTGAAAAGATTAATTTGCGGCCAGTTACCTTCCGTCTTCGCTTTCTTGGCTGGAGAGGCTCCACTGACAGGAGTGGAGTCTTCATTGATACGTTTGACAACATATTGTTGGTTACCTGCAATGACAAAACATGAAGACGATGCGCAGTTGCTTTTCAACAATTCTCAAACTGAGACACAGTGCTCTTCATGGATTACGGGGAGATGCCACGAACAGGTGGTGTAAACATGAAAATGTCTTTTGATAAAGCACCTCAAAACCAACCGTTTGACGTTTTCAATACTGGAAAGAAAATATAAAAGTACAACGGATGCTTGAATGCAGACTTTTCGCTAAGCAATGAGCAGGTGAACTCGCAATTCGGTTATGAATCGCCGAATAATGCGCCTTTCCTTTCACGTTGCTAAAAAAGTTAAAAGCCACTGCTGCAATCGCACATGTATGTAGCAATATAAGAGAATAATAACATCGTTGAAACATTTTCTTCAATAATATTTAAGAAGCAAAATTACTTTTGTCACTTCATTCAAGTAAAATCCAGCAATCAACTCACATGATTTTACTCTCACCTGTTGTTGGCATCACAAAAGGGATACCAGAGTTAACAAGAGTGTTAGGGCCAGCCACTATTGTGCCAATGTTGATCGGGATGGCCTGGGGGACTCGCTGATGCCCCTGACCGGTGACCATCACAACTTGCTGCTGGAACTTCTGCTGCTGTTGACGTTGGAGGAACTGCTGTTGCTGTTGAGCGGATAACGTGGTGATTGCCGTCGGGTTGACAGATGATATGGATGAAGGCTGCATCACAAGTGGTACTTTGGGAGGTTCTGACTTCACTGTGGAAACAAGTGAAGATTAAAACCACGCTCACTACAAAATGTTTGACAAGATTTTAAAAAAGAAAATGAAAAAGGCAAAGATAGGAAACGGTTTAAAATAGAATGATTATTATCTACTCTCATTTCCTTGCGTAGTTCCTTGCATTTTCAACTTGAAGTTCAACTTTTCATAACAAAGACAATAACTCCTCCACACACCTGTTACTGGACGTGGAGCAGTCGTGCCTACACTGACAGGCAACCTCTTGCTGGTTTCTTCTTTTATGACAGACAAAGACGACGGGAGAACTTGAGCCTGTAGCGCAGGACCTTGACGGAGAATGATGTTGGTTATGGATACACTTAGCAGAACGTGACAAAGCTATAGATAGATGATTCACACACACAAAAAAAACAGTGTCACCTGTGGTAGATACACATGTTCATTAAAAGTTGTTTGGTATCGCTTGTAACTAATTTTTTAGCACTTCAAGTCAAACCTTGTGTTTGTGTATTGATCGAGGACAACGGCCAAATGACTCTTCCGAGTCCGTTGTCGGAGACAGGAATGCTTCCTGCGGATGTCATGATGGAGGCACGTTGCTGGGACATTGAGATGGCGGACATAAGATGAGCGTCCGACATAGTAGTCATGACCACGGCATGGCTATACTCCGAAGGAGATCCAGGAGCAGACTGAGCGTACCTTAAATCGTGAAATAAAAATCTATTAAAATCCTGATTTCATGTTATTTTATGTCATTATCTATTTGTCTCATCTTTAGTACTTGAGAGCCGGCGTTTGCATCTGCCAGTTGTATTACTGAAAAGCAAAAATAATCTAAAAATGTTCGTGAGAAAGCACATGTTTGTGAGCAATCACAAGTTCGTGAGCAATCACATGTTTGTGAGCGACCACATGTTCGTAAACAATCACAAGTTTGTGAGTAATCACATGACATGAGCAATCACATGTTTGTGAGCAACCACATGTTTGTGAGCAATCACATGTTCGTGAACAAAATGCACCGTAAGTCGTAAACAATCACAAGTTTGTGAGTAATCACATGACATGAGTCGTAAGTCGTAAACAATCACAAGTTTGTGAGTAATCACATGACATGAGCAATCACATGTTTGTGAGCAACCACATGTTTGTGAGCAATCACATGTTCGTGAGCAATCACAAGTTCGAAAATAATCACATGGAAATGTTTAGTTGAATGAGCACCTTGAGTTTAGTGGCATCAGTTTGAGCTTCGTGTCATTTTCTGCAGTTTGAAGAGAATGTTGAATTTCTTCTTGTGATGAGGCCATTGCTCTACGAGCAGCGGAAAGAGGAGAGATTGGATTTGATCGTTCAGGAGAAACGGGAGCAGATCTATCAAGTGTAACGATCGAATTAGCAAATCAGGAAATCTGAGGATGCTCTTAATCGTTTTCACAAAACCAAAACACCTTGCAAATCGAGAATTTTTACTCTTTATTTGACTTGTGCAAATGTACAGACATTAAGCTGATATAAAATGATGGATTTTGCTACGATAAAAAGCGTCTTGCGAATACGCCAATCTAAGTAAAATATCCTTTTACTTAGTTTACTAGTAAAGCTGCTATAAACAATACACACGTTGAAACAGTCAGACACAAGCATAACTGATAATATGATTAAATGAAGTGAACACTTTACAACCTCATGAACATTTTACAAATTAGTAAGAAACTAACAAACCGGGTTATGGTTGATCCAGGAGCAGTAAGAGCAGTGCTGAGACAAGGAACAGCACGCTGCCGCCTCTTCCTCCATGCTTGCTCCACCAGCTTTCTCTCAGAGGCAGGATCGACTCTCCAAAACGATCCTTTACCCGATTCCTCCTGAGAGCGAGGAACTTTCACAAAGTAGCGGTTCAGCGAAAGATTGTGACGAATAGAGTTCTAAAGTAATTACAAGATTGCGTTGTAAAGCAGTGATAAACATGGTACCAGCAATTGACAATAACCTAAAGTTTGGCCATTCTTGTTTATATCAGAAGAACCTTCTTCATCATTCCAAGGGTCGGCTGCGCCGTTTACCATCCTCGAGACAGCAGCGAAGACTAAGATTAAATGCAGTAGAAGGTTGTGTTGCTTTGTTATTCAAAATTATATGCAACCACAAGTTCCGTTTGAGACGCGGTAGATGACGTGGTATGCGGTTTGTTCCTCTACGCCGCACTCGCATATTTTCAAAACACGTTACCCAAAACTGTATTTATTTGAGTGGAATATCGGACGACAGTGTTTGAGTAATTAAGATAAATAACAAGTTTGCATCGCCTAATCTTTCTGTTACCCTCACCTGCCATCCTTTATCTGCAGTTCTGTAGTAAGGATAATTCTTTGTGATGTGAGCGTAGATGCCACTTAACGTTAGTTGTCTATGAGGTGCAGACGATATTGCCTGGAAGGGAAAGAATACTTGTGTTGCCCAGTACAGCATTTTGTGGTTGTACAACAGAATTGACTTCACGAAAGAAGAAACTTCAAGATCAAGCAAAGCTGGTACAACGTTACGGATGTAAGCTTGAGCAACGCATTTTAAACCGTTTTCCGTTCAGCAGCAATTACGAAATGAAATATTTCACAGGCAACAATACTTCAACAATCGGAAGCTTCACTCTGTCGATCTCAGGGACCAGGACTACGTCAGTGGTTTAATAAAACCTCTTCAAGTATGCGAAACTGCTAGAATGAAGTTCTCAAAGAAGCTTTCTCAGTCCGAGAATAAAGATTCAATCAATCAACTGGCGTTACACAACGTATAAAATGCCTAAGCAAAGATTAACACGTGAAAGTTTAATTGCAGTATCAGATGAACTAAAACTTTGTTATTGAACTTCCATTTCAAAGTGAACTTTACCATCTGAAGAGAAACACGCCATTCGAAACAAAGCATCTTGCACCTGGTTAAATTTGGACAAAATAAAAAAATCCAACATACTTGAATGATAAGTTGCGCGTAAGAGTAGGGTGGTTTGGAGTCCATGCCGTCGGTATTACTTCCTTTTTCATTTTGCTCTTGCATGGCCTACCATAAAATTAACGCATTGATTTTTTATGTTAAATGCAACTTAGAGGTGAAAATTACAATGAAGAATGAAATAATCAAAAAGAAAAGTGATCAAGTATCAGCAAGCATGAGATTAAGTGTCGTTTCGATGAGCCAGCGTGTCTACAGGAAAACAATCATAAAACTAACAATCTTAGTTATAACTAAGTTATAGCTGGTAGAATTGTATTAAAATACGTGGAGCTAATCCAATGCTGGTGACAAAAATACAAGAATATAAATTGGTGGCTTTCAACTAGATTTGGCACAGCAAGCCAGCACAGTGGTTACAATTCTCAAGAAAACAAACCAAAACAGTGACATCAAAATCGGCTCAGATTTCCAACATTACACAAAACTTGTCAATGAGAAAATTTGATACCAAAATCTAAAATGACGATGTTATGAGGAAACACTATTGTTGCCATATTCACTCAGCGTAAGTTTCATGTAACACACAAACGTCAAAAGAATACCACACTTAGTCACTGCTCGGTCCAAGTAAACATACCAATCACCTTTATTCCATTTGGTATGTTCATGGATTAACATAAATATTCTCATTAAAACTTTTTAAGAATCTTTTCTGAATATAATTTAACTTTAGAATTCTTAATATAATTTAACTTAGTCCCTTGATAAAAAAAAACATTTTAACAAATCAGTCTTTTCAAAGTCTGAAGACATTGAATCAATGTAAAAAGCACTGATGTGCTGCCTAAAAATAGCTTTTCATAAAGATGCATTATTGTATTTTAACCACGTGGTTGGGCATAAATGCTGCAAAAACAAACCATTCGGTTGAGTGAAACAACATGATTAAGTTGTTTTCATTTACATACATTTGCAATAGCAGAGGCAGCAGCAGTAAGCTTTTCGGTAACATTGTGGTTTTGGCTTGCAAGTTGAGACGCTTCCCTTCTTGGACTGGATGGGCATGAATTGACAGCACTAAAACATGCATAAGTCTTTAAAAATCTAGACTTACAAAATGTATCCGGTAAGTTGAACCAACAAAAATATATACAAACATTTTGTTAAAGCAGTCATTCTAAAATGGAGTTGCAATTCTATGAATGGAAGAGATTGAACTTCAAACACAAAAGACAATAATAACCAAATTATGGACACTCAAAAAAATATTGTTTTACAAACAATACATAAAAAATAAACCTTATTGTTCCAGTGGGTGAAGGTGGGGCACTTAAAAATCCACGGGGGTCTCTTGGTATCATATATTTTAAGGAAGGAGAGGAAAATTCTCTTTTCAATTTTCTGGCCTCAAACTCAGAATGAGTGATGGGAGACAAAGGTTTGTGATGAGGTAGCGACACAGGAACCTCCAAATTTGATAATTGAGGTTTGCTTTCAACAGTTTGTGGCTGGATTGGTATACTTTCATTCTGAAAACAAAACAAAAAACGTTTAGACATTGTGCTAAGTATTATACTGCAAGTAAACAATAAAACTACTTCAATGACTTAAAGCAGCCAAGTTATCAAACTACCAGCTGGTGATCTAAATTTGAATTCACATTTTTAACATTAAACATACAATAAATTGAGTTTTGGTTTGAGTTTCACAATAACATAACTTACAGCAGGTTGTGAATTTGTACTTCCATTGAGAAAATCCAATGGATGAGGATTAAAAGTGAGACGTATACTCGTACTTGGGAATCGAATAACACACCTGTTTCAATAAAATAAAAGATTGATTTCACAAAGGTATTGCCTAAAATACTAAAATATTCCCTTAAAAGTACAACCTTAAACGGAGATCTGTCTTAAAGAAATACGGTATATACAAGACAAATTTGCAGCAAGTATCAGCAGTACTTTCAGCCGGCCACAGCATCAATTTACTTGATTAAAGACCCATTTTGCTTATAACATCCTCTTCATCCTTTGATTACATTGATACAACAACTAAAAGGCAGAGTAACCACCGGGACTTCATAAAAAAAAAAGATTTTATAATCATGACCGTGTTAACTCAAACGGGGCGAAGGCACAGCTGTTTGGGGGCACTCAGTTTGAAATGTTTAATGTTTTTTAATAATTTAGGAAAAGCTGAGCTACAAAACTTGATAATTAATAGCTTAAAATTAAATCATGCAAGGTCGTAGACCTGCGGCTGGGGGCCTTCTTCATTAGGAGCCCATACATAAGTCGCATAGCCTATTTAGTTTGTGTAGTATTTTAGTCTTATAATTTTACATGCACTGGTAACATTTCATACAAATTTTTTTTTTCTTGCTTGTGCTTGCTCAACCACATTTTATTCATCTAACCATCAACTTTGGACAATGGACATGCATAGTTGTGGAAAGTGGATGAAAGGAGTAAATAGCTTTTATGTTCCACACAAAACTAAAAGAATAATGCAATATTCCGAAGTAAACACTGCTCACTCAAATAGCCTTATTAATTCAAGAGATACATCATTGAAATCCTTTTGTGGTCGTGAATGAATTTTTTTGAAATGGTAAGGTGACTTAAATTCAAACCAAACCTTCTACCTAAATATAACTTTGATTTGATGAATTCATTTGGTTACATACAAAGTGTACATCTTGATAAAAAAAACATTTTTGCACTAAAAATGCTAAAAAAATTGACAAAAACAAGATTATATTAGTCAAAATGTTCTGGGAGGGCGAGTCCTACCAAATCCCCTATCCACCTTTACCAATTTCGGACATTAAGTTTTGCATTGTCCATTTATCTTATAAATTTTGCTTTACAGTATTAAAAGTCTGGTGGGGCTTGTAGGCTGTAAGCCACCTGCAATTTTATGAGAATTACAGGAGAGACGTCGCCGACCATCAAGTGCCTTAAAACTTAGGCTACACCAACACCAGTCTGGTTCTACCTAACTTCTTTCCAGATCCGCTACTGCATTGTCGGCCTATTTACCATTTTTAAAATCGTAAGAATTGTTTAGTCTACTATTTTTTGCTAAAATGATGAATGTAAATTTTTTCTCTACATTGAAAGAGTTTGCGGCTATAACTTCACACTTTCTTGTCTTATTTTTAAGAGCCATCACTAAACATAAGGGCCTACTATTAGACTTCGGAGTAAGGAATCAAGATAGTGCTCAAACGGACCTGTATATAATTATATAAGCCTTCAAAGTTGCCAGTTTGTGTGAGTTGAGGTATAAGAAATTGCAGATTTTATTAATACTAATATCTCAAACTTTAACACGGTAAAACTACACTGTTTATGTCTATTGTCTATGCATTTAATTTTAAAGTACCGGGTACTGTACTTTCATTGTTGATCAGCAACAAAACAGTACAAGTTCATTTAATACATAGTTGAATATAAGTGATAACTAGGGCCATTTAAAGTCATTAAAGTCATATTTTTTTCTATGCATCAGTAAGTCGTGAAATCAATTTTAACGCAAAAACCGCATCCCTATGAGGTATATTAAGAAAGTTATGAAGTCATATAAAGTCATATTTTCCTGGTTAGGTCATAAATCAGCTTTTTAAGTTATATAGTCATATTTTTGAGTTATAAAGTCATACCGTTGTATACTTTAAATAAAAAGTACCAATTTAAGCGGTGAAGCAATTAAGCACTAAGAAAGTAAGGCAATTTCTGATTGAACGAAGGCAATTTCTGATTGAACGAAGGCAAACTGTAGGATTAGCCTACATAACAAAAAAAAATTACATTAAGAAGCAATTGGACAAAAACGATGTGAAACAAATTATGGAGCTACAAAGACAAGACATTTCACCAACGCTTTATGCAAAACTGCAGAAGTGTCAACCCACATCAGCGTCTGTGGAGCGCTCATTTTCCTTACTAAAGTCATTTTTACATCCAAATCGTAACTTCAAAGACTCTAATATTCCACACTACATGAAACTGTACTATAACAGTGGTTTAAAATAAAAATGGATGTGTATTACTGTTATGTTGCATATGTTTTACTCTTTAGTTCCGTGAGTGACGTTGTTCGCATGTAAAAATAAACGATTTTCACATAAAGTCATATTTTCCAAAAAATAAAGTCATATTATTGATTTTTTAAGGTCATATAAAAATGGCCCTAGTGATAACATACTAAACTGAAAGCAAAACGTCACAACAGAACTTGAACACTGTAACATATTCTGTAAACAAAGTTGTGTTGTGTAAGGTACAGTGAAATTATTGAAATTTATGTTCAGTATTAAATGTTTTGTATGTGTAGCGCTAGCATAGTAACTTAATCCCAGTGAATGTGTTGAGATTTGATCGCGGATGGACACAGCAGCAAAGTTAAGTAATATTTGTGAAGAAACAAGTATTACGCAATCTCTCCAGACAGAAGCACGTCTGCGGAGGCCATTTTAGCTAGCATTTGTTTACGTGTGAAACACGTGATGATGGTTTGACGAATGACAAGCGCGTATTCTCGCACGCTTGAGTGACCACAGTACGCCCGATCTATCAACACAAATACTCACGCGCGATCCAGTGGCATTGGACTGGCTCCTAATCGTTGAAAAAGTCCATCGACAAAAACACCATTCTTTCCAATGCAAACAAGAAAGAATCTCCCTCGTTCGTAGTTTATTTGAAGATGTTTCCGGGAAACATAAGACGTCATCCCAATGTTCACGTCAACTTTTCCATGCGAGCTGTTTCGTCCAATGACTACTTTGTCTTTTCGAATCCAGTACTCAATGTCTGTTCCACTAAGCTTTCCTATGACTTTTCCAACGCCTGCTTCTGTGTCCTGAGATGCAGTTTCCGCCAAATTTGATATCGCTTTGATAGCCATTAGCGCTTCTGCACCATTTCTAGTGGGTGATGTTGTCATTTTTTTGTTAGTAGCACCACGCCGTTTTCTGACCTTGCGAATGAAAACAAGTGTTTCTTTGGCGCCGCTGGTGTCCGAATTTCAGTAAACAAACTGATAATTTTCTTGATTTTAAAGGGAATAATGAAAAATCAAGAAATAGGTTATTGCAGAAGTCAAAAGATTTGTTTCTATAATATTTTTATGTGTAAATATTGAGGAGCTTGATCAATAAAATATTGTCTACAAAAAAAATTAATGCTTTATATGATTATATGGTCAGATTTATGTGAATATATTTGATTATTGCGTATTGAGTGGCGTAAAATAAATAAATTGAAAAATTTATATGGTCAAAAATGGCAACCGCAATACTTATTTTGTAATCTGCAAACTAGAGTTGAGCATGGAGTGGAGCCCGAGTTTTCCGGACTTTTTTAAAAATTGAGCAAAATTGGAGTTTCATTTTCACAAAAATTTTGGAGTGGAGTGGATTCGTCGTTTGGTTCAGCAACTTTGCTCATAAATCCCGTGTATAATTCTGTTTGCAGAAGAAAAAAATAAAAACTGTTTCCACGATTTTCGACCTAAGCGGGAATGCTTACAAATGTACGCCAATTAAAACATTTTTGTGCGCTTAAGTTGACAAAGATTTTTGCACTCCTAAGTTATTTTGAATTTTCCGCATTGGTTGGAATCACGTTAACTTAGAATTTAAATTTGGAGAGCAGTGGATTCGGAATATTAAATCTTGAAATAGTCGGAATTGAGCAGAGTCTGGTTTCATCGAGTAGGAGTAAAGTCGGAGTCTCAAAAATCACACTTTGCTCAACATTACTGCAAACACGTTTCTAAACACTGTTTTATTATTGGATATTTTCAACCTATTGATTTTGCCATCTTTTCATTTTGTTGGCTCCAAAATCGTGTGTGTAGGCTACTAGGCTATGTCGTTTTCTACCTGTTCACGCCAGCAATCAAAAATAAAAATTCAACTGAATAAACATGAAAACAGAAATTGTGAAAGTTCTTGTATTTCAAAAGTGATGTATTTGTGAGTTTTTTTTCTTCTGAAAACGGCCCTGTTGACAGCAGTAGCGTTGGCAGGGGGTCCAGGGCGTAGCCTACTTTGAACCCGGACCCGAGATAATCTTAGATGCCCAGGATCTTTCCAGGAGCCCTAGATCTTGCAGAAACTACCAAAAATTCTTTGGATATAGACAGTGCGTTTTTCTTAGTACCGTAGTGTCTTGATTTATGGACCGGAGGATCTCATTTGTACCGGGCCCAAATTATTCTCTCAACTGCCCTATAGGCTAGTTGACAGCATGGGCTCTACCTCTATCCACGGGGGGTGAAGCGAGTGAGCAATGCAAAATCAAACTTGAAATGACTATGACGATTTTAGCCCACTGTCCAAAAATCACCCCCCTCCCCGAATTCTAAAGTGGATAGAGCACCTGGTTGACAGCACTTTGCTAAAACTAGCCACAGAAGGAAAATGACGGTTTTGCTGGAAAAGATATAAGCAGAAGTGCTGTAGTGTAGCCAAAAGTAATGTTTTTATGCAATAAAATTTCAAAGCAAATGTTTTCTGCGGTCATATTGCTTTGGCAAAGCACATTTATGCTACTGTAGCCTAATGCAATGTCATTATAATGGCCTAGGCCTACTTCTAGATCAACCTGAAAAGGTTGTTCGTTTGTTTAAAGGTAGTATAACCAACCTCAAGGTATATTTGCCATCTTTCATATTTTTAGGCAAGGCTATAGGCTATGCCTTCCAAAAGCAGTGGGGTCTTTGAGCAGGTAAGCGCTGGCTTATTTTATCCATCGGCATGACCATTGAGATGTAGGCCAAAGCTACTAAAATAAAACACTTTTTGCAGCTAACAATGTCATGGATAATAAATGTGATAATACGGAACTAAATCAGGAATTGAAGATTATCATTTTTGCAACATACTCCATAGGCTACATAGGCCTGCACACTCCATAATACATATTTTGTCCGCCCCGATAGCTCAGTTGGTTAGCGCGTGGCTTCGTGAACGAGGAAGTTTCAAGATCAAGCGGCGCTGGTTTGACTCTCGGGGTGTGCGTTTTAGCAACGCATTTTAAGGACTGCTATCCGTTCAGCGGCACCCAATGGATGGAATAATTTCCAGGCAACAACACTTCAACAATCGAAAACTTCAGTCTGTCAATCTCAGTAACCGACTTGCGTCAAAAGCCTCTACAAGTATGAGAAACTACCAGATATAACCTATCAAGGCTATGTCAGTCTGAGGATAAAAATTCAAAACCAACCAACCAAACAACAAACTCTACCAATATGAGCTGGGCCATTGAGAAAATAGTCTGGGCCCAGGGGCGCCGGAAGCGGGGGGGCAGAGGGGGCGGATGCCCCTCCCTGCGGATGCCCCTCCCGGCGGATGCCCCTCCCTGGGGATGCCCCTCCCCGCCCTCAATTCTTCTGCAGATGGAGGGGCAGGGGGGCAATGGTGCCCTTTTAAAGTCATGTAAGCTACTGCACATTTTGCAATATAACAGTTTCTGCTATTCGCTTTTAGCCTATTTAGAATCTTTCATTCTTGCCTCAAAATAATATTTACGGCACAAAATTTTGCAACTGCAACACAGTACAGGCCTTAAAACTATTTTTTTTCGGCAGCCATCGTGGCCTACCGGGAGCTCCTTCTCGGCGGCCAAATCTGCGTGCTTGGAGGCCAAAATACAAAATAAAAATAACGATAGCACAAGTAAATAAAATTAAACTTGCAACAATGCTAAAATGATCACTTAGCGTTGTTGAAGTCTGGGCCTGGGCGACGTCCTACAATAGAATCGTTGCTCCACGCAATAACTGCTTTATCGGGATTGTAATCCAGTACTGCGGGACCATCTAACGACACTCGCACGAGTGTCTCCATGTGGTTGATTTTAAAGAAGTTCGCCACTCTCCTAGAATTCTGTTTAGCAACGAAAAACAACGTTCGACATGTGTTGACGATGACGGCAAGGTAATAAAATAAGTATTTCAGTGATGTGAAGGACATTACTAAAAGAAGCATAATTTTTGCAAAATAACTTATGATCAAAATTTTTCCCCCTGGGATGTCAACTACCGTAACCTAGTTCTCCTTTTTAACAACGATTCAATGTCCGACAACATCAAATCGACATAAAAAGGACAGTATTGCCAGCCGATGTAAATTAGCACTTCGGATTAAGACTTTGTTAAAATGAACGTCCGGAATTACAAACAAGACTTACAGCGCTGGTGATCGCAGATGGATATATTCCATCAATAACAAATATTCCCGCACAATGCAACAGTGGCGATTATGACGCGCTGGCCTAATTTTGCGTCACTCTTTGATACTTCATGTTTTCGACAGCTAATCCACGATCATTCTATTGCGAAATTAAATAATTGGCTAGAAGAGACCGGCGGCCAAACTGGGCCGATTGAGGAGGTAGCACCGGCGGTCATTCAAGCACTACTTAGCGGCCATGGCCGCAGGCTGCTTTAAGGCTTAACAGTAGGTTACATCATTATAACATAGCATGATGCCCTTCTTTGTAATGCCGGACGCTTGTAGGCTATCATTACTCAATAGCCTACATAGTGAGCTGATAGATTAGCATTATCGCTATATCTTATTTTAAAACTAGAAAAGAAATTGGCCTTTTAGGAAACAAAAGTGCCCTTTTTTGTAATCTTGCCCCCACAGTCAAGAATCGTTCCGGCGCCCCTGTCTGGGCCAGGTCCCAGGTACAAATGAGATCCTTAAACCCAACATCAAAACACTTTAAAACAGTGCAGTATATCCAAAGAATATCGGTAGTTTTTTCAAATTCCCGGGCCTTTTGGAAAGGTTACTGGCCCCTAAAATTATCCCTGGCCCTGGTCCAAATGTACCCCTTGGACTTCCTGTCAACTCTATTGAGTGTAAGTTTGACATTGTTTGCGTTACCGTATTTGAAATTAATCAGGATAAGTTGCCACAAAACGTTAATTATAAGATCTAGATCAGTTATTCATTTTCAGTGTAGATATGATAAGCAGTTATTTTTTTGTTACTTGATAAGGGCTAACGTGTGTATGGCCGAAAACGTTTGTAGCTTCTAGTTTATGTTCAATTTTAATGGATTATGTTAAATGCCGTGTGGTTGCTTGGTTGTATATGTCTGTGGTTGAAGAAAGTGACCTCTTTACCAAAATTGTGTTAATTATAAAAGCAGTAAAAATTTATTACCATAGCTCGCCTTTTGCAGTTAAAACCTATATGTTTTTTTTCCATACGCTCACATTTGTGATAAGTTACAACTATTTTGAATTCATCAAATACTAGCATTTGCACAACAATATAACCTCTTGGCATATAATTTACTCAGAATCGATTTTGCCATATTAATAGCATCTTCGGCTATATTAACGGTAGGTTTCTGGCAGTAAACTCAAATAAAAACTCAACATTGTTGAGTTTTCTAAACAAGCTGTTAGTAAAACTGAAAGCATTGATGTTTACTTGAAATTGGTTTTCCGAGTGTAAAACGGTTATGCAGTATTTCATCGATAATATTTATACATTTACTGTAGGCCTACAGTAAGTTATCTTTAATGATGGTCATTTCCAAACAGAAGACTTCCCAGAAAACAAATATGGCCTTTTGAAGATGTAATCGATTAGAAAGTGTATCAACTTTAACCAGATACGTGAAAAAGGGATCAAAGAGACTATTTGTGAAACTCATTCAAACTTGATTGGAATATTATCATAACGGATCTATTTTTTATTGATTTATGGTAAAGTAACATGAACATGACTCAAGCAGAGACAAAAAAATCACCAAGTTGGAAAAGAGATATGATATTTTAACGAGACTGCGTCGTGGCTTTTGTAGCGCAGACAATGATGAACAAAAAATAGGAAACATCCGCATGTCATTACTTATTTAATTTTCCGCATCACAGCACAAATAAGGATGCGCTTTTAAGGCGGAGAAGGCGTCGTCATGCCGCTTTAGTCTTGGCGTCCCCGTGGATATCAGCGTGTGCCTCTGAGTCTACATCCATTACATCATTACTTGAAAAGATGCGTTGGAATGCAAAATTTTTATGGTTTATGCTTTCTGGAATTTTAAGCACATTTTGTTGTTTATCAAGAAAGCTATGAATCAGCTTTGTTTTAACAAGAACAAACTAAAAAGTATTTTATAACTACAGTACTAACGATAGTAAACCAACAAACCGACAAAATTAACACCAACATACACCTAATACACAAAGCAAACAACAGAGAATCTTGGAAACTTTTCATACAAGAGGCAGTCAATGCTTGGAATCAAGTGCGACGATAAAAGAAGAAGAAGACTAACGATAGTGCAGCCTATTTGGCTATGGGCCAAAGTTTGTACGGAGGATAATAAAAACATATGAGCCACATCCTACAAAATATATTAGTGAGCAATAAATATCAACATACAATGGATGTAGAACCAACATAAGTAGCTATTTGGCCTGTGGTTTGTTTCCCTAATAATAATTTGTTTTAGTTAAGTCAATTCAATTTTAAGGTCAAGGTTTAGTGCACAAAAACTAACACCATTTTGAAGTTATCGTAGATTTCTTTGAAGGACTATAAACGAAAGTGCTAATTTACACATGGGTGTAACACAGGGTGTAACACGTTGGTGGTGCACATGGCTAATAATACACATGGGTGTAGCTCACCACGCCAAACCACAGTAGCCATATGAATGAAATAACGTGAATGAATAAATTCAAAAAAATCCAACTTGTCTGGTATTTCAGATGAACTAAAAAGAAAACTATTGGAATTGTATAAAATTTGCATTTGTTTTGACATTCATTAAAGATACATTGGACTTTAAAATCACAACAACCTTCTTTGAAGTTTATCAATACCACGCTAGACGGCGCAAGAGATAAACCTTTGTTAAAAAGTAGAGGTGTAAGCAAAATTCACCTTTTCCACATAGTTTCCAAGTTTTGACGTTTGAAAAAAGAATTTTTTCTGAGGAATAGCGAAATTACGCTGTATAAAATTGGCTTGTGTGAAATAGTGTTTCATAGAGATAGTTAATATTTTGAGAAATTTTGCCTTTCAACTGATTTTTTTGTCACTCAAACACCTCAGAGCATAATAGAAATGCAAGTATGATGGAATATCTGTGCAATATGAGTGTTTCACAGTTTAAACTGACACAGCAGAACTTACATTGATTTAACGTCTGCAGACGTTGAATCAATGTAAAAATAACGGATTTTTCGGTCTGGGATATTCTTCTTTGAGTGATCGATATTATCCACCAAACGAATAATGGAAACAACAGTAGTCAGCCTGCTTACCATGAACTTCAAAGTTTTCTCATTAGCAGATAAGGTTTGGACACAGAGTTCTGTGACTCCAAAACGCAATTAACGTATTATGAGAAGCTGACAGTGGGACTGCTTACGTAGAAAGCGTTCTTGATGAAGTAACATTGATTTTTTGACTAACAAAGAATATCGAAATGTCAATTGTTCTTTCTTTGTAAATTATTTCATTTTACTTTTGCCGTTGTTTTAGCATCACCAGACATTGAACAGAAGCAAAAAAATCATCTTATTTCTTTAGATTCTTCAAATTCCCAGCGGTCTCAGGAAAGGAAATGATTAAGATTTAGAACCTGTCTCCCGTTGCGAAGAAACACCAAAAACACATTAACAACATCTGTCATTGACAATAGACAAATAATGACAAAAATTGTTTTGGGAAATTTGAATTTTTTTCTTCTTTTTGTGACGGGTTTTCTTGCACAAACGTCAATGAGAATTTTTCATCGGTAATTGACTTGAAACTGAGAGATTTATGAAACCCTTTATTTATTGAAACCCTTTATGCAAAAACTTATATGTCACAGAACAATTTTTGCGATGACAACGCAGCAACATCAAAAGATTTGACATTCGCAATTGTAATTAAAAGAAATAGTCTAACTGTTAAATAGTCTAACCACAATGGTCCAACTGTTGGAAAAAAATGGTCTGATAGAATAGTTTGTAGATTTCGTTATACACAAAAATATTTACAGAAAGCTTTGTGGTTGGAAATAGATCCAGGATTTCATACTTTTATTGTGAAACTAATGAGGTCATTGTCCAGTTGAGAACTATGTGGCATGAATTAGTGGTGCGATCCTGATGAGCCCATCCTGATGGGCGAAACACATGTTTATCGCTGAGTTCATGCTGCACTCGACTGCCGAGAAACAGAGGTGATTGAAGATAGCAAAGCTACAATGTTTGACGGAAATTATTTTTTTAAATTCGACTAATAAGTTGTTTTTTTTTAATCAATTTAATGTAAAACTTTACCAGACTTATTGCAAAGTCTGTGAGCATAGGCATAAGAGCCAGGGGTGCTGGGGGTGAAACCACACCCCCATACTTTTCAATTAGTGGAAATTTTGGGCAACAACTTTTAGCATGTTTCAAAAACTTCATTAAGATTGAACTTATCTTTGATTTTTACTCAAATAATCAAAAATATACCAAACTATTGGGAGCAGCGTAAAATTTTTAATTAGGTGGTCTATGCTTCGTCGTTTCGCACCCATAAAAACTAACTTTTCCCTACGTTTATGTCTGTCAGTGATTGTCTTTCAACCCTAAAAAATTGCACAAAATGAAGAGTGTAGTTATGAAACAAGTAATGTCATATTTTTGAAGAGCTTTCATAACAAACAAAATGTGCTTGCAAATTTCAGCTTGTAACAAAGTGCTGTCACATGCTTTTTTCAGGTAGGCTGAAAATTTCACACAAAATAACTTTTTCAATTCTTGCCAAGAGCACCAATGTAATATTTGAGTTTTTTTAATCAGTTTTCTACAACTAATATTTAGTTGTTTAATTAAACTTTATGAAATACACTCTTTCAATGCAATTATTGTAATTTTCATTTTGAAACAGCCTCAATCATTGTAATAAGTATTACAAAGTTTTGTCAGCCATCTTACTGGTTAGAGTTAGACGACCAAAGACTTCTTTGCATAATTTTGAAAAGATGACTAATTGTAGGCTAAATATCAGAAATTGATCTCGAACTTTTCCGAACGAAAACAGCTTGAAAATAAGCAAGCATAGATCACATATAAAAGTACAGCAAATCCTCTCTTTTGTGAAAATAAAATTAAACATTATGAAAGCCATTCTTAAAAAATTCCGCACTTCCTCTTGGAATTTTTATGCTTCCTGTTCCATTGCATGCCCTGAAGACAGGCGAGGATTTATGGGGGGGGGCCCAGGGGGCCCGGCCCCCCCTCCAAAATTTTGTGAAAAATTGTATGTTTCCGCATCAAATGGTTTGATATGCTTCTAAACAGCTGATATTAGTCCTTCGGCATCACAATTGATGAAAATGGTTGTTTTAATGTCTATTTTCTAGCATATCGTAGCCTATATGTCGTAGTATCATTGTTCATATCTGTTTAGCTTTTTCTTTCTTTTTAATTGATTTTCAAATTTTCTGGCCCCCCCCCCAAAAAAAAAACTCTTAGATTCGCGCCTGCCTGAAGATGACCAATTGACCATATTCAGCACCAATAAAATTATTCCTTGCGGTTTATTCAGGAGATTGTTTGGTGCGTTACAAAATTACAACTCGTGTTATAATCATAAAGGTGCATGTCAATAAATGTCAATAACAGCCTTGAAGAGAGTACATTTGTGGACAAAGTCAAAGAGCATTTATCTACCTTTAATCATGAAGAGCAAATGTATGGCGTCCAGAATTGAGCACAATCTTTTCAAATAACATTTTGACAGCAACGTTTTATTGCCCTTACAAGCATCATTAAAAAAGATGACTAAGCAACAACAAATCACATTTTCTTCTTGAAGGTTTGCTGATGTTGTGTAGTATTGACGTAAGCGAATTTTAGGCGTAATATAGATTTTATCTGTTCAACCAAGTAAAACCATTATACAGACTACACTCAGGGTATTACGGAGCCTCCAAGGATGCTTAATGTCACTTAAGACGTATTGATGATGTCTTGATGACGTTCGATTGGCCAATCAAATTTAATCTGTGGTTTGAGAGTGTATGACGACAATACTTACAAGATGTTCTTGCTGGCTTTACGCGATGAAGTAAAGGAAACTCTTACGGTTAATGTTAATTTTTTTTTATCTGTCAAACCCAAACAATGCGTAAAAGGAAAATAAGTTCAATTGGCACGGGTAAGAACTGCCAACTACCAAATTGTCAAAAGTTGAAGCAATTGTTAGCCAAAATTGCTGAAACAGTTTTCAAAAGATTTTTTGAACGCTTCTCATGAAAAGTGAGTCATTCCCAGGAACAATTCAAAGCACTTGTTGAAATAGTTGAAAAAAAATGCAATTTCACAAAAGAAATCAAGAGCACACTCGTTTGGCTGGCGTAACAACACAATTAAATTTGTGGCAGCCTAATCTTAAATCAGCTTGAAAACGAAATAAACTTAAATCGATCCGTTGCTCGGCAGTTGAATGTAGTTAGCAGTATCTGGATTCGTCAGTATCTTACCACTAATAATCCATGCCACAGAGCTCTCGACTGCTGCTTATGTCAGTCAATGGAATTCTTATCGTCAGCGCCATATTGTCATCGCACCTCATTGTGAATACCTGATTGTCATAAAACCTGAATAAAATGCATTTTCAATATTTGTAGTTCATGTTTGTGTCCTGTATGTGTTGTTGTGTTGTTATTTTAATCTGAAGGTGCTAAAGCCGTGAAGCCATTGTCGTTATACAAAACCTGGTGTGAGTGCAAATTTCTGACAGTTATGGCTTGCGTAGTCTAGCTGCTGCGAGTCAATATCACATCAAGTGTGAAAATCATTTGGCACCGTCCAGGTTCTCCACACTTTGCTGCTTTGGAGTAAACAATGATGTTCTTTGTACAATGTATAGCGTACTCTTTCTCCACCACTACCATTAGGCATTTGGCACCAACAATGCAAAACAAAAATCTTAAAGTTTGAGTCAAAAAATATGACTTTTGACTCAAACTCATGAGCGTGATATACTTTCACTGGTTAAGCGTTGACCTGAAAAGGGTTAGATTCAATGACTACTGTTTATATTACATACCTATTTGTTGTTTTTACATAGCCTGTCCTTACTAAAAAGATACAGCATTGTCTCTTCGAAATAACAGAAAACTTCTTTTGAACTTTTGCTCGATCATTTTGCTTCTGTCAATCAAAAAGTTGTTTCTGACCATGGCAAGTCAGACTAAGCGGGCGCCACGAATATAGGTTTGAGCTCCAAGTGAGGCTAATGCCTTTATTGGTTTATGCTTTTTATGAACTAATTTATGAATGGAACAACAAAGACTATCGCCACACAATTTTGAGGTTTTTGAGCTTAGTTCTCCTCATGCCAAGGATAGCCTAATTTATTCAGGTGGTTAATACCTGGTTGCAACTTTTGTAAATTAAACGTTAACATTCGTAATAATAACTCCACCTCGAATTTTTACGTTCTTATACTGTGATTGAATACGAGACTTCGGAATTTGGAAATTTTGCTGAAGAGCGGTCTCTTTGTATTCTTATACTTGTTTTGCAAGTTGCAATGATAATTTAATAATGCTAAAAAGAAGGGGAAAAGTCCTGGCGCCAGCCACCCCGCTATCGAGATGAAAGGAGATGACTAGTCCTCAAAATATCGCTTATCAATATTCAGAGGATACAATTAAGAAAACAAACTTTGTATTCGGTCTATACATTTTACTCTTAACGTTGGACTTCATTGTATTCAATACTAATTCTCAAGTTACCATTCCATTAAAATACAGTTTTAGCCGACTCATAAACAAGTTTACCATTGACAATTAAATTTCTCAACTCAAAAGCCTATTAAAAATAGATAATACCGTATCGCTTTTTACTTACAGTACAAAACAACTTGAACTGTTATTATTGGTGATATGACGGCTTACCGTGATTTCAAGATGACGTTCTTATTGAATAAATGATCTTTCACCCTTTCAAATGATACTTGGTAACTTATCTCAATCAAAACATCATGTCTGAACGGTAAAATATTTTGAAAAGCTATTGATTGAATGATTAAAAATAAGATTTGCTTCCAGTGCAGAAACTATACCCTTGTTCAGAATACGTTTTCGAAAACTATGCTGCTTTCTTCTTCAGTGCTATAAATGTAGCCGAAAAGGAACACAGTGGCATGTGATATTCGAAAAGTATACTGACCTTGAGTGCAGTTACTTAATGTTAATTGTTAATATGGTTGGTTTTCAAATAAAGGCGGTAAAACAAAAATCAGTATTCTAGTATTTTGAAAGTTTGAAATCGCACATTATGGGATGTTGATTAATAATCAATTTGAATATCAACAATTAAACATTTATTACCCCCCATTTGAGTTGATGATTACCATCATTATAAAGTCGTGCGTTCATGCATTATCTCTCCTTATTTATTGCTTTGTAAAATTTCTAAACTGAAGCTGAACATGCGTAAGCATAGATATTTGAATGCACACGTTACCCAATTCTGAGTGATCTACTGGTTATGTTCTCATGACAATCCAGGGCCGTGTGAGCACTATCTCGCCACCCCTCCCCCGAACTCCACTAGTGGTTCCCTATGCTCAGTGATAACTCTTTAAAATAGGACCAGAAAGCGTTAAGGGGCGTAAACTTTTTCGATGTGGGAAAAAAGTTTACATTTATCATTTTAGCAAGAGTAGAGTAGGTATAGAATGCTGTGAGATTTTCTAGAAAAAAATAGTTAGGCCTAATAGGCTATTCCAACAATGCAGTAGCGGATCAAGAACAATGTTGGAGAAGGACCAGAGTTTTAACAAAGCAAAGTTTATAACATAAATGAGCAATGCAAGACTTAGTGTCTGAAAAATTAAAATGGAAAGGGGGTGCATGCTTCAATATCCCCGAGGTGATTCAGCGAGAAAATTTTATAAAAATAGAAAAAAGGTATGTTGCCGGTACATGTGAAATTACAAGCCGAAAAACACCGCACAAACTAAATATGAGTGAGCCCCTAATCAGAGGTAGGCCCCAGTCGGAGGTTTGCAAAGCAGCAAATACGGCCTTGCATGATTTAAGCCATTGAATATCGAGTTTCTGCAGCTGATTTTGTTTTTTGAACAGTCAAAAAACATGATAAAGACTAAAATGAGTGGGCCCCTAATCAGCCGTTCCCCCCCCCAAGCGGAACGTTCGAGGGACGGTTAACATGGCTCTGTGTCCATCAATGCATTGTATGATCTATGCTCTTATGCTTCTTTGGGTTTGAAGCACTTGCGCAACCCGCACGTCACGTATTCGGCTTGACGTTTTTACGTTACGTGTAGCTCACGTTACGTTATTTATAAAACTGTTCCAAAAATTACAAAAGTCCATCTTTTTGGATATGTTTTATTTTTTTTACTTTTTGTAGTTATGTCATAAAGGGTTTATGTAAACGTATATGCAGAGTTTTGAATTCGGTAGATGCCCTTATAAAAATGCGTCATGACGCCAGATGGGCTAGAGACCACTTGTATAAATAAATTCCACCCTTCTGCAGGATTCTCTGCCACACAAAGATAAGATATAATCCAATATTCCATACCACTTACGCAAACCCTTTTTGCCAAAGCCAAGTTTCTAACCTTTCAAAATGGTTTTAAAATTGCGCTTTGAGACTGCGACCTTTCGTCACTTTTCAAGCTCTTTAACCCAAACAGCAAATTTATCATTTTTACATTTTACATCGTTTGCAGACGTTAGAAATTTTTGAATTTTGAAATATTTGAAAAAAAATACCTCAAAATTACGCATTCTAATAGTGTTGGGTTATGACTTTCGCTTAAACCTAAATCAATAGTAAAAATCTGTAAAAAAGATGCTGTAACACAGGTTAAATTGTTTATTTAAAATGTTTCAAAGGAAGGGGAATTGCCTCCTTTGCCCCCCTGATAACGTCCCTATTGAACGTGTGACATGTAAACAATCTGGTACATGTTACAAACGGACTGCTTGGATAAAACTGCTTGTTTTCATTGATCATTAATCCAAAACTTGATGGATTTTCATCGCCATCTTCTTTCTTTGATTCTGCAAAACATTTAGCCTAATAAAGACTGTATTTAATTTTCATCGAAAATGACTGCAAATATAGGTATAAAAAGCATTTTTATAGGACGCTATGGTACAAATGTAGTAGTAAAGTCAACAAAATAACTTTATAATATTATACTGTATATGAACTTGAGTGTGCTGATCTTTAATCGACCAGTAAAACCTACTGTATTCTGCAATGAACTGCATTTTGAAAAGTCGTAAAGTATGCAGATTTTTGATTTTTCAGCACGTTTGTTTACTGGTTGTTTCACACGATAGCAAGAGGTTTCAATAGTTGTTAGGGAAGAGATTAGACTTTGCTATAGAATACTAACATTTTCAGCAGCCTCAATTGCTTGGAAGGTAAGTCTAGAGAACTGTACCAAAAGAAACGTGGATTTTAAGTTGGTTAACATTGAAACAGCTTAAAAGTGTAAAGGCAACGCTTCAAACAAAGTTTAAAGCACGTGTGGGAACGGGTACAGGTGTGAAACGGAAACATAATGGAGACAAAAGTTTTGGTGCGTAAAACGTCACCTAACAGCGAAAGAAATGAAACTGATACACCTGTTACAAAGTCTATCTGTCTTTAGTTATTTTTCTACACACTCTGTAAAAGAACTTTTTAATTTAGAATTGAAGGGCCGTTAGTCATACTGCTTTGCCTCTTTGTCGACGTGGAAACTAACTGCGCCAAACAAAAATGTTTAAACCAAATAATAAGGTGTAACTTAACCTGTATTTCGGCTAACTACACGGCCTCTAAGCTGGGTATTAAAAGGTTAGCTTTCACCTAATATTACTTGTCATATAGCGGGATACATTTACCAATTCTTTGTTTTGGTGTTGTGTTTTTATGTATGGACAAGTTATAAGCACTTACATAGACTACTTAAAGTTCATTGACATGGCTTATATTATATTTGATCTATACTTGTTTCACAAGGCACCACAACTATTTTAATCAGCTCGACAAAGAACAGAAGCATTTGTCAGAAACATAAAGACTTGAAGTTTTAAATGCTTTACGGTTGCTTGTATTGGTCTTCACTGGATGCTGCAGTTCTTTGCTAAGACTGTAGGCTACAAGGTAATTTTTTTAAGTATAAATTGAATTCAATAAATACCTATTTACTACAACTGTAGCCTACGGGTAATATTTTTTCTCCATAGTTGCAAAACCAACATCTGCTAAAACTTTAGCATATTTTAGCTTTTGGCAATAGTCATTTTACTGTTGTCAAGTCGGCAATCGATCCTCATACTGGTGATTGCAATTTTTTGCATTTAATATTTAACAAGCAGTATGTTTAATTCGCTTGGCTTTTGAGGCCAAATCATATTGCTTGCAACGTAGAAGCAATGGCTTATAAAATGGCAGCATAATTGCATCGATATTACTGAAAACCAAGATTTGCTGAGAAGAGAAATATAAATAAAGCCTTATATCGAGTATTATTGGTGAGTTTGTCTTATTTCGTCATTAAAGCAATAAAGCATTACGTTCATAAACAGATGTTAAATCATTGTAAAAAAACAAATATTGCTTTCTGGAATAGGTCTAGTACAGAGATAACTTTAGATTATTCTACTCAGGGCCATGTGAGCATCATCTTGAGCCCTGCCGAAATCCACTTGTGCGCCCCTATGTTTAGTGATGTCTCTTAAAAACAGAACAAGAAAGCGTTAGGTTATAGCCGCAAACTCTTTCAATTTTGGGGAAAAATTCATTTTTATCATTTCAGCACAGAGTAAACAACTCAAAGATTTAAAAAAAAATTAAATATGTCGACAATGCAGTAGCTGATTTTGAAAGAAGCTGGAAAGGGATCAGAGTTTTGATAAACTTAATGTCCGAAAAAGTAAAGCATGAAAGGGAGTGTGGGGGTTTCTGTTTTATCAAGATGCAGACTTTGGTAACCATAGGTCGTTTTGTATGTAACCAAATTTATCAAATCAAAAATACTATTCACCTATAGTATTTTCACGGCACATTTCACTTTATAGTCTATCTCCATTATCACTGAAATTCATCAATTTAATTGTTATCAACCCTGGGGTTGGGAAGCAATAAATACGACCTTGCACGATTATTGAGCTTCTGTAGCAGCTTTTTTTTTAAAAAGAGTAAAAAAACAATAAACAGACCAAAAATGAGTGAGCCCCTAAACAACCATGCCCCCCGGCCGGGGGGGTACGGTTAGCGGTTAACACGGGTTGGTTAACCCTGATTCTGCTTAACGCCCAATTGGTAAGTGTATGATCATCTCTGTCTTTCATCATCATCATCATCATGTGCTGTTTTCGGGCCGAAGATTGGCTGTTGTTTGCTTCCACACGTCACGTTTCTAAGCTATTCTTTTTGCTTCTTCGATGCTTGACAAGTTAGCCCACTGTTGTACAATGTACATCATCTCCCATCTTTGTTTCCTTTTTACATCACTATGCTTTCAACAACCAACTGATGTAGCTTTTTCAACTGATCGCTGATTGCAAAACAAAGACTTATTTTCGCCACGTGGGGCCGCTTAGATGCATACAATTACAGCAAACAAAACTTTTGCCAGCTTACAATACGCGATTTCTTATCTTTAATAAATTTACATAGCCATAGAACAACTAATAAGACGCTTTCTCTAACTTTTGCCGACCTCCAATGTGTGCATAGATTTGATGCCGGTTTTGAAACTACAAATATCAACTATCTTAGTTTTTTTTTTCATGTACAAAGTTTAAATAGTTTAAAGCTTACGTGTGTGTGCAATTTAACGCCATATGTAATATCTTTAGTTTTCCACGAAAACTTGCTTGCATACAGCGACCCAAACCGAAACCTTCGCTTCCTCCTTATAAATCTTTTACTTGTCTTCCTTACATAAGGGGGGTAACCGACAAAATTCAACGTATCCTCTATGGCATAGGAATCAAAGTTGCGATGAAACCCTATCTGACAATAGGTAAATACCTTCCCTCGGCTAAAGACCCCATGAAAGAAGGTGAAGTTTCTGGATTGATCTACCAAATTCCGTGTCATGACTGTGATTTAATCTACATTGGACAGACAAAACGTGATCTTAAATCTAGAATCAACGAGCACCAAAGAGCTATTAAATTTCAACGTCCGGAGCATTCCGCTCTTTGCAAACACTCTATGGATTCAGACCATAAAATTACTTGGACCAACGCCACCATTCTTAAAACTGAAAAGGATTATACAAAAAGATTGTTCACAGAAAAATGGTACATAAACCAGAAGGCACAACATGCTCTTAACCAAAAAGATGGTCAGAATTTCCCCTCTGTGTACAAAAAATTACTTTAACTTTAGCTTCACCTTTTCCATTCTCAGTGCGTCTTCTCTACCATTGTTATTGCTAATCCCATTGTTTTCTGTCTGGTCTGATGTCTTTTCAACGTTTCTTGACAGTGGCCCAATAGATAGATAAATTTACGCTGTTGGAAAGTAGCCTACTGGTTTTAGGCATTCACCGCATTTAGTTTAACCTCTAGGTATCTTGTGGCGTGTTTTAATTCTGATTCTTGCTGCTTTACTCTATTCATTTTATCAGTATGTTTTTGTGTTGTGCCATCGTTGCTGAACAGGTTGTGTTAACCTGTTTTAGCCACCTTGATAAAGTCAGTCGTGCTGACTGACGAAACGTCGGAAATACAAAAGCTAGTTATCATCTTGAACATCACGAGGTAACCTAGTAAATAGTCACCAGAAGAACGCAAATTAATTTTATTATCTTTAGTTTTATTAGTGAAATACAGTAAAGAAAACTTATGTGTCCAATAAACTAAAATTAACACAAACCGTTTAACCGTCCACAATTGCAAAGTAGGCCCTACTCAATAGATATCACTGGTCTACACGATTTTTGCTGTATGAACTTTGAGAACTGATTTAGGGTAATTTTGGGGTGCTGAATCCGAATCTGACCTTAGATTTATCCTATCACGTCAGGTTTGTGAGATATGATAACAACAAATTGTTACTTTTGTCAAAAGTGGAAAATTTGACGTTGCGTTTATCACACATACACATTGTGCTATATCCAGAAATCCACGCCATGTGGTGCATAAATAGCTGAAATACACCCACAAACTATAGTTTTGATACCAATTTGTTTTCTAAGCAACATTAACAACAAGACAGTAATAACAAGCTAAAAGGGAGGCTAAAAGTATAACTGACCCCTCCCCCCGTCAATGTTTTGCATGAAACCACAAAGATTTAAGCAGGTCTATGACAATGCTTGTCCAGTAACCTTATTTAGGCTGCTTTGGCCTGTCTAAGACTATCTTTCGCTATAGCACTGCATATGCTGGTGGTAAACGCAAAGCCAAATCTTTCACTTTTGGCAAATAAAGCATTTTTGTTATTATATCTAAAAAATCTGATGTGATAGTGAAAATGTTAGTTCAGATTCGGATTCAGCACCCCAAAATTACTTTAAATCAGTTTTCAAAGTTCAAACAGCAGAAAAAAAATCTTTTTTTGTAGACCAGTGTATCAATTGTCTTGTCATCAGTTCGGAAACAGTAAATGGTAGCAAAGTCCTTGTTTTGTCATCTAATTACTCTGCAGTCGCTAATTTGCTTTACAAGTTCAGGCGTCAAAAATTTGCTGGTGAAGGAGGCTTACAGAACCAAAGAAAGCATTTTTATGAAAGCTTGCCAATTTGAGAGTTTATGTGGTCAAAAACATTAATTTCTTTAACGACATTAAAGTGAAGTAATTTGCACTTTGCCATTAATGTCTAATATTTGTGGTTCAATCTTCAATTCAGAACAACATTTTTTTAATCGCTCTCGGTAGTTTGATTGATTGATTGAATCTTTATCCTCGGACTGGGAAAGCTTCTTGCAGAGCTTAATCCTGGCAGTTTCGCATACTTGTAGACTGTAGTGTAGAGGCTTTGAATTACTGACGCAGGCCCGGTCACCGAGATTGACAGAGTGAAGTTTCCGATTGTTGAAGTCTTCTTGCCGGGAAATTATTCCATCCATTAGATGCCGCTGAATGGAGAGCAGTCCTTAACGTGCGTTGCTCAAGCGCACACCCGAAAGTCGAACCAGCGCCGCTTGATCTTGAAGCTTCTTCGTTCCAGAAGTGACGCGCTAACCAATTGAGCCAACGGGGCGAATTAAGTTACTGCAAACGAGTAATTAGCAACTACTTTGCGTTGAATTAGTGAGTACAAGCAATTAGCAGAACATACTTTTGTCAAGTTTATGGTTTTAGCTGTGAATTGATTTTAATTTAATTTTTTAGTACTGGTCAAAAACTACACAAAAGAAATTAAAGCCAAACTTTTTCATTTTGAAAGCGATTGTTTTTGTTTTTTTTACTTCAAAGAGATCACGCATAAATACCAGTTGCAATTAAGTTTTAAATATAAAACTATTCAGACGTCATAGAAAATCATTGTACTACTACTGCTCATTTCTCAACCAATAAAGTTTATATTTTTATATTTCAACCTCACTGAACAATGGTTTATTACCAATTTCTATTTTTGCAAGTTTTTGACTTTCAACGTCGGCGGTTACATTTTTCGACGTTTCCAGCCAAAACATGACGTCATTAGGGCGTTCGCACGCACAAAAACAGCAAAAGAAAAGGTCATATAAAGGTCACCACTCAACATAGAGTATTCCACGAGCTGCTGTATCTTCAAGTACTTTTTTATATGAAGCAATCTGAGTTACAAGGGCACCTAGTAGTCATGGGGCAAGTTAGCTAAATAAGTGGTGGCCTACAACATAGACCATTCAGCAGTACAATTTAATTAAAAGTAATTATATTCAACTAATACATGTGTTATAACATCGTAGACGTAACCTACTTCTATTTTTGTAAAAAAATGCAGCATAACACAACGTATACATTTTTGCTTTAAGGGAACGTTCAAATATTACGTAACGCTTTTTTTCCGAATTTTTGACCCCCCCTCCCCCATGTAACGCCAACGTAACGCTTTTTTCAATCCCCCCCTCCCCCATGTAACGCTTTTTCAGTACGAATTCAGCACAAAAAACTACCATTCCGTACTCGAAAGCGTTACGTAACGTTTTGCTTGAACCCCCTCCCCCCAATGTGACGCTAACGTAACGCTTTGCATAACCCCCCCCCCTCCCCCTCGAAGGCGTTACGTAATATTTGAACGTTCCCTAAAAGGACAAATGAAGAGCAAAATATAAATCTTCCAGTATCGAGAAAAACTTCAGATTATTTCACAAACATAAAATCTTATTTTTACACTGCTTGACCAAAAGTCATTTGAATCTGCTTTGCTGTTTATTTTTGACCAAGATTTCAACTACTGTATTCTATCTTTGTTTAATTGTCTATATAAAGGAGAATATGAATTCAAGACACATTTTTTTTAAAACAACCGTAAAAAACAAATTATGTTGTAAAATTGTAAAGTTACTATAGATCAAAAGGAGAAGCGGTTCCAATAAGGAGCCTTAGGGAGGAAGAGCTGCGATTTCAACCAAATACTCCATAAAAAAAGCTTTTCTTTGTTTTAGAGCAGGGGAGAGGGGCGGCGATCATTCCAACCGCCCCTTCTCTGGATCCATCACTGATGAAAGATTCTCAACCTTTCAGTGTTATAGGGGTGTCCAAACTTTTTCCCACGCGGGCCAAATTTGATAATGCGGAAGTGCCCGCGGGCCAACAGCCTCTGACAATGTTGTGTTGCGTAAAGAAACATGCATATATGACAATATTGTAATATTTAATGTCATTTTCATACAACAAAACAATATGCAGGCTTAAGGATTTCATTATATACATATCACGGGATGTCATATAAGTTAGGCTGTAAAAGTTATCTGCTTTTCTGTCAGAAATTAACACATCCAAAAACTTTTTTAAAACACAGCTATGTTAGTGTCAAGGATGAAACTGATGTCTTGACTTCTATACCCAGGTCAAGTCTGGCTCGAGGTAAATGGTAGACAAGCGTAAAATATCACTTATGATGGGAGTCGCTTAGCTTTAATCTCAAGCGATTCTTGTTCAAGTTTGTAATCTAGAACGTCTGCTCACACAAATATGTTGAACCGAATAAGCTCAACATTTTTTTGCCAACTTTTGCATTTTTGGAATTTGTTTTTTATCCAGCTGCTGATAGAAAGCCACGTCAAAAGATGTTGCTACCGGTTTCGCTGAGAAGCTCGATTAACAGTGGTCGTTGACTTTGCTAGCAAGAAAATGAATAAATGCACGACAAGGTTGCCAGATTTTTCTGAAATTGCTTGCCCAATTGCCATAAAAAACTAGCCCAAAACTAGCCCAATCTCTTCATGATAAAAATAGTCCAAGAAAAAAAAAATATATATTTGTTGATTTACACAAATTTTGAAGTCAAATGACAGCTCAGTTGGTTAAGCGCTTAACTGCACAAATGAAGAATCTGCAAGATCAAGCGGCGCTGGTCATATCTGCCATCAACCAGTCCATGTTCTGCCAGAACATTGTCATTGAAATATATTTACCAAAATGCAATTAGTATTCGAACTTCGAAAAATAGTTTATTGTATTTAACCAGCTTACGCTGCCCCATATACCTTCGTCAAAGCTTCTGTAACTATTCTGAGCTTGTTTGGTTATAACTACACTCTCCTAAACCAAAGCAAAATGAAACTAGAAGAAAATTTGCATGAAATTGGCCCGCGATTTGGCCTGCGGGACGGACTTTGGACACCCCTGTTTTAGTATTATTCCCTTTTGCCGATTTTTCAAGATAAATTGATTCCCCGCAAGCTAAATTTTGGATCAAAGTTTGAGCATTTGTTATAAAGTCTATCTTTCCTTACTTAGTAAACTTTTCCCTTTACAAACGAAAACGATATTGAAAGGATGAACTTACAAGAAGAAAAAATCTAACTTTTTTATAACTCTCACTTCCGTTCATAAGTACAGCTTTGAGTGATTAAACAAGCTTCTGAAAGATAACGTATCCGAATTCCAGATAATAAATGTAATAGATTTGTATAAATTCAACGTCATTAAATTGTAAATCAACGTAAATTTGTAGGAATTTCTTGTTGACAATCCGAAGAACTTTGGTGCCAAGCCTGAGTCAAACTGTAAGCATTATTGACAGCACAAGTGAAGTTTGTTGACATAAGTTATGGATATTGCCTTCTAGTGTAGTTTCATGATGCGATAAAAAGGATTTCTGTTAGGGGTGTTGTCTAGACCCGGCTGTGGCTCATATATTATCTCCAAATTGGTTGATGTCTTCTTGGAGGACGGATGGATTCTTACTGACGATTCTTTTGTAGAAGATGAGTTTGACAGGTATCTCAGCGCTGACTTCTCATCACCGTTCTTCGTTCACAAAGCCAACAAGACTGCAAACAGGCGCCAATAATTCATTTTTCCAATTGGTTTACAAGTTCCCCTGGCGACAGGGCCTGTCACAGTATTATTTTCATGACAATAGACCTATGAAAGGTTATGACAACACTTTTTTGTCATCATATTCAAACGTGTTTACAACTACTTGGTGGTCTGAAAAATTTTTTAGTTCATTTTTTGTTTCTTTTCAGGAAACCATCAAACTTTTCTGACAAGTTTTCTAAACACTGTTTTCAACCGTTTTAAAGAAACCGAGGCAGTCCACAATAGACACATATAACTTTTTGCGTTAAAAACCTAAGACTGTTTTTTTCTTGCAGACGTTTTTCCTGCACTATCACCGTTATGTGATTTTCAATTATCCCACACAACAAAATAGTCATTTTGTACATCGATTCAACGTCTGTAGACGTCTGTAGACGTTGAATTAATGCAAAAACGACTGATTTGTTGTCTGGATACTTTGTTCTAACAAAATCAACACCGCATATTTATTCCACGCTATTTAACATATTAGGGAGATTGAAATAAACGGCAATAATCTGGCGTCTGTAGATCCAGCAAGGGACGACGAGCTGACGAAGGTGAACTCATCTTGATAAGCTGTATTGATTCAAATTGTAAAAATTGAAGACTTTTCTTGTAATCATACCATCTAAACGTTACCCTGATGTATTTCAATGTTTAACAAAAGCAAACACAACCAACGTATTTTACCTGAAAATAGATTCCTTAGCACAAGCGGTTTGCAAGGAACACAGCCTACTTGGCGCCTGATATCAAATCCAGTAAGTTTTGCAGATGAGTTCAACCATCAGAAAGATGGGACATAAAAAGCGTGTAGCGTGCCTAAAGTTCAATTCTTGTTAATTAAATCGTGAGCGAGCAAAAGCAAGCAAACTTCTGTTTTAAGTATTATTAATGGTAGGACAGCGACTCGGAAACTAAAAGCTATTTAAAAAACATCAGGCTCCGTAAAGAATGCCATTGTCTTGATAGGTATTGTAGCTCAATGGTAATCTACTAATCACAAAATTTAAACGTTGAAAAATAAATCGATTTTTTTCTCTTTAAAATTCCCTTGTCATTTCCATTTCCAACCGGACTCAAGATAGGGCATGCACCACATGCTTATGTTACGACTTGCTCATAGGAGAAAATCAATGGCTTCTGCAAGACATTGTTTGATTTTCTGCATAACTGCTTACAAAACCAAATAATAACATAAGAAACTAAGCAATATGTTGGACATAGACTTTGCAAGGTTAAACATGCGTTAACATTTGCACGCATGATGAGCAGAGGCGGATCAGGTGAGTAGCCTTTGGGGGGTGGGGAGTGATTTCAACAAAACACAATGATGTGTCGGTCTTCATTAATCCGACCCTGCAAATGTACCTTAAATAAGTTATTTTTCTGTGTTTTAGAGGAGGCCATCACTCCAATCCCCCCTTCTCCTGCATCCGCTATTTTGTATGAGCAATCATATGTAGTACGTCACATTTCCTTTCTATTTTCTTGCATTCAATAGGTTATGCATCAGAATATGTACAACGAAATCCATTTTTGTATCAAATCTATTACAGGTTGCCACATCAGTGCAGATCAAATTCTGATTTAATTTTTTTTTTTTAATTAAAGTTTTTAACTCTTTTAATCAATTCTTCTGAAAGGTGTCAAACCCACAACGCTTACTAGCTGCTAGCTGATCGAAATCGATGTTTAGCTATTTATGATTGAACTGACTCGTGTGAAAATAAATTCTTTTGCATTAACTCTTTTAACGTTCAGTTTTGCTTTCAGGGGAGGCAGGGATTTTAAACTGGTTGAATAAATGCTTAGATCAAAGCTCTATTTTCCTCCCTGCCAAACATTAGAGCTCGAACAAAGGTGATTGTTCAAAACAACAACAGCAAGGACGATGACCTTGTTTGGCTGAGCTGTTTCTCATGCATTTTTTCAAGGTATCAGTTTGCTGTAGACGCCGCCATGACTGAAGAACACACGTCTTGGGGTGTAACTGGTGACAGGCAGACAGCAGTAACGTAGGCGATCAGACGCAGAAGGTTGTCTTTCGAGATACATGGCGTCTTGGAACGGCGAACTGTGTCATGTTTAGAATGCATTCAAATTGGACATCTGTGACTAAATTTTTCTTCTGATATATTCTTGGAAACAATGCAGCAGCTTCGCGATGCGTTCATTCCACAATCGTTCACAGCGTGTGAGAGACCGATAAAAAAAGAAGGGAAAAAGAAAAAAAAAGGCTGTCGGTAATTACGACTTTTAATACTGACCACATCGTCGCAAAGGAATGACTCTTCAAGCACAGTAGGCATGGACTTGACAAAGATGGATATTGCGCAGTTGAGCCCTGATTTCACTTTTTAGATGATATAAAGATAGCAGAAGCTGGCGTTAGAGCCAGCTAGAATATTCAAAAAGCTTAATCCCAAATTTTCTGTGCAGAATAATTTTCTATAAACGTCTCTTAAACATTTTTATTAGGCTGGTCAACAAATAATAGCGCTTGACGAAAAACCTAGTAGTAGTGCGTCGCTTCGAGTTGGAGTAAAAAATGTGCTTTCTTTGTACAAATCTCGTAAAAATAACTGACATATGCCAGAAGAGTTGACTCGCTTCAACGTAGCTACAAACTTAGCGACGTTGTATAAAAGAATAAAAGTTGGTGAAAATATCAAATAGCTTGAGCTTAAGTTATGTAAATGTTGACTTTTTTAAGACAATATAGTGGTAAAGTAATAAAGGCAGGCTTCCCATAAATCTACAGGCGATAGCTGACTGTCTTCTGGCAAGTATGTCACCATGCAAGGGGGAAAAGCTTATTTACGAAGTAGGTAACATGTCGTAAAATCCGTGATAAACTCAAAGTCAACAAGATATGTATTGAAGTGCATAGTTGTTAAGTTATGGTGGAATTCCTTTGAAATAGAAGCTATGATTATGAAGATGAAATGTGTCTGTGAAGTGTTTCATTAGTTTTCCAAGATGTAGAATTTTGCATGAAGCTATCAGGCGTTTTCATTTGATATAAGTGTAAAGATGAATTTAGCTAGTTTCAAAAAAAAAAAAATTATTGATGCTTCTGCAGCCAAAAAAAAATTGAAAGCTTCATAAACTAAACTGTTTAAATCATTATCGTTCAGTCAAACAACATTGCAGTGATTTTGTTGTTTATTTTTGTTGATTTTGTGACAAATTAACTTTGATCTGATTCAAACCCTCATCAACTATTTTGTTGCAGATCTAAAACTAGCAAATAAAACATCTTACACGTTTGAGGTTAAAAATGATACTGGATATTGTAAAACTAGCCTTGTTTCTATGTCTGTGCAATGGAAGAAAAATTCCTTCAGTCGCCGGCCAACATTACAAGCGATTACGTCCTGTGCCGACCAACAAAATGCCGATTCCTATTTTAGAAGAAGACCCTGACAACGAATACGATCCAAGACCAAGTGATATCAACAACCGAGCATTACGCGAAATGCTGGGAGTAGATTACCTACCTGCGTTCATGTCACCTACCTATCCTCGGGATTTTGAGCACGACAACATGATGAAGCCTATGCCCAACCGCGTGCCTTCGGAGATTCGTAAACTTTTTAAGCGACCTCCTCGAAATCGAAAGATGCGAAAACCATGGAAAAAGGTCATGAAGCACAAGCGGGTTATTCAAGCCTGGCTATACCAAGAAACCGCATGTCCCGTCCGTTACCGCTGGAAAGATCTTGGTGTGCGCTTCTGGCCGCGATTTATAAAAGAAGGATATTGTGACTCTTCCAAGTCCTGCTCCATCCCTGCCGGAATGAAATGTAAATCTTCCGCTCAGTCAAAGATCGTCATCCTTCGCTGGTACTGCCAGGGCATATTGGAACACAAATACTGTTCTTGGATAGACATTCAATATCCCGTTATTTCTGAATGCAAATGTCAGTGTTGACCGTACACGACAAAAATCTTTACGAAAACACAAAGCAAACCACTGCTTGATTCCCTAGCTTCGACTCGCTGGTGGAAGATACGCGCGGAAAGAAAAGGTCCATGAACAGTAACTTTTGCTGATGAAAACGGACGTTTGTTGAGCGAAGTCGTGCCATTAGTGATGGAGTGCAATAAACTAATCTGCAGTAATAGTTGAACAGTGATAAGTTACAAAATTTTAACTACATTTTTTTTATTTGTCGTTGCATGGTAGCCTATGGATTTAAGAACTGACAAAGTAAAACAACTAGTAAAACAATTTTGCTTAAAAATTACTCGTAGAATTGAAGCATGAATCTTTACACCTGAATTCTTCTTCAGGGAACTTTAAATTGCAAAATTTGCAAATGTTTGATGCAGTTTTTACTGGAGAATGAGAAAAGCTAAATTTGTGATAGTTGTATTCCAACATCGAAGTTTGTGACGTCAAAGTTTGTGACGTCAAAGTTTGTGACGTCAATGTTTGTTGTTTCTTTTTCTTTGCTGAATTTATTTATTTTGTAACTATTACGCTACCACCCTTTAAACACCACATTTACATTTTTTAGATTTAACTTTTAAAAAGTTTTTTTTCCGCCTATTTAAAAAATTAATGCCAAAACCAAAATGCTGAACATTAGCTAGTAATGGGATAAAACGCTTATCTTTGTTTCTATTTCTCGCTTTTCGCTTGAATGTGAAAAGTAAAGAGATTTTTTGTCTTCATAGGAATCATGAAATTCTTCAAGCGTGTTTTTCATGTTTGAATAATACTAGACCGAAAGGCGATGACGATGCTAAAGAATTTTTTGGATCGGTCACATTGAACCAGACCACGGGGTTAACATCAGTTTGTTTCGGTCGTTGCTCAACAATAAGGCGGGAGTTCTGGCGCCGATATCCCGCTGCGCTTTTCAAACCTGCGCTGCGGGCGGCGCTCATAAGTTCAACTAATTCTGCTTCATTGGTCAAAGTGTGTTTGGTCTTTTGATGTCGTGGGAATTGATTGCAATTTTTGGTAATCTAAAAATCAAAAAACAAAGCTTTTTTGTTAGGGAAAGGTCATTCATTGCAACTGCCGCCGGATTTACGATCTGGAAATTTTTTAAAACGATTTGAAGCACAATTAAAAGACTCAGCTCATAAATGAGCCGTGCTCAGACTTTCCAGGTTTTTTGCTTTGTTGTTGCCCACATGCACCAGTTTTTGAAATAATTAATGTTATTGGAAAAGACCATTCAAAAACATAAAAATTTCTTTCTTCAGCAATAAAATCATCAGTTTGTCTGCGCTTGTTAAGAATTCCGTGTTTGCTTCAAGACAGTATTTATTTTACATCAAACCTAATACATTCGACTCATACCTCAATTTGCATCGGATCAAAATTATAAGTGATATGGATTTTGACTAATACACTTGGCGCCGTTAGTCTTTTAGCCACCTATTGAAGAGTATTGCATTCCTTCTGCCATGTAAAACGCTCTTAAAAGTGTCAAAAAGTCAGGTGTGATAAGTCGCTATCAAATTTCACGAGCAATGGTGAAAGTTTAACGTGTTTTTTCTGATTAAAAAACATTGTTTTTTTGTCACTGAACGAAACCGGAGTGTTACTCATGATATGTGGAAGTGAGTTTCGAGCCAAACTGTCTGATTTAAGGTGATAATAACATCATGTTTTCGCACTTTTCTTTTTGGCTACAACATGCTGAATAATTGCTTGAACTAAAACAGTAGCATGCTGTTTGACTCAATGTCAAAACAAGCTGGTTAAAGCAATTGGGTCATTTTTGATGCGCGTGAACTGCGTGTGTGCAGAATGTTACAAACTTCCATTTAAGGCTAAGTCTTGCTGCGATATCAGTTTCACTGCTAGTCGATCTGATTTTACGAACAAATGGAAATAAAAATTAATTACTGAGAGTTCTTGACTCTCTACAAACTAAGCTAAAAAGTTTAACCTCACTTCACTGTTTCAAGACGCTAAAATTACATAAAAGGTTGCTTGCATTGCAATGTAAAATAAAACAATCTGCTAATGGTACTAATAAAGTAAGAGTATTGCTCAATTTGAAACGAAATTTTTATTTTCTTGGGTGTTTTTCCCACGCGACAGTGCACCGACTACCCAACTTGAGACCACTTGAAAACGTAAGGACCAAGGAACGTGAATTTAAAGTATTTGAAAACTTTGGTATTTATTCAGTTATGGTCTTTTAATTTGTCAATTGTTTTCTTATTGCTTTTTGTATGTCTGATATTGTATCTTGTTGTTTTTTATTATTTTCAAATAGTTATTTTCTTCAAACCTTTGTATGCTTTTCACGTTATGTTTTTGTGTTGCCCACATGTCATTTCGGTTTGAAAAATGCAAATTCCGAGTTGATTTTAACGTTTTTTTTAAACTTGAAATCAACTTGAAATGAAATAATTTGTTTTCACTGAAATTACAGTACAGTTTAAATTAATAAAAAAACCAAATTGCAAAGAAAACACTGCTGTGATGTTTCTAAACAAGAGAATCGGTCAGTCTTGCTAGCGCCTAAACTTTCCAGATTAATTCAATTAATACGTTTTTAAACTTCAGGTAAAAAAAGAATACTTGAACTATTACATAGAATTTCTTGTTTTTAAGCTAATCCAAAAAAAAACAAAAAATCAGTTGTGACCAGTTAAAATCAGTTATGATTTTAAAAACTCAGGCGATCTCAAAGAAGTTATTGTTGATTAACTTATAAAGTCAGATTCAAATTGTCTAACATTTGTTACAAAAACGCATGATAAAGCTTGTAAAGAAAACGAGCGACACTGCTGCAGTACAGTATCGATAGCCTATTTCCAGTCGAAGCCGGTACAAACAGTAGGCCTACATTTATACAGAACGCGAATTATATTCTTTATAAAGTAGTTATGATTTTAACAAAAGTAACTTGATGTTGCTTTGGTCATAAGGTTTCGGTGAAATATAGTTTTGTAGTGTGCAAGAAGTTTTTTCCATTAACTTGCAAAATAAAAGGGAAGAAAATGAACGCAAATATTTGACCTAAACATTCCAAGCGAAATGGTTTGCTAGTATGACACAATTAAAATTCCAAAACATTCAGTAATTTGACTAAAAAGTAAAAATGCTCTAGTTTTGATTTCAAAACAACAATTTGGCAAATTTAGCATTTGATGCTGCTGTGAGTCCAGTTTAAATGAACTTCTATCCTGGATAGCATTTCAACCTAAATCTATTATTACACTTTGTTCATTTGAAAACCGTTATAAACACAGGCAATAGCTTGAAAGGTTCTTAGCTTGATATTTTTGTTATTTGGTGTAATCGTTTGCTAGACAGAATGTACGGCTCTTATTCAAAGTAAAGAATGGAGAGAATTTCCTGATAACTCACAAGCTTAACATGAAATTAAATAAAACTAGCATGGTTCCGGAGAGAGACAAACTATTTTTTCATGTTTTTTTGAGAGGAATGTTTGTTTACAAACGCATGCGCTGTTAATTTAATTTAAGGCAGGCGCGAAAAGAAACGCAATTTTGAACAAGAACAAAAACGCATTTTGTTTTTAACCGAAATTTAATTCAAAAAGCAAACAAAGCATAAAGCGAAAAGGTGTTGTTTCGTAGACCTAAATCCCCTATCGGTCATGATCAGAATAGAGCTTAATTATAAAAGTGGCCTTTATGAAGGCATGCAGTGTTTCCACTCCCTTTAACAGCAAATTTAATAAATGAAAGTAGTTAGACAAAAAGTAAAAAAAGCTAAAATATTGTGATCGATTGATCATCTTTCAGAAAAGTTCTTATTTTGTATTTTTACATCTACCACCGATCATAGACGAATACAGCTTTGGTGGATGTTTGCAATTGGCGTCGTTTTCTAATTGACGTCATAATTATTGCTTCAAAATCATCCACGAAGCTTCTTCGCTTTGTTGAACGATCTTGTCAAATTACTTTGCACCAGGATGCGATAATGACTGCAAAAAAAAAAAACAGTTTTGAAAAATTTGTCTCAACAAGCAAACCAAAAAAACTGGAAGACTTGGCTGCCATTTTAAAAATGGCGTCCAAATTGAAGTTGATTCATTTCGACTTTAACTCAAATGAATATTAATCTCACTCAATATCCAGTTGTTGATCATGGACCTTCACAAGCACTTTACACCTGCACCACCTTTTTGTTTTACTTTTCTACGTTTTTGCTATTAGCGCAAAATTGTTTATGCTCTTTGTGCAGTTGATGAGATTTAAAGGAAAATGTTGCAATATGATTAGTTCAATATCATTTGCAATTATTAAAACGTTTTTTGAATCAGACACAACCGAATTGTTTTAGCCACAAAATCAGGTAAGAATGTGAAGGTAGTCATCCAGAATAGATAGCCGATCTATACATTAGTATAAAAATATATGTCATAAGTGCGGTGCTTTCAACATAGGTAGCAACAGGGGGGGTAGTCAGGGGGGCAATTTTTCCCCAGAAATATTTTATATAAAAAATTTACACTCTGTTACAGCATCTTTTGACAAAGTTTTACTTTTGATTCAGGCTGAAAGTACTCGCAGAATGCGCAATTTTAAGGTGTGTTTTTTCATTTTTTTTTTTAGGGGGGAAGGACTCAGGCACACCTGTGGGTGCCTCGCCTTCGGTTACTCATTGCCGAGCTCATTTACATCATGTACAAAAATAATTATTTGCCCCTTCCTGAAATTTTGTGCTGGCTGCGTCCCTGGATGGTAAAGATACGGTTTAACTATTTTTTAAGGATCATGTACTGTATAAGATCCACTTGTAAGGGTTTTGTGGTACTTAATGATACCCGATTGATATTGAGCTATTTTCCCACGGGTAGCCATCATACCTTCCATTTTTAAATAGTCGCTTATGATCACAATCAAAACAAATCACCACACATCTATAATTGACAGTGCAAAGATTTGAATACTATTTAATAACTAACGTGTCAAAATGGGTGGTACAAAGATGATTAAAAACAAATCATAAACATTTAACTTTCAATTACACATTAAATGCTATTAATACTACAAAAAGTGCTCAATGCCAAGTAAAAAAAACAAGCAGAGCAAATTATATCAAATATAATTATTACTTTTTAAACCTTCTACAGCCTGTTTCACCTTAAAAGGAGGATCATCAAAAGGTCCTTATTCAAATAGAAAAATTTCCTTATTCAATTACTGTATTTTCGCCAAAAGTTGCCTCATGTGCATATGGAGCTGATTACAAATTCTTTGACGATTGTAGATCGCGGGTATAAAGCTTATCAAAACAAATTCTAAAGTTTTGGCTCACAATTGACCGTAGCTTGCGAAGAGCTTTTATAGCATCACATTAAACAGCCACACCCAAAAATGCTGGTGCAAAATTATTGAGATAGATGTTTTGATACAAACTTTAACTCTATTAAAAAAATACGAAATATTGGGTAAGATTCAAGTTTAATATCTACTTTTAAACAACAATAAAAGTTACTGCTCTTTCGGCGGAAAGCCCTTACCCTAAAACGCAGCATAGGCTACGCACGCTTTGCAGGGAAGACTGTCATTAGGCTAGCTTATGTTATCGACTTATCGCCTTATGTGACCCAAATTTGTTTGGTTTATTTGATAAAAGCGGTAATTTGTTGTTATAACCTTTCAAAGCGGCATTTTAGTGTTGCTGAGCAATTTTATACCGGAAAAGTAAAAACGAGTTATATCTATTTGCAGGGAAGAATAATATTGATTTTAGTGCAAATGAAGCATTCAATTAGATTTATATGCAGTGACGTTATGTTCCAACAAAGTGAACACCTTTGAGGAAATCAATTCACAATTATCACATTTGTCAACGTTCAAGGAATATGAACAAAATTAATTCAACTTTATCATTTAATGAATTAATTTTTGCGTTTTGCGGACTGTAATTTTCGTACCTATAGTGTTACCGGTCATATAGCGATGTTGGCAAACAAGATTATAAGAGTGCAATCATCCATCAAACCTGCAATGCAGATTACAGGCTTTCACAAAAACAAATTTACCTCTCATTGAAATCACTATGGGTCAAATTTGTTTCCATGTATGTCCACGTTTCTTTTCAAGATCTTAAGTTTCATTTTGATTTTTTCCATTATCTTTAAATTAATTTGCAATGGAACCAAAAATCTGCCAAACGAGTTGCGACATGTGTGGGCCTAATACGATTTCCTTTGATGGTTCAATGTGTATGGACGTTAATTTTGCGTGTAAACACAACACTTCGCAACCTGAGACGTTATTTTACAAAAATCAACATCGCATTGGAATCGAATTATGACGTTTATGGCTTACGTTTCAACTTTAAATACAAATAGAAGCAAACTAAAATGGTTTTCGACTGTTAAGTTTTTTTTCTTTGTTAGTCTAACAAGTGGTAATCGTTAGCAAACACTTATTATTGTGATGTCTCTGTTTTGTGATGAAATAGTCAAGTAATTATTTGAGTTTTAGATACACAGACATCAACAGATAGAAAAAAATATTGACAAATGCTCGTTTATGATCAGACAAATTTTAGAAATATTTCAAATTTTTTAAACTGATCTATTTGATTTGTGCCAAATTTTATGTTATTCTAAAAGAGGTTGTTTTTACTTCATGAATCTATCTGGTGGACGTTTTTATTAAAGTCATTGCAATACAATCAAATGATGACGGTAATGATGATAATACTTATCAGTGAAAAAAGGTTTAACTACTTTTTTCTTATATTAAAAGTAAGACTTTGTTCATTGGATAAAGATTCGCCTGATATTAGCCTACAACCTTGAGCGCTTGACCATATAAAAGATAGGCTATGTGCTTTACTCTATATTGTCATACCAGCAACAAAGTAGACTTTCTTTATTAACAAAGTTCGGTCCAATATAAAGTTTACTACGTTTTTATCGCTTTCCAATCATGCGATCCTGGTTCGACACCCGGCTTAAGCTGGTTGTTGAAAACCACCGCTCATCTCTACCCAGGGTGTAATAAATTGGGTGGGCGTATGGGTATTTGCAATCTATAGATTGCTGCAGCAGTTGGAGTGCTTCATGCACGTGATATTGTGAGCGTTCTTCTAGGAACATTCCTGATAAAAACTTAATTGAGTGAACGTTTCGCCGTCGGTAGCGTAGCGGTTTGAGGGTTAGGTAAGTAGTCATTTTGATGACGTTGATTCGATTCCCACTCTTGCTATTACTCTTTTCTTTCTTGTGTAATTATCAAACATAGTTCAATGCAAGAATCAATGGCTGAGTGCTAGAAGAGTCACAATGACTGCAGTTAATTGGTTGATAGGGAAAATTATCCTATCTTTAAAGTATCTACCGGTCAAAATACTGCATCTGCTGCAGCGACCTACAGATTACAAATACGCTGGGCGTAGTTGCTAAAACAAAACTGGCGAGAAAGGAACTGGCCAGTGGCCACCCTACTCTCGTTATTGCCAATGGAAAGCTTTATCTTTTCATCACTCCCAGACTTTCAGAAGTTCAAAATTTAAGTAGGTACGCATTTACACATCAGCTTCTTCTTCTTCTTCCGGCTGTATTCCCACTTTAAGTGGGGTTTCCGGTGCAGATTGCAGTTCTCCAGATCACTCTGTCAGCAGCATTTTCCTCCTTCACTCCCACTATTATCATATCTTCTGTCACATAATCTCTCCATCTTCTTTTTGGTCTTCCTCGCTTTCTTTTATCAACTTCCGATTGTCTTATTCTTCTTTCGACATAATCTTCGTCTCTCCATACGACATGTCCCAACCGTTTAAGGTGTGTTTCTCTCTCAGCTTGTCTTCCAGCTCTCCAATTTGTATTCGTCCTCTGATAATTTAATTTTTTACTCTGTCGTTCTCTGTCAACCCCAGAGACCATCGCAACATTTTCACTTCTGCCACCTGCATTTTCCTTTCTTGCGTTTTTGTCAGGGCCACGGCGCCTGCATCCTAAGCAACATTCAAAATTATCAGTGACTTTTTATGAGACACTAAATTGCATTGAAATTTTTACACTGATTCAACGCCTGACAAACGTAGAATCGGTGTAAAAAAAGTTGTAATTTTCTGACTGGGATGTCTTAACTAGGCCTCCAAATAGTTGACAAAATTAGTCTTTGACGAAAATAATAATACATGGGCACGTTAACATAAGAGTGAGCTAAAACATACTTTGATGTAATATTACATTAAATGACCAATGAGTGGAAAAAGAACAAATAAATCATTTACCACTTGGAGCCAAATTGACAGAGCACGGGCGCCACGTAATGATGAGTTCTATTAGTGATTTTGAAGGGGCTGCTGTTACAAACTAATTGGTGAACTTTCCAATTACAGCTCAGCATATCAAGCAAAAACTAAGACGACTTTCTTAGTCGGGAAAGCTAATCGTTTCATGCAATAACATTGATGCACGCATTACATTGTAACCTAAGCCATACAGAGATTGCAAGGTCATGGAAAATTAATTATTGGGTATAGTTGATTATCATCATTGTTGACATGTAGTTATTTTATTCAAAATTACTTAACCGCAACACAACGCTATTCCAAACTTGTTCGTAAAGTGCGGATTGTTTTTGCGCCTGCTTCTGGTTTTGAAATGGTATTATTCAATGCATTAGCTTATATTTGTTGTGAACCGATTGAAGACATACAAAAATTATATCAATTGTCAATACTGTGGGCTAATAGTTTTTGTTTCGTTATACAATAGCTTACAAGCGTTCGTTGTTGAAAGTATTTTTTTTTTTAAATGATTCAAATAAATAATAACAGTAATAATAAGGGAAAGAAAAATTTTTTTGCAACAAAAGTAGGTTGTGTAAAAAGTGAATTTAGCTTAAAAAAATTCTACCTGCTTTCGTAAAGTCTATAAACGTGAATTATTTTTTTATGCCACTTCATTTCAAAACATCTTTGAAGCGATCTGCTGCTTTTTGCCTCAGGCCTAAAAAATGAAAAAGATTTCATGCCGTTAGACGTTAAAAGATATATGTTAACACAGTGACTCTATGATACGACCACCCATATGGAAGACTGCCTTTCATACCAAAATCAATCATTTTTTGCATTGATTCAACGTCTACAGACGTTAAATCAATGCAAAAATGACCGATTTTGCTAGATGAGAATATTTGTGATTCTTGAGTGCAGTTAATAAAAACCGCAAAAAAATGTCAAAAGTGTTATACAAATCTGACAATATGCGAATACAAATCTAAAGATAAAAAATCATTAAGAAGATTTAACATGATTTACGGATTCTTGTTAAGAATTAAGTGAAAAGATTAAAGTTTGTGACAATGTAAGCACATAATTAGTTAATCACACACCAGGTGATGCAAAAAAAAAATCATTGGGAGTTTTTAAGCAGAAAATATTAAGGAATGGAAATTTTAATTAATTTCTGAAACAAACAATTGAAATCTTTTCTATGTTAACACTACGACCCTTCTGTCAACAGACAAGAACCGATATCTCAATCAATCATAACTCTGTTATCTTACTTGGCAAAACATTGCCATCGCCAAGACTGCTGGTGCGTGCTTTATCGTTTTTCAATTCAAATACGTCACCTTGGCGCCAAGTGAACTTCTGGGATCCCATCATACGTCACTTTGGTCGCTCCTTGCGTATTTGTTCATCTGCTGTAGACATTGATAGACATGATAGTCTTGTAGCAAATAAGTGAGTTGCAAAACAGATTAAAATGAAATTTTGTATTTTCGTCTAATGCAGTTCAGCTTTTCAAACGCTTGACAAAGGCTGGATGTTTAGCTGAAAACGTTCGTATTTTTTGTTCTTTTGTGCTATGATTAATTCAATGTATTGGTTTCTTTATTAACTAACAAAATCTTCGATACATTTATTTGCCAATACTGTATTTTAACCAGCAACATTTTTTAAATCATCTTCTTCCACCAGTTATACGAATTGTTTCAATAAAGACTTTTGTTTCAAAACAATGCAAAATAATTTGCTTGAAGAAATGAAGCAACACCGATATATACAGTACGCCAGTGGCGTAGCCAAGGGGGGGTTTTGGGGGTTACAACCCCCCCCCCCTTTGGCACGCGTGTGACGTCACGATATTGAGAATGATGCTTTCAGTCTAAAAAAATAGCTTAATTTTAAACAAAATTGCATTAAAAGAGCAAGTTTTGCCAATACCAAACATCTTAGCCAGGAATTAGCAACAAGAAAACATAGAGACTTAGCTTTATTTCCGAAAAATGCCGAAGAAAACATGATCTTATCCTTTTGCTATGCCACCAGACACCACCATTTTACAGGAATATTCGTAACTACATTTTTGTTGAAAATGCTCTCAGAATACACCAAATTCAAAGTAATTTTTCAAAATTTTCTGGGGGAGGCCCCCAGACCACTCGCCGTTGGGTCGTCAAAACCCCCCCTTTCAAAATTCCTGGCTACGCTACTGCAGTACGCTATGTATCGAATAAGTCTTTATAGCTTTTTCAACGTAAGCTACGATAAGTATGCCACATAAAAAGAAAAGATCGTTATCATTGCTGTGACGAAACAAAAAATAAGCCACTGAGTCAACAGATATGCTAATATTTCAGCTACTCAAACAAGTAAACTGGGTTTAGAAGACATGGGCAAAGTTGTGAAACGTCTCTGTCAAACATAAGGAAATGGATGAGCGGGTTAAAGTATTTAACCAAAAGAAATAGTCTTTTTGGTAATAAAGGATTGCATGCCACCAAGCGTGTGTACAATTTATAATATAAACTCCGAAATGATGAATTGTCGAGTTGAATAAAGAAGTCACTTTGTTATGATTTAAAACCACAGGGTTGATTCAGAAATAAAATATTATTTTCTGGGCTGGGCGTCTCACAAAATTAGAAGAAATCTATTTCTTGCATCTGCTGAATGTAATCCAACGAAAATGAAACGTTAAAAGTTGCATAGCGCGCACTGTTGTGACGTGACGTTTTTCCATCACCACCTTCCATCTATGAGGCCATCTACAAACAATTCAGCCTAAAACTTAACTGAATTTATTTATCTACGTGTTGGCCTAAATAGCTTCAACTTCGGATACCGATTCGACTCGGGTCAAAGCCCGTTTGTGCTGTTATTATTCAAGAGATCCGATTGCAAACAAGTTAAACTTTGTCGGCTAGTTTAATCCACTCACTTATGGCTTCCTGTTGTTTTTTTTAGTTCAATTGTTTTTGAAAATAATTTTTTTCGTGTTTTAAAAATTGTATCATCGCGCATTGCAAGTGCGAAAACGATAGTAATCAGTATACCTCCGATGCTTTAAGTAACACTTATCACACTTGAACCTTATCACACTTGAATCAAGTACGGGACCACCTTTATCTTTTTTAGTTCAAATTATAAAGCAATAGTTACTGGTAATAACTTTATTTTTGCTGCTTTAACTCTCCGTGATCTATGAGTGTTACGTAGGCTTTATGACAAAATGAAAATTAAAACAATTAAATTTTAAGGAACTTTTTGCAACCCGCCTCACAATCAACATCTTTTTTCGTGTCCAAGCATACGCAGAGTGGTAGAGATTTAGGTTGAGTGGACGGAAAGCAAGGAAGCCAATCTTGTGTTCATCTTCAGGCATACGCAGTACGCACTATTAAGTGTCTTGTCAAATACACAGCGTGACAGCAGCAAGCTCGATTAGTGTTAAGCCAAAGTTTTTTCGAGCATTGAACCAGGGCTACCTACTTTGCTCCACTCGGGCATGCAATCTCTAACACGTTCAACGCCGTTTATGTTTGTTGAAAAAAGTGAAAAATATCGTTGTGTGAGTTCGAATCAGGGATGATTGACCTGGTCTGAACCATTGAAAACGAGAATCTATCGAGAAACTGATCAGTCGAAAATCTGAAATTTTGGTGTATGCTTTTTGATTAAAAAAAAAAGAACAATAATAATGATAAAATGTCTGCAATATGCACTTTATTGAACTGCTAGCATTCTGAAATGAAAATGCATTTTGATGTGATATATTTGCTGTAAGATTTCAATCAAAAATTTTATAACTGGATTCCACACAAAACTCTCTTTTTCTTTTTGATCTCATTAACTTGTTTTCCAAACTTGCACTTGCAGATCTCATTGCTTGCTCCATTGGTCGTCATTGCTTGCTCATACTCTTATGATGTGTGACGTCACAAATGTTGTTCAACTATGCCAGGGGTCACCAAACTACGGCCCGCGGGCCGGAACCGGCCCGCGAACTGATTTCATCCGGCCCGCCACGTGCTGCGGAAATAACACCTGTACTACAACTGTTAAGCTAGCTTTGCCTTTTTGTGTAATAGAGACTTCTTTGTTAAAATTGTTCCTTCTTATAGTTCGTTGTTGTATGCTAAATTAGTACATTTTTCCACCAGGCAGCCTACATGTTGGTGTTCTGTTTTTATCATTAGATCACCACAAATGGGGACAGTCTAGGCCAAATTTGGAAAAATGTAATGATTTTTCAAGAGCACGATGCCCTGTAGTGTATCACAGCAGTCGATAACTTTTCCAGCAACCTTTCGATTTTCATCACAACTTTGCTATTCCACCGCTGACTTTGTTATTTATTGTGCTCAATTCAAGTCAATGGAGATTCTAAATAGTTGTATATCTTTTCGTAATTTGCATCCGGCCCGCAGCTGTTGATCTCGGAGCAATCCGGCCCTCAGAGAAAAAAGTTTGGTGACCCCTGAACTATGCAATCAGAAGTGAAGGAGGAAGCAAAAAGAAAAAGGTGTTAAGCCCATAGCAATGTTAAAGGTGTTAAACCCATAACACGTAAACAGACAACCAAGCGTCTGTATTATAAGTAAGTATTTTCTATCACTTAATTGTCTCAAACAACAGTAATTTGTTTAAATTAAACAATATGTTGGTTTTCTAAGCCTCAAATGCATGTGAAAGATTACATTTAAAAGTAACACGTCATTTTTGTGTGTGACGTTCGAGAACCAGTTATTTTCAGCAAAAAAGGGGGTAGCAGAAAATTGCGACTAAACCACTTTGACCTGGCAATTATGAAAACTTACCTAACAAAATTCTTTTAACGCTTTATGATGTCCAAATGACGTAGTGATAAATTGCACCCGGGAGTTAACGAGGAATGCAGTGGTAAAGGGAAAATGTGTTTCAGCACAACTAAAAAGACTGTGGATTGAACTATTATCATCGTAGCGTATTGACAAAAAATACGTGGGAAAGGATGAAGTAGAAGAGAAAGAGATTATTGAAATTATAATAAAAATATATAAAATAATCATAGCAATATTGATAATAATAGTAGGCCTAGCAATAGTAATAACAATATTTATATTGCTAGGCTTACTATTATTAAAAACTTTAAAAAAGTTGTAGGCCCTATAAAATGATTGAATTAAGCCTACAATAAATTTCTAGCGAAATCAAAATATTGAATGTTCCTAAAAACAGATCCTTGGAATCTTTTTTATAACTGAACCGAGTTAGATTCATATTCTTGAACGAGTCCATCTCTATAATACAAGTCTACTCCATGGACAGAGAGACGCCAAGCCTACTTGTGTGGTTTGTTGGGTTACATAGAAAAGTGTTCTGACACGTGATTAAACAGCAGCCTTGTGGAAAGAACGTGAGAAAATGATTCAGAAATAGCAGCTCGGAAAGATATGCAACTATGCCGCAGTTTAGATTGAAATTGAGTTAATTGACCAAATGATAACACATTTTTCTCCTTCTCCATCAACCACTTCAAGTCATGTTTTTAATATCTAAATTTTGTTGGGTCAACGATCTTTGAGAGCTCAACAAACATTGAACAAAATCTAAGAATCGGATAAGAAATAGGAAATGTTACAGTTTGTTAATGGAGATCACACAGCCACAGATCTAAAGACTAAAAGAGTAGAAAAAACTGCTTGCTCCACTCTTTTTTTTACATTGTCTCTCTGCACACCTGTTGAATCTTTCGAAGATCTGCTACCAAATAATTTTAACGCGCTGATGTCATATTAGATTTTGTATTTTTGCATTTTGATAAGAAAAACAATACAATTGTCTTTTTTTCTTCGCTGGAGCCACTCTAGGGCCAAGAGTTTATATCCTTTTACTACCATGGATTTGAGATGTTTCCTTAAGTACTCCAAAAAGCGAACATAACATTACGAACCAGAAGGAAAAATAATGACAAGTTACGTCAAATCTGCCACTAATCCATGTTCTTGACACTTTAGCTATATATAAAATCATCATAGTTTTTAATCAAAGTGACAAAACCTAACCCACAACAGTCTACACGCATCAATGAAATTAAAATGTCTATCAGCATAATGGTTTTAATTTAAATGGCCTATCATTAACATAAGTATTGGTCAACCAAATGCATGTAGTATTAATGCGTTTGGCCACGACGAATGGAAAGCATGCTTATATTTCGTGTATGAGTTTGTCACTTTTAAGTGGATTGTGAAGAAATTTTTCAGCTTTTCCTCACTGCATTGAGTACCAGCATACCATTGTCTATTTTTCAAAGCAAAGAAGTTTGTTTTCCTCTCAATTTGAGTATATTTGTCCTAACCATTGTCACGAAAATTTTAGCTTTAAATGCTAGGCTATTCTCTATTGTTCTTTTGTCTCCATAACGTTTCTTTGGCAAAATGAATGAAACCAACTACAAGAAATCGATTTATTTTATTTTGAAAGAAAAGTTATTGACATCATAATTTTAGATGGCGTTTTGATTTTAACATGTTGGTCACTAATTAGCAGATTTACAATCTAAAGAAATCTATGTAACAGACTCATGAACGCAAACAAATTACTTTAAATAAAACCAAAAGTTGTCACATTTCTTAAGTTTAAGAATTACAAAGTGTTTTGACAGATACTCAGAAATTTTATTGACAAAGACTAGGGTTCTTTCTGGGTAAGTTTATGCAGCAACGAGGCTCACTTGTTAGTTAGGCTACGTATTGCGTCAGGAACACGTATTTACATACCTGGAGTCGTTTCAATTATGTTTCCCCATGACACAGATCTATGCAGTCACATTCCTGACGAATTCATCTTGAATATTAAATAAAATCTTGATATATTTAAGTGTAGATTATAACTTTGCTTTTATTTTTGAAGAAACTGGGGCAAAATAACTTATTTTTGTGGCAAAAATTGTTGAGTTATTTTCAATTTTTTTTTTATGCAACGCTAGTCAACTTACCAAAGCATTGATGGATCTTTTTGGTGTGGTTTTGACACTATAATTGATAAATTACACATCAATCCAATAATTAAGTATGATGTGAAAGTCCAGTAAATTATTAGAGACAATGTCGTAACTAGAAACCAAAGATTTTTTTATGAAGAAATTGTTATGTGAAAATATAGTGTGAAGTCAGCTTTAAAGCAATAAATAGAAAGCTGCATCACTCATGTATTTTTAAATAAATTGAAATTAATGTCTTTGTTTTTGCCGTGGCTACTTGGAGAATTTTAAGATCAAATTATTTTTGTTTATCAACGTCTGATGATGTTGAAACCCATTTTGTTACCTGAAGAAGACAGTAAAGAAGACTTAACAATATAATTTTCAGAAAGTTTCGTTTAGACAGTTACAAAACGTTGGCAAAATCTGGAACATTCTGCAGAATGTGACAAATCAGACCGTATCTCTAGGTAGCCGTGTTTCTATCTAAAAAAAAGTCGAAACTATCTGAGAGGAACGTAATCTTGAAGAGATGGAGAGACACATTCCATTCCTGCACCTGTTTTCACGTCAGCAAAATCATTACAAATTGCGTTGATATGAGGGTCCAGGAGTTACTTTTAATCTCAAACCCGAAATAATTTTAGGGCCCGTAAACCATCCAAGGGGTCCGGGGAGTTGAAGAAGCTACCGAGTGTTATTTAGATATACCGTAGTGCATTTTTTTTTTTTCGTTTTTTTTTTTTTTTCGGAGAATTGACAATACAAATGTCACCGATGGAAAATACGAGACAGAAAGTCTGCACTTCTGCTGAGACAATTTCGTTGCAACGAAGCACGGCATCGTTTGCGCCATTGACGTTTAAAATCCAACAAAACAAATCCTGTTTTGAGCTGCCTTCTCAAATTGCGTGGCAAATTTGTAGGCCTACTGTAAGGTCAAGCACGCTACATTTGTGCTAAAACAACAAGCTTTCTTGGCGAATACACAAGCGCATGGGCACAATGCAATGTGTAGTTGAACAGACAAACATTAGCTTACACAAAATGTTTCCTGGGTTTATAGTCCAAGTTGTCTGTTGTGTGTCTATCTCAAAATAGGTGTTTCATTTGAATGAACTTACCCATGTCTTATCGGTTTATAGTTACGTTTACTTGGGTATGAGATCTTTCTTTAGTTACAAAACAGAAAACACTTGTTTTTTGCAACGAATTTCATGTTGTTTAATGTCATAGTAACGTATCAAGTGTTGTTTTGTTCAACAGGACTTCAAAATTTTACTAAAATCATTTTTTGGGTTACAGGCAAGAATTCAAACAAAAAAGTAGCAGCACAGAAAGAATCGAAGCATCTGAGATTGGCGCCACGCAGACGATTGTGATTGTGTCTATGTAAGTAACAAATATAATTGGAGCTCATGATGGAAACTTTTTCGCGTTTACATGAAAGCGTTTTTGGGTTGCTGAAAACGAACTTAGCGAACTTTGTAAATAATACTGTATGACTACGAAACAATTGCCATTCACCTATTGCAGGTCATACATGCATCGGATTTTGAATAGATTTAAAAGAGTTTTCCTTTGGTTAGTTTCAAAGCTTAGATGTAACAATATTTATCTGTTTACGTGAAAATATGAAAGCAATGTTTTTATTTTACTTAAATGTTTGGCAATGTGGAGGACATAGATACTTTGACTTGCTCAAGTTCTTGAAACAAAGCTTAAAAATTACCGTATAAGAGATTCTTTGCAGCAATGACAATTTAACTAAAGAAAGTATCTGCAAAACCAGCTTTAAATGTATTGTATTCAGATTTTTTTCAAAGATTAATTGCAGCTGTGACAAACTTCACAACATTTAATTAATTGTACCAACCATCTCACAATGTAGGGCAGGGAATCAGAGATACTCAACTGGCGGACCGCGGTCCAAATCCGGACCTTTCGGGTGTTGATGGTGGACCTTGAGCTTTTGGAAGAATAACCCAGACAGCAAAATCCCTCATTTTAACATTCAATAACATTTAATACATTTAATATTTAACATTTAACATCAATGTAAAAATGACGGATTTTGCTGTCTGGGAACCTTATTGCCATGTTTCAAGGCTTCTTTGAACAGATTTCTACCGGGAGGAAGCAATTTTTACTGTGATTATCCTAGACCTAGTTGCTGGGAGGCTTCGACCCCCGGACTCCCCAACACTTTCTCAAAAATCCAAGTCGAGTTAGGGTATTTAATTTGTAAATGCTACCTCTTGCTCCATCCGTCTAGTACTGTAATAACAAGCCAGAGACCTTTACTTGGTAAGTTCGAAGTATTGTGGTTCGAATCTCAACTAACAGAGTTTTTGTGACCCCGCAAATAACATGATATTTTAACCCTGTAAACCTTGCCTTTTGAATGTCAATTAGAAAGTTATTTTTTAGTAAAAATTGGTTAAAACTTCTTTTTGGTATGTTATTGATGGATTGTTGCTCGAAATAAACGTGGACTTAAGTAAAAAAAATAGCCTAAGCCACCCCCCCCCCTCCTTCATCTATTCTAAGTAGTGAAACCAAACAATAGAATATTACTATCTTGTTACAGTACTTGAAATTACTGGCCGTTTTGTGGTATATAGCTTTTTCATTTTTACGGTATGACGTTTGTACGTGCTTTCTCCATGTCTTAAAGTGCTATTTCTAGAAATACAGTATTGTCTTTAATAAGCGCATTTTGATGTTCTGGAAGTTAAAAAAGTGATTAACAAAGTATTTTAACTTTGAGAGAAACGCGTTTTAATCTGATTTTTAGTTGAAAATGTGTGTTCGATTTATGCAACTCCATAAAAACAAAAATGTTAAGCAAAATCCTAATACAAATTTTTACCGCACTTCTCACTGCTATGCTTAGCAAGCACGATAAAAACGCATTAGAAAAAATGTTCAGATCTTATCACAAGCCTCATCTCATCAGAACATACGATTAAAAAAATATCTGCTTTTGCTGAATCCATCGTCCGAAAGCAGACAATTGGCAAAAAGTATTTTTCTAAATAAAACAGGAAACATAATTATTTGCTATTACAAAACAGGCCTAGATGATACAAAACAAAATTGTTTTCTTGTAACCATGCTTTACTCCGAATCAGAAGTAAACTATGGCCTACTTGAATTGCTTTAGAAGTTTAGAGGTTAACTTATTATTATTTTGTCACTATTTGTTGAACGACAGTGATAAAATGCCGCAGTTGTGATGATATCAGCTTATATGTTTTAAGCATCACTTTTCGAAACGCAAAGAACGAAATCAATTTAAATTGTTCTAAAACGCGATACACAATAAAGGTCTTTGAAAAATTAAAAAAATTACGTGTGAGGTTTGGAACTAAGTAATTTGAAAGTGAAAAAATACATTTTGTAGCAAAAAGAGTTTCCTGAAAAACTGGCATGTCACAAATTGCAGGAAAACAAAATTACCAAATCATCAATAGTTAGCCTACCTTTCTTGTCTGGCGACGTTGAAACGATGTAAAAAAGGCAGCGTTTGGTGACTGGAAAAAGAAATCGATTTGCAATCAGTGTTGCTTTGATGTTTTTAAACGTGTTTACAACGTGGGCGCAGATATGTGATAAGTTGTTTGAGATAAGCCGTATAAATAATCAAAAATTGGCCATGGTTAGTAAAAGACTTAAGTGTAACCGTTTATTGACTTGATCCTACTTACAATAAATGGTCAAGTTTAGATCTTGTTTGCACAACACTGGCGCCGGGTATCAGGTTATCGACACAAGTACCCTTACAAGGACATCGAACACTATATGGGGAGTCTGAAAGAGGATGAAACGCAAGAGAACAAAACACCGTTCTCTTCCCACGACCTGAGAGCATGATGTGAATTTGTAGAAAGTTTTTGTTTTTGTCAACAGTGTATTTATTGTAATATCGCAATTTGTGTTCAAGTGATCTGGTCATAAAAAATAAAAAAAAAACTTGTGCAAAATTGTACTACGACAGCTATGCTTATGCATCAATATTTTTGCCACATTGCCAACTAGTGTATTTATTGCAATAGTATAATATTATATCGAACATTTATAATTATATTGAATTTTTATTATAATTCTGATAGGGCATTAGTTTGAAATTTTTTTAATCTGTTCGCTTTGTTTGATATAAAAATTGATACACGTATAAGTTTTAAATTCACCTAAAAATGAATTCATAGACTTGTTGGCGATATGGCATAGACATTGACGCATAGCTGTGGTGGTAGGCCTATAATTTTTCATAAGTTTGCTTTATTGCCAGTAGTCCACGTGTATTTATTTAAATGAAATATAGACAACTTGTACTTGATCGCTTTTGTGTAATAGAATCGCTCAGACCACAATAACCCACTCTAGATATCTTCTCACAGCTCCATGTTACTGCAATTAACCTACTCGTGATTTAGGGTATAAATAGATTTCATTGCTTGAAGGTGAGTCAGATCTTTTGTTGAAACATAACTATTTGCTTTTGCTTTGGCTCACGTCCAAAACATTAACGAAATGATTGTTTCGTATGTATATGTAAAAAAAAAACGTTTGTTCCTGCTTAAAAAGCAACAGACTGCTACAATTTAAGCAACAAACCGAGTGAACTGCTTGTAAGGAAATACCACATCGCAGTAAACGGCCCTTCTGTAAATAGAACACACATGAAGTCAAAACAATCTTTGAAGAATTTGATAAATATCTCTTACTCAAGCTACTTAGGTCATGTTCATCCACGATCAGAACATAATTTACGCGCACGATATTATTCATCCACTTTAACTGAAAATAGTTTGAAATTATCTAAACATTTTTGTAGCCTAATTAAAGCTTAAAATGCAACATCAGCTTAAAGCCTAAATTCTACTAGCCCAAAATCTTAAATCCTTTTTTCATCAAAATTTGAAAATCTAATGTGTGGTAACCAAGATATAAAACAGTAGGCTATGTCTAAGGCAGGCTAATTGTGGGCAGTGGCGTAGCTAGGGGGGGGGGGGGCGGACCGCCCCGGGCGGTACGTCTGGGGGGCGGCACTTTCAGACAGGACTTTTCATTGTATAATGAACTAATTGTTTAAAATCGCTTGCGGCGGGCTTTTTCTCTTGCAAACAAATCAATAATTTCTTCAAAGTCTGCAGAAACAAGTAAAGATGAGTTAATCCTCAAAAATGTGAGATCATTCATGGTTTACATACTTTAAGCATCAAGGCAAGTACACAAAATAGCCTGCAACTTTTCCATCAACCTAACATTGACTAAAAACATTTTTTCTAGGCTCCTTTAAATTTACTATCAGTGAAACAAACCGAACAAAGATTAATAAAAATTGCACAGACAAACCCTATAGTCCCCCGACCTCCATACTAAGCCAGACACAAAAATAAAACAAGCGCTAAGCAGCACATATTGTTGAAAACCAATCAAACGTGAAGTAGCCTACTCTAGGGGCGATGACTTGCCATACATGACTTGCCGCACTGTTTATAAATGTGTGTGATGTGATAACATATTTATTAATTTCTATATATCTGTTGTGAATTATTATATTCACGTACAGTATTGTCATTTATCAATGTAATATATTCGTATATTTTGCCGCCCCCAATAATTTGCCGCTCTAGGCAACTGCCTACTCTGCCTACTGCTAAATCCGGCCCTGTCAAAACATTTTAAATATCTAATAACGTTTCAAATTTTCATGAATTTTTCTGCCGTTATGTTTTTAATACGTTACAAAATTCCTACTAGCCTTTATTAAGCAGAGGCGGAAACATGCTCTTCAAATTTGGGTAGCCTTGTAAAAGGTTACAAATTGATTATTTTAATTCTGCAGCAGTTTTTGTGCTTTTGCATTCAGTATATTACTAAATTATAGTGGTCAGTGGCGTAGCCAAAGGGTGGGGGAGGGTTGAGGGTTTCAACCCCCTTTTGAGAAAAACTAAATGGAGAAAACTGAATCACTCTTTGAATTTTACTAAGCAGATCTGCCGTGTATAAACGCCCTTGCTATTATATCTGAACTGCGTATATGTGATATCGATGTCTTTTCAATTCTTCCCAAACCAGCTTGCCAAAAAGTGCTGTAAGTGCATTGCCATTTTGCCCGCAGTCAACGTTTCCAAACATTAATATTTTACTCCGCATTCTGGCTACTCTTCCAGTTAGCCTACCACTTGCACCAATGAAAGATCTTTTTCTGCTCTTCGAAGACTTAAACTTATTTAAGAAATTCAACCTCTGAAAACCGATTAAATGGTTTGGCTTTGGTTAATCTGTATAGAAAATTGGTCCCAACTGTTGAGGATGTCATTAACAAGATGTGTGAAAAGGTTCGTCGACTTCCTTTTTCCCTTTAGTTTCATCAGTAGGACCTATCAATGATTTTTTGCATTCTTATTGCTTGTGTTGATGAATTTTTCATAGCTGTTAGCTGTAAGCATGATTCTACTAATTCGACATGTTAAAGCAATTCTGGTGCTTTATCTTTTAAAATGAGTAAGAACTTGTGTGTTATATTATGCTTTAAAATTCGAATGACCTTTCACAATTCATATAGCAGGGTGTGACCGCTCTACAACTGTTCAGTATCCATGGTATCCAGCTAACTCGTGCAGTCGATGGAAACACCGCAATATCTACAGCTGTGAAAAATTGCACTAACCTTTTATAGCCTATACCCGATTCCAGTGATTCGTTATACAAAACTTGAATATATCAAAAATAAAGTAATTTCTTTGTCTCAAAGCTTTTTGTCTGACACTCATTAAGATGTATGACGTCTATGACGTTACATTTTTTAAACTTCGGGTTAACTTTAAAACATAAAAGTTAGTGACTTACCGGAATAAGATCGTTTTTTGGATCAACTAAAGAGAAAATTGATGAATAATAAAACTGTAATAATCTCGCAAAAAAAGCAATCAACCTATGTCTCTAAAAAAGAGTTTGCCTAATTTTAAACGAAACTGCATTAAAAGAGCTAGTTTTGCCAATACCAAACATTCAAATATCTCAGTCAGGAATTAGCAACAAGAAAACATAGAGACTTCAGCTTTATTTTCGAAAAATGCCGAAGAAAACATGATCTTATTCTTTTGCTATGCCACCGGACAGCACCATTTTACAGGAATATTCATACCCACATTTTTGTTGAAAATGCTCTCAGAATACACCAAATTCAAAGTAATTTTTCAAAATTTTCTGGGGGAGGCCCCCCAGATCCTCCGCCGATAAGTGTCGTCTTCGGCGAGTACGCCGCCGGGCTTCGCTCGCCGGCCGTCAAAACCTCTCCCTTTCAAAATTCCTGGCTACGCTACTGATAATGGTACGTTCGTCTGACTTTACACCGCAAATTGAAAATAGCACGTTGCGTATTGCAGTGCTGATAAAAAAACGCATTTCATTTTCACATGCTTTTTCTTGAAGGGGCGGCAAAATCTGAATCCGCTCCGGGCGGCACATTCCCTAGCTACGCCACTGATTGTGGGCTAGAATTAATAAAGTTAAGCAGACTGTCGAAAAGTTTAACCAAATCACTTGCGGAAAAAAAATTATAGTTTTTGGTTTGGACAATCAGAAATATTTTTTGGGTAAATATTTATTGGTAAAGCCTAATTTAGCATAAACTGTTAAAAAATTATCTGGTTTTAGAATCATTACCGAATACTAACTAAACGATAAAAGAGTAGCATGTAAAAGAAAAACAATCGTCATTGTTGCGAATTACGACACAAAGCTGCGTTTCTTTGGAAAAAACCTAGAACATCACACAACTTAGGCGAAAGAGAAATTGAAAAAAGAAAACTAATCGGGAAAAAATGATTTGCGAAAATAGAGAATTGAAAGTAGTTGCTTTTAGCGCCAAAAAACTCTCTTTCGCAAACCATCATTTTTTGTTTCTAGCACTAGTTGCTACGTTCATCTGATGAAATTGAAAGTAAAATTAACAACAAACAAGATGGTTTATGGCTTCACTGAGGTTTCGCGCATCATGACAATGCGCATCCTCAGAGCGAATAACATACAAAATAAAATTTCACCAGGTTATATACTGCAGTGCGGTTGAAGGCAAGAAAGAATAAAACACGCAATAGCCTATTTAAAAAAATTGGCCAATGATGTGTGAGCTGGGTTTTTTTTTTCAGTCATTTATCGGTCATTGACCGATTTTTTAGCAAAATGTCCTAAAAAAATATAGTCAATTCGGTCAAAATGTCCCAAAAAATATGTAGTCAATTGACTAACTGCAGACAGTGCACACCGTTTCGACCTTCCGGTCTATGACTAAAAATGACCGAAATAAATCAAATTGACCGAATTTTTTCAAGCCATTTTGGACAAATGACCGAAAAGTCTCAGCGACAAAAAAACCCAGTGTGTGAGCGGTTACTTTCCACGTTAAATTACGTAAAAACTTCCAACAATAAACACAAAAATTCGAAGCAGTGACGACCAACAGAAAAAAAGTGCGATTGAAGGCAAGAGAAATAGAACACAATGTTTTAAAGATTGGCTAATGATGTGTGGTTACTTTAACTTTTTAACAGTGCGATTGAAGGCAAGAAAAAATAAAACACGCAATATTTTAAAAAGTTTAACATAAAATTTTTTTAAATTTTTATGTTAAACTTTTTAAATATTGCGTGTTTTATTTTTTCTTGCCTGCAATCGCACTGCAGTATATAACCTGGTGAAATTTTATTTTGTATGTTATTCGCTCTGAGGATGCGCATTGTCATGGTGCGCGAAACGTCAGTGAAGCAATAAACCATCTTGTTTGTTGTTAATTTTACTTTCAATTTCATCAGATGATCATAGTAACTAGTGCTAGAAACGATAATTGTCCTGATGAACACCCAAACTTTTCAGTACCCATCATTTTTTCTCGATTAGTTTTTTTTTCAATTTTCTCTTTCGCCTTAGTTGTGTGATGTTCTAGTCGTTACCGTTTCTTTGTTTATTCCTTTTTATAATTACAAAAAAATTCTCGGTTAAATATTTCGATATTGGTTTAGGGAAGAAATATACAGCAACTAAAAGTAGGAGATTCAGTGGTGAGTTCAGGTTCGAACAAACAAGAAAATACGCAAAAACGAAAAAAAATGCATGTGTTTTTTGGGTGTTAGTGACAAAATGATTCTTTACTGCCTTGAAGAATTAACAAGTAATTTCTTTGCTTTAAAGGCATTAATGTCACTGCCGAAAAACCTTCTAGGGTAAGCTGCAACAAACAATGCAGTGTTTTGATGTAATGAATACGCTAACGCTGACTAGATTTGGTTATTTTGTCATCTATGCAATACGTTTTCAAAAAAATGGAGACCGTAGTGAATGACACGCACAGAACATTCCCAGTTTTCAATTTGCTTATTTTTCTGACAATAACAACAACAAAAATACATGCCAAGCATAGCAAAGGTCCAGAAAAAAGTAGAAACGTATATTCTTAGAATAATATACTATTACTACAAGCATAATATGATGCATTAACATGTGCAATAGTCTCTTTTTAGTAGCCTACCCAACAGGCTAACAATGTAGCCTACATTCACCGGCAAGAAATATAGTCGACTCGGTTAGTGCTGCAATATTTTTGCCATCTTTCATCCTCCAACCACCCTGTATGACTTTGTCTCCACTCCATCATAGCCTTCATCTCAAAATCACTCTCAAGGGGCGAAATCAATCACTTTTGACAGCACTGATTTTGCTCAAACATCAGCTTTGCTTTGGCAGTTGCCTTATAATCCTGGCAGTTTGCCTATAAGTTAACCACTCCAGTGGCCTGATAAGCCAAGATTATTATAGAGTTTAAACCCTAAACTACGGGTAACTCCACGAGTTGCCAACAAGTGGCCAAAGTTTTCGTCTACTGCCTGAACTGAATTGCAGATCACTTCTCAAAGTCTGTTCGTTTAAGTGCTAGTTGCCCTATACTCCACTCTATTTCAACTACCACTAGGTTAGAACTAGTATATTGACACAACTAAAGACACAATAAGACACAAACACAAACTATGAGAAACAATTACAATAAAAATGGCAGCTCTTACCTCCACAATAAACGAAGCAAAAAGAAAGAGCTACCAGCAAAACGCGAATATCGTGTGCTCGAAAATCAACCGAGCGTGAAACAATCTAATCATTTAAGAAAAGGAGTCGAGTTTCTAACAGTCATTAAAATTGCGTTGCTCTTTTATGGAGACTACAGTAGTCTATTATTTTCAATTTCATTTTTTCATTTTGAGGTTTTGTATCAGTGTTAGCCGTTAGGCACGCGTATCTGAAAAGATGTAGCCTAAGCTCGGCAAAATTGGTCTGCAACAAACCAACGTGGTAAGTCTACTGTAGGCTCTCCAAAATAACAATCACAGCCGCCATTGAAGCATAGGCTACAGTAATGCCGTCTCAAACCTTCGTAATGCAGTATCAATTTTACAAAATAGGCAGTCTACCTGCAGGCCTACATTCAATTCATCAAAAAGTAAGCTTAATATAAAAAAATTTTCAAAATATAAAACAATTATTGTTTTGGCCGAAAATATCATACCGTGTCATTTTATTTTTCGTCATTAACGAATCCGGGAAGAAAAAGATTGGCTATTCTACAACCATGTAGGCAGACTTGGACTAAATTGTCTGATTCGATGAATTAGAGCGAAATGACGGTAATTTTAATTGAAGTCTTGCTCTAATTTGATAAAAACGTGTTTAGGCTACTGTAATTGTAGTTCTGTCTAATCTCCGCTTTTGTTAAAAATTCTACTTGGTCCAACAGTATTTTTCAGAAATTGGAAGGAAACTGTGCTCTTATAGACCTCATGCAAGTAAAATACAATGAAACAATCACGGCCAAAGTGTCATTTCATTGCCAGGGAAATCATCAAAAACTCGATTAATTTATCAATTCCCTTACGGCACGCCACAATGTTTGCTGGAATGATACTTTGATCCAGAATTGTTATATTGACGTTTCTATCCAATTAGAAAAAAAATATGTGACAACTGCGTCAAACTAATTCTAAATTTAGTTTAGTTTAAATTTTACTCTAATTTGTAAAAACATGGGTGGTTGTAATCTTTATGATAGTGTAATTTGTAAAAAAACTTGTAGGCCTACCTCTAATTATAATTTTAATCTAGGCTACCGTAATTTTAAAAAACTGAAAAAATTCTAGTTATTTGAGACTGCTACTACCAGGGCCAGGGGCGTTGCAAGCACAAAAAATTGAGGGGGAGCAAAGCATTTTTGCATATATGAGTGAGCCCGGCAACGAGTCACCAGAGGCAGAGCACCCACAAGAAGTGACAGGATGGCCTTTCTTAGAAAATTTTGAAAAAAATTTGAATTTAATTTTGGTAAAGATTTGATTTTCTTGAACCAAAGACAAATCTATGTAAAGTATGGCCGACATTTGGCCACGAGAGTGAGGGAGCACTTGGATTTAACTGCTCTCAACAGCAAAAGTGCCATTAAAGACCATACCTACTCGACTCGCTTGCCAAACTTGTTCTAACAATAAACCATCCCTGGAGTCTTTTGGAATTGTGCGTAGTCTATAGATGCTTCACCGAATTCGATGCAAAAATCTACGAGGCTTTGCTCATAGAATCCTACAGTCCTCGGCTCCTCACCTAAATATGCAGTTGTTTGCCGCAGATGCCTCCTATTTGCTAATCTTCTTCAATAATAATCATCCTTCATGTGATGTGTTTTTTCTTGCGTAATTAAGCGTCGTGTCATTTTGCCTCTACTCTGCTTTACCGGTTTATTCTTGTACACCACCTTCTTTTTATTCAGTGAATGTAGATCAGTTATGTATAGCCTAGGCCATGACTTAGCATCAGTCATTTTGTTACTTGATAAGGGCTTACATGAGTATGGTCGAAAACGTTCGTAATTTATAGTTTATTTTTATGTTATTGTATTATGTTAAATGCCGTGTGGTTGCTAGGTTGTATTTCTCTATTTTCTAATCGAACGTTGGCCGACAGCCGAGCCCAGCATGTTTTTTTTTTAAGCCGAGCTGCCAGACAAGTTTAGATCAATCGCTCTTAAATCGACAAAACTGCCTTTTTTTGTTGCTTCTATTTCTATGCGAAGTAACCTATTTGATTATTTTTTTAATTGAAGTTAAATTCTGTATCTTTATGTCAGTGGAAGAGTGACAGGTGCATTTAAATTGTCATAAATTTTTATTTTGGACTCAAACTTTGTAGGCTAGGCCTAATGGTAGGTTACTTGGATTTGATTTGTTAAATTTCATCTGAAGAAAACATTATTGACTCATTGTTATTTGCTTATAGGCTACTTAAATATTTTTCGTTTACATTTTATTTAATTTCTTTCTCATTTTACTCGATCACATCGAGCTGGGTTTCCTGCAGCCTAACTGGCTTGAAGTCTTATTGGTTGCACTGAAGTTTAAACGCCCATTTTACAAGAGTTTAGGCTATTGATTTCAAAAGTTTTCCTTTTTCCTCTGTTATTTTTAAACAGCCGAAATAAAGTTTTTATTTGAATAAAACCACAAGATTTCACTTGAGCATCGCAACAGCACATTCTTTTTCATCATTTTTACTGAACTACCTATCTTGTTTCAACGGAATTTGTCGATTCGAAATTTGTCTCGCACGTGGAGGCAGCTGACTTGGTGACTGACATAGGCTAGTCTTGCGCTGCATCCTATCTGTTGTGGTATCTAGATTGGTATGGTGTTATTTTGTTCATATTGTGTATTATTGTACGTTGTACCATACTATTCTCACAACAGACAAAATAAAAAATGTTCCTCTCTCTAATTGTTTCTGTTTTTCTTCTTTCTTTGAAATGCCCCTTTTAAATTAATGTAAGTAAATTGGTGATTCCCCACTTCGAGCAAACATTCTATTTGATTCGCGCGAAGAAAAGAGTAGACCATTTGGCTGCTGTGTTGCCAGATTGGGCTACTTATCGCAAATTGGGCTACTTTCCATATGTGATTTGCGACAAAAAATTGAGCTTGGCGACTTGCGACTTTTTGGGCTACTTTTAAATTTAGATTGGCGACAATATAACAAGATTGCGACTTTTTTACATTGGAAATTTCTTACTAAAGTAAGTTTCGCTTGCAGTCTACTGACAGTTTATTTGTAGTTTACAAATTTTACAGTGCATTCTTATGTTCCCAAGACGTAGCAAGGGACATGGTTGAGTGAGTTTTTAGTCTATTCTAGCGTTACGTTATCACCGTTCTACCGTATGTCTTTACAGTTTACTCTTACTGTAGAAGTCAGAACGCAGAAGTGCTTGAAAAGTAGTGTGCTGAAAAAGTAGTGAGAATCTAATCTGTACCCGATAGAGCCTGATGTGAACGTGCCTTACTGTAAGGTAACTCTGTTGCTATTTAGCAGAATAATTTGTGCAATTTCACTGGGTTTGTTAAGCTGATTTTTCATATGTGTGTTTTTTAGCTGTAGGCTACATTCAAGAGCATTTGACGGCTTGTATGTTATTAATTAACATTTTTTTTCGGGTTTTTCCACTGACTGGCATGCAGTTTTTACATAGTTTACTAATCAATGTAGTAATAATTGGAATAAGAATGAATGGCTTGATGAAAATGTATGTTTGTTGAATTTGTGTAATGATGATTGTACACCTTGTCCTTCAGTGAAAAAAAAACCAACACATGACAAAACTGAGGCTAAGCAGTTCTGTTGTGAAGTATGCCTAACAGAGACATCCAAAAGATTGTGGCTGTGTCAGTGTTAGAACGCCTCAGGGGGGGTCTGGGGGGCGAAGCCCCCCAGAAGTTGGAAAACATAATTCCCGCGCCCCCTGCTATAAATTGGGCTACTTTGGGAGCAAATTTGCTACTTTTTTGGCTACTTTTTTTTTCAAAATCTGGCAACTCTGTTTGGCTGAAGCAAGTCATGGTGAGTCAGTTATTTCGTTCAGTTTGTTTTTATTTTTGACCATCACAACGAAAAACATATGCCAAACATAGCAGAGAGCTCGAAAAAGGTAGAATCGACAACGGTTGATGAATATATTATTAGTTTCAGTTCCAGTTATTGACTATTCAAAGTTTCCGTTTGTTAAAGTGTTGGTGGTTTGAAAAGTTCATGAGGACACAATCAATCAATCATTTTATTTTTCGTCATTAACGCGTCCGGGACGTAAAAGATACTAACTACAAAATTCGATACAAACCTACCAGCACGTTAACGAACGAGAAAAGGTGGCAAAACCTTGAAAGGTTTAAAACGTGCCTGAATGAAAAATTATGTAGTACGCTATATATCAGTAGTTAGCACGGCCACAAAACCCAAAAAAACAAATAGCAAAAAATAAAACAACAACAGAGAGAAGCACACATGTAGTTATGAATGACAGAGCCAGGTAACAAAAAGTGTTGAGGATTGAATTTGCCAGTTCCAATATTGATGTGGATGAGCAGTCATAATAATAAGGCAGTGGCTATTTGACCGGCTCCGGTCTTTGAATCTGAAACACTATTTGACCGGTCATGACGTCACTACATAAGCGCTTTTTTCTTTTTCTCTTTCAAAGCAACAGACGAGAAGCACCGATATAAGTTCTAACTTCAACACGTATTCTTCAACTCAGTTCGTTGCGCGTGCGATACGTTTCCGGCTGCCAATCTAGAGGGGATGAGTTCGATACTATCCGGAAGCATTCTTTTTTTAATCTAAATTTTGACCCGAAGCGCATTTTTGTGGTCAATTTTTAATTGGCAGTGGCTATTTGACCGGCTCCGGTCTTTGAATCTGAAACACTATTTGACCGGTCATGACGTCACTGCATAAGCGCTTTTTTCTTTTTCTCTTTCAAAGCAACAGACAAAAACCGCCGATATAAGTTCTAACTTCAACACGTATTTTCCAACTCAGTCCGTGGCGCGTGCGATACGTCTCCGGCTGCCAATCTAGAGGGGATGAGTTCGATACCATCTGAAAGCATTCTTTTTTTTCGTTTTTTTTTATCTAAATTTTGACCCGAAGCGCATTTTTGTGGTCAATTTTTAATTTGAGTAGCCTACAACCCATTTTTTATGTCTTTTCAAATGTGAGTAATACTGTTAGAGTTTTTTCAATTTGCTGGAATTTGAGAATTTCTCTTGGTAACTTTCCGATCGTCATAAGTGAACGTGTGTTGCCGAACGACCCTACATTTTTCTCTCAAGTTAGTTATATACAATACTTCTTTAAAAAATGGTTTTACCATTATCATTTCTTTTAAAAGAAGTATTGTATATAACTAACTTGAGAACTATACTTGAGAACTATTAACTAACTTGGACTGTAGGCTACTCAAATTAAAAATTGACCACATAAATGCGCTTCGGGTCAATCAAAATTTAGATAAAAAAAAAATGAAAAAAACAATGCTTCCGGATGGTATCGAACTCATCCCCTCTAGATTGGCAGCCGGAGACGTATCGCACGCGCCACGGACTGAGTTGAAGAATACGTGTTGAAGTTAAAACTTATATCGGCACTTCTCGTCTGTTGCTTTGAAAGAGAAAAAGAAAAAAGCGCTTATGCAGTGACGTCATGACCGGTCAAATAGTGTTTCAGATTCAAAGACCGGAGCCGGTCAAATAGCCACTGCCTTTTTAATTTGAGTAGCCTACAGCCCATTTTTTATGTCTTTTCAAATGTGAGTAATAATGTTAGAGTTTTTTTAATTTGCTGGAATTTGAGAATTTCTCTTGCTAATTTTCCGATCGTCATAAGTGAACGTGTGTTGCCGAACGACCCTACATTTTTCTCTCAAGTTAGTTATATACAATACTTCTTTAAAAAATGGTTTTACCATTATCATTTCTTTTAAAAGAAGTATTGTACCGTACCGTATATAACTAACTTGAGAACTATACTTGAGAACTATTAACTAACTTGGACTGTAGGCTACTCAAATTAAAAATTGACCACAAAAATGCGCTTCGGGTCAAAATTTAGATAAAAAAAAAGAATGCTTCCGGATAGTATCGAACTCATCCCCTCTAGATTGGCAGCCGGAAACGTATCGCACGCGCCACGGACTGAGTTGAAGAATACGTGTTGAAGTTAGAACTTATATCGGCACTTCTCGTCTGTTGCTTTGAAAGAGAAAAAGAAAAAAGCGCTTATGTAGTGACGTCATGAGCGGTCAAATAGTGTTTCAGATTCAAAGACCGGAGCCGGTCAAATAGCCACTGCCTAATAATAATACGGTAATAATAATAATAGGATGGAGAAAGAAAATCGGACATAAAAGAAACCCATCCTCAGGCAAAAGCCCGTTTCAATGTAGCCCAGGAGAGCAGGTGTTGAGCTCTTTCTATGGTTAGACTGCACATCACACAGTAGCCTAAGACGATTGAGGTTTGATATCCAGTTTAAGTTATTGTTTCTTGTCCTGGTGGGTGATGGAATGGATGAGAATGGACATCTGAAAAGTTAGGCTACAGCAGTGGTTCTTAACCGGGGAGGCGCGCCCCCCCAGGGGGGCGTGAAGCATCCCTCAGGGGGGGCACGAGCTCTACAACAATTTCAATTTTTTTTAAATTACTGTAATGTCCTAGGACCTATGCTGTTCGTCATATTTTGTATTTTATCTTATTTTATATTGTATATATTCAGTAATTCTTGCTTTATTAGTTAGACCAGAACTTTACAAAACTATTTTGCGCTGAACTCCTTCTAATCACATTTATCAAATTTTCTTGACACTGCTTCATTTTTACTTTTTTGTTCAAATTGCTTTTTTACAGTTTCATTTACTGGTTGAAGGAGACTTACGTTGTTCACTCTCTGGAGTTAAACCTCGCATTAAAAATCTAGTCGCTGAGAAGCAGTGTCAAGTATCTCTGATGTGTACAATAAACAGACAAAAATACAATTTTTTTGGTATGATGTTTATTTAAAATCTAGTGGGACGCGAGGCACATGACCATTATTGAAGGGGGGCTTGATAGAAAAAAGGTTAAGAACCACTGGGCTACAGCATACCGTAGTTGCTTAATCTTGCGGTCTGTTTGTCTGCAAAGGGGCTTATTGATTGAGCTGTTGCGGCTAGACTACAATGCAATGTAAACATGGTACAATTAGTGCATTATGTTATGATGGGATGGGTTTCTTTTATGTCCGTTTTTTTTTTCTCCATCCTATTATTATTTTTATGACTGCTCATCCACATCAATATTGGAACTGGTAAATTCAATCCTCAACACTTTTCGTTACCTGGCTCTGTCATTCATAACTACATGTGTGCTTCTCTCTGTTTTTGTTTTATTTTTTGCTATTTGTTTTTTGGGTTTTGTTGTCGTGCTAACTACTGATACCGATATACCGGTAGCCTACTACATGATTTTCCATTCAGGCACATTTTAAACCTTTCAAGGTTTTGCCACCTTTTCCCATTCATTAACGTGCTGATAGGTCTATGTCGATTTTTGTAGTTAGTATCTTTTTGTTAATGACGGAAAATAAAATGATTGATTGATTTCTATATGTCTTTTCATGCAATTTGTTTATATGATTGTAGCACCCAATTTTTCAGTATTGAAAATATTGAAGTATGAAGTATTTATTGAAGTATTTACTACATTTTACATATATATATCTTGTCCAATTCAATACGGTACCGTACCGGTAGCTCATTTGGTTAAGTGCTTAACATTGTACCCAGAAATGATGCAACATCAAGCAACACTGCAAGCCTTAAAGCAGCCGGCGGTCATCGCGGCCATGGCCGCTAAGTAGTGCTTGAATGACCGCCGGTGCTACCTCCTCAGTAGGCCAATTTGGCCGCCGGTTTCTTTTAGCTAATTATTTAATTTCGCAGTAAAATGATCGTGGATTAACTGTCAAAAATATCTAGTATCAAAGAGTGACGCAGAATTAGGTCAGTGCGTCATAATCACCACTGTTGTTGTAAACTTTTGCTATTGCATGGAAAATATCCAGCTGCGATCACCAGCTATAAGTCTTGTTTGTAATTCCCGACGTTTATTTTAACAAAGTGTTAATCCGAAGTGCTAATTTACATCGCCTGGCAATATTGTCATGTTTATGTCGTTGTTAAAAAGGAGAACGTGTTCAAAAGGAGAACTACCCAGATAACAAAATTCGTCATTTTTATCCTGATTTAACGACTGCAAACGTAGAATCAATGTAAAAATGACGGATTTTGTTGTCTGGGTAGGTTAGTTGACATCCGAGGGGAAAACACGTGTCTTCAGAGTTGAAAAATGTTTCCGCTGTGGGTTAGTGACTTTACACCCTCAATGGTCACGGTGACATCATAAAGATATAAATGGTCAGGTTTTATGAAAGGCGGTATGCAGTTGAAACAATTTAAATAGTGTTGTTAGATGGTCTCGCAATACCGGATTACAATCCCGATAAAGCAGTTATTGCATGGTACAACGATTCTACAGCAGGACGTCGCCCAGACTTCAACGACACTAAGTGATCATTTTGGCATTGTTGCAAGTTTAATTCTATTTACTTGTGCTATCGATATTTGTATTTTGGCCTCCAAGCACTCAGATTTGGCCGCCGAGAAGGAGCTCTCAGTAGGCCACGATGGCTGCCGAAAAAAACGAGTTTTAAGGCCTGCACTGGTTTCAATTGTTAGAAGTGTGCGTTGAGCAACAGCTATGTGTTTCAGATATTAGTCTGGAATGCGTTTCATTCAGTGGCACCTAGTGGATGGAATGATTTGCAGACAACACTTCAACAAACAAAAGCTTCACTCTGTCATTCTTGGTAATCAGACTGATGAGGAGTTCAAACCTCTGCCAGTATACAAAACTACCAAAATTAAGTTATCAATCAAGCTTTCTCAGTCCAAGAATTTTTTTTTTTTAGTTTAAGAATGAAAATTCTCACAAACAATCACATATCACCATATTTTTAAGCTTATAGTTTAAAAGCATGTTTGAAGAATGAAGACAGATGATGAGATTAGAAAGTAATATTTGTTTGTGCAGTGTATTGCAGGGTTGTTTTGGTGTTATTTAAGTTCAATTCTGCATTAATTGCCAGTTTATGTTAACCAGTGGAGTTCCTTGATTTTTGAATTTCCATTGACACAAGTCGAACTTGGTTCACTATGTCTTCTTATTTCGATGAACATGATTGTGAACCTGAGTCTGCAGAACAAATTACACGCAGAATGGATTTCATACTGATGCTGCGTTCAATGCTTCAAAGCAGTGAAGAACTAGAGACAACCGAGTTTGAACAGTTTCTTCCTCATGGAGAAAGATTAGCTCCTCCTGCATCAATTTCAGTTGTAAATGAGTTGCCTCGTCATTCTATGAGAGACATGGACACAAAAGAAAACCATAAATGTTCTGTCTGTTTAATATTGTTTGATAGTGGTGATGATGCAATTGTTGAAATGCCTTGCAAACATTTTTTCCACAGTGACTGCCTTTTACCTTGGCTAAAACGAACAAATTCCTGTCCGTTGTGTCGACTTGAACTAAAAACTGATGATCCGAGTTATGAATCATATAAGTTAGAAAAGGTCAAGGAAAAAGAACGAGAGCAACGTGTGGAAACACTACACAATTCAATGTTTGGTTAACCATGCTAAATATTTTCTCAAGTGGTTATGCATGTGGTAAAATTATTGGTTTGGTACCGGTAGCTGTTGTAAGTTTTAATGTTTGTTCTTCTACTTTATTAAGCCGAAAGACGTATTTTCTGAGACCCATACAAAGATGGTAGGGTAGGCGTCTTCTCGTTGTGGTTCTACCACTGTTTTCTTGTGGCACTGAGCAGTTTAAATGCTATTTTGAGTAAACTGTGTTTAATGGTACCAGCATGATATGTCGGGCCTCTAAGCTCCTGTGCCTGGCAGCCAAAGTAAAGCATCCATTTAAAAATTATTGCTTTTAAAAATCTGGTATATAATTGATATTGTGTTTTTGTGTTCACTCAGGTAAGAACAGCGCAAACAAGGCTCTGAACATATTTGCAGTTGTATTCTAATGCACTGCATCCCAAGTAGATGTAGAACTTATCTTCGAGTTTTTATAAACTATCAGCGTTCAGACTTATTGTAAAAATTTATTAGCAATATTTCTCGTCGGCGTGAGAGAATTTGCCTTATTTGTCAAAAAATGTTGCTAATGTGAGTAAGTAAAACAAAGTTTCACATACGAGCGTGAGTGGAGAAAAAAGTTTCAAACTCGGACAACAGTAAGAAAAAATGTTTGTGTTGGTTTGTGAAAGCCGGTGACCAAATATGGCCTACTGACGCGATACTTCTCGGCGGCCATGGCTGCCTTGAGCTTAGAGGCCTGCATATGAAAACTATTACGGTAATTACATACTGCTGAACCTATCAATGGTTTTATTGCATGAAAACGCAAAAAAAATTCCAAGAAAAATCTTAATGAATTGTAAACACCCAATAAAATACAGTTTTCTATGGGTGCTTGTTGTGTATGAGTTTACATATCTGGGGTATGCTACTATTCGGTGAGTCCGATTCGGTGAGTTTCTAACCTCTAACCCCTTACCCTAACTCCTAACCCCTAACCCTAAAACGGCAATGATAATTAGGCTACGGTACTCAATAATATAAAAAAAATTGAAAAAATCACCGAATAGGGATCGGACTCACCGAATCGGACTCACCGAATCGGACTCACCGAATCGGACTCACCGAATCGGACTCACCGAATCGGACTCACCGAAACGGACTCACCGAAACGGGCCATTCCGACATATCTGAGCCTAAAAGTCGTAGGTTCTATATTTTAATAATTACAAGATTGCCGATTGTGACTAATTCTTGAAATTGATGCTTTATGGAAAGTTTAGCTGCATCCCAAAAACAACAAATACACCAACTAACAATCAGTTAGGTTTAGTGAAATTTTGTGGTCTTTTTAAAGAATAGCACACATGCTGCAATGATACTGTTTTGTATATTAGTGATGCATTGGATAATGGATACTGGCAGGTTTGCTAAATGTCAGCGTTTATGATTATTTTCATTGCATTTTTTGATAGCTTTGGATAGCCTATTCAGGTAGGGGAACAGTTATATATACAGTTCCTTAGTTTAAACATGTTAATGGTGTTGAAATTGCTGCAAGTTGATTTGTGTCAATAATCGATTACCGCCTGATGATTTTATGTTGTAGGCTATTAGACGGAATTCCTTTCAAAGGTGATGTTCTATTGCTACTGTATTATAGTAATTATCTTGGCGCTTGTAGGTTTTAAGTCACCGGCGCTCGATGGTCGGCAATGTCTCTCCTGTATTTCTATCATCATTCAATCGCCGGTGGATTATCTGTTTTCACTTTTATAGACTACAGATATGTGATTATATACACCAAACAATGATGTGTTATATACTTGAAAGATCATTTCTTTAATGGCCTGAAGACTGATAAAATATGTTCTTAAAGGAACAAGTGAAGTTGCACGAATGCACGTATGTGATTAATGTATGTGTCTCAAGAGTTGATTTTCTTCCAGTAATTTCAAATCAATTAAAAAAATGGTTTTGCATGTTGTTTTATCATATGGATTGAAATTTGTGTGTTCTCTAAATTTTAGATTATCACCATTGTCATGTACAGCGCCCAGGAGCAAAGTTTGTACTGTGGATGTGGATCGCGATATATATATAAATTTTGTTACTATTATTATAACATTATTCAAATGATTGATTAATGTTTTATCTTGTCATTTTCGTTTTTTAGTCTTGTAATGTTAAGGTTTTTTCTGCAGAACTTTTGTGACAGTATCTATTATGTATATATCAATATGACATTATGGTGTTGTTTATACAATATATACCTGTTCAGTGTTCATTCTGTACCGGTATACTCTCAGATAACCATTAACCAGCTGTAATAACGTTCAAACTATGCAAAAATCAACATAGAACAAATTGAAACATGTGCAATGCAGCATTACACCCTTACCAGAGAAATTGACCAACTGCATCTGAAATAACAACAGACATTTGCATTTTTAAAACTTGCAAGATTTTTTTGTCTGATTTAATTTATCGTTTGTTGCATACAAGTGGGCAATTACAGTTAACTGCGAATACTTCAATCTATTATATATACTTAATACAATTGGGCTGTACAAATGACAACATAATCTGGTTTGTCTTTAGTTATTACTCTTTTTCTTGACCTTAAGGCAATGATGTGATGTGTGATCAACTCCCAATTTGAATAATAATATTATGTGTACTTTTGATATGAGTCATTGATTGTTGTTTATTATCACCTCTTTCTTGCTTGCTTGGTTAGTAGTTGTGATGTAACATTGTGTTTTGACAAGTATAATATATATTTAGTGGTTTGCATTGTTAAGAAATTTAAAATTCTAATTTCTAACCATCATCACCATCTATTATTTAATATGGTTTGTTGTATTTATTCTAAGTGGAAAACAGGCTTTGTCAAACATGACAGAAAGCAGTAGAGATTCTGACAATTGTAGAGCTAGAATTGAGTTGGCAAAGCTTGACTTGAATGATCTGGTTCAACCGTGTCAAAGGTTGAAGTTCGGAGAAAACTCGTCGGATCAAGGGTTTACCTTGATGGAGTTGGATAAAGATGTTTTGAAATGCATTGAACTTGGAAGCAGGTGGATTTGGTTCTATGCAGTCAAATGAATTTTTTATTATTATTTTGCAACGCTTTTTCTTGCTGTTGCGAAGATAAGCTCGTTTTGCTCAAAATCTTTTTTCTCCATTGATCAGTGATCAAGGTCGTCTGTTCTTCTCTTCAATTCAATGCTACACAAATCTCCAGAAATAATATGATTTCGCAAATGTGTTGGGTTAGATTGTACAATGTACATCACTACTTCAGCTGTACTTCTGATTAATTAAATTGGACATGTACTTTGGTATCGTATGTGCATGTAACAAGTCAGTGTTGATGTATGATTGTAATTATTTTAAAATGTTTCTTAATGTTTCAGTTTAGTAATTCGAGGAAATGAAGATGACTCCGCAGTTTTGTGCACTGAAGATGCGACATACGATATAAAAAACGCTTATACTTCAAACACTCTCATTCTTCTTGATGACTGTATGGTAAAGAAGGCTGAATTTTCACCTTATACGGACAAGCAAATATCAGGAGAAGAACCAATTAACTGTGTTAGCAAGAAAGTAAGAATAGAGTTTATAGCCTATACTGTTCAATTTATTCAAGCAAGTTGGTAGTTTTGCAGCAATATTAACGAAAATTGTTTCAACGGCTTCTTGCATACCAGTATGCTTTTCTTGACAAACTTTCCTTACACGTTTCTATGTGCAAATTATTCTAGGCTATGTTTTATTTGATAATTACTTACAAATTATGATGCAGTACAATATAATAGTCACAAAATGAATGTAAAAACCCTTGGTCATCAAAAGTTAATATCAATTTTTCAAGAAAATCAAGCTCTATGAGTTTTCATGTTTTCAATGGTAGTCTATTGCATTAGGCGGTTGGGTGGAAGTCTAATTATTTGGAATTGAAAAGAATTCATCCTCTGATATCAAGACTGCGCAGTCTGCTTAGTATAGCACCTTACAAAGGGCGTGAACAAGAACATCATAGTAAGGAAGAAGACAAGGTAAGAAATGCTAGTTAGTGTTTCTGTAATATGGTTTCATATTTATGCAAAAACTTATCGAAACGTTTTGTGGATCATATGTGAATCAGTAATCATTGATTCTAAACTCCAGATTATGGTTAGAGCATACTAAAAACATTTAGTCTGCGGTATAAATTGATTAATGGGTTGATGATCTTTCTGTTGGTGCAATGGTGCATCCACTTTTTTTCTTATTCAGGGTTACTAGGCTATGTCTCTAATTTATTTAATTTTGTTCACATAGTTTTTTTGAATACATCTCACATTTGCAAGAAGGTTTTTTTGATTTCTTATGACAATGTGATATTTGGCAGTATTCCTTGGCGGATTTGAAGAATATTGTTCAAGCAAGTGAAGTTGAACTCATGGAATGCCTCAACAAGTTTAATTGTTGCTATATTGATGGTAAGAATACTCTTGTTGACTTTTTTGCTTTGCATTTTCAATACAAGTTCATTTGAACAAAACTAAATTTTATTATATACATAAAAAGGAGTTTGACACGAAACTGTAATAACTAATGCAAACAAGTTTCACATGGAAAAAAACACAAATGCTTTTTTTTAAATACGGTATTTGTGCTTTGAGCACTTTTTGCAATTTTCAGTAATTATATATATACTTTATAGTACTTCGGGTGACTTTGCATAAAACAAACTATCAGTTGCATTACAAAATGTTAAACGTTGAATTGTGATCTTGCAGTATGAGAATTGAGAAGACCATAGTGTAGTGATATTTTGGAAAAGTTTTGTTTTGGTACAAAAAAGTTAAATGCTCAAAAGTATCATGGTGAAGTTGTTTTGTTTAGCAGGCCAACAAACAAATGCATGCAGCACAGGTTCTGTTTTGTTTGCTCAGTGTTGCCAGATATTAAAATTCATAATAGAGTCATTCCATTATAATTCAACAGATTTTCTTCAAAAAGTCAACCCGCCCCTCTTGGAATTATTTTGTTTTTAAATATGTTGATGTGCATAAAATTCTGAATGCAACAAAAAAAAAATTATGAAAATTGATCAACCGGTTCACTAGATATGCCATTTTGAAATTTGTTGATCACTTGGTGGCGCTGATGAGTTCTCAAACATAAAAATGTCATTTGTTGCGCCCCCTGATGATAGAGAGGTGATCAAACATTCGATTTCACTATTTTTAAGGATGAGGATTCCAAAAACGCAAGTGTTTTCTGTGTATTACTATCACAAAAAAAGTTATAGCAACTTCTATTGTTTTTAGGTGGTCGCAAAAAGACGCCCAAAAAGCCTTGTGGGAATCCACGTAGAGTGAAAATTTTTTTTTTGTAAGATAATCAAAGATGTATTTTATTATAAAAAAGAAAAAAATTAGAGGTGTTTTTTGTTATTTTTTTTTAAATTTAATTTTAAAGTAAAGTATGGTTTTTACAGAATTTGTCCATTTCCAAGCCTTACATTGTTGTTCTTGTGTCATGTAATAATAGGCACACCAATGACATCATAATGGTTATTATTTCTTAACAATCAGCCTGTTAGTTGAGGTTCAAAATGGCTGCTCTTTTAAACCTGACTGCTTCCCTATCGTGTTTTCTGTCTAAGAACACCTTGTGTAGGTTAGTTAGTGGGTGTTGTGAGTAGAAGGTATTGAGATGGAGGGTTGCACTGTTGGAAAAAAAGTAGTAGTATTATACTTGTCATTTGAAATCAATATTTAATGATTCGAGTATTTTTTCAGAAAGTAGGCTAAGCAAATGATATTCCAAAACAAAGCTTCGTTCCTAAACTTTTCATCAAATTTTCCTATAATTCAACTGATGATCCACTGGGATGCACGGTGTGACAAAACATTTTAAATAAAATGTTTTGTGTGTTTTTAAATAAAATGTTTTGTTGTTTGGTGTGATATTGTTTACTTTATTTAATAAGCAAATGATGATTGCAAATTGTTGACATTGGCAGTTCCTCTTTTTCAAGTTCAATCCCAGATCTCCATAGAGCTAACTTTGTTTCAGTTTCAGAAAGGTCAGACAAAGCTATGTAGCTGTCCTTACGGCTATACCATTTCAAATGACAAGTACTACTACTTTTTTTTCCAACAGTGCAGTCCTCCATCTCAATACCTTCTACTCACAACACCCACTAACTAACCTACACAGGGTGTTCTCAGATAGAAAACACAATAGGGAAGCAGTCAGGTTTAAAAGAGCAGCCATTTTGAACCTCAACTAACAGGCTGATTGTTAAGAAATAATAACCATTATGATGTCATTGGTGTGCCTATTATTACATGACACAAGAACAACAATGTAAGGCTTGGAAATGGACAAATTCTGTGAAAACCATACTTTACTTTAAAATTAAATTAAAAAAAAAAATAACAAAAAACACCTAATTTTTTTCTTTTTTATAATAAAATACATCCTTGATTATCTTACAAAAAAAAAATTTTCACTCTACGTGGATTCCCACAAGGCTTTTTGGGCGTCTTTTTGCGACCACCTAAAAACAATAGAAGTTGCTATAACTTTTTTTGTGATAGTAATACACAGAAAACACTTGCATTTTTGGAATCCTCACCCTTAAAAATAGTGAAATCGAATGTTTGATCACCTCTCTATCATCAGGGGGCGCAACAAATGACATTTTTATGTTTGAGAGCTCTTCAGCGCCACCAAGTGATCAACAAATTTCAAAATGGCATATCTAGTGAACCGGTTGATCAATTTTCATAATTTTTTTTTGTTGCATTCAGAATTTCATGCACATCAACATATTTAGAAACAAAAAAATTCCAAGAGGGGCGGGTTGCCTTCACTTGTTGAATTATAATGGAATGACCCAATATATTGTTATGTATGTGCGATCATTGCTTTGTCAGGAAAATGGCGCTTGTTGGATTTTGAATACATTTGCGAGTGCATGGAAGAAATATTTCGTCTGACTGATGCAGAATCTTGGAGTTATTTAAAAGTTCCTGTTGCTGAGATGTGTTCCAAGATCAATGATAGCGGGGAATTAGTGCCTGAGTAAGTCAATCAGGATTGTGAGCACTGTGCTGCCCCAGTATACCATAAAAAAAACTGGCTCAAATTCTAAATTTCGTTTAGTCTAATTTTAACCATAGGCAAAAGAAGTGCACTCTGTGACCAACACATGGCCATTTGCATAGAACAATATGAAACCCACATTTTGATGAAATAAGATTGAAGTGCTACACTAAACATCAACAACTATTTATTGTATAAAAATTTTTGTAAAGAAATACTATATGCATAAATATGAGTGCTTATGTCTCAAATAGTCATTGCGCAATGCACATGAACAGTACGTCAATGACCCCTCTTCTATTACACTGTTGCACTATAAATATTTATCGAAAATTGCGAGTAGAAAGTGCTCATGTTAGCTCGAAGCTGCAAGTTTTCGTCTGACTCTCTTCAGGAGCTATCGTCAGAATAAAATAAGCCTAAAAGTGGTGAAGCATTAATTTTTTTTTTATTTCTATCTTCTTATACTTCACCACTTCAAGGCTTATTTTATTCTGATGATAGCTCCTAAAGAAAGTTAGATGAAAATCTGCAACTTCGGGCTATGTGTAATCTTCTATTCGCTATTTTCATGTTTTGTACCACCAATTAACTCTTCAAATATTTATGTGGTGTTTTTTTATTTTGTTTAACATTAATATTTTGTTTCAACTAAACGTCTGAAACTCTTATACCTCGGTAAACCCTTGCAAGTGCTTCAAAACGTCCCATCTTAAGAATACTGGTGTGTTGTTCTTTTTAAGAACGGATTGTAGTAACAAGCACTTTGGCCAAGTATGTGTGTAAAACATTATTGTTATATTGCTTGCCATATCTTAAACCATGCTTAAATGCAGTTTTGCTTTGTTCCACCTTTATGAAAATCACTTTGCGGTGCTTAGGTGAAATATATTTTTCTTGTACAATCTGGTTGTTATAAAGTACGTTGTTGAATTTCTAGTTTCATTGTGAAGCACTTGCTCAACGCATACGGATCATTGTATACCTCAGAGGAAGGGATACAGTTTTGCAAGTTGGATGAAAGAAAAGTATCTGGCCTGCCTTTTATGATTTTTTATGTGATTTAGCTAAATTTGCTGAGTTAATACAAAAAACGTAATGTTTTAATCATTGGAGTATATTTGTTACTGTGAAACAGCAAATAGTGTACTTCTCACGATATAGTGTTTTTATCATATAGTCTCGTGGTTTGTATAAGTAAGCCTACATAAGGATTTTATGGTCTTTCAAATCATAGATATGATTTATATGTATCAGTAGTTTGATTCATTGTTCCAAAAAATAGAAACGTTTTTGTTGAACTTAGAAACTCATTCATGACAATATGACGCTCTCGCAAGAGGCTTTGTACCACTGTCACAAGCTTAGTTGCCGATTTTGACCTTTGGCAGGGGATGATTTTTGTGATATATTAGTAGTATTAACTATTCTATGTATGGGATGTCGCTAGATTCATTCCTGAAGTGCACAGCTGAATCATCTATCTCAAAACCGATTTCTTTTTCTTGATATTGCCATTAGTTTGTTCATAGAGTGACGTGTGTTCTTATAGAGTTGTCGGCGTTATGTCTGCATGAACGATACGATTTGTCGATTACACCGAGTCAAGATTCCTTTTTGTTGCAGATTTGCCAACTATGTGCTGAAGTATTGCTGCAACCTGTTGGAAAATTTAATTTAACCGAGTTTCTAGAAAGTTGGAGAGACAGCTTGCCAACAGATATGAACGCTGACGAAAAGTATCTTCAGGTATGTGGAAATAAACTCTCTTTTATATCTTAGTAAAATGAACTAATATTGTGTTTAAAAGTCTTCACTGTCAAGTTCTGTGGGAAAAAAGCTCAGGTATTCAAAATGCATATGGTGTATTTAAAAGCACTCATTTATGACAGATAATTTTGGTAAAGAATTATAACGTAATTGGGCAGGGCGTTGCTTTGGTGGACAGAACATCTGACCAACCCGCTGTTAAGTTGTTTAAAGTAGAAGATCTACCGATGGACATGGAAGCCCGTTTCGATATCTTGTTTGAAACTCGTCAAAAGTGGAAACTGGAAGACATAACGCCATACATTGAGTATGAATGAACTAACCGTAATTTTGTGTTCTATTTTTTTATATAAAATACGTTTTTTTTTATGTCTCAAGTACCATCTTGTTTCCATTTGAAAAAAATAACAATCAAGTAAAAAAAGAAATTATGATTTGTTTGCAGGGACATGTGCATGCCAGGCCAAACTGTTTCCTCAGTACTGACAAAGTATTCTCGGACGTCTACATTGAATGGCGAGAAACTGTTCAGTACAAGAAAACCATTAAAATAACACTGATTGGTGAAGTATGGTCCAAATTCTCATGTTTTTTTCTCTTAGATATGGCCGAACCAGCTGACCAATTGTATCATTCTGGTTAAGGTTGGGACATTTCTGAAAGTATCTTTCAGGAGGCTTTGTCGCTTCACTGTAAGGTCGCCAAAACGACTTGACGCGCGAAAATGATTTCGTTCTATCCAAGTTTTAAACTCTGTTGTTGTTAGTACTTGCAAGGTAATAGTGCTAGGGATGTGAAGATTAAGCAAATTATCACGTCAGGAATGAACTAAAAACACGATAGAATTGATAGTTAAAACTGAGTTTTTTAAAATTCAAACTGCATTGTATTTCTTCACTACTCTTAACAGGTCATTTAAATTTTTCGAAATTGCCTATTCAAGCAGCAAAGAATTTATTTTCAAAATTTTGATAGTGACTTACTTGACCGACTGACTGTCATAATAATTAGGCTACTTTGCTGTTAAAAATTTTTGAAACGTCTTTTATTAATAACAATTAAGCCCAATGAATCACAATACCTGGTTTCTTTTTTCTCATCGTATCTGGTTTTACGTTCTACTTACTCATACTGTCAGTTTTGTACCTCCAATTTTTTTTTTGCCAAAATTAGCTTAGAAGATTTCAAATGACCTACTTTTTCAGCTGTAATGGCTTGTCTTACCAGTAAGACTTGTATTTGTGCTTTTGAGGATCCAATAAACTATTAGATACAACCTAATGATAATATATAAATCATGAAAAAACGTTCAATTAGTTTTATACTTAGACATGCTGCGACGTTTAATTCAATTAAACAGCTTAAATTAAACCATTTCTAAAGCTATTACTTGTATGCTAAAACGTAGCATCACGGGTAGATATGCACCAATAAGCCACTTTTTTTATAACCCATAATGGTTGCATTTAATCGGCCTTGATACCGGTTTCATCACTGCAGTATCTTGGTGTAATCTCTACCCCTGTTCATCACTCACGTCTCTCAAATTAGGTGGGAAACAGTCACAGTGCACACTCCCATTTTTCGTATGTTTTCTGCATGTTCTCCACGATGTTCCTGAACTGCTCATGCTTGTATTTTCCTTAAAAGTTGTGTATCTAATACCTGCATCTAGAAGTTAATTTGAAGGCATATTATTTCCGGGTAAACTAAATATTTGCTTTTCATATTCTACCTTCTAATTGTGAAGTTTTTCTATGGAGGCCAAACGTTTGCAACATCGTCATTACTGTCCTGGCGTCTTTTCGAAATGCGAAAAAAGCACATGTGCTTGCCCAACTGTGATCCTAATATAAGAGATATTACTTTTTAATTTCCATAGATTTTCTGGATGTACTCAGAGTAAAGTATGAGTTTCAGAAGTACTTCTATTGTTTTACGCTTTTTTTTTTCTTGCTAACGTGAGCTACACGAAGAGACGACGCACTGTTCCATTGTGCTGCAACACAGCTTTAAAACTTGTTTTGTTGGAAGCAATCAGTCAGCTTTCAATAAACAGGATTTTATTTATATCCAAGCTCTTGCTTCAAACTGCCTACAATTTTACAATAACTATTATCTGCAGTTGTAAAGCTCGAAATCATCTTATTGCAATCGCGAAAAAAATTGTAATTTTTTATTTTAGTTTAGCTTTTTCTTTGGACAAAGAAAGATCGCGTACATAGTTGTATAAGATAATGATCATGATTGGCAAATAGTATTCTTATTTCATCCACAAAAGATGCCCCATTTATTTTCTTCGTATAGAGAGAACGATAGCATTCACAAAGCACCCTGATAAGTAGAAATAAAAGATTGGCGATGAATAAAATTGTCATGAAGGTTTCTCAAACCAACACTTTTGCACACCAATGCAGAGAGAGAAGGAGATACTAATCTGTAACAGATGAGGTGATAACGGGTGTGTTCCACCAATGACAGAAGGAGGTTGGAGTGGACTACAATCACGAGGCAGCGGAAGGAAATTGACAGAGTACTATCTTCTGCTGGCTAACAATGGGGATGACAAAGTTAGAGGTCATCCTGACTATCTGAATACATTGATCAGACACTGGTTGCTTTTCAGAAGGATTTCTCTGTTGATTACCCCGTACACGTGGCGATGTACCCAGATCGCCAAGCCAAGGCACACATCTACCAAGTTGTTTCAATTTGAAAAGAGAGAGTCCACGCAAGCAAATCAATTTATACCAAGCTAAGCCATTGTGACGTGAGAATTGTTGTAAGCAACATTAGATAAATATGGCAAGTACTGCCAGTCACAATGTGAATAAATTAAAACTTGAAAGTAAAAAGTTGAATATGTGAGAGCACTGGACTGCACTGCAGAATATGACGCTGGTGTATGAATATGAGACTGCAGTCGGTACAAATCCACCATATGTGATAAATGTAGAAAATATGGACGATCAACTGATTCGCTTGTTATAGTAGCATTAGGCCTACATTCTTTGCAGGAAAGCTATTTTTTAACTTCTTTGTATCCAGCAATGGTACATTCTACCTCCACCTCACTCTCTGGTTTAAGTGTCCACATAGCAACCTTCACAAATCAAGAGTTCTATAAACTTCTCTTGATTAGACAAATCTTTCATTAAATCTTCTTTCCAAAAGTTTATGCTTCGCTTCAACAATGATGGATATGACAAAGTGTATTCATTTTATTTAAATTTCTTCCATTCATATGGCAAGCGATACTGTGAAAAACGTCGTTCAAGTCAGTCGGATTGAAATTTTACTGTAAGAATCAACTGATAACGAAAAAATCTCTCTACAAGTTTCCTTGTGCGTACGTACGAATTACAGCATCACTGGTCTGCTTGGAGAGGCACAAAGAATGCTATGATGATCTCCAAGACTCCAGCCAATTGGATAAGGAAAACTAAAAGTCAATTTTTCCATCATCAGGAATCATTTCATTTCCCAGCTTATTGGAGCCAAAACGTTCCAATGGTCCACAACATATTGATGAGTTTCAAAAAGTTAGCTGCATCATCTCAAGCAAATGACACTTTGCTGCAGCGATTGTTGTTTGGGAAAGTATAGCAAGGGCTAGAGAAATATTTTGTTTGTTGTAGGGATTTAACACTTTGTAGAACAATTTGTAAACGTTTTTCGTGTTGAATGAAAGTTTTTGATTTTATGAACGTAATGCAAGTCAGACAACATAACGTCCATCAGAAGTTGTTTTTGCCAAATCAAACAAAAACTAAGAAAATACGAATTTTCAACCTTTCAGTAGATTGTTTCTGATGTTCGTTACTAAATGCACATTGTAATACTTTGTATGCGAGTCACGGCGCGTATGCCGACTTTAGAACTGGCTGAGGCTTGACAAAATGACTACTTCCACAAGACAGGAGAGCGTTTTTTCTATTGAAGAAAATTAATAAAGCTGTACAGTAGAAATTACAGAATACATCACTAATCTTCACTGCAGCTCTGACCCACTCTTCCCGGATAGAGAGCGGTAGCTTACTTACAAGAACAGTGGTATAGGAGACAGCATCAAGACTTGACAGCCCTGACAGTGTGACACGCCATCCAGGGACGCACAACAGCGTCTCATTAGCACAGACATTTTTCCTAAACGTTCAGGATCAATTTCTGTGATGATTGGTAGAGCTCTCGATGGCTCTTCACAAGCTTGAGCAATAATATGTGGTTGCCTGTACCTGCGTTTTAGCTCATCCCAGGCGAGCTTGTAGCAATTATGATTGTCTCGCTTACTATCTGCAAATTTTAGGATTTGTTCACGAACGTGGTTGGTGCAGTACTGGAGCAGGTACGTCATCTTTTCCTTGGAAGATGCCTGCCACATGGCATTTGAAACGGTTCCAAAAGGTCCAGCATCTATTGGATCGCATTCAAACTTTCCAATGTCTGGTTTTGGTAAGAACAGTTTATCCTGCTCATAATCTGGATGAGGATTCCAATTGAACCTGGGTGCATGGTGAAGATGGTCTGCAGCAGGCTCCCTATTGCATCTGGTATCACTATAATGTTGTTACTCTCCATAACTTACATTAGCATTATAGCGCTGTGCCCTGAGTGGGGTCACGTCTCGTAGACGACCCAATGATTAACGGTCCAAACCAACATCACAGACTGTGGGAACTCCTGCAAAATTGCTACTTCAACCTCTGCAGCTCTGTTGCGGCGATCATTTTCTGCTTTTTGCAACTTCGTCTGAGAAGCACAACCTCTTATTCCTCTCGACGGCGTGCTTCATTCTGTTCTTTTTTTAGTCGAGCCAACTCTAATTTCAGTTGGGCCTTTCGTTGCCGAAAGCTACTATTACTACTACCCGCACTCCAGATACTACTAGTTTCTGAAAACCCAGTCTGTGAAATAATGGTGAGGGGAAGTAATGAGTCATCGGTCTCAGGCTTCTCACTTTCCATCACGGGTTTGTCTTTACAATTGTCAAAATTGCAAAACGATGTGATATTTTATACATGAGTGATGGTGCGTATGCCGAATTGAAGGACTGTCTGAGGTTTGACGAATTGACTACTTCCACAGACATAAAGAACGTAACAAGACAGGAAAGCAGTTGTTCTATTGAAGAAAATAAATAACACTGTACAGTAGTATAGCACAGTACATTCTATTCAAAACAGATGTTTAGCTTACTCATGCTAGGAAGGGTTGCCAGGTACTGATTGAAAAAATATGCCAAAGTGATTCTAAACAAATGCCAAACAGCTACCAAAAGGCAAAATTTTAAGTTTCAACATGCAGCATTAACTTGCATTAACATGCATGCAGCATTAACATCAATGGGGGCTACGTTGATCAGTTGTGGGGGCTTTGCCATGCATATTCTATCTCAGGGTTTCACTTCTTAGGGTTTTTTCTATCACCATCTCGTCATAGCTGTAAACAAGAAAACAAGTTATGTATAACTTAAAGCACTGCAAGATACACTACAGAAAAAGAGAAAATACATAAAACCTTTACACATACTGTACATGATAAAAAATAACGACCTTGTCAGTGAAGTGTACACCAGAGCTTTATTACAAAGTTGAATTTTAAGTTCAGTTTATTAATAGAAGATAGCCCACAACAGCCTGTTTCACCTACATAGGTGTAAATTAGTTGTTGTCAGCTTAATTAATAAATTGAACTTGTGACTCAACTTTGTCGTAATTGAAAATACATGCACATGCACAATAGGGTGGAGTGAAAAAATTTTTTTCTTTCAAATCAAAAAGTCTAGTTTACCAAAATTCGGTGTTGACCCCAAAAACACCTTCAAACACAATTTTGGGTCGGTGCCCCCCAGAGGGTGCAGGCACACCCCCCCTAAATTCGAAAAACCCCAATTTTATAAAAAAAAATAATATCTCATTAACCACAGACGATAGAAAGTCGGTTGATGGCTCAAAATCATCAGAAGGTACAAGTTTATATTACTTTTAAGAGAAGTATTTTTACTAAAAGCACTATAAAGTGGTCATTTTTGCAATAATGTAATTTTAGTCGTAAATTTACGTCAAATTTGGTCGATTTTGTAAATTAAGTTAATCTTTGTGCTTAGTATGTGTCATAGAAGTGAAAAATCAAGCAGATTCATTGTCATTTAACAATATGAATATCATAAAATGGTAACTGTAATGCAGCGTTCGCTCTAAGGTGCAAAGTTGAGAAATTATTTGAGCAATTTTTTCCTTGATTTGAAAAATGTGAAGATAGATTTGTGTGAAATTTTGGCATATTACTTCAAAAATTCGTGTGTTGAAGTAAAAGTATGGGCAAAATTTTTCTAAAGCAGAAAAAAATACGTTGGGCAAACTTGTACTTTAATCTACTTTGGGAAAATACTTACTTTACAATTTTCTTAGCGAAGAAAACTGCTGTAAGAAATGCACTTAACTACAGTGAGCTGATGTAAAAATGTTCAATTACGTGTAAGTTATACGACCAAGTTTAAATTTATCATAAATCAAATTTCAGCAAATTGTTCATCAGACATTAAATTGATTTTTGGTATTGAAGCACGGCATTAGCATACGAGACTTAATTTTTTGTCTGATCATGCCATCTCGTCTGTAAAAACCTGCAACGCTTGCAGCAGCTTCAGTTACCAAGTGTACATGCCTTTCCACTGCCTGGTTATGGCAGGGATGGTTTAGCTCAAGTTTATCTGTGATAATTTGTTGCACAGCTTCATTCGTCATGTTCCTGACTGCAGGCGGCTCGTGAAAATCGGAAAGGTCCAAACTTGACATATCGTAATAGGCTTTGGCTCCCGCATCTAACTTCGGAAGAATGAACTTTCGTATCTTAGCTGAACCACTTTCTTGATGGATGCTTTGAATTCTGCTTTGAAGAATTTTGTTTATTGCAGTGATACGAACGCTTCGGTCATCATCTCCCAGCATTGCCAAAATTATGTTTTCATGGTGGGCAAAAAAAGCATTGTTTTGCAAAACTTTAAGTCCAACGTTGTTTACCAGTACATTTGGAAAATGAAAAATGGCATTTAGCATAAAGAAAAAAATTTTGGACGCGTCTGTAATTCTATGATGATATTTGATGCGGAACCAACAGGGAAAATAGACTCGAACAAGGTATTCAGTCAAAGTGCGCGAATTCTTTGAAGGCCTCTTTTTGAAACGTAATAACGTAGGATTCGACATCCTAAGGTCCACCAACGGGAATGGCATTATCCACCAACTTCAAGGTATTTCAAATCCTGTGTAACAACGCCTGTCATAACAGCTTGACACATTTGCATAGCATAATACTGATCACTGCTGAGACTTTCAATTACTTCATCAGGAAGAATAGGAAATTCGTCATTTAAGATAGGCAGAAAATTCGCCACAGCCCAAGCTGACACTTATCCATTCAATTGCTTGCCAATTGTTCCAGAAAACTATTCTGGACCACTTGTTGAACCATCTAATTCTTGAAATATATGCCTTAGAACTAGAGGGAGCTCATTGAGATGCAGCAAGCACACCACCCATTGCAATAGACGCCCAAGCTTTTTTCAAGGGAAGTAATGAAACCAGATTTTTTTCCCTGTCATAGTTGCTGTTCCGTCTGTCCCAATGATGTTTAGCTTGCTTTCCATTGCTGTGCCTTCAATTGCACCATAGCCTACACGGCTTGAGCGATTTGTTGACTAGTTCCATTTTTTGGTGTGATATGAGTGATGTAAAATTCAAAGGGTTCACCGACAACTACATAGTGCTCTTCAATGATTCTGGTTCGATGATAGTTGCTCCCTTGTTTCACACTGGTAATGGTGGCATCCTTTCGTCCATCAACATAAAGTCCATCCACAATATCGAACTGCAATTCTTCTTCCTTCTGAATTTCTTTTCTGTACTTTTGTCGTTCTCTCCTTAATTTACTTCGGTCAATAACTTGTGATTTATCAATGTCAGTTACTATACCAAATGCTTTGAGAGTGGCAGTAGCAATAGCAGCACCTGTTCTATCCGAAATTCCAAATCTTTCACAAGTTATTGCTACTTCTTTTAGAGATGATCGGTTTTGTGTGGTAGATTTGGTTGGCAATATTGACAAAGCTGAAGAACCTCGAGCACGTAATTCATCTGAACAAGTGAACATAGATTGAAATAAACTTACAATTATTGAAGCTACATCCTTGCCTAATCATAACAGATTAGGACTAAGGGAGTCATTAACAATGCGGTTTTGTAGCCAAGCGCCACTGTACGCATTTACACCGTACTAAGCTTAAAATATCAACTGAATATACAAAAATCGACCAAATTTGACATAAATTTACGACTAAAATTACATTATTGCAAAAACGACCACTTTGTAGTGCTTTTAGTAAAAATACTTCTCTTAAAGGTAATATAAACTTGTATCTTCTGATGATTTTGAGCCATCAACCGACTTTCTATCGTCTGTGGTTAATGAGATATTAATTTTTTTTATAAAATTGGGGTTTTTCGAACTTTAGGGGGGGTGTGCCTGCACCCCCTGGGGGGCACCGACCCAAAATTGTGTTTGAAGGTGTTTTTGGGGTCAACACCGAATTTTGGTAAACTAGACTTTTTGATTTGAAAGAAAAAAATTTTTTTCACTCCACCCTAATGCACAATACAACTTAGGAAAGACCATTCAATAACATTTAAACTTCTTCATACATGTTGCTGTTGAATAGAGCCAACATCTCTTTTGTCACAACAAAACCTTTGCAGCATTTCCGCTGAAAAAGCAAAGAACTCCTGATTGTGATAATGGCATTTAACAATGGCAATTCCATTCTGTTTCGCGATTTTGTTTTTACAGAAGTTGCATAGGACAACATTTGCTCAACAACAGCATTACTGATAGATAATGTCAGACAAGACATATTCTGCAAGTTCCATAAATGAATGTTCTCTCAGGCCATTTTTGTATTTCAAAATACCACACCAGAATGTAATTGAATCTTGTGGAATTTGGCCATGGAATGTATCTCGCTCTGCCTAAGGAATGTGAATAATGTTGCGACAAAGTTTTTTAAAATTCAAATTTCTGCTCAGTCAAATCAAACTTCTTGTTTCTGAGGTGAGCAAAGAGCAATTGTGCAAATGGAAGTCGTGCAGTTTGGCTCAAAACCTTACTTAGGTTTAATAAAACTAAGACTTTTAAGCAAATTTTTGGTGGGAGGCTACCTGCTCTCAACTTGCGGCACACATGCAAGGAGAAATTGGCAGCATCTTTCTTTCATAGAAGCAGTTATGCTTGCATTGATACTCTCATTGCAAGAAACAAATTTTTCTAGTTCAAACATGAACTTCACACCATAGCCAACCCTACTTAAAGGTAGCTCATCACCTGATCTTTCAAAGACCCGACACTTCAGTGATCTATAATGCTGTTCTAATTCAGCAACTAATTTTTCAGGGTCTGCATTTGTTGCTTGAAAAAACTCATGAACCCTCTCAAATTCAGCAACAAGTGGAGCGAGAAAGGTGAAATACAAATAATTTACTCGGCCGGAGGGCATGTTTTTTAACACACGTGCTTTATATCTTCCTGCCTGTTCACAGTTCACTTCTACACTCAAGAAATATGCAAGAAGTTTTCCCAATTAATCAAAATATTGTAGAAGACTTTTCCACGACATAGCCAACATCCAAACAATATACTGTACAACAAAGGAACTTACCGACTTGAGTTATTGCTAGGATCACGTATAGCCTACTAACATCAATTCTGCTTTATTTGTGCTTGCATGCCAACTAAGTCTAATTATACAATTGTGCATTTTTTATGGGCTCAATATCCAGTTATCCACATGACACACATTGAACCCATTTCTCTCCTGGAAGGCTATTTCTAACGGTTATAGGCGAATTCTTTGTAAACAATTCTTCATAAAGCAATTCTTCGTAAGCAATTCTTTGTAAAACAATTGTTCGTAAACAGTTGTTGGTGAAATGAAATCCGTAAAAGAATTTTTCGTAAAGCATTTCTTCGTATACATCAAATCTCCATTGCATGCACGAATAAATGCTTTGGGAAGAATTGTTTTACAAAGAATTAACTTTACGAAGAATTGTTTTACGAAAAATTGCTTTACGAAGAATTGCTTTACGAAGAATTGCTTTACGAAGAACTGTTTACGAAGAAAACGTCGGACACCATTTCTAACATTGTCGCAGCAAACCAAACAAGTGTTCATATCATCTCCGTCTTACGCTGGATTCCATACAAACGCTATAGGCTTTTACTCTGTAAGAGATCTTTGACTTGCTTGAAAATGGCATATCTCATGCTTGTAACATGGTATATCTCATACTGTTTTGCAATGCTTCGCACAGATTTTCCTTATGCCTAGGCTTTTAAAGCTGTATTCAACAAATGCAAGTTTTTTCTTCTATCACTCTTTCGCTTTCTTTCTCGTACCATTCTGAAAAGTGAAGTATACCAAGGCATTTCAGGGGCAATTACAACATGTTGTTACAGTTGCCCCATAACCTCGTTGCCATGTTTAAAATCAAGTTTAACCAATTTCCGATTCTTGCTAGCTGTGAGTGATGGAAGAAAATTAAACTATTGTCCAGTACTTTATGACAAATAAAGCACATGCAAGTAATTCAAATGTTTCATACATTAAACCAAAATTAACAAGAAAAATAAAAAGTTACTTACCTTCACCTAATTTACCTTTTTCCAGTTAACTCTCTTTAGTTTCTACGCAGGCTAACACTATTTTTCTAGCATGTCAATAGCTAAAAGATATGTGACCAGTAACAATGGTAAAACGATACAGTGTTGCCAATATCAATTATCGTTAATGTTACAATTGCCTCTATGTTACATTTGTCCCCGGTCTCCCTTACTAAAAACTGGAAACTAGCCTATTATTGTAAAATTAATGAAATTGACGAATTTTTTATGGCCCTCTCTACATGAATGTGATGGCGTGCAATACTTCTTGTATTTCAACACTTTGTCTTCACTCATTTGAGGCCTTCTACCTAGGAGCGGTGGGATATTCAAATATAGACTCATGTCATGTAAGTCTTTTTCTTTAAGAAACCTTTTATCTGCCATAACAGCATCATTGAAGTGCAGTTACTAGTGCACATTACCAGTGTACAACTGAGATACAAACACAATACCTCCATATGGATCAACTCCCACTAATGCCTTTGCACTTTGCAGTGTTAGTACTTTTATAGTTTGAGTATGTTTGCGACTGACGGTGAAGTGAGAATGGTGTTTCGAGGCATATTTCAGTGCAGTCGATGATGATCATGGTGCTTGTGTAGTCTTTTTTGAAGTCTGGCTCCATGGCTGCTATGATAACATCACATTCACAATGAGGAAATATGTTCAAGCTACCCAACCTTCAATACATGAGATGCATCCATGAATGAAAAATATGGTGTACACTTGTACAGATGCAGAACTAATACCAAACCTTGTGCTTAAGTCTGTATAAAACAAACCCAGGCGAAGCTTCATCAACACCAACAAAAATTCATCTTCCATCGCTAATTAAATCTATGTAGATTAGGGTGGCCAAAAAAAATCGAAATTTTTTATTTTTGTTCGCACACCCTCTCATTTGAGGAGGATTCATAAAAAAATGACACTGTGAAAATTTGAAGTCAATCCGACAAGAGGAAGTACTCTCCCACCGGCCTCTAAATTTGCTTTCTTTGGCATAATTCGTCAAAATTCCTTGAATATGTGACGTAATTCTTTTCTGATTTATCTACATTGCAGTTGCAGCATTTTTATGTTATAACCATTGTTTTACTCTGAATTAATGATACAATAAGTGTTTCCACATGCAGAAAAACATGAATAATACACAAAATAGATCACATTAAAAAGCGTTTGGTATGAAATTAAATGCACTAAACTTTAGCATAAACCGCATAAAAGTAGGTACGTTCACCAATCACGATCACAACGCTTCACGTGACAACACATTGCCCAGAAAATGCAAAAGAAATGTTCGTAAAGAGTCAAGCCGTTGACTTTATTTAGTGGTGCTGTTGGCATGTTGGCTTTTACTTGCACTTGATGGAAGCAGCTTTCTGTGGTGCTCGACCACCTGATAGAGGAGCTGGCGCTGTTGTTCATTTTTCGTAAGGACTTCATTGAAGTCAGTAGCTAATTTGACTGCCCGCTCTGCACAATCATTGACGACTTTGAGATCACGCACAACTTTGCATGCTTCTTTGTAATCTTCACGATCATGCCATGTGTCGACAGAAGCAGTTAGAAATTCTTTTGACAAATGAAGGGACTCGAAAAGGTTAAGTGAACGCTGTGTTACAAATTGTGCCAAAGAGAGATGTTGAAACTTGACAATTTTGTTTGGGGCAACACGACGAACATCTTCGGGAAATGGGTCTTTCTTGAGAGCATTAACGATTGCCTTTTTTTCATCATCTGTGATGTTATCACTGAATAAAGGCAGTGCAGCAAGATCCTCACTGATGTACCACAAGTGCAACCTCAACTTTTTTTCTGCCACTTCAGAAATTGCACTATCAACTTCTTTATATTCCTCTGTGAGCTGTAGCATTGCTAGGTCATTTGTAGGGGCAGATATTGATGAAGGTGCTGCAAACCAAAAAGTGGCATAGATGGTGGTTATAAACAGGCAAATTCTCCGCAGTGATCCAATCTCTCGTTTGCTCATTTTGAATTGATGGCGAAATCCAAAGATTTTAAGGCAGTATATGCCTTTTGCCATCCACCTCGCCCGGTGATAGGCACCAGGAGCATAAAATTTATTTTCCAAATCCGCTTTTGCTCCTAACAGTTGAAGAACAAGTTGTGCAAACTCTCTATAGTCTTCACGAGGTTGCAAATTCACCAAGTGTTGGTGAATATCATCGATAACAATTTCACGACGAGACTGAAGCCAAGCTTTCTCCGGCTTGTTCAAACACCCTGCACCAATGCCATCGGTATCAATGCAGTCGAATTTTGACTTATCTATGAAGTCCCATTGAGCCTTGAAACGGCTGAACAGGTCTATTTCTGGCCCTCTTGAAGGAAAAAAGTTATCAAACACTGCAGAAGCACATATTTCAAACATATGATGTCGGCATGCAAGAAATAGCAGCCTTCGATTAAATGCCTGCTGCACGACAGTGATAGCTCCAGTGTGGATTCCTGTATTGCTTGATGTTGTGTCAAAACAAAGTGCAGCTAAATGCTCTGCTACACCTTCCCACTCGTGTATGAATTCCACTACTTTTTGGCCCATTAGTGATCCCGTTCCAACAGGCAGCTTTGGAATGCCAAGCAGTTTCTCAACATGCATACCAGAAACTACAATGGCCAAAGAGTCGCACTTTGTGCCAGTGGCATTAGTCAAAAGTTTGCCATCAAAATGAGCAACAAGTGGAACTGTTGGTTTAAATTTTTGCCGCACTGCAGCTGCAAGGCTTTCACGTGAGGTGTTCCGAGCATTCATGACAGAGGAACGTGACATTGTCAATTCATTTATGTCAACTCCAGCTGCAGCAAGAGCAGGGGTGACGATCATCATTGCTTGACGACTTGACGTTAAAGTTCTGTCTAGGGCTGCATTAAACAGTGGATTATCGATAATGCAGCGTTTTGGTAATGGCTGTTCCTGCTGGGTTTTCGTTCGTTTTGGTGTTGTTTGGATTTGTGGTGCAAAAAGTGGGTCACTGGAAGAATCTTCATCATCTGCTGAGGAACTTTCAGATGTGAGAGCAGCAGCACTTGATGGTGCTGGATCAATGAGATTTCTGTTGCGCCTCTGTTCATCATCTTTGCGCTTTCTATACTTTGCAGCAGCTTGCCGATACATTGGGTCTTCTGTTGTCATCACCATCTGTCGTGCACCACGTTGGTCTATCAAAAACTGGCAGTCTTCTGGCATTGTTGTGCGGCGTTCCCAGTCAGCATGTGCAATATCAAATAATGCACTTAACCTCTGGGTGAAGTCAGCTTCTGAGGTCAACTGGGAAGCTGAATTTCGCCTACCTTTGTGCTTTGATACTCGAATATGCTCTTGATGGATGCATTTCAGTTTGGCAACAACGTGAGTCTTTGCACTGGTAGCGATATTAGCTTTCACCCACAACAACATCACTTCATCTGCAACTGTACTGCAAGCAAGTGGCAGGGTAACCTTATTGATCTTCATCTCGTAGTAGAGACGGCGAAGAACCACACCCCGTACAGGCAGCTGGCATGGCCCCTCAAAAGAGTCAACACTAGAGAGTGGGTGCCCAACCAACCATATTGATGTTCCTGAACGTGTAGCAGGCGAGTCTGCGCACTTCTGGAAAAAAGTTACAATGTGTTAAATAATATTTTGCACATTATAATACTAATTACCAAGATCACTGTGATATAAGGTAGCCTACTATTAACATATATAAATGCCTAATAATTGTGTATTTTAAATATTGTAGATAGACTTACCTTCATCAGGCTGTTTGTTCTTTATTTCCTGCTACTTTCTTTTTGACAAATACAAATCTTGCTAAATTACAGTACCGGTAATTATTTATTTTAACTTATTTTTACGCTTCTGTGTTGCAAGGATAAATAAAAGAATTAATTCAAAGGTTATTTAGCGTCCTACATCTTATTGAAAGTAAAATCATGCGGTCCATATCGATTATGAAACGTGGTGCAATTTTCATGAGGCTGTTCTCAGAGAACAAGTTACTAATTTATCCGATGCTTATAGGCATCACAATGCCATGGGCACAGTCTGAAAACTTCTACACTAACCTACTATTTTCTGCTGTGCAAAGTCTCACTAGGCTTTGGCCCTGGGCCTTTTTTACTGTAATATCAAAACTTAACAAATTTTGCTGCATCTTGCTGTAATAGCCTACTCGTATAATCTAATTTTGTAACCAACCTTGCCTTATCAATATTACTCGGAGATCAAAGCCAGACATTGTGACGTAAGACTTGAACTAAGTTATGCGTGATAAGTGTAGAAGTACTGTACTCCCATCGATTCTTAGTGAAGAATTCACCTTTGTTACGCTGATTCAATGTCATCAATCGTTGAAGCAACGTGAAAATCGAAAGTTTTTTTGCTTGAATGGAAGCCAAGGGATACAGTATTAACATTTTCTAGATGCGCGCTAGAATGCGCGGGAAAATATATTCTCTTGCAACAATTGTTTGTGCTATGCAATGAGGAATGATGATCTGTATCGCTAGTTCCTGTGCTATTTCTCGGCGGACAAACATGACCGATCTAGATCATTAGATGGTACTTCCCGCGGACATCACATTCTATGATGGCGGGTATGTCCGCGGTGAATTTCGAGGCCTGTTATGTAAAAGAAAATGGAAAAAAAATTTAGGGGGGGGGGCTTTTCGAAATTTTGCCAATAATAGCAAATTTAGAAGCCGGTGGGAGAGTACTTCCTCTTGTCGGATTGACTTCAAATTTTCACAATGTCATTTTTTTATGAATCCTCCTCAAATGAGAGGGTGTGCGAACAAAAATAAAAAATTTCGATTTTTTTTGGCCACCCTAATTGCTGTGCTCCTTTGCACGCTTAGCGTTTGAAGCTGTATAATTCAGGAAATTCTTCCTATCTTTGCCTGGCAAGATCGCTTCCAGTACAACAAAGAACTGGTCGAAGGATTTAAAACCTGTATAAAATTTAATTAAATTTGGGTATTTTTGATTTTGTAAGAACAGCATGCCGAACTTTCCAAAGGTTACAGAAACATCAGTTTGAGTATCTGATGAACAGCATTTGTGTGCAACTGCCGTAGCAACAGTTGGTTCAGCAGCTTGTCTCTGTCAAGGTGCTGACTTCCTTAACTTCTTTTTCTTGGTTCAAGTAAAAACAGATGGAACTTCACCTTTCTTCAGCACTATTTTGGTGGGAAATTGTTTGATGTGTTCTTCAGTGAAATGTTTAGAGCATATTATGTAAGAATGCTTGGTTGTGATAAAATGCTTTTGCTTTGTTTTATGTGCCCAAATCTGCAAGAAAATAGTAAGCAATATAAAAAATAGTACTCTAGCTATTTCCAGCAGTTTTCTAAAAAGTGACCTAGGCAAACAAATACAGGTCTACAGTATATTCTTACGTATAGCGCATATTTCAGAGGCTAGTGTAGTCGTTCACGACTCCAACGTCACGCTCCGTTGGTTTGTTATGTAATAGGTCAATTGAAATAGCTGGAGAATATTTACTGGTAAAATCAAAAACAATTACAAAGGCCTATTTGTCCAAACAAGTTTCTGGATGTCAACTGATGGAACAGAAATTTTCTCAACATTTTTAACACTACCAGGTGGTTGGTCTGAATGACAAGATATTGAAACATTTTTTGGAGATAACCACAGTACAGCATGTTTTACAAAGCACGGCTTTGCATGTTCAACAATTTCTGCATTTGATGCTTTTATCAAATTGCGAATGAGCAACATTAACGCAGGATGATCAACTGCACTAGGCCTATAATAAATACTGCAAAACATTGGTGCATAAACATCGATGATAAACTGACAAATCTGGCGAATCACAAAGCTTTGGTTTTCGTTCAAAGGAAATGCATCAAATGACAGAATCCTCATGTAACCATTTCCAGTTGTAAGCCATCTTGCATGTCCCACAGTTTCCTGTTTGTAAAACAAAAATCGTTGAAGTTTATCTGGAATGTTCCTAAATGTGTTACAAACAAGGACTAACATAACGGCTTGATCATCACGAATCGACTTATGAGTAGTTGACTTCTCATCAGCAAGTTTGTCCAAAAAATGTCATAATATTTGTTGACTTTTATCAGTTGGCTGAAACAGAGATGTGCTTTCTAAATGTTCCGCCTTTGTTGTTATTTCTTCAACTTTAAAATTAAATTGAAAACGGCCCCATTCCTTAAAGTATTTAGAGATGAGGTATCACCGTCGAATGCTTTTATAATATTACCCAAAAGAAGCTCAATTATATGAAACAAACATTCTAAGATTAAAACATCATGACCGTACTCTCTATTTACATAAGTTGCTATTCTTTGGCAAATTCCACACTTTTCACCAGTATTCAATGAAGTAGTATCGGACATTATGCACAACATTTTGTTCATATAACCTGCTTCTAACAGATTCTTCATTAACAAGCTTTGCCAAAAAACAAGCTTCACCTGGTACCGAGCACAATCATTGACTACACAGAGTGCACGTACATTCGTACAAGCACCTTGCCCTGTTTATAGTCATCTCGACTTTCCCACGTTTCTGGATCAGCTGATAAGAAGTAAGAACTCCTGTGGCAGGTGGAGTGCTTCAAATAAACGCAATGAATGCAGCGTAGCGAAGTCGGCAAGCTTCATCGCACTAAACGATGCCACGTCTTTAGGACACTCTCGACGAACATCCTTGGATTTTGCTGGTTTTGATAGTGCTGCTATCAGCTCACGTTTCTGATTGGTGGGCAGGGCATCATCAAATAGAGCAAGACAGATGAGGTCCGTCTTCCCTCAACTACCGCAGATGGCCACGCATCTTGTGCATGGCTTGTTTTGCCACCTGGCGATCCACGCGTTCAAATTGCTCTAGCAGCTGCAACAGCAATAGGTCATTGCTTGGGCATATTGTGGTCACCGGTGTAGTTACCCACTCTTCACATAAATCGTCACAATAAATAGTGCAATGCATCAGAGTGCCTGCAGTTCATGTTTAGTCAGCTTATACTGGTGACGAAAAGCAAAGATTTTGAAGCAGTATATTCCTTTTGCCATCCAGCGAGCACAATGATATGCACCAGGTGGCCTGAACTTTGTTTGATCTGCAAAGGGATGACCAAGAAGAAGGGCCAGGATGATAAACTTCACTTATGATAATCCTCCCTCGGTTGATGTTCACACAGCTGTTTACGTGACAAATTATAACTTCACTCCTGTGCTCAGATAACCAGGCATGTTCAGCGTTGGACAATTTTCCATTTCCAGACGTGTCATCATCAAGAGGAGTTGAAAGGGATTGGTCAATAAATGGCCACGAATCTTTGAATTTCCAGAACAAGACAATTTCTGGTCCGGAGCTCAGAAAGAACGTATCAAATATTGCAGCTGCTACTACTTCCAGAATATGATGTTTATCACGGTGGTATCAAAGCATAAGCCAGCGAGACGATCCATGACTCCTGTCCATTCTTGCTGAACCTGGACAACTTTTCCCCTCATCTGCGGTCCAGTTTCAGCCGATAGACAAGGAATTCCGAGCAACTTTTCCACACCTTAGCCGAAACCACCACAGTCAAACCATCACTTTTCCACCATCATGATCTGGCAACATTTTACCATCAAAATTTACCATTTTACAATCATCCATTTTTCCAGCATTATTTCATCAAACAATGATTCACGAACTCGAAAAGCGAGTGTAGAATGTAGTTTCTAAAATGGCAAGAATATCAGGAGAATGATTGACAAATTGTATAAATTCCTCGATGTTTTCTTTGTTTTTCCCTAGACTTCTTGTATTAAAGTGAAACAGAGACAAACTACTTTTGAAACATGTAACAGTTTCTTGCAATTGTTTATACTTAAAATATTGTGAATTTGGTTCTGGTTTTAATTGGTTTGTTATATTTTTTGAGCATTTTGGTTGATTATCTTCAACATTTGATTCCAGGCAGTTGCTGTCGTGTGACGTGTTGCACTTCATTTCACAATCAACATCAATGTTAGTTAGGTTTAGCCAATCATTGTCAGAAATTCTTTGAAATGGTAACCCATCCTGCAAACAACTTGCACAAAAAAAAGGTTGGTTACTGTTTACAAGTATAGAAAATTGTTTAGAAGTTAAACCAATGCATTTTAAATGTAGCCATTAGTCAATAATCACAAATATCACATTGGACATATCTTTGCTTCGGTTGACATAGTTTGATACAAACTTTACAAGAATTTTGGATGCCATAGTCATCAGAAAAGGAAATTTCAGAATAGAATCACCAATTTCAAAAAAATTGTGTGCTCAAATTATGTATGAGTGGCTCATAGTTCAACAGTTTGAAATCAACATCAATTTTTATTTTAAACAAATCGTCAGGAGTTTCAATGACATACCATGTGTCTTCGCTTTCTTCAAAAGCAATTATCTTTCCATTTTTTGTATGACATTTAGAAAATCTTCATCGCAACAATTTTTAACATAACGAAATAGTTTAGCACGCAATGGGGTTAAATCTTCTGTGATAAAAGCACTTGGGATCTTGTTAAGAACATTTCCTTGCTTCAGTTTTTTTTTCTTGAACATAATTTCATTTCTTTTCTTATATGATACGAAACGTACAATGATTGGTCTCGTTTTTTTTTGAAATTTGTTTTTTCTTGCCCAAACTGTGTGCTCTTTGGATATCCTCCTTACAAAGCTTGACGCCCAATTCTTTACAAATTTTAATACAACTTCCTCCCAATCATCACCTTCTTCATGCGGTTTTTCAACATCAAAAATTCTTAGGTTTTCTCTTTTTCCGTACTGATCCAGTTTGTCAATTGTGAAAATGTTTTTGTTGATTAATTGTTTTAGAATATTGTTTTCTTCTTAGACCTCTTTTAACTCCTTTCTTGTCTCATCTAGTTGTTCCTTTATGTATCCTACATCATTCACTACGCCCTGCAGAGAAGCTTTGAGTTCCTTCATTTATTCTTTGATGTTTTGAAGCAGTAGCACACTTTCATCTTTTTCCGATGTTTTTCCCTCTTGTACCAGTCATTTTAAATTAATAAAATAGTAACAGTTGGCCTACAGCAGGCATGCACAACTCAAAACATTATACGGGCCGTTTTAGGAAAAAAATATTTTTTGCGGGCCGCGTGCTAACGTTGTTGTAACTAGCGTGTAGCCTATTTTATATAATGTGACCGATTAACCGTCGAATAAGAGATATCGTTGAGAAGATGGGTACTGTCAAGAGACGGTTGCCTCTCGCACTACAATATCTAGTTGTTTTTAACGCTTATCGGCGGTAAAGCATCGGATTCGTTGATTATGTAACTGTAATCGTGGAGAAAAGTTTATTACTGTTTTGTTATGTTTCGACGGATTTACAACAAAAGTAACCCCTCGACGGTGACAAACAGTAACAAATCCAACGAAGTATAAATTACTAACATTAACAAGAAATCTACATACAAAACTAATATCAAAAAATGAAATTTAATGAGAAACATCTTTTGTTCGCAACAAGCAAGTCATAATTAGGCGAGATGCTGCGGGGCCCATTCCACATCGCATCTTCTGCTTATGAGTCTCTCTTCAAACCTCTGGCTCAACCAAGCAAGGGTTTCGTTGGCAGTATGAGGTGTGGCCCCATCTTGCTGAAACCATTGTGAAGTTCTCACAACCCCTCTCCGCGTCCCAGCGACGCCCAGTACTTGTTCAGAACAGCCATGTAGCGCTCCTTGTTGACTGTCTGGGATCGGCCGTCATCATCTTCGAACCAAAAAGACCCGATGATCCTGTGCTTGCTCATGGCTACCCAGGCAGTACATTTAACGGAATGAAGCGGCCTCTGAAGCACTTTGTCTGGAACCTCCGAACCCCAAAAAACATTGTTTTGCTATTGACGTGCCCGGAAAGCAAAAAAATGCGCTTCATCTGAGAACCAGACGTTCTCAAGAAAGTTTTCGTCATTTTCAAGCATATTACAGAACCATTCACACATTGTTACTCGCTTTTCCTTGTCAGCATCAGTTAGTTTTTGCTTTATTTGGATCTTGTATGGGTATAGGTACAGATCAGACGTAAGAACACGCCACAGTGACTCCCTTGTCATTCCGAGTTCTTGGCTGCGTCTACGCACTGATTTCCTAGGGCTGCGTCCTACTTCTGTCCTTGCACTCTTTTTCCTGCCTGAATGTTCCCCCTGTAGCTTTAGAACATAAGTCCACTACAGTCCCATCCTTTCTGAACTTCATAACCCAACTAACAATTGTTGATTTTGCTGGAAAGTTGCGACAATGGAAACGTTTTCGAAACTGAATCTGTACACTCAGGTATGATTTCATCGCAAAATAGGTCTCCAGGGAGAATATCTTCTGCTGATTTGTCCAAGACATTTTTGGGGCAACTATAGTTGCAAACTATCAGCCATAGGTTCACCTATCACGTCCTGCAACCGAAAAGACATTTGTTAAAAAATGGATTTTTTATCGAATAAAGCATGGGTACCCATCTTTTTGGGTCACCCTGTACTACAGTGCGATTGAAGGCAAGAAAAAATAAAACACGCAATATTTTAAAAAATTGGCCAATGATGTGTGAGCAATTACTTTCCACGTTAAATTACGTAAAAACGTCCAACAATAAACATAAAAATTCGAATCAGTGACGACCAACAGAAAAAAAGTGCGATTGAAGGCAAGAGAAATAGAACACTATGTTTTAAAGATTGGCTAATGATGTGTGGCTACTTTTGACGTTAAATTACGTAAAAAACTTCCAACAATAAACATAAATTCGAAGCACTGAAGACCACTAGAAATTCGAGACAAAATTAGATTGCAATAACGTTTCCAATTGTGTTTAAGTAGGCTTGAAGCCTGCATGTCGAGACAATAATGATTTATAAGGTTTTGGTAAAAGGTTTCCGTCGTTCCGGTTGAGTACATTGCAATGTTTGGATGTGATGTTGATGAAGCAACTTTCTGCTGTGGTGCGTTGATAATAATTACTTTCATTTTTCAAAATTTTTGTTTCTGACCAGTTAATTTTGCTAGAAGAGGATCACAAAATTAACTGTGCTGTGACATTGTTTGTTACATCTATAATTCTAAATATTTTGGTTCAGTTGATTAGCCACCTGCTATCCTGAAATTACTTTTCGGATTAAGAACTCCATATCTTTGGTTTGTTTTCCTGACTTCAGCAACGACATTACTGTATTCAGCTTGGTTGGCAATATCTTAACCGTAATGTCTAGCATCTTCTCTTGCCTTCACCACTTTAAGAACTTTTCAAGACTGAGATTTTCTACCTGCAGTAGTTGCTCTCTCAGTTGCTGATTTAAACAGCCGCAGACCAGTTTATCATAAATTAAAAAATCAGTTATTTCACCGAACTCACAATTCTTTGCACGAAGCTTGAGTTCTGTGACAAACTGGTCGACTCTTTGTCCTTGCTGTTGTTCATGAATTCATAAATAAATTTATAGCGTTCGATGGTGATATTTTTCCTTGGACAACAATATTTTTGAAAAGCAGCGACAACAACTTCATACTTTTGTTCTTCACCGTCTTGAAAGCAAAAACGACTTAATTTCTGTTCTGTGGCATCCTCGCCCAGCAAATGTAGCAACGGCGAAGTTCTCATATTCTCTGGCTTTCATCATCATCATCATTAAGTACCTTCCTCTCGTCGAGGGTTGGAGGCAATGTGGCGCCAAGTTTCTCTGTTGTGAGATTTTTCTACTGCAGTTTTGTAATTACGTCCTGACCAGTCTTCAATATCATTAGTCCAAATTTTTGGTGGTCTGCCCCTATTTCGTTTGCCGTTAGTTTTTCCTTCTAGTAGTTGTCTTTGAATGGAATTATTGCGAATCATGTGGCCAAAATATTTCAATTTTCTTGATTTAATTGTTTGTAGAATATCCATTTTGGTTTGCATTTTAGATAGTACATCTTTGTGATTTTATCCTTCCATGAAATTTTAAGCATTCTTCTATAAGTTCACATTTCAAATGCGTCAAGTCGTTTAACGATTTGTGATGATAGTGTCCATGTTTCTGCATTGTAAAGTAATGTAGTCCATATATAGCGTTTCATAATTCGTTTTCGAGTGTTGATGTTAATTTTGCGTGTTGTTAATGTTTTTTTTCACTTTTACGAAGTTGTTTCTTGCTACGTTTATTCGTTTCAATATTTCCCTATAGCATCTGCCATTTTCAGTTATTGTGTGTCCCAGATAGGTAAAGCTTTTGACTTGCTCGACCAGCATTCCGTCAATAGTAATATTTAAACTTGGTACATTTTCTTTTCTTGTAATAATCATCGTTTTCGTCTTGTTTGTGTTGATTTTCATATTATATTCCTTTCCAGCATTGTTCACTTTTTCTATTATTGTTTAGAGAGCTTCTGCTGATTCCGCCAACAAAACAGTATCGTCTGCATACCGTAGGTTGGATATATTCATACCTCCTATGCTGATACCCTCCATTCCATCTAGCTGAAAATCAATTAAGTATGCAGGTTGAATAGACATGGATATAGTATATATCCCTGGTGAACTCCACGTTTTATGTCCATTGCACCAGATAAACCATCTTCCATCTGAACATACGCCGTTTGCGTCCAATATAGATTAGCTCTCAGTTGCAGATCTTTTTCATTTAAACCTATATCAGCCAAACATTGCATCAATCGTGTTCAACTCGGTCAAAGGCCTTTTCATAGTCTATAAAGCAGGTATAAACATCTTTATTGATTTGGTTGTAGTATTCACATATAGTTTTCATATTGAAAATTCCACGCATTCCATGAAAAAGTGACGTGCCGATGTCGATTGTGAACGCTCCCTTAGGGAAAATGAAATCATTTTATTAATGATGCATTTATTAAATGATGCACTTTTTGTATAAGTTAGTTGAACCTTATCAATGCTATCAATTTTGTTAAATCGCTATTTGGTGCTGGCAACATCCGCATTTTCCGCAGTGCCAACTGAGCGGTTGAGAAGCAGCCAAGAATAACTGCTGTTTACAGCAGTAACAAAAGAAACATAAATATTCATTGACAAGGCGCAATTATCACCAACATAGCGTTATTCTTGGATCTAATCTACCTTGAAAATCAACAAAGATGTGAAGTTTACCTTATGTGCAATGTATACTTCGATTTTTCCAACTCACTCAGTGTATGTGCACTTGCAGCTACACTGCTACAGTATAGTTATACTTCCTAGTATATTCTTACACTTCCAGACTTTAACAATCATTGAAATAAACTCTAGTTTGTTTACTCAAATATATAGGTCTGAAGTACACAATTCACTGGATCCTAAATCGAAAAAGAAAGTGGAAATATAGTTTGTAGAAAATTGTTTCTCTGCACTGGCAAGAATGGCTTGTAATACTTTGGCTAAGCACAAAACCAAACTGTCTATTACAGGTATAATTATGGTTCCAGAAAGAGAAATAGTCATCAACAATCATAGCCACAATGCTAAACATTATTCATATAACAACATAAAAAATAGTAGAACATAATAGGAGATACAGTCGGAGAATTTAGCAGAAAATGCACCGAATAACTGAAAACTATGCCAGTTTCAGAACTTTTATTTGAGATTCTCTACAACTTCATGGTGTGCCTAAAACAGCAGCATTTTTTAAAAATGTATTGGACAAAATGTGGGAGTGTCTTTTTGTTATGGCTAAATTAAATGTGTCTAGATACTGCAAAACTGGTCAATGAGAAAACTTCTACACACATCACCTTGAATATTGACAAACAAAATAAAGCAATATATGATCCATTAGGCCACTTCTGTTTTGATAGTCCACATATTTACCATGCATTTTGTAATAACGCTTTGTGTCTTCAATGCTTTCACCAGCCTCTCTTTCAATATACCCTCCTACGTAAACCACAGCTTTTAGCGTATCATCAGTCAACTTCTCTTCCAAAGAGAAAAGATTATCAAGAACTTCAGCTTCTGCAAATGTTAAATATCGATTGCAAATACTGCATCTATCGCCATCTGAAGTTCCAGCATGAAGTGATAAATCTAGTTTAACAGCAAGTTCAGCATGGTGGATTTTTACTTTTTCCTAAACAGCTTGTGCATTGATGAAATAAGTCCCACCAGTGCCTTTCCTTAACTTGCTGAAATATTTTTCCAATAGATCAGTTGAGGACCAGCCAAAAATAACAAAACATTTTTTTGCTGTTGACAGCAAGTACTTTGCAAGATCTACCAGACCATTACATGTATGATACAACATTGTTCCAGTTTCTTTGGTGAGTTTCCTAATTATTATTTTTTTTTGTCTGCGGTCATCAGTTTAGCCAGCGTTGCTAGATCTTTTAAGAATTCCAACCTTTCGTCATCAACAGATGCAATTACAGCTCTTTGATTAGCTCTAAAGCGTATGTCAGCACCTTGAGAATGCACATTCACAATTTTCCATAACTTTGTAATCAATCTGATGAAAATAACTGTACCCTCAAAACACTGCTTGTGCACATCACAAACTACTTCAAGAGCTGCAATTGACTCATCACAAAAAATATTCAAACATGTTGTAACCTTCTGTCGTTCAGTGGGCTTTGGAAATACTGCAGCTTCCGACAGCTGTAATAAACGAAACAAATTTCCAGACTCAGATTGATAGAGCTGTTTCAGATTTGACCATTTTTCCACATGGCCTTTTCCTTGATACTCAAATTCCAATCGTTTCTAGCACTAGTTGCAACGTTCATCTGGTGAAAGTAAAAGCAACAATAAACAGGTTGGTTTATTGCTTCACTGACGTTTCGCGCTCCATGACAATGCGCATCCTCAGAGCAAATAACATACAAAATAAAATTTACAAAGTTGTATACTGCAGTGCGATTAAAGGCAAGACAAAAAATAAAACACACAATATTTTAAAGATTGGCCAATGATGTGTGAGCGGTTACTTTCCACCTTAAATTACGTAAAAACTTCCAACAATAAACATACATTCGAAGCAGTGGAGACCAACAGAAATTCGAGACAAAATTAAATTACAATAACGTTTCCAACTGTGTTCAACTAGGCATGAAGCCTGCTTGTCGAGACAATAATGATTTATAAAAATTTGGTAATAGATTTCCATCGTTCCGGTTGAGTACATTGCAATGTTTTGATGTAATGTTGATGAAGCAACTTTCTGCTGTGGTGCGTTGATAATAATTTGTTTCATTTTTTCAAATTTTTTTCTGACCAGTTAATTTTGTGATCTTCTTTTAGCATGTGTGAACAAAGGACTGACTTTTCATCTTCCATATTTTTGACAGCTCTGCGATGTTCTTTGACCCAGGAATTTATGCTACGTTCAGTTTGGCCAATATAAACTGCGTTACAATCATTGCACGGAATTTCACAAACAATGCCACATTTATAGGGAAAAGAAGTTGGGTCTTTTGGTAGTGATCAAATATTGCCCATGGTTCGAAACGGTTTCATAGCAACTTTAACTCCAGCGCGATTCAATGCTCGCCTTATCGACTCAGAAACTTCCTGTATGTATGGGATGGTGGTGAAACTGTTATAAGTTTTGCAAGTCTTTTGTTTGACGTGACGTTTGGTCGAGAAATGAGTGCGCCATTTTCTTGGGAAATCCATTAAGTTTTAAAGTGTTATAAATTTGTTTGTTTTCGTTTTTCTAGTTATTTGAGAAGGTGACCAAGTTGTTCAACCAAATTTGGTCACCTTCTCAAAATATTCTGTATACTCTTAACTAAATGCACATAATCATGCAGCAGAAACAGTGCATCTTGACTTAACCATGGTTTATCTTTAACTGTACCTAGTGTCTGGGAGAGCTTTCTGTTTACCTGGCGTCCATCTGCTTCTGCAATAATGGCTAAAATCTTACCACTCTCTGTTTCAGCGATAGCATGTATTAATGGATAGAACTGGCTAGTTAGAAATTCAGCAGTTAAGTTACTTAATGGTAAAACCTTTGCAACAAATAGTGGCCCACCATATAAACATTTTGCAGCAGATAGTCTTTGCTAATTTATCTGGATGGTCAATAGCTTTGCCAAACACTTACCACCACTGTTCACCATGGTATGTTAATGATGGTTTTATGTAAACTTTATTAATAAGTATGTTACACCATCGCTGTTCAACTGGTAAGTCACATAACACTTTCTTCACAAAAGTTACATCACCAATTTTCTCAACCTTTCTGGTTATTCGTGTCAAAGTACGAATACTAGGCAATGCACAATCATCAACCAATCTACTGTATAAAGTCCTTGATATACCGAAGTAATCAAAAGCCCGAGCAATATCCTGTGGAGTGTAAATTACTTTTCCAACTGATTTTTTTTCCTAAAGCATTCAAATTACTGAATACAACTTCTTGTGTTCAATTTCTTTGTTTTGTAGAAACCTCATGATCTCGTGTTAGCATGACCACGACTTATTATGACCACTGAAATATTTTGTTTGCACCTAATGTAATTGTCCATTACCGAGTTGTAGCTGGCTTTAAATGGACTGTACACGGTTTTATCCAATGGCTGTAATTTTTGAGAGGTATGTGGTGGTATTGTTAATAAAACGATACCACAATCCTTTGCTTTATTAATTGCAGCAAGTGAGATGTGTGTTTCATGGTTATCCAAAATCACAAGGATCTTGTGATTTGGATAACAGCACGTTAACTTAGCAATGTGGTCAAGAAAAGCTACAAATACCTCTTCGTTTATCCAGCCTGATTTTGGTGCCTTGCCAATAAAACCGAGTGGCGCATCATGAATGAAATGGTCTCTGTAAAGAACTCTTTGGAAGATTGGAGCCAGGGCATATCCTGAGGCACTAATAGCATAGAGAGGAGTGACTAGCTCTCCCCGTTCTCCAGAAGTTATGGCACCTACGTTCTTTGTTCCAGTTGTTGTTACAACCTTTTTTGGATTTTGCACGGTCGTAACACTAGTTTCGTCGAGGTTAAATATACGATCTGGTGTAAAGTGATATCTTTCCATAACTCTAGAAAGATTTTCAAAATATTCTTTGACCGTATGACGGTTAAATGCTGTAGCATGGCCAATAGATGTAGCTTCTGGTGACCTAATAGACAAATGGTGTTGTGTTTTGAAGCGCATCCACCATTGCTTTTCAGATTTTCTGTTTTTGTTCCAGGAATCTGGTACTTCAACTACATTTTTAATTGCAAACTCGTATGCCAATTGCTTGCATTTTTCCAGTGACAAGCCAAAGTACATATCAGCCAAGTAACGTATGATTTGCTAGGTCTTCTTCCATATCTAATGGAAAGACCATGTTTGCAAGAAGTGTTGAATCATATCCAAAAGCACGGTTTAAATCAGTTCGGTTTTTCTTCATGTAGCGAAGCAAAGTCATTTTATCCACACTAAACATATTGGCAGCCTTTTGATAAGACAGGCTATTTCTACGGACTTGCTTCGCAGCCTTTTCAAGAACATTTTGTCTTGAAGAAACACAACGCTTTGTTTTTCTGACATAAGTAGAACGCATGGTAATTTTTAACAATTTGGTATTTAGGCCCTACAACAACAAAATGAAGCAGATATCATAATATGATGTCCGTAAGATCGCATTAAACAAAGAACAATGAGTGAAAACTGTAGGTCAAACTGATATTTGTTTTTTCTGAGATGGCTTCACGATGCTGCTGTCGATGCCGCCTGATGCTGGATCGGTTCAGGGCTAGTGGTTGGATTTTTAGTGACCCACCTAATAGGCCTACCCATGCATCCAGAAATGTTGTTTTTTATTGTTGAACTGTATAGTAGCCTACAGTTTATAATGAGCTAACATAGCATTATTAGTTTTCCAATGTTAGTTTTCCATTGCATTTGCAATAGAAGTTATGGGGCCCTGAAAATAGCAAAATTTGCTATACGCTACCCCCAAGTCAAAAACGAGGGTGGTTCTCGAAATTTAAATGACCGCTATGGACAAACCCTTTGAGATATTGATCTAAAACTTGGGATTCTTTCGTTTGGTAGTCTAAGGCATAGTATGACAACTTTTCACCAAATCTGAGAGGTATCATATTTGAGATATCTTTATATTGCCTGTTTTCATGTGAAATGACCCTATTTCTCGTTTTTTCAAGCTCGATGTGGATCCGGTAGAGTTCATCCAAATTTGGTAATATTTTACACAATTGATTTTTTCTAAGGGTAGTACAACTTTAATATACTGCCATGAAAAAATTTTTTCATGAGGGGGGCTTGATGCACCCTAGTAGTCGGTGTGGCGTTGAAATATGATAATCCTGCTCATCGATATTGATAGGTTTTAGTAATTTTTTTACAATAAGATTAGTCTCTTTCTCTTGTGTTGTTGGGATTCTATGAAACTCCAAGTTCTCACGTCGCCCATATTGTTCAATGTCATCGAGTGTCTTTTCATTTTGATCAACAACAGTTTGTAGTTCTTCAGATTTTTGATAGTCCTGTAATAAATTTCATTTTTTTTTCTTTGTACTTTTCTTCAGCCACTCTTGTTGTCTTTTTTTTAGGACTTTAATTTCATTGTTTTGGATATTGAGTTGAAGCATTACTTTTAATTTTTTTTCAAAAATTTCAATGCAATTTGACAATTCTCTTTTCAGCATTTGTTTGAAGTCTTTTTGCAGGTTAAATTCCATGTTGGTCATGAGCTTTTTGATTTTTTCTACGTTTGCCATTTCACATTTACAAAAAATAAAAAATTAATCAACCTTATACCTTGTATTCAAATGAAGCTGAAGAATAATTGAGGAACAAATTGAGCTGAAGAATAAACAATCATCTTTTAAAAATGCAGTAATACTTCCTTAGTTTACTGAATACAATTATTATCAATATAATAGTGGGTCTCTTGGAGGAGAATAATGAGGGCCTGATGTTTTGTGGCCAGGTACTCGATGATGCTGCGTTTGCTGGCCGTAATGCCCTCGGTGTTCACTGTTCAGCTGCAGTACGGTGGGTCGTCAGTACTTTTCAAACAGAGGGGCTGCCTTGCCCTGAGGGCGTTTTCCTATTGACCCTGCGCTGAACCCGGGCCTGGTTTGCTCGGGTGTGACAAGCTTCGCTTCGCATATCTCTTTTGTATCTTGAAGATATGATACTGACCGGAGGGACCACGAGAAGCTGCTTCCCCCCTGCTCATATGCCGATGATCAATATATAGGCATCTAGGCACATTCTTTTTTGATGGTGCGCCAACCTGTTTGTATGGTACAAAATAGCAACTTGTTTTGAGAAAACTACCTGCTAGAGCGGAGGTTCTAAACCTTTTGAGGTTCAAAGACCACTTAAAAAAATTGTGTCTCAATCACGGACCACTACTCCCCTTCCTCCCTTTGTAACGAACAAATGTCACTTATTGCTTGCTAAGTTATCCCAGTAAGCATTGATTGTTGGGCCAACATTGGCAAGAAGTTAGCCGCAACATTGGCAAGATGTTTTATGCACCATTTTGCTTCATCTGGCCAACGTTGGCTTCTGCATCTTCCCAACGTTGGCGTCTGCATCTTGCCAACGTTGGCTTCTGCATCTTGCCAATGTTTGCGTCTGCATCTTGCCAACGTTGGCAAAATGTATTATGCACCATTTTGCTTCATCTGGACAACGTTGGCCCCCAAATTCTGGTCGACATTGGCCAGACGTTTTATGCACCATGACCCATGATGCTTCATCTGACCCATTGTGCTGACCGCGCTCTGACCGAGGTTGGCCATATTAAACAAGGTGGTGCATAAAACATATGAACAACATTGGCATCAACATTTGCCAAATGTCTCTGTACCTAAACCTCGCTCACCCAAAAGTTTAACCTGGCTAATCCGTGGGCGAAAGAACAGCATTAACACGGATTTATAAGCAATACTATTCCCTTTTGACAAAGCAAAGTAACAGCCGAGCTTCGTATATTTTCACATTTATTAGAAACAAGCCACGTCAAATCGTATAGATAGATGGAGATTCATTGCACATCAGCAGCTTTCTCTTGTGTATCTTCATTATTCTGAGTTCCTGCGATTGAAACAAAAATATTCAAATCAATAGGGCTGTTTGGTAACAGTGTAGAATTTTGAGCAGTTGTCGTCCAGGATAATACGATGTTAATTGACAATCTGCAATATCAATGTAACATCCTCTCTCCAACGTGTGTGACAAAAAACTTCTTCATTCGATTCTGCGTTACACAAAGCGATAATCGAGTTACGATACCTTATAATTGCTTGCACAGTAGTTATTCAACAACTAATTTAAAACAACACATTCGCAGTTGTCTTTCAAACATATAACAAACTCACCAGAAGTTGGTCTTCGTCGTATTCGGCCACCTTGCCTGTCCTTCCAATTTCGGAGCCAATTTCCCAAAACTTCATCTATTTGCTGCATGGTATCAGCTTTGTCATGCGCCATGACCACTTCTATTCATGAAAGTAAGAAAAAATGTGTTAAATCTGTATCATGCAGAGTTGCCAGTTTCGCGGATTTCCCCGCAGAATTAGGCTAATTTTGTTTACTTTGGAATTGCCGAAAAATTTTAGAAGTCGCGTTTTTTTCGTTTAGTTTCGTTCCAGTTTCACCAAAATTTGTTCGAATTTGACTATATTTTGCGGAAATTTGTCATATTTTGGGCTTGTTTCATCACTTGTGACAATTGGGCTACTTTTTAGCAGCAATTGGGTTGGAAATTTTGAAAACATCTGACAACCTTGCAACCATGTTTACATCAATGCGAGTATGCCACGAAGACATTTCCATACATTACTCATCACAATTAAAAAAAAGAGCAAAATGGCAAAGTTATGACATAATCATTTAGCCGTACTCACCAAGAACAACCTTTTTGATATTCTTTAAAGAATCGAACAAGTGCTTGGACTTGCGAATATTTTCGGACGATACTTTTCCTTTTCCAGTTCTCGATATAAAAAGGTAAACCATCAACATTTCCTTGGAGCATTATCTTATTCATGGGTGAAATTAAACAGAAATGTTGCCCAAGTGTTTCTTGTAATGCCGAGTACGCCAGCATGAAAATATTGACCACCAGATATAATATCTGTGTCAATAGTACATACTGCCTGTTTGTAATAAAGATCGTGGATCAGATGGTACTGATAGATTTTGGCCTTTTAATATTCCCAACAAATCTTTTTAAGCATCATGTGTGATATTGCCCATCTTTGAAACAACGAAGCAAGACCTAAATCATTGCTAGTTTGGTCATCAACAGAATTATTGCTCTGTGATGACGGACTTTCTGAAAATGTTTGCTGCCATCCCAAACTGCAACTATCAGCAGAACTTTCACTGCCGGTACAGCTATCAGAACTGGATCCACAGATATTGTTGCTGACTTGCTGTGGTCATTTGTAGGGTGTAGGCCTGCTTGTTTGTGAATTTGCATCAGTACTTCTAAATATGTTATAGTTTCCAATGCTACTTCCATCTGCACTTTCAGGATTATCAGTAGCATTGGCACTAATTTGATCCAATTTTTATTTTACATTTTATCTAACGTGATGCTTTATGCTCCATCTGGAGTATGGTAAGCCTTTATGCCTTGGCATGTTTTATGGCAAACTTAGCCAAGCTATAGAAATCAGTTTTGATGCACGAAATAAATGCTCTGCTTGCTCATAATTTTTTGCTTTTTGAGAATCAGGAAACATCAATCTAAATCTTAGTCCATCAGCTTTTGCGCTTTGGAAGGAATTATTGAATTCACAATAATGCAAGGCCTGCAAAATCTGTGCATTAACAACTTGATCCTCTGGGGTCAAAATAAATGGCGTCTTTGGTACTGATTGAACAGACTCATTTTCCACAACAAATGTTCTCTGATTTGACAATCGATCAAAAGCACCTTTTTTTTATGTGTTTTTTCATGAGACTACTTGAGACAGTCCACTTCCATCAATTTTGAAACTTTTCAAACACAGCTTGCAATATGCGCGGTAAACATCTTTCTTGACTGGCGCTAGCCATGGCCGATCTTCCATCCACACATGTCTGAATGTTGTTTTACCCATACCAGTACTCACAAAAATTACTTCTATTTGTATTAGCAGTTACAATAAACAAATATCTAAAAATATAATGGATTTATAAGCCTACATCTAGGGATGGGCAAAATATAAGAATAAACTATTCTAGAATTATTCTAGAATAATTTTTCGAATTTAGAATTTCGAATACCTATTCTAGAATAATTTTTTTTAATTTCAGAAAATGTCGAAAAGCTTTGTTTTTATCGTGGTTTTATTGAAGACGCATAGTTGAAAAGTGGCAACGAAACGAAAAACAACAGTAACTGCCTAGGAGAGCAAGTCTTTGTTGCGATGCAGGAGTGGCTGAATAGTAAATACTTCCTGGCAAGATCAAACCACAGCAGGAACTTTTCTTTATTTTTGTTCCACCATTCACTTGCAGTCTTGCATCGCTGTTTGGCACTTTTGCGTTAAGGTACGATCAGATTTCCTCGGCAGCTGAAAGCTGTTCATTGTCGTCGTTACTAGATGCTAAAGTATTTGTCGCTTCAACACAGGAGCTATCATTCATTTCATTGCTGCATTGTTGTGGAACTTCCGACACTAGGTGTAGCGGTAGCCTCATCCAGAGTTGAATTGCGCTCCATGCTTCGTACGATAAAAATAAATGCAAATCCACAGCACAAGGGTCTTCCGACGTCCACAAACCGCACTGGTAGAGAGCTGGCTAGCCGTTTTCGCTAGAGCGAAGAGCTATCGCTGAGCCGAATGTAATTGATCAGCGAAAAATCGATAAAAAATTTTGGTAGTCGGAAAAGGGGATTTATTAATTTCGGTTTGGAAAATTCGATTCGAAATGTCATTTCAATTCGAATAATTAGATATTCGGATTGCAACTATTCGAAATTCTATGTTACCCATCCCTACCTACAGTCCTACATCTATAAATTACAATTTTAGATGCAGGTTGTAGGCTTATGAACTACAATAAGTTATTGTACTTAAAGTTACAATAAAGAAAAGCGTCACATATTATGTTATGCCACGGAACTCCAGCAATGTGCTAGAGAGCCCGGAAAGAGCAGTGACCATTTCCATACAACTCGAGAGTGGGTACCCCAGCACTGCACAGGCGGCCACTATTGCGGAGTACTATCAGCCGCCTCTTACGACTCGCTGGGTGGGCGGCTTCACTATTTTATCCCGGTGAAGAACGGGGGATTCGATCCTAGATGAACAAGTATTACTTTTAGGTTCCAGTAGGTATCCAAGACCACTTCTGCTTTTGAAAACTGTCCACATAAAAAATTAACTTTTTTAAATCACCAAATCAAATGAGCTGCAATTTTTATGATTTTTTATGACTGAGGTAAAATTTTATGACTATTTTATGGTTTTTTCAAAAAATGATAAATTTTATGATTTTTTATGATTTTATGCTAAGTGGGACCCATGAGGTTGGTCCTTTTTGACCGGATGAAAACAAAACTGCAATTGTTGGCAACATGTTGGACAAAATTGCCAACCTTGTGCCAACACATCCAGCATGTTATAGACAACGTTGCAATTATTTATTTTGTGGAAACGTGTAGGCTATTGGAAACTTTAAACTGTTTTGGTATCAAGCACGTTATCACATTCGCGTTTTGTTGCTCCTACCTTTTTCTAGACCTCTGCTCCGTTTGGCATAAACAAACTGAAATGAAGTTACTTTGTTGGCAAAACGTTGGCCACACTTCTGACCAACCCTGGTCTTAAAATTCATAGTATATTTGTACTATTAAAATTGTAGCAAAATGATGGTATACTTTGGCATAAGAAAACACCGAAATTGTTATAACTTGGCACAACGTTGGCAATGCTTCTGACGGATGCTGGCCAATCACACAGCTGTGTTTTGAAGCAATACTACATAAAAAGAGGTTCGTGTTAGTAATTTTAAAGATTAAAACAAGTAAACCTAAAATAAAATCTTTGAGACCATTTTGAATGCATAATAAGAAGTATTGAAATTGTTGGCAAAATGTTGGACATAATTGCCAACCTTGTGCCAACACATATAGCCAACGTTGCAATTGTTTATTTTGTGGAAACACGTGGGCTAATGAAAACTTTAAACTGTTTCAGTATCAAGCACGCTATCACGTTCGTGTTTGTTGCTCCTACCTTTTTCTAGACCTCTGCTCTGTTTGACATAAACAAACTGAAATGAAATTACTTTGTTAGCAAAACGTTGGCTACACTTCTGACCATTGACCAACCTTAGTCTTATATTCATAGTAAGCTATATTTGTACGGTATCAGAAAAACAATAACAGCATTGATAGCCTATTATTAAAATTGTAACAAAATGATGGTATAGCCTACATTTGCATAATTTGAAAGAAAATACAAAAATTGTTATGAATTGGCACGACGTTGGCAATGCTTCTGACCGATGTTGGCCAATCACACAACTGTGTTTTGAAGCAATACCACATGAAAAGAGGTTTGTGTTGGTAATTTTAAAGATTAAAACAAATAAACCTGAAATAAAATCTTTGAGACCTTTTAGAACGCATATTCAGAAATATTGAAATTGTTGGCAACATGTTGGACAAAATTGCCAACCTTGTGCCAACATATCCAGCATATAGCGACGTTGCAATTATTTATTTTGTGGAAACGTGTAGGCAACAAAGTATATGGAATTAATCCGCTTTAGGTAAATGATTATGCTACTGCGTAGAAGAAAGACATCTTGTTCACTTAATTTCAACAATTAATTGTCTTAAATGATATAAGATGTTCTACTGGTGCAAATTAAGCTAAACTATCACAAGATGTATACTAGGGTGCGGCTGATGCCCCGTAAAATTTAAAACTTGATTGTAGCAACCCTAACTTTTTTTTGGAAGTGAGGCTTGGTCTACAAAGCTTAAATATGAAGTTTCAGCAAAATTGAATAAGGTCTAGGGGGTCCAGATTGCAATCAAACTTTTATAGGATTATCGATTTTCCAAAATTTCAATTTTGACATTAAATTGAGTGATTTATGTTTAAAAAAAATTTGAGTGATTTTTGTATATTCATTGCTCATGTGATACCAGCTAATTTTTTGTAAATTATTGCAAATTATAGTTTTTATGCTGTGAACAGAAGCTTAGGTTTCACTTAGAACAAGTGTGTCAATATAGGGGTAATTTTGCATACTTCGTGCAATGGAATTTCTGAAATTTTTGCAGAATTATGGCAAACGTTCTAAGTTTAGGCAAAATCTGTGAAGCATACTTTGCAAAAAGTATCAAAAATGGTGTCTTTGGATTGCAAATTCTTTGAATGAATACCCTGTTCAGAACATACCATAACTGACACTAGAAAATCAGTGTTTTATACTTTTAATGCCGTTTACCACAGCGCGCGGTGGGATGGGATGGGAATGCGGTGGGATGGCGCAACGGATAAGGCGTTGGCTTTCCAATTATGCACACCTGGTTCGACTCCCGCCTTTGGCTGGTTGTTGAAAACACCGCTCACCTCTACCCAGGGTGTAATAAATTGGGTGGGCGTAGTTGCTGAAGTAAAGGCGGCCGAGAGAAAGGAACTGGCCACCCTACTCTCCTTAGTGCCGAAGGCTTAGTACAATGAGAACCTTATCTTCTCATACCCGACACTTGAATCAAGTATGGGACCCCCCTTTACCTTACCACAGCGCTGTGTAGGCTTTAACCATACTAAATTTAATATAAACACTCCTTTATTGCTTTTGAGTTAAACTTTAGATATTACAAAGTGACATTCTAACATTTGTGTTTCAGTACTCTACGATACATAATTGCATATCATTTCACCACAGGTTTTCACCTTAAAAAGAATTACTTCACCCACATGGTGCCTACACGCAGCCTAAAGTAAGGGGCGGCCTATATCTTCTTGAAGTTGTATACAAGCACCAGTTTTAATGCCCTGTATTACAGCTTGTTGTGTCAAAATCAAGAGATGTAACAAAATCTTTGCAATTCCAATCTTCAAGCAACTGCATAGTAACTTTGGACACAAGTGCTCCAGCTGTTTCTGTTGAATGGGTTGTAATTATTGGAACACCCAACAATTTAATGCCACTGATGCCAGATATCAAAACTCGGAGATTTTCATCTTGCTTCTACTTGCTGGTTAAAGTCTCCAGAAGCTTTCCATCCCAATGTACAGCACCAACAGCAGGTGGTGACCATGCGGAGAGAATTTTTTATGAGATATGTTGCACTGTTTCAACTCTGTGTCTGTGTGACTGAGATGGATGGAGATTTAGCTTCAAAGCATCTCCAGAACAGGCTTGAACCATAGAATGGAGAGTAAGAGATAAGGCAGTTGGTGTAATGCTGTTTGTGATTGCTGCAGAGACTAATCCTGGAGATTTCATTATGTCATGAGAAATGAACATGGCTGTTCCTGTTTTTGATCTTCTTTCATGAGAGTGTTTTTCCTCTACCTCACAAATCATTGAATATGTGCATGGCTCGTTGTCCACGTCATCCTCATCCTCAGCTTCTAAATGAATAGCATTATTTATGCCATTAACTCGGGTCTCCTCCTTTGCTACTCATCTATTTTGTTGTTGTGGCCTGGTACTGATCTTTTTAACTTTTGCTTCTAACACTTTATCTTTTCCAGCCATACTTGCTTCCCGGTTGCCTTGTATACTGATAAGGAATAGCATGTCTTCTTCATTGCTATTTTTTTCATTACATTGTGTGGCCAGAAAGGAAAGGTTTTGCTAAGCTTTTTCTGAAATTCTTGTATATTTTTAGTGGTTTGCCTTTGTCTCTTTTAATCTTGATTTGAAATTCTTGCTTGTAAAAAGAAATTATTTTTTTCTGACATTTTTTGCTTTGCAACTGTAGAAATGTTAGCTCACAAGTAAAACGTAAAAACTTGCTCAACTGTACTGTAATTACCTGCCTTCCTGATAAAATTGTTTGAATTAACTTGAAAATCACTTGCTTGTAGGTTGGTAACTTGCTACGTTTGATACCTTGATCTGCTTTTGCGGTAACCGTAGCGAGTAGAACATACCGAGGGTCATGTTGTGCATAAGAAGACATAGCCTAGCAAACTTTTTTTCGATTAAATAGCCTACCAACTGAATACAAACTACCCGTATTGATTCTCGACTGCATTCTGCAATTGATCAATATGATTCTATGCATGTTTCACCACAAAGCATACTAAATGTCTAAGGTAATTCACCATTCCTAAGTTGTCACAATTAAAATGGTTAGGAGCCTTGTCTTGATATAGGAGAAGTGCCCTGTAACGACTCCTTACATTTAACCTTATTCTGAACCTGGGAACAATGCCTTAGAAATGATCTGCACTTAATAGTAGGGGGGTGTGTTATTTGACGAATTTCACGATGGCAACGTGGTACGGTGCTTAAAATATGTGGAGTAGTATCCAAATCCGGAATATGAAAATAATTATCATATTGGACCACCCTAACCCCCATGTACATGCCCCCTGAAAAGGGGGTATCCATAAATTCACCAAAATATGAGTTTTTAAGCCTTTTCACCAAACGACGTGTATTTTGGCGGTATTTATGGTGCTCCTATAGGGGTTTTCGGGGTCTGTGAGTTCAAATATGGCATTAGAAATTACCTCCAAAAATCCAATATAATGGTAATCCAATATGGCGGCCAAAATGGCGCTTAGAATGGGTACTTTCGTAAAGTTTAACCAAACATAGTCATGTAATATGTCGAATTATAGGTTTTCGGGGGCGTAGAATACGAATTCATGATTATTTAAACAAAAAATAAGCTGATAACAGCATATTTTCAAACTTATGACGTATATGTAATTTAGTATAAAACACAGTATTTAGCTCTTTGTTAGATTCATGCCGTCAAGAACAGAATTTAAATCAGTCATCGTAACATCCGCTTTGCCACTCAAATTACTCAGGTAAGTTTTCAGATTGGCTCCATAAACAGAAGATGGCAACTTTTTATGGTCTTTCAATAAACGAAAAATGTCACTTTGTTTTGGAACTGAGAGTGCAGTGTCACGGGCGTATCTGATCTCGAGGTATAACCGCTTCTGTTTCTCAATCTCTGTTATATTACTATTTAGAATCTCATCCACATCAGAGTCCTTCGTAAAAGGACCGCCTTGTTTTTTCAGTTTGTTTAAATCATTATTTCGTCTTTTATCAAATTGTGCTACATTAGCTATTTCTTTGCCGGCGAGGCCCTGTTGTTGCAAATGCTTCTGTTGCTCATCCCAGGCTTTCATTATGACGGGAATTGTAAACTTTGCAATGTTGCCATATTCTCGGAATGAACCAGAAGATTTGGATTCTATCAAGTCCTGTGATTTGGCCTCTACTTGAACAGTCGACGCACACTTTAAGTTCTTGGCGCCTCGTTGTTTGAGTTCATAATTTATGAATCCTACCGCCCGTTCTGAATCCAGATTGTGTATAGGGGCACTTTCTAGTTTTTCCGAATCCATTCTTGACAGAGCAATCTCCGATACCTCATCTGAAAATCCAAATATGTCCCCTTTCTGGCGTTGGAAACCATCCGCTAGTTTTGGTAATAACAGGACGTGTGTCTTTAATTGCTTTACTAAGTAACGTACGGATATCTTGGCTGTATGTTGTCTGGTTGAAGCGTTCCAGGGAAATGAAGTTGAGTGCAGGCTGTTGGAGATTGAACAAAGCCTGAGCATCGGTTTCACGAAGGTTTTTATTCAGTGTTTGGAAAGCTTCTGTTAGCTTTGAATACTTAGTAGTTTTTGCCGTAGTGACGGATAGAAAAGGTTCTACCAGATGCAATCCAATCAGTGCTCCTACAACGTACATTACTTTCATGAAATCTAGTTCTAGAAAACATCTTACAATACAAGCGAGCTGGTTTGTTACTTGCTCAAATTTTTGTAGAAATCTATTCACGTCTTGAAGATGGTGAACAACTACAGCGCAAGTGAGTGTCAACCGATTAAATCTTTCATCTTTTAAACATAGGGAAAGATTCTTTTTCGGCGCCATGAAGATATCAAAATCCACTGCTCTGTTCCAAGGCTTATGATTGAAGTCGTGGTTTACGAGCCTTGTTATGTAATCGAGTGCTTGCTCGGTCACACTTGAATGTGTATTACTTGCTTCAACGAGGAATTTTGAATAGATTTTGTCCTTTCCAAGAGCGTTCTCTATCTCTGCCGATAACCTCGTGATTATTCTATTGAACATCAATGTTGGATGCACATTACAGAAGAGGTGATCAGGGATGTGCCCAGTCTCAAGTCTTTCAGCTACAAATTTCTCTACCTCTAGATTGTGCAAAGTCTGATCAGTAAGAATGAAGTCAAGTTTTTCAAACAGAAGTTTGGTGCTAACTCCACTAGCAGCTGATAACACATTTAACAAGGCAATCTTCAGTTCTGCTAGGTTTTCACGAGTCTTGGATGCAATTGGCAATGTTGGTAGTGGTCGAAACATGCCATTTACCGTTACACCCTGAACTGAGAAGGACCCAGCTCCTTGCTTTTTTGATCCGTCATCTGCGTACGTAACTGCAGATTTTTCATCGCTGTCCATCATCTGTTTTACGATTTCATCTAACGCCAAAGCTTCTAAACTTCGCCCCACCTGTTTCACGTTGCGCTTATCAGGCAACGTATCTCTATCTATTTCATCGGGAGACTCATTATGAAGTTTCCATTTTTGACCAAAAACCTTATTGCCGATGGTCACAACGGCCGCTGCCGCCTGTGTTTCTGACATGTGGTTGACGCTTTTTAATTTGTCCATTGCCTCGTAAACCTCTGGACGCACTTTTCGTTCACCTAAACGGATGTGACGATACTGCGCTGGCATGTCATCATGTTCATCAGATATACTGAGACCAAAATTGAGCTTTCGTTTCTTTCTGTGTCCTCTTGAAACTTCCTCGGAATCACTTACTTCATACTCGCTTCGTTTTTTTCAGCTGATTGTTCGGAGGAGCCACTTATCTCTGCTTTTTCTTCCAAGTATGATTTTTCTACGACAGCCGTCTGGCGCGATCTGTCGATACTCTGCATATCCTGAGGATATTGCTAAACACAATGCAAAATAACAAGCATAATATTCATAACATGTATAAATACTAAGGTATATTCACTGTGCATGCCAGGAAAGAATAAGCCTACTTTTGGGATCAAATTCGTATTCTACGCCCTCGAAAACTTATAATTCGACATATCACACAACTATGTTTGGTCAAAATTTACAAAAGTACCCATTCCAAGCCCCATTTTGGCCGCCATATTGAAATACCGCCATATTGAAAATTCTTAGGAATTTTCTAATGTCATATTTGAACACACAGACCCCGAAAAGCCACATATGAGTAAGATAAATACCACCAAAACGCAAGTATAGTGGGTGAAAAGGCCAACAATCTCATATTTTTCTGAAAATAGGGGTACCTTATATTCAGGGGGCATGTACATGGGGGTTAGGGGAATCGTATGTCGAGTTTTCATAAATATTCTAGATTTTGATACTGCTCCACAAATTTTTAGCAGCGTATGGTATGAATCGACAATTAACACACCCCCCTATTAATAGACTGAAACTGAAGGTATTTGACTGAGCTAAACAGTGGTAAGTCATTTTGAAGGTATTATGACATCACATAGGCATGTTTTCACTTTTAGCGATTCTCAAGGTAAAGCTGACAATAGTGACTAGGAAGATTTCAGTCACTCACATTTAATAAAAGTTGTGTATTGTACTGGCTAATAGTAATACACAGACTATGTTGTTCTACTGCTTAATACTTGCATTCTCCAGCAATTACATATCAAGCATATTTTGCAATAGGTTGTCACGTAACTTCTCAAATTAGTGTTTGGCTGTCTGCTTGCAAAACCTTACTTGTTAAAAAATAGTATGGAACATAATAATAGCCTACTGTGTGAAACATTGCAACTGTGGAGCCTAGATGACCTTAAATACAGAATTTACCATGATAAATGAAGGACTATGTAGCACTGTAAAACTACACGATTATGGCAATTAAGTACCAAATTTCTCAATTTTCAATTCAAATCTGGACCCCCTAAATATTTATAGATTGGTCTTAAACTTCATAAATATTGTTTTTGTACCAAGTGTCACCTATAAAAAAAAGTTAGGGTGTTTTGCTTCAGGTCGGGGCATCAGCCGCACCCTAATGTATACAGTGACAATCTGCTTTTATTCCGACGTTTCGTCAATGAGACACGACTGACTTCTTCAGGGGGCTAGACCAGGTAGTGACTACCTATCTAGCATGGCAAAACACAGGACATATTGCTGAAAACAACTAAACATGCAAAATGAAAATTCAACTTCTGGACAAAAACTTATCGCGCGCAAAGTTTGAAATAAGTTAGAAAAAAGGGGGACTTAATTGCGGTCAACAAGAAACTTAAATAACAACAAGATAGGAGAGTGAACGGCATGAGTCATGAATCGAGTTTTGTACGCACTACTGCACGGTTTTACAATCAGCATGAAACCAATTTAAAAAAACGTCAAATCAGCACTTACAATAGTTTTTTGTAGATAGCGGGAAAAGAGATGCCATCATTGCGATTCATTACATGAGGCTTTTGATTGATGAACCAACTTTCAGAAAACATTCGCTCTTTATAATCACTTTCAACTTTTAGAATTTTAGAATTGCTCCAAGTTATTTTATGATCTGAAGTTATGGCATGCATGCAAGGAGCAGAATGTTCAGGGCGTTGATATTTGAAAGCTCTTTTGTGTTCATTAATGCGAGATTTGAGATCTCGTTTTGTTTGGCCAACATAAATTATATTGCAATCATCACAAGAAACTTGGTACACTAAACCTGAGATTTCGCTTTGATTCAAGGGGTCTTTTAAAGACGGCAAAAATTTACTTATTGTCAAGAAAGGTTTCAAAGCGACTTTCATACCAATTTCATTTAAGATACGCCGAATTTTTTCAGAAACTCCCTCAACATAAGGTAAAGAAACAAAAGACTTATACTGGGTAGATGGGTACTAAACTTTTAGGTTGTCGTTGGCAAGCATGCTTTCTTGGAAATCCATTGAGGCGTAAAGTATTGTGTAATGCTTTGTTCTGTCGTGAACGTTCATGCGGATCTGCGACATGTGTGTCAATGCGGTCATACAAAGTTTTAGATACAGTAAGTTTTTGATGTTTGGGATGGTGTGAATTAAAATTTAAATATCTGTCAGTGTGTGTGGGTTTTTTGAAAATTGTAGTGGTCAACGTGTGTGTGGCATTGTGACGAATAGCTGAGACGTCTAAAAAAGATATGGAGTTGTTTTTTTCATGTTCTGTTGTGAATTGAATTGAAGAAGATATGCTATTCAAATGTTGATGAAATTGGTTGACCGCAGACTTTTTTATAATGCAAAAAGTGTCATCTACATATCTCACCCAAAGTTGCGGTGGTGTATGGAATGAAGTGATGGCAGTGCGCTCAATGTATTCCATGAAAATGTTAGCCACGACCGGGAAAATGCAAGAACCCATCGGCGTACCATAAATTTGACGATAAAGAACGTTATTATAACAAAATACAGTAGACTCAAAACACAATTTCAAAGCTTCTGTGACGTCATTGATAGAAAGTTTAGTGCGTTCGTGTAAAGACTTATCTTGCGAAAGTAATTGAGAGATAATCTGCAAACATTCTTTGAGAGGAACGGAAGTAAATAAGCTCACAACATCAAAAGAAACAAAGCAATTATTGCAATCAACAGAGGTGTTTTTGATTAATTGTACAAACTCAGATGAATTTTTTACAGTGTATTCTTGGTTCAACAATGGCGATAAAATATCAATTAAGAATTTCGATAAATTATAAGTCGGCGAACCGATAAAGGAAACGATAGGTCGAAGAGGGGTGTGGTTTTTATGAATTTTGGGCAATCCATAGATTTTCGGAGTTACACTCTTATTACACTTAAGACGATGATAAACTGGCATGGTGATTTTTCGTTGAGTTGCAAATCGCCAAACTAGTTTGTTTACAGATTTTTCAATAGATGCAATAGGATTAGGTCTACGTCTTAAAATTTTATATGTAGTATTGTCATTTAAAAGTTCAGAGAGTTTGTTATGATACTCAGAACTGTCCATAATTTTTTAATGCATGCTTGTGATATTTCTGGACTGACCTCTTTGTAGCAGTCAAGGTGTTTCAGTAACGTCAGGTCTTGCAACGGGGCTTTGATAGCACAAGGACATGAAAACCATGCTTTCAAATACACTTGTATAACAAACATTGCCACCTCAAATAGACCCTTTTCCCGCTTTGTCAGTTTGAATTGTGTGCAAAACAAGTAAATTTTTATACAGTATATGGCCTTTGCCATCCACTGGGCTCTGTGAAGCGGGCCCGGTCACATGAACTTCACTCCTCGGTCTGGCTTGCCTCCAACGAATATGATGCAGAGTTCCAGAAGCTCCTTATAATCATCTAGTGGTTGATGAACCTGAAGTTGTTGTTTAGCAAATGAAATAACTTCATTTGTTGTTAGAATTGGAGCTGCCATATTCATTACTGGTTTGTATTGTATGTGATCGACGTAATCCCAGTGTGATTGAAATCTTTTGAATATTTCAATTTCTGGGCCAGATGAAGGACCAAGACTACTGGTAGTTGCAGCCATTGCTTCTCCAGTTCCCTTGAGCAGTAATTTCGGCACACCTAGCATTGTTCAGTATTTAATCCCGTTACAACAATTGGCAGTCTGTCCACAGTGTCTTTACCTGTGATATTGCACAGAAGTTTTCCATCCCAATGGATTGTCAATGGCACATGGGGAGAAAACTTTTCTTTGATGCTACTTGCCATACTCTCCCTCCATTGTATTCTGTCTCGCCGTATTGAAGATTTGTTGATGGTGAAGGGTGAAGTTGTCTATTTCATATCCAAGACTCTTTGCTGTTTCTGCAAGGACATATGTAGCAGAGCGATCACTCACTTTTGTGCGATGTAGAGTATCAGCCATTGTCGGGGTTACAAGAGACATTCGTGCTCTCTTTTGTTTAGGTGAGGACAGATGATCCGATTTCAGTGAATTAGGAGTAAAAGTTGTATTATTTTCAGGTTCAGATGCCCTAATGATACTCACTGATGATGCCTCACCGGCTCGTCTCTGATATTCTCTAAATGTCCTGTTTGATTCTGCTTCTCTGCGCTTACTCGACCTTTACGGGCCCAAGTCATATCTTTTTCAGCCATGGTACCTCTTCGCCCTTTCTCTCTTTGAGCGATTAAAAACTCACGGTTTTCATGAATTTGCATTAGTTCCAAGGCATTTGGATGTATCAAACAATCTGTCTAAGTCTTCAGAAAATTTTGTTTCCTTGTTTTTTGCAGTATTTTATCGTTTTGCTTTGTTTTCTTTATTTTTCCTCAGTTTCTGCCAGTTGTTCACAAGTTTTTCAATAGTAACAATCAATTTTTTTTTCTATTTGCAAGAAATTTTCGCTCTTTTTCAGAAATCTAATACCATGTTAGATAGTGCAGAGGAACTCTCTCTAACCTTCTTTTTTTCCACACAATGCAAGTAGAAAAAAACTTGCAGAACTTCTGGCAGAAGGGTTCTGACGATAGACCTTAGAAGTCGTCTTAGGGTTGCAAGAAACTGCTTGTTGATACTTAACCTATTTACACTACTACTGTGATGGAACTTCAACCCTGTTATACTGTAATTCAATGTGCTCTGTTTAAAGCTTGTATTCTGAAGTGGATCTAAGGAATGGATACGGGACACTTATTGTAGCAATGCATTGCACAACATGCTTGATAAATACTACATGAGCATTATTCAGTACAGCACCCATGCCATATTTAAACTTTGTGTTTGTCGCAAACACTGCAGTGAAAATATTACATTTTACTTTTTTGATTTGGTTTTAACTTTTCCATGTTTTATGTACGTACTTCACACTGGTAAGCCACATGTTGTAATGCATAGGCTACCACACAGTTATGCAGTCATTCAAAAATATGTTTTTACATTTCACAAATTATCAACATATTGTACTGTTTAAACAGCCAAAGATAACCTAGGACTCCTAGCTGCTGCATGAATTTGCATTAGAGCCTATTGCTGTCAGCTTGTGCCATTAAAATAACTTCAAAAAATTCATAAAAATCGCCAAATTACTTGAATTTTTCACGATTTTCAAAGTCTGCCAGCAAGCTCATATCATTACCCAGTGGTCCCAAAATAGGTTTAAATAGTGTTTAAGACCTTTCATCTGTCATATAAAGTTGTGTTTGAGCATTTATTATCCATTAGTGTCATTAAAATATTTTCTAAAAAAATCGAGGAAATTGCCAAATTTCTTGAATTTTCCAGATTTTTAATGTGCGGTAGCACGTTCTAAATTTTTTCCGATTCGGATGAAAAATTTTTGTAGGTGTTTTTTCATATGTAACTAATCAGGGGTAGCCCATTCAATTTTCAAAAAAAAATATATAAATAAGGACCACCCTAATGTACCGCATACCAAAGGCGCACGAAAACGTGGTTCGTTGACCGGTTTCATCGGGAACGCATTTCACCAAAATCTCAAAATAGTCTCATGGCATTGTTCTATTAAAACTATTTATGCCGTACATCATGTTTCATGAAGAGTCGTATTGATCTATTTTAGAGATACACACATAACAAATCTGATCTAAGACGAAGTCAATATAATCTGCAGTTACCTTTAATGAACGGTTGATACAACACTATAGGCTTTGCTTAATTTTGTTAACTTCGATTTTATTGCGTTTTCACCTGTGCGCTAGTTTCTTAGTGTGTTGACATGGCCAAATCTAAAGAAGTTGCCTTCAACACTCTTAGTACTGAGAAGTGTTTCTATTGTATAGCCTATGTAGTGACCGTGACACTAAACTGTTTTTTTTACATGTGTTTAGAAAATTCACACTTAAATGCAATAAAGTAGCAAAATAATTGTGCTGGTATCCTACATTGGAATGGTATCATCATATTGTGTTATAGAGGTTGAGGAAATACGTCATATTTTGCTAAAAGGAAAGGCGTGAAGAAATACAAAATTACCTCATATACAGTAATATCTGTACCTTCCATAGCATGCCAAGTTTACAATTGGTTCGGCTCTTGTGTACGTTTTCAATTAAAAGTTGTGTGTTGTATCAGTCCTGTGCTTTTCCTGCATACTGCCAGTTAGTGATGTTTTGATTTATGATTTTTTATGTTTTGTACTTTATGATTGCGCATATCGAAAATACAACACACCAGGCTATTTTGTTTACAAATGTTATTTCGTTTTTCTTATACTGGAGGCTACTTTTTCAGTCATGGTGTATTCCGTGGTAGGGGTTGATGGTCTTCACCTTGATTACAGAAAGATACCCTACCCATGTGTGAGTTTGATTTAATATGAGTTTCACAGGCCACCTGTCCAATGGCAAGAGGTGCACGACTGCACGTGCAGTTTCTTTCGGCTGCCTTCACAGAGCCGTTGAAGAAACAACTGTTAAAATGTCATGGCGCCATTTCTCTGCGTTTCTTTACCGGCTCATGTAGCATCGTTTACCAAATAACCGCCTTTCTCTCACGACGGTGTCATTATGAAATCTGAACTATTCCTGCAACCGGTTTACAAAATTTAGAAGGGTGAAGCCGGTATCTGATATAGCCTAATAGTTAATTTATTCCAAACCAGTTGGGTGCCAGAATACCGTCAACAAAAATTCTCCTTAATTGGCAATTTTCAGCCAACTGTCGCAGTTCTTTCGGGCTGTGGTTTGTAAGAGATCGAACTATCCAATAGATGGAATAATTCCCCAACAATCGGTAACTTCACTCTGTCAATCTTGGTAACCGGCCCTAGGTAAAAGCCTCTGCAAGTACGCGAAACTAACCCTAAATTGGCTTTGTCAGTCCAAGGATAGATTCAAAAGCCAAACACACACGCAAATATTGATTGAATCTTTATCCTCGGACTGGGAAAGCTTCTTGCAGAGCTTAATCCTGGCAGTTTCGCATACTTGTAGAGGCTTTGAATCACTGACGCAGGCCCGGTCACCGAGATTGACAGAGTGAAGTTTCCGATTGTTTAAGTCTTGTTGCCGGGGAACTATTCCATCCATTAGATGCCGCTGAATGGAGAGCAGTCCTTAACGTGCGTTGCTCAAGCGCACACCCCGAGAGTCGAACCAGCGCCGCTTGATCTTGAAGCTTCTTCGTTCCAGAAGTGACGCGCTAACCAATTGAGCTATCGGGGCTATGGTGAACCGCCATTTAATGGTGTATAGGAACCTGCGCCGACAATATTAAGAGGTCACGCTACAATTTTCTTGAAAGTTCTAGTGTACTTTGCCAAGCTATTTGAAATATCATAAATGTCCATCGACTTGTCGGCAGAACTTCAAATGGATTTTATATCATCACACTTGATCGCATCTGAAATGCCTTCGGCGAGTCTTGGAGTGATGCCACGTTGAACTAAACTAAAGATTTCAAGTCAAACTAAGAAATTTCTGCAGTCCTCAAAAACTTTTCGCGACCGAAACGTCCATAGCAGAAGTTTTAGATTTCTTCACCATGCATCGTTGAACATTTTCAATAACCATAAAGTGCTACCATTGCACACACACACTGCTTGTTTTTCATCGTATTGGGTATGAAATTGAGTTTTATAAAATTATCCATGCTTTTAATTTATTCAAATTTTAGATGTGGCCCGCAGTGGTAAAGCGTTTTCCACCCCTGAGATTCAAGTTGATCATTTTCCAAGTGTGACTCAATAAACCTGAATAATAGAAACGCTTCTATTTGATAACAGCTCAACATTAATAACATCATGAATGAAACCAACACTGATGTAGCTTATAACATGCTTTTCAATAATTACGTTGAAGTATTTAAAAGCAGTTTTCCAGTGAAATCTGTAAGAAATGTAACAACAAAATGCTGGTATGATCATGAACTCAGTGATCTTCACAGAATGAAACAACTGGCATACAAAAAATATCTTAGAAAATCTTCTGAAAAAAACAAATCTAACTACAATGCTCTAAGAAACTTTTATACCAGGTCACTAAAGCTGAAAAAACAAAACTATTTTAAAACTCTACTATTAAAGCACAAAAATAACCTGAAAAAAACCTGGAACATTTTAAATCAATTATTAGGTAAAACCAGATGCAATGAACAGTCCCATCTTGTTAAAGGTGATGAAGTACTTATACAGAATATTGATAAGGCTAACTACTTCAATGAGTATTTCTCTTCAATAGCATCAAATCTGGTGGATAAAATTCCTAATACAAGTAGCAAATTTTCAGATTATCTTTCAAATCCTATCAGTGAATCCATTTTTTTGCGCCCCACTTCTGCTGATGAAGTCAAACAAATTCTTTCTTCTTTTCAATCCAAACTTAGTTGTGGAATAGATGAAATACCAACAAAGATATTAAAAGTTGTACCACAAAACATAATTATAGCACTGACCCACATCTTCAATTTATCCTTAACTAACGGTGAATTTATAACGGCATTTAAAACATCTAAAATAATACCCATATTCAAAAAAGGCAAAACTGAAGACTGTAGTAATTACCGCCCCATCAGTCTATTATCTTCCTTTTCTAAAATACTTGAAAAAATAATGTACAACAGAGTGTATAATTTTCTTGAAAACCATAACTTTTTCTACCCCCAACAATTTGGGTTCAGACAAAATCATTCAACTAACCTCGCAGTTTTGCATCTTGTTAGTAAAATTTCAAATGCATTTGAAAAAAAAGAAACCACCCTTGGTATATTTTTAGACCTGTCTAAAGCATTTGACACAATTGATCACAAAATTTTGTTAAACAAGCTTTACTATTATGGTATCAGGGGGGCAGCCCATGACTGGCTCAGTAGTTACCTACTAAACCGATTTCAAGTAGTAGAAATATCTCAATCAATGTCTACTAAACGCAAAATATGTTTCGGGGTCCCCCAGGGTTCAATTCTAGGACCTTTACTGTTTTTAATATATATAAATGATTTCTGTAACAGCTTACAACACTCTGAATCTGTAATGTTTGCTGATGACTCCAATTTGTTTTTATGTGGTAACAGTATCCCCGAGCTTTATGAACTGGCCAATATGGAAATGTTAAATGTAACAGACTGGCTGGCAGCAAATAGGCTGTCGTTAAATGTAAATAAAACTAAGCACATTTTATTCAACAATAATAATAATACAAAGTGTTTTAACTTCACCCATACATTATCTGTGTACAGTCAACCCATTGAACGTCTTAACACTGTTAGTTTCCTAGGCATTTTACTGAATGAAAATTTGTCATGGAAATCTCATATGATTCACTTGCTACAAAAACTGCGACGAAATTTCGGAATAATCTGCAAGATTAAACCTTACTTAAACACTGCGAATTTGATTTCTCTCTATCATTCTCTCATTGAAAGCAATCTAAGATATTGCATTAGTGCTTGGAAGCATGGTCATGTTACCATTGTAAACAAACTGCAAAAAATTTGCAACAAATTCATAAAAATGATCACTAAGCATGAACCACAATACAATGTCGACAGTTTTTTCACAATTGATAACCTTTATACCATCGAAACTGGCAAATTCATGTTTAAACTAAAACATAATCAACTGCCTAAAAACTTTAACTCACTATTTCAACTTAATAGCAACTTGCATCACATATCAACTAGAAGTAGCAATCGATTTTTTCTCCCCTATTACTCGAAAAAGTTAACCCAACAATCCATCCAATTTAGTGGAGTTAAAGTCTGGAACGATCTCCCTAAACACATTACTGAAATCGAAACCTTTTCATTATTCAGCAGCAAGCTGAAAACCCATCTGCAAACAAAAACTCAAACCGATTAGCATACGTCCATTGTGTAACAGATACCACTTTTGTACATTTAATCTTTCAAGTACTACTGTTTGACACCTAGTATCTGAGCTTATTACAACTGTCAATGTCGTACATCCCGTAACATCTGCCATCACCACCTTAAACTGTTCAGTTTCAATAGGCTGCTATTAGATGCTAATATGTTACCAATGCAATACGCCTTTAATTAGCCAAACTACGTATAATATACTTGTTCACAGAACCTTATAACTCTCTGTTACTTTGTTGTGTAGATTTATTTGGCAAGAGTACTTCAACAATGAAGCTGTAGGCCTATCACTTTCCAGAAGTTTGGTTGGAAATTCATTTCAAGAAACTCCATCCCGCTCCGATACCGAAGTCACCCGCATGCCATCTAGACCATTTTCATAATTATCATCTTCACTACATTTTTCATCATTCATGATCATCAGTGTAATATCATGCTCAAATAATAAGTTAATTAATCTAAATTCCTGTACCCATCAGTTATCAATTCCTATTCAATATCACACCACTGTCGTTGCTGCGAACACTCCATTTTACTTAAAACGATGTACTGTACATAGTATTTTGTATATGTAATATGTTTAATATGTAAATAATATGTAATATGTTTAATATGTAATAATATGCCGTATGTTTATTGTTTATTCTTGAATGCTCGTGTTGTTGATTTTTCTTTTTTATATTGGTTGTAAGGTTCAGTCGTCCCCGCATGGTTTCACCAACTGGCACACCTCCAGTTGCTTTAGGTATGTGGAGCCAACTGGTTCTTCCAACTAATTCATCTACTTTAAACTGTTAGGTTTGGTGGCCGTGCTTAATTTACTTTCGTGTACGTAACCTTTAAATTTGCATCGCATGCACGTTTTAAACTTTTGTAGTTTTGCCACCTTTTCCTTTTGTTGGTTTTGTTCCCGTTCACTATTTGTAACTTTATCATTGCTGTTGTTTTCCGACAAAGAAAAATAAATTGAATTGAATTGAATTGAATTGATCACAAACAACTATGAGCCTAAGCACACGGTTGTCAGCACAAAAAAGTACATATTGACAGTTTAATTGTACAACACAAGTAAAGGTGGAAGAGAAAATGCATTAAGTACACGGCAAGTCACATCAGCCATAGAACACACAATGATCTGCAACATTCAAATATACCAATGGGAAACTGAGCACCGAGTAAGAAGTGGCAGTACAGTAATCGAAATACTAACCGCGCGGGCATATGCATTATGCAATGGCATATACACTGCACTTATTCAAGCCCGGCATACCACACAACGGGAATACACTACTCCGCAGCGCGTGACAAGGAATGGGTTATCGAAGCCTATCAATAAGTCAACAGAAAGATGTACATACAGTCTTATCCATGTAACATTTTTTTCAATTAAACAGTAGAATAGATGAAATTGGCTGCGCACACATTTTTCGTCAACTTCTCAATATGCTGTAATGACACTGATCACGAGCGACGAAGGTGAACGTGTCTTTAGCATGCAGCTATAGCATTAAAAGGATGAAATATTATTAATACACCGAAGGTAATACTTTACATTAATTTTTTAACCAATCCATTGCACCGGTTTACAATCCGCAATTTATTAAATACACTAATAAGAGTAGAAGAGCTATCACTTGATAACAAAACAGCAAATCTTTGGAAAATATACTGTTATTTGCATAAATGTTGAGTTTGACAACTACGTGTACGTTTTCCACCCGTATACATATTAAATTCATGAGCATATTATAAACTTGTTTAAACCTATGTGCAAATGACAAAACGATGCCCTTTTTAAAAAATCCAGTCCATTGTTTAAAGAACAGTATTGATTGAATTGCAACGAATGGGTCGGTGTTAGCAATTTTCCTCATGGCCGGTGATGGCCACGCTATAACCGGTTATGGCATGGCCATAACTACCGTGGCTAGATTGCATTTAACCCCAGCACCGATTTTGGAGTCAGTAATGTAACATCACACCATTCAAATTTCGAAAAAGCAAGCAGGAAAATAAACGGTCAGCAGTAATAAGTAATATTGTTCAGAGCACTGGTGTCCGAATTGCTAATTGCAAGCTTGGAAATGCAGTAAAAGGTAAATTAACAGTGGTAATATGTACATCTTGGCTTGCCATCATTATCTACCTTCAAATTCACAACGATACTAACAATGTATGCAAAATTATGCACTGTACCATATTGAAAAGAAAAGGTTATCCTCAATCCAAAAATCAAGTGAAAAGTCTGTACACATTGTTCGTTTAAAAAAAGAAAAACGCATGTGCAGCGAGATTAAACAACAATAAAACATAACTTATCCTCAGAATTTGACTCATAATAAAGCTTGTATTGAATCAATTAATAGCATAAGATCAAACAAGCAATTATACATTAGGATCATTAAGAGCCAAACAGGAAATGACTTACACATCATAAACGATATTGAGATATATTAAGCTGCACGCAGGTTGGTTTTAGCACAAGAATTTACATACGGTATGGTAGTGATAACCAAATTTAACATACGGTTCCACCTTTTTTTTATAAACACTTGGTCACAGCTTCTACAAAGTTTAACCTCATTTAAAAGATATACCAAAAAGCAGCATGGATCTAAAGTATGAAAATATTGTGCTTTTATATGGTACTGTAGCGGTGTAGCCTCCCCATCGTAGATCACTAAGTGTTGCTTTCAGAGATTTGACAAGCTGACAATGTCAGCGCAGCCGTGTATAACGGTGGTTCTCAAATCTCAACTGAAATTCAAAAATCATGTATAAAGTTTCAAAAGCCAATTGTTATAGTAAATACTTTATGTGTCTGGTGATATGCAATTAGCGTATCTCACGGAAATCATTGTTAGATCGGTTTAGTTTCCTTTTTATGTGTTCTCATAAAAATAGCAACAATATGTGAAATTATACGTTGTAGCCTACTGGTTTTCATATTAAGACTTTTGTAATATATACCTCTTAAAAAAAACGATATATTTTTTTCTGTCAGAGCATCTCCTGGTGAATAAAATTAACTCAACTAAGTCTTTGATACAATTATGTATAATTTACTTAGTAAAATTGTAAAGTAACTCAGTAAAATTGTAAAGTTGACTGGCAGGAAAATAATCATTACTACTGTTAAAACACCGCTTCACATTTACTGGCACAAAATACTTCACAACAGGTGACAAGTACAGTACTTTCATATTTTACCAGGCAGAAAAAAATTAAGAGGCAAGCAACTTTAGAACACTTGAATGCAAAAAACAGTGGTTCCAAACGGCGTGTTGAGATGCCATGCATATAGTTTTGATTTGCTGGATAGCCTGCCCTAACATCAAATTGGTATACACTACATTTCTTTTCATGTAAAATAGGCCAAAAATAATCCATCTATATTGTCAATGTGCATGTTTATGAATCTGTTACGCCTGTTCCACAGTCAGGTCAGGTAATTTTTGTTGATGTGTTGTAGTTAAGGTTTGAGAATCACTGCGCATATTAGATCTTAATTGCAATAAGAAAGTCACTCACGATCAACAAATCATACGAAACATATTTCACTACACATCAATGTTTTATTGAAAACAAGTAAATAACAGCACTATTTCAGCACCACTTGAATACCTACTAATACTATAGATCAGAAAAAAAGTCCATTTTTTCGAAATGATTCTTTAAACAAAATCATACATTTTTTCAATATTGTATTTGTTCCATTACAAAAAAAAATACCAATATCATTGTTGTGACTATTATACTAACCTATAGTGATATATTGATAATAATTTACAAATGCAAAACTACTTACAGTAGAACAACTTCAAAGGAATGGTTATATCACACCTTGGTGGAAAAACCAGAAGAAATTTTACTATATATAGTTATAACATGGATGTATTTTTTATGTAATTGCAATTGGTATGCATTCCGGCTTTTCAAAAACCAAAATAAACTTATGTTGGAATGATATATTTCAAATTTATTATGCAACCAAAACTCAGCAGAACAAAGACATGCTTTAAGGAATCACTACAGTATGTTGCTTATTCAGCTTTGTTTTTAGTTGCACCGGCATTGTCAGTTAAGTGCCTCATGGTTTGTTGTTGCAGTTGTTTTGTTCCTTGTGCAACTACTGACTGATAGATATTTTTCAAAAAGATTTCCCACAGAAAATCAGCACCTACGTCAAGAGATTGACTTATTTCTTGATGTTTCCCAGTATATTGAATATAACACCACACTGTGATGCAAGAAATTGAAAGAACAACACACATGTTGCACAAAGTGGAGAGAGAAGTAAGATAAATAAAACCAAATATGCCAGAAAGAAGGTAAAATACAGCACCAACAGATAAAAATACACCAGGTGTTCTCACACTTCTGAAAACATTTTTTGCAGAATTTGTTCGAACGTAATTTTCATGACTTTCTTTTATGTGTTCAAGTAACTTTTCACGATACTGCAAACTGAATTCTTGGCCACCCATTTTTCTTATGTTGTCAAAGGATTCCAAACACAGGTCTAAAAATTCAGCATGCTTGTCTTCAACAACAGATGGATTGACAAACGGACGTGCACTCCCACAAACTTGATCCATTTTTTCAGTATAGAGTTCCTGACATTTTGCAACAGCAGAAAGGTTGTTTGCTTCGGCAGTAGCTTGAAGCATTGTCTTAGGTTCTGGCAATGTCTCACCGTCATATATTTTCATATAAGCCCGGAAATACTCTACCAACTCAGAGCAACTAATAACACTTCCATTGATTTGTTTCAATTTAAGGTTCTCTGGGGAAAGAAGAAGTGGTCCAAATTGACTCATGTACTCTTTAAACTCAGGTGTGATGTCCTTTAAAGCTCCTTTAAAATGAGGATTGGTAGCAACTGCTAGCCCTGGATGTGGCATGAGAAAGCAAGACAAATCTGAGAAGCACGATCTAATGTGACTTCTCACACGCTGCAACTCGGAATGTTGTTTTTCAGATAACTCTAATCTTTTATCCAGGAGAACATTACCGCCTTTCAATCCATATGCATATTCATACGGATAACTCCAATCTCGTACTAAGAATTGGAGAGATTGAAAAGGTTTTACTGAAGATTCTTCCTCCATAGCTAACCTGCCATATTCTGTGAATAACTCAAGATGTTGAAAATCATCTTCTTGTATATTCTGTGACAGGTTATACACTTGGATGGAACTGGTCATAGTACTCAGTGCAAAGATGGTTGCGCAATCTTTAACAGTTGATGAGGAATCAAAAGCTCCTTGAGTATCCATTAAAACCACTGCTACTTTATCACCTGAAGGAATTGTGATTTGAAAGACCTCACTCCACATTAAAATGCCAGTGGTAACACGATCTGATCCACCTCTCCAGCAAAATCCAGAGAGTGAATCATCTTCTCCTCCAATCCATGGCTTGTTGTTGTAATTGTGCAAGTATCTCAACAAAAAGTTAAGTAAAAATGATTTACCTTTTCGAAACGCACCAGCAACAGATATAACAACTACAGGTAAGTCACTGACATCTTTTTGCACCAAAATAGATTTAATTGCATCTTCATCTAAACTAAATGTATGATCTTCATTGACCAGAACAACAGGAATTGGTCTGCCTCCTTTGTATGTGGCAGGTTTTTCTGTCAACACACTTTCTTCAGATGTCATTTTATACTCATGAAACACAATTCTTTTAAGTTAAATATGACTTGAAAAGGCAGCTTACTTGATTTCTAAAAAACATAAAGTTTTACATGAGTAGGTTTTACAAAATTAAGGAGTTCATCACATTTTTAATTTCTAGATATGGATGAAACCAGGTAGCCTAATCAGACTGGGGGCTGTTCAAATAACATCAATATGTATTTAGTACGAGTTGTTGACAGATGATTGACCTTGGTTTAATGTTTACAACAAGGCAAATTCAAACTATGGCTACACATTGGCTTGTGTAGGCTATACATATACAGCTTTCAGCATAGGCGTAGAGTTTTAGGAATTACCGGGGGTGCAGTTACCGTATTTTACGGACCATAAGGCGCACTGTCAATAAATTGCTTTGATTAGTTTTTTGTTCATACATAAGGCGCACCGGACTATAAGGCGCACCAGACCATAAGGCGCACCGGACCATATATAATAGTATATCGGTACTGGTTTTGAGTGTAGGCAATAAAGCACTACCGCACTTGATCCATACATAAAGCGCATCGGACCATAAGGCGCACGATCAATTTATGAGGAAAAAAAAGAATTTAAAGTGCGCCTTATGGTCCGTAAAATACGGTATATCAGAATATCACACGCATAAACATCAAATACCGTATGTATATACTCGAGATTTTCGCAAGTGATTTTCAGCTTAAAAAAACAGGTTTGACTTATACACGGGACAAGCTGTTGTCTCCGGCTCTGCAGCCTTCAAAATTAACGCATTTTTGCAATTATTGCCGACGTAGATTACGGATTGTGAAATGGCGTCGGCCGAAGTAAAAGTTTTGAATATGTTTATTTGCAGTGATTCAAACTTAATGATTTCTTGTCAATTCTAAACTTTATACACTTGTTAACAGATCATTTTTGCGTGTAGGATACAATCGTTCTTATTACGTAGCATTCCATGATCATTGAAGTCGATGTCAAACCTTAGCGGCCGCATAAAACAATGATGGCAGGTTGGCTAGGTGATAATAGCCCTAAGAGACGTCGTTATTACAGGCAATATCTGCGACCAAGACCATGAAACACTTTTCTTTTTTCGATTTAATTCTCACACATTGTGAACTATGTTTGCTGCAAGAACATCGTGGGGAGTCATGATAGCACATTTTGCTGGCCTAGTTTTGTTTGAGTTCATCCACTCAGGTCAGAAGTTACAGTTTTTCCTTTGCACTACTGAATAAGCTTTTTCGCCGAGATAAACAATTGCTGGCGCTGGCGGACATTAGCCCATTTTTTACATTGATTCATTGTCTGCCAGTGTTGAATGTTCATACGTTAATGAGCGAATTTCGATTCTTGTGCGTCTGATAACAAAACAATGCGTTCTGTTTAATCATAATATTGATCTCACAGCGGGAAGACCTTGTTGAAAATAGCGCGTCTAATTTAGCTGGTTTACATATTTTTGCCGTGAATATCGTTACGTGACTATTCCAGCAGCGTAAGTTACTCTACGCTCTACTTTAAAATTTCCTCACCGTATGTCAATAGCGATAAGAGCAGGGGGTGCGCCGCACCCCTGCACCCCCTTACTCTACACCAGTGGCTTTCAGTAATCTTCATCTGACATGAATTTTTTTTTCAAGTGGTACGTATGTTTGCATCTTTGCTGTGAACTTTGTAGAAAGAGATGCACTTGTTTTAATTGAAGTATAGGGTAGTATAGTTGCAGGATATTTTTATGATCATTTTTTAACTGAGGGGCTAGGGAAGAAAGCTCAGGACTGCGAGATGCCTAAAAGGCCTCAGAAGTTCAACACTACTCTAAAAAGTGTGGCTGTGTCTCAGCAACACCCTTGATGACATTCTAAAATGATTGAAAGCAGCTGATGTGATGACTACACACATCCCTTTACTGCTTCCAGCTGTGTATGCATGATTCATAGTATGTGTAAACTAGGTACAAAATATAACACAATAACATGTTTCAACGAATCAAACCTGCAGTTCATTATTTTTCCCTTACCCAACGACTTGGAATTTTAATCAGATAAAATGTATATATATACGGTATTAAACTTTAGTTAGTATTGAATCTTTATCCTCAAACTGGACAAAGCCTTAATAAGTTATTCCTGGTAGCCCCGGTGGCTCAGTTGGTTAGCATGTGACTTCAGGAACGAAGAAGCTTCAAGATCAAGTGGCACTGGTTTGACTCTTGGGGTGTGTGCTTGAGCAAAGCATGTTAAGGACTGCTCTCCATTCAGCAGCATCTAATGGATGGAGTAATTCCCCAGCAACAAGACTTCAACAATCGGAAACTTCACTTAGTCAATCTCGGTAACCGGGCCCGTGTAAGTGATTCAAAGCCTCTACAATGAAGGTGGGCAAACTATGGCCCGCGGGCTGCATGCAGCAAGAGACAATTTTTGTGCAGCCCACAAAAGCCTGCAGCTTGTATGTATACATATTACATATAGTACATAAAATCTTTATTTTTTGGTCACTGTAAAATTAAATAAAACTTTTATTTATCTGCTTTTATTAAAAACTTGTGTTTTGACTATTTTAGATTTTATGTTTTGGCTTAAAATCTTATACTATTGTGCAGCCCTCAAACAAATTCAGATTATGAGAAGAGATTTGTATCGCAGATCCAAATGGGTTTTGGTTATCACTTGTAACTTTGGAAAGATAGCCAGTTATAACCAGGCTGACTAGAAGTAGAAAGGTCCTTACTTGCTTTGCTTCTATGTACCTTTGTGAGGTGGCGTTGTTCTCATCAATAAATTTTGCAAAAAAACAAGCATAGAACGAGACTCACAAATGCTCATCTTCATGAGATTTTGAGGATATCAGTAAGCGACAGAAAGCCCCGATTCGATGCTATTGTGAGCAGGGAATGGGATGGAATGGAAGACAGATTTTGGGATGGAAGATAGAAAATTTCAAGGATGGAAAAGAATGGAACATCTTGATGATGGGATGGAAGAACAAGACATGCAAAATATTATGTTGCTTGCTGAAATAATTCGAACGGTATGTTCAAACAATAATTCAAATGGTACGTACTCCTTAGGAAAATACTGCTGTTAAATTTTTAGCCTATGGTTTTTAGGTTTATTTGTGGCATACGGTATTCAATGCGGAGATCTCAAAATGTGAAGATGGAATGGAAGAGATTTCTGAGATGGAATGGAAGATTTCTAAGATGGAATGGAGATGGAATGAAAGAAAATCTCAGGCTGGAAGATGGAAAAAACGTCTTCCATTCCATCCCATACCCTGTTTGTGAAATCTAAACCAACTCATTATTTTTCTCACTGAAACAATCCTGCAGCTGTAGAGTAGCACATTTCACTTAATTGACTTTTACAAAGTTATGAATATCCTGTAGGACGACATTTACATAAATAGAGCACCATAAAAGTTAAAGCATGTCCAATATGTTTATTGTTTGTATTTAGTGGATCATCAATCATCATGTTGTCAGGTAATTAGCTGTGGTGGATTATGGCAGAAATCATTCAAATCAACACCCCTGTTGTACAGGCTTTGAAGCATGGCCGGTTACCGATATTGGCAGAGTGAAGTTTTCTGATAGTTGAAATGTTGTTGTCGTTGAGGAATTAGTCTATTCACTCTGTGAAATGGCTGAATGGAAAACAGTTCTGAAATGTGTTGCTCAAGCGCACACCCCAAGAGTCGAACCAGCGCCACATGAACTTGATTCTTGGTCGAGCATGTAACCACTGAGCAAATGAGCCTTGTGTTTAACACAGTGCTAATTGAATTGAACATCCAGGTGCCATGAGATAAACTTTACAGCAATTAGGCTAACAATTTGACCTTGCTGACCTGCCTCATGACCATGAGTAACTGGCTTGCAGTTTTTTGTTTGAAAAAATCAATAAATTAAGCTGACATTGTTGATGGATTTAGCGTCAAACTTCATTAAAAAAAATACTTTTAGATGCTTAAAAAACGTTTACCGCCTCCGCAATCTCCACCACGCCAAATCTTCTCGATAAGTTCAAAACTGCCACATTTTCCAATCGCAAATTGTATTTTCTCCATCAGCTATCAGTTACGAAATTTCAAAATATGCTTAGTAGAAAAAAAATCTGGCAACATTGTTCTAAAATATCATCAAATTGAAGGGGCTTTCAATCCATCAATGTTTTATTTGTCAGTAACAGGAACATAGATAAGCTACATGTTTGAAATATGCAAGTAATATACATAATGCAGAAGTTACACAAGTTTCCATACCAACAGGGAGACAACGAGACGACCATTCGGTCTACTATAGTTCTACTACTATAGGCTATGTCGGCAGCAATGGCCGAGTGTCGGCAGCAATGGCGAGTGGTTAGCGCGTTGGGCTCGCAGTCGAGAGCCTGCATGTTCGACTCCAGCCACCCGCACTTGCTGTTGTTTCTCTGGGCAAGAAACTTTACGATAATTGCCTCTACCCAGTGATCGATTTCGAGTAATAGGTAATGTAGTGAAACCATCTACAATTCCTCTATTAAGAAGTTTATTACGCTAAAATGCAACTAGGTTGTTCTGACGACATAAACTGCAAACTGAATTGAGACTGAAAATAAACACCAGTAAAAACGACAAAGGAACTTAAGGCAACGTAACAAAGCAATCAGCAACGAAGCAATCAGCAACAACGTAAATTACAATGCAACTTAAAGCAATAACACGTCAGGTAGTACCAAATTTAAGTCATAAGTAAAGTAGACAACCGGAAACAGACATTGCCGTCGGCTGCAGCGTGGGTCAGGTGTATGTCGGAAGGCGTACACCGATGCATAGCGCTCAAGTCCGCTTTCCCGCAATGCAGGATAAAGATAAACAAACTAGTCAAACTAAACTAGGCTTAGCCTACCATACGTCCCGTTTTTTAACGTCTTGTCCCGGTGTCCCGACCGGTCAGCCAAACGTCCCGCTTGGGCGTTCAGCCAGCCAGCATAATACACGAACATTACCAATTAGCATGTTCTCGTTACTGTTGTTGCTGTGTAGCCTACTTGCTGAAGGTGAATTTTTTCCATTATGAAGAGCATGTGGTCTGAGAGCAGAAGCAGGATGCTGGAGCAGAACGTGAAAGCCGTTATCACATGTAAAATCAATAGCCTACTGATTGGTCCTGCTCTGACTTTTGCGAGAATGTAAAATTGAACAATGTCTTTTTGAAGAAGGTGTTATCTATAGAAAAGTATGAATGGGCGAATAAGTAGGCTACTATAAATTCACAAATGCTTGTACCTGGCTTGTACGCAGTGTTGGGTAAATTCAGTGCAATTGGGAGTTACTTACCGACTTGAAAACCGCAGGCTATTTTATTATTCTTTCTTCCTTTTGCTTTATATAAAAAACCTAAATTCGAAATATTTTGTATCGTTAACGTCAATTCCTTTCTATTTTTCGAAATGAAACCGATATTTAGACAGAGAATATGCGCATGAACTCTCGATGACAATACGGTCAATGAAGACAGCCGGGATGGCTTTAAATGTAGGCCTATGTAATAATATCGGAAAATGTAAAGTTAAAAAATCACAGCTAAGTGGTCTTGGTCTTTGGAGGCGTCCCGCTTTGAAGTCACAAAAATATGGTAAGCCTAACTATAGTCAATTGACACCCTACGGAAATGACGATTTTGCCATTTAAAAAAATAATAATAATCATGCTTTTATTTGCGCCCATTGCGATAACATACAGTACACTGCAATCACAGATGCGATACAACAAACGATAGGAAGCAGCGAATTGACATATGGTCGCGCGCTTCAACAGTCAGCTGCTCCCTTTATTTTGGCTTGCCTTTAAGTGTCTTTCGCCGAGACACAGCCACGTGCTCTGGAGCGGTGTCGAACCCACGTCCTTTCGAACGTCGCGCAGACGTTCTCACCACTCGGCTATGCAGCCGATAAATAAGCTTATAAGAGAAAAAAACTAAAACGTTAAAATGTTCCCGCGCTTCAACATACGCACCAAAAAAATACGTATTTAAGATAACGTAAGCCTAAACACAAAATTCCAAGCTTTCGCAAGAAATATATATTTTCTCAAGTTTCATTCATTCATTCTATTTTTCGTCGTTACGTGTTCGGGAGAAAAAAGATACTAAATAACTACAATATTCGATATAGGCCACCAGCACGTTATGATCGGTGTAGCGCCCTGCGTTTCACCATAGGTCTTTTCAACGTTTGTTACCGTCGTAAAATTGTCTTTTTTGCATATATGTAACATTACCTAATAATTCAAGTAATTTTGCAGTTGTGCTTTGAGATTTTGAAGCGTGATTAGGAATTTGCGTGCCTCAAGAAATCGCATGCCAATTAGCTAAAAGCATTCTTGCAACTGGCAGTTTCAATCAGATATGCGTAGTTTTTTGTCTCTTCAACGTTTTAGCCTACAGATGCTTGATTCCTCAGCGACTATTGTTCCAGACAATTGTTCACCTAATCAAACGTCATATAAAAACCGTTCAAGTCTACTGAATATTACGTCATGGAAATTCCTAAAACATGAGCCAAAATTGCACCATCGTTCGTAAGACTTGTGTCAAACCTGTTTAAACCTGTTCAGTTTGAAACCTGTTTAAACATGAAATATTGCGTCACACTACTGCTGACGTGCCTTTGAGTTATCACAAATTTTTCTAATTCATTCTCGAAGTTGTTTGTTGGAAGTCGGTCGCACATTTAACTGGTTTATTTGGTGCTTGCTAGCTGGACAAATTCTCCGTCTTTTATCCAAGTAATCTGTATCGTAGTGACAGTTTTTTTAGAGGTGTACGGCGTTGCATCTCGATTTCGATAACCGCGGGCTAATTTTACAGGAATAGGCTACACTTATTGAATAGACGTTTCAAGGAGTGTTTCTTTTTCGGTCGATACATACAGACGAACGGATTCGGGAATCTTATGTTACACTTTTCCCACGAAGAGATTATGGTTTACCGCTGTGACCAACTATGTATATCGGATTCTGGCCTTCAATTCAACAGACAGTAGGCTAATAGTAGCCTATAATTTTTGGTACGATTGAAAGACCATGTTTGGTCGAGCAACAGTATGATTTTGGTGCAGAAGAGCTGTTATTTTGGTGAGATTGGAAGACCATCAGGTTTGGTCCAGTTAGTGATAGCCTATAATTTCTAGTATGTTCTAATTTGTAATCCAGTTCTTTTTGCTGGGATCTAAGCCATGGCTCAGTTTGGTTGTGGTGATTTGAATTGTGTTCGATTATAATCAAGATGGTCAGTGGCGCGGGAACTATTTTTTTCTAGGGGGGGGGGGGGCTGAAGCTGCCGTAGTGTTGTCAGCTTCTGGGGGGCTTCACCCCCAGACCCCCTTATGTGCAAAAACATTAAAAGCTGGTAGTAAGCATTCGGTCCCCTCCTGTGTAAAATACGACGCCAAAACACACACACTTTGTAAATTGTAACAAATGAAGAACAGTATCGTCAAAGCAACTGTTCAGGAAATTAAAATGAAAACGAACAAATTAGAAAGTGATATGAAAATGACAGTTTGTTCAGACAGACAATTCTCACACGCTTCCGAAGATTGCTTTTCGCTCTAGCGTTTTCTCTATGAAGTGTGTCATGAGTTCTTTGTCATCGACAGTGTTTTGGTGGACATGCATCAACACAAGATGATCGAGTAGGCCTAAGTCTTTTTGTGTCATTGAGCTTCTTAAGCATATTTTCAGGCATCTTAGAAAAGAAAAAGAACGTTCTGATGATGCAGCTGAAAACGGGAGGCAAAGGCAGAGCTCGACGAATTTTCGCGTTTCTTTGAAAAGATCTAGTGTTTGAGGGTTCAGTTGCGATAGTATCTCAGCAATCTTTTGAACGGAGTTTGCGGTTTTTCCACTTACAACATCGCTGAGCAAGGTAAGTTCCGTTTTTAGGCGATCTTTTTTGTGGCATCGGGTAAGCTGATCTCAGTAGGCTATCAGATCTTTCCTCGCCGTTTGCACAATGCACAGCTCAGAAGGGCCTTCTCTCTGTTGTCTGCTGTAAGCAGATCCGCCTGTTCGAATCTTCCACCAAGCTCAGCTTGAACCAAATCAAGGGCTTCGGTGTATTGCTGTTTCCACGCTCCTTCTTCCGCAGACGACAAAGCATCCTATTCCTCTGTGTTTCGAAATCTTGCTGGAATTTTGCTCACTCGGGATCCTTTGGCGTCTTTAAGCTATTGGCAGACGTAAAGACGTTCGCTGCTTCCATAAGCTTGGAAACGGATTCATCTTTTCTGAAATTTTTGATCCGTTTGTGGAGAATGGTGATGGATTTCAAAGCTATAGAAGCAGAGATCGCCTTGTTTTGGAGCTATCTTGCGACGGCGTCTGCAGGCTGAAAAACTTCACCGCTGCAGGTAATCGCAAAATAAAGTCGCATCGTGCGTGCTTGTTTTGTCAAGCCGAATATCTTTGCACGTGCGTCTCTTCTCATTGCACTATCTTCTGTCACGTCGGTCAGACATTGCAGCAGGGTAGCACTTAACACGAGCGAGGGCAGAACATATCTCTGGGGCAGAAGCACGAACGCACCAACGTGTAGGACACAAACCCAGCAATTTGCAGGCAACTTCATCGGAACCAAAAAGCGACATAAATAAAGATTTACGTTTAGACGATTCACGAATTACAACTGCAACACTTTGAACGAAGTTTAAGGCATCGGCAATAAGCATCACCTCCTTTACAACGTTATGTACCTTAAGTTGTCTTAATTTTCTAGGGGGGGGCTGAAGCAATTATTGAAAATTCCTGGGGAGGCTGAATTAGCTCTAGGGGGGCTGAAGCCCCTTGAGCACCCCTACTTCCCGCGCCCCTGAAGATGGTTGCAACCTCCTAAGTTATATGGTGACGAAGTTCCTTTCTACAATAAAAGCATACTTATAAGTTGTCTAGACGTTGTTCTCGATCATTCCCTGCGATCACTGCGCTCGGAATGTCGCTGTAGCTTAAGCTTCCACAGCTAGGTATGGGCGGATTAGCTAAATTATATACTGTCCGCTACAATCGGGAAAAGGTGGCAAAACCTGAAAGGTTTAAAATGTGCCTGAATAGTATATCCAGTAGTAGGCTATATGTCTGTAGTCAGCATGGCCACAAACGCCCCTCCCCCCCCAAAAAAAACAGCAAAAAAAAATAAAACATAAACAAAGAGAAGCACACAATCATGTAGTAATAAGTGACAGAAAGAAAATAGAAAAAGAAAACCGGACATAAAAAACCTATCCTCAGGCAAAAGCCCGTTTTGATGGGGCCCAGGAGAGCAAAGTATTAAGCTCTTTCTATGGTCAGACTGCATATCACACAATATAGCCTACGACGACTGAGATTCGAGATCCAGTTTATGTTATTGTTTCTTGTTCTGGTTGGTGGATGAGCTGGTAGATAAGATGGTGATGTCCTGATGATATTGATGAAGCTCTCGTCCCCCTTTTGTGACGGTGTCGTGTTGGTTATGGAATGTTACGTTACGTTTACTGTTAATGTCTACAAACTTAAAATTACAGCACAAGCAGTTGACATTATTGTTAGGTAGGCCTAATCTTTTGTAAATTTTTTCGGATTTCAACTGAAATTTTCACAAGAATACAAAACAGCCTTTCTATGTGGTTTTTCTATTGCGTATCCGTTTTGCTTAAATTTGTTTTAGTTTGTGGACAAAGGAACTCTGTAGGCTATCAGTCTTTTTAATTGAAGAAGGAAATTCGTTCCATGTTTTTGCACCTGTAAATTCTATTGAATGCTAAGCATGTATGAGAAGTAGCCTATATGGGATGTTCAGAGAATCATTATCATGGTTTCTTGTAGACAGGCTGTGAACCTCTTTGACGTATTTAAAAGGATTGTAGAAACAATCTTGTTGTAAATTGTTGTGAAATTTAAACATGAACAGGCCAATTTCCAGTTTGAACAATTGCTCAATTGATATCGGGATCTTGCTACAACCATCATTGTTGGGACGGAAAATACGGTGAAATTTGTCACAGATTGTTTGAAGTTTTTTGGATAAGTCTTTCGTTGCCATATTTCCAATTCGCAATTCAATAGGCTACCTTAGGTTGCTTTCAATTAAAGAATGGTTAAAGATTAATCTTGTTTGCTGATAGATTAATCTTGTTCTCACTCCTCATTACACTTTAGGCTTGAATGTCGCAATAAATAATTGAGCGACTTTTAGAACTGTTTATGTGTCTATAACTTGGGGGATTCTTGTGCTGTTTCTGAAATTTCCGCAAGGGTGGTAGCCTAATTCAGGTTCTGCATGGATACTAGATAGGTGGTTGAGGGCCTGGTTTAGATTTGAATTGTTCAGGGATAGAATTGTTCATTCACTGCCTGGTGAACCTGGAAAAAATACAGGAAAATAATTTACTTGAACCAAGTAGTTTATATGAACCAATAATAGCTTATCTATTCAGAGTTGCCTACCCTGCCAATGTTTTACTGTCCTACTGATCTGTTTCACAGTCTTTTTGTCTTCTCGCTTTGCTATTCGATCCAAAGGCCCGATCGTACTCACAGATCTGTACCTACATCGATCGAGTTTTGTGGGCTGCATTGCATTGACAGTGGCTTTCACATATCTTGAAAAATCAAAGACAGAAGAAACAACTTCAGGGATGAGAAGGAGTCTAGGCTTGGTGCCCTGTAGCTCTGCCTGTAGATCACGTTGGTAATCTATGGCCAGAAAATGACCGCTGCACACATGACATGGGTTGTTTACAGGTGAGTCTCTGAGTTTCATCGCAGAGGTCTATTTTTTCAGCTTGTCTTCATGATTCAGAGGTAAACGAAGAAAAGATACCCCTTTGATGATTCCCCGGTTAGTACAACCAGGAACCATACAAGCAGCCACCATTTTAAGGCCGTAAAAACTCCCTTAGCACAAAATTGTTTGCTGTTTCTTTAGCCTACGTGATTTGTTCCTTGTGTTTGCACGCAAAACAGTGGACCTTGGATACGACGTTGCCGCCCGATGACGTCATTAAAATTTTTGACCAATCAGAATCATTCAAATCAAAAAAGTTTTTTTTTTAGGTTTTTTATTTAATGGCAACATAAAAAATAAAAAAAATTGGTGAAAAACGTTTTATTTCAGAAAGATCTAGAAATACAAAGGCTATGTATTTTCGTTGCAGTGCACCTTTAAATCAAACTACATTTCCAAGATGAACAGCATTTTGAAAGATGAATATAAATTTAAATCAACAGATTCGGATGGCAATGTCACAAAACTTCATAAGTTTCAAAATACTTAGCCTACGTTGTTTAAAAGCAGCTAAAGCACTCTCACCAGAAGATTATTGCAGAATTCGTTCTTCTGCTACCACTCCCACTCTTTATGGAGTTTCGAAAATTCACAAACCCAACATCCTATACTACGACCTATCTTATTTTACCATTGGCTTAATTTTAAAACTAATTTCTAATTTTTCACTAAAGATGTTACAGATTTTCATGGTCTCAACAAATGCGTGGTTAAATCTTTATTGTAATGGGTGACCAAGAGTACGACCTTTCACTTTAATGATAAATACTACTAACAAATAGATGATATAGCAATGGGAAGTCCCATTGCCCTACTCATGGGCGACGTTTTAATGAACCAAGTGATAGAATTAGTCCTACCATCCTATAATAACGTATAATTTAGTAAGCCTCCAGTGTTTTTGCTTTCGCGATTATCGTGTCTCGTTTAACCGGCACTCGACCGGTCCCTACTGTTATACTACTACTTGGAAGACAAATTGGCAAACATTATTTATCACGGAATGAATTCCAAAGATGTACGCGGACCCATTGAAACTTTTTCTCGAACCCTCCAGCTTACCCTCCATGAGTTCACGGACTCTAGTTTAAAAACCACTGACCTTAGGCTTGGTCTACGATGAAGTTACTGGAAATTGAGACAATGTTGATCATGCTTTGCGCTTTGTCAAACACAGTGTTAAAGCGTTTTTATTTTACCATCATGTAATGTTAACAAAGCTGTTTGTACATTGTCACGGGTTAGCTTTTAAATCACATTTACAACAACTCTTGCCTACTCACTAGCAACTTCAATGCAAGCGTGCAGTTGTAATTGGATTTTTCACAACATTTTTAACGACTTCCAAAACCAACAAAGCCTAAAGTACTGTACAATGATAAAGAATTCATACCTTAGGATACGTTTGCTTTGCCATTACTGAGAACACAAATAGACCTAACTAGTATGCAGAGGAATGTGTATGCCACTATGCCAATGCTATCGCCTTTGCACCAGATCTCTGAATTTGATGTTTTAGTTGTTTATTTTAAGCATTGCTAGTTCATAGATTGGCAGTGGGAAGGCGCAACGGATAAGGCGCTGGCTTTCCAATTATGCAAACCTGGTTCGACTCCCAGCTTCAGCTGGTTGTTAAAAACACCGCTCACCTCTACCCAGGGTGTAATAAATTGGTTGGCCGTAGTTGCTGAAGTAACGCCGGCCGAGAGAAAGGAACTGGCCACCCTACTCTCCTTAGTGCCGGAGGCTTAGTACAATGAGAACCTTATCTTCTCATACCCGACACTTGAATCAAGTATGGGACCCCCCTTTACCTTAGTTCATAGATGATTTCTTATATTATTAATTGCTTTAAGTCACTTTTTTGATGATGTTATTTTGAATGTAGCAATGCCGTGATCTGTGGATATATCACGTTCCGGTATTTATCAAAACAGGAATTATTGTTTTTTCTGTTGGTTCGTCAATTAAATTTCTTTCAATCGAATCTATAAATAGAACAGTTAGTCATAATGCATTGTTTTACAAACCTTATCAATCACGTAAAAAGTGTTGCACATATTCACATTTGACACGCCATCTTCTAATAAACAATCCAGCTAGCAAAATCAGACCTTTTTGCATTGATTCAACGTCTGCTAGACGAACTTACGTCAAAAGGGCCGATTTTGCTACTTGGAAAGACTCTGCTAAGACGGACAGAAAGTCATTGTTTGTATAAGGCGCATTAAATTAAGCGGCTTTTATGGATCGACGTATAATCCTATATCACATGAAGTTACATATTTGAATCATCAGAACTTCTCAGGTTATGTTACTCGTATGCACAAGTCCATGCAGTCTCTTTTTTAATTTCATAGAAATTTTAGGGCATTCAATTTATTGTGTGTTTACGCACTAAAGCTGGCAAAAATAGCCTCACATGTGTACAAAACTTTTTTAATAGTTTTTAAGCGAAAAAATTTCACGTCTTTCTCTAAACCAGTGGTTTTCAACCAGGGTTCCGCCAGTAAGTCTAGGGATTCCGCAAGTTTACATTCAAATCCGAGAGTCTATTTTATTATTATATGCATATTGTTTAAATATAATCAAATATTGATTAGGTTTGCCAATAGTAATAAATTTTCTACACTTTAACACGTTCGCTGCGATCCTGAATTGTCGTTGTTTTCTTGTGGTACGATTACCTTTAACTTTCTGCTTTCCCGCCAAATTTCGTCACATGTATTCTTCGCTTCAAGGAGTTTTTTGTTCTTTCAGACAGTTTAATCGTTTGTACACCGGTGGGTCAAATCCCGTGAACGAGTTAGAGATCATTTTGTTTTGCCAGTGTTAGGTTTTTTACAGTTTGTATTTTTATTGTACATAAATAAATCTGAACATGAGTACGGTATTTTAATTTAATTTTATTAATCAAACGATGTTTTTACATAATCGTTTGTAGCACTAGTTGCTACGTTCATCTGATGAAATTGAAAGTGAAATTAACAACAAACAAGATGGTTTATTGCTTCACTGACGTTTCGCGCACCATGACAATGCGCATCCTCAGAGCGAATAACATACAAAATAAAATTTCACCAGGTTATATACTGCAGTGCGATTGAAGGCAAGAAAAAAATAAAACACGCAATATTTTAAAAAATTGGCCAATGATGTGTGAGCGGTTACTTTCCATTTGTTGTTAATTTTACTTTCAATTTCATCAGATGAACATTGCAACTAGTGCTAGAAACGGTAATTGTCCTGATGAACACCCAAACTTTTCAGTATTTGTTTTTGCATAAGGCAATTAAATTATTGAACAGGGGTTCCTCGAGCTTTTGGAATGTTTCATTGGGTTCCGTTCCACCAAAAAGGTTGAAAACCACTGCTCTAAACGATAAAATATCGCAATACGTTAGTCTGTAACCTACAGGTTATCTATATAAATTCAGGGACATAGCTATAAAGAAAATTTTAAGAAGTCACATATAGGCTACTCATATTTAAAACAAAACCTTTGTTTAAAAATAAGCCGCTGAATGCAGCAAATCATTTATAAAACGTCATTTAACATATAATACAATGTCGTTAAAATGTAGCAATTGGTAGCATTAAAACCCCATTTTTGCGGCGCAAGGTAGGCTAGTTCTTTTTTGTGGTGTGGTGGCGGTTGCTCCTCCAAGCTACCCATGGCTATGTCTCTGTATAAATTATTCTGTAGCCTACTATACAGCCCTACAAAGGTCTTGCCTGTGCTGTTAGCTTATTAACATCCCTCATCAAATTTAGTTGGTGAAAGCTCACGTTTAAAATAGTGTTAATTTTCAATTGTTGTCAATTCCAGGTAGTAGCGTTCTAAAGGGTCTTAAATCATATATAAATCTATAAATCATACATCACATTTAAAGGAAAGTAGCTTATCGTAGATTTGCATAATGCATATCATCATAAGTTTTATAAGGCCTAGCTCAGAGTCCTATGTTTATGATGGGAAGGAAAACTAGCCCGCTAACTTTTGGATGTAATCTATTTAACATTGTCACAATATCGTCCTATGAGTATGTAGGCTAACTGTCATGCCACTTAATTTAGCTTATCATAGCAAACAGTTTTCTACAAAATTTTGTTCTACCAAACCAGGAAAGTCGGAAAATACCTGTCACCGTGTGTTTCTGCTTTTTGGACACCGTGTGTTATGATTTATGTTATTTAATCTTACTTGTTTTATTCTAACTTAATTTATTCTTATTTGTAGTTATTTATGTTATTTATTCACCGTGTGTTTATTTATCCTGACATATAAGTTTAGTGTATTTCGGGGTCATAAGATGGACTTGATAGATGGACAAAAGTATTCTTCTACTTAGCAATCTTGCATTATGACAGATGATTTGCTGAACACGCATTATTCATATACGCCGTGAAAGTAGACCTAAGTCCTTTCTTGTAAACCACAATTCCGCAACATTTTAGCTCTTGACTTGAAATCACGTTTGTGAGAAATTTCTTCAAGTTGTATTTTTTTGCCTAAAGGGACTGTTTTGTTTAAGGTTATTCAAAACACTTTTATTTGTTTTATTTCTTTGGCACTATTTTGTGATGTCATCAAACAATGCTAGAAAAACACTCTATTTTTTGTTTATTAACTTACTTAAGCTTTATAAGAAAATATTGTTCTGAAAATGCAATTATACTCAAGGTGCATCAATTGTAAACTCATCTACAACAGAAGAAAACTTTTTTTCTTAGCAACAAAAAAACCTTCTTAGTGAAGAACAAAATCTGAAGGTGAGACGGTGAGGCCTATATGACTTTTTAAAGGAGTCCAACCGCGGTGATTTATCTTATGCTATGATATATTTCATTACCAGAAAAAACATTTTTTTGCTTGATAGCAACGGTAATTTCGGAATGTGTGTCAATCCACCACCTTGTTCTATCCAAAGTTGGATTTAGGCCTACAACGGTTTCTTGCCATAATTGCAATAAAGTTACGTGGTGGTGAGGACTTAAACGTTTTAAAACAATTGTGGCACTTAATGAATCAAAATTAGACATTCCGGTTATCAGGGCCGTGTGAGCACCATCTCGCCCTTTCCACCCAGAAATCCACTAGTGTGCCCTTATGTTTAGTGATCGCTCTTTAAAATAGGACCAGAAAGCGTTTAGGGCAGAAAAATCTTTCAATGTGGAAAAAAATATTGACATTCATCATTCTAGCAAAGAGTAAACATCTCTTTAGGTACGGTATTTCTAAAAAAAAAAGTTAAAGAGGCTATACCGATAATGCGGTGGCGGATCAAGAAAAAAGTTGGGGAAGCACTAGAGTTTTAACAAAGCAAACCTCGTGACGTAAATTAGTGTTTCCCAAACTTCTTTCTAATAGCGCCCCCTGGACAACAAACAGAGCATCAAAACCCTCTTCGACAAAAAGTAAAACCAAAGTTATTTTTCATTCATCACAACTAATCCAACTCTAATGAAACGGATGAGGCTAGTGCAATGTCATCAGCCTTTTGATATCGGTCTTCAGTTTGGGTACGAACAATATTAAGTCTCCCCGTCCAACTATGTCGACAGTTTCTGTTGCTATCCAGAAGTACACAGCTAGTAGCCTACGAAGGCAATAAGGTACCGTAACGTTGACGATTATTTAATTTTTACTTGATTTAGATCTCTAACAAATTATGATAATTAACGGAAGGCGGTAAACAACGCGATATGAGTGACAGGAATGATCACGGGAATTTTGTGTTTGTTTATTTAACTCGCGTTTGATTTGTGACTTGCATTTACGATTGTGGATACTGCGTTGGCCAATACGGCAATAGAAGTTGTTTGCATGCGGGTGTGGGTAAGGCTGCTTTGTAGAATCATGTGACTGTAACGTGCAGAGCTGCGGTCGATTTAGAATGGTGTTGTATGAGTGTCACAAACTAATCACGTAGAAACGTCATTTGTATTTAGGTTGATTTGACATTTTCTGATGTCACCAAATGTTTTGCTTTTTTGAACGGTTTGCTGCATTTCTAAAATGACTTGCCGATGAAAACTTATTTGAGATATTTGAAACTGCTTAGGGAACGATTAATTCAAATCGTGTTTTAAAAATTGAATTCAGCGTTTGATCTTCGGATATTTCAACAAAGCTATTACTAATAAGGCTAGTCAACGGTTAGCCTAGATACTTTGTGCTTTATCAACACTTTAACTGAATAGTGATTAGTGTAAGCTAAATGGGACATACATATTAAAATTATAAGCACAGCGTTTCATAACCCGGGAGTTTCATCTACCAAGGGGGTAAATATATTAAAGTGAGAAAGATAAGTAGAATGTTGAATAACCTACTCAAATTTTGATTCGCATATAGGCCAGCTGATGGAACTATATCTTTAGAAAGTCGATAGGCTAAGTGAAAATGAGATTTAATTGAAGAACGTCTGATCAGCAGATAGCCTATAAGATACTATTTTCCTGTCTTGCTTAAACTAAAGTCGGACTAAAAGCTAATCGTTGCACCTTGGCACATTACGGTTTACCTAGAAATGGCCCAGACATATGACAGTGCTTAAAAACGAAAATTGTAGTTCAAAGTTACTTTGTTTGCAAGCTCTCCTATGGCTAAAAAGTCTGATGCGTTCATGGCAGACGCGGCCGCAACGGTAAGACGTACGGTACCCAGCAAAATCCGTCATTTTTACATTGGTTCATTGTGTGCAGACATTGAATCAATGTGAAATGGTGAATTTTGATGTCTGGATAAAGCCTGCCACTGATGATGACAGATAATTCCAACCGGTTTGTCGTTGTGGTGCTTTCCTCTAGTTTTGTGAAACGCGTTTCCTCACACTTGGAGATACCCCTCACTTCACTTCAGATACCCCTTCACTTCGCCTCATGCCCAGTGCTTCCATGAATCTCTACCTTCAGCAAGATTTATTTTAATTATTGTGCAGTTGCGTTTAGTGAGTCAGGAGTAAACGTATTTCAGTGTTTATAAGTATTTTCAGTTCTATACTCACCAGTCACCATGGACAAGAAACGAAAATATTTTGAAGCGTATTTAAAGTTTGGCTTTACTTCCATAGTCAGCAATGGCATTGAGAAGCCACAGTGTGTTTTGTGCAATGTAGTTCTCAGTGCTGAATCTATGAAGCGATCAAAGTTAAAACGGCATTTAGAAACAAAGCATTCCAATCACATCAGCAAGGATTTAGATTTTTTTTCAACGCCATGAGGCCGGTTTGAAACGTCAGAGACAGAGACTTAGAGGAACTGAGGAAGTTTCCAGCAAGAATATGCTCCTCTAATAGCCTACAGGCATTCAATGAAGTCGCATTGGAAATTGCCAAGCAAAAAAAAAACGCATACGATTGGAGAAACGCTTATTGAACCCTGTTTGTTGAAAACAGTAAAAATACCAGGGCCTTCTTGGAGAATCTAATGAAGCGAAAATAAGACAGATGAAGCGAAAATAAGACAGATATCCCTTTCCAATGATACTATTCAGCGGCGCATTTTCAGACATGTCAGAAGATGTAAAGGAGCAGGTGTTAAATGAAATGAAACTGAAAGCTTCTCCGATGTTTTCCTTCCAGGCGGATGAATCAACTGATGTTACTTCATGTGCTCAGTTGCTTGGTTTCGTGAGGTAGCCTATATTTATTTAAGGGACATTAAAGAAGAAGTTCTGCTTTGTAGGGAACTGAAAGCTACTACATGAAGTATATATTTTATGGAAAAAATGAAAGCTTTTTTTGATTCAGCAAAGCTACAATGGAAAAATGTTTGCGGAGTTTGTACTGATGGAGCACCAGCTATGTTGGGTTCACATTCAGGCTTTCAAAAAAAGTTAAAGAACTTGCTCCTCAAGCAAAAGGTACACATTGTTATTCACAGATATGCGCTTGCTAGCAAAACCTTACCAACCTCTCTGCAACACCTATTAGATTATGTAACAAAAATTGTCAACTGCATCAAATCCAGTAGCCTCAACTCGCGTCTGTTTAAACTACTCTGAAAAGGCTTGAATTCGGCACATGAAGTTCTTTAATTTTACACGTCTGTTTGTTGGCTATCCAATGGAAACGTTCTGAGCCGCGTTTTTGAGATGAAGGACGAAATAAAATGATTTGCATAAACTAAAAAAGGGACTTTTGTCTTATTTTAGTGATGGGTTATGGATGAAAAGTCTTGCTTATTTAGCAGACGTTTTTGAAAAATTGAATGGCTGGGACCTGAAACGACAGGGAAAGGGTAGGCTACAAGCATCATCCAACTACGTGACAATCTGATTGATCAAAATTGCAAAACTGGCGTCAAAAAGTAATGCAAAGAAACATTGTCATGTTTGAAAATTTGTCCAGTGTCATTGAAAAACATGAAGTATTCGATGAACAATTGAAGACATCGATTACACAGCATCTTCAATCCCTTGAAATTGAGTTCAAACGATATTTCCCTGGGCTCAAACAAAAAGATGCCGCATTTGTACGAAATCCGTTCTCTGCTGCTTTGGATGTTACTGATATTCCAGATAAATTGCAAGACCAATTTTATGATCTTCAAAGTGATTCATCGGCATGTGACGTTTTTCATGAAATGCCACTCTCTCAGTTCTGGTGTGCTGTGCGTAAATCGTACCCACAATTATCTGAACTAGCTTTTCGAATATTATTTCCATTTGCCACAACATACCTCTGCGAAAGTGGTTTTTCAGCTCTTGTCCATATCGAAACGAAGGCAAGAAATCGAGGAAAAGTTGAAGATGATATGAGATTGGCGTTATCAAACACTCAACCACTAATTTCGAAGTTGGTCAAGCAGTTGCAAAGTCAACCGTCGCGTTAAAAGTTGTGACATTCATCAGTTCTTTGAAACTAAATGTTATTGAAATATATTTTTGTGCTAATTTTTATATCTACAGAAAAGAGAGCAGGAAGGGGGTCGCAGGTTGTATTAAACACTTAAAAGGGGTCATGAACCACAAAAGGTTGAGAAATATTGGCCTAGTGCATCCTAGGTATGAGAACTGCTGTACTGTATTGAGCTCCAATTAGTCGACAAAGATATGAGGACGGAAAGATACTTTCTCAGGTGCAGGTTAATGAAGCACTTCCGTTTTTTTTAAAGGCTGATCACTAACCCAAGTATTCTGGTAGCTTCTGCAAAACAGGAAGTTAAACGTTGTAGTGCTTCCTCTGTGTGAGGAAGTAAAGCTGCATCGTCAGCAAAAAGAAGTTCATGGATTATTTGTTTCTGTGTTTTTGTACGAGCTCTAAGAGGCTGAAGATCGAACATGAAGCCATCAGTACTATGAATTATATAGATGCCATCCTCGTTATAAAGCTTCTTGGAGCATTGCAGTTATAAAGAGATGCTAAAGAGTGTTGGTCCTAAAATGCAACCTTGTTAGCACCATTTTACATGCTAAAGCGTACAAATAGAACATAGCCACGTTGTCCTTGGCTATGTTCAGGCCCGTAGCCAGCCGGGGGCCAGGGGGGGCCTCGCCCCCCTGAAAAAAATTTCGCCCCCCCTGGCAAAATCCCAACATTCTCGAGCAACAGCTAAAATTATAACGATTAGCAGATATGGCTACATTTGGATCTAGCACTGCCGTTTGTGAGTGTGAATTCTCAGTGTTAACAAGGGTTGACGCTCCCACTAGACGGAGCATGTTAATACAACCAAGACAGGCAAACTTAGTGCTTATGGCCTTTGAACATTCTGTATCGAAATCTATCGATTTAGACTTGTTTATGGGACGGTTTGCATCCAAACATCTGCAATTGCAATAGACTAGCTCACGCAGTGGCGTAGCTAAGGGTGGGTTTTGGGGGTTACAGCGCCCCCTTTTGGCACGCGTGTGACGTCACGATATTGAAAATGATGCTTTCAGTCTCTATGTCTGTAAAACAAAGTTTGCCTAATTTTAAACGAAACTGCACTAAAAGAGTGAGTTTTGCCAATACCAAATGTTCAAATATCTCAGCCAAGAATTAGCAACAAGAAAACACAGAGACTTAGCTTTATTGCCGAAAAATGACCAAGAAAACATGATCTTATCCTTTTTCTATGCCACCGGACAGCACCATTTTACAGTAATTTTCATACTCAAATTTTTGTTGAAAATGCTTTCAGAATGCACCAAATTCAAAGTCATTTGTCAAAATTTTCTGGGGGAGCCCCCAGACAGATTAAAAGGTCCTTCTTTTATACCCTACATTTCTCTTGTAGCTGACGAAGAACAAATAGCCTACCATGTCGATGGTGCTTCTGTCTGCTCTAAACTCACACTGTGATTCTTGGAGGTAAGCTGGTCCTCAAGAATGAGAAATAGTCTATACAAAAGCATAAGAGCAAAATTTTGTCTGCTGTTGAGAGAAGGGTGATTCCACGATAGTTAGAGCTAGGTTAGAGCAGTCAGATTTTCGTCCTTTGTTTTCGTACAAGGTAGTAATGTTTGCATTGCGTAGATCTTCAAATAATTTGTTGTTATTCCAACAAACATTTAAAAGTTTGTGAAGTTTTGCGTGTTAGAGAGGTCCACGTTGTTTTCAGATTTCTGATGGTATGCCATCCACTGTATACCTGTAGCCAGGGCGGTTGAGAAGATAATTTGGGTCCGGTACCAATTAGATCTTCGCACCCAAAATCACGACATAAATAAGGAAAACGCACCACATTCAAATAATACGCTGTGGTTTTTATCAAGTTTCCGGACCCCTTAAAAAGACTCCGGGGCCCTAAAATCATCCCGGCCCGGGTCCAAAAGTATCTCCTGGATCCTCCTGTCAACGCTACTGCCTGTAGCTTTTCCACATTTCAATTGGTCAATTGCTTTGATTGTGTCTTCTAATGTAGCTCAATAACATTGTCCATCTGAGTTCTAATTGGCAGATGAAGAGAAGCCTACGACAAATAGCCTACTGTGTAGCCTACGGTACTCAACTACACGATCGGCATTAAACGAAGGATTGGAAGTGTTCTGACCATCAGTTCAGAGTGGATAGTTTATAGGTTAATCTAATTATCGAATAGACTGTAACAACCCCATATCATCAGCTATTCATTGTATCTTCATAAATACGGACTGGTGTGTTAAGATGGACTGGTGGCTGAACACAAACAGATGTGTTTCATAAACAAATGGTGGCTCACTGAAAATATTGTTGATGCTCCGGAAAAATATGTCGAAGCTTCCGTAAATACATCCGACCATATACGATTCACCTCAGGATGTTATGACAGCGTCGGATAAAATTATTTAATTTCAGAATGATATAATATATAAACTGTAGCAGCTGCATTAATGTGATTGGTCGAAAAAGTGTCTGTGTGGAAAAAGTCGAGTGTTTTCTTTAGCTGAACCAAACATATAAGCAGGTGTTTGCTTACCAGAATTCAGTCGGGGGTTAATTGGATTTAGTTGGGTTTTGAGTTGGATTTTCATCTAGACCAGGGGTTCTTAACCTTTTTTGTCTCGTTTACCCCTTTTCGAATGAAAAAAGTAAAATTTATCCCCACCGTTTTGGTGGCCCCTTGTGATGTCATCGTGTCCAGTCAATCATGCGAAGAAATGCAAAACATCCTTTTTTGTATGGATTTACCTTGGCAAATATCAAAAACAAGCTGTTTATTTGCCGAAGACACGATTGTTCTTGACGGGGTCCTGTGAAAAATAATGTCTACTCAAATTTCCTAAATAACCAGTGATGTACGCGCACACAAAAAATATTAACGCCGTCAGCGTAAACGCAAACGTTCGAAAAGCTATACGCCGTATGCATCAACGTAACTTGTAAAAAGAAGTTGGCGGCGTCAGCGCATACACTAGCATAAACTCATTTTGTTTGCTAGGTGCCAAACATTCACACGGTATAAACTACTCGAAACAAACAAGTTTTATTTTGAATTTCCACGAAGAAACACAAGCATCTGAAAGTGTTCATCTGACATTTTGCTGCGTTTTGGTTTCAATATGTCTTTGCCCATTGAAAACATTCTTTCAACTGCAGCACTGGAAGGTATTGGCGTGTTGTAGCGAAAAAAAGACATTAAAAAGTATGCATTGACGCTATACGCTAAAAAACCGCGAAAACTTTACGGCGTAGCCTCAAGCGACAACTATCCAAAAAAATGTGGCCGCAAGCGTTAGCGTAAACAAAAGTCTACGCCGCAAGTCTACGGCGTAGAATTTGTGGCGTATACGTACATCTCTGTAAATAACTATGATAAAAGCACACAAGAATGTTTAAGTTTTTTTCATTTATTAATAACTGACACGCAATTTCAACAGTCAGTCATTGAGACTTTGGTGCTTGCTTTTCACGAACAATTTTAGAGATTCTTGGAACAGTCTTTGAAAGAGCTAGAAAGAGCTACTCGCATGTCGTCTTTGGGAACTAAGCGAGATCGATGTTTTGTTTTAATAGTCAACAATGAAGAGAACCCTGCTTCACACAGATGAGTAGTTGGAAAAGGTATAATAAGTTAACTTCAAATGCACGCTTAGTCAGCGCAGGAAAACTCTTTGATTAATCCACACCAAAACTTGGAAGTCACCATTGCACGATAAGAATTTGGAACAGAGCGTTGTAGAACATTGAAGATCAATCAATTCATCTTTGCAAAGATCATCGTCAGCAATACTTTCTAACTTGGCTTCGAAGGGATGCGTTATCCAAAGAGCAGTAACCTACTGTTAAAACTTTCACCTTCGAAGTAACCGTTAAAGTTCTTTTTTAAAGCGGCAGGGTGCTGACATATTTCGACTTCGAGGTCAGAAATCTCGTTGCGACTTCTACTGACCTTCCAATCATCAAATGTTGGAAAATTCGCGTAAATTACTTTTTGAACTCTTCTACTCCACAGATCCAATTTTGTCTGAAAGCCCTGAATTTTATCATGTACATCTATAATGGTAACACTTTTTCCTTGCATTTGCATATTGAGCTGGTTCAAACTTGAAAAAATGTCTGTCAAGTAAGCCAATGCACCAATAAATTTGTTGTCGCCAAAGTGCTTACTCAATGGGGATTTGCCTTCTCGTAGAAAAATCTCGATTTCACCATGCAATTCGAAAAACTCGAGACAAAACAAGACCTCGAAAGAGCCACCGAACTTCGGTGTGATAAAAGAAAACAGAGTGTTCTGAACAGAGAACAGATTGTTCTGTTCTGATAACCGAAAAAATGAAGTTTGCTTTAATTTATAATTCAGTAAATTTACCCCCTCGGTAGGTGAAATTTACCCCCAAGGGGCAAATTTACCCCCGGTTAAGAACCCCCGATCTAGACCAACTCAGATGCGCGGCAGGCATCGACACATGCTTATATGGCTGGTCCTAACTACTTTGTGTCAGACTATTTCAATGTAGCCTATTAAAATAATTATAACCAATGTATAATATAATATGTGTTGTAGCCTTGTCCAGAATAGTTTAGCCAGGGCAATAATCAGCACTCGCGAACAATTGGAATAAAGAACTCAAACCCCGAATAAGTCAATTTAAGTAAATTACGTTAATCGAACTATACAAAATTTATATGTGCGCTCTAGGCGACATGTGGGCGTCACAAGACCATAATTTAAGACCAGATCAGCATATGGTAGAGAAACCTACTGGCCTTACAGGCAGCACTTTGACTGGTTAACCGCAAGGTTGTTCGGTGCTGCCAGACCTTTCTATTGCTATATTTTGATTTGTATGTAATTGTGTTTTTTTTTCTCGACTCGCACAGTATTAGAAAGGCGAATAAACAAACATCTCTCTCTACAGGAAGTTGTTCAAACGCTTCTTGAGCTTATAATAGACAAGAAGCTAAAAAGCAGAAACTCAGCCGAGTAGTTACTGCACAATATTAATAGGCTACGTTATAGAAAGCCGCTTGCACTTAGGATTGAAAACAAGTAGGCTAACGTAAGCCTACAAAAAGTGAAGCCGAACGGTCGAAGGAACAGATGATATCTAAACAATTAGATCTGCCATAGACATATTAATTTGGAGAATTCTCTAAGATTTTCAACAATAGGCCTGCATTGTTTTAAGTCAAGAAAATAAGAAAAATATCTTCTGGCTGGTGTCAAACTCGAACAATGTGTAACATGAAGGAATACATTTCTTGTAAAACAAAGAAATTTATTTTTGCACGAGTCAGTTCAATCATAAACAGTTAAAAATCGAAATCTATCTGCTATCAGCTGGATTATCTTTTCAATTGAGCTGAAAACACACAACGTAAAGATAAACAATCAAAACACCGAAGTTGTTAAAAAGTTAAATGTTGCACTGCTGCTACGCTAAAGAATCGATGAATATGTCTAACAACTGCTGATAGCAAAATATAATGAAAAGTGGCAAGAAAAGGTAGGCTACATTAAAAAATTGTACAATTTTTTCATTTGTTCTATTTTTATTTTTTCATTGTTGGCGCGAACATGAAAAGAACGATAAAGTGGACACACTAATTTAGCACCAACTAAAGGAAAAAATAGTAAAAGTAAAAGGTTTAAAATAGGCATTAAGAGCACTAAGGCAGTGTTTTTCAACCTTTTTTGAGCCACGGAACACTTTATGCATTAAAATAATCTGACGGAACACTAAACGAAAATTTATAATGATACAATAAAATAAATAACACAACAGCAATTCATTTACTTTTACTTTTTGTCAGTGCGATATCTGGGCCTGTTTTGATGATCACAAAGTTGATATTCGGGCAGAAATTGCAGAAGACAAACGCGAAGCTGTTGTGATTTTGATTTTCGGTGTTAAATTTGTTGGTGTTAAATTTGGGAAAGATTTCACTGTTCTACACTGAGAAATATGACTAGTTACATGCACAAAATGTCAATCTCGGTGTATTTTACTCACTCAGTGAGAAACTTGTGCCTGTTTGGATAAACAAAGAACTGAGCTGATATCCTGTCAGGAATTGAAGAAAGACATACACGAAACTCTTCCTCAACAGCTTTCAATCGCTCTCTGTTTTTAGTTTTGATGGCAGTCAGGCTCGAGAAGCTCACCTCACGCAGATATGACGTGGAAAATGGGAGCAATGTCACAATAGCTTTGTTTGCCAGAATGGAGAACTCCTTGGCAGCAGTCAATCAAAAACTGTCCAAAGGTAGATCTGCAAAGCTTGGCTTCAGACCACGATTTTGTCTCAGATCAGTTAGTTCCTCCTGCTCCTGCAAAGTCATGTTCTTTCCAAAAACTGCTGAGCTGTATTGGTCCCTAACCCAGTCAAGGCTATCAGCAGTGCCGGTCTTAGGGTATTTCGGGCCCTGTGCGGAATATGCTTTTCGGGCCCCAATGACAATGATCCAATTCAGTAGCGTAGCTAGGTATTTTGAAAGGGGAAGGGGGATTTGACGGTCGGCGGGTGAAGCCTGATGGCGTGATCGCCGAAGGCGACACCGAGCGGCAGGGTCTGGGGGGGGGGGGCTCCCGCAGAAAATTTTGAAAAATTACTTTGAAATTGGGGCATGCTGAGAGCATGTTCAACAAAAATTTGGTTATGAATAGGCTATTACTGTAAAATGGTGCTGTCCGGTGGCAAAGCAAAAGGATAAGATCATGCTTTCTTTGGCATTTTTCGGAAATAAAGCTATGTCTCTATGTTGAGTCTGGATGCAACTTATTTCGTCCCCTGAAATCGTGTAGCAAAATCAAATTTTGACCTATTTCGTCCTCTGAAAAGATCGAGAGAAATTTTGAAATTTTTGCGGCAACTCCAATCAGCGACTTCGGCTCTGTTGTTTTTTTTCTCGATCTTTTCAGGGTACGAAATGTTCAGGGGACGAAATAGGTTGCACCCGTTGAGTCTCTATGTTTTCTTGTTGCTAATTCCTTTGTTGAATTCACTTGTTGAATTTTTCCATTGGAAATGACAAAATTACTGCATTTTGTGAGTAAATTGCGGGCCCCCTAATTTGCGGGCCCTGTGCGATCGCACGGTTTGCACACCCCAAAGACCGGCACTGCTATCAGTCACTACTGCAGCACGTACACTCGACAATGGTAGCCTATATTATTTGCAGCTAATAATTAATTTGTTTTAAAAAAAATTTTTAGACCAAATAGGTGAAATTGGATAATTTCACACGCACACCTGACAATCTCACACGGCACACCTGACGATCTCACACGGCACACTAGTGTGCCGCGGCACAGTGGTTGAAAAACACTGCACTAAGGCACTCTTTGCCTATGCATCGCTAAAACAGTGTTTGGAAATTAATATTTTTAATTTACAATCATAAACCTAAGCAGGAATCATCAACAATAGGCTATCCAAAAATAATAATACCTACGCGAAAACAAAAAGCTAACACAGTTGCCAAAGCAAAACTAATATTAAAAATTGATCATTTTTTTCACTAAATCTTGTCCCCCTTCTTTTTTTAATCTAATGTAGGCGTGGTCATGATCATTATACTGCTTTGCATTTGTGGCTATTTAATTACTTATGACGTAACAATATTTTTTGTTGCGGTTTAACCGTTTGAATAAATCTTTAGGTAGCCTGCAGTTGCAGGACTAGTACCAAAAAAATTAAATTTAGCCTTTTTAGTCAGATTCTTTTCGCGTAGTTGTCAGGTTACCTTGTTGAAATTATTTGAGGTAGATACTTCTTTCTGTAGCCAATTTTGCAAGAACAAGCGGCTTACGGGGGTTGTGCGTAAGCTTTATTCTTGTTATTGTCATGACTAATTTTTTTTTTGCGTAAGTACCGGTTGCTGTTGTTGATAATTTCTGCTTAGGTTTAAGATTGTATATAAATGTTATGATACAGCCAACCTTCTCTTGCCACTTTTCATTATATTTTGCTTGCTCTTAGTTGTGGGATTTACCGCCATCGATTCTTTCAAAACGTAGCAGAAGTGTACGGTAACATTTAAACTATTTCGTGTTCTCACGGGCCACATTCGACCTCTTGTTTGAGACCCTTGATCTAGCTGCTGGCAGACCGAAATCGAGTTTTCAGCTGTTTATGTTTGAACTGACTCGTGTGAAAACAAATTTGTTTGTTTAATAGATTGTTTTATCGCTAAATAGCACAAGATATTTCTAAAAATATCTATAATTTGTTACTTTCAATAAAATAAGGTTCACAACCATCAATAAAATAAAATAAGGTAAAATAATTCAACTAAAAATTTACCCAATTAAACTTTAAAAATAAAAATATGAAACGTTTGCAACTAAATGTGTTGTAGCTATCTAATTTCTGCTCGCATATTAATTTTTACAATAAAAGTACCAATCTAACGCAACTGGAAAGAGTATGTCTTGCTTTATGCACGTGGAAAGTTTCAGGTTTATATCTTATCTACAAAACGGCAATCGTCGTTCAAACGTAGCCGCTGGGCGACACTTTTTTCCAATGCGTTGTACAGGTGAATCGATCCTTATTCAGTATAAGCTGTGATCTGTGATCTGTTTGCTGTGATCGGTAAATAGTGCTTCTACTAAACGTGCTGTAGTTTTCTCGTTTCTGCTCGGATTTTAACAATTTTGCCATCGTTGGAAAACACGATCATACATCTACACGAATCAATTAAACAGTAGCACAAAATAAGTACCATCTTTTTCTTGTGATAACTTAAACTTCACCAACTTGTAACGATTCTCAGCAACTTAACTTTTGCAATAAAATCATTAAATCTTTGCAAACTAAAAGAATATATCTTGCTTTATGCACCTGCTAAGTTTCAGGTTTATATCTTATTTATAAAACTGGCAATCGTCGTTCAAACGTTTTTTGTTTTTTTTCTTCGTTTCGCGCAACGCTCAGAGTTCAAGATGGATACCACTACATCTTGCAGGTTTACAAATTTTCCATACGGAATGGATTTGTTTTCTGTCTCATCATTAGTGCGTCCGCTCCGGGAGCCGTCCACACACCCAAACACTCAGCAGGCACACCATACTTACATGGAGGATATCTACCAGGGAGGCGAGGGACTTACTCCGACCGAAGGGACCCACCGCGGTAGATGGTAATCTGTGGATGTAAATGTTTGGTTATTGGCTGCCTCAAGCTGATCTGCCTGTCTCGACTTTCCTCTTGCTGATCTTGGAGCAGATTAGGAGATCGCGGGTCAAGCATGAGAACTAGCGCGTTTTGGTAGAGAGTTAATTTTAATTTTATTTGAATTTGTTTGTGTGTGTGTATCTTCTTGTTGCCCGCTTGAAGAAGGGCACCTGTTTGTAGAAAACGGGCCACTGCAGTCTGACATCTCATTTGGAGGAGATGCCAGAGAGGAGCGGCCAGAGGGAGGGTAACTTTCGCTGACCCCAGAGTCATCTTGGAATGGGCCGCTGCAATCCTGTCATCCCAGGGCGAGTGGGACAACGGAAAGGGACGGTTAAAGATCTCCCGCTGCAATCACTCTTCCGGCATCAGGCCGTTGCAGATGAGTGAGAGGGACGGGTTAAAGGTGGGTTGTTACGCCCCTTGGCTGTCTAAGCTTCTTCAAAGATGTTCTACGACCGTACTGTGCTAGTGAGACCAACCGCTGCAATCAGTCATCCCTACCACCGAGGACGACTGAGAGGGCGGTGGAAGAGAGGGTCTCGACTGGTTCTTCTTTCTTCTGACCGTAGGAGGAGGTTTAGAAGGAGTAGAAATGTCAGATGACAAAGGAATGTTATGCTTTTGTGTTATGTTTTTTGTTTTTGTCGTGATGACCCACAGGGCTTGAATGGTGGACCGTTTTGTGTTCTGTATGTATGTGTCGCCGATGTCCAGAGATATTTTCTTTTGGATGATGGTGTGTTTGGCGACATTCATCATGGTCAAAAGAATCAGGTTGTCCTTTTGTCCGTCAGGGAGTTGGTTGTGGAGGATCATGTCCTTTGTTATTTTCATGTCCTTGTTGGTCAGGTCAGAGTATTGTTGTTGTAGTTTCTTCCATATCCCTTGTGCAAAGGAGCACTCGGTGAGGACGTGGGTCACATTGTCTTCAGTTTTTCTGCAGAATTTGCAATTTGTTTTTCTGTCAGATTGTAGTCTTCTTTGAAATTCTCCCCATTTGTATCCTCCATGAGCATCCGAAACGACATGGAGGATAGGTAAGGTGGAAGGAGGAGTTTGATTTCCTTGTTTTTCAAGAGGATCTCATTCCAAGGAATATTCTTTCCGTTTTGATCAATCTTGTCAATCTTCTTTTCATTTTGCGTTTTCAGATTGAGATAGATGTTTTTATAGGAGGTATTTTCCCAGTCGTGTTTCAAGCCTTTGAGTTTGCAAAAGGACTTGCAGATGTCCGCATACATTTCGTTTGGAATTGGGGCATGCGGAATGCTGTTGGAGAACAGATGAGGATTAATGTGTCTCATTCTGTAACTCAAATTGAACATAGCCCATTCGTGCCAGATTTCGGTGGCGTCTTCTAGTGGGAAGAGGTACGAATTTGTGCTTGCATTTAATTGTTTCGTGTAGATATATAATCGTACTTTCCAACGATGGCAAAATTGCTAAAATCCGAGCAGAAACGAGAAAACTACAGCAAGTTTAGTAGAAGCACTATTTACCGATCACAGCAAACAGGGGGTGGCTTATACTGAATAAGGATCGATTCGCCTTTACAATGCATTGGAAAAAAGTGTCGCCGAGCGGCTACGTTTGAACGACGATTGCCAGTTTTGTAGATAAGATATAAACCTGAAACTTTCCAGGTGCATAAAGCAAGACATATTCTTTTAGTTTGCAAAGATTTAATGATTTTATTGCAAAAGTTAAGTTGCTGAGAATCGTTACAAGTTGGTGAAGTTTAAGATATCACAAGATAAAGCTAGTACAGTACTTATTTTGTGCTACTGTTTAATTGATTCGTGTAGATGTATGATCGTGCTTTCCAACGATGGCAAAATTGTTAAAATCCGCGCCGAAACAAGAAAACTACAGCAAGTTTAGTGGAAGCACTATTTACCAATCACAGCAAACAGGGGGTGGCTTATACTGAATAAGGATCGATTCGCCTTTACAATGCATTGGAAAAAAGTGTCGCCCAGCGGCTACGTTTGAACAACGATTGCCCATTTTGTAGATAAGATATAAACCTGAAACTTTCCACGTGCATAAAGCAAGACATACTCTTTCCAGTTGCGTTAGATTGGTACTTTTATTGTAAAAATTAAAATTCGAGCAGAAATTAGATAGCTACAACACAGTTAGTTGCAGACGTTTCATATTTTTATTTTTAAAGTTTAATTGGGTAAATTTTTAGTTGAATTGATGCAATTTGGTAAATTTTATGTCATTCTAGGTAGTTATATTCAACACTCGACGTTGGTTTAATGTTTTTATTGTAAAAACACAGTAAAATTGTCAAAAAATCCATATCCATTCCGCTTTATCACCTTCATTCCGCCGCTTTTCAGCATCCTTTTTTTCACCCCCTATGTAGTAGCTGCGTCCGTTTTGTGACGTCATGTTGACCAGGGTGGCGGATTCTATACTTGCACCAGACTTTGTTCCCAGACTAATCTTTACTCTTAAGCTACATTTCCTCAGCTTGAGTAATACATCTTGATATTTCAAAAGTTATTTTGGTAGTTTAACATTTTTGTTTTTATTTTAAGAGTGTAGTCATACAATTTCATTATGGATGCAACTGCTAAACTCATAGATAGTAGTTCAAATCAAAGGTAAGTTTGTGTGCACCAGCTGTATAGCCGAAGGCCCGAAGGGAAAGCGCTTGCTTTACCCTTGAACGAATGTCGGTTCCATACGGCTCCAGAGTACGCGGCTTGCAGCTGTGTTTCCATGTGATACTCAATGCGTGGACGTCCACGCTCAATGGCACGCTAATACAATAAATTGGCAGCAGCGTGCTCGATAAGCTGCCATTGGGTTGCGTATGTGAATCGTTGGTATAACGTTGTCGCAATAAGTGTGAAATGAGTTGTTCTAGCTATTATTAAGCTATTCTTTTCAAAGTTCAGCAGCCCGCACGGAAAGCAATCAAATGCTTTATTTTCTTGTATCTGATAAAAAAATTCAAGGTGCCTATTCAATTCAAAGTCGTCTCTTTATCAATTTTTGTCATTATCACTATCCTTAAATAATAAAACAATATTGTTGAGCAGTTTGTTCCTCCGCGCCGTATTCACGGGCCGATGAAGGAGCGAAATTTTACTTGTGCATGTTGGAATGGAAGCGGCCGACTCCTGTTCAAATTTTATTGAGTTTGACTCAAGTCGGCCGGGGCAGGTCCATACCAGGGGGCGCGCCACCGGGAACATAACTTTTTATTGTAATTTAAGTTTTACAGCATACAATTTTCTGAATGTTCCGGTATTTAGCAGTTTTGTTATGGATTCAAAACTGCTTAATTTTATGTGAGAGAAAAATTACTCACAGGAATGAATTCTGCGAATCTCAAGGAAAGTAGCCTACGATGGGACTACGCGATTTGTCGAATACGACACGATATGGCAGAAAATTGATCTATTCAGAATAAAGGCAATTGCAAATCGATTTTGGTTATTTGCTGAAAAATGTAAGTAATGTCAGCTGAGGAAAAGAAATTTCTTAAAAACTAGTTTTTCTAAATCTGTCAAGACGCAAGTCAGGTTTTTAATCTAGGAAGCAGTCTGACAGCAAAGACTAAGTTGCAGGAAGTTTTGGCCATGTTAAGTTGAAGCGCTGAGGCTAAATTTAAATACAGCAGTTGTTTCCCTACATGAGCCAAGGTGTCTCATCTTGGGAAACTTATTGTAAGCTATGAGTATTGTGAGTTTACATTGGTGAAAAGGTTTCGGTATGCATTTGTTTCAGGTCAATAATACGTAAAGTTTGTTGTAATTTAGCCAGTATAGCATATATAAATGTCAACACAACCAAGTCATCAAAGTCAGCGAAAGAAAAAACCAGCATGGCAAGACCCCACGGCATTAGATACAGCAGGTGTCAGCAATAAGGGCGGAACAGGATTAAGAGAGTCTTCTGAAAATCATGATGGTCACAATCGCACTATTCACAGACATCCTAAAGGAAGCAGTAAAGTTGCAAACGAATCTTTTGGGAAGACGCATGAAAACACTTTGCAAAGGTGAAGAAAAACATTTGTTTGAATAAATTTTAGATGTGGAGGAGGGTTTTTTCGGGATTGCGCTGAACGACTTGAGAAAACCTGATTATGCTTTTGCGCAAAAATCATATTTACTATCAGTTTAATCTTTCCGTGGTATGGTAGGCAAAAATAGCTCTAGGCAGGCGCGGATTTATGGGGGGGGCCCAGGGGGCCCGGGCCCCCCCGAAATTTTGTGAAAAATTGTAGAAATTGTATGTTTCCGCATCAAATGGTTTGATAAGCTTCTAAACAGCTGATATTAGTCCCTCGGCATCACAATTGATGAAAATGGTTCTTTTAATGTCTATTTTATAGCATATCGTATATGTCGTAGTATCATTGTTCATATCTGTTTAGCCTTTTCTTTCTTTTTAATTGATGTTCAAATTTTCTGGCCCCCCCGAAAAAAACTCTTAGACTCGCGCCTGGCTCTAGGCAACGCTTTTCTGAAACGAAACCCATCGATTTCGATGTGATCATTTCTGGAGATGGGTGAAAAGTGTTTATGAGTCACCGGCCGAGGTTTAATAACTTATCGTTGTTGGAAAATAATTGACTATTTTGGGATATCTCATGTCCCATCTTGGGAAACTAGGCTTTTCCGATTTGGAACGGAAACTAAAGCATTATTTCGCTTGGAAGATTGTTTGTTTGTTTGTTTATCTTTATCCTGCATTGCGGGAAAGCGGACTTGAGCGCTATGCATCGGTGTACGCCTTCCGACATACACCTGACCCACGCTGCAGCCGACGGCAATGTCTGTTTCCGGTTGTCTACTTTGCTTATGACTTAAATTTGGTACTACCCATTACTCGAAATCGATCACTGGGTAGAGGCAATTATCGTAAAGTTTCTTGCCCAGAGAAACAACAGCAGTGCGGGTGGCTGGAGTCGAACATGCAGGCTCTCGACTGCGATCCCAACGCGCTAACCACTCGGCCACTGCTGCCGACTTATATTAACCACTCGGCCACTGCTGCCGATATTATTAACCATCAACTCACGGATGTATAGGTGATTGCAGAATAGAAGTAGGTGGCAGATCCTTGTGCAATAAAAAAGTTGTTTGCCGATGTTAAATCGTTTGTGAGTGGCGCAATATTAAAAACCTGTCCAATCTTGGGATACCTTCTGCTCCAATAAATGCGTGACTTCAATTGCTACAAAGTAAAAATAAACAAAGGAATAATGTCATCATTTTGTGAACCAAAGATCACTTTGAGAAATTGTTAACTTGATCACCTGATCAAGATAGGGCTGCGTGCCAATGGAAGTTACTTAGCGTGCCAGGTGTGGCACGCGTGCCGTAGGTTGTCGATCCCTGGGATAGAGTAAGCCTAACGTGTTTCGATATTGTACCAATTAAAGTTTTTAACATTTTAGTGACTTTGGAACCATCAAAGAAAAACCACATCAAGCACACAAATCAACTGCTAGAAAGGTTATCAGACACCCTAAAGGTGAAAACATCAAAGCCGAACCAAATTTCTACGTGCAATGGATCAGACCGTTGATTGCAGAATTCTTTGGTCAATTAATCTTCGCATTTCTCCATTGTTGTGCTGCATTCACAACTGGTGCGGGAAACAACGCTGGCAACGCTTTAATTCCAGCCATCACCGATGGATTGGTCGTTACGGTATTGATCATTTCGGTTGGTCATATCAGGTAAACTTAAAAAAAAACTTATGTTAATGGCAAGAAAATTGTATTACCGTACTGTACAATGTAAAAAAGAGTAGTTTATTATTTCAGTAACATCAAAACGATTCATGAACAGTAAACTGACGGAGATGTTGGTGTTCTGCCTTTATCAGGCTGCCGTTTATTGATAGTTTAGATTTAGAAATACCGTATGCATGTTAGGGCAATGACCTGGATAGCTGTAGACAGCCGGCATGATTGATTTGTAACATTAAGCGTAGTCTTCAACAACTTCCTTTTCAGAATCGTATTTTCAAAGGTAAAAATAATTTTTTAAATACCACGTTTTTTTTTAAAGTAAGTAGATTGCTTGTAAGATTTTTAAAAACTGTGTTTCCAGTTTCGGCAACATCTTGCGTTTGTGTAGTGTGTTATAGGTTAATATATTATGTAGGCTACTTTACGCCGCATCAGATAATGAAACCCCATTCCACTTCCTCATCACAACGCTTGTATTGCTTATTTCCTGTAATATAATTTATAATTTTGTTGTAGCGTATGTCAGCTCATGCAGGTTAATATGAAGCATCAAATGATGGATGGCAAATAAGCTTGTTGCCTCTGATGCAAACTCTGCTTATATTGCACAATACAGATAACCACATCATTTTTGTAACGCACTTGCAGCGCTGAACATTTTTATTGTAATTCAAAATTTTGTGACATTTCGCTCTTTTAAGCTAAAGACTTTACTTTAAGCAGAAAAATTCAAGGTTATAGCACAAATTTTTCCATGTTTAAGCTTATGAAGTTAATTGAAATGTTTTAGAACAGGGCTTCCCAAACTTTTTTGCTCGCGACCACTTTTAATCTCCTAAAATGTTTCGCGGCCCCATACGATTAAAACGATGAACAGTGTGAAATATAGGCTACATTTGTGATATTTATTGAAAAGCTTAAATCCAACGAAAACTAAAAATAATTTACCGTTCTCAGTTCAGTTTGTTTTTATTTATTTCTGACCACAACAACGAAGCCTATGGCCAGCCTACTGGAAACAAAACAAAAAAGCAAACACATTTATTCAGTGTGATGGGTGTGACTGCTTTCTGCAACAAAGCAAGTCCAGCCGTGGCTCAGTGCTTGGTCTCAAGTGCAGGTCTCAAGGCGGTTTCAATGTTGTTTAGGCTGCAACGGTAGGCGAAGTGAGAACATTTCAGATAAATCATTTTGATATTTTTGTTTCCAGGTGTTCAATTTTTTGATAAACGCATCAATTTTAGATTTCAATGCAAAATCTTGATGTTTTCTCCTAAGAGGGACAATTAATTCGTTTAGTTTTTCAAGCAAATCCGACTATGGCATAAATCCAAAAGCAAGATGTCATTGCGAAAATGGTGGACCAAGAGTAAATTTTATTCTGTTAGAAAAAGCACGATTTTCGTTTTAAACGTTAATTGGCTAGCTATTTTAAAGCTTTGACTTTTGAAAGCCACCTCACTTCACGATGCAGCAAAAGAGTTTTTAACTCCGATTCTATTTCACCACTCCGATTCCATTTTTGTGCAAATTGGTATACTTTCTGCGACCCATGAAGTTCGTTACGCGACCTCTTGGGGGTCGCGACTCCCAGTTTGGGAAGCCCTGTTAGAAAGACACTCAAAATACCCTCACGCATTAACATTTTTTTCAGTGGTACCCATGTCAATTTCGCTGTAACAACAGCCGTCTTCATCGGAGGAGGAATAAAATGGAAGATGGTTCCTTTATATCTGGTAGCACAACTTCTGGGATCTGCTGGTGGAGCAGCATTAGCTTACGTAAGAAGATTGAAATAGCTTACTATACTTGCGAACATGTAGATTGTAGTAATTCCGAATTTCACAAGCGTATTAGCACCGCTTGGTGAATTATGGTACTAAGGAAGAAGTTTTTATTTGCTATTTTTCGTTTTGATGGAGTTGGCGAGAATTTTGATTGCAGAATGAGAAAGGAAAAACAATCTGCAACCAGTTGCCGCCTTAGTTCTTGTCTAGTTTATTTGTTAGGAGACCATACACTTGTTTGATGTCGCAGTCGCCCCAATAAAAACTCTACGGATAAGCCCTCACAAAAATGGACTACGAATAAGCCCTCAAACTATCTAGACAATAAATTCCCAAACAGAAAAAGCCTACGCCTATTCACATCCTAATTTCGTGTATCTTTTGATAACTATTTCTTAGGCGTTCTGCATAAACGATTGATTGATTGTGAGAATCTCTATCCTTGAACTGAAAAAGCTTCTTTGAAAGCTTATTTCTGGCAGTTTTGCATACTTGTAGAAGCTTTAAACCACTGCCACAGATCTGGTTATCGAAAGTGACAGAGGGATGTTTCCACTTGTTGTTGAAGTGTTGTCTGTGAATTATTTCATTCACTAGGTATCGCTGAATGAAGAACTGTCCTTGAAATACGTTGGTCAAACGCACACCCCGGGAATCGAACCAAGGGCGCTTGATCTTGCGGATAGGTATACTGCATAGTCAAACATCTTACAATTGATTGTTGAATATTAGGCACTAAAAGCAAACTTTTAATCTTCAGGTGACAAATGGCGAGGCTACCGGGTCGTTTGCGCTAGGCACTGGCGTTGGTATAGGTCGTGGTTTTCTTATGGAAGTTATCCTAACATCTCTTCTCACTCTTGCAGTCTTAATGGCTGCTGTTGAACTCAGTTCACAAAATGCTGCCTTTGCGATTGGATTCTCAATTATGATTGACATATTAGCAGGGTTAGTAGGCAGTGCCTTGACTGGTTAACCGCAAGGTTGTTCAATGCTGCCAGACTTTTCTATTGCTATATTTTGATTTTTATGTAATTGTGATTCTTTTTTTCGACTCGTATTAGAAAGGTAAATTAAACAAACATTTCTCTCTCTCTCTCTTAGTAGATAACTTCTATTTTCCCGTGGTTTTTAATTGTAGTTTTGTCGGTGAGATTATTGTAGTCACAACGTCAAAGGTGTTGTTGGTTATACCTATATTGTAATACATTGCAAAGTCTGTGAAGTTGTGCCATTTAAGAATCGGCTGTATTGTAGACTTATAATTTTTTTTGTAAAGACACAAATCAAAATTTCCACCGGCCCTTGTTCAAAACTTGATGCTATCACGGGAAGCCCCTCTTAACTTTTGAACATCTTATATTTTTAACCCTTATTAACATTTTGTTATGTTGCAATTGTCCCATTACCTCGCTAAATAAAACGATAACCTTCAAAGGTTGAGCTTCATTAGTTGTTTTGAAAATTAACTACACCGCAGTGAACATTGCAGTTAGACTGCTATGCTTTTGCAGCTTCATTAATTATTATCACAATGATCACTACTTTAAAAATTTGATAAAGGTTCTCAACCGTTTTGCTCTCATTTACCCCTTGGCTATTGGCTATTGTCTAACTAGAGATAAGTTTTTCTTAAGAGTTTTTAAATCAGGTTTTGTGCATTGAAACAATTTATCTCTTTGACAGATAAAATTTACCCCCAGTTGGAAACCTTTGCCCAAAAAAAACACTTATCTGAATAAACAACATATATTTTTTAGCTTTCGCGTTTCTGGTGGTTGCATGAACCCATCCCTGAGCTTCGGGCCTGCTTTGATGGCTGGACAGTGGCAGAATTACTGGATTTATTGGGCTGGACCAATTGGGGGAGCGATAGTTTCTGGAGCGATTTTCAGGTAACATTAGGATTTCTTGTTTAAATTTGACACGGTACAGAAAAGAGGAAGATTTGAAGAGTGCAGTCATCAATGTGCCCTGTTCAGTTCACTTGTTTTTATCACGTTTTTAATTTGAAGTTAGAGTGAAAAGAATATTTTCGTAAAAACTAAGTGTAATTATAAAATTTTAGCTTGAAATAAACTGCAAAAGTCTACTTTTTACTGCATATAATATTGCACAATTTGTGTAGAGAGATAACTTTTTTAAACCATAAACAGACATAACCCAGAACAACACTACATTTAACATTATAAAAAAAACAATACGCTAACGTTTTCGGCTAGTCATACAGCCCTTTTCAAGCCTATAAGAAAAATATTTTTTAAAAGAAAAACTAAAGAATATTACACTATCACAGCAAAAATATGGACAAATCTAAATATTTGAGAAACTTGCTTAAACTAGCTCACACAAACTGATAACTGAAAATTACGTATCACAACGGGTCAAGTATTTGAGAGGTAAAATTAATTAATTATTCAGAAAGCACTCAAGCAGATTACGCAAGATGGACAGAAACACAGCACGAGATAATATATTTTATCTCTGCATATATTTGCATATATTAGGCTACACTGCATATATTTTAGGGACAATTTTATTTTTTTTAAAGTATTTTTTTCTTGAAATTGCCATTCTGTGAGTTCTGCATTTTTGAAACTAAAATATTTGATTTAATGATATTCAAAGTGTGTTAACGATAGTGATTACAAGCTTGATGTAGAGAATATGAATACGCTCAATATTTAGCAAAGTCAAAACTCCATCGTTGTATTTTTGCAGACTTTTGCTGGGTGGAGAAGCGAGATTACTTTTCAATAAAAGCGCTGAACCTAAAGCTCCATTAGATGAACTTAGAGTTGGTGAAGAAAGACATCGGCAGCATGGCATCACTCCTGTTGCGGGCACTTCGTAAAGAAGATGACTTAAATCATGTACTCGTGGAATTCTTCACCCCCATCTAATTTTTAAAGCGTTGATAACAACAGTTAACTGGGATATGACCAACGCATCGTCAGACAATGACCAACATTGTGATAAAACTGTTATAACGTTCCAGCAGACTGTAACATGTTTGAAAAGTCTTTTATAGTTATTTTTTGAGGAAGGAAGAGTTGACTGGGCAGAATTTCGAACAGGCACCGATCAGGCAAAAGTAATTCATCAAGTCTGACGCAATAGCTCTACCTTGCGGAAATTACAAAAAAAAAATGAACCAAATTTAGCCCACGTGAGAATTCCTATCGCAAAAAAAACTGTTTCAAAGGTTTTGAAGACATTGATGAGAAATGTGTTCTTTTTATTATACTCTTCAAAGTCTATTTCTTTTAGCGATGTCTGGTTTGTGAAAGCATAACCAAATTAGTTGCGTCGGTTGCAGCTTTCTTTTATAAAATGTATTATTACGTATTGACAAGTGCATCATATTGCGCTGAAGCAATCTCCTAAATACTTGCAATTTACGAGATTGATCAAAGTTTCGCATTGTCTAAGAAAGCTTGTACATGTACCAATAGTCACACAATCGTTTTTTTCTGTTCATTTCATGCTGCAGTATTTGTTTTCATTTAAAATAGGTTATTTTGTTTAGCGGCTTGTCAAAAACATGTGTTTCTCGGCAGTCGAGTGTAGCAGGAACTCGGCGATAGACACGTATTAGGCTGGGCTCATTAGTACCGCACCACTAGTTCCTGCCACATAGTTCTCAACCGCTGCATTTGTGAGTCAATTGAATTCTTACCTTTGTGGAAAGAAAACAAGAAACCAACTGTCGCCAAGGATATGCACTGTTGAAAAGGAGCAATCTTCCTGGCGTCAGCACTACCTGACTACTCACTATAGAACAGCGAGCATTGTGTGTCGCTAACCATACCGGTGTAGCCTCCACACTAGCCATCAAGACTTTTCCAAAAACATGTGTTTCTCGGCAGTCGAGTGTAGCAGGAACTCAGCGATAGACACGTGTTTCGCCCATTAGGCTGGGCTCATCAGTACCGCACCACAAGTTCCTGCCACATAGTTCTCAACCGCTGCAATTTTTTTTGGTATAGTTCTCTCCTGGCAAAGGCAAATACACTTGCTTCCACACAGCAAAATCCGTCGTTTTTACATTAATTCAACATCTACAGACGTTTAATCAATGTAAAAATGACGGATGTTGGTGTTTGGGCTTACATTGACTTAACCTTTCTTTTGATTTCTGGCACCAGCAATGCTTCCTGAAATTAAACACTTAGTTATTAGCTTATCAAAGAGTTGGTGTTTCCATTGGTTGGAATTGTAGAACATACTGTTTTCTGATTATTTTTGTCAATCAACCTTAGAAGGAAGTAATTGTTTATGTCTTAAACTTGTACTTGAAAAATCACCGAAATGAACTTATATTTTAGTAACGGAAGTTGTCTAATTTTGTTAACGCGTTTATGTAATTCTTTTACTTGCTTGCATTGGATGTGTTGTATAAGCATTACTGTATATCCGCTTGCAGTTGCTAAAAACAAGGTACCGTATTCAATATTCATAAGATGATATTTCTTTGAAATAAACAAAACGCTATCTTCAGTCTCCTCAACCTGTAGCGCACCCAGCATGGGGCTAAGGGGGCTCAAACCCCCCCCAAAGTCGCCACAAAAAATGAAGTTTTTGTATGTTTCCCATTTATACCTTTTGCTTACAGGTTAGACATGAATAAGACACAACAATACAGCAGGGTTGAAGCAGTGGCGTTTTTAGAAAGTTTGTTAGGGGGGGGGGGGGGGGCAAGACATTGTGTCAGTCAGCCGCGTAGCCGTTGACTCGGCGGCTGGAGGCCAATAGGGGTCTGGGTTAATACACACGGGGTAGTCTCAACGGTAGTACACAGAAAGCTTAATTTGGTGAAAATGACTGTTAATTGGTTCAAATTTTTCTACTTGGGTTAAAATTAGTCTTGTTTGACCCTTTAAATAAGGGGGGGGGGGGGTATACTAAAACGTCATATGATGCGTCAGAACGAGGGGGAGGAAGTTAGCTGAAACCGTCAAAATATCGTCAGATAGAGGGGAGGGGTCCAAAATCAAGAGCGAATCCGCAGAAGTAACTTACTGTTCTACTCTATGAACCAACAAAAGATATCAAACACTTCAGAACATAAACAATTAAGTTAGTCCTTCCGACCTCAAATACCTTTTGAACGTTGTTGGTGATTTGCAATGACAATTTACAGTTTAATGCCATGGCTGCGCTTGGCAAATATACTCCCTCCTCCCCGTGCTAGGATGAATCATCCAAGCTATTATGTCTCGCGCTACAACTTTTTTTTTTTTGCAAAATTTGTATTTTTTTTATTTTTTTTACCTAATCATTACTGGGGTCACCCCCTTTATCACCCTCACTAAATACGCTACTGGGGCTGAGCATTATAACAATATATTTTACAAATAGTTTTAACAGTCGAACGTTTTCGGCTTAACTTTAAGTCCTCATCAGGAATCTGAAAACAATTAACAAAATGCAATACATTTCAACTTCTAAAACTTCTTGAAGGTAAATTTGTTTGTTTGTTATATCTTTACCCTGCATTGCGGGAAAGCGGACTTGAGCGCAATGCATCGGTGTACGCCTTCCGACGTACACCTGACCCACGCTGCAGCCGACGGCAATGTCTGTGTCCGGTTGTCTACTCTACTAATTTACATTAGGTAAAGGCAACTACATAAATGACTACAAAAAAATTTGCACCACAGGGAACGTGGTAGCCTACATCAAGTAAATGTTGAGAAGAATGGACGCGCCTCCAGCAAATAGGCTAATTGTTTGTTTAAATTTGGGTTGTTATAGCGTTAACAGTGCTTCCTGAATAGCACCTTTCTTTAACTCCCTAAAGTTCAGATGCTCCCGTACTCTCGTGGTCAAATGTCTGGTGGACATACCAATGTATCATACGCTAATACCGATCACACGGACATGTAAAACTGTATACGAAATTTGAGCAGAGAGCCGAAGGCGTCTGGGACTTTAGTTGAAAATACGAACTAATTTTGAATATTTTATAAGTGGAAAAATGGCCACATCAAATTTACTGTTTGCAAAATTAGTGTTTTGTATTATACTGTTTTCGTGCTAAGTTTAGTTGTTGTTTTCACACTCATTTGTGTTGGCAAACGAAAAGCTAATTCTATTTTGTCATACATGACAAAAAAGTCGAGGTCTATAGAAGATTGCGAGAGTGGATGTAGGGATGAGGATGCTGATGGTGCTAGCAGCATGGGGTTCACTAGGCCAACTTCTAATTTGATTGAGAGAACGAATCCTGATATATCGGCAACCGGTGGGTTGCGGGCCGTGAGTGCCTTTAAATATTAATCAAAGGGATGGGCATTGGCCTACTGTCTATTGTTGCAAATCACTCGGCCGACATTTCTGAATTAGCCCCCCTAGTTTTTTTTCTGGGTGCGCTACTGTCCTCAGCTCATTTCTTTTTTCAATTTTCCAAACAATTGGTGAGTGTGAGTGAGACATGATGTGTTAGCTGCAATCGAGAGGAGTAATTTTTTGTCATATTCAAGTTACTTGCCTACCTAGGAATTGGAGGTTTAAAATAAGTGAATGGGAAGGAAAAGAAGTTCGTGTCATTTTCAAATATCTCATGAAGTGTTTTTCTCCATCAGTCGTGACCAGCTCAGTGACCAAGTGGTTATGACCTTCGGCTGTAGAGCTGTTAAATCTTGGATCGATTCCAGGTCCGAACACCGAAGACCTTAACCCTATTCGGATTAAGGGGTGGACGAGTTCCGTCCAGATTTAAAACTTTGATCGATTGCACTAAACTACTGGCTTAAAATAACCGAAATTTTACAATTTTTCTTGGATTTAGAAGCATCTTGATTTCAAATTTTGTGAAAACTAAACTTGCAAGCCTACTGATTAGAAACAGAGCTCATGTAGGCTACAATGATAGGCTACAATTTGGATTGTGCAACTAAGTTGCAGACCATATAACGTAACTAAGGGTATAAACAACTATGCCCAATTATCACAAAAATGGAAATACGCCCATGCACTTTTTAAAGAGCAGATATTGAAATATAGCAAAGACAGGCAAGACACAACAATACAACAGGGTTAAGCATTATAATACTCAACCCTATTGTTTAGTCTTGCCTGTCTTTGGTATAAGAAAGCAAACTCTCTCCCTAAACTAGATATCGAAATAGCAATAAAATGTTCGATCCTTTTTGTCTAATCATCAAACCAGTAAAAACCCAAATTCAAAAGTTTGTTTGCTGAAATAACATTTAGCAACGTTGAATCAACATGAAATAAAATTTCTAAAAGTCGACCAACAGTCACAAATAAATCTAACAGTCTAAAAAAATTTGCTTCGATGGAATCAATATCTTTGTGACAAATATTCGCGCTGAAGAAGCATTGCTTGATGCTGAAAGATCGTCGTAAACTGCTGTCGCACTGATTGCGTCCAGCTGTAGAAATTTTAGTTCATTCATCACCAGTTTCTGAGTCCTTTGTTTGATTTTTGACTGCACATTTCAAGACTCTTCAGTCAACCGAAACATCATTATTGTTTGCTTGTGCTTGGGACATTTTGTTTTGTTTACAAAGCAGATTGGCTACACTGGGCAATGTCACTTGAACAATAGAATTTCCTAAAATAGATTTGGATTGAGAAAAGACTATTACTCCCACTAACCTTCATCATCAGCAATCGACCATGAAATTACATTAATTAAAATGTTGTCGAGTTTGTTTGTGCTGGAATTTCTCACGACTTTCTTCTGTTCCAACTTATGTTCATATGTTCCAACTTAGGTTATCTAGATTCTAGAAAACTTATTCATTTTGTACAAGCAAGTCAGCAAATATTTGTAATGTAGGCCTATTGTGCGTTCCAAGATTCACTGCTTGGCTTATATGAATACTAACCATTACGGATTACATGCATGACTGGACAGTGTGTGCCGTCAGCGCAGAGATTAGCGATTTCAAGGAGATTACGGTAGTGCTACTACTTTTAGTAAAAATACAATAATGAAAAAACTGGTACAGTATGCGCGTCCAGTTAAAATTTCAACCAATTTTTCAATAATTTTGCTCTAACTTTGCGAAAAAAGCAATCTCGTAGCTTTTTTGTACCAAAAGTTATTAGAAAATGAAAGTGTGGATGGAATAAGTCCACAGGTCAGGCCATTACTTCCCAAAAACTGCTTACGCCGAATACGATTAAAAACGGTGCTTATTGTGTTCTTCTTGCATATAACGCCGACACTAAAAACGAGCCCTGTCGTAAAAAATCTTAGCAGTTGTAGAGCGACAATCAATAAAACCATAACACTATTCTTTCGTCAGTCATGTAGCTGTAGCTCACATCATAGGTTTTTGTTCGTATATTACGTCATCATTTTCAATTCTCGGCCACTCAGACGATTAAATACAAAATTATAGAACCTGGCAAAGCACCGAGGTACAGCAAGTTCTTAAGCAGGCAAAATCTTCAATCATCGAGTTCTCTTATTCTTGGTTTATGCTGACTTGTGCCATTGTGCATCAAGACCACTATCAGTGGTCATCATGCTTTGAATCTCAGGACTAAAATTAAAATTTCCAAGATCATTTTTGCGAAACTCAAAAGTTTAACGATGCTTTTATGAAGGAAAAAGGTTTCTGTTTTTTGTCACACGTATAGCCTAGTTTAGAGTTGGAAATTAATTTCACATATTAATCTACTCTTATTACCGTAATAATGAGGCTATGTTGACTTGTTAAAATCTACTAGACATTAAAGTAGACTAAAATCATAGCAATCTATAGCCTATTATAAAGGTTGCCATGACTAAAACCTACAAGAAATTAATTATTACTAGTATATGACGTAACCTCTTCAATTGTAAATCAAATAATGAACTAGTTTTTCATATTTGGAACTTTGTACTATGCTAGTTTATTCATTTACTAGGCACATTTCTGTGCTTTGCTGTGTTGTGGCAGTGAAGTACTGCAGTCTATGGCAGGGCTTTTCAATTTTTTTTTTCTGGGCGACTCCATTTAAATTTTTCTAAGTAACCCCTTGGTGGCAGTTTTCCGTGTGAACTACACACGGCAGCCCTATTTTTAATTTGTTTACGGTACTCTATAGTTACGATGTGCAATCCGTTTGGAGTCGCAATCAATAGTTTGGAAAGCCCTAGTCTTCAGAACACAATATCAGCCATCTGTCTTAAACTCTGCGAGGAGATAAATAATTAAGTAATCGTGCTGACTGACGAAACGTTAGAAAAATAAAACTGAGCATTATTTCTTGCGTCTTGAGCCGATGCTGTAAGGGAGCAGCAAGAAAACTTTAATCTGAAAATAACATTGATTATGTGATTTTTACTTTTCTCTTAAGTTTTTACCTATTGGCTAACTGCATTTTTGGTCGAGGTATGATGCGAAATTTAGTACACTTAAGTTACTATGTGTCGGCAGTAAAAAAAAATTGTTAAGTCTCAGTTTAGTGGATAGAACAAGAAAATTGACCGGGATAAGTTTAAGGAAGAGATTAGATTTGAATATTTTCTCGATTCCTTTCGTGCCCCTTTGAGCATGCTGCAATACACAACAGTCATTACTTGCCTGCCGTCAGCCATGGCCACCTAGAGATGCGGCCTGATTTGTCACATTTTGCAGATTTTGATTAACCTACAGCTACTGCGAGTGTTTGACCGACATTTTCTGAGATGTTTTTACTTTTTGCTGTCTCTTAATGATATAAAAGCTTTTTGTTGCCTTTGGGAAGCAGTAGCAAATGCGAAAAAGTAAGTTGAAAAACGCTGAATCAGACTGTTATTGAAAAATTAACAGTCTGACTAAAATCTTCGAAATCAAATTTCCTTTATTTTTCAACATCTGAAGATGTTAAAACCTATTGCGTCATCTGGGGAAAACAGTAAAGAAAAAGTAAAAATAAAAATTTTAGAAACATTTATTTAAACATTCGCCCAAAGTTAGCAAAATCTGGAAATTTCTGCAAAATGTGACAAATCAGGCCGTATCTTTAGGCAGTGGCTTCGAGAGGAGAGGGAAGTCGGGCTACTTTCCCCCCTAGCATAACATTGTAAAGGAAAAACGAGTAGTTTTTCGTTTTGTGACTTTTAAGGGGGGCCCATTTTTACTACTAAAATAAAAATTTATCAACTTAAAAATAAACAAACTTTTGAAAGAAATGCGTAGTTACAAGTATTTTTCGATCATTGTAGATGTTACTTTAGAAGTTTCTTATTAAGAACAAACCATTCTCCTTTTGAGTCCGGTTGTGTTAAACTGCTTCAGCGCGTGAAATCTGTTGCTGTTAAGCCTGCTGATCTTTGTATCCCTGAACGTTTTATCTTGTTCTAACTTGAAAAGTAGTGCTGCTTTGGCTAAGCGTGTATTATGTTTGCTTGACCAACTGTACCTTGACATGAAAAACTGCGTTTGCCAGGCATATGATAATGGATCCAACATATTTGGAAAAGTGTCCAAGCAAGATTGAAGGAAGTTAACCCTTCTTACCTATTTTCTGCTTAAGGATGCCATTGCTTAAATGCACTAGAGTTGGACTTCATGGTGTGCAGTGTTGTCCAAATATTATATCAGTTTTGAGTAGTCTAATTGATCGACTATAAGCTTATGTCATTTACAATTGCAGCCAAGCCAGATAGGAAATGTTAAAGAAAGTTATCCCATTTCCAAGCAGCCTACCTGAGCAGTTTCAAAACTGTGCTTCTCTGCATTATGTAGATCACAGTTCTAAGCGAGATTCACTCTACTAACCTATTTGTGCAGCGATAAAGAACTGTGCAATGTTTTTCGGCCCCAGAGGAGGCCCACACGACGACGACGAATGGACAATAAGCTGATGGATTTAATGAAGTTAAAGGAAGATGTAATCGAAGTTACAGAAAGCTGGAAAGAGTTGACTACTCGCAAGCTTAAGTTGTTATGGGATTATGGGATGAATTTAAAAAAAAAGATTTTATTTTTCTGGGGACGGAACGCTCCAACAACTCCGCTTCACCAGCTCAATCTTACAAACGAAATTTATTCTACTGTACGCTATGTTGCAAAGGATTCGCTAGCTGTTGGTAGTTTATTCACAAATGTATCAACAAACTCAAAAATATCGATAAGTTTGAAGTCCTATGGAAATATCATTGTATGTCTGATGTGTAGTTGCAAGCATGTGGAACAAATTTAAACAAGTTGTACAACAATGACATTTTGGATGAGTTTGTAGGCTACTTTTGAAGGAAAGCTACCCGGCAAACTTGAACTGCAAACCGGAACGCATCACCTCAGGCTCATGATATCTGCTCAAGAAAATCATTGATTGCAACTTTCGAAACACTTTTCCAAATATTTTTGTTGCTCTGAAAATTTGTTACGTAAACCAGTACCTCCAACGGTTGCAGGTTGAAAACGCGGTTTTAGCACACAGAAATTTGTAAGATTTGTTTACACTCCACCACGACTCAAAACCGAGTGAACAGTTTATGCATGTTGTGCATCAAATTAGACCTTTCAAAATCTTTATTATTTGATGCTGTGATCCGTAAGTTTGCATTGCAAAAGGTTCAAAATGGATTGAATGCTTTTTGAGCTATTTTCATTGCCCGCAGTGTGTCTGTGTGTTTCCAATTCTTCCTCTATCTACTGTAAGTTATACTAAAATTACCACCTATAACAATTTCGATTCACAACCTGACTGAAGCCAACGCAGATGCAGTGACGCAAACTTGTTAAAGGAGGCGACGTTATCACCGACCCAAAAGCGATTCTTCCAGGATTCCACACAACAAACAGACAAGAATTCATCAGCAAATACGCCCACACTGCCCAAACACCAGAGAGTTTGCACAAACTACTGCATTCTTTGAATATGGTGCATTTTTCTTGGAAGTGTCTTTATTTGGGGCCAGAGAATTGTTTTGGTACGGGACCTAAATTATCCTCCCAACGGCCATGGCCAAAGGCACCATGTATGAGGTGTGCATGTGAACATCATATAACTTCACTGCAATTCTTTCAAGAGAAAATATTGAGCAACAATGGCAATTTTGCTGCAAGTGTAGTCGAGTGATTTTTGTTGATTTTCAGATTGAAAGAAGTTTTTTCATATAAATATATACTCTGTTTAAAATCGAAACTTTAAAGGAATTCAATTTCACGATGAGGAAAGTAGCCAAGTTCGGCTTAAGACACATGATGCAACGCATGATACAAATTCGTTACTTGTGTTTTTGCTGGAAAATGTTTTTTTGGGGCCCACTTTTAGTATTGTTTCCCGACCAGTCATGATTTCTCTCGGAGGCCCTGTCTTTAGGTACCATGCCTCAGCCAAACGTATGTTTTAAAAATATGCACAATGAACTATAGCTAAAATAGCTTGTATGGCACATTGGAAACTCAAGCTTAATGACAACCGTCACCATTTGCTCTTCACAATAGCGTAGCGTCTAAGGGGCAAGGGGGAACGTACCCCTGCAATCATTTTGCAATTGCAGTGAAATTTTTTATTATATTTTTAATAAATGTTTTCATGAGGTTGGTTGGAAATTTCCTAAGTTATAAAGTATCAAAGCATCAGGGGGGAGAAGGTCCGGGTGGCTTAAATGATACAATTTATGTACTTGAAACTTTTCTGTTTTCAAAACTTGAATGAACTAGAATATGTCACTAATGAAGTTGGTATCTTTAAAAGCATTCTTACCAATCAAATATTTACAAACGTATTAATGATACTATTACTGTCTTTTAGTCACATCAAAGTTTTTTTCTTTTTTGCCTTTTAGTCTTCAGGGGAAGTCGCAATAAGTTCAAAATCAGAGTAGAGGTTTGAGTTATGAGTTGGTGCATTACGTGCTAAAATCTTTATCCTCGTTGGTTTTGGAGCCAACCACATCCATTGAGAGTGATCTCTGAACTTTTTTGGTTTTTACTGTATTGCCATGATGGCTATTTAACATGAGTTATACCAAATATTTACCTAACTATTTTTTTAAGAGTGTTTTCCTCAAGACCAGCAGCACTTTTGACAACACACAAAGGCCGATCAACATGGTCAACACTAGAACATGACCATAGAATTGACAAGGAAGAAATTATAATTTCCCAGATTTTTTTTCCTACAGCTCATGCTTCTTTTTCTTCCTTGTTTATTGTGTAGGCTAATGCAGGGGTGGCCAACTTCTACCCGATTGCGATCGACTAGAAAAATTCTTAACTACTAGGCCTAGCGACCGACCGGTCGATGATGAAGCCATTAAAAAAGTTCTGTGACACTTTTATTGTAAATAGATTTGCATTTATCAAACATTAACCATCGTCAGCAATCGTCGTCGTGGAAACGTAGAGAGTGGGGAACGCGGATTTTAGCGTTTTGTTTCTAATGTTTCGTTGGTCATGAGTGTTTTATTTCCTTTTTTTCGAAAAATTCCGTGCTTTTCTTAATTTTCTTTCTCCAGATTGGCCTGTCACTAGCAAGCTGTTCTCACGATTCCAAATCAATATTAGCTTGGTTTAAAGATACTTTTAGCTGATCTTTATATCGACCTTTTGGTCTTGTAAGGGCCTTTTCCTTGTGTACAGTTCACCACAGAGCATAATTCAAGGAAGCCTTGTTAGGTCCATCCGCATGACATGTCCTGTCCAGCGGAGGCTGTGTTGCAATGTGGTGGCTTCTAGCCTGGGCATTTGGGCATCCTAGCACGATGGAAGATTGTATCGTTGGTGGGAGTGCTTACGAGTGCTTACTCCCAACGAGTGCTTACTCCCAACGAGTGCTTACTAGCTTTCTTGCCTCTGACCATCATCATCCACTGACCAGTAGGCTATATTCTTGTTTCAGTTGAGTAAAAAAGATTAAGCTAAAGCTGGGGCGGCAATAAAAGCAAGTAACAACCCTTGTAAAAATAACCAAACCAGCCTTTTCTTTTAACACAAGCAGCAATCAAACCTAGGTACCCAGTTTTTGCCTTGTTACGTGATAATGTGCTTCAATAGGGGTGTATGACAAGTATTTTGTTTTTACACCTAGGCTACAGTAGTCTATTGAAGCCCTGATTAAAATAATCCAACCAAGAATATTTTCTGAGTTGACCAACAATTTTTCTCTCAGAAATAAGTTCTTGATCAACAATGCTCTTTTCAAGATCATTTTGTCAAGACAACACAAAGTCCCACGCAATTGAACGGTTGAGACTTGGCGATTGACCGGTCAGTTGCAATCGATAAGTTGGCCACCCCTGATGTAATGGTTTACCTTTTTGAAACTCACACGTTTTTTTCTTTACAGCTCATGCTTTACTTTCTTCCTTGTTGATTCTGTAGTGTTCTACAGTGTTTGGTTACATAACAAATATCTTTTTTTTATTTTTGTCGTCTTTTTCTTTTTTTGTTTTGTATAAATTTTGAAAATTTTACCCGCTTTTTTCTTTTCATTTTTACAATTTTAAAATTCTTTTAAGGCGTTGCAACCGTGCCATATTTTAAACTGATTTTTTCGTTTTTGGATGAAGCACGTTACAACATTGGCATTTTATTGCTTCTACCTTTTTCTAGACCACTGCTTTGTTTGACATATATTGTTTTCGTCGTAATGGTCAGAAATAAAAGCGAACTGAACTTATTTTAGTGGGAACTGAAAGAAGAACAAGTCCCGGTGTATACAGTACTTCACTGAGGATAAAAATATTGAACACCTTTAAAATTATATCATGAAGGATAAAGTAACTTTCTACGTGCAATGGATCAGACCGTTAATTGCAGAATTCTTTGGTCAATTAATCTTCGCATTTCTCCATTCTTGTGCTGCATTCACAACTGGTGCGGGTACCAACGCTGGCAACGCTTTAATTCCAGCCATCACTGATGGATTGGTTGTCACTATATTGGTCATTTCGATTGGTCACATCAGGTAACGATTTAAACAACATTGATCACAAAACATTGACAGCAAAGTTTTGTTTACTTTGCATGAAGTGGGTTCAGCCGCGGTGGATGCTCGAAGTAAAGATAAGTTTTGCTTTAGTAGTAAACTAGCCTACTTACCTTCATTATAGGGTCAGATCACGATGATGTGAGAAAATAGCGCGTTTTGTTTTGCAAATTATTTACTTCTTAGGCCTACTTTGGATTCCTTGTATTTGTTTAAACAAAAAGGTCAAGCACTCGTAAAGTAGGTTGTTTGAAAACTCTACAGTCGGTGATGTGTAATACGTTTTTACAGTGGTGCTCATGTCAATTTCTCTGTAACAACAGCCGTCTTCATTGGAGGAGGATTAAAATGGAAGATGGTTCCTCTTTATCTTATAGCACAACTTCTGGGATCAGCAAGTGGGGCAAGATTAGCATATGTACGTATATAGGCTTAAGACTAAAACTGATGAACCTACCTACGCACGATTATTGAGCAATGAGTGTTGTAGTCATCTGATGGTTCACTAGTCGCATGTTTGGAAAGAGCGTTAATATGGTCATGACTGACTGTCACAATTTCTTCTAGTTCTTACACGAAAAAGACTTTGAAAAGGTTGATGACGTAGTTTATTGGGAAATCAAACGTTAAACAGTCAGATGAATGGTCGAATAGTTTGACTTGTAAGATGGTAGACTAACATTCTTAAACTGACAGATGGTTCACCACTTCCAGCGCATAAAAAAATCAAATTCTGAACAACAATCGTCTTCGTCGATTTTAAAATAACTATACGCTATAGGCTAGCCTACTACTTGCAACAGTTACTTCACAATTGGCAATAACTTCCACTTTTATAATCGATTCAATATGGGCTGGAACTCTACAATCGTCTTAAATATACTTTTCATTACAACTTCTAATCCTCATAATACACAAATCTAAACACAAAGCTGATAACAACTCTAATAATAAATGTTATCAAATCACACCGCTATTTATGACAGGTTTGCTTGGACCATAAGCTTCCAGAGACTAAGGTAATATTACATCACAAAAATTCACTCTTCAGGTCAACAACAAGAAGTTTGCAGAAACTTTCTAGAAGCAGATTTCACAGCAACAGATTGCGTGACCGAAGGTTACTATTGGTCAGTTACCGTCAAACACCACAGCAGAATTACGCACTGAAATAATTCACCCATTCTAGAACAAAACTGGCGCCTAGCGCCCGAGCTACGCATATTGATTGTGACGCTGACACTTCACTCTTCAGTGCAGTAGTTTTAATCTTTAGGTGACAAACGGCGAAGCTTCAGGTTCATTTGTACTTGGAGATGACGTATCAGTGGGTCGTGGTCTCCTCATGGAAGTTATTCTAACATCCCTTCTCACTCTTGCAGTCTTACTGGCTGCTGTTGAACTCAGTTCACAAAATGCTGCCTTGGCGATTGGATTCTCAATCTTGATTGACATATTAGCAGGGTTAGTCATCGGTAATTTTTTTATTTCATCTTTTGTTACTCAGACCTTTTTTAGTTTTCAATTATGTTTGTTTGTGTTGATTTTGATTAAAACTTTAAATATACTTTACATTAAGTTTGTAGTGTTGCCAAAGAAATATGACAATGTCAAGTTATTGTTTGTACCTATTATGAAACTTCTGACAAATTTTGTCTGACAGAAATTGCTGGCGACTTTCGTCACACAACATGAGCTTTTGACAAATACAACCCCTTTTAAGTAAGACCTTAGCAGAGTTTCGCTTTTAGCAGCATGATCGTTGCTTGCTTCACAATGCAGATATTAAGGACCTGTTTTAGCTTAATGCTGCGATTTCGCTGTGGTAATAGCGATATGCACTAACTTTCGGAACACAGCTCCCTAGTCATAGCACATGACTAAAGAACTGTGTTCCGAAAGCTAGTGCATATCTCTATTACCACAGCAAACTCGCAGCATTAGGCTAAAACAGGTCGTTGTAATTTCTACATTGTGAAGTAAGACCTTAGCGTTGGTAGCCTAGTTGATGTTGTTTGAAGATAGTTCACTGGGGGTCCAGATAAAGATTTTGGAGCTAGACCGGTATTTTTTGGTGCAGGAAGGAGTTTAGAGGTCGAAAAACTGGAAAAAAACACCGTTTTGGTTTGGTTAGTTTGGTTTTGAATCTTTATCCTCGGACTGACAAAGCTTTGATAGATTATTCCTGGTAGTTTCGCATACTTGTAGAGGCTCTTGACACAGGGTCGGTTACCGAAATTGGCAGAGTGAAGTTTTCCGATTGTTGAAGTCTTGTTGTCGGGGAATTATTCCATCCATTAGGTGCCGCTGAATAAATACCAGTCCTGAAAAGCGTTGTCCAAGCGCACACCTCGAGAGTCGAATCAGCGCCGCGTGATCTTGAGCCAGTCGCGTAACCACTGAGCTATCGGGGAGGACTTTTCGCTAGAGCCTCACTGAGATGCAATGCATTTGCATTTATTGAGAATTCTTTTTAAGAGACAACTTTCTATTAGTGTGAAACTGCTTCTTTTCTTTATAAACTACTTTCTAGAGTCTAGACTAACTTCCTCTTTCTGCAGTAGTAATCTTGTTTTTGAAGACTGTTTTATTGCGGGTCAACACGTTCATTGCCACCAGGCTAAATTACCTTCTTATTGGCCCTAGGTATTAGGCAACAATTGTGTTACTGCACCTGTTATTGCCAAGTATTAGCGACCAATGCAAATATCAAGAATTGAAAAAATGTTTCTTTAATAAATCAACAATTTTTTAGCTTTCGCGTTTCTGGTGGTTGCATGAATCCAACCCTGAGCTTCGGGCCTGCTGTGATGGCTGGACAGTGGCAAGACTACTGGGTTTACTGGGTAGGACCAATTTTGGGAGCGATGGTTTCTGGAACGATTTTCAGGTAAAATAATGATTGTGTGTTGCTAGTTTAAATCTTATTAAAAGTGGTAAAACTTGAAACTTGGCGTAGCTGAGCAACCAGGACATAATTCGCTTATACAGTATTCTGTCCAAAACATGTTTCTTCTACCTTATTTTAGATTCACACTATATCCTGTAGTAAGAAGGCTAAGCTATTGTCATTCTCGCTTTTCTGGTCATGAAAATTAAACTGAATCAAATCGAACTGAGATAAATGAGTGAATAACAATTGTAATCGGCAGACCTCCTTTAGTAACGTTTCTGCTCTCTTACACAAAACCAAGGACTAAATAGGGTAAATACAGGTAGAGGCAACTTTTTGAAATCAATTTGCAATTAGTAAAATATCGTTGAAAATAGTAATATTACAAAAACAAATCACAGAAAATAAATGTTGAAAACAGCGATTTAATTTTTGTCGCAATATTGTATTTTTTGTAGACTTTTCTTGGGTGGAGAAGCAAGATTACTTTTCAATAAAACTACTAAACCTGATGTTCCATTTGATGAGCTTAAAGTTAGATTGAAAGTGGATCACCGCCGTGATGGCTCCATGTCTTCTACTGTTATGTGAACAATAAACAAATGTACCCTAATCCATCAAGTAAACATTTGCTTCCTTTCGAATTTTGTTTTCATGAGAGAAGAAAGTTTCTTTTAACAAATAAAATTGCTTCTAGTAGTTATCTATATAGCCACCATTTAGTAGGATTAATATTTTTGTTATCTTTGTTCTGGTGTGGCACACAGACCGTCTTTGTTGAAATAGTAAAAACACAATAATGATCATGTTTTATTTCATGAGTTAATAAAATCATGACGTTTTCTTGATCTGTTTTGTTGCTAAAACCCTGCACTAATGTGGAAGAAAGGAGAAAGCTTTAGATGCCCGTATGGTCCCTAACTTGAGAGTCCTAAATTTTGGTGCGAATCTTTAAAAGGAGAACCAGTTGACGCACTCCGTAGGGCACGCACACTCTTACAAAATTAAAACGTTAAATTGATTATGAAAAAAAAAACATCAAAGGCTGAACAGTTCTTTCACATAAACACTAATTAAAGGTTAACGTGATGGATAAGTTTAGTTTGAGGAAAAAACCTTTCAAAATTATTTTTTCATACACCAACCCACTATCCTGCTAACCTAATCCAAGCAAACTGTCTGCTTGAAGCTAGTTATCTTAGATCAACAAGGAAATCTGAAATGACATGAAATGAACCGTTTAATAATATGGAACTGTCCAAGCATGGAATAAAATAAAGAATTCCATACTTGTGCATTTCAATGTTGTTTTGATGTTTCTATTGTAGGCTATGAAATAAAAACACCATTGTCAATGGTGTATTTTGAATTGGCACAATTGCTTTAGAGTTTAGAGTCATGCGTTGAAGTTATTTTTTGTCAAATAAACAAAATTGCTGATTTAAACAACATGCAACTTATCACCTAACAAATTGTTTGGTACTTGGCTGAAAACATGAGATACATGAAGATTGTTAGGAATATGCTAAATGATTTGACAGGGTGTAAAATATAATCCAATTACATTTCTTTCGGTTAAGTGATTTTGTATATACATAAGTCGGTTAGCTAATATAGCGTCATTCAACCAAGGTCCGGGGTGCACATTATAGGGGGTTTCGCAACAGCCACAGATGTGCTTGAGTGCGATGGGGTGCGTAGAAATGAGATTTACCAAAAATGCAGTTACGCATAGATGGGAATGAAAAGGCTTTAAAGCAGTTAACCACCCCCGCAGTACTGTTAGATTCACATATCTGATGTTTGATTAGAAGAGAGCCTTACAAAGATCGAGATGCATCAACCACAGTTCACCATGGAGCATGAACTAGCAGCATCACTGACCTAATGAAAGGTGGACGAAAAGAGCAAAAAGAGTTGAAGATCATTAAGCTGATGAATTGATTTATCGGATCTGCTCAAGTCATAAGACTTAAATGAGTTCTGATTTTTCTCCTATTCTTTTTTATTCAGACTATGGTCAGGTTTTTATTCATATAGAATCAATTTCTTAAGACGTAGCCTACAGTGGGTTAACTTCATGCTGGGCTAATTTTACGTATGATAGTGTGTTCTCTGGATTAAAAAAACTAATTACCAACTAAGTTAAGTGAAACTTATTAAAACTACCGGTGAATACCATTTTAACTTAACTGTTTGCTATGCTAGCTTCAGATTCGTCCAGTTACGTTGGAGTGGTGAGGTAGAGCAATTTAAATCCTTATATATATATATATAGCCTCATTAGGACTAGCCTAAGTATCAAAACAGCAAAGTTTGCGTTGTATCCTCATTTGTAAAAACAGCTCTTTCAATTTCCCAAAGCATCTCAGTTTCGCGAAGTCTGTTGTTGCTTGTTTTATTTTTTGTGGTCAAACATGTAAAATGCACAAAACACATTAACATTTAAAACTAGGCAAGATAGGCAATGTTTTAACCCTTAACATACCAAGCCTAGCTCACCAACGTCGTTTACCAAGGTGGGGTCCTCCAAGGACCCCATCGTTTCTATTGCTTAAAGTATACAGTATATACAGGGTCATCAATAATTAACGTTATAACTTCAAACAAATGTATTTAACGAATGGTAGATAATAATTGAGTAATAAACAATAATATTATTGTCAAATAATTAAATATTTAGGAAAAACAAATTTTACTCAATGTGTCAGCCATTTGCGTCGATGGCAAGTCGGAGACGCTTCGAAAAGGACCTGCAAGAGTCATGAATAACTTTTTGGGTATTTTGGCTAATTATTTTTTCAGATTATCCTTCACTGCTTCCAAACTTTGGTGGTATTTAGTCGAAACCCTGCTCTCCAGGTAAGACCAGATGCCAAAGTCTAGGGGGTTCAGGTTTGTGGATGAAGGAGGCCATTCTTCCTTGGAAATGAAAAACGGCAAATTGGCTGAGCCAGTTTTGCGTTCTCTCACAATACATACAATCAGTATACCGGCACACCAAAGCACAAGCCAATTTGTAGTCTACTTTCTTCATCCTTACTTAGATTACAGTTTATACAGCTAATGTAACAAAGGAAGATTGCTGAAATTGTAAGTAAAGCAGATGCCATTTTTATGACACTGTAACAAACCCCTGTTGTTACCCCAAGTGTTATAAACCTAAAATTTTAGTCTTAGCATCACATATAGTATAACACATGTGTTTCTACAAATTACTTAGACAAAGGATCTTATTCATAAACGCACAGTTCATCCACTGTCATCTTCACATTCTTTTGCACTTGTCACAGTTGGGTTGGTGACTCGGTGCTGTTCGCAAACGAAACGTTTGCATTTGGAGCATATAATGTTAACTTTTCTATCGTTGTTTCAAGGACATTGAAAACATCTTCCTCTCTTCCGTCACTGGCTGCCTTGACGTTGAGGATATATTTGAAGCTTCAGTGTTTCGACCTACAGAAACTCCCATAACTGTAATAGCTCTAACGATGTAAAGCTGAAAACCAGATGGATTACATGCTCTGCGCAAGACATTAGGTTTCGTTAATTCTTTGCCTAACTCCATCAAGAAATATAATCCTCGATTAGATTTTCTACTGTTCCAGTCTCTGTTTATGAACACCCAAGTGATACAGGAATTCAGGGCTCCAATGTCAAGCACGTTCATAAAAAGTCAGAAAGGCCATCTTGACATTCGTCTGGCACAAGAATATTCACTCACCAACTTGTCTGTATCATCCACTCCGCCTTTTGTGCGGTTATATTCAAGTATCATGTTGGGTTTCTTGTGATCGTCATTAGACAGTGAATTATCAAGATGCTGAGAAGATAGTAAACGAACCGTCTTGTTTTTTTAGGCACATAGCTTACAACTGACAGTTTATCTGAAAAGATAAAGTTTGACGATAAAACATATCGTCCCTTCGCAACTTCCATAACTGCAGGAATATCTGACTTTTTTGCTCAGTGTTCCTGTCTTGGTGATATTTTTCTCGAGCAAAAATTCTGCAGTTGGCACTGATATAAAAAAAATATCTGTGGTAACACTTCTTCTAGTTGCAAACAGTGATTTCATCATGTCACACAGTACACACAACCAGACGTCCTTGATTTTTCTCAGGTGTACTCCCAGGAAGTTTTCCAGTATAGACTTGGAGATTCTACAGGCGAGTGGTTTTCACGTCTTCAGCTGCCCACACTTTAATTTCATATCTTGCTAGTTTTGACTTCATATACTCTCTCATTGGACATTTCCCTCGGAAAGAGACTAATTGTTCATCTACCGTTACTTCTTCAAATGGCTTATAGAGTTTTTTGCAGTTTTCTATAAATCCATTCAAATTTCGCGAAAAGCTGCAAGTTTAGCATTTTCTTTTCTTTGACTACGTGTTGATTTGTCATCAAATTCTCAATCTCTGGCAAAATGTAAGGACATTTTTCGCGTGAAGTTAACTGGTTAACATTCAGCATTTGTAACGTAATATACCAAGGGGGGTCCCATCAGGACCCCAGGTAACGTTATGCTGTTTTTTGCATATGTTTCAAATAATTTTTTAATTTTTGTTGCACTATACCGAACTTGCTTAAATTTATGACACATACAAAGATGATGAGAAAAATTGTTGCTATAGGTAAGGCGGGAGATAAAAAAATTCACCTCTGGGGTCCCTACGAGACCCCGCTTGGTATGTTAAAGGTTAAAACAACATGCAAATTTTAGCTCAAAAATTTCAAAAAGCCTGCTGTTGAAAAACCATAAATTAGACACGCTGTTTATCTCTAAACAGTTAAGAAATGTTTTGCAAATAAAATGAAATTAAAGTCGTAAAGCGTAGGCCGATGTTTTTCACCTATGTTACAACAAACATCTAAAGACATAAAGCTACAGGTTGTACAGAAACATGGCTTCACTGAATATAAGGGATCAAGGTTTTACTGCTACTTTAAGAAAAACCTGTCATCAACTCAGTAAAGAAGCAACTTATTTCTAGCATTGTCCTATAATTACAATGATTGCAAAGGTGAAGAAGGCGGCGACAGCATTTTTTTCAGACTTTCTTCTGCAGCCTTCATGTCGTATTTCTCTGGACCAGGGCCACCTTGAAATTTGATGAACCCGTCCTTTAAAACGTACAAGCGCAAATAGAGGGCTCCGTACGCCAAAGTTGCATCGTTCGATATGGGGTCAATCACTACGGGACATTGAACATTTAAATTATCGATCATCATTTGAGCTGCTGCAATTCTGTCTTCATTGCTTCTATGCTTGGATACGATATGCTCACTTGAAAAATCAGACCAGCCGTCTTGGGGGTGAGCTTCCGAGATGTACACAAAAAGAAAGTCAGCTTCGTTTTTGAAGCGCTCGGCAAACTCATTGAACGACTGGATCTGGAATACGTAGTTTGATTATTGCTAAGATAAGCTGTAAACTTTTTTCGTCTATGCAAATTAATCTTCAATAGCTACATGAATTCAATTTAAGTGAGTTTATTTTAACTCTTCAAAGCATAACAATTTTCGCAAAATTAACCTAAATGCACAACTTACAACAAGAAAAATATAGGATTTATCTATTGACATACAGCAGGATACCGAATATCTATCCATACTTTGAATACTTCAAATTTTCTTAAATTTTTTCACTTAGAAATACTTAGTCAAATATTCTGTAAACCTGTATTTTGCAAACTAAATGCTTTAAAGCTTACAAGATCGGTTTCTTACAAACTGATTTAGACCAATTTTGTATAATCTCAGGTTTTTGTGTACCGTAGTTTCGAACAGATAAGATATGGGTGGTCATCAGGGCCGGATTTAGCTGATGGGGGGCCCGGGGCACTTTTAGATCGGGGGGCCCCCGTGCAAAAAAAATTTTCAAGCCTACGGCGCGAAAAACCATCTCTACGTCTACAGTAGCATCAGTCCAGTACTGCACAGCATTTTGCAGAAACTTTAAAGGCCAAAAGGAAAAAATAACACAAAATCACATTTTTTCCACATAGGGGGGCCCTTCAAAAGTCGGGGGGCCCGGGGCAACTGCCCCCTCTGCCCCCCCCTAAATCCGGGCCTGGTGGTCATTAACCTACTTTAAAATAAGATTTTTGCTTGAAGTTAAAAAATTAAAAATATGTAGCAAAATTTTTTCTTGGCGCCCCGGTTTTGTTCAGGTACTGTTTGAAATAACATAACGCCTAGTTTGAAGTCCCGTTTTTCTAAATCCTTAATTATCACTAAGATAGTCCAGTGCGATTAACTACGATACCAGCCGGCTGCATTGCCAAGTGGTGAGAGCCTTAGAACGGCAATCTAAAGGGCGCCGGTTCGACACCGCTCAAGAGCATGCGGCTGTGTCTTTGGCAGGACACTTATTAAAGGCATGGCTGAAGGTGGACACGAAGATTGGCTTCCTTGCCTTCCCGTTCACTTAATATAAATCTTCAACCACCGGGCGTAAGCCTGGATACGACAAAAAAAAAAAATACGATACCAACCTGATTAATAAATGCCGATCAAGAAACTGATCCAAAATTTAACACTAAAGGGCGTGTTAAAGATAAATAGTTAGATAACTGAAGCTGTTTTCCGTTTAAATCCACAACTGGCACGTCTATGAAAGGTTCTCCTTGTTTGGCTTTCTTGTTCAGATCCACGGATATTTTCAGAGCAATGTTTTTAAATGCGCTCCACTGTAAGAATAAACAGTTGCATTAATTTTCCATGAAACTGTTTCCAAAACATACTTTTTTATAAATGAAAATGAAAACACCATAGTTTCAGAAATGTTTTCTTTTTTCATGCTTGTTTTGCAATAAGATTATAAATCACGCTATTTAAGTTACACTTAAATACATGTTTGGGTCAATGGGTCATACGTTCACTGACATAGACATAAGGCCATTTCACTTCAGTCAAAAATGGATGTTTTATCTTAAATGGTAGTTGATCGTTTTAAACATGATATATGTTTAATGTTGACTTTTTTTTACTTTTACATTTTAAGTTTTGGTCTTTTTCAAGTAAACGCCAAAATTTGGACGAAAATAACTATGAACCTGCTGTTTTTATTTCGTAGAAATACTTTGTGAAAAGCAAACAGATGTTCTTGGAAAATGTTGTCTCTTAATTTTGCATGAACTAAACTTTACAAATTTTCAAAACTTCAATTATGAAATCTTAAATAATGCAACTTGGTAAACTAGGTCAGTGCTCTTCAACCGGGTATACTGTATACCCAAGTGTATACCAGAACAAAGCTAGGGTATACAGCTGGAAAAGGGTATACGAAGGGTATACAGCTTAGATCTGTGATAATGGAAGTCACAACAGAGACAGCAATCGGCATATTTGTAAACTTTTATTTTTGGTCGTTTGAACCAAGTGAACATCAGTCTTCAAGTGAGAGAGGGTGATATATTTTGGTCAACTAGCAAGATCAATGCGCTGAAGATGAAAATTGCACTCTCGAAAGAGAATGCTTTGTCGAGGAACTTCAATGACTTTCCTGTATTAAGTCAATACATGAAAGAGTCTAGCTGAGAGTTTGAAGGCATTTCTACTGAAGATAACTTGTCTGCCCTTATTGTTGGTCACCTGAAATTACTTGCCGGCAATTTGACTACGTAATTTCCTGAAGATAACGACCAATGTCTGGAAGCAAACTTGTGGATTATCCAACCATTTAATGAAGAACCAACTGAGGATGAGGAATTATTGGAACTACGGGCTAATTTAAATCAAAAATACTCATTCCGAGAAGAGGATTACACAGAATGTTGGGTTTCTCTTCTTGAAATTCCTGAATACAAAAATCTCGCGCAAAAAGCCATTGATGTCTTGGTGCAGATGCCTACCACTTATTTGTATGAAGAAGGATTTTCCAGTCTTGTTGAGATCAGTCAAACAAACGAAACTCGATACTTGACATTGATTCTTTAATGCGGAGAGGAATAGAGAAAGAGCTAACACCACGTTATGTCCAACTTGCCGAAACAATGCAACAACAAGCTAGCCAAATCAACTTCATTTTTGACGTTTTTTACACTTTTGCATGCGTAGTTTCTTGTGCCCAGTTCAAGACTACTATAATCACTTTAACAAACAATTAATTAATTATTAGTTTTTTTACGTCCAGTGCACAATTAAACATTGCTATTTGTGAGGTATGCGAAGTTATTAAAAATTGAAAAAAGGTGTACCACGGACAAAAAGGTTGAAGAGCACTGAACTAGGTGATAGCATCATTTTACATCATGCAAGTCATCATCTCTGCAAGTCTATTGGTTCACGGGTTTTAATTTACCACTTTATAGTTTTTATATTCAATCAAGTTTTTTTAGCTATGCGCATGAAAATGTAATATGGGGTTTGTCATTTTGTATTCTTACGCAAATAAAAAATATTTAAAGTATGCTATTATCAAAGTACTTAATATTTTTAAACGATAAAAGTGACTGTCTAAGTGGAGAAATATTTTTTCGCTTATAAACCAATGATTCAGGTAGCACCCTCGAATTGATAAAATCAGTGTGTTTGTCTCAAGCTGCCATTTCTTTAGACGCTAAGCTCCTGACTAACACAAAGTTAACGAAGACGACATAGAGAAACGCTCTGCAACAGCTAGATCATTTCCGGGCGGCATAGAAAAGTTATTTTCTTAAAATACTCTTGTAACGTGAAGTTAAAAATACATTTACCTTAAAAAATCTGTCTTTTGAAGGGTCGAAGGGAAAGCCTGCTCTTGCTGCCAATTTTATTTTTGTTTCGTTTTTTAAAAAGCACATGACAATATCGGCAATACCAAAGACAATCATCAATGGAATTGTTCTGAGGTGGGCGAAGACAATATTCAGTCTTCTCCAAACCATCTTGGCTTTTAAGAAGCTTTTCTGTCGAGTGCCTTAGTGTGACCCGCTTTGAAGCCACCTAGTTGACTGCCTGGGTGTTTCAAGATATCGCTATTTAAACAGGAGACAGTGACGATGCAAAATCTGTTTTGCGGCTTGCCTGTGAAACGTCATAATTGCTGACCGTAATGAAGTAGCTCGTCGGATGCAAAACAAATGCTTAAAGATAAGAAGTTATTCGAATTGTAAAACATACAAAAAAAATATTGAAATGAACGGCTGCAATAATAGAAAAGGCGTATATCTACACCATGAATAAAGTGCAGAAGTCGCTTCATTTCTTACAAATTTAAAGAGAAAGACTGGAATAGTTACCTCCGACTGCAAATCAATTTATCAGGTGCAACAAAAACAGGCAGAAGCTCACAACGGGATAACCTAGTTTCAACACAAAATGAAAGTTGATACCTTAACTTCAAATAATTGGCAATTCTGGTTAAATATGCTAATTCGACATTTTGGAAAGCACTTGAGAAAAAAATGTCGCATTTTGTCTGAAACGAGACGAATAAAACGCCATAATACCATAACAGGAAATTGTAAGAATTTGTTGTTTGTTTCGGTACGGTCGATATTGACAAGTCATTGTGACTTGCTGAAACTACAATGGAGAAATATTGAAAGCCAAGCAAAAGCAAGAAAAACTTGGGCTAGCTGCAAAATCTCTGCAATGCTTGCAGAAGTCAATTTGGCACGACCGAGCCTAGGTATTTTGCACAATGCGGTCACGACTCATTACAGTTGGTGCGTAGTCCAAATATCATCATGCAGTTAGGTTCAAATTAACATTTAATTCTGTTTGTCGTTCAGTCGAATTCTACTCTAGCGTAGTGCAAAGATTTGACACTGGATTTTGCTTTTCACTGAGCAGTTGCAAAGATTGCGCTAAGCAACATATTTCTTTTGCTATAACAACAATATAAAACCAAAATTCAAATATAAAGCCAATGGATTCAAGCATTTACATAATAACCTATTATTTTCTTCGAAATAGGTTTCACTTAGACACATTGCATGCATTAATGATATTGATATAGTTTTTAGCCTGTTACCTTTTTCAGCAAGTACAGGTTTGATTTTTTGGCTTAAATTGTCATATTTGGTTACAATTTTATTGTGCATTACCAGAAGCAAAACAAACCATTCAATGACGAATAGTTTTACTGTTTATTTAAGTTAGATTTGTGCATACCAAGGTTGTTGGTCCAAGTCTCACGTCCCATCTCAGTTTTGGGTTTAACAAAAACTAACTTTCTAACATTGATATTATAATTTAGATGTGTAAACTGATTTTGATAATATGAATTAAACACCCGCTTTTTGTGCAATTTTATTTAGTCTTTATTGAGATGATATGGCCTACCTTTGAATTGCTTACAGTTACTCGACTTTGTATTCATCCGAGATATTTTATGGCGGAGATATTTATCTCCTGCAAGAATAGTGGAATAAGGCTGGCAAGTCTCACACCTGTCAGTCGACTTTTAGCCCGCTTTCATTCTAAACAAAAAAACTAAACTTTAGGCGATGAATTCATCTTATTGCTTAACTTAATAGTTGTAAAATAGTCTCGTAAAAACATGTCTCGTACATCTTACATCAGGATTTTCTGATGTTGATGCAAAATATTAATGGTCAGTGACCAAACCGCTTCACTTGGCAATTTAATGTACAAAATATGCCCCTTTTTGTTTGTACATTATGTAAAAATATGGTATTCGCGCAAAAAACAAGCATTTTAAACTTTCTTGTGCCCCTTGGTGCAGCCTTGAAGTTACTCCACAGACCTCAATGAGAAAAACAGTTAGGCTACTTTATACAACAAACCTGTTTAGTTAGCAAACATTTGCAAAGAACAAATTTACTTTTCACAGCAAGGTTAACTCCGGTTTATTAAAATCTGTAACAAAGTAGGCCCACAGAGTGGTAACATTGTGTAACTAAGTAGAATAAATACATGAATTAAACCGGTTGTTAAGAAAAAAAAGAAAAGTGTTTATTTGAAGTTATTAGTCTTCGCTTGATCAATCACAAAATCTCCTACATTTTACTTGTTCACAGCTTACCTTGTTTGCAACATCTTGTCCTAAATCGTAGTTGTAACAGAATGTAATCTTATTTATGGTATGTTGTTCTTGTCCTGGCGTGTAAACCAGTTGTTCTCAAATTTTTGAAGTGCCGTACTTTAATCAAAGACTTATCAGGCCTGCTGACTACAATAACGCCTGAGATTGACCCAAGGTGAAACGTATGAAATGTTACTTATGATTATGTGAATTTTAAGGAATATTAATTCTTAGAATTTTTTTTTATCAATGCATTTCTCTAAAAATTTTAGCTGTTAGGGATCATTGGCGCAAAGGAGAAGTAGCCATAGATAATGGAGGGTGTAGAACAGCAAGGGATCCATCAAAAAGGGGAAAATTAACATCTAAAAAGATATTTCTTAAAAGTTATATAGTTTGTGTTCAAAGCATTTGGTTTGATGCCGATTTAGAAGTTAGTACGTTTTTCCACATGCGTTTGCATTCCTAGCAGTAAAGTATGATAGCAATTTGCATAAATCAAACTGAACAAGTTTATGCGTCTTAATAGTAATCACAGATAACATAGGAAACTAGCCTGAGTAACATGAAAAGAAAATGGGTGAAGTGTTATTGTCTTGTTTTGATGACGGTTGGTCTCTGTGAAGCCAATTCAGAAGAAAAACCTTCAGAAAACGACCTTCCTAACTTTGATTTTACCGGAAGAGATTTTCGAAACACACAGACCAGAAAACTTTGTCTTCTTGCAAGACTCAACGCTTCTATAGAAATCATTCACAAGTAAGCCATTTGATTAATTAATCAAGAATAGGTGAAAGCTTCTCTTCTTTCAAAGATAGGCCCTATGTAAAACTTTTGGTCATTCGTTTAAGAGTTCCCTCGCCATGAGCAATGTCGAGAGCTGGGAATGGAGGTGGTCGCCCACCGGGATTCCATTATAGACTACTTCTGAATGTGTAGCTTTATGACATTGGAGTAGGGTAGTCCACTGTAGCCTACGATAAAAATGTCTAGATTCTAGAAAAGAAAATTTAGAAAAAAACATGTTTTCTAAAATCTGTAGCCTACTTGGAGATATAGTTCTTTGTTTATTGTGTCAAATTTTATTGTAGGCTATGTTTTGTGAAACTTTAATATAACTTTATAACTTTAATAGAAACTTTTTAATATACTCTTTTCTAGGACAAGTGGTTTAAGCAAACATGTCATCGTTCCCAGCTCAGCCCATAATAATCATAGCCATTGTGACTACAATTATCACTCAATGCTTCGACTTGACTTTAACGGCGTTTCGCTCCAATTATTCTTCCAAAGAGAAGAAATTGAAATGGTGGAACACAAGAACCATTACTGTACCAAGTTAGTGGTCTTACAGAAAAAAATTGCTTAACCATTTTTACTTTTTAACGTTATCCATCCAAGGTTTCTTAAGCTGGTAGGACTGAGTGCCGAACAGGGGCGAGTTTAACTTATGGGGGGCCCGGGGCACTTTTAAATCGGGGGGGCTCCCGTGCGAAAAACTTTACAAGGTAACTTGAAAGTCACCCACACCGTTGCTAATGTCTTTACGCCAAGCTCAGTCGCAATCTTGTGATTAAAAATTAACCTTGAAAGAAAAAGGAGGCATTTTGAAGAAACTTCAAAGGCTGAGAGAAAATAATAACACAAAATCACATTTTTCCTTATCGGAGGGCCCTTCAAAAAGGAGACTCGGGGCAACTGCACGCTCTGCCCCTCTCTAAATCCCGGCCTGGTGGCGAACCTTACTCTGTGTTGTTAATGTTTTTTCGGACTTTATTGAGAGATCATTCCAGGCAAACAGACCTCTTCGTTTAGTGGAGTAAGTTTTGTTTAGATTGAAAGCGGACATGGCTAGCAGACAATATTTTGTACATGTTAGCAGTGGCGTAGCAACGCAATATGCCGCCCTTGGGTTTTTGCACGAAACGCCGCCCCTACTCCACCGGAAAAAATTAGGCTAACTTAAAAAAATTGCAACTTAAATCTTGTTCTGGAATCTGCAGCACACTAGTTAAAAACAATAACCATAATTGCAAATTTGCTGAGTTAAGCTAAGTGATCTATTTCAGACCTGAAACTTTAAACCTTTCACTAACCTAACCCATCTTCACACTTGAAGGTGGACGAATCCCGTCTATCTACCACAGACAGATAGTAGGCCTAAAAAGGTGGCAGTTGACTCGATGACCTCACGGTCCATTCCTGCCTCCTCCTGAAAGTGAAATAAACGTAAAACTAATCTGAACTTAACTACCGTACCAAACCAAAATTGACTGAACAATGCCATAGCTTACAAATTACAATTACACGACATTCTATCATTACTTCAACAGCATGAGTAGGCTATCATTAAACAGTCACAAATACCACATGGTGAGGCATAATCTAAAAAAGTTGAAAATTAGTTTATAGGCATAACTTGTTTAATTTTTTAGTTTCACTTAGATCAGTGTTAACTTAGGTGGTTAGTCTGAGTCTCTCCGAGAATAAATTAATGTGACTGTCTTTGTTCGTTTAAACTTCAAAACGTTATCACATTTTGCCGCCCCCTGGATTTATCCACAAGATCCAATGGGTAGTTACGCCACTGCATGTTAGTTGGCCTGTACATTTATTGAATGGACAGAATTTACAAAGATGCATGTTTTAGTGCAAAGGGTTCACTTTACAAAAGAATAAGTTTCATCCAAATGCAAAACAAAATCATTCTTTAACGGAAAATTACTCAGCGTCATCCTTGCATAAAAAAAAATCACATTTGATAGCTGCAGTTTATCGTATTGTTTTAGATTCACCCAGTTGCTCAAAAAGATGTACAGTATATGTAAAATTTTGAAGTTATGCTATTTATTTTCGTAAAAATACCTGGTTATCATCTTGATCAAAATTTCACGACTTGTTTTTAATTAAAATTTTTTCCTTAATGATGTTAATAAGCTAAAGTGATATCTTTTTGCAGCTGCCATCAAGGCCATTGGCATTTGGACGTAGTCGAGATCGATATTGTAAGCTTAAAGTGGATATCTGTGGATTTTCCACACACCAGCATCGAAGCCCTTGCCGATGGATCGTATTTCCCTTCAGAAGCTGGCGCGCTTATCGCAGCTGTAAGCGTGTCGCGAGGATATCAATGTGGCAGTCAGGTCCTTTCTGCATCTATGATAGTGCATAAAGCTCTTGATCTAACAACGCATCATAACCATCCGGAAGATTGGCAGATAAATATCCATTTCTATGCTATCGAAGTGCAACCATTTTTAGTGACTGGAAGCACCATCAAAGATCCTATTCTGTGCAAGTAAGTTTGTTTTCAACAACGTTTAGAAAAATTGATTTGCATTAAACTACTGTAGCATTTAAAATTTTTAAACAAAGTGACAGAAATGTTAATTCATATTTGAATAATTGTATCTTTAATAAACGTTACAACGTATGACATAATCTTATTGTAAAACCACAATATTTAATCATAGTGTAGTGGACTATTTTAGACAAGCATGAATGCTAAGACGAATATTTGTTCCTTGTTGTTCTTTTAGTGTGGTAGCCGTTAACTTGTGATGTCTTTTTTTTGTGAGCATTGTTTCTGTGTGCATGTTTGTAGATGCATAACATCTTCACAAAAAGATATACTATTTTAGAAACGCTTTGTTTAATTTGAAGTGCTTGCTGATGCCAGGCGCTGCTTGTTTTTTATACAGCCATGATCACAAGCGTAGCTGTTAGACCACTTAGTTTCTTTAGCTGTGTAGTTTAATTAAAAGTCAAATTTATTTTACGATTTTTCATTTTATGTATATTGCAGATTTAATTCTTGATGAGGACACACGTACGTGTCGAAAACGTTTGAGTTTATTTTAATTATGTTATATTTTTGTGTGTAATAAAGTATGTTAAACCCGCTAAGGTTACTATGTTTTATTTCTCTATGGTTTAATTAATCTATCATTTAAAAAGTTTTGGATTAAATTTAACAATTAGCTTTTGTGTGTTTTCTAGAGATGTTACCGTCTTTGTGGTATGTGTTGTCGTGCTCCCTCTCGTGTACTTTGCGATCTTCATCATTATTTATCAGATCAAAGATCGTTATGGAGGTTTTTCTTATTTCAACCGGAAGATGTTTACAGAGGATCTACACAGATGCTGCAATCCTTGCAATAAGTGCTCTGAAAGTTCCAAGTTGAACAGAGCACCTTCTGATTGCAAACCATTCATGTCTCCCATCAAATCTAGTGCAGTAACAATTTAATAAGCGTCTTTGGTAACTTTACTTAATTATACATTTCAAAGAAAGCGGACAATGCACAATAACTAGCACATGTTTGATTGAATGATCCAACACGGTATGATGCAGCTTTGATATGCTGTAGTGCTCATACGAGGGTCCAAAGCAGGGCTTTTCAAACTTTTTTATTGTGCAACCCGATTTCAGAAAATAATATCTCAACCCATGGTTTGGGATGCCTCGATCCAGAAGGTAATTTTGGACTGTGGCCTGAGATGATTGTAAGGGCCAGGATTGTTTCTATGGAGGTCTTTGGAATACTACTGTTGTTTTTATATATGTTTGGGTTAGGGGACGTGGGTCTCTTATTAGTATCTAGCCCGTTATCCTCTCAACGACTCTGCTTATTTCTAACACACGTGTTCTAATCCTTTATTTTTAGTTGGTGGACTCTAATTGTGTTCACTTTTTGTAGCTAAAACTGCAGTGTCTGGGAGAAAGTGTTTATAAATATATTTTATCTCTTTTTTAGTGTTTCTTTTTGTTGATATTATTTACTTAATATACTTTACATACTGCGTACAAAGCAATGAATCGAAAATAGAATCTATTACAAATGCTTGAAACTTACACATTAATTAAGCTTTTTCTTAGCACTTCTAATTTGGAATAGTGTGACTTCTAATGTGTTTGCTTTGTGTGTTAATTGCTGTGATAGCATGTTTCCACTAATCGGAAAAACGCATTAGTGCTTTATGATTTTATGAAAATATGCCATTTTTATGGTCAGCATTGCTTCAGTGTTAAGCTTAGACTAGTTTTTGTCACATTGAACCCTTGCTAGTTTTATCATTTATTTTTAGTTTAGTGAACACCTGTTTAAGAAGAAAACATGTTTAGTTTGAAATCGGCGTTTTAAGGAAGTACCACGAGGAAAAAGTAGATAAACTTAGTTCTAAGAACTATTTTAAAGAAATCTCAATGTACCGGTAGATGTAAAATCAGCTATTTTTCGTTACTTGTAAATGGCTAACATGAGTAATGTGCATGGCCGAAAACGTTCGTAGTTTATAGTGTGTGTTCACTTTAATGTATTATGTTAAATGCCGTGTGGTTGCGTGGTTTCATCGGTCTATGGTTGAAGAAAGTCACATCTTTACCAAAATTGTATTCTAAAGAACGACTGTACTATATTAAATACTAAAGAAAAAGAACTAGGCTTGTCTATTACTTTGTGCTGTACTTGCTTAAAACGCTGACTTCAAAGTATTTATGTTTTCTTTTTTAACACGTGTTTACTTAACTAAAAGTAATACGTTTAACGTAAAGGTAAACTACAAAGAGTTCAATGTGGCAAGACAAGAAAGAGTTTATTCAACGTTGTAGACCAGCAATCAGATGTGGACGAGAAACATACATGTAATTAGCACGCTGAGAAGCGTGAAACAGGCTGTTAAGGTTTTTAGTGAGTAGTAACTGAATTTTATGTAATTACTACGTTGTATGTTTGTAGTTAAAGTATCTTAGCTACTGTAATTTGAAAACAATTAACAAGACATTAGGCTAACTAATTACTAATCGGGTACTGAATATTTTTTGTGTATCATTACACTGTCAATAAAAATAGTCATCTGAAGAAATTATACTGTAAATCATGTAGGCTATCATAACTGTATCATTTTTCAAACGTAATTATAAAATTGGAGAAAACAAAAAATTGAGCCATCTAGCGGTAGAGATGTATAGATTTGCCTTCCGCTAGAAAGTTAACATAACCTGTTGAATAAACAACTTCTAGTGGGCACGCGAGGTTAGCGATACTATTGCAAACTGGTAAAACTTTTATCAGCTCTAATACTTTTCCGTATGCTTATAAAACAAAAGACTTATATTTAATAGTGCTGCAGGTAAACATAAAAATCTTCAGAGCTCTATTGACCACAGTAAAGGAACACCATTAAACGATTCTTACAGATTTAAAGTTAGTAATAGCCTAATACAATAACGTTTTGGTAGGTCACATAGCTTACTATGCTGGTACCCTCAGCCTCAGAAGTATATAAATTTATGTTTAGACTAATCTTTGTTTTGTCGGAGAAGCGAATGGTGTGGTAAACCACCACGACTACAATATACAGTACACTATAATTATCCAACAATTTAAACAAGTATTTTTGACCAAGGCAAGACTCTAACTTTCAATTAAACCTTTCATGAATCAGTTATGTTCTTCTTTACTGTAAGGAACCGACCGTCAGTAATACTGCCCACTGCACTCGACGCTTTCCTGCTACCATATAAGTGCATTGCATCTACTTCTTTCACTTTCCTCCTCGTGACATAAAGGATACAACTTATCACTTTTCAGCCCTGTCATGAGGCCTTTATGAATGCTATGCACTTATTCCAGCCAGCAAAATGGGAATTTTCTGAATTGATTTTGCGTTTGGAAACTTTCAAGTAATGTATAAAGTTGACTAGTCTTGTTGCTATAACGGTGAGTTGACATTCTTGCTTAACTGAAGCATCTCTAATTTTAAAATGCAGTATCAGTTCAGCTTGCTTTTATTTCAGACTTTTTGTTTATTGTAGCCGAATAACAAAAGCAATCTATTGTATATATCGAAACCTGACTAATATGCTTGCTTGATCAGCGCTAAAGGTGGTTTAAATCAGAGACGCAGCTTCGAGGGCGCTTGAGGGGCAACCGGCCTCCCAAAGTTTTATCTTTCCCACCAAAAAAGTGTTTTAATTAGGTTTTAAAACATACCATTATAATTCATGTTGAATGACGTTTGCTCCCCCCCCCCAAGCAATTGCTTTTGCCGTCTCGATTATTTTTTCTAGCGGCGGCTCTGGCTTAAATGTGATAGTAGTTTTGAGGTTAATTTATTATAGTTTCTGAATTGTCGAATTGTAAAATCAAACTACAACCAAGCCTTTGATTTATTTATAGCTCTAATGGACGTTTTCAACCACAACTCATTCAATATTTACCAGATATTTTCACTGTCAAACGTCAAGCAAGAATGAGATTAGTTTTCAAGCGATTTGTGGAAATACTTTTTCAAATTTAGCTGACTCAAAAATGAATCTTTTAAAACAATATTTTGTACCGTTGGTGTTTGCGTTGATCTTGAATCAAGATGACGTTTCAAATTGAAGCTGGAAGGCTACACAACTTAATAAATACGATGGAACTACTTCGAAGATGTCTATCTTCAATAGCTTCAGAAATAAACAGCGAGCCATGCAGTAAGATCAAGTGACGAGCGTTGAACTCTCAGCACGTGCACTTTTGTAACACTTGCTGTTTTTTGCAAAACCTTGCAAAATTTTCATCCTCGCCACCTGGTGCATCAAAGGGCTTTTTGTTTATTTTATGACATATGTGACAACCATGGGCGTCCGCAGGTTTTCGGTTAGGGGGGGTCAAGGTGGGTTCACTCTGCCCTTTTCGGCCGGATGAAAAATTGTTTTGAAATTTTGACCATTACACCAGTGGCATAGCCAGAAAAAAAAATTGGGGGGGGTGGCAAACATTTAATGAATTGAAGAGAACGACAAAGTGTTTGATTTAAGACATCACCACCTGATGTGCAGTGGCGTATCCTGGTGGGTGAAGCAAGGGAAGCAATAAAGGTAGTGGGGGGTTAGAGCGTGCCGAAGGCACGCATATTCTAGGGGGTCCGGGGGCATGGTCCCCCGGAAAATTTTTGCAAAATTACACTAAAATAATGGATTATAGCGCTTTCTGGAAACACTTTCAGGGTAATTTAATATTTGTATGAAATTTATTAGAAGATAAACAGTATTAACTTATTAAAGGTAGCTGCTACACAGGAACGGGCAAAAACTCCGGCTAAAATTAGAGATCGCAAAAAATACACATAAACACAACAGAGTAAGCGATTCTGAAATTGCTTCCACAGATTATTTAAAAAAAGAGTAAATCGCGTAAACTTTGCGCGATTTACAATTTGCAAAATTTATTGGTGTCTTTCTGTGTGTCTAAAACAAGCCCTGGGGGGTGTTAATAGCCAGATGTCTTGGAAAACGATATAAATTTCTACAAATTATATTATATTTTCAACAAAGGGTTCAATTTCGGAATCCAAACTTTGAAAATTTGGGGAGGGGGGCATGGCCCCTTTCGCCCCTCTCTCCCTGGCTATGCCTATGCATTTCACCATCCAGACAATTTATCAATTTTATCAGTGTTTACATTTCTACGCATTTTTATCAAAATTGGCCAGAGATTCATCCAAAAAGTCATCGAAAAATTCAGCAAAGACCCACGTCGATTTCACTTTTTATTCAAGAACTGGTTAACTAAACTGGTGGATGATTGTTCTTTTCTGTATGATTCAATGTTACGAACAGCTTCATTGAATTCACGAAATACGAGATGATTTTATCTGAACCTGTGAATATCCTTTTTCAGATTTATGTGAGATAAAGCCAATTCCCGCACTAGTAATGTGGTTCTGAGAGTACAGGAGCTAAAGTTGTCGAATTTTGAGATTACGGGTAGCTCGTAGGTATCTTCGTAAATTAATAGAGAAAGTGGGATACTCCCGAAGAAGGGTGATATCACAATCGGAGAGCTTGACCAGCCAGTCATCATTCGTATCACCTTCATCCCTCCCACCCCTTTCAGAAAATTGCCTATTTTTGCATGTTCTCGCTTTTTCATTTTTCATCCAACAATTTTCCAGGGGGGGTCAGCTGACCCCATTTGCCCCTATGTGCGGACGCCCATGGTGACAACAAAACATTGTTTCTTCAAGTGATTAGCAGAATTTTGTTGGGATAAAATCGAAAAGAAACGTTTCAAAACAGGTCAGTTTGCTGGGAAACCATCGCTATCGCTTTGATGAAATCATAAGAAACGATCAGAAGTTGAACAAGTAATAAACTTTTAATGGTTTATTCTCCATAGTCGAGATTTTTAATGGTCTGCTCTTTAAGTTGTAGCCTACAATTAAATGGCGAAGCATTTTAGTTGCATTTTCAAAACGAAATACTTCAAAACATTTTTTGTTTCCAGCAGCCTCACTGCAGCCTATAGTGAACAATTCTACACTTTCTTATTGCAAAAACGTAGCCTACATTTTTTCTCGTTACAAGTTGTACAGTGATAAGCCTAAGCTAAGCAATCAATCAATCATTCAATCATTTTATTTTTCGTCATTAACGCGTCCGGGACGAAAAATAATACACAATAGAGAAAATTCCCGCATATGATGCAAAGCCGATGATAATTATGATGCATTTTAGGCTTAGGCCTACTTCTTGCAAGTGTAAGCAAGTAAACACGGCAGATAATTTAGAAAAAAAGTGGAAACACCAAAGTTTTAACAAAGTAAAATTTGTGAGAAAAATGTGCAATGTAAAAGTTGAGGTTTAAACAATATAGCAGTGTGGGTAAGGGGTCTGGGGGTCTTATTCCCAGAGAATTTTAACAAACTGAAATTATTAAAATAGGCTTGAGTGAACGAAGAGAGCTAAAAATGTGCAAAAAGAAGATAAACTACATGATTTTCTCGATTTTGGAAGGCACGAGATCAAGTGCCTCCTGCATCGTTATTGGGTAAACGACCCTCTTCATTAATACGCCTAATGTGGATGTGCAGACCGAGATTTAATTACATTCGGAACAAGCCTGCGCACATCCCAAACTTAATTTTTTGTTCTAGGAAGTTTGGTATAAGGCTGGGAATTAACACAACTGTTGCTAGTTTTTTGAAACGTTTAATCCCAGCATAAAATCTAGATGAGACAAAAATCCCTGATGGCTGTATGAGGTTATTACACTTTTTTATCCACCATGTTCAACAGAGCTACACGCTGCGGATGGTTGCCTAGTAGGGAGGGCCGTCAATGCACTTTTTTTTTCAAATCACTTAGCAACTCGGCTCAGATAGGAGGCTTAGGTCACAAACAAATAATCTGAAAACCTTTTTTAGATCGGGCCGCGGGAAGACGCCGCACAAAAAAATCAATATCACCCAAATAAAAAAATAAAAATAAAATTTCCAAAAAAAAAAGTATATAATTAAAAAAATAAAAAATACACAAAACGACGTAAACAGTCAAAAACAATCACAGAACGTAATCTTTCTTTGACTTAAAACGTGGACGCTGTGAACGAGCAGCAGTTCGCATCAGAATAAATTCATGTCTACGACGTAAAATACGACTACTATCATGGCCGATGACTTCATCGCTCACTTCGGTGGCGAGTTTGACTGCGCGCTCAACTGCTTGTGTGCAGCATGGAAAACTGTCAATCGATGTAGGAACATCAGTCTCGACGAAAAGCTCTGTGAGCTGTTGGATGCTAAAATCGCGTAGAATTGATGGCTCAGTGAGTTTCTGCTGACTCCACCGGATCAACGAGTATGTTGTCATTATTTGCATTCAATCAATCAACGTAAAATACGACTGGTAGGCTACCACTAGCACTATTACGAATTACTGTCCTGGATACCTGTAATAAATTGCGAATTGTGTTTTAAATTTCACTTCACTATTATGATTATATGTTTCATTGAAACAGAACCCAATTATGGTACTTGCTTCAGTCAGTAGGGTAACACCCTACCTGTTCTGCCTTCACTGAGCACTGATACTTATCTGATACCTGTGTCGTCCATATACCCTGACTTCACTTTTTATAGGCCCTATAGGCTACTAAGTAGCCTACTTACTTACATACCGTGCCTTCATCTTTTATATAGGCTACCAAGAAACCGACTTACGTGCATTTCATGCCTTCGCCTTTTATATAGACTACCAAATAGTCTACTTACTTGCATAGGCTACCCTGTCATCACCTTTTATATACGCTACCAAGTACTTAGGCTACTTGCATACCATGCCTTCACCATTTATATAGACCACCAAGTGGCCTACTTATTTACATACCATGCCTTCACCTTTTAAATAGGCTACTAGTAGCCTACTTGCATACCATGCCTTTACCATTTATATAGGCTACCAAGTGGCCTACTTACTTACATACCATGCCTTCACCTTTTATATAGGCTACCAAGTAGCCTACTTACTTGCATACCATGCCTTCACCTTTTATGTAGGCTACCAAGAAGCCTACTTACTTGCATACCATGCCTTTACCTTTTTTATATAGGCTACCAAGTAGCCTACTTACTTGCATACCCTGCCATCAACCTTTATATAGGCCACCAAGTACTTATAGGTTACTTGCATACCATGCCTTAATCATTTATATAGGCTGCTACCAAGTAGCCTACTTACTTACATACCATACCTTCACCATTTATATAGGGTATCAAGAAGCCTACTTACTTGCATAACATGCCTTCACCTTTTATGTAGGCTACCAAGCAGCCTACTTACTTGCATACCCTGCCATCACCTTTTATGTAGGCTACCGTACTTGTATACCCTGCCTTCATCATTTATATAGGCTACCAAGTAGCCTACTTACTTGCATACCATGCCTTCACCTTTTATGTAGGCTATCAAGTAGCCTACTTACTTACATACCATGCCTTCACCTTTTTTATAGGCTGCCAAGAGCCTAGCTACTTGCATACCAAACCTTCACCTTTTATATAGGCTACCAAGTACTTAGGCTACTTGTATACCCTGCCTTCACCATTTATATAGGCTACCAAGTAGCCTACTTGCATGTTTAACTGTATGATGATTGATGAATCAACCATGTTTGATGGGTGTGCGGCGTATACGCCACTGCAATATCCAGGGTTGCCATCGACATGGACCCCAAAATAACAACAACAGAAAAAATAAATTTTCATACAAAATAAAACAAACGTTTTTGAACAAATCTCAGCATTTATACGAGCCATTATATATCACATGCCATATTGTTTGCCAGAAACAATGTGTTCCAGCAACTCATTGTTCGTGAAAAAATACTATGTGCAATTGTGCATTTCACGACAACTCAGGTCTAGGTTGACTTTTACTGTAGTGGGGATTTGGCTGTCATTCCACTAAGTTTATTCACTAATTGTTGAAAATAAGACAAAATAAGGACTCAAATCAAAAATAAGGACGTTTCCTAGCAATAAGGACAGTAATATTTTCTAAGATAGAGTTCTTCAAAAGGACAAATCTTAGAATTAAGGACGGTATGGCAACTCTTGCAATATCCCTGGAATGGGGTGATTTACCGATTAGATCCGTGTTGTGCGCCGTCTTCCTGGCGTTCAATTAAAAAATGGTTTTTCGATTTCGCCATTTACTCGACAAACCTCCTAAGAAACTCGAGTTGCTAAGCGATCTGTTTCCGACGGCCCTCCCTATTGCCTAGCCAAGCTCCAAAAGTTGTGCAGCAAAAAAGCTAAAATCTGCTTTCAAATGTTCAGTTTGAATATACCCTTGAAACTAAAAGTTTAGCTTTTTACTTGGAAAACTATTGATTGGACTTTTTGCTGTATGGTTTAAACTTAAAGAGAAACTGCCTTCATCCAGCTTTCTTGCAGCTGAGTAATGTTAATGTTATGATTTTATTTATTGTCGCTCTACAACAGCTAAGGTCTTTTAGCGACAGGGCTCATTTTTAATTTGTATCAGGTTTACGATGTTATATCACATTATTACCCAACTCATTCTCACTGCGCTATGCAGGATAGAACACAATCGGTACCGTTTTTAAAGTCTTTGGTTTGACCCGACCTGGAATCGATCTCAGATCTACCAGCACCAGAGCCGAAGGCGAAACCACTCGGCCACTGAGCTGGTATGCAGCTGAGTAATTATACACACCACGTGATGAATGACATCTGCTGCTTGATTGCATTGTCATCTGCACGAGAGTACGCGAAATGCTTCAGGCAAGATATGCGATAGGAACAAGTAGTTTAGTTTACAAAGCTTGCTGCAGTGATTTCTCACTTTTCTTCATTGCAGCGAATATCCAGCGAAATACATGCAACCACAAGCAACTTTTAGGTTTCTTTAGTTCGTCCGAGATTCAAGTTCTTGTATCTTTTTAAAACAATTGCACATTGTACACTTGTACAGTTTTAACAGCGCTGATTATAGTGCAATTGTAGACCTAAGGGTGGTCATTTTATTCAGTGTGTTGGTGGCATTGAAAAAATAGGGAAGACCACTGCAGTGTCAAAACAGTCACTTGCTACCCTGATACAGTAACAGGTAAATGGAAAAGTGGAATATGCCTATAGGCGCATTAGGACGATTGAAAATAACCATGCAGAAATGAACGATGGCAGGACAATTCAGAAACAAAAACTAAAGTGAAAGCAGGAAAGTTTAGCAGGGAATGAAGGTAGGAATGCAACAGAATGCTTTGGACTAGCCAATGCTGGTAACATGTCTGACTAAACAATTTTCCATAACAGATTGGCGATTCAACATGTGAATGTTTGTTAACATGTTTGAAAGGGATTAGATTTAGAAGTTTACACAAGCGTTTGATTTACGATGGCGACATAATTTGCGTCTTTATGGTAGTAAGAATAAATTCGTCTCCCAGTATGTTTGCTCGTAGACAGGGCATAGACGGGCTTTTGTATAGCAAAATAAATAGAATAAGGCTTCGATAACATTTCCAATATATTTGCATAGTATTTTAAAATTTGTCCAATTCCGTGTAATTTTACAACTTCTAGTCTAGTGACTGTTAATGCTGTAATCCCTATGACGCTGCCTTGCTGTTAGTTCGAAGCAGACAGAATAACTGAGATTTCCTTTGGTCATGCGAGCTGCAGTTCTCATGGAATCAATAAATAATCTTAAAATATGTTGTAGAAAAGAAATGCATGCTCAATACAGTGCGTATCTCCTTGCCTATATGAGAAGTGAGTTTAGGCTAATGCAGTGTCTGTAATCAAGACAATGGTTGTGGTGTCAGGAAATATCAGCTTGGAGATATCGATATGTTACGCTAGGCATGACAAAAACTAAATCTATTGTTGTCTTGGCAGGGATTAGGCAAAAAAATAAACTGGACTAGTCTATACTTACACAAAATGATTTACAAAAATCTCGTTGCTGTGAGTATAATATTGGTAAATCAAATCAGCATCTTGTGTCGTTTAATGGTAGTTGATCTAAAATCGCTTGAAAACATGAATGCATCAAAAACACAAGTCTAACATTAAGAGTTGCTTTGGAATTATTAAAATTTGAGTCTTTGATGCAGCTTACAGAACGGTTAAAAAGAACATTATTTCTGGAATGACAGAAGTATAGATCTTAACGTGCTCCTGCGATTTTGGCGATCGATCGGTTAAAGAGCATCCAAAGTGTGTTCAAGGTTATATCATTTTTTGTCTTTATTGTAAGCTTTACATTGCATTTACAATAACGAACGAGCTATTTGATTTTCTATAGATGCTGTGAAAATACTATGCGATAAACTCTCTCTCTCTGAAGAAATGGTAGCACGAACGTATTTTCGTCAGTCGACTGCAGCCTCCAAAGAAATTATGGTAGCTTTAGTAGATTTGTGTTTTAGACTGAGGGGAGGGTTTATTTGGCAAAACTTTTTCTAATAACAACTTTTGTAAAGTGCAAAATAATATTTGAAATCAGATGACATAAGCAAAAAGTGACCCAAATACAATACGAGTCCATTTTGTGGCGTAGTAAACTTTGTCCTTACCGAGAAATAATTTTTGGGTAGGGCAGAGTTTTGAAAAGAAACTCAAAACAATTCTACCACAGAATATCCTGTTGTAGCTTACATTACCTGAAAATTAGGGCTAAGGTTGAATTTAATATCAACACCTTCCTCCCCTACTCACGTAATTTATGTCACAAGCAAATGGCCAGGGGTATTTTTCTAAAAAAAAAACTGGCCGAAGCCTATTAAAACTTAGCAGTGTTTTTATAGGCAAAGTATATGGGCTATAAGTTCTCGGAGTAAGCAAGTGGCAGTATAATTAAACAGTCAACGTACAATCGGAAATAGGAGCCATAACATGACATCTCCCCTCCATTTCTCGTAATCTTTGCTCTGCTCCCTTTCTTGCAATGGAACTTCCATTGCAGCAGGCCATAACTTGAATATGAATAGAATAGCAGAGCATGAATAAACCAAAACAAATCCATATTACGTTTAAAAAAAGCATAGTCTCTACGTCGAGCTTAGAACTGGTCCAACGGAATGCTTCTGAAGGAGTAGTTTTCATTACTTTCAGGACTCGATTTAACTTCTTCAAACAAATACTTTTGTATTTAACAGCATTTTAGTTGAAATAGAGAATTAACGGTCCGCTTAATGTGACGATGTGCTACTAGGCCTACGAAGTAGGTTATATAGGGCTAGGCTACTCCCAATCTGGAGAGCTTCTGACAAAATGTTTGAAACGTTTTTCATCTGAATTCTAAATCACAGAAATGTCTTTTCGAACAGAAAAACAGAGCTTTGATAGATAGTTTATTTTGTTGTAAGCCACCACCTGAAGGAAAAGAATAATCGATGAATCCGAACATTGCTTTCACTTCGAATTTAATGCAGCATTTCGTTCAGTGATTCACTGGACACACTGAACGAAATACTTGCGGGAAGTGACAACCACACGTCATGCATTCTACGTAGGCCACTCTTTTTATAACTTCCTGCTTAGGCTACTACTTGCACAGTGAAGATTTTTTCAGCGCTGTTTCGTTCATGAACTGCTTGCTGTCACGACCTATTCAACAGACATATCAACTGAATTTATCTTGCTGTATTTCTCCAGGTGGAGTGGATTGTCAAAAATAGACGTTTGTTAGAACACGGGTCAGCAATAAACTTCGGGAATAGTTTTGAAACATACAATAGTGTAGGCTGCAGTAGCCTACATAGTTTATTCAGGATACACTGAATGGTATGATAGTTGTTAATGGGATCATTAGAATTTAGACAATCCGAATAGGTGGGGCGGGATTTAGCTAAGTTCAGAAAATCTCTAATCTGAGTTTAACAATCACTTAAGTCTCAATTTGGAAGTTTCAATTACTGTAGTGTTTAGTTGATAGTCAAGTTTCATACTATATACTGTAATTAAATAATCAAGGCATTCTTTTTTTGTTATAGCCTAAAGCAGGGGTCACCAACTGGCGGCCCGTGGGCCGCATGCGGCCCACCACGCTGTTATGTGCGGCCCGCGGAAGGTATCAGCGTACAAGTATAAACAAAAATACTTTTCTTGAAGAGTTAAAGAACATGAGGGCAAAAATACTTTGCGGGAAGCGTATTTTCACTTTAGTCGGTCGGTGAAATCGTATGCAATCAGATTGTAGTTCTAGGTGGGGTCGCTTAAAGTTATTCCAATGCGATGTCCAGCCCCACTGTCTCAGTGGTTGATCAAAACGTTTGTTTTCGAAATTGTCTGTGAGCATAGGATTGCTTATTTTAAGTTTTTAAATGTCATGTAAACTCTAGTGTGCGTTTCACCGTTATTGTGTTTTCCGAGCAGTGTTCCCTTTATGCAAGTTTTTGTTGGCAAAATAGGTCAGTGTGCCAACTCAATTTATAATAAATTGACAAAAAATTATGTATAAATCTCTGGTTGTATTATGAAAATATTTAGCTTAGTACTTCAAAATGTTGTTAATCAATAATTCTTGCCATGCTGATAAGCACCGCAAGTGACATTTGTCTAATAATCAAAGAAAGACGATTTTATAGACTCAAACAGGATGAAAAACCAACTCATTGCTTTTTTAGAGGGAACGCTGTTCATGAGTTACGATAGAAACGTTTTTTCGGTAATTTCAACAAGCGTTAATTGTTTCATGGTGTAGGGTTTCTTTCTCTCTTTTATTGGATCCTATTTTTGCTGATATGTTTGCAAGTTACTATATTGTTGCCTGTATTGCGATGTGTCAAATATTTCCTTGTTCACTGAAACTGTTAATGGCAAGATATCTTTTGTGAAGAGAAGTGAAAACACCACGTACTCTTGCTTGGCGATGAATGTTCTGATAAAACTGCTCGCCTCGCTATACTGCAAGTGAGCACAACAAGTGGCCTCGTTTATAAGGCATTGTTAAAGAAGTCAAAAGTGTTGTTGAAGGAGCTTGGCCTTGCAGTAACGTTGTTCGACTAATTTTGTTGCTGCGGTATTTCAAGATAAATATTAACAACATGTAACGCTGAATATCCCAATAAGTCAATCTTTGTGTCCACCTTCAGGCATGTCTTTAATTTAAAAGTTTTGCCAAAGACACAACCACATGCTCTTGAGATCAGGCGACTTTTCAAACGCCGAGCCGCACTCATGACATAACCCACTATATCAAGCTGTTAGCCTACAGCAGGGGTCACCAACTGCGTTCTTTTCCAGCATAAGAGTCAACCTACCTAAAATTTTATTAGTGCGGCCCGCCACAGCTCTCCTTAGTGCCAAAGTGGCCCGCATGCAAAAAGGTTGGTGACCCCTGGCCTAAAGGTTTGTTTTGGAAAAGGATTTATTTTTTCATCGTCAACCCGTAAAATGTCCTTCAAACGGTGTTGGTTATAGCTTTACAATTTTCTATCTGTCTTTTTCTCAAAAACGGTCTTTTCTAATCAACTTCACTCTGTCAATCTCGGTGACCGGGCCTGCGTCAGTGATTCAAAGCCTCTACAAGTATGCGAAACTGCCAGGATTAAGCTCTGCAAGAAGCTTTCCCAGTCCGAGGATAAAGATTCAATCAATCAATCAATCAATCAATCAACTAGTTACACTCATCTGGCTTTCCTTCACTTGCCCTGTAATCTGAACAATCCTGTTTCACGCGAAACAGGAAGACGTTTAACTCAAGTCTTGAAATGTAGAACAATTTTCTGTTGTTTGTGTAGAGGTGAAGGACTTGTGTTTACCAGGCATTTAATTATAAAATATTTTCTTGCGTCCTTCTTGTGACTGTAAACTAACAAGTTACAACAAGATGTTAAAAATGGTACCTAGCTGTATTTCCAACGTTTCGTCAGTCATCACAGCTGACTTTATCAAGGGGGACTGAACAGGTAAAAAGTACTTGTTTATAGTTATCATTCATTTTGATGTTCTTACGCTGCTTGTTTGCTCCCCACAGTCGTGCTAACTGGCGAAGCGTCGGAAATAAAAATAGTTATCATTTTCGACATTTTGTGGTAGTTACCAAATAGTTTGTAGCGTTTTTCTCATGAATGCGAACTGGGCTACCATAAACATTGTAAATGATGTCCAGCCTTATTTTCGACGTCATCATTTTTAACATCTTGTGGTAAGCCTAGTTTGCAGTCACCAAAAGAACTCAAAAACCTATTTTACAATCGAATGCTTGGCAAACAGTTTCATTCTGTATCTTGTACCGGCAGTAGGCCACTAACGTTAACGAGAGAAAATAAAGAAAGTCTACCAATGCTGTAATTTTTTATAGCATGATTTTCTATTTGTCATTCTTTTGGTTACGCAACAAAATATTTCATACTAGAAAACTGACCTATAGATCAGGGCTTCCCAAAATTTTTTGCTTGCGACCCCTTTTGGACAAGTTACCGGTAGGCCTAGCTCACTACTTGACACGTAGCCTAATGCATTGGAAGCAAAACCAAAAAGCAATTCAGTGTGATGGGTGCTACTGCTTTCTGTTAGAAAGTAAATCCAGCCGTAACTCAATGTTTAATAATGCTGGTCTCAAAGCGGTTTTAATTTTGCTTAGGCAGGAACGGTAGGCCTATTTTGTTTATATTGACGGCAAAGTTGGAAACCTTGACTAGCACAAATACTTGGAGACAAACGCAGGAGTGCGGTTACTGCTGAATGAGATAATGATAGATAATTCGATCTAATGTTCAAGCGCAACTTTGAATCAAAAGACAGATCAGCAAGTTTTTTCTGAGATTTAAGAGAAATGTGCTTGGTAGGCCTACTTTGTTGTTGTTTTTTTGGATCCAATCTAATTTGGTAATGTCAAATTCTGGAGGAAAATATACTTTTGAAACTGTTTTAACGTAAGCTATTTGACAAATGGTTAGTAGCCAGAGGTTTAAATAATGTTTTGATTTCACATCATTGTTCTTCAAAAACTCTTGAGTAATTGAAAACATTTCACATAAATACAAACGGATTTATTTTCACACGACTCAGTTTAATCATAAACAGCTAAAAATCGATTTCGAGCAGCTAGCAGCTACAGATCATCTTCAGTTAAGTTGAAATGATTGAACTGACTCGTGTGAAAATAAATTCCTTTGTATTACAAGACATGTAACAGAGTCGTTCATACCAAGCATTGTTGTGGGTTTGACACCTGCCAGAAGATATTTCATTTTATTGATTCATTTCTCATAAATCATTTTGAACCTTTTGTTTGTTTGATGAACGTACCAATTTTAGATTTTAATGATAATTTTAATGACATTGATGCTTTCTCATAAGAGGACAAATTAAGTTCGTTCAGTTTTTCGAGAAAATCTGACATTTGGCATTATTTCAAAAGTCAGATGTCATTGCGAAAATGATGGACCAAGTCTGAATTTTATTCCATTAGAAAAAATTACTACTTCATTTTTCAACATTAACAGCCTCTTTAAAGCTTTGATTCGTGAAAGCCACCTCACTTGACAACGTAGTAAAAGGGCTTTACTGCGATTCCATTGCACCACATAATCTTGCAAAAAAGTGGCATTGAGTGCCTACGACTCTTAATAAAGTTAATAACTTTCGCATGATCTTGCACAGAAGTGGAAATATGCAGTACTTTGTATAAAATTGGTAGGCTATACTCTCTGCGACCCCTAAAGTTCGTTACGCGACCCATGGGGGTGGCGACCCCCAGTTTGGGAAGCCCTGCTATAGACAATCTACAACAACGTTAAACTTTCTCTATTTCCTTGCGTTAGTAGCCTACTTGTAGTCTATGTGCCTACAGCTACCTAACAAAAAACAATCGTTTCTACCAGGCTTCACTGTCAGCAGTCAGTGAATCAGTTTAGAAAAAACGAATTTCGCAACTGGGTAGGCTACCTGGTTATAAAACGATGCCGAATGAAGCGGAAGCATTTGTTGCAGAGTTTACAATGATAGGAAATTAACGGACTGGCAGAAAAAGATTATGCTTGAAATTACTCAGGACAAGAATGGATTCTCAGAATGAAAAAAACCAAGAGCTGTAACTTGCATGTTCTGTAAATATCGTAACTGTTGCTTCTAGTAAAGTTTTGTTTCACAGCCGTGCTAATAAGCACATTCTACTGTGTTTCAGAACCTAATTCTAAATTGATAAATTAGAAAATTCACTTTGAAAAGCTGTTTTATTAAACTTGAAACGTTATTATTTACAATGAAAGAGTTAGTAGTTTAAGCTTTAGTCGTAGCATCGTCAGATTAATTGCAATGAAGAACATTCTAGCGTCACCTGTTGGTAATGGATAAGCCATGGACTTCTAAATAGTAGCATCTGGACTGGAAACGCAGTGACCAACAAAAGGCCAAACAGTTGGTACAACAGTTGGCCAACAGTGGGCCAACAGGGTTAGTTACTTGGCTGTTGGCCAACTGTTGTACCAACTGTTTGGCCTTTTGTTGGTCACTGCGTTTCCAGTTCAGATGCTACTATTTAGAAGTCCATGGATAAACGGTAAGGGACGTTATCGTTAGTTGATTAGTTTTTAGGAAGCAGTCTGAATCTTTGAGAGGAATCAATAATTCGCAAATGCGTGGCATATGCTAATACAGAAAAGGTAGAGTGAAAACCCTATACGCTATGGCTGCACACGCTGATTTAAAACGAGTAAAAGTTGAATGTGTGGTATTGCAAACGCAATGGTTTCATGGAACTGGCTTACAAAACGCAAAATCGCTTCTTGCAATATTAAAAATTCTTGATTAACTGTGGTTGTGGCTAAGGGCTACCAGAAACAAAACAGGCTTTATGTTTCTCGGCAGCCGATTGTAACGAGAATTAACAGCGATAGACACTGTGTTTCGCCCTTTTTGTTTCGGTTTAGTTTCGTTTTATTTTAAAATAAAAGCAACTTCATTTTGTTGTCAATTCAAAACGGTTTCGGAATTATTCAAGCAGCGTTCAACACAAACTATTTTGGTTAGTTTTCGCTTTCTAATAGTTTCCACACAAGATTTTTTGTTTTGATTTTGTTTCGCATCAACTTCTTAGTCTCGACTCAAGAAAAAAGATTTCTCTAAGTTGACGATTCATCGCGCAGCAGGTTGTTAACAACAGGAAAAATTTAACAGCGGCATGTCGTTTAAATTCTCTTGTGAATTTCAGTGCAAAAACTGTTTAGGATCAACTTTCCAATACAATACCTGTTTGCTGACGAGTTGTCATAAGTCTAGCTTGGATACATTTTCTGAGTTGTTGTTCAGTTACTTTAGGGGTATGAGCATTGAGCAATGTAGGAGCTAATGTAACTCAATATAATCTATTTCTAATCATTGCAGTTTTTGTAATTCACATTTGTCAAATAGAACATCACAAAAAAGCAATATTTAGATAATCTAAGCATGTTTGACCGACGCAAACGCACGGTAAATTTACGATGCCTATTGCATGCATAAATCTACCATAACTTGGAATACTATAATCCATATAGTACAGTAATAGCCGGTCAGCAAATACAGCACATTGTAGCCATTTGTGAAGTCAGCATTAGGAGAATACTGACTTCAAGAGCTGAAAAAAAGGGGAAATTAAGATCTCTTTAGATAAATTTAGATAAAAAGGCCATGTCTTCATCTTTCGATTAAAAGTTGGTTAACCAGTGTAATTGTTTTACTTTTAATTGATTTTAGAAAGCTACAAGGTGAGGTAACTACTGTAAGCTATTGCTTTAGCCTGAACTTTATTTAAATCTGATTGGACATGAAACGCCTTCTTTTCGTCAATCTACAACACGCGTTGTTTTGTTGATAGGTGCAAAACTTGTAGTTGTAGCTGTGATTGCTTTTTGTAAAAAAACAAACTACAACAAAGCGGCTAAAGCTTCACCGGCAATGAAGATCTTCGGGTCACAATGGTGCTTCTTTTGCAGTCTATTCAGTTACTGGCTTCAACACGTGTCGTGTGATGCCAACACCTACAACTTTATTGGTCGAGATTTTCGAAACACACAAACAAAGATGCTGTGTCTTCTTGCAAGTCTTAACGTAGAGTTTGAAATAACTCACAGGTTGGTAAACTGCTTAAGTGCTTAACAGTTTTTCCTAAACGCCAATAGAAAAGATTCATCCTTCATCTTCCGTTTTTTGACTTACAGATTCCTGGTTTGACCATAAAATGGTTCAATAACTTTCGGTTGGCAGTTTTCAATCAACATAAAACTAAAATGTTTTTTGATTAATCCATCCTCTGAAAACTCTTTAGGACTACACTACAGTATAAACTAGAAATAATTGTGTTAGGCAACAAAATATTCATCCCCGTTACTACTAACTTATTTGTAACATTTTTAGATGGATGAAGTTTGTGTTTCTATGAGTATAATTCCTTTTTCATAAAAGCAATTAGGACTACTCGCTGTTGACCTGAGACGAACATTCAGTGTTCTCACAATAGCAAACGCAAAATTCCCAAAATTGCATCAAAATTCTCTAAAACTGCAAAAAAAAGAACTTGGTGTAGTGTTACAGCAATATCGATTTAAAGGCCGGAAATCTTTAATCACACATACAAGGACTATTAGGAATGCTCCAGTTCTAGTCTCAACTGTTACTCCACTACTGTAGCCCAAAGTTTACCTTCTTACAGTCCCTATTGTTGATTAAAATTGATGTGGGAGGCTGAGGTAGATGAATCAGTTCAAAAAAATGTAAAAAATCAAGTGCAGTTTAGCAGATTCAGCACAAACCACACTATGTTCAATCAGTGAAGCAAGTGAACCACTGCAAGAAATTTTCCTGAATTGCTAATTTCCCTAGCTTTGTCTCTAAGTAGGCATAAAATTCTTAATTTATGGAAAATTTTTCTAAAAATGAGAACACTGGTAACATTTTCCACCAGAAAACATAACAAAGACATATTTTAAAAACGTATCAGTTCATTGCTTTTCCACTAAAACGACATGTTTTTATTATATTACAGTGGAATAAAAGAAGAATTCTCTTTACCTCCCACAGCGGACAATAGTCACAGTCAGTGCGACTACAAGTTTTTGTCCATACTTCGGCTGGATTTCCCAGGGGCTATGTTCCAGTTGTCTTTCCAACGTGACATAGTCGAAACACTATCAACGCAAAGGAGTTATTGCGATCAGTAAGTCATCTGTTAAAGACATACTAAATGAAATTTTCAAAAGGGAATTAACCATTAAAATGCGTAAACTGAACATTCAAGAATACATTTCATAAAAAATTACTGAAAAAAAATTGTTTTCAATGGTGCTGGCTAGGGATTGTAGAACATAGGGATGCGAAACTTCATCCGCTTTTGGCTTATCCGCAACACTAGAAGGGTTACGTTTTTTTGTAATTTACAAAATATTTTACTTTTTATGGATTATATAAGAAGAGTGAAGTTGGTTTTAAAGTAATTTAAGGTTTTTAGTTGAAAGCAAGCCAGCAGTAAAGCGTAAAAAAATTGTCAAATTGGCAATTGACCCTTCTAATGTTGAAGGAACAACGGAGTTGCGCGTCCCGTAATGTACCGTCCCTAGTGCTGGCAAGGCGCAAAGTCCAGTGTTTCATTTATTTTTTATTTTTTGCAAAATGACCAAGAAGTGGAAAAACTGCTCGAGAATTACGTCACAAGCGACTCCAGCAGCATTATCAAAAGTGTTTTCCCGCGTTGGGTTGGAAAGTTCAAACGTGTTGCGTTTCAAGAATTTTCACATTGATTCAAGGCCTGGAAACGTTGAATCCATGTAAAAAATGCTGATTACTCCGCGCCTTCTGAATTGCCTAACTGAAATTGTTTCACATGCCTTTGTGGAGTTTGCCTTCAAAAACTTGTTTTTTTACATTTTCATTTTACATTGATTGAAGGCCTGAATACGTTGAATCTATGTAAAAGAAGCTGATTTACTGTTTGAAGAACAAGATCTGCCATTTGAAACTCACGCAGTAAAAACTCTTGCCGGATCAACGGATTGCTAGTCGCTTGTGACGTAGACTGTATGATCGCACGCAGGGCCGTTGACAGGATTTCTCGGGCCCGGTACCCATTTGTTTCCGGGCCCCCTTCATCGACAATGTTATGAATATAATAATATCAGGTTGTGTAGAAACGTTTGTTGATGTGCTGTTAAAATGAGGATAACGCATGCAAATGGCAAATTCTGTTACATGTACGAAATGCAAGAAATGGGTGCATGGAAGATGTGCAAAGATGAAGAGAGTGACATGCAGATCTGGAGATGGTTTTGAATGTGAAAGATGCAAGAAGATTGAGGAAGGAATGATTGGTCCTGTTGAAAAGCTGAATGACGAAGTTGAATCAGTAAATGCCTTTTGCTATCTAGGAGATAGATTGAATGCCAGTGGTGGTTGTGAAGCGGCAGTGACTGCAAGAGGAAGGTTTGGTTGGGTGAAATTCAGAGAGTGTCTAGAGTTGTTATGTGGCAGAAGATTTCCGTTGAAAATGAGAGGAAGAATTTATACTAGTTGTGTGAGATCTGCAATGCTGTATGGAAGTGAGACATGGTGCTTACGGGAAAACGAATTGGCGATTTTAAGAAGAACTGAGAGAGCGATGATGAGAGCAATGTGTGGTGTAAAGCTGATGGACAAAAGGAATACCGAAGAACTTATGAGCTTGCTTGGGTTGAATGAGAGTGTTGATAAGTTGGCAAAAGCGAATGGAGTGAGGTGGTATGGGCATGTTTTGAGAAGGGATGAAGATGATGTTTTGAGAAGAGCGCTGGAGTTGCGAGTGGAGGGTTGTAGAAAACCAGGAAGACCAAAGAAAACATGGAAAAAGCAAGTTGAGGAGGAAAGCAGCAAGGTAGGCTTGACAAGAGAGGACGCGCTAGACAGATCGATGTGGAGGCAGGGTGTGAAGACGATTGCGGGACTTGGAGATGAATCCGGCCACCCTCGGTAACGGGGACATCACCGGATTAAAACTGGACTACTACTACATGCCGTTCAAAGTAGAAAATTGAGAGGAATATCATTTATATATTCTCAAAGATTTGTTGTATCCACGAATTTCCTCAACTGTGCAATTACGCATTAAGGATTTCTCCATAAACCACAAAATCCTTGCTCTCAATCATGATCTTCGTCAGTATGTTTAAAATTGTTGGAGTTTTCGGCTAAAATTAATTCTTTGTAAAGTAGAGTAACCGTAGGAGAGTAAAACATTTGGGGGAGCGAACATAATTTGCCCAAATTTTGTCTTTGCGTATATATTTTCAAAACTACTAAATTACTCACAATCTCTGAGAGTCATCAACTTGACCGTGTACGCAACACAAGCAAAAAAATGTATATACAACAGCAAAACAAGGCTGAACTTACTTTAATCTACTTTCATAGACCTGTCTGTGTCCCATTTAAATAAACCATCAAATTAAAACACTCTTGTGTATCATAAAAAAATATTCAGTATATTAAGCCTAACTGGATTCAAAAAAATTTGAACTGAGACTTCACCAATAACTGGATAACAATAATTGCTGAGTATTCATGTCACCAGATTATATGAAAATCTCCAGCCCAACTTCAATAAAAGACTTGATCAAAAGTACCGGTAGCTTAATCTTTTCAATTCAGAGATAGTCCAAAGATTCAATGTTTGTACATTTGCATTGAAAAAAACTAAAATGACAATCCGTTTACTTATCAAACCAGTAACATTACTTAATCCATGCTGCTTCAAATCCTACAGCCTGAAAAGAATTGGACAGTTTACCATGCTATTGCTATGTGCATCAAACTTCCCCCTTTGAACAAAACTAATTTTGATACCAAAAATATTGATATTATATTACAATGAAATAGTCAATGTTTTTTCAGAAGATCATTACAAAGATAATCTTACTTCACAATGAAGCAGCTAGGCCTACTCAAATCACAAGCACTGAAGAAAAATCACTCCCAGATAATAACTTCAAACTCAATCGTTGCCACAAAATACAAACCACATTACCAAAACATGACACAAAAATAGCACTGTTTACATTGCCTGATATAGTAATTGCATGAATTGGATGACAAAATAACATGTGTCTTTATATTTGATTGTTGTTGCTCTAATACTGTGTCATAGATAGTAAATAGCTGAGCATATCAACCTTAGGACTGGCAAAGACAAACAGCAGTTTATATAAAAAAAATTCAATGCTGAAAACAGTTAAACCATAGCTCATAAAAACATGAAATTAAATACAGGAAAATTCACAAGTTGTTTTCATTTAATATACTTTTTCACTTTGTACATAACTATACTTAGTGGCCGGGATCAATGCTCACAAAAGTGGTGTATATATATGTGGACTCACAACTGTTGATTATTAAAGTTTATAACACATACTTATTTTGTTTGACCATATCTAAAAATGATAAGCTATCTTTCTTTGTAGTATTTTAGTCAAGTTTTGCGAGCATAGCATAACTCATGGTAAAATTGACTTATCCAATAATTGGATATTTTTACCCAAATATTTTTACAAACAACTACATTAGTGGCATATAGAGAAAAAACAAAAACTTCATAAGCTCACCAGAACCCAGCAAGGTTTCAAAATTCTACCAATAAAGAAATGTAGGCTAGCGTGATGAAATGAACATCTGTAATAAGCTTATCTCAGCTTGTCGAAGCATTTTTTTCTGCAAATACTGAATCGAAACTTAACATTCTGCCCAAATTTTAATACCAAATATAAAAGTTTTCAAAATCGTCGATACTCTGTTTTACATTCAAAGCAACATGTTTTTTATACAAAGTGCAACACTATAAAGTTATTAAACTGGTAGAATGTTGAAAACTTATGGTAAGAATTGATTTGTCCAAATAACTAGACATTTTTGCCCAAATGATTTTTATAATCAATTTGATACTGAGAAAAAACATGATAACAAACATATAATCAACCTAATATTGATAAAAAACAAAAAATCGCATAAAGTTAGCAGTACCCAGTAGGCTTTTAAATCTTACCCATGAAGAAATGCAGCCTACATGTTAGTGAATATCAGTAATAAGCTTACCTCTGTTTCCCCAACTGTGCTTTTTTACAGTTCTATTTTGCAGTTGTCGAATCAAAACTTATCATTCTGCCCAGATTGCAATACCGCATGCAACAGTTTTCAAAGTAGGTGACAATACATTTACATTCATTGGAAAATATAAATGTATCTTATAAATTACAACAATTATGTAAAGTTTCTAAACAGGTGAGGCGTCGAAACATTAAGGTAAGATTGATTTGCCCAAATAACTGGACATTTTTGCCCAAATTTGCGACATTTTTTTTTTAGCGGGGGAGCGACTGCCCCCCCCATCTCCTACGGCTATGAATTGTAGATGCAAGTAGCTAGAACTGATTACCACCAAAAAATATATATATTCAGAATTAAAGAGTGGGTGAAGAAAAATATTTTGTGTTTTTGAAAAAAAATTGTGGTTAGGGAAATCACTAGGCTATACACGGAAGGGGGCCCGGACCCGGTACTTTACCATCTGACGGCTGAAGTGGCTGTTTTAACCTCTGGTCGCAATTCCTTTAGATCTGATTATAGTAAGATCTTGATAATGTTTGAAGTCGCGGGGAATCTTTTAAATCCGGGCCTCCTAAATATTCCGGGCCCGGGTCCAAAAGTACCACCTAGACCCCCCTGTCAACGCCCCTGATCGCACGCTTCGCTGCTCAAGCCCATTCCGGTTTTGAAACCTCTGACAAAAGCACGCGCGCAATGGTGGTCAGACAGCAATGGGGCCAAATTTTTTTCAAAATCGTTTTGAGGTAGCAAGTTAAACACAAAGAACGTGGAAAATCGCCAAGTCAGGTTTTTCCTTTAGAATGACTTTAAGAAAGTTAAGCAGGCCACTGTGAACGTTTTGGCGGTTGCAGCGATTTCAATCGATATTTTCAAATACAAATAGTTTTCTCGCATTCCTTAGAAAAAAGAATGGTTTGTCACGTCCTTCTAAATTTTGTAGATTTAAAATGTAACTGACCTATCTTAGCCATGATCGATTTACAAATTTTCTTGGAAGAAATTCATGGTTAAATTAAGAAAATCTTTTGGTTTGGGTTTAAACTTCAGTGACATCAAGGATATCTCAATGGATAAATACTTGGCTTTGCAAACAAAAAAATGGAAAGAAGCCACGTTGGTTCCAACTCTAGGGCGTGTGCTTGAGAAGCGTACTTAAAGTACAACTCTCCATTCAACTGCACTTGGTGGATAAGATAATCTGCAAACAACACTTCATTAAAAACGAAAACCTAGTATATTTTAAAAATTGTTGTGCCAAAAAAATAAGCTTAAACTATTAAAAAGTATTTCATCATCTGAAGATGCATAATAATTGAACACAATGCGAAAACTTCAAAACATTGTATTGAAAAACAGCTTGTAGGCTAATAAGCAACGTATCATTATAGACTTGACTTTGTTGCAGTATTTATGTTGTTTTTTTTTAAACATATCAAATGTCGCTCTATGAATTGTGAAATACATTGATTGATGTAAGTCGTGATTAAATGTTATTATTCTAAAATCGTAGACCAGTTTTACATCATCTTTCGTCGATAAATGATTGTTTAAATTTATTCATCCACCAAATCTCGCAGTTTTTTAAGTAATTTGATGACCCAAGTGATCAATATAACTTAAGGTATAAGAGTTATTAATCCCAGAGTTATAAATATCTTTGGATGCCTTCATGCTTTTAACAAAACATCTTATCTTCAGATGCGATAATGGAAATTGGATACTTGGAGATATTAAACTTCATATTAAAAACACCTCTGTCATAACAGACAAATTTCCAAGCACAAATATTGTAGCCAGTGTTAGTGGGGATAAACTGTCTGGGGAAACCGGTGGATTGACATCTGGGATCAGCGTTATTCGTGGATACAATTGCTCGGATCAAATTCTTTCTGCCTCGCTGGTTGTGCGCAAAGCAGTCGACTTATCAACTCTAAGCAACTCTACAGAAAATTGGGATTTAAAAGTTAAATTTTATGCTTTTGCGGTACAACCATTTTTAGTCACAAATGAAGTGATTAAAGATCCGGTTTTGTGTAAAGATGTTTCTGTCTTCATCGCTCTCATCATCGCCATCCCTTTGATCTACTTTTTCTTCTTCATTTTGATTTATCGGATGAAAGAAAGGTTTGGATGTCCTCCAGACTGGAAAAAGAAGCTTTTAATTAACGAATCTGAAGCTAAAACAGAGATAAGTGAAATCCCACCCGATTGCAAGCTGGTGGACAGTAGTTCGATGAAGTCCGACCATGTTCGTATTACTTGCACTTCTCCAGACGAAAATCAAAAACCGATTTTGTGAAAGGTGTGACTCTCTGCTGTCATCTAGCAGACAAATATATTTACTTGTGCTGTAAGTTGTGTCTAGCTTCTAAACTTCTGAGCCATGTTGACAAGACGCAACCTAGACAGCAAATGAGCCCCTTTTTTTACATTGATTCAACGTCTGCAGATCTTGAATCAATGTAAAAAACGGCTGCTTTGCTGTTTGAGAACCCATGCTTGGTAGAAAACAAAATGTGACCATCGCCGATTGTTTGTTTAGATGTATTGATTCAATGAGCAAAGACTATGAAGAACTTGTAAACTCGTTCGGTGGTATTGGCCTATTAAAGTGAAACGTAAGATATGACAATGTAATGAAAAAATGGGGTTTATCAGGCTATGGATATATTTTCTAAATAGTCAGTAAGATAAGTTCTAAAACTTTCAAAATTTGATTAAACTCATAAACAAAAAAGAGCAATGCAAAACTTTCAAACAAGCAAAGATAATTTATTGCTTATTGTGTTAATTTACTTTTTTTAATTTCTTGTGGCTTCGAAAAACCCCAGTACTTTTTATTGCTTTGCCCTTGCGAGTTAATAATGAAGTCAGCCATATGTAAAAAACGGGTTAATGATATTCATAAATAGGTAGGTTTTCTATTTAGATATTTGGTATGACGTAAGTAAAGCTTCTCCCCACATGTCAACGTCATCACAACAACACGTCACCAATGCATATTTGCCAAATTTGATCAAGTGTAATCTTTTTCAATGCTGCAAAGCTTTTCTGTGTATTTAATTTGTCCTACTGGTGTTTACTCATTTGTTTAGCTTGCAATGAGCAAAGGTGTTTAAATCTTTCCAGATGCACTTACACAATACACGACATGGAGGGAGCAATGCACATATTGACTCGGGTTTTGACTTGGTCTACATGAATGTTTCCCTTTCGGTGTCAATATTGTATAGCAAAAATAATATAGATAAAATATCTACCTGACTTTGCGTTATGCCCAAGGTTGTTGAGAGGATAATTTGGACTCAGTACCTACCCATTAAGATCCTCGTACACCAAGTTCAAACACTTCTAAGAAAAATGCACCATATCCAACGAATACGAAAACTTTAAGTTTCCGGGAGTTTCCGGGCATCTTGAAGTTTCCGGGTTTCTTGAAGTTTCCGGGTTTCTTGAAGTTTCCGGGTTTCTTGAAGTTTCCGGGTTTCTTGAAGTTTCCGGGTTGCTTGAAGTTTCCGGGTTTCTTGAAGTTTCCGGGTTTCTTGAAGGTTCCGGGTTTCTTGAAGTTTCTGGGTCCCTTGGAAAGGTTATGGACCCCTAAAACCATGCTGGGTCTGGGTCCAAAGTATCCCTGAACCCCCTAGTCAACGCCCCTGGTTATACCAGCAAAGCAACAAACTTTTAAGTAAAGAGCAAACAGCCGACCACTTCTGCTATGGACTCGCCTTTCGCTTCTGTTGAAGAAGTACGACTGTGCTGTGGCAGTTCTATTTATGTTTAGTAGTTGCGCTTTGTATTGTGATCACCAATTGATTAAATCAAAATTAAAATAATTTAAAACTTTTTTTGTGTTATTTGGTGTTCTTTTTACAGTGTTATCTTGCAGTGACCTATTATGCACATAACCTACAATAAATTTGCTCAACGTTTTTGCTTTTTTGTAGTTACAAAACTGTAAAAATACACATTGTATGTCTTGTAAATTGTGTGGTGAACTTAGCTGTTAATACAAGATAGCCTATTGCAATTAGTTTTGTCCGAGCTTTTGCAGTACAATATAATTTTTTTTCAGGAAATGTTGTTTCGCTTTCACAAAAAAGTGTGTTCTCGTGGGTTGATGGCAGCAGTAGTGTTGCCAGATCAAAAACCAGATTCCTGTACAGCAGGTAAATGTCCACTTAGAGGCAATTCATCATAAACTGGCAGTTTTTGGTCCAGCTTATCTCGTGCGTGGCACGTAAGAATTACTAGCAACGATATCGGCCGGTTATCTGGCCCACAGTACAGGCCTAAACTGCGTAAAATTTGGTCGACTTAAGTCGCCCTTCGCAGTTATGCTATTGTGCGTTTTCGTTTTTTTTTAAAGCCCTTGTGCAAAACAAAACCTTGCCAATTTGAAATTTAATCTGCTTCACAAGCCATCAAGCTCTTTTTAAATGAATACAAATAGATAAACGACATTTTCATTCACTTGATAGCTCCAAGTGATCACGAACAATGAAAGAAACAGTCTGAAAGCAGGGCAAGAAAAATAGTATGTAAATTCGTCGATGAAAACACTCGTTGTGATATAGTAGACGCTGATGTCGTAACTTCTGTTCCGGTTTCTCGACGTTATTGAGGATGAACAGTTACAGAAGGATCCTTCATTTAGGAAGCAACCGAACGGTTAAACAAGTAAATTTTTAACTTGGCTGATTATTATGTGTACTTGCTAAAAACACGTTGGTCAGGTTATCTTAAAACGATGGCAGTTGGAGTTGATAATCTTGTCAGTCATCCTATTGTTTTGTTTATTACAGTAGCCTACAAGTAAGTCCTAATGGCTTATCTTCCTAAAAAAGTATCCATTCTAGTTATGACGAGAGCTATTTCTAACTTTCAAAAAGACCTCCAGTGGTTGGCCAATACTCTCCGGTGTTGATTTCTTTAATGTACTCTCGGCAGCAAACCATTTTTTTATATTGATTCGACGTCTGCAGACGCGTTCTTTCGTATGGAGTTGCGCTCTTGATCTTACAATAACCTATCAAATGCTTCAGAACAACTACAACAGCCTAAATGATAACTAATTCTTCTAGATTTTATTCAATACTTCATCTTCTTTTCAATCAAAGATTCATTTCAGTTTTTTAAAAAACTTTGTACACGTTTGTCTAACTTGTTAGACCCGATCACGCCTATAAACGTTACCGTGGGTACTTTGGACGTTGCTCACACAAGCGAATTATCTTTGCTTCATTATTTCGCACACACCCACAGTCCTACAGCATTATGTCATATATTTTACTACGGCGTTTAGCCCATCGTTTGAGACATATATACGGTCGCAGTATTGTGGTTACTTATTTGTTTAATTGTATTTTTTTTCAAATATGTTATCTTTGAATATTTTGTGTTGTGTCGGTACAACCTAAGCTACTTGTCAAATCATGCACACACATGTTGTTACTTTTCTTTACATGTAGCCTATAGGTTGTGCCGACAACAATAGAAAACATTCAAAGATAAGATACTTGAAAAAATGAAACAATTAGACAAATAAGTAAACACAATGTGATTGGTATCAAGTTCCAGCGGCACGACGCTGCTCGTGGCTTGTGAATGCAGATACTTCTCAGGGTTTTGAGGCTTTGTTGGGTTAAGAAGATAGAGTATTTGTTCTGAAATAGCCTACTTTAAGTCGAGGCACCGTCTTATAACTGTGCATAGACAATGAACAAAACTTAGAACGAAAGGTTCAGCAATCTGAAAAAACAAAAATGCCATCCAATGTCGTTCATGCAGAGGAAGGTAAGTTTTATTTGACTGATTTGTTTGTTTGTTTGTTTGTTTATCTTTATCCTGCATTGCGGGAAAGCGGACTTGAGCGCTATGCATCGGTGTACGCCTTCCGACATACACCTGACCCACGCTGCAGCCGACGGCAATGTCTGTTTCCGGTTGTCTACTCTACTTATGACTTAAATTTGGTACTACCCATTACTCGAAATCGATGACTGGGTAGAGGCAATTATCGTAAAGTTTCTTGCCCAGAGAAACAACAGCAAGTGCGGGTGGCTGGAGTCGAACATGCAGGCTCTCGACTGCGAGCCCAACGCACTAACCACTCGGCCACTGCTAACCACTCGGCCATTTGTATACTGCTTTTATTCACAAAAATTCTAAATTTTCAAGAACCCAGTAAACTCTAGTGAGGTCATCTGGTAAAATATTATCCTTACGCAAAAGACTATCCGGAATTTATACATTGCTTCGTTTATGAAATTACACTCCTGGGAAATATCAATCTCATAATGTACTCAGTTGCGCCTCTATACAGCTGTATTGACACTGCCTGCTTTGTAAAGCGCTGAGGAGCAACGCATTCTGCGTTGGATACAGCGCTATATAAAAACTAACATTATCATTATTATTATTATATAATTTCTAACTCAGTCCTAATTAGCCTACAACCCTAGGTATAATAATATAGACTCGGTTTATACAGTAGCCTACTCGGAAGTTGGAACACTATAAAAAAATTCAAATTTTAGGCTGCTAACTACTGCTTGCTATATACATGTTGGCTACTGTTACTACTGTTTCAAAGGCAAATCTATTTTTAAGGTTTCTTTTCAACCACGGAGCAATGCTACAAAGTAGAAAAGCTTTGTTATCTACGTTAATTGCACAGTTGTCAATTACACACATGCGCAAATTGGAGATAGACCTACATACTTTACACGAAATACCAAGAAATTCTCAATTTGAATATTTAGGATTAGCCTACTTAGTTCATTTTTAACTTTTGTGTAACTTTTAGACCTAACCTGATCCCACAGTAATTCTATTTCTTAGTTTTGGCTTACTAACAGTAATTTGTTTGACAGAGTTTTTGTTGAAAATAAATGCATCTGTTCATATTTTAATATGTAAATAAAAAACATTTTCTTGATTACGTGCGTGAATTGAAAACCACTTCTAAAATAATCTTACAAAACTTTAGGTCGGTACGAACGCAAGGACAGGCAAGCTGAGACTAAAAGAAGTGGAAGGAGTTCCTCGCGGAGAAGGATGAATGAAAAGCATAAAGATTATTACAGTCTAAGTGAGTTAAGCAAAATAATCGATACATATTGTATACATTTCCTTTACAGAAAGTGGAGCTTACACAAAATAGCAATATGTTAAATTTGTTTGAAAATATGTTGGTAAATATCAGTAGTATTCCGAATATCTATGGGTGATTAACTGTCTATAGTGACAAAATGTCAGTCATGAGCCTACGTACTTATTATGGACTTGTGGCGTACGCAAGAGGGTTTCGAGGATACAATAGAAACATTTAGAGACTATAAGTTCAATGTGGGGTCAATGTTTTTCCCGTTTTGAGGGGTATTTAACTAAGTGCTTCTCTTGTATCCGCTACTGCACCAAGCCATTGGCAAGAAGAGTCAACTATCTTTTGTTTCATTATAGAACTTTTCCGCTTGATTTTATGATAATAAAAGCAAAACTAGTTAAGCTAACCTTTCTGTAATTGCAGGGTGCATTTTTTTCTTGGAGTGATAAAGGCAATGACTCATACATATATAGAGAAAGACAAACAAGGCTGCAATTTTATGTCTTGATTTTTGTTTTTCTTCACTTGAACCGCATAATTATCTTTTTCTAAAAGCGTTTCCATCCCATTTTTTGAAAATTTCCAACAAACATTGATATAGTGATAGAGCAGCCTCAATCCACTTGAGATTGTGTCGAACTGTCTTATGGTTCCTTATGCGCCGCTGCTGTTTGCGTATACTGCAGTATGTTTTTTTCAAATTTGTGCATTTTTTTGTTCAAATATGGACATTTTTGCCTGAGATAAATAAATAATAATAAAAGACAAATGAAACTTTCTGTCCAGAATTTAAATAGCATTCGTATTATGAAATGGAATTAAACTTATCATTAATAGGCAGCAGTGGCCGAGTGGTTAGTGCGTTGGGCTCGCAGTCAAGAGCCTGCATGTTCGACTCCAGTCACCCGCACTTGCTGTTGTTTCTCTGGGCAAGAAACTTTACGATAATTGCCTCTACCCAGTGATCGATTTCGAGTAATGGGTAGTACCAAATTTAAGTCATAAGTAGAGTAGACAACCGGAAACAGACATTGCCGTCGGCTGCAGCGTGGGTCAGGTTTACGTCGGAAGGCGTACACCGATGCATAGCGCTCTAGGCCGCTTTCCCGCAATGCAGGATAAACATATGAAAAACAAACAAACAATATTTTGAGCTTGATGTTTTTCATCGTTTTATTCTGTTCTAGGACAATCGTTGGAAAGAGTTTATAAGAAGTACATAGAGAAGCCCGATGACGTCGATTCAAAGGTATGGAAGATACGAATATCATTTAAAATGCATAACCTTTGAATTTTCAGTTTGCTAGTATATTCAGCTATGGCAGGGGTTCTCAAACTTTTTTGATTGCGCCCGCTTGGTGTCACTTGTAAAGCTTTGTGTCCCTTTTTTGCTTAAGTTTTCAATCAAAGTCAAATTAATTAAATTTAACATGTTTTGGGTTTTAAAACAAATTTTATTTTTTATTTTCATCTTACATAAATCAAAAGACTATATACTTTTCTTCGCAATAATGAGAAAGATGTACCGTAGCTGCTTTTTTTAAGTCAGCTGTTTAATTCGCGGCGTAGTTGAATACAATGTACAGTTGTACACCGCATGTCAGGTTCACAGTTAAATTTGTTTTAAATCTAAGCTTATGTCTTCACACTTGCAAGTGCAGTAAAGCCATTCGCACAAAATAATGTCACAAACAGCGATTGCTACTGCGCAATGGACTAAACAACAACTGCAAGAATAAGCGCTGGAAACTAAACCCAAAACTAGTTCACATTACCAGTCAATAATCGTAACACAATGCATAAGGTGTTAGCAACATTTCTGTTTGCGACTTTTACAGTAGCCTACAATAGCATACTAGTGCATTAGAGCAACAATCTGCCACCGTTGCACCTCTCTTGGAGAATCTTCATCCCCCCCCAAGGGGGGCACGCCCCTCAGCTCAAGAATCATTGAGCTATATAGATATCAGAGCAACGTCAAAGCATTTAGGTGGCTTATTTTTCTAAAATAATAATGTTCCGAGCGCTATTTGGTTGAAATTGAAACAACTACCGAATGAAACTGAATTTAAATCCAGAAGTTCCAGTATCCAAATTTGAAGCTCCAGACCAAGTTTGCATCAATTTGAGAAACATCCGTTGTCTTGATTTGGTTGTGTTTAAGCATTAAATTTTTTTGAAGATTTTCGCTCCATTGCCGTCGTCAGTTATAATATTCATTTCAAACAGCAAAAACTGCAACATACGAGAAATTTCAGAATTGCCGCGCCGGGCAAAAACTTTATGGATTTACAGACAGAATTTGCCTTTGCTTTCTGATTTTTTTTACAATAAAGAATATTTTCTATTGATAAAAATTTTTCTGCCTTTTGATTTGTTAACGTTTTCATAAAGAGCACGCCAACTTTACAAATTTACATTTTAGCTTTGAGTTCATAATCATCTTAGTGAAAATTCTTGCTACAGTATTACAGTATAGCCCATTTTTCTGGTTCAGGATGGTTGCAATTTGTTAAATGTGTTTTTTTTTTAATAATTTAATTTAACCCTGTCTATGTATATTGTCGGTTTACTTGGTGTAACATGTTTAAACTTTTAAAAAAAAAACTTTTTGTTTTATTTCAGCAAACCTTCATTTCAAAGTTAGACTCCATCAAACATGAAAATATTGATGTCAATGACATTGTATTCGACCTCGGGAGAGAAAGCAAACATTCAATTTTGCACCAAGTAAGTAATTGCCGTTAAAAATTAAATTATTTCACATTGGGCTTATTAATCACTCTTGAAATCCATCATATCATCCGAAACTTCAAGACAACTCTACTTTCATTTCACTGAAGAGCTGAAGAGATCGAAACATTGGCCACTGTCAACATTTAAAAATGTATTTTAGACATTATCTTTTAAATCCACTAAGTATTGCAGCTTCGAAAAAAATTCAGTGTTAAACTTTCTGTTTTCTGTTCATTAACTCAGCAACCTTTTGCTTTTCGTGACATATTCATGATATTCAGATATCATGCGTCCTCTGTTCATGTTTACTCCACGTGATTAAGGTAAAGGGCGAGACCCATATTTGAATCCTAGCACCGGGGGATGAGACGATAATGTTTTCATTATCCGAAACATTCGGCACTGACGAGAGTAGGGTGGCCAGTTCCAATCTTCGTGTACATCTTCTAACATGGTTTACTGACTTGCCGAAGCACAATCAAAAAATCTCGATGGTGTTATATCAAACTTTGTTTAAATATTAAGTGGAAATCTTCCCTTCTTCCCCACAAAATTATGCAAGTTGTAGAACTATGTCAGGTACATTTAAAATTCTAAACTTGGTTGCCGTTAAAGGGTCAGAAAAGTGGTTAAACTGCAAATTAATCTACACATTTTTGTTTGTAAAAATTTGGCAATCACATAAGACCGGTAAAAATGATTTCCAAGTATTAAATTCATTTAAAGCTTGTCCGAAACTGATTGAAGTTCATTTTCAACATTATTATGTTTTACTTGTAAGAATGTTTTTTTTTTATTATTCAATTCTTTTTTAACAAACAGATTAAATTACCAATACGTTTTGTAGTTCAACGTATTGATTTGGCTTCAAATTTGTCTTAAAACTGATATGAGCACGCATTTGAAGTTTTATACTGTTGAAAAAGCATAGCAAAGTGATCTGCGTTAAGCTGACACCAATCCTTCTGGATCACTTTTAGTCTGCATACAACTTTCTTTTTGCAACCAGTTGTTTACAGAAAACATATGGTGTTTAAGCTACACTTTTTCTCTGCCGTAACAAACATTGGATTATATAAAATTCATAAATATGTTCAATTCTTTTGATTGAAACTAAAACGTAAAGATAAAACTTTTCGTGTGAGTTGTGATGTAGCCTACAAATACTCATTTACAAACTAATGTAGGTTAAAGCTATCTTGATATTTCGAAATTGAAAAGCTTTACATTCAAATGAGCGTGAAGTAACTTGCAGTAATCACAAGCTGACACATGAGAAAAAAATCTCTAAAATACTAACCAAGCAATTCCAGTTTCAAGTTTCTATATATTTTTTAAGATTGCTGGACGAGATAAAGACCCAAAGGTACTTGGAATCTTAATGCGACGTTTCAGGGCAAACCCAAATCTTCTTGACGAGTAAGCTTGTAAACCTACCTACGATAGCCTATACAAGCTAGTCTACAAAAGCTAAGGGCAAGCATTTAAACGTTTATAGAAATGTATACACAACCAAACTACATAAGCACTATCAGGGCCGTTGAGAGAACAATTTGGGATCGGTACACACGAGAAACCTGGGCCTCTTCAAACAAGAGACTACTAAAGATACTATTATACCTCTGAAATATACGCAGTGTTTTTTTCGTTTTTTAGACCCCATAAAACAATTTCAGATTCTTAAAGTGATCCCGGCCCGAGTCTACAACTATCTCCTGGAACCCCCTGTCCACGTTACTTCTCACTGTAGTTCCTATAGTGCAGCAATACTTATGTATAGGCTTAAGCAAAAACAATGCATTTCGATAAATATGTTTGCGTATCTCCCACGTAAGCCGTACAACTTTAAATTGACAATATGTTTTGCAAATTTTTTTATGTACACTTGGCTGCCGACCACATCTAGCAGGGCGTAACTACCGCCAGTGCATGCACCGGGCCCCCAGAGCAAGAGGGCTGTCCGTTGCTACATTTTATTGTAAACCATAGACAGATAAGTGATAACAGCTTTATAAGATTAAATTGCATAATTCAAAAAATAATATATAAAGCTACATAACTTTAAACGTTTTGGGCAAAACTTTCTGCCCTCGTCAAGAAAATACCTTAATTCATCTAAACAAAAACAAATATTGTGAAATGTTGATAATAAATGACTGAAATTAAATAAAACTGCATTGACCTGCGTATAAGCAACTGACGAACAAACACAAAAGGTGGTAACAATTTGCCAAAATATGTGGGAGTGTGGTCATGAGACAAGATAGTGAGCGGAACAACATAAAGGCAATCAAAGAAAAACCACTAAGCAACATAAAACAAACGTAATCTAATACAAATTCAACAAAAAAGATGCCCTTCCAGCGAATAATTGTTTGTTGAGCCTGGGGTTGTGCTACTTTATTTGGAGTGCCTCATGAATTTTAGTTTCAAACTCTGATTGACAGTTGCGAATCAGTTTGAAAGAATCCAATGCAAATTTGATGTTGGAACAAATACTGCAGTCATAAATGTGGTCTTTGATTGCACTGTGTTTGTTGATGTCTGTTAAATTTAGGTGTTCCGTTGCTCTTGTAACCAAGTCTTGTGGACATACCTATGTAATTATGTATGTCATGTTTGTGTCACACGAACAAGTGAACTTGTAGACAATGTTGGAACGAAGAGACTGCGGAACGGGAGATTTCAGCCAAAAATATTTACTTATTTTAAAAGCTTTGTACAGAGGAACAATGTCGATGTTAAATTTACACTTAAAGATTTTAGATAGTTTTTTAGCGTATACGAGTGATTCCTTTCCTATAGGAAAGGTATGGATATAGTAGAGTTATGGAAATTTATGACGTCATACTCAGTGAAGATGCTGAATTGAAACGTTGTAAAACCTTATCAAAAAACTGCCCGGAATATCCATTAGCAAATAACATAGATTTAATTTTGCCGATTTCATTCATGTAGTGGTATTTGTCTGAGCAGATAGAACGAGCACGATTAAGCAAACCTAAAACCAACCTATTATTAACATTTCACGAATATTTGTTTTTGTTTAGATGAATTAAGGTATTTTCCTGACGAGGGCAGAAAGTTTTGCCGAAAACGTTTAAAGTTATGTAGCTATTTTTATTTTATGTATTATTTTTTGAATTATGTAATTCAATCTTATAAAGCTGTTATCAATTATCTGTCTATGGTTTTCAAAAAGTATCTCTCTACCAAAGCTATAGCCTACCATTTTATTGTAAAATATTTCAGTAAAAACTAAAGTAACTTGGTATTATGATACCCAAAAGGTCAGAACAGAGGCATTCTGCGCAGCTATTTCTCTTTAATAATCCCATTTCGATTTTTCCACAAAATACACGAGACCTGATAAAATATGTCATAAGGCCTGAAGTGACTTGAGTTTAATGATTTCTAGACATCCATGCAGTTTATTCAATTAGTTATTGCGGCTTGTTTTTGCTTGGAAACTTCCGTGACTTTGTAACCATTGGTTTCTAAGATATTGAGCTCACAACTCTAGTGTCAATGGTATAATGGACAACATGAGACTTGTTTTTGCAAGATAAATGCTTTCGCAAGCTTAAGTTAAAAGCTAAATGTTAAACAGCAACAACCAAAGCTGATGTATGGGCTAAGTAAAGTTGCGGCTGCGTTGCTGAAATGTTGATAACCAAAAGTTGCTAAGTAACAATTTAAAGGGCTACCACAGTTAATCACGTGATATAAACGTGGTGTAAGTTATACTTGTAAAAGCAAACTTATTTTCACTCGATAAAAAACTAATAAGTTGCCCTCACTTACCTGACCACTGATTTGCATCAATTAATTAATTTATATGTTTGCATTTAACTTTAAAACGAAAACTTTTTATAGCGTAAACTTTTATACTGTATAAGACTAATTTTACTTGGTAAAGTGACTGAAGTTGTTTTACTTGTCTTAATTTTTTAGAAAAACACGTACCACACCTATGCATGAAGCAGCTGCGGCCAACCATGCCATGACAGTAAAACTTTTGCTAGCACACAAAGGTAACAGAGATTTCGTTCCAAAGTAATAATAAAGCATCTGTTAATACCAAAGAATTTGTTGATTAAATTTATATATACAATAGTATTGTATATAATATTATATACAACAATGGACGTATTGTACTTGTACATTTTAAATTGCTCACTGGTTGCAGTTTGAGCACTTTGGCAAGGTTGGCGAAAGTACGATTGTGTAGTTTTTTACGTACGTGGGGTTAGTTGGATAGTGGGGTTAGTTTTAAAAATATTATTTTTGTAACTCTCGATAAACTTTTTAAATATTTACTGCCACCATATAATATAATTTATACAAATACATAATCCATGTTAGATTTGATTTGTTGAGTACAGGTATGCCTGTTTGACTGGTAATTTTGTATTTTTTACTTTCGAAGTAAAATTTTTAGCATTTTGAATAACATTTTATGCGTCAATGTCGTTAAAGATAGGCAGACGATTTTGGGTGTGTGTCAGCTGTAGATGTTCTATAACACTAAGAAATAAACAAATTTTAGTCAAATGAACCATAGTTGAATATTTTAGGAAAATTGCGTGTCATGTGCTCATGGGGCTAGTTGAAAAACTGTAGATGGGGTTAGTTGGAAAATGCCTTAATAGTAGCATGGCTATGTAGTATAATATGCGTATGTCGTCGTTGTATGATAGTAAGTAGTGGGATATAAATCACGAGAGCTTTTATTGGGTCCGTGAAGACTTAAGACTTCTTTTCTCCTTGGCAAGTCTACAGCCAGTATTGGTTCCATTCGTGATGAGAATGAAAACTGTTTTAAATGGCAACTTTAATACTGTTGTGTTCTTTGGTGTTGGGGGCGTGTTCAATTATTTTTCGTATGGGTGCGTTTTTTGGTAGAAGATAAAGGTTTTTGATCGTCTTTGCTGAGAACAGTATGTTGAGGGAAATCTTCTTTTGATTAACACGTTGGTGAGAGCTGTGGCGCTCCAGTGACAGGTACGCATTTTGGGAGTGAGATTCCCTCAACGTTGAAAGATAGTATCTTTATCTGTTTGCCTATTTTAGGCACAGTGTTCGTGATTTGGCCTTACTAATTTTTTTTAATCTCTCAGGCTCCGATTTTTGGCAAAAGGAAACTGAGTGTTTTTATGCTGGGCCTTATTTGGTCCGGTGTGTGATTGGTTGGTGGGCGTTTGTATAGATAGATGTGTGCCTGGGAGGTCGTTGTGCCGTCCAGGCACCGGTTGTGAACTTAGTCTTTGCCTGAGGTGTCATTTTGTTGAAATAGAGATACCCACACATACTTCCACACCGCGACAACGTGCTAAGTCCGTCGTCAGTGCACCTACTGCATTGATGAAGCCTTTAGGCTAAAACTGTGTGCCACCGTCTGCAGTTTTTCGCCCAACTTCACAGTTATGCTAATGCATTTTAAACTAATGAAGTCCTGGGCAACAGAAATGCAATCCAGCACACTTTAGATTTGGATGGTAACAAGTAACACCTTGAAATAATTTCGACTATATTGACTTCAGTAGACCTAGCAATCAACATTGTTGTATTAAGGTACTTCTCTTGAAATGATGATCGGTCATTCCTAAACGTTTTTATAATTTTGTTGCAAACCAAGACGACATTGTTCATCAAAAATTTATCAACTTTACCACGTAAAGCTAAAGAAATTTGACTTGTTTATTAATCCCTGCAGCTAAAGATAACAACGTCCAGAATAAGTTACAACAAACCCCGCTTCATTGGGCCGCAAAATTCAATGCAGTAGACGCTATCAGAGCAATCTTGGAAAATCGTCTTGGTCACGACAGAAAGAATCTTATGGAAGCCAAAGACGCTAGCAAACGTACTGCACTATTCATTGCAGCTGAGTACGGTAAGTGCTGGCGCTATTTCGTGAGACTGTTACAAGACAAAGTAAAAAGAAGCGAAATTTTGTTCTTTGAGCTAGTGTTTCTCAAACCTTTTTTTAATTCGGCCCAAAATTCATTTATTTGTTGCTGAAATGCCTCCAGAGGCCAAACTTCGCTTTGTACTGAATTTCAATGCAATTCCTTTGCAATCAAATTCAGTGACCCAAATTCAATCAATTAGCATCTCAAATTTGGGAAATCCTTTCTTCATTAGTAATGACCTACTTTCTTGAATGCTTTTGATATTTGCCTTTTCATTGCTGGTTTTGGCACACTATTTCGTTCGTTTCTATAAAACGTTTTTACACCTTCAGACAAAAAAAATATGTATATACTATATAGCTGAATACTGAAAAGTTTGGGTGTTCATCAGGACAATTATCGTTTCTAGCACTAGTGTGCGAAACGTCAGTGAAGCAATAAACCATCTTGTTTGTTGTTAAACCATCTTGTTTGTTGTTAATTTTACTTTCAATTTCATCAGATGAACGTAGCAACTAGTGCTAGAAACGATACTATATAGCTGTGATGCTACTGCACTTTCAGGTAGAGCTGAAGCGGCTGCTTGCTTGTTGGCGTTTGGGGCTGATCCAACTGTGCAATCTGATGAAAAATCTGATCCGGAGATGTGCTTGAGCTTCATGATTGAAAACATGGAGTCAGTGGTGAGAGTTTGTGGAGGGGTTGTGATAGCATTAGTATGACTAATCGTAAGTTATGCGATACTCCTGCTGTTGAGTTATATATAAAATTATCACAACAATATAGGGCTGTGGAGTCGGAAGGACTTTGGCGTGTCCGGAGTCGGAGTCGTCAAACAAAGGTCGATTCTGATTTCGGCTTGATACAAAACAATAACATTTTTTTTGCAATTTTTTTTTAAATGTTGTTTCTTGCTCTCCGTATTAAACTCTACAACTTCACCAGAAAATAAAAGTTTTTGTTCTTGTTACTTTTTATGAAAGTCGCCGTTTCAATTTCTATCACAACTTAAAGTGAAATTAAATTTAAAAAAAAATAAAAAAGGACAGATATAAAAAATCTGGTAACCCTCCAAAATCTGGCAACACTGAAGCCGGAGTCGTTGGCCAGTTATAAATCGAGAAGTCAGAGTCGTACATTTTTTGCCCAACTCCACAGCCCTGAAGTGAATAAAATATCAACGTCATTCCAGTAAAATAATTTTTCGTCTATCCGCCAAAAAAGATGATCCGTAAATTGAAATTACGGCATAAAATACAAGCTATAAACATTAGGAAAATAACGTCAGTAAAAGCACATTCCCCTACTTGTTTGCATGCATCGTGTTCAGTGTTAAATTTCTATTCCAGGTGTGTGTAGTTGTAGTTCAAGGTGCGCAATATGATATAACTTCCAGAATGTCACGATTATTTCTATCTCTTACCAGGAAAGAGACTTGGAAAGGTTCAATGACGTAGTTTAATGCAGGGAAGTTGACAGGGGGGTCTAGGTGGTACTTTTGGACCGAGAATATTTAAGGGGCCCGGATTTTAAAAGATTCCCCGTGACTTCAAACATTATCAAGGTCTTAATATAATCAGATCTGAAGGAATTGCCATCAGAGGTTAAAACAGCCATTTCAGCCGTCAGATAGTAAAGTACCGGGCCCCCTTCTGGGTACCGGGCCCACTTCAGCTTTCTGATGGTAAAATAGCCACTTTTGCCACCAAACAGTAAAATAAGAATTGAGTCTATATAGTGATTTCCCTAACCACGAATATTACCCGAAACACGAATTTCAAAATAAACAAGCTAATATTTGTTCAAACTCAAAAACTGAAATTGCACAGGTAAGAAGATTACTATCCCTATTTTTGCACTAAAAATTAGACCAAAACCGCTTTTCAGATTGCAGCAATCAGCAAATGTTTGACCTAGACCCAAACACCTTTCCCAAATCAAATTGAAAACTTTCTGACTGTCTGCAGTGTTGTAACTTCTCCTCTGGTAAGCCTAGAATGACCAGTGAAACATCAATAGAATCGGGAAGTAATACTCTAGCGCCATGTTACAAATAAAAGTTCAAAAAAAGCAACCGCTAGATAGAGATAGTAAGTTTTGCGGTTCAAGAAATTTTAAGATTGTGCAAGATTTGTTAAATGACCATGCTTAAACGACGTCAATAAAAGTTTGTACACAACCTTTATGTTCATAACTTTGTCGATGAAGGGGGCCCGAAAATAAATTGGTACAGGGCCCGAGAAATCCTTTCAACGGCCCTGCTTGCAGTAGGTTTAAAGTACCGGAGTCATGGACCATTAACCCATGCAGTAGGATTAAAGGACCGGAGACATTTAGGCTATTTCAGAAAATGCGAGGTCATGAAAGCTCCTCTCGTCATGCCGAGACGTGTGTCCTATATGATCAATGGTCTTTTTCATCGTGTGATCCTTTGCCCCTCTAAGGGTCGAGGAGATCTGCCTTTTACCACCTTTGAGCAGTTGCGGTAACTCGGGCTAGATGTTTGGGCAGGTGTCGAACAGCCACCGAATTGATTCGTCATCCAGTTCGGCAGACCAATAGAAGAAGCGTTGCAGAATTTTTTTATTGAAAACATGTATAGGCTAAAGAAAAAAACGGGGGCCCATATTGGATGTTTTGCACCGGGGTCCCAGCTAACGAGGTTACGGCTATTCCTCTGAAAAGGAAATATCATACTGAACACGATGTATGTGAAGGGTAAGAGAATATGTTTCGAAATACACTTTTATTTGAAGTTTATTTTATCGGTAGGCTATATCGCAGTTTTGTATGCCGCTGTTTTTACAGACATTTTCTTTAGGTGAATGGCCAGAAACTATTCTGCCAGAATGACGGTGGCTATGAAATTATTGTAATCAAAGCATAGAGACCAAAGTAACTTTAACAGCACATGTACTTGCCACTAGTTTGCTCAGCGTTGCGTTTGACTAGGCTACTTTGTAATATTAGCCTATACATGCCTCATTTTCATACTCCTTTGTGAATTGCATTTAGGCTTCACGTGCATTAGATAGTTCATACTATTACACAAAAGATATTGCCAGAAGAGAAGAAACATACTTTTTGAATAAACTTGAACCTGAACACTTGCGATGGACAGGCGAGTATATTTGGCAAAGTAATAAATATTGTTAATTTATAGACTTGATATCATTGCAGTGTTTTTCGCAGTAGGCCTACATAGAGCTATACGGTAGCTATTTTATTAGAAAATATCTGAAACACAAAATTTAACTGTTCAAATCAGGTTCGAACAGTGACAAGTTTCTGAATGTATAATTTTTTGAATGTTTGGTAGTCACAGATCCCAAGAGGGTGTCTTTCTAGCTATCAACAGTGAAGTTGTTTCTACCGACTACTGTACAATAAGCTTAGTTTTTATTGACTTCTTCGGGGGGTGGGCTAGATCAGGTGATTAAGCTACCTGTTTAGCATGGAAAAACACATTAGCCTACCTGATCTAGTCCTCTGAAGAAGTCAGTCGTGTCTGATGACCAAACATCGGAATAAACGCAAATTATCACTTTACACATCTTGTGATATAATTTAACTTGTAGTTTACACCAAAAGAACGTATCATGTTATAGAACAGGGCTACTCAACTGGCGGACCGCGGTCCGAATCCGGACCTTCTGAGTGTTTATAGTGGACCTCAGGCTTTCGGAAGAATAACCTCATTGCCACGTTTTGGGCTTCTTTAAACAGATTTCTACTAGGAGAAAGCATTTTTTTTCTGTGATTATCCTGCTGGGGAGGGGCCCCCCAACACTTTGTCAAAAATCCTAGAGGAGTTACATTTTACCTAAAAAAAAATGGTTCGTTACTATCATTGATACTTTAACTTTCGTGGTTGCGTATGAAATAATTTATTCACCGGACCGCTAACAGCATTCAATTTGTCACACTGGACCTTTATTAACATTAGTTGAGTAACCCTGTTATAGAACTACATGCCTGGTGAACAGCCTCATTTAATTTTTATCTGAAAAACTGTTTAATCTTCCATTGTCTTAATCTTTTAAAAGCATCAGTGTTTTTCAAAACTTTTCAAAGTTGTTACTCTTCCCCAACACGCATTATCTTCAACATCTGCTCTACCGTCTTGAAATCTTTTGATCCATTTGTAAACGCAACTTTTCTTCGGAGAATATTCCCCATTAATGTTCTACAATACCTGAACGATCTCCATTTCTTTCCAACCAAGTTTCACCAAAAAGTAAAACCCATCAGCTTAATCACTCACTGACAAATTGCAGTAGGCCTTATTCGGAAAGCCTGCATAGTGCACTGGTGATTAATAAAATGGTGTAATGCTTACTGTCCAACACTCACTAACAACTATATTAGATAAGGTCTTACAACCATCAACTAAGCAGTGTACAGAAAACAACACAAATGCAACTAATAGCTAACACAGATCTATTCAAGTCATAGCCTAAATTATCTTCTCAGTGGAAAAGTGCACGCAGTGAACTTTACCGTCTAAAATAAACACGTTTGATTTTGAATTCTAGGCTAAGTGTAGCCTACTTTATATCCCTTTAAAATGATAATTTTAAGAATTGAAATTGTCAAAGTGTAGCTAGGCCTAATTTGAGAAAAATGTGAATACTATAATATTAACGACGACCTTTTAGAGTATATGTTAATTCAAACAGAAAAGAAAATGATTGGTAGTGGCTGTTAAGCCAGGACCTGTGAAATTCTTCCTTTGAACCCTTTGAAATTTTTCTGTTGTATATCGCGATTTCGGGTATTGAACCCTCTTCAGTACAACTTTATCAACAGCATAGTACGGTACAGTAAAATTACAGCAGTTACAGTTGTAGGCCTAATCACTGATTTTCAAACGAGTGCAAAACTTCTACTCCTTCTCACTTTCAAAAATGACAAATCTTTTCCAGTTAACATACCAGCGTTGCCAGATGCTTTTCGGATAATTATCAACTACTAATCAACTTATACAAGCAATTATGACTGTTATCAAGCGTAGCATATGAGCATCCAGTAAAATTTGAAGCTTGCACATTGGCATGGCCTGTATATAATGGTTGCCATGCTCTGGTGTTACGGTAACTGCATTATACTTTTAGGTAAAACCAATCACAATCACAACGCAAGATTACCGGTAAGTGCAAATTGTATTTAATTAATTGCTGCGTTTAGCCTACTTTATAAAATTTGTATAATTATGGTTTTGCAGCAAAAGACAAGGGAACAAAGTAAGTAAATCGGGCTGTAACCTTAACCAAATATTAACCCTAAATAACTCTAACCCAGGGGTTCTTAACCAGGGGTAAATTTACCCTCTGGGGGTAAATTTCACTTGTAGAGGGGGTAAATTTACTGAATCATAAATTAAAGCAAACTTCATCATCATCATCGTCTTTTCAAAGTGGTTTGTGATTAGATAAGATCAGAACACTCTGTTCTCCTTTATCACACCGAAGTTCGGTGGCTCTCTAGGGGTCTTGTTTTGTCTCGAGTTTTCGAACTACATGGTGAAATCGAGATTTTTCTTCGAGAATGCAAATCCCTGTTGAGTAAGCATTTTGGCGTCAACAAATATATTGGTGCATTGGCTTACTTGACAGATTTATTTTCAAGTTTGAACCAGCTCAATATGCAAATGCAAGGAAAAAGTGTTACCATTATGGATGTACATAATAAAATTCAGGGCTTTCAGACAGAATTAGATGTGTGGAGTAGAAGAGTTCAAAAAGGAATTTACGCAAATTTTCCAACATTTGATGATTGGAAAGTCAGTAGAAGTCGCAACGAGATTTCTGACCTCGAAGTCGAAATATACCAGCACCTTGCGCCTTAAAAAAGAACTTTGACGGTTACTTCGAAAATGAAAGTTTCATCAGTAGCCTACTGCTCTTTGGATAACTCATCCCTTCGAAGCCAAGTTAGGAAGTATTGCTGATAATGATCTTTGCAAAGATGAATTGATTGATCTTCAATGTTCAATAACAATGTTCCAAATTCTTATCGTGTAATGGTGACTTTTCCAAGTTTTGGTGTGGATTAGTCGAAGAGTTTCCTATGCTGACTAAGGGTGCATTTGAAGTTATTATACTTTTTCCTACTACTTATCTGTGTGAAGCAGGGTTCTCTTCATTGTTGACTAGTATTAAAACAAAACATCGATCTCGCTTAGTTCCCAAAGACGACATGCTAGTAGCTCTTTCAACGACTGTTCTAAGAATCTCCAAAATTGTTCGTGGAAAGCAAGCACAAATGTCTCACTAATTGACTTTTGAAATTGCGTGTCAATTATTAATAAAAGAAAAAAAATTAAACATTCTTGTGTGCTTTTATCATAGTTAAAGGACATTTGAGTAGACATTATTTTTCACAGGTCCCCGTCAAGAAAAATCGTGTCTTCGGCAAATAAACAGCTTGTTTTTGATATTTGTCAAGGTAAATTCAGACAAAAAAGGATGTTTCGCATTTCTTCGCATGGTTGACTGGATACGATGGCATCACAAGGGGCCACCAAAACGGTTGGGGTAAATTTTACTTTTTTCATTTGGCAAGGGGTAAACGAGACAAAAAAGGTTAAGAACCCCTGCTCTAACCCTTATACCCTCAAAATATTTTGTTTTTTGAATTTTGATTTTACTATCAAGTCTTGTATAACTTCGCTTCTCGAAAAAAAAATAATAATGAGAGAGAGAAACCTTTTATTTTGTCTGTTGCGAGTATAGTACGGCACACAATACGAATAAAATAGCATCATAGCGATCTAGATACCGCACAACAGACAGGAAGCAACGAAAGACTATATCAGTCATCGAGTCAGCTTGCCCATACCATTGCCTGCTTGATCATTTCTAAACAAGAAAGTCACCTCTGTATGCTGTTTTAATTGAAAATGATTATACTAAAACTGGGTTGAGGTTAATTTTAATATCAACGTTAGCCACAATTTTAGGATACAACAAGACATTCTAAAACCTCTGGCATATTTTTTTTTAAATTCTTATCCAACTTCCACTCCCACCCTTAAAATTATCGTTTAAAAGGGTTATATTTGGGTCGCATAAAAATTTCCTCCTATTACTTTTGTTTATGGCATAGTTCGGGCATTATTGGCTACTTTACTAAAAGTCGCACTAAAACATTGCAAGCCTCAAACAGTTTTTCAGGGCTAAGGCTTTATCGCAAAACCCAGTAAAGATTTCATTTTGATTTGTGCGCACCTCGCTTTTTGAGTCGGCATGTCGCAAAATAGCATACCTTTACTCCATTGATTTTGAACTTCTGCTAACAACTAAAAGACAAAACTTTAAAGTGACCGAAAAACCATAATGATGCTAATTTCACTAATGATGTATTCTTGGAATTTCAATGCCATTTCTTTAACTTTCATTTGAGTTTATTTTTTGCTCTACCCATTTTCCCTTTATGCTTTAATAGACTACCCATAGCCTTTTTATTTATTATTTCACTCCACATTGCTCTTAACTCTCTTCTCCTTGAATACATTTGAAACGTTGCAACTTTTACTTCTCTTGACGCATTGCCCAGCTTCCGTAACCATAAGCTGATGATACTACACCGATTATTCTACTGGCCTAATTAGCATATTAAAAGTATTAAACAATATTAACACTATGTAATTTTTGCATAGTAGGCTATTACAAGTATCGCATTGTGGATTTGTTCTCAGATCTTTAGAAAGAAATATTTCAGGACAGCCGTATAGTAGCCTATAGGTCAGGGCTACTCAACTGGCGGACCGCGGTCCGAATCCGGACCTTCTGGGTGTTGATGGTGGACCTTGAGCTTTTGAAAGAATAACCTCATTGCCACGTTTCAGGACTTTTTAAACAGAATTCTACTGGGAGGAAGCAATTTGTATTGTGATTATCCTAGTTGCTGGGGGGATTCTCCCCCCGGATTCCCCAACACTTTTTCAAACTGGACCTTTGTTAACATTACTTGAGTAACCTTTCTATATAGGTAGGCTACAAATGATTATTACTTTGACTCTATTCCTTCAATGCTGAGCTAAGCGAGAACGAAATTTAACGCTACTTGTAAAAGTTTTTTGATATGACTCTAGGACGTCTAGGTATGAGTATGATTTTTATATTATGGTATGAGTATGAGTTGAACAGTGGTGGCATTCAATCTACTTAGCAACTGGTTTGTTTTGACGATAATTAGCCACATCTGGCAACCCCTCTTTCGGTGATTGTATAGCACGTCCACTCGAAAAAAGTTGACCAGGAATCGGTTCTGCAAACTTTTTTTTATTTTAGGAAGAGGTAGGCTACGCGAGAACCGGTGCAAACCGGTCGAATCCCACCACTGGGATTTATCCATCCTCGTTATTCTAATGAAAACTGCCGACACAGTATTGAGCACGTTGATGAGCAACTTCTTTTTTAGCTTGAAGCGATCATATTTTCAAGAAGATTGAAGCTGATTCAGCATCCAGTGATCCAGCGCTTGATAGAATTCAAGTGGAAGATGTTTGGAAAGTGAGTAAGAAACAATATAGCTAACAAAGAATTCATTAACACAAAGACTGTGGAGCCCAAAAAATCAGAATGCGAAACCAATTACTTTATTTGTTGAAACTGTGGTTAATGCGGCACTGTGATTAGGAGTGTTTTAAGCTGATACCAAAATTTCTAATCACTCATCTACAGAAAGTGACAGCATATTTTTTGTTATATTGATGTAAGCAAAGCACGTTTGTAAACTACTCTCGAACGGCTTTCTTTTTATCTCTCTTAGCCTGCCAAACGGGCTTAATTTCAGAGAAAATTAACATTTTTACTGTAATTTTGTTTCTGAATTGTTCTTTTGTTTGGTGGTTTTCCCAGTGCGCAACATAATGATGTTGCCAATGTTAATATAAAGAATTGCTAAAAGTTGTGCGTATATAAACGACACTCGTCTTTTTGTCAACAATCAAAATGCGTATATATACGTCATCCGTCTTATTGCAAAACTTTTCTCGCGCATATTTACAGTACACGTTCAGGGGCCCCGGAAACGGGGGGACTGGGGGGGCGGATGCCCCCCTGCCCTCAATTATTTTGTAGATGGAGGGGGGCAATGGTGCCCTTTTAAGGTCATGTAAGCTACTGCACATTTTGCAATATAACAATTTCTGCTATTCGCTTTTAGCCCAATTATAATCTTTCATTTTTGCCTTAAAATAATATTCATGGCACAAAATTCTGCAACACAGTAGGTTACAATAATTGTAACCGTTACATCATTAGGCCTATAACATAGCATGATGATGCTCTTGTTTGTATACCGGACACTTGTATCATTACTCAATAGAGAGCTGATAGATGAGCATTATCGCTATATCTTATCTTTAAATTTTTCAAAAAAATTGGCCTTTCAGCAACAAAAGTGCCCTTTTTTCATAATCCTGCCCCCCAGTCAAAAATCGTTCCGGCGCCCCTGTACACGTTATCCGTTCGCAAGTGGCTGGATACCAAGACACCATTAACTAGTATAGTTTTACTGCACTTTATTAAAAACAGCCATGTTAGTTTTGAATTTTTACGTTCACGTTGGAAAATTGTTTTCACAGCGATTTAACTGTCGCTTCAAATTTTCAGACGATACACCTTGATTAAGCTCATGATAGATTTCATTTATGTTTTGTTGTGGAGTGCTCTGGGATTATTTGTAAGATGGAATGAAAGACCCTTCTACAGCTTTCCACAGGTAATTATAGCATGACCTTCTGATTAATAGACTGTTTCTAAAAGTAAAAAAGGCCTAGAAGGGGCTTGCCACCTCGAACAATTTTTGCTATTTTATTATGTGTTGGTCGCTTTTTACGTATTTTCAAGTAAAATTAAAAAAAAAAGATCAAGTAAATAATAATAATAAAATCAAGTAAAATCCCAGAAAAACACCCTTGGATAAGACGAATAGGTAGGCTACGGTACTGGTAAGTAGCCAATGAAAAGATTGCTGTAATGGCACTGTTTGCCATGGTTTTTAAAAACGTTTTGGATGAAGATTTCAATATAAACATTTTTATTCAATTTTTTTGGTTGCAATAGGCTAAGGTAGACCTGCAATAAAGTAGGACCCATAAAACTTGTCACTATTTGTACAGATACCCTACTGTATGTTCATAGAAGAATATGATAGTAGGCCGTAGGCCTACTTACAATGCTGGTTGGTTGATTTTGAATCTTTATCCTCGGACTGACAAAGTCTTAATAGGTTATTCCTGGTAGTTTCGCATACTTGTAGAAGCTCTTGACACAGGGCCGGTTACCGAGATTGGCAGAGTGAAGTTTCCGATTGTTGAAGTGTTGTTGCCGGGGAATTATTCCATCCATTAGGTGACGCTGAATGGAGAGCAGTCCGTAGAATGCGTTGCTCAAGCGCACACCCCGAGAGTCGAACCAGTGTGCCAGCGTGATCTTGAGTCGGGCGCATAACCACTGAGCTATAGGGGCAGGCTGACAAAGTGCTTCCAGTTTTTTCAACATTTTAATAACCTCTTATTTTAATTTTGTTGGCTTAAATCTGCTACTGGTTATCAAAAAGAAACAACAGGCTAAAGGTATCAATAAAACTGCTTCAACATTCTCCCTGGGTTGTTTTATCATCTACTTTTGTGTCCGTTTTCTATCCAAATGAAAATAATCTTTTAATTTGTTTTCAGGACATATGGAGGGTACTTTTACAAGTTTTTGGCTTGCTCTTCACATTTGGCTTTGTATGCATGGAAATTAGACATCTGTACAAATCTCACAACTATTTTGGAAAATGGAAGAAATCGCAAATAGATCACTTGACGACAGACGGAAAAAATCTTACTATGTCAAATACTTCACTGCAACAAGCGGTTATTTTTTATTTCTTTGTGTGATAGGCAATATAACTGTCATTTGCACCATCCCAATAACTGACACAAGCATTCTTTCATTTGTGCATAAGCAAAAACTGCTTTTTTCCATAGTAGTTAATAAAACTAAGAAAATGTCAAAACAAGAGTATACCGGAAACTATCATAGATTTGCATCAAATCACCTTCATCTATAACACTCAATCTTAACAGTGCACTGTAAAAAGAACCACAGTTTGTCGCGCACCTATGCTTGAATAATAATCATTGACCTCACATTTTCAACAATTTATTTTGTTTTAAGGAGGAAAATTTTGTTAAAAAGAAAATTGAAACTCTGCAACATGAGTGGTCCCCTTACCTGAAGGATAACTGGAATATATTTGATTGGGTTGTCATTTTCCTAGTAATCGTTGTCGAGGTATTGTAAATGTATATTAATTTATCTCTGTTTTGTCAATGAAGAAATTAGTAGAACATTTTCTTTTGTGCCTCCAGCTTGCCACCCAAGTGCACCAAGTGAGACCTTCCAATATACAACTCTGTCTAAAAAAATATGTCGATCTGTGGTGTATGAATCAAGTTTAGAATACTCAATAGAAGAATGAAGAAGTTAATTTTAAGATAATTTTTCGGCTTATACAAAGTTTATTGATTAACTGGTAGGCTGATACTCTTTATAACTTTGATATAAACTTTGTAACTTATATAGACGTCCAATGAATACATGATTTTCATTTATGCTACACATCGCGACAGGGTTATCTACCAGTTTTTAGTACTTTTAGCCTTTTATATGTACAAAGCAAAGAAAAAAGTACACCGGGCCTGTTGCTTTTAAATTAAATTGGCAAAATACAATCCGAAAAACGACTTAGAATTTCACTGATAGCTCTTCGTTTATTACTTTAATTGAACAAGTTGTCGACATGACCTACTTTCTGCATGAAGAATCTGCTCACACACGTATTTTTCGAGACTCGTACTGGTCCTTACATTCATGCAATCTTTTGTACGAATTTATTGCAGTGGTTCTCAATCTCTGTCTTTACGGACCCCTTTCGGTTCCGTCGAAATGGTTGAGGAGCACTAAAAAAATTATTTCAAATTGTATTATATCGTGTCTCTTAACAGAAACAAAATGCTTTTAACTTTCGAAGCGACATGCTTATGACGATTGATGACATTGACGAAGTTATGTTATGTTGGCACACAGGATCAATAACCGGTAGTCTACAGTGTAAGATACTTACTGTCTTTCGATTAATTCTATAATGCTTTTCTATAAATTTGATTGAAAATTAATAGAATTTTTGCAACCTTCACAAAGACTTTTATTTTTTTCATCTATAACACTGGTCTACAAATTTCAACTTTTTTTTTCAGGTTTGGGTTTTGACAACTGCTTTTGGCTAACTTTGGGGCGCTGAATCCGAAAATGAACTCAGATTTTCTCTATCACATCAAGTTTTCTTTCTATCGTTGCCATTATTAATGAAATTGACCAATTTTTACCCTTTTTAGTGCAGTAAAATGTCAAATATAATTATTTTCTGACAGCTATAAACTTTCAAACATAGAGATATTTTTACACTAAATTCATAAATTGGTTCAGATTTCCTTTAAAATAAAAAAAATTCCTGTTATGATAATAATCGTAATAGGACATAGTGGAGATTGGTAGCTTTGAGTTTTTCCATGCTGGCTTGAACTCCCTGTCTTGGCTTCTCAGGCGTTATCTGTGGGTCAGCTGCTATCTCTGTGCAGCAGGGTTACCAGATGTAAATTTGGCAAGGAGCCAACTGCACGTTCTAAAAAGGCCAAAAAAGAGCCAACTTTTTAAACAAGGGGCCCAATTTCGTTTATTGCAACAATATAGAAGGGCTTCTTCTAGAAATGGGATTACCACAGTATGATGCAGACGAATGGAGACTTTTCATTGATAGCTCCAAACGAAGTTTGAAGTGTGTTCTACTTCACAATGGTAACGTGTACGGTTCTATTCCGATAGGACATTCGGTGACAATGAAAGAAGAGTATCAGGAAATCAAAACCTTTCTTGAAAAGTTAAAGTACCATGAGCAATTGAGCATGGTTGGCTCATCTGTGTAGATTTAAAAATGGTGAACTTTTTGCTGGGGCAACAAAGTGGCTACACCAAATACCCATGTTTCCTATGCTACTGGGACAGCAGGGCCAAGGATCAGCACTGGAACAAAGAAGAGTGGCCTCCAAGGCTCACCTTGACACCTAGAAACAAAAATATCATACGTGATCAGTTAGTTGATATCAAAAAGATCCTCTTGCCTCCTCTTCACATCAAATTTGGTCTCATGAAACAATATGTAAAAGCTTTGGATCATGAAGGAGAGTGTTTTAAGTATATATGTTATGCTTTTCCTGGTCTCAGTGAAGAGAAAAAAAGAGCTGGGATTTTCAATGGACCACAAATCAGGCAATTGTTAAAGGATGAAAATTTTGTAAAATCAATGTTGCCATTCGAGGCTAGAGCTTGGAATGCTTTCGGTGCTGTTGTGAGAAATTTTTTGGGAAACAGAAAAGCAGAAAATTATAAAGATCTTTTAAGGGAGCTACTGCTTAGTTTTGAAGATTTGAGATGCAGGATGAGCATCAAAGTTCACTCTTTGAAAAGCCATGCGGATGAGTTTCCAGAAAACCTTGAGAAAGTTAGTGAAGAACAGGGTGAACGTTTCCACCAGGATATTAAAATTATGCAGGAACGTTATCAAGGTCGGTGGGATTGTCATGATGGCCGACTATTGTTGTAGTTTTAAAAGAGAAATTCCAGATGCTGCTCATAAAAGAAAGTCCCTCAAAAGAGCCTTTTTAAGCTTATAAGTGAAGAGTTCATATTTATGAAAGCTCTTTTTTTGACTGTTTCTGAACTCGCCCTGCACAAGTCCCTTTGAGTCAATCTTTATTTTGGCACTTTGCTATTTCTGTGTGTGTCTTCAGAATTTCTGCACTCCATTGGAATGTCTATGTGCATATTGTGTGAACTGTAGGCTATAATTCAGAAAATACCTTGTCACTGTCCTATCGACATGTTCGTCAGCATAATGTAGCGTTTGATGTTATTATGGTTGCTCTTTTGCATGCCTATTTTTTATTCCAATGCATGAAATTTTAATAAAGACAACGCAAATTTGTGTGAATATAATATAGAATGCTTGTTTGTTCATTAAAGCTAGATTATTGCAGGTAAAACAGTGTTTATTGCATCAGAATTCCTTGTTTTGACAACAGAGGGGGGGCAAAAATTGATTTTTTTCAAAAACTAGGGATATTTCATATCTCAAAAACGTGATGTGATAGAGAAAATCTGAGTTCATTTTCGGATTCAGCGCCCCAAAATTAGCTAAAATAGGTTGTCAAAACCCAAACCTGAAATTTTGTGTAGACCAGTGTAATCGATACTTTATTGTAATCACAGACATGGCGAACGTGTGAGTGCTAATAGGCTGCTCATTAACGTTTCCGTTTCTAAACTAAGCATTGATCAACAACCTGCTGTCTCAGAAAAATCAAATTGAACATACACAGCCTTATAAAAAAATTTAACTCTTTTATATGAAACTTTTTTTTAGTTAGGAAACTGAATCTTTGTGGGATACCCTTTGATATTTCAAACGGCACACCAAGACGCGAGACGCATATAGCTTGAGAACACTGTAGCCTAATACAGAAATAATTCACTACCAATTTTTAAATGTCGTAATTTATTCATAATGCTGCAAAATTCAAAAACTTTTCCGGATCCTTTGAAAACATTTCGTGGACCCCCGTTGAGAACCACTGGCCTATAGCTTATAGGCTACAGTCTACTTTTGGGCCACAGATCAGGTATTGATAATTTGCTACAACCCCAACTTGTCTGACAACTTGTTTCACAGTATGACGATTCGAAAGAATTTTGTTACAGAAACATAAAAAACAAACAAAAGTTTCGAATCTGAGTTCTCAGTCAAACAAATTTCGTTTTGTTTTATTTCAAAATGGAAGAAAATTTGTTTCCCTGTAAGGCCAAGAGGAAAAGTATAAAATAAGCGACTACAATTTTAGAATACAGAAGATCGTAATGTTTATAGCGTGTTCTTGCGTATGACTTTGTGCCGTTTTTCTTGGACATTTACAAATTATTTATTAAATGTGCTAAGAAGCGCTGTAACAAATGTACCGGCAATTAAAAAGACGGATAAAAAGAAATTTAATTTGTTAAATAAATACTGTTATCGTGTCTACGTCATACGTGTACGTTTCAGTGTTTCCGATCCTTCCACAGAACAGTGCTCGCCTGATTTCTGACCGGTCCACAATCAAGTTTCCTATATGCAATGTTCTTTAACTTTTTTTGTTTAATCCGCCCCTGTTTATAAAACTAAACTTGTATCCACAGCATACTAAAAACACTGCTTGTTTGTATTGTATTCTTGTCTTTTCTGATTGACAGGTAATGATAAGTTGCTTTTAGATAACACACTTCATCGATGTCTCAATTGTCAATCGCGTACCACCATGTTGCCCTCTTGCTGACACAAATCCATGCAATGATACATCCGTCGCATCATGCTTGGATGGAAAAGTCAACAACAATAGTCTGAGTGTTTGGAACAATAGGATCATGGTGATAACTATAATTTTACTGTGGCTGCGACTACTAAAGTTTGTGAGGGCATTTAGGTGAGTACATAGCTAACCATTTTAGATCACATATTGTTATGTATGATACATCTACAGTACAGCAATAATAAGCTGACATACTCTGACTGGATTCGCTTTCGCGTAAGCATTTCTGACTAATCAATTGGCCAATGGCCTTTACTTCTTAATCATCCTTTAGTAATTGGAATAGTTTTTATTAGGTGTTGAGCGTGCCATCAAAAAACTGTGTCCTGTCATCTTTTCCTCACTTAAATGTATATCTGCTTTGAGAAACATTCTATCTCACATATTGAATGGGTTCACTAAATGGTATCACATAGGTCTACAACAAAACGTTTGAAAGAATACTGCGGTTTCGCATACCTGCTGTCAGCATTAGCGTAGCCAGCATTTTAAGGGGGCCAAATATTTTGACTTTAAGAGATTAACAAGAGGCGCCGTCCATCCAAGCATATTAGCTTAAACGAAAAATACTGCATTGGCAAACTACTAGATTTATCTTCTCTTCTTTGGTTCTTTCACGATGGGAATGAAGTACACACAAGTCTAAGAGGAGACCGCAAGTCATCGCTATCGTAGCCATGTCTTGACTCGTTTCTTGCACTAAAAAGATTTCTCGGCCTGAACTGTTGTTGCTAGTAACGCCACGATGATTTAGATTTGTGAATGGTTGCTTATAGGCTACAAACAAGCGACTTGTCATTGCTGTTGTACCATATACCCAGCACAAAATTTAGGGGAGGCAAATAAGTATTGTTTGCGCATGTTAGTGAGTCCATCGATTGAAGCTCGGTGACACACCCAAAGAAGGGCTGAGGAACCTTTCCCACAAAAATTTTGAAAAAAAATAACTTAAAATTTCTTATTCTAAGAGTACGTTTTGCCTAAATCAATAGCAAACCTGTTAAATAATTCTGTAACAAAGGGTGAAAAGTTTATTCAAGCTATATAAAACCAAAACAGCTGTAAAAATAAATAAAGTAGGCCTAGAACGGTTGGCTCAAAGGTAGGTTTGAGTTGGTCAACAAATACATTTTGCACAAAATACAGCACTGTACTTTTCGCTTTTAGTCACTTACTTTTCACTTTTAGTCGCCCACATGCCATCGTAACGTCATTTGTACTATACAAGCCTCGCCCCTTATAAAATAATCACATCTGAGAAATGATGTTTATCAAGTCACCAATTCAGCTTTTTTCTAGTTACCAATATTCTACAATGCAAAAAAAGGCTGAGTTGCTGGCTGATTGTGTGCTAGTAACTATAGCCTATTGTAATTTTATTACATGTGCACTTGTTTTATTTTTATTGTTGTATTCAAAGGTTCTTTGGAAGCTTTATAGCGTTACTTGCTTTCATGGGAAAAGACATATTTAGATTCGTCTGTCTATTTGTGACCTTTTACATACCGTTTTGTATTGGCTTCTGGATGACTTTCGGTAAGTTTTTGACAATTATAATCAAAGAAAATCACAAATTAAAAATTTTAAATTATTCAATTTTTCTGAAACTCGTGTCTGTTGCGCTTCATAACCTACTTTTCATTTTGGTATAGGACTGTAATTAGGTGGGGGGAGAGGGAGCTATTTGGTATTTTTTTAAATTTATGTTTAGCTTTGGTTTTAGGATACAAAGGTATATTCCAAGACCTCTGGTACACGATTGGAAATTGACAAAATGTTTCAAAAGTTTGAGATATAAAACACATTATCTGATGATTTTTACTCTGATTCTAAACTAGGAGTTCTTGACTGGCTAAACTGATGGCATTTTGTAACTGTATTCTCCATAGCAAATATTCAAAACTTATGAACTTGCTTGGGTTGAATGAGAATGTTGCTGTCGGCTGCATAGTGCATAGCAGAGTGGTGAGAGCCTTGTAACGACAATCGAAAGGGCACCGGTTCGACACCGCTCAAGAGCATGCTGCTGTGTCTTTGGCAGGACACTTAAAGGCATGCCTGAGGGTGGACACGAAGATTAGCGTCCTTGCCTTCCCGTTCACTTAATTTAAATCTTCAATCATCAGGTGTGAGCCTGGATACGACAAACTAACAAGAATGTTGGTAAGTTGGCGAAAGAGAACGATGTGAGGTAGTATGGGTATACTTTGAGGAAAGATGAAGATGATTTTTTGAGAAGAGCACTGGAGTTGCGAGTGGATGGTCGAAGGAAGACCCCGGAAAACAAAGAAAGGGCCAGTTGAAGAGGAAAGCAGCAAAGTTAGCTTGACAGGAGAGTACGCTTTGGGCAGGTCAATATAGAGGCAGGGTGAAGGTGTTTACATTGAGGTGGTTTCGGCCATCCTCAATAGCGGAGATCCAAACTAAGCTACTATACTGCATATTAGCAATATAGAGATTGTTGCATTCAAGATTCAGCAAGGGTTAAAGTTGAAACTAAACTTACCCTCTCCACCTTACTGAAATTTTACAAATTTATCAGCTTGACATTTGTTGGATTAGATATATTCAGCTTTTTTTTTAATAAATAATGATTTTTAAATAAATATTGTTGGTGATAAGAAGAGTTTTGCCATTCAAGGATTCTTAGTTCACAGCCAGATTAAAATCACAAGATGACGCGTTTTGTATCTTAAACTTTTGAATAGAAATTTTCAGAAAATTGTACCAGAAATCTTAAAATATCTTGTTGCATCCAAGATTCAGGAAATATTACTGAAATTTTAAGGAAATTTACTGAAATTTTACGAATCTATCAGCTTGACATTTGTTGGATTAGACAAAATAAGTTATAGTGCTTGTGAGCCTTGATCCTTTCGAAATGGAATTCCATAATTGTTTAAAACATGAATATATATGTGGTAGTTTCTACAAGTTACAGGACCCTTGAGAAAAAAAAAAGGACCCTTAAGAGCTCCTAAATTCACCCCGGGTCTAAAAGTACCTCCGGACCCTCCAGCGCTACTGCGCTAGCCCCTGACCGAAATATTTAATTAAACCTTTTTTAGACATCGAAGACAGCTCTGTTGCTATGGACTTTATTTGTCATTTCAGGCGCAGATTCAAGAATTCACAATTTGCACACTGTGGACCGTCTAATGTTTACTCTGTATCGAATGACTCTTGTGGATGAATACCCATACAATGAAATGCTCGAGTTTGACTTTTTGATGGCATACATTTTGATCGGACTGTACCTGGCAATATGTGCTATAGTTTTTATAAATATTTTCATTGCCTTGCTGTCTGACACCTACAAACGGTAAGAGTGGGAAAGTAGAACGACTACTTTATGTTTTGAGATCCACAAAGTTTTGATATAGTGATAGGCCTGATATACGATTAGAAGCTTTCAAAGTCGTTATAAAAATAGTTGGGCAAGAAATATAGTCCATAAGCTTGTACGTGTAATTTTACAAGGGTTTAATAGTTGTTAACTTTATTTTGTCTGTCCGTTTATACATCATTGTCGGAAATCCTTGACAGACATATACCGTCACTACAATTTTTCTTTCAAGTTGATAACAACCACAGCATAGAGCACATGTGTCAAACTCCCGGCCAGCGGGCCAAATTCAGCCTGGCCCCATTTCAGTCTGCAACACTTTTTAACCTACAAGGTGGTATTAAGTTCTTTTAGGATTTGGTTTGCCGATATTCTGCACCATTATACAACTTTGAGTTATAATTAATGATACACTTATAGAAACTAGCCTAAACTAAACAATAATAAATTTAACGTAATTAAAACTTAAGCACTGTAGACTGTGTTGTATAGCCTATTTGCACGAACTAAAGTCCTCGACAATGTGTGCTTTACCATGTTAACGTTAAGGCAGTAACCTAATTTATTGTTTATGTTAGTGATTTTTAATCGGTGTGACGCAAGAATAGATTTAATATATTTAATATATAGACTCCAAACGCAAAACATAAACGGCAATCTACAATTTTTTATAACTTTCTAGGTACAACCAGGGCCGGGTTTAGCTGATGGGGGGCCCGGGACACTTTAGATCGGGGGGCCCCGTGCAAAATTTTTTCGCGCCGATGGCGCGAAAAACCAACTCTACGTCTACAGTACCATTAATCCAGCACTGCACTGCATTTTGCAGAAAATTCACAGGCTAAAAGAAAAAAAAAACATAAAATCACATTTTTCCACGTCAGGGGCCCTTCAAAAGGAGGGCCCAGGGCACCTGCACCGTCTGCCCCCCTAAATCCGGCCCTGGGTACAACACTTATATCTTCCATACGCCCTGTAACGAAAAGAAAAACGTATTTTTAAATGAAAAAATTACTGCTTGGAAAATAAAACTATGATATAGAAGTAAACAAAAATATCAACTGGCGAAAAAAACATATTTCGGCTCCAGTCCGACTCTTGTTTTTGCCAAGAATTCCAGACTCCGACTCCACTCCCACTCTAGGCGAAAGCCAAGACTCCAGCTCTCAAATACTTGAAAACTCCGACTTCTATACACATCTTGTATGATGTTTACAGTACTCTCTTCTTGCAGTGTCCTGCACAAAAACCAAAAATACCGTAGTCTAACTGCACAATCGACTGCACCAAAATAGCCTAATTATATGGAATGTACCAAAATCCCAAGTGCAAAATCCTCTTGACAAAAGCATAGCTGATGTAATGATATGTAAAGTAATGTTGCTTGAAGTATTTGGAAGTAATATGAACCTTGAGATACCAGTTTTGCTTTGCAGTGTTTACGATGATGCAGTTGCCAATGGTTACATGGAGCAGGCCAAAATAATACAAGACATTGAGAGCGAGACTTTGTGTCGAAACACGAAAAAGTATCGAGAGTGAGTTGTTTGTAAATTGTGTGATTTTTTTCCGAGCTTTTGCTTAAGACTTTAGATTTTAACATCGTCTTTTATTTCATTATCAGTTGTGTGGACGAGTGGTGAAGAAACTTAACACAACACTCAAATTACGTCAGTTGGACGTCTCTAGTCCAGTACATGGTCAGACAGCAAAAATGACGGATTTTGCTCTTTGAGTCGGCAATGTTTTTGAAAAAACACAAATAGCATGCTTGAAGGTGGACACCGTTTGACTTCATTACCTTTCTAAGCGTAAATAGGACCAAAAATTTTATGTTACATGATACGATGAATGGGAGCATCCTAATACCTTTGTAAAGCGGACGTTGTTATAACATACAGTTAACGGTAGGCTATATATATTTTAAAGTCCTTGTTATGCCCAATGATGCAATGACGTTAATAAAATTGACATTACACCCAACCCAACGTTCATCTAATTGCAATGCCAGCCTCAAGTGTATTGAATCAATTAACATAAAAAGCAAATGATCTTGGACCAGCTGCTGTGGCCGAGTGGTTTCGCCTTCGGCTTTAGTGCTGGTAGATCTTAGATCGATTCCAGGTCGGGTCAAACCGAAGACTTAGAAAACAGTACCGATTGTGTTTTTTCTTGCATTACGCAGTGAGAATATGTCGGGTAATAATGTGATAGCATCGTAAATCATATAAAAAATTAAAAATTAGTTCTGTTGCAATTAAAAATTAGCTCTGTTGCTGTTACAATAAATAAAACCATAACATTTTTAAAAGATCTTGGACTCCAAACTGTTTTAATAATGAAAATGGGAATGGCTAAGAATTGGTAAGATATTTTGTCAATGCTACAAAGCCAGAACAGAGACCACCAACATATCGCAATTAAAACAAAAATCGCGGCGAATTTGGAAAACTTACACTTTCATAATTTTGACAACATTTTTTTAGGAAGTTAATTTTAGGTCGTTGCGTGTTTGACATTTTGTTAATATCACACAGCAGTTTACCGCACTGCATAGGCGTAGCCAGGGGGGGGCGAACGGGGCCATGGCCCCCCCCAAATTTTCAAAGTTTGGATTCCGAAGTTGAACCCTTTGTTGAAAATATAATATAATTTGTATAAATTTATATTGTTTTCCAAGACATCTGGCTATTAACACCTCCCAGGACGCGATTTACGCTTCTTTTAACTAATCTGTGAAAGCAATTTCAGAATCGCTTACTCTGTAGGGTTTTTGTGTAGCTGAGTTTTTTGTGTTCTCTAATTTTAGCCGCAGTTTTTGCCCGTTTGTGTGTAGATAAGAACTACCTTTAATAAGTTAATAGCTGTTTATCTGCTAATAAGTTCATACAAATATTACCCTGAAAAGTGTTTCCAGAAAGCGTTATAATCCATTATTTAAGTGTAATTTTGCAAAAAATTTCCGGGGGAGCATGCCCCCGGACCCCCCTAGAATACGCGTGCCTTCGGCACGCTCTAACCCCCACCAGCTTTATTGCTTCCCTTGCTTAACCCACCAGGATGCGCCACTGCACATCAGGTGGTGATGTCTTAAATCAAACATTTTGTCGTTCTCTTCAATTCATCAAATATTTGGCCCCCCCCAAAAAATTTTTCTGGCTACGCCACTGCCGCACTGCACTGAATATCTTTAATTTGTTCTGCTGGAATGCTTGGAAGGAACTGGCATCCAATATTTGATAATTTGCTTGCAAAAGAATTGATTTGATTTGCAAATATTTTTTTTTTTCAACTAGTTTGCTTGTCATGCGTTGTAGGGATTATAACTAACCTGCATTTTAGTCATTTTCTTGTTTGTTCAGGCAATTTAAAAAACTCTGTACCAGTTACAAGAAACCACTTAAATACGATTCTTCATTCAATCGACAACAGGAGACACTTGCCTTGCAGGTTCGAAATTTGAGAATGAAACTTAATCTGGTTAACTCAGTGGTTCTGAATTTTTTTTTATTCACAATTTCTCCCTTACAATACCAACTACTGTCAATTTCTTCCCAACAAAAATCATAACAAAAACCTAATTTCTACAATTTCACACTATTTGGATAATGGATATGGTTCCAGATGTGTGTTGAAAATTTAATTCAGGAATAAAATTGAATCATTGTTTAAAAAAAAAAAATGGTAAAAAAGCAATGTTACCAAACAAATAGCAGTAAGCTAATAAAAATTAGTGAAAACTGTGAGCCTTATGTTGAGAAGTTAACAAAGTACTGAGAAGAAATACCGTAAGTTGTTTGCTCCTGCACCATAGCTCGTTTGGCGTCCTTTGCACTGACTTGCAAATCCTAAAGTGATCGCGTAATCTGCCTTTTAAAAACTACTAAAAAATGTCAAACCGTTTATTTACCTGCCAAACGAGGAAAAACACTTCACATTTCCTGAAGTTTACAGTAAAAGAGCAAAACTGGCAATCCTGTGTAGGTAAATGGATTTGGCAATTACATTACCGGAAACAGTAGACGATCTTGAACCATATAGATTTTTTACAACGTGTAACTGCAGTTATAGTAAAACAACTTGACGTTGCACTCAATTTGGGAAAAGTTCAAGGTTGTTGAGGATAAAATTGAAATTGAGTAAATTTTTTTATTGGGAAAGCTGAAACGAGCAATGGGACCTGCCTCCAGAATAGGTGAAAACCTTTTTTTTAAATCAAACAAACAACTTTAAGTCATCCTAATTGTGCAATGTTTTATGTATGCTATAATAAACAAATCAAATAAAAGTTAAGTTTCTTTTTTTTATATTCTAAACAAATAAAAAAAACATTTTTTTTTCAGCCACAGCTTTTCTTTTTTGATTCTTCTCTGGAACCAATTTTCTCTCTCAAATTAAAAATTTCTTCTTTAGTGAGTTAAATGGCTCCGTTTGAGAACCACTGGTTTAACTGAATAGATTTTTATAGCTTTTTGCTTAATAAATCGTTAAAGAGTTCCGTGATTATCATGAAGATACGGAAACCACTGGTCTATGGTTAATAAGAGGTGATGCATTTTTTGGTTGGTGAAATGTAATTTTTTAGAAAAAATATTAGTCTGTTTAGATACTTAAAGAGTCTACATCATGTTAACTTTCCAGAAAGTGCCCAGGTTTAGCCAATCGTAGACAAAAATGTTTATTTCCGATTTCGGTTAATATTTTTGTTAATAACATTGGCAGGAAAACTACAGCAATGGAAAAATAAGTACAAGAGCAGACTACAACGGAGTAGGAACGACTGTTGGTAAACCTGCAGATCTACAGAAAGGTTTGGTTGTGTTAAGTTGTTCTTTGTTGCCAGTTTTTGTTAGGATTAAAGTTACTCAACTTCTTGCAATAACTCAGTGATATTTCCAAGTTTAACTTTTTAATTTGGCACTTATCTTAAAATTTAGCTCAGTAGTTACGCGCCCGGGTCAAGATCACGCGGCACTGGTTCGACTCTCGGGGTGTGCTCTTGAGCAACGCATTTCAGGACTGCTCTCCATTCAGCGGCACCTAGTGAATACAATAATTCCCCGGCAAAAAGACTTCAACAATTGGAACACTTCACTCTGCCAATTTCGGTAACCGGCCCTGCGTAGCAAAGAGTTAGAAGTCTGCGTGGCAATGCCCCCCAGCTGCTACGACAATCACAGATAATATTGCCCCTCCAGTTGAAATCTGTTATAAGAAGCCATGCTTCAGTCATAACTCTTCCTATTACTTTGTGTTGCAGATATCGCAGAAATTCAAAGGCTTTTAGATGGATTATCGAGAAGATTACTTTAGCACAAGTACAAAAACGTAGAGTCAGTTTACCTACTCCTATGTAACCAATTTCAGCGTGAGATTGAAAGACTTGAAACAAGTTAAATCCACTGGAATGACGCATCAAGAGTAGTCGTTCGAATACCGGTAGAACTGATGTACACTAGATTGAGTTTCTCTTTTAGCAGCACGATCTTTGTTTACTTCGCAATATACAGTATAGTATCAGTGAAGTAAGAGCTATTGTACTTTTCACTGTGCATTTAATTGTTTTTTTTTTATCGTATTTGAGGTATATTATTTGCAGTGTTGTACGCGTCAATGAAATAAATTGATGGCGTCAGCGTTAGCGCGAATTGCCTAAAAACTTTACGGCGTGAAGTACTGCGTCAGCTCTTAAAGAAATTGACGGCGTCAGCGCTAATTTCTAGCGCTATTTTACCCAGGGTATCACAAAACGGAAGTATTTTAACCAAGTTTAGGCAAACAATAGCTATAAATAAAGAGCAGGTATTATGTTTTGAGACTGTATTGTAATTAGCTGCTTTAGCTTATTAGTTATTTCTTTGTAGAAGCACAAGTGTTTCAAAACGTTTGTCTGACAATCTGTTGCGGTTGGGACGCATAATGTTCTTTCCAAGTGGAAACATGCTGGGCTCCACAGCAGCGCTGAATGGTATTGGTGTGTTGTATTTCAAAAACAAGTCTTTAAAACGTTTACTCGGAAAGGTATCACTGTTCCAAGCGTGCTGTAATTGCTTAGCGTATATAAATCTTTTAAAGAGGTCCACTGCACCAACATCGCTCTTTTCAGGGGCATAGAGCTCTTGAAATAAAGTATCTTCAACTTCCGCGATAACATTCATTGATTTTTCGCTTTCTCTCTCTGATCCCTCGTTCTCGATACTGCTCACGATATGAGTGATCACCCTTTGGTGAACTTCTTCCGCTTGTATTCCAGGTAGCCATATTCCAACCAACGCGAAAGTGGGTAATTCGGATGAGTCGCGCTGGCCAGAATACATTGTGAAACGAGATTTTCCATGAAAACAAAAAATGACGCCTAGCGCATGATGCTATCGGCAAAATAATTGACGGCGCTATCACTTCCGTCAACTAAAAAATAAACTGACGGCGCTAGCCTCCGCGTCAACTTTTTGTTTTTGTCAAATGGCGCCGTACAACACTGATTTTATTTGTTATAGCCTATTAGCGATGTTTTTGTTTTCATTACCACAACAAACTCAAACTATAATATTCTAGATAAATTACAGTTGTTATACAGTAGTTTTTTTGGGTCTTGCTAGCGTGACGCATTTGTCCGAAAGAATTTGTATGCTTTGTGTTATATTTTATATGTGCGTTTTATAAAGTTTTAGACAATGACTATGTAGCCTATTAGGCGAGTAAGAAGTGACATTGGACCCGGACATTTTTGATAACGACCATTTTTTGGTTGCAGGAAGCTTGTCTGGTAGTCAGACCGACAATTCCAAAATTCGGCAAAAATCGGACTTGGGGAACTGCCCCAAAACCGCATTTTAAATTTTTATAGCGCGCCATCTAGCGGTTGTAAATATTTGCTCTAAGTAAAATGCAACTTAGTAAGCATAAACGTAATTAACACTCACAAAAAGATAAGTGTAATAATATTTTTTTTAAAAAGGTTGTGATCATAGGTGTCGGCAGGGAAGGGGCACTTACCCCCTCCCTCAAGATTATGATTTACCTGTAATTTGCTCGAGAGTGCAATTTTCAAAAATTGTATTTGCCTTCCACGCAAACACTTTCTCATCAGGTTTTCAACCAATTCTACTTTAGTTTTTTTAATTTCTCTAAATAGTTTTGCGCCGTAGGCGCACCAACCACTTACATCATACGTTAATAGTAATTTTTTTCACAATTTTCGCACCTCATCACTCAAATGTTACTTTAAATTTACAACTTTTCTTACCTATGTTGCAGCATACAAGTTGTGTGCTTTCTTACAAGATGAATTTGGCTTCAAAAATTGTGCCCTCTCAACCCCCGCTTCTACCCCACCCCTGCATTTTTTCTGCCGACGCCCATATTTGTGACGTATTTGGCCATTTATTACAGTTTAATTATTATCACGCAATTATAATTGTCTACGTTAAAGTGTAATTCAATGTAGGCTATATGACACTTCAACAACATTAGCAACTGAAACAAGTGCTGATACAACGTTGGCAGATGTATAATCAACGTATAATAGAAAGATAAACATCAGCGATTTGAGTAATTAATGCTTATCTGGAGACCATACCATGTCCATTTCATGACCATTTCTACCCAGTGATCGATTTCGAGTAATGGGTAGTACCAAATTTAAGTCATAAGTAGAGTAGACAATCGGAAATAGACATTGCCGTCGGCTGCAGCGTGGGTCAGGTGTACGTCGGAAGGCGTACACCGATGCATAGCGCTCAAGTCCGCTTTCCCGCAATGCAGGGTAAATATATGAAAAAACAAACAAACAAATGTCGTTTATTCAGTAGCCTACTATTGCTTTGCTTCAACAGAAAAGGCAGCGTACATTTAATATATGGGTTCACTTTAATTTACAAATCATTCATTGCAAAAACATTTTACTTGCAAAAACTACCACAGTAACAATTTGAGGTCCCGTTCTAGGGATGCAACTATTTTTATTAAAGTAAATATACTTCTACACTCACAGCTTTTGGGTATCTAACACTCTAAAAGTGATGAATTTTTACACTGAGCTTCACAAGCACAGTGAATACTGCATTTAAAGCCTTTCTTGGAGCAACCACAAGATGTGCATAAACGCTTAGCGCTCCTGCAATTGCACCTAATTTCTTTCAAAAAAGTTTTGGGTGCACATTCATTATCTGTCATTATTGGGACCAGACCAGAAGCTATGTTTCCTTGTATCTATAGAAAGTAGGATTCAGCACAATTTTCAAACGACGCCACGTTGACACTTGATGATGCACACGAAGGCTGTAAAAGTAGCATGCTCTACTTGTTGGAGGCATTCTTTCAACTGATATATATTTTGGGGATAGGCTACAGCGTAATGGTAGCGCAATAAATTCAAAGTATTTATGGAAAACACTTGCTTGTACAGAATTTGGGAGAATTCTTCTCCAATTCTAGAAATGTCTTTTCTTTTAAAGTTTTCTTGTTTCCGAAGGCGGCACATTTACGTTGCACTTTGCCCAGACCTTTCAAGATTTCAAAAACTTTTACTTTTCCCGTTTCGTAAAAGCAGGATGTTGTATCGCATCCAGAGAACGCGTGGCAAAATAGCAAAGATGGGCACATATTTTTTCCGAGTGCAAGCTGAGCTTGACGAATGGAAATTTTCGCGTTAGACGTTTTCATTTAGCCTAAATGCTGTTTCCGCATGGTGCGAGATAAAGCAAAAGGATGAGTAGGCCTACATCAGTATCGTCAGCCATCACAATTAGCCTATACTTGACCAATTGACCATAGGTTTCATGTTCTTCCAGAACCTTACGGACGATAGCAACATTAGCGTCTTTTTCTCCTTTGGCCTTGTCCACAGTAATGCCATTACTACTAAGATTATCCTAGAGTAAGTTTATAAATTGTTACGTTTATTTGATAAAAACACGGGTGTATTTGCCGGGATTGGTGTGTTGCAAATTGTTACGTCGGGACGAGATGAGGTCAGCTTTGTGCGCTTTTGCTCTGCTCCTTTGGTTGTTTCAATATCACAATAAGTCGTCAAAAACAACTCTGATATTGGTATTTTCCCCGCGTAGAAGATATTGAATGAACATTTCAAGAAAATTTTTCATATTCCCAACTTTTGGCCAGGGAGTCGTTGAATGAGAGCACAGCCATCAAATACAATCGAAATACAAGATAATCGAGAATTAGTGCACAAAATATTCTCATTTTGCAAGATTATGTATTTGAACAATGCAGATGTCTGAGATTTCCGTATACTTCCGTCATCTGAGAAAAGTGATGGTGGAACATTGGCAAGTTCATACGAAAATTTGTCCGGTTCCAGTGACCCCTGCAAACAGGCTATGGACAGAAATCTGTGAAAGATTTCGGTGGATGACATGTGTATTGTGTATCTCTTTATCTCCATATTTTAAGGCTTTTCGCATAACGGCAAATGTACTTGCTTGGTCAGATCTTTTTAGAGAAATCTCTTTCAGTTTCTCTTTCCACATATTTTGCGAGTAATACCGTTACCAATAATTAAGGCGTTATCCACATTTACACGAGTATCAGCAATAATGCCCTGTTGAAACGTTGTAGCCTACATAACTTCTCCATCTTTTTTGGCAAAGATTTCGATGCATACACAGTTTTCCATAAATCATCTAAACCACTTCTTTCCGTCAGTTTGCACCCTGCTCCGAGAAAGAACATCAGTTGATGAAAACCACCAAGTCGTAAGGAAACATTTTTGAAATACCAAAATTATCCTGTTTAATTTTGAATGCTCTGAAGTAGAGGGGTTGGTCAAACGTTAGCGGTGTACAACGTATGCTCATTTTTCTCGCTTGGTCTTGAACGAATATCATTGTATTGTAAACAGCTTCATCTGTAGCGGGATTAAGCGCTATCATAGGATTAAATGATACTGACGAAACCTGAAACTCACCTTGAACTACATTAGCCATCAATCCTTGCCATTGTACTGGCTTAGATTTGAATATGTTTGAACACAGCCATTGAGTGTCAAGCAATTTATGGTGAGTAAATAACACGGAAGAGACGTTCAGCTGCTTGATTCGTATGTCTTTCCAAGTACCTTACCTGTCTTTGCACCAGTATACGACTTGTCTAAATTGCCTGATTCCAGTAGTTCAGTTGCACTGACGTGTTGTTTTTCAATAACTAGTGATTGAGTTGCCATTCTTGGACTGGTGTTTGACAATTTATAATGCCCATCACATGCGTTGTATCATGAGTTCATTACCTGTCAGAGTATCTTCGTTAAAATCGAAATTATCTGCTACCCACTGACAGAAAGAGCCGGGATGACTTGTAGAGTCCATTACCTCATCCGTATTAGCCTATCACCATTCGCTTGGCTTATAGTAGCTGATCGTTTAAACCAGTGGTTCTCAACGGGGGCGGTACCGCCCCCGGGGGGCGTTTTGATTTCGCAGGGGGGACGGTATGATTACCTCGGACTAAAGGGGGCGTTTTGATTATTTGGGGGCATTCTGGTTTAACCCATCTACCGCCCAGCGTAACGATTTCGTCAAAGAGCTCGTATCTTCGTGGTAACATTTCCTACCTCATACCTGGTGGAAAAGGGATTCAGCTGTGTTGTTCTGCTACATACCAAACAGCGAAACCCACTTGACATAAGAGGTGATCTTCGAATGTTTCTCACTGGCTTTACACAGGATGTGTAGAAACTGGCACTTTCTTACCAAGGTTCACATTGACTACCAGTATAATAGGCCTATGCTGTTTTCATGCTCGCCAATATATATTTCCTTTTCATCAAATATAGTTACCGGTAGTTATTAGTCTCTAAAACCCTTACAGCCTTTTTCACCCTAAAAGGGTGATCATCAAAAGGTCCTTATTGTATTAGAAATATAATTCTATTTGAATAAGGACCTTCTGATGATCCCCCTTTTAGGGTAAAACAGGCTGTAAGGGTTTTAGAGGCTGGTAACTAGCCTATATTTGATGTAATTCGCTCTGCTTGGCTTTTTGCTTGGCATTGAGCACTTTTTGTAGTATTAATAGTATTTATTGTTTTATATTCGCTGTTCGTAATTAATTGTTTTTGTTGGGGGGCGGTAAAAATTTGCCAGTTCATGAAGGGGGCTTTGGGCCAAAAAAGGTTGAGAAACACTGGTTTAAACGCTATTACTTGACCATAACTTGAACAAAGACCAAGGGATGATAGTACATCCAAGAGAATACTCGATCTTGTGACCTGATGTATAAAAATGCCAATTGACAATAAAAGTCTAGCGACATTGCATCGACGTTAGAATGACTACCTATGTAACGACCTATTTCTTCAGGTAAGTATTTTTGTGCAGCTTTGGCGATGATGCAATGGATTTAATGACTTGGCTGGTATGATGTTATAATTGTTATCCCACTCCTTAATTATGATTTTTCTGAAATATTCTCTTTGTAAAAGTTCAAGATAGAAATCATTGCCAAATTTTATGTGTCCGTAATTTTCATGTTCGTCAGATACATTGTAACAGACGAAATTACATTTTCCGAAATCCATCTTGGTTAATTAGCATTTTGTAGAATTTTACAACCACTACACTGTAAGTTGGCACAACGGGTAAGGCGTTGGCTTTCCAATTATGCAAACCTGGTTCGACTCCCGGCTTCAGCTGGTTGTTGAAAACACTGCTCATCTCTACCTAGGGTGTACGGTAATAAATTGGGTGGGCGTAATTGCTGCAGGAAAGGCGGCCGAGAGAAAGAAACTGGCCACCATACTCTCCTTAGTGCCCAAGGCTTAGGAATGGAATGGGGAATTAATGAGGACCTCATTAGGAAGGAATGATGACCTTATCTTCTCATACCCAACACTTGAATCAAGTATGGGACCACCTTTTTACACTATCATTGGAGCCTAATTTCTGTTACATGAGGCACTCAGCAAACAAAATATGATATTTTGCGTCGATTCAACGTTGCCAGACGTTGAATCAACGTAAAATAGCAAATTTTGCTGAAGGGTAATTCTAGACACTATGTTAATCATCCTTGTTTCACTTGAAATTCTCGAATTAGCACGACATAAAATACATAAAATTTACTTCCGCTAGATGGCGCGCCGATCAATAATTGCCCCAGTGAAAAAGGCCTTTCCCCATGTCCGAATTTTGCCGAATTTTAAATCTGGGGTGTCAAACAGGTAACCCATCTTTTTATGAAGAAAAGTGGTTGTTATCAAAAATGTCCGGGTCCGGCTATTTTTATGTCAATTCTTACTCGCCTATATTTGTCACCGCTGAAGCTTGTTATGTAAGAATATAATAAAGCGTTTTAAAAACTGTTATTGGTCAAAACTTTGTAGACGGGGCCTGTTAACCGCCCCCTGTAATCATGGCCGAGGTCGACCGCTGTCGAGGGGCACACTCCTTTTTAGTCTTTGAATGTTTGAAAAGAAATTAAATAATGTTACTGTCACAGAAGCTCGATATTTAATGACATAGAATGAAAATTAATTACATGAAAATGTGTAATTAATTATATTTATCAATGTTGAAAACACTGACACGCACATATACGTGGAGATTAACGGCAGGAGTGCGGTTACTGCTAAACCAGAAAATGGTGAATATTCCGCTCTAACGTTCGGCTAAGCCAAAAAGTGTGAAACTTTTTTCCAGAAAATTCAAGCCACAACTTAGAGTCAAAAGATAGATCTACATATTTTTCCTGATATGTGAAAGAGAGGTACTCGGTATTTTGTTTTTGCATTGCAAATGGATTTTGGATCCTATCTACTGTAAATTGGTACCGGTATTGTCCAATTCTAGAAGAAACTAGTTTTTAAACTCTTTCAACAGTCTTGACAAGTGTCGATATCCAGAGGCTTAATAACGTTTGATTCCACGCCATTGTTAGCCAAAAACTTTTCAGTAAATGAGAATATTTCAAATGAATCATTTTCAATCTTTTGTTTCTAGATCTATAATTTTTTTATGAACGCTCCAACTTTAGATTTCAATGTAAAAACATAGCCTAGATGTTTTCTTCTTGGAAGGACAAGTTAAATTCGTACCCTTTTTTCAAGCAAACCTGACAAAAAGCTTAATTTGAAAAGCCTTTCCAAAAACGCCGGACAAAGTCTAAACTTTCACGACTTAATTTTTTAACACTGTCACGATTTCTTTCTATCTCTTACCAGAAAAAAGACTTGGAAAGGTTCAATGACGTAGTTTAATGGGTCAAACCGAAAAACAGTCAATTAAATGTCGAATGGTTCCACTAGTGAAATGATAATCTGACTTCTTGAAGGACTTTAACGAACGGCTTCTCAAATAACTCTAATTTCGAACACAATTTATATCAGCACCAATTCTCATCTACTTGTATTTGATTTCTTCAACTCTCAATCAACAATAATTTCTGCACCAACTACCAATCCACAACCCATAACACAACTCTCATAATCAACTCATAATAATCATCATCAATAATCACATAATCAACTCAATAATAAATCATTACGCAAATTACACCACTATTTATAAAAGGTTTGTTCGGTCTAGTAACTTCGAGAAGGTTACGTAATGTTGCATCACACAAACTCATCGTTCGGTCACGTTGCATTGAGCGGCATAAACAAGCAAGTTTAAAGAAGACTCTAGAACTGCACGTAGCAATCGAATGACCTATAGAATACACGTTACATAATACAGATTTCGTAATCAGAGATTACTTCAGGTCAATACCCGATAATAACACATCGCTCAAAATTCCACAATGAAAACAGCACATTCTGTCAAGACGCAAAGCAGCCTGACGCGAGGCCTTGCACATTGATTGTGACATACGCCCCCCCCCCCCCCCCCCCCCCCCCTTAGAATATTGTTGCAAACAATACAACAACACAATCAATACAAAACACACCACAAAACAATTAATTACTCAATAAAACAGTTCTCATTAGCCCATCGTTGCATGATCTACCAACGATAGCTTTTCTCAAAACAATAGTCACGTTTACTGTGAAAGTTTCCATCGTCCTCAATGTCTTCAATGCACCGGCGAGCAAGATGACCCATCTTCTTACATCGGAAACACTTCCTCTCCGGACAGTCCTTGGCCAGATGACCTTCTCTGTGACAGTTGTAGCAAGCCTTTTCATCAAAAGAGCAGCTCCTGGCTATGTGTCCAATCTCCCCACATCGGTAGCAATGGTTGTCACGGCAATGTCTGTTTTCCGAATGTCCGCCGTCAGCAACGCACTCCCTGGCGAAGTGTCCGCGTCTACCGCATCTATAGCAAACTCCGAATGGTCGTCGCCTGCCTCTTCCCCTCGGTTCTTCGCGCTCATTGTATCCATGACCGTGAGATCGTCGCTGATTATCTGCAGAACAATCTCGAGCAAAGTGACCATTCTTGCCACAAGAATAACAAGTAACTTCAGAATTTCTCTCAATAACATTTCCGATTATAAGATTAACTAAAGAGTTTTGTAAACATAACGCTTTCACAGTCCCATTACAATACGGAGTTTCGATATAGATCTTCGCTAACGGTCCTTGGATTGAAGTGTTATTTATCGACATCACAATTCCAGTTTTTCCCGTTAACTGACTGTCTTTTACTAAATCTCTTCTCACCACTATACCCGTAGAACCAGAATCACGTAAAACTTTTACCTTTTTGTTTCCAACTTTTCCATCCACCACTGACAGGTAATCTTCAGGTATTATTTTTTCGCAAACATCTTCATCCGGTTTCTCCTCCCCATGCGTGGGTTTAGGAATCATTAACGCACAACCGCATCGATAAACGTCCGTGTCCTTATCTTTTCCAGACTGATTGGATAAGGAAAACGACTTGTCCTTGCATTCCTTCGCTTCGTGTCCTTGCCTATTGCAACGATTGCACCACTTCCTCGACTCCTGATGATTTCTGTTAGTCTTCCTCCGGCAGTTAACAGCCTTATGACCTAAAACATTACAATTAAAACAACGTACTTCTCTTGGAACCGCACCTTCTTCAAAATTATTTGCTTGCTCCTCGTCATTATCGAATGACAACGTCTCTTCGGTCGACAACTTCTCATCATTGGCAACTAAAGATTGTTCCGCCACACTGGCTATGTCTTCTAGAGTCTTTGGACTTCTCCCCATTAAATAAACAGACAGATCTTTTGAATATGAATCTGTGAATTGTTCCTTAACTATAAGGTTTGCCAATTCGTCCAATGATTGATCGGCTCCCGAAAGTTCAAACCATTTTAACAAAAGGTTTCTTAAACGTTTAATAAATTGTCCCGGACTTTCGTGTTTTTCAGGCTTCGCCTCACGGAATCTTTGACGGTATCCATGCTCGGTAAATTGTATCGCTTTAACAGAGCTAACTTCAATCTGTCGTAGTTCATGGCCTCTTCTTGCGAAAGTCTTGAATATACATCAAGAGCTTGTCCCGATAATAACATGCTTAGCTGGGTAGCCCACGTCGACTTCTCCAATTTGGCTATTGTAGCATATCTTTCAAATCTTAACAAATAACTATCCAACTCATCTTTTTCTTCAACAAATGATGGCAAATTTGAACGTCTAACTTGCGCCACAATAACATCTCGAGCATTATCATTAGTAGAATTAGATCGCTCACCAATATCCAGCTTTGTCTTTCTAAATCAAGTCTTATCTTTTCCAATTCATATTGCGCTCTTCTTTCTTCAGCTTCTGCTTCACGCTGCGCCCGTTTTTCTTCAGCTTCTGCTTCACGTTGTGCCCGCTTCTCTTCAGCTTCAAGTTGTGCTCGCTTCTCTTCAGCTTCAAGTTCTGCTTTCCTTATTTCACGAGCAGCCCTTCTATCTTCTCTTTCGTCAGCTTCTCGCTGAGCTTTTTGGGCCATTATCTTGTGATACTCTTCCATCACAAACTGAGACTTCTCATTGCCTGTCAGCCCCATTCGTTCAGCCATGCTCCCTAAGTCTTCAATCATCTCATGTTTGACGGTATCCGCCATTTTGACAGCTTGTTGTTAATTTATTATTCTTTCAATAAATCTTTCGGTATTCTTCGGTTTTTCAATCCGTTTTTCGGTTTATCAGTTGTTTCCTTTTTTCGGTTATTCCCGGACGAGCCCCCAGAATGTCACGTAGTGTAAAAGATTCTTACATAATAAATATTTCGCAATCGGACATTTACTGATAAACATCCTTATGACGTCATGACAAACGACGCTCAGAAATCATGAAAAACAACAGAACATTCCAGAGTTGCATACTTACAGACGATTCTAGAAACATCACCCGGACGAGCCTCCAGAATGTCACGATTTCTTTCTATCTCTTACCAGAAAAAAGACTTGGAAAGGTTCAATGACGTAGTTTAATGGGTCAAACCGAAAAACAGTCAATTAAATGTCGAATGGTTCCACTAGTGAAATGATAATCTGACTTCTTGAAGGACTTTAACGAACGGCTTCTCAAATAACTCTAATTTCGAACACAATTTATATCAGCACCAATTCTCATCTACTTGTATTCGATTTCTTCAACTCTCAATCAACAATAATTTCTGCACCAACTACCAATCCACAACCCATAACACAACTCTCATAATCAACTCATAATAATCATCATCAATAATCACATAATCAACTCAATAATAAATCATTACGCAAATTACATCACTATTTATAAAAGGTTTGTTCGGTCTAGTAACTTCGAGAAGGTTACGTAATGTTGCATCACACGAACTCATCGTTCGGTCACGTTGCATTGAGCGGCATAAACAAGCAAGTTTAAAGAAGACTCTAGAACTGCACGTAGCAATCGAATGACCTATAGAATACACGTTACATAATACAGATTTTGTAATCAGAGGTTACTTCAGGTCAATACCCGATAATAACACATCGCTCAAAATTCCACAATGAAAACAGCACATTCTGTCAAGACGCAAAGCAGCCTGACGCGAGGCCTTGCACATTGATTGTGACAAACACTAATAACTTTTTAAAGCATTGGCTTTAGTTTTGAAATCCACGTTTACAATGCAGCAAAGAGGGTTTTAATCTACTGTTCCATATTTCACTATATAAACTTATAAAATAGACGGGTACCCTAGCCTATTGAGTGCACGACTCTAAATAAAGTTAATAACTTTCACAGCATCTTGCACAGAAGTGTGAATATGCAGTGCTTTGTGTAAAATTTGTATACTTTCTGCGACCCCCGAAGTTCGTTACGCGACCCCTGAAGGGGTCGCGAGCCCCACTTTGAGAAGCCTTGGCCTAGTGTAATGTAATGTCATTGTCATTCATGTGTGCCATAAGTCGTGTATATCATGTCATTTGCTCAACCGTTGATTGGAATCTGTCCGCCCCGATAGCTCAGTTGGTTAGCGCGTGATTTCTTGAACGAAAAAGCTACAAGATCAAGCGGCGTTGGTTCGACTCGCGGGGTGTGCGCCCGAGCAACGCATTTTGTTTGAGCAAGGACTGCTCTCTATTCAGAGGCACCTAATGGATCGAACAATTCCCCGGCAATAACTACCAGGAATAACCTATCAAAGCTTTGTCAGTCCTAGGACAAAGATTCAAAACTAACCAATCAGACTAGTGGAAAAAGAGTTATTATTTTTACTGCACGTTTTTGCTTCATGTAAATTAAGTTGAATTAAAACTTTGTGTAGCAGAAAACACGGTTTGCGTGTTGCCCTGCAGGTCCTATTTTATACGAACAAGTTGTTATCTGTGTTTGTATTGATATTTTTTCATTAAACTAATGGCGTCTTTCGTAAACGAACTAAGTTTTGAATAGTAAAACCACAAGTGATGCTTGGTACCACCATCTCCAGTCTAGTGGGTGAAAGTAAATTTTCTGAGTTCTTGTGGCTTTCGTATGAATAACTGTTTCCCTGTTTTCGAATCAGTTTTGATATGGTAGGCTACAAACACGAAAACGTGTTTGTATTTAAATATAGCCTACCCTAGAGGCAAGACTGCTGTAGCTTAGATCTTAAAGTTGATTCTTGCAAGAAAGTTTATCAATTTAGTGCCGTGCTTAAGGCACTAATAAAAAGAAAGTTAATAGAAAAGTTTTGTTTTTTATTACACGCATTGAATTGCCTTAGAAAAAAAATATTTTCAGAATCTTTCAATGCGTAAATGATGCCTGCGTAAGTTTAGTAAATTCGTAAATTTACAGTCAGGGCCGTGTTAACCTTCTCCGTATCCCCCGGCAAGGGGTTCACGACTGATTAAGGGCCCAGTCATTTTTGTCTGTCTAATCTTTTTTGACTGTTTAAAAAAGAAAAAATGCTACAGAAGCTCGATAATTAAGCTAATTAAATTATGCAAGGCTGTTTACTGCTTTCCAAACCTTCCCCTGAGGCCTACCTTTAACTAGGGATCCATGCATATTTAGTTCGTACAGCGTTTTTGGCTTGTAATTTTACAATATTTTTATATTTTTGTAAAAAAATTCCGCTCGCTCAACCACATTTTGTTCATCTCGGCGATATTGGGCAAGAATAGTTAGGGATTAAGGGAGTGAAAAGTTTTTTTGTGTCTAAAAAAAACTAGATGGTCACACGGCCGTGTTTAAAGTAAGAAATTAAGTTTGACAGATCTAATTAACTCAAATATGAGACCGACTGAGAAATCTTTTAAGTTGACGGATGCTACTCTGTGCTTAGCTATTGAAATAATGAAGCCACGAGCCCTTACTCATTGGTCGCGGGGAGATTGAAAGAAGACTGTGAAGTTGAATTTGGGAAAACGTTGGCCTTAAAAACTGTGGAGTGGTAGCAGTGCATTGGTTTGTTCGCCTCCACTCTACTAACCTCTTTGGAGTGAAAACGATTTTGATGTTTCCGAAATCAATTCTTCCTATAATGTTGCAAAATTTGAGTCAAATTTCTTTAACCAATCTCACACTGCTCTGACACATACAAAAGATTACAGTTTTAGTATTTAAGTTTATTAAATTGCTTATGTATTACACATTCTTGACATTATTTTATCAATCGTCAAAATGATACATTGCAAGGTAGAAAGTTGTAGCCTAAAAGGTATTTAGGGTGATGCTGATGCAGTGGAAGTAGCCACTTCCTCGTATCCATGAGATGTTTATGCACTTTTTAGCAAGTATTACCATAGCTTACCTTAGCAAACCGTCAAAAACAACGAGGAAAATACAGTAAAACCAGGCTTTCATGTTTTATTCAAGATTTTTTAACACGGGCTAAAAATCGAAACTATTGACGCAGGCCCGGTCACCGAGATTGGCAGAGTGAAGCTTCCGATCGTTGAAGTCTTGTTGCCGGGTAATTATTCCACCCATTACATGCCGCTGAATGGAGAGCAATTTGTAACGTGCGTTGCTCAAACGCACTCCCCGAGAGTTGAACCAGCGCCCCTTGTTCTTGAAGCTTCTTCACTAAGTCGCTCGCTAATCAATTAAGACGACAAAATCGAAAGATATAGCTTATTGCACGAAGTTGCTAAAGCATGTTCGTTGTAATGTTGTATATGTGTATTTGTATAAGTGTAATTTTGTGTAAGTTGTATAAACTCAAGCGTGGCGACAGCTTATGTAAGTTCTATCTTACAATTTTTGCTTTTTCGCTGTAGGCAGCAGCAGCAGCCTATAGACATTTTTACAGAAAAAGATTTGCAAACTGCAATTGGCAACATGATACAGGCATAAAACAACAAGCAAAGTGAAGCTGATATTGAAGCGTGGCGAATAGATCAGTAATGGCAAGCTGCAGCTGCATACATACATGAGCATCTGCAAATTGTTATAAAAGCCTGTGGGCAATACAAAGAATTAGAACTTCGGCAGCAAAAATTTAATCACATTCCAATGAAATAGAAGTTGCTTTTGGAACAAAGCTTTTTATACATCCACTTATTTATTGTTGTAACGCATAAGATAAAAAGTCACTGAACTATTTTATCACACTCGTTTATCTTCAGATGCCCCATAACCTTCGATAGAAATTTGATTAACAAGATTTCATGAAACAAGAAACGCATTTTTAAAATGTTTCAATTAGTCGAATTTTTACAAGAAACTGCAAAAAACTTTTCAAACAACGTCACTTATTAGAAGAGTTTTCGTTCAATACTGTAGTTCTTTTTCTGTGTGCGCTGAAACTTGCAAACATAAAAGCTTTTGAAAAACTTCAGATTTCGTCTTCAGAATGTGCAATAAAACAAAATGGCTGAATCAACAATATCAAAGAATATTTTCCACAGAATCCACCTGGATCTGGTGGCTTTTGATGCTTGCTGAGACCCTATTAAGTCCAGCAGGGTACCCAAAATGAGTAGAATAGCAGGTGACAGAAAATTTATAAACTCGATCTATTTGTCATGGTCGTTCGTATCCGGCAACTAGGTTGCTTCCGTTTATAAATTCGAATAAAGTCTGTTCATGAATTATATTTACATCGGAGACGATTGCTCTTCAACGTCAAATATTTGAGGCGGAAAGTCAGTGTTATCTTCAACAACACCGTTTTCAAGCGCAACTGGATTGGAATAGCTCCCGTTTCGCAAATCCACTGAAAACGAACAAGAAAATAACATAAATTGGTTAATTAAATTTTTTGTGAAGAGATGTCATAAGATAGTATAGCCTACATAGAAAGCATTATCACGTTCACAAACACCACTCCAGGCTTATAAACTTGTTTGTTAAAAGTAAGAGCAATATTGGTAACTGTTATTGCGCTGGCTAAAGTAGACCACTACGTCATTGCTTTAAATCTAAATAGGAAACAGATAACTGTTCCAAAATGTTTCACTGTGTTAAAAATAAAAATGATAAAGTTTGATTTTACAACCCATGGACTACTGTATTCCAACCACGAAAGATTACTTCTAAGTAGGCTGCAAAAACATTATCACAATTTAAAAGAAACTTACTGCATGATTTGGTATGGGGGTGCTCTCCATAGTCGTATCCACCAGCAGGGTACGCTGGTTCTCCGTGTTTAACTTTATCCATGCCCATTATCTCCACGGATTCTTTTACTCGAAGAAAACCCAAGTATCTCATGCTCCCAAACATGATGGCACACAACACTGCAGTCCATGTCATGATCGCCACAGCCCCAAGTAAATTCCAACCAAAGCTCTATTAAAAGAAACCATAATATAATTTAATGAATTAATCCGGCAATGATTTTTATCGAAGCTTTACGTATTTTGGCAAGTACATATCAGGTATTGAAAGCGTTAATCCTATCTGAACAGTTTAGGATTCTGAACATCGTAACAATGTTAGTTGTCTGTAATTGCATTGTAAGGCATAAAAAGTCAATTCAAGTGTTTATATCATGTTATGCTTCTTCAACAAGTTTATGAATAATATGCTTCCTTTATGTGGTTGCTCGAATTATACATGTGATAAAATCATCTAAATAAAGTGACTTGAAACATGGTTAACGTAAGAAATGTGGAAAATACACGTTTTTAAAAGTTTTGAAACTAAAATTTTAGCTAAAATTGTACTTTAATGTCTAAATACAGCCAAAAGAGGGTCATTTTTCTCATAGTGTCAGCGCTACTTTTAACTCAGAACACTTACTTTAAATGCGACCTCGTGGCCTCCGTATATGATCCCTCCAACGTATTCTCCATCGACTTGCAGTCCATTTACTACAAAGATAGGGGCCAGGAGAACTCCTGTCAACCCTCCTCCCAAATGAACTGAAAAAAGCAGTCATCAAACCAATGTCTTCACAGTAATTGCAAGCAAGTCAAGTTGAAATTTATACAATCAGAATGTACTCTCGACAACAATGTTCTATAGGTGCCATTGTACTGTAATTGTAAATGACTTTAAGATATTCTCTGGTTTTGCTGCATAGACATAAAGTGTAAAAACTTGCCACTTTACTTTTTTTCTGTACAACAGGAGAAATACTGTTAAGTTTAGAGCAATAGCAGGGGCAAGCAATTTTAATTGGAGCTTGTTGGCTAATGCAAAGCAAAAAGTTACAAAATAAGTTTTACTGAACTTCCACGTTATTAATTTCTCATTACTGGTTTCACTTGTATCAAATACTGTATTATCGAAATCGTGTTTACATTTACAATTAGATTTACCACTAAACATTTTATCAACCTTCTAAACGTTAACCATCATGAAAACAAAAGAAACAAACCTGCAACGGCATCCAGCGGATCATCTATTTTAAGTTTGAGTACCAAATGGTGCCAGCAAATGAAAGAGACTGCTGCCACTACTCCAATCACGATTGCTGACCAGGGATTAAGGTCGTTGCATCCAGCACACAAAGATACCATTCCTGAAATGATAAACAATAAGTTTGATTTGTTACTGCTCGTGGGGTCTCACTAAACTCAAGAAAATTAATAAATGCTCGAATATCAGTCAACTCATTACTATACTTTTCAGGACAATAGTTGATTCGCAAGTTTGGCGCAAAAATGATCTTAAATTTTCTGCAGGCTTTTCTCTTGTCTGTAAAAAAATGCTGTCTTAGTTAAATTTTTAAAAAATGCAAGTCGAAATGATATGATTTCTGTGTTTCTGCGCGCCAAAAATAACACATTGTAAAACAACAAGCTCGGGCCATACAAAAACGTATCGCTGGCCGCATTTGGCCCGCGGGACAAACTTTGAACACTCCTGGTTTACTGAACTCAATCTTCATGATTAGATTGCATGGGTATTTTCTTGTCACACTCTCAAGAACTGAACTTGAGTAAACTTTATAATTGCATGCTTATAAATTTGTTTAAAAGATGTGCTATTTTAGTGTTAAACGAATACACTATCTATTATTTGAATGACTGCAGGTATTTACTTGGTAATTTGGATGTCAACCTAACCGAACCAAAATGAAGTTTTCAACTGAAAATAACCAATTTTTAACCGTTAGATATACCGTACAACAAATGTTGTAAAACTTTTAAAGGGACTCCACTCCACAGACGTTGGCTTATATTATTTATTGAAAAGAACCTTAATAACTCAAAACAAATTTTAAATATATTTACGAACCTGCCAGTCCCCCGTTCATGGTCATGATCAGAGACCAATAATGATCTTGGCCTCTGATAGATTCTGTGGTTTTGTATAAGATCATGGTAACAATGGCCGAAGATGAGCCTCCCAAGATCGTGTTCATAATGGCCACGGACACGGCCAACCCATCACCAGGATTGGAAATTGAAAGCTGGGAGCCACCGTTGAAGGCCAGAAATCCAACGTACAATATGAATGCTCCCAATGATGCGACCTGAAGTGAAGAAAAAATTTCTTCAGTCAGTTTTAATATAGAAAAAAAAACAATTCTTTAACAGATAGCAAGACAGGTTTCTTGGTGATGAGATTTAACCGGTGCGCTCAGGTTCGCACCAACCGAGTCTTAAAATTGTCGTGGAAACATTGCTTCACACCACTGGAATTTTTTCTAATAAACAAATGTGTGTTACAAAAACATACTTTGTTGAACCATAGAGAAATAAAACAAAGTAACTTCAGCGGGTTTAACATGGTGTATTGCAGGTATGTTTCATACATGAAAATATTATGCCCAGAAGAAGGAAGTAGATGAGCTAGTTTTGCAACACTGCTAAGAACGCGCTACCTTTTTGGTAACGGTAGGGATAGCGGCGCCATATTTTTGTTGGAGTAATGGCTGCAGTGGTGAAGCTACTTTTTCCCAATGTCACGGTAGCAATGGATCCCTACTTTCAAAGTAGCGGATGCCCATTTCTGATCATGCCGTAATGGATATTCTATAAATAATGTAGCTTTTAAGTAGTAAGATTTTAAGTAGCCTACTAGCGTAGCCTAATAGGCTAGCTGCATCGAACTGTTTTTTTAAATGTGACTTAAAGTTTATTCTTACTGTAACGCTGTGTCCTGGAATGTCATTAAAAGTCCCATCTTTATTGAAACGGCCAATGCGAGGCCCCAATATGGCAGCACCCACAAAAGCAGCAGTTCCACCTAAGATATGCACGATCCCTGATCCAGCAAAATCGATGTAAGAAAGTCCCGTACCTGCGACAAAATAATGCGTTGAAACCCTGGCCAAGCTTGAAACCAAAAGTTTTTTTGATAAACCTAATTTTTATTTCTTAAATAAATTCATTGATAACACACAGCTTTGATAACATTACATTTAAGTTTTCGTTGCCTTGACAGCCAGGGCTGCTAGGGCCTAAGGTCAACATTTCACCATCTCGGATTGGCGATGGTGCTTGGACAGTACCCAAAAACGATCGGAAGTCATCAAATTTTTGGTCCTATCATCCTAGATCAGTGGTTCTTAACCTTTTTCCTTGTTAGCACCACTTTGAAAACACCAACCAGTTGTCGCACCCTCTTCTAGAATTACTCAAAAGTGATGTTGTTTACATGTCTAAATACCAAAACCATTTTGTTTATTTAATCTTTATTTATATAACTGATAATAAAACAACCCAGCATGATATTTTCCTCGTACGCGGATCTTAAAATTGCCTTTTTTCTTGCTGTTTTGTGTCTATTCATCTCTACGAAATAAGTACCTCTCCTGTCCCCCATATAACGAGGGTTGGTGGCTGTTATACCTTTACGCTACAGTAGCTCACAATCTTCTATTTTGTTTGATAACATTTCTCCATGCAATGCCAATGATCCTGGTCTTGAGGGTCGACCGAGATACGATCTGTGATTCTGCTAATCGCAGGTCTTCTCCAATGTAGTCCATCCAACATTTCTTAGGACGTACTTGAGAGTTATTCCCATGGACGTTAAAGGATTGAATTTCTTAGCCACGTAATTTTTTCCATGGGTTGCACGTGTCCCTACGAAGGCACCCTTTTCCATCTCATGACATCTTCAAGCTGATGGGTGCCAAGCCGAGATCTCAACTCTTCTATCGTCACCAGGTCAGAAAGACATGTGGAACAGATCAATCGTAGGCTACCATGGCGTTGTCATTGCGACATAACCGATTTTGCTCTTCAACGGTGATGGGCCAGGTTTCACTTGCATACAATAATACACTCCTCACACCTCACACCTCATGCGCACTTTATACACGTGGCCAAACTACCGAAGGACAAATTACTGTCCGTATGGATATGGCTAAGCTCACAAAAACTCTTTCAAGCCAATGCTATTCTGGTACAGCCGCCCGACTGCCCAATCATGACAATTAGATAGCAAAAAGGCAGTCATGACGTCGAATTTTGCATTCCCAATTGTCAGCAGTTGTCTCCGAAACTAACTTTATTTCATTGGTTGTGTGAAAGCAAAGTAGCTTTCCCCGTAGTGATGGTTAAGCAAAGTCCAGTGACGTTTGTGCTGTTGTTTCCTGTTGGGGATGGCATCAAATCGTGGTGTGTTGTTGCTGAGTGCTACTTGCATGTGAAGCATCCAATTGAGTTTTCGTTTTTATGTGAAGCAGGCAGCAACATTCTCGCTATCTAATTAGTGATTTATAACTAACACTAATCATTCAACATTCCCGCACCTTCTAGGACAAGCTCTTGCACCTCCGGTTGAAGAACCCCTGTCCTAGATCCTCCGCAGATCTTTAACTCATGCTTTGAGCAGAGTGCAGTACATCTAATCACAACCATTGGGTACATTGTACAGAAGCTCCTTACCTGCCCCAGATTTAAGCCACCCATCATCAGACCAACCCCAGTGCGACGCCACGGGATAGACAAATCCAGTCAGAAAAAGGCAGTAGACCATGTAGGTGGTGAACTCAGTTCTTTCCGCCATGGCTCCAGAAACTATTGTCGAAGCAGTGGCAGCAAACACAAACTGATAAAACCATCCAGCGTAGAAGTCGCTTGGTTCGATCATGTTTTCCTGCCATTAAAGAAAAAGGTTATACCTTTCAATAAAAGTAATTGTTTCAATCGGTTGGTTTGGTTGGTTTTTGAATCTTTATCCTCGGACTGACAAAGCCTTGATTGGTTATTCCTGGTAGTTTCGCATACTTGTAGAGTAGGGTGGCTCGTTTTTGAACTTTTTGTTTTAACTCTTTCGGGGTAGTGGGGAAATGGTGCCAATGAGTGAGAAAAAACTCATGACAAAATTTGAGATTCGTAACAAATTGTCTTCAGCCTCCTCATGGGGCTCAAAAATCGAAAAATGGAGTCAAAAACGCAATTTTTCCAAAAATATTTTTAGTGTGGGTAAATACAATATTGTTTAGATATATCTAATTAACCTAAAAAAAAATTGGAGTCATTTAAACTATTCCTTCAGCTTCCTCACAGCTTCTGAAATTTCAATTTTGCTGAAAATTTTGCATTTTTGTGTGTGGTTACATAACCAAAAAACAACAAAACGTCATTGCATTTCTCTTTATAGACCTGCCCTGAGCTGTTGCGTATTTTTTTAAGGAAATTGGGTTAATTTGGTAGGAAAAAGTGACATTTTTTATTTGAATTTACGTCACTGACGAAGCTTGTGGTTATGTAACCACAAACAAAAATGCAAAATTTTCCGCAAAATGGAAATTTTCAGAAGCTGTGAGGAAGCTGAAGGAATAGTTCAAATGACTCCAATTTTTTTTAGGTTAATTAGATATATCTAAACAATATTGTATCTAACCAAACTAAAAATCTTTTTGGAAAAATTGCGTTTTTGACCCCATTTTTCGATTTTTGAGCCCCATGAGGAGGCTGAAGATAGTTTGTTACGAATCTCAAATTTTGTCATGAGTTTTTTCTCACTCATTGGCACCATTTCCCCACTACCCCGAGAGAATTAAAACAAAAAGTTCAAAAACGAGCCACCCTATTGTAGAGGCTCTTGACGCAGAGCCGGTTACCGAGATTGGCAGAATGAAGTTTTTCGATTGTTGAAGTGTTGTTGGAGAGCAGTCCTGATAGTGCGTTGCTGAAGCGCACACCCCCAGAGTCGAACTTGCGCCGCATGATCTTGAGCCCGGCGCATAACAACTGAGCTAATCGGGCGGAAATTATTTTGATGATTTTTGATTTTGACATATGTTTGGTGCAAACGCTCTGTAAAACCGAATTTCCTTAACGGTCTAATAATGTTTAAATTGCCAAGTTATCCTACTCAAGTTTGTAAAGATGTGCTGATCAAATAGGGTAAACAGTTATACGGGCAAACAGTAATTTTGTGTGATGATATTACGACCAGATAAGGTCGCAATATGGTCGTTGACATTTTTCATTCTTGCATAGCTACTTTTGGGATATTTTAAACTCCTAATAGAAGCATATATCACAATGCAGATACTAACGATCGGTTTTAGCCTGATGCTGTGGTAGTTGCGGTTTGCACAAGTTTTGGAACACAGTTTTCTAATATTATGACCAGCATATTTGTCATTGCACATGACTAGAGAACTGTGTTCCGAAAGCTAGTGCAAACCGCTACTACCACAGCATCAAGTCCGTTAGCCCATGTCCGCCCTGTTAGCTCAGTGGTTACGCGCGCGGCTCAAGATCACGCGGCGCAAGCTCGACTCTCGGGGTGTGCGTTTGAGCAACGCATTTCAGGACTGCTCTCCATTCAGCGGCACCTAGTGAATGGAATAATTTCCCGACAATAACACTTCAACAATCGGGCAACTTCACTCTGCCAATCTCGATAACCGGCCCTGCGTCAAGAGCCTCTACAAGTAGGCTATGCGAAACTACCAGGAATAACCAACCAAAGCTTTGTCAGTCCCAGGATAAAGATTCAAAACCAAACCAACCAGGTTAAAACAGATCGTTAGTATCCACATTGTGAAGTAAGCAAAGATCATGCTGCTAAAAGCGAAACTCAATCTGTCGCTATAATAGAAGGTTCAACAGCATCTAAACATAAAATATTCTTTTCTGCATTAAAAATTTTAAAAGCTGAAGAAAATATTACGTAAAAAGAATTTACTTTTTATTCCACACAAAACCTACGGTACATTTAATTTAACTTTCAGATGAGAAGTTTACCATGTTTTTTGGTAGAAGAATATCTGGAATGGCTTAGACTAGCTAGTTGTTTTTGCAAGATTTTTACTAATTTTTCATAGCTTATTCAACATACAAAACTGGGTTTCACAGTATCAATCGTACCGTGGCATTGCTCCCCAGGTTAGACGCAAAAAACTGACGATGGCCAATAAAGGCATTTCCTTCCTTTCCGTAAGCAAATCCATATCCTACTCCGTAGTACATTATTGCTCCAATGACTGAAGAAAAATGCAAGGCTTCACAATATTTCGTGTTTATGTTATGAAACAAATAATGTGACACATTTATGATGCATAGGCCTACCCATAGACACCTAGTCTATGTATTGTACATACCAATAATGGTTTCAAAAAAATTTCACGATTAACATAAAACGTTTTTATACATGTAATTGTGTTGAAACAAGGATTCTTCGTGTACGTGACTTTCACACGAACACTCGCATATTAAAAAAGAAGAAACGAATTTAAATAAGAACAAAATGATATATCTTTTGTCAGCAGATAACACCACCGCAATTTTAAATAAGAAAAGAAGTAAAGAAATGTACAGTTGCGCACTTTCCTCCATACTTCAAGGGTGCAGGTAAATCATGCTCAAGTAGCTTTACTGTGTTCATTTAAAGTCATCATTGTTATGTAAACATATCTTTCCTATAAGAGTAGCATTTATGGACCATACAAACTTTTACACCAGGTACAACCATAGCTACAGTGATTTTTGCAAGTTTATTCGAGTGACAAAACCGCGCAGTTTGTTTTAAAATCGCCAGAAGCGATCACTGGTGATAATTGGAGTCGTGGAAAGAAGTCGTGTCATGATGACTTAATTTATTTAATTTGAATTGAAAGCAAACAACGTTATTTTGATGCAATCAATTACCATCTCGTCAAATCAACTTATGATCAGTGGTAGGTTACAATTATTTGGTGGGTTGGCTTATGTGCTCCAGATCAATTTTATTTTTGTTTAGTTTGGGTTCTTTCAGCTTCCCCTTTTAACAAGTCGCTAGTGTCGTAGATGATGTTGAGAACATAATAATTTAAAACGTAAATACTCAAATTATTGGTTTTTCTGCTCCAATTATAGTTATTGAAATGAAACACTTTGAAATAATCTTTTTTTTGGCGGAATTTAATATCATTTTTAACCACTTTTAATTTGAATACCAGACTTGCAAGTTAAAGTTTTTTCAACATTGATTATTAATTTTTTATTCCTATCCAAACAACAGGGTTTGCTATGGCAAAATTAGGCCATTTTTTAAATCAAATTTTGTGCTTGGACAGGCATTGATCATCATAGTTTTGGTGGTTAGTTAATTTCGACAATATGTGCCTTCAGTAGTTTCACAACTCGGTTCTTTATTTATTTTTCACACTTTAAATCTTTGAAAAAGAGTCTAAACTATTTTGTGGCAGAATTTCGACTTGTTAAAGTGGCTACCGGCAGAAACACTTACAGTAAGTAACAGCACAGGGTTACATTATATAATTTTTTTTATCTATTTCCTTGTTTTTTTATGTTTGGTCTATGAGTGACATAGTAACTTACAAACATCTAAAACATTTTTCATGATGATGTTAGTTGTGTTTTTGCTTCTGACCGACCCAGCCTCCAAGAATGCAAACCCTCCCTGCATGACTGCAATAAAAAATAATGTTTTTAATCAATTACTTTTAAAGAGAGAGAGAGAAATCGTTTATTTGCCTTTAATATTACAAGTCAAATATATAATGAGCAAAGATATAAGAAAGGAGCACCAACGAACCTTATTTATTAGTCAAATTGCTTCTTTAAAGTTAAATCTGCCTGATAACAACAAAGTTTATTCCGTTGTGACAAAATTAAAATAAGACCTTGGTTTACTTTCGTTATGAAAATAAAATCAACTTTGCTTTATCGGAACAATTTTTTTTGGTTCCGATTTGGTCCTATGAAACGGTTCTGTTTCATCCAGACAGAGGAGTAACACTGAGAAAAGACGGGCACGTTTCTATTCAAATTGTTTCACCAAACCAAAATGATAGTAGGCTAATATTAATGTGTTTTTTGAAGCAGTAGGCTACAGCTTTGTTGTCTATCGTAGGTTTTTGCTTCTTTCAGGGCTTTACAAAGCAGACAGTGTCAAAATGGTTCATTTTGAGAAAAAAATTAAAGGGGGTCTTTCTCTAGTGTCGGATGATGTCTTTCCCGTCAGTACTTTGCTCAACTCACACAGATTTTGTTATAAACAATGTATATAAAAGCAACTTACATAAGACAAACATTCCGTTTATTAGAAGAAACATTTGATCCATGTTGACAGCCAGATTTTCAAGAGTTATATTCGACATTTTGGTAAATTTTTTAGAAAAGTGATTTAAAAAATGTTTTTCCAATCCTGCAAATTTGATTTGAAAAATAAACTTAATTGTTAGCGTCCTGAAAACGTGAAAATGCCAATAAAAGTAAAAAAAGTTTTATTTTTTGTTGATTCAGAAACAAAAGTTACAAAGCATCATTGTGTATGAAGACTTTATCATTCTAGCTGCAAACAAAATGCAACATAGAGAGTAATTTGAAAATAAAAAACTGAAAATTGCTCAGGTCTCTCCAGTTAATACGTATCAGTTGTTCAGGGGTGACACATAACTCAGAGCATCAAAAAAAAAATGCTTTAAACAATAAGCATGACAGTTTTTCAGCATTCTCCCTCTACAGTATAGTACTAGGATGTCTTTGTAGTCTCTATCATAAACACGTTAGAAATTCAACCTTTTCTTGGAGAACAACTTTTTATTTGATTTCAATCTCAATCAAACCACCGCGTCCGCGTCTTCTATTTTAACAACTACAGAAATGTTGTCTCGTTTTATCGGGAGCTCGGAAGCCTTGGGCGATTGAATATCAAAGTTTTCTTTGAACTGAAACGTGTCGGAAAAAGTTTCTAAAACAGAAATGTGATTTCAAGACAATGTGTATTGGAAACTAATTCTATGGAAAGCCCTCGAATCTTTTTTTTAATTTAACACTGCTCTATCTTGCTTTTAAACAAGACGTTTTGGACAGATTTTTTTTTAGATAACTAAATTTAATTAACGTACACGTTTTGCTTGGTAAGTGGAAAAGGCAACATACTGCAAATAGTTTTCTTCTGCTGCCACAGTAAGATAAAAAGATTATTAAAAATATATTGAAACCAATACACTCCTAAGATCTTCGTTGTCTGCTTAGTTCTTTTGCATAGAAAAAGTTCCTAAAAGTTGGCTATGCAACTAATTAGATCGCTGGGAAGGATCATGATAAATAAAATTAAATACTCTGAAAGTAAACAAAAAAAAAATGAAGCTTATCTTCGCAAAAGTTCCACAAATAAGCACTTGTATAGCAAAAACTATCACTTTCTCTTCAAACATTTCCCAACTATCATATCCTGATTACTGGTTAATGTCATTCATTCTAGCAAGTTATTAACTGAATACATATATAATTACTTAAATCATGATCGTAATTTTACAAGAATCAGTTTCAAGTGTTCTTCAAGTGAAGTCATTAAGACTAAAAGCGTAACATGAATGCTGTGAATCAAGTTAAGGAAAAGAGAAGCATTTTGATGGTTTAGGTAAAACTTTAGTGAGTGCAAAATAATATTTGTGATATTCACCTTTGTACCGTTTTCCAGCTGTCTACGATTCGTATAATGAAATTAAAAAAACCGACGCTAATTCATACTCATTCAAAACGGAGCCTTAATGAACAAGAATTTCTGCTGCTGATTAGGCCGATCATAATTGGAAAGCTGTATCCCAGAACCGATATCTTCCCCATAGATGTGCCCTACTGAAACTGATACAAACATGGACGTGTTCCAACCGTTTTTACACGGGCGTTGGGATTTTCCGTTCCCCAAGGGGCGTATAGAGGACCACCTTCCTCCTTTCGAGGAGGTGAAGTACAATACACCGCAAATCACACCATCCACAATTAAACCATTTTTCGTTCACCAAGTGAAACAAAAGTCTGTTTGTAACAAAGAGACCAAACACTGGCAGTTATCCAGTAACTGTTTGAAGAAAAAGTTAAGCGTAAGAATGGTCAAAAAATAAACCATCAACCTCAAAAGTTCAAACGTTGACGACCGGACTAGCGTTGTGCGTTGTGAAATGTACGTGTTAAACGCTTCGGATGGAATAGCAAAAAAGGTTAAAAACTACAATCGAGATGTTACTCTCCAAAACCTCTAAAGTTCTAGACATCTCTGTCAGAATTACATTTAAAAGCTTTTGCAGCACTCAGTTGAAGCGTTCTAATGTGTTTACCGATACGTAAACTCAACCTAATTCTTACGAAAGCACGAAGAACAACTTGATTGTCCTTTGCATCGTGAAATCTAAATTTTCGACATTTGCTATACTGTATAGTGTAGCCTACATTGCTTAAAAGACATCAGGAACATTTTGGTTCAGCAAATCAATTGGTTTTTTTTGCATTGATTAGAGGTCTGCAGAGCCTTAAAGATTGTTAACTCAGTTAAGTTTAAAGGACGCTTAAACTAGATCAAGCGGCGCTGGTTCAACTCTCGGGGTGTGCGCTTGAGCAACGTATTCCAAGGACAAATGGTACCCAGTGGATGGAATATTTTACAGACAACAACATTGCAACAAGCGGAAGCGTTACTTTGTCAAACTCAGTGACCGGGGTTGCGCCAAGTAGTTCAAAGCCTCTACAAGTATGCAAATTTCCAGGGTTAAGCCTTCTCAGTCAAAGGATAAAAATTTCTACAATCAATGGTGCACAAAACCGATGTTAGTATTTTGAGACACCCGCAAATACTTTTCACAAACTTTGCAAGGTAGTGCGTCAGAAGGATTTCTTTTGCTGAATTATCCATGAACAACAAATAACTCAAGCGCTGTCGACTTAGTGTGTGGAAACCCTGCATGACGTTTGGAAAGGCCTCTGTTGAACACCTATTGAGAGCATTTGCTTGTGTCTTTGGCAAGACACTTAATGATATTCTTGAAGAGGACACGAAAACTTGCTTTATTACGCATCGTTTCACTTGATCGAAATCTTTCATCAAAGACCATAAAATCAGATGAGACACTTATGTTGAATCACCACTATACGCTGTAATTCAATAGCATCTACTTTCAATAAAATATTTTTTTCTTACATCAAGCACAGCAATCACTTTGTTTAAGTTGTAAGCAGTAAGTACCACACCCTTCGCTTTTTTTAGTTGTTAAAGCAAAAACAAACAACCCATAAATCATCCATCCTTATAAAAACACTTCAGTTGGACTGTGCAAAAGTACAGTAGAAAACCAATTTATAGATTACAATATTTGATAACTCAGAACAGGCAACGTAAAACACCACAAGTATTTATAGCTTTATGGACAGGTAGGCTTTATATAAAAATATATGGGATAAAGAATATGAACAGTTTTGTTTTAACAATAAAATACATTCTCAGAAAAATCTTACATACAAGATTTTAGATTTTATTTTTTGCACTTTGTACTTAAAATCGTATTTTTGGCAACTCACTGCTGCTCTATGGCCGAACCACAAGCACCAGTGAATCAAAAAAATTGTTACAATTCTAATAAGCACTCAAGTCAGTGATGGGCAACCATAAACGTTGTAACTGCAGAGTCACAACAGCCACCAACCCACCGCTCTAAAATAACTGTTTAGAAATTCTCCTTTCAAACTCGCTGAAGCATCATTTTGACGTTCAACAACAAGCTGCATTTAAATAATATGTCAGTCCAACAGTCTTAGCATGGCTCTGTCAGATTTTATTTGTAAAGTGAGATCATCTTTATTTAATTAAACTGTTTAAACTAACAAAGCAAGAAAGATAGAACAGAAATAAATTGATTCGGGTAGCTCTCCTGTTGATGACCAACGGCCTCAATGATGATGATGATGCTGAGCTTGCTGGCCGTAATGCCCTCGGTGTTCAGCTGCAGTACGGTGGGTCGTCGGTACTTTTCGACAGAGCTGCCGTGCCCTGAGAAGGGCGTTTCCCTATCCACCCTGCGCTGAACCTGGGCCTGGTTTGCTTGGTTTTGTCTAAACTGTAGCAGCGATAAGACCACCACACTGTCTGTTGAGTAGGTCTGACCTACATTCAGTAGCGGATCTAGGCTCATACACTCATACAGCAAAATCGATCATTTTTACATTGATTTAACGTCTGCAGACGTTAAATCAATGTAAAAATAACGGATTTTGCTGTCTGGGGAAAGACACGTGACCACGTACACGTGACCAAAAGACACGTGACCAAAGGCCAAAAGACACGTGACCAAAGGCACGTGACCACGTGCCCTCTAACCGCTCCCAAAAACAAAACGAAAAAAACAATGCAACTTTTTCAAACTTACTCTATTCTGACGCTCAATCCCGTTTTTCAATTTAATTGGCAGCATTGGCTGAGCGTGTTTTCATCAGTAGATTTAAGGGGAGGGGAAACTAGAAATTTTATGTGCGTCTCAAACACTGAGAAAAAAATGCAAAGCGTGTGTTTTAAACAATAAACGATTACAGAGTCACAAAACGCACAAATAGCGACCAAAGCAAGGTAAAAATTGTCAAAATTGTCTACCCCTAACCTCTTGGCAACCTGGTTGCTTTTACGAGACTCAGCATTCCTACTGTCAACTTTTGTTTAAATTTTTACTTTTTTAAAATTTAATTCTCTGCCCTCTCCATCTAACTTTTTTTTCTAAATACCTTGCTGTCTAGTGTCTACATTACCCTTTATAGAAAAAAAAATCTTTTATGATGTCCACCGCAGCGGAACTATGAGTGCTACTGCCTGTGTGAGAGCACGTGATATTTTTAGCCAACAAAATATCACATTACACGCGTATGATATTTTGTAGATTACCAATTTATTTACATCAATTTATCTTAGAGTTGTTGTCATTCCAAACTATTTATACACTTTTTTATTTCGACTTTTGTTTATTCGTTGAGCTTTTCTACAGGAGAACAAAAAAGACAACTGCAATTAATCCGTTGCGGGCTTCTGGCCTAAATAAATGATGTCAAAGCTGCTTTATGTTGAATAATTTTCAAATTACATGTATATTAAAAATTACAAGTTATAATTTTAGAACAATATTTGATGAATCATAAACACGCTGAACTTTAAATTATAATCGTCAAATCGGTTTACTTCAAATTCGAAACGAAAATGTTCCAAGCTACAATTTTTTTTGTCAAAATGAAATATGTGAAAGTTCTGAAATATATTTGTTACGAACAACTTTATGATCTCGCTGTGTGCAATATCAAGATTCAAAAAATGCACGGATTAAATCAGAATTTAGGTCCAAGATAAAGTCAACAAAAAACTACTTCTTAAGGTAGGCTAACGCTCAAAGTACAACTTTTTCATTGCATGCCATGCATTGCATACCTGCCTTGACTTCAAGTGTAGGGGAGAACCTCCATCAATGGGACAAATTTTGCGTTTTGCTAATTTTTTTTAATTTTGTAACGAAATGCAGTGCTTTTTTTTTACAGCACTAATGCCAATGCATTTTTTTTCAAATAACACTTGGTTTGATTTCATTATCTCCAGTGGTTTAGAAATAACGCGCAGCTTTTTAAGGTTACTCAAAACGTCCCATTGTTGAATCTGGCTCCACCATTGGGACAGGCAATTTCTAACAATGGGACACAATTTATTATCTGTGTAAATGCATATTATAAACTTGATATTCACTTTGTTATAGATTATATTTACTGTAGTGCATTATTAAAGTTTTCTAAATTTTTCTCAACTTCATCATTAAAAATCTTTTTGACACCATAATGAGGTTGAAAACTTAGATTGTCTTTAAGATCATTATTTGCTTGGGCTCTTTTGTATGTGTCAACCCAGTTTTTCAATGTTTGGCTTGGTATGTCAAATTCTCTTGCTACAGGTCTATTTTTTCCGGTTTGTAGGCCTATTGCTTTTTCAACAACAGTTTTCATAGTTAAAGGATCTGTGTTTCCCTTTTTACGAATAAGTCGAATTGATTTACAGTGTCCCATTGATGGGCAAGACCTGCTGTCCCATTGTAAGATGCCATCCGCAAATGCAAAAAAAATTAGCTAATTTCTTAAAGACTACTTCACCGACAACAACGTTTTGTCCTAAGAACTGCCAGACATATAGACTATGCTACCATGCTTTTTCAACCTGCTTCGCCAAGTATGTACAAAAATATCTTCAAGACAAGTGACCTATTTTTTTTTACTTTGGGTATCAAAAAACACACTTTCTTTAACAAACCAGCCATGCATGCAAATTGAAGGATCCCACTGTTGGTACAAGCGAAAGACTACATGGCGAATTGAAATTCGTCATATACGTTGTGCTCGCTTGATCAACCAAGCGTGGGAGACCAAGTGTCCCATTGTAGAATCGTCCCAATGATGGAGGTTCTCCCCTATCCAAAATGTGGATTTATGCTTGTATCAATGACCTACAAGATTAAACCGTCTTAAAATGAAAGCAGTTTGTCTTCAGCACACCCTCATCAAGCATGTTCTGGGTTGAGTAAGGCATCTCGAAACAAGATAATTTCGAGATAATTTTGTTTGAACATTTTCAATCTTGATGAAAAGGAAAACAAACTGCAGACCACTTCACCAACTGCTCCACGTACCACAAGCATCCTCAGCCTAGACAGGGTGACCAACTGACCATACACAACAATGGCTACGCCACACCCAACATCTTGCAAAAGATTCACAAGATTTACAAGAAGAAAACATTTCACTGCTTGACAATTTTTAAATGTAATGTTTTTTTCAATTCACTTTGTATTTTAGTTTCACCAATTTCAAAGTCTATTTTTAGCGCATTTTAACAGGTTTCGGGCAAGATAAAAAAGGAAAGTAGGCAAAAAGATCTTCTTGCCTGTAAACTAAAAGGCATGGTTCACCAGCGTTTTGAAGTCTTTTGAATTTTGACCAAAACTATTCTTGAATTGCAGCATAATTTTTTACATTTTTTTAAAAACGAGTGTAAAATATTTGATAAAAGATTAGTCCAATAGAAATTAATTTTGTACGTTGTCTTGAAAGTAAGCTACTGCCATGCTACTGCCCAAGTTGTTGGTTCTAAAAACAAGTTAATTTTGAGTAAAACCAAACAATGTCCCCCACACAACATCATGTCTGACTCAAACAAAATTATGTAATGAGGGAAGTTTTGCACGCATTTTTTGCAAGCGCCATAAAATTAAATTATTATTTTTGCCCTCAACCAACTGTAAACAGGCCTGTTTCGTAAACAACGCAGGTTATCATGAATAACAGCCCGAGGCTGTAGAGGAAATACAACAAAATAATTGACATCTCTGTTTATCATAGTAGTATAAATGGCAGAAATTTGATATTGATGTGTATAGCAACAAAAGATCTAACTTATCAAAGCCTATGCATTTATGGGAATCATTTTCTAAATTTTAAGATTAATTTTTTTCACAAAATATCGAAAACAGGAAGAAAGTAAAAGCAATTGCATTTATATAGTGCTTTTTCACGTTTTGGTTTCTTTACTGAAAAAGTAGTATATAATTAATTGTATTTTGCCAACATTTTTTTTAGCCTAAACACGTTTACCCATTCGATTGTTGAACCATGAAAGCACTGTCTAATACTCGATCTGAGTAGCAAGCCATTGTCAAACATGTTTGGTAATTGTTTTGTTTGTGGATGTAAGATTTATCAGATGCTTTTGCAGACGTCAAAATGTATTTTTTATCTTGTCTGTTCTTTTTGCTCCGGGCTATGTGTAATACTTACGTTACAGTGCATAGTATAACAGTTTTTCCAAATACTTTGCATTGTTAGTTGTCAAGACATAATACCTGTCAAGCTGTCAAGACACAATATGTTAGTTGTCAAGACACAACCCCTTGACGATGTCTGATTTAAGACAAACGAAAAACTTCGATTTTTTTTGTGTGATGCGATAATTTGAATCTAGTTTTATACTGTTAAAAAATTAACCTTTGTCAAGCTCAAAACCAACTTGCTAACTGACAATTTCTATGTTGCAAAGTGTTTAAATTTGTTTCAAACCTTTCAAAAAAAAATTCTGCGGTGCTAACTAGGATCCAAAAAATATTTTCCATTTTCGCGATTATTTGGAGACTTCTAAAGAGTACAAACAATATCAGTAGACCAACACTCTGTGTGCTAACTGCTAATGCTGGTAGTCTTTCGGTTTAGTCATAATCGTACACACTGATCATTATTTTGTCCCCAACTAACAACCTAAGAAAAGGATGACATTTTTAAATAGCGACACAGTCAATGTAGTAAAGCAGTTTTAAAATAGAACACGGCTTTATGGGGTATTGACACCAAAAATAAGTGTAAAGTTTGAAAAACAGCCTATATGTCATCACATTTAAGTCTACCTGAACTGTTTTAGTTTTATTTTTTAAATGAATATGAATATGTTAAGACAAAGTTATCTTAGCGGGTTTAACATAATGTATTACACAAAAAAAAAATATAACATAATGACTCAAACGTTTTCGACACGTACGTGAGTCCTCATTAGGAATAAAATCTGCAATATACACAAAATGAAAAATCGTAAGATAAATTTGACTTATAGCTATAGTACGACATCGTTACAGCTATAGTGCAATGTCAAATTTATCTCGCTCGTTAAGGTCACTTTGTTTTTTTGTCTGTGGTTCAAAAATGCAAACTCTATACCAAAGCTTTAATGAATATGTTTAAAATAGATTTTAACTTCTATTTTTCCATTCGTATTACCAAATTTTTGGTTTAAAAAAATTAATTGGATAGTTTTAAAGCAAAAAATTTACAATTACAAGCTGCACTTAACTTGAACACCGGAAGGTCATTTGTTCCATTCGTTTGTCATTAGGTTGTTTTTGCTAAAGGCGATACATCCCAAACTACTGCTGCAATTGTCAATTTCACAGCTTATGTACCATTCTACTGAAAAGCTCCACCGAAGCATTTCAAAAACCAAAGGAAGCGTGTTATTTGCTAGACATTGTCACCTTTAACCCAGTGCCATCCTTGCAGGCCCAGTAGCGTTGTTGGAGATGTCTATTTTTTTTATCTCGTGATCTGCATGATTTTAGGGGACAGTCACCTTTCTAATGGGCCTTGGAGATAAAAAAAAACAAAAAAAACATCGCATATTCTTTGGACATGACGTATTTTTCTTAGAAGTGTCTTGATTTAGGGACTGAAAATCTTATTGGTACGGGGCTCACATTATCTTCTCAACGGTCCTGGTAGTTTGTACCACCTATGACAGTATGTTAATAAAAATATGGCCGTAGATAGACGGTTTTATCTTGATATTTGCTTGCTACAAAATTTGCTTTGATTTTCTCAGAAGATTTTCAAGTTTTCATCATATTTGTTGGTTGTGTCATTTCCTTTCGTCCCAATTCTATTTCGTAGCAAAGATGTGGATATGCCTTTAGACTTAGAGGAATGACCAGACGTTTGTCGGAATACGATTAATCTGGAAACGTTTTTCTCATTCGTGTAGTTTGCTTCAAGTCGAAGTCGAATTGCAATTTCAAAGCCAGATTTTGGATCTTGTTGCCAGCTCCTTTTGCTTACGGGTTTCGCCATACGCTCATAATTATATCAATGTGTGCTAAAATTTTCTCTATCCATGTTTAGGAAAAGTAGGAAAACGGCGATGGCAATTAAGGCAAAAATAGATAGCGACACCTTTCTATCGTAAAAATGTATTTTTCATCTTGTTTGTTCTTTTTGCTCCGGGCCTGGTGTAATGCTTACAGTGCATGGTATAACAGCTTTTCCAAATACTTTGCATTGTTAGTTAGCTGTCAAGACACAGTACAGTGACGGTGCCTGACAAAGACAAACGTAAAAACTTCGATTTTTATGTGTGATGCCATAATTTGAATTTAGTTTTATACTGTTAAACAATTAACCTTTGTCATGTTCAAAACCAACTTGCCAACTGACAATTTCCGTATTGCAAAGTGTTTAAATTTATTTCAAACCTTTCAAAAAAATTCTGCGTTACTAACTTGGATCAAAAAATAGTTTCCTTGTTTGCGATTATTTGGAGGCTTTTAAAGAGTAAAAACAAAATCAGTGGACCAACACTTTGTGTGCTAATGCTGGTAGCCTTTCGGTTTACTCCTAATCGTACACTGATCATTTTGTCCCCAACTAACAACCTAAGAAAAAGGTGACATTTTTAAACAGCGACACAGTTAATGTACAAAGCAGTTTTTAAAATAGAACACGGCTTTATCGGGTATCTACCAAAAATAACCGTAAGTCTACCTGAACTGTTTTAGTTTTATTTTTCAAGGAATATGTTTAAAATTGATTTTAATTTATATTTTTCCAATCGTAGTACCAAATTTTTGGTTTGAAAAATCAATCGGATAGTTTTAAACCAAAAATTTTTACAAATCACAAGCTGCACTTTACTTGAACACCGGAAGGTCATTTGTTCCATTCGTTTGTCATTAGGTTGTTTTTGCTAAAGGCGATACATCCCAAACTACTGCTGCAATTGTCAATTTCACAGCTTATGTACCATTCTACTGAAAAGCTCCACCGAAGCATTTCAAAACCAAAGGAAGCGTGTTATTCGCTAGACATTGTCGCCTTTAACCCAATGACATTCTTGCAGGCCCAGTAGCGTTGTTGGAGATGTCTATTTTTTTATCTCGTGATCTGCATGATTTTAGGGGACAGTCACCTTTCTAATGGGCCTTGGAGATAAAAAAAAAACAAAAAAACACAGTGTATTCTTTGGACATGACGTATTTTTCTTAGAAGTGTCTTGATTTAGGGACTGAGAATCTTATTGGTACGGGGCTCACATTATCTTCTCAACGGTCCTGGTAGTTTGTACCACCTATGGCAGTATGTTAATAAAAATATGGCCGTAGATAGTCGGTTTTATCTTGATCTTTGTTTGCCACAAAATTTGCTTTGATTTTCTCAGAAGATTTTCAAGTTTTCATCATATTTGTTGGTTGTGTCATTTCCTTTCGTCTCAATTCTATTTCGTAGCAAAGATGTGGATATGCCTTTAGATGATTGACCAGTAGCGTTCTCTCTCTCTCTCTCTCTCTCTCTCTCTCGTTTGACTTGTAGTAGCTTAGATTGGCAATGCCTCCTGGGACATTCGTGGAGTATGTGTTGCATTGTTTGTTCTACCGCTCCGCAGACTCCGTTAACAGGGATCTAGATTCTAGAAAATACTTTCGGTTCCGGGCCCTGGATAATTTTAAGGGTTAAAATCCTTTCCACAAAATCCCACAAAAGCGTGTTCTTATTTTTTTGGCACGCAAATTCATTAAAGGTATAACACAATTTTAAAGTGACACGCTGCTTTTAAAAATATCCCCAGCCAGATAAAAAACATAAACAAAGTGGGTAACGCATGTTGGTTTTACTCTCGAGCGTGTTCAGGCCGTGTTCAAGACGTGATCACAGCATGAGACAAGGATTTGAACTTTCTATAAACAAAGTGTTGTTTGCGGTTTCAATAGTCAAGCAATCTCAAAACATTTTGAGTTTTAAAGTAATTTTCTTGTAATATTTTACGAGAGCTAAAAAGCCACGTGGGAGCTAAACTATTTTAAATATGCGCCGTTGCCTGAGCGAAACCACGTGACCAAACCATTCAATATACGAACTTCAGTTATTTTAAACCGAACATTATTTTCTGAAAAGAAGTGAAAAGCAGACAAATGATGAAAGTGATGTCTGACTTGTGCTATGACCTTGCAAACTTTTTTAACGTAATAGTTTATTTTGGTTTCCAACACGTTTTGTCGCTTCTACCTTTCTGAGACCTCTGCTGTGTTGACATATTGTATTGTTTTCGCTGTGATAAACAAAAATAAAACCAAGTTGAATTGAATTGAATCGCTAGCAGTATGAGCTGAATATTAAGACACTTCTAAAACATAACTAAACGAAGGGCAAATTTCTAATAATTTCACCAAGGAAAGAAGTAGTATTCCACCAAAAAGGAAAATTTGTCTTTAAAAAAAAAGAATTCAATATGGATGTAAGTGCATTTTATCACAATGGGACTTTTAAGAGTATGCGAGGTTTTATCCTAGTTCCTACGGCCCCTGGAAAGATTCCAGGCTCCTAAAACCATCCCAGGTTGATATCTAAAAGTACCCTCTGAACTTTCTGTCAAGGCTACTGGACGCTTGTTATTGTGCTTTATGAAAGTGTTGCGTAGGTGCAATAGCAATTTATGTCCTTGTCAAAGTTCACCACTGGGTATCTGCCACATGTTCATTGTTCACAGACTAATAATAAAATAAACAACTCTGGAGGAATTAGGTAGGCTATAATTACAATTCAAATTTGTTCCTTAAAGTTCAAATTTTCAAATTGACTTACAAATAAACCCAACAAAATTTTATTAAGTTACTCAACAAGATAAAACTTGAAACTCGTTCATTAACTGTTGAAATTTAAAGTAAAAGAAAAAGTAAAGTTCCCATAACTTATCACTTAGTTGCTGACCAGCCTGAGTATTGGAAAATGAGTTAAGGTTCTCGCTATACCAGACTTTTGTCACTAACGAGAGTAAAGTGGCCAGTCTGAACTTACAAAATAAAATTATTCAACTCGATATTTGGAGCTTCATATTGTTAAAGGCCTACTAAATGAAAATGGGAATTAAGCATTAAAATGCGTAAACTGAACACTCAAGAATACATTTAAAAAAAAATTACCGAAAAAAAATTGTTTTCAATGGCGCTGGCAAGGCCCAAAGTCCAATGTTTCATTTATTTTCATTTTTTTCAAAATAACCAAAAGTGCGAACACTGCTTGAGAATACGTCACAAAAGACAGCAATACCAAAAGCCACGTTACCACATCTGATGTTTTGAGCAAACTGTCTGATGTTTTGATGTTGAAATCTGATGTTTTGATGTAGGCTACATCATAGCCGTACGAGCCAGGGGGGGCCCCTCCTGTAGTTTCAAAACGTCGCGAATTCGGGCAAAATCTTGAAATTATTAGGGCAAAAATTGCTATATAAAAAGCTACAAAACTGCCTGAATTAAGAAAAACTATACATTAATATCTTTTACTTATCAAACTAAGTACAGCCTCTTATTTGCACAAGAAATGTGCCGCAAAATTTTCATTTGGCACACCCGTATTGATGTATTGTATTGCATGGTGATCAAACTGTAGTACAAAATGCATTTAACTAACTGCATCATGCCAATTTGGGCAGCCACAAAAATATGTCTCTAATACTTTTGTGAAACTGCCAAAATCAAAACGCAAAATTTGCTATAGCTAATTTGGTTAATTTTCACAAATGCATCGTGTAGATTGGGCAACTGAAAACATGAAATTATCTGATGAAACTGTTTAGTCTGTTTATGCAACTGCCCAAATTAGCGTGAGGCGGTTTCCCCAAAATGAACAAATTCATTAATTTTTCCCATTTACATAACTGTATCGTTTAGATTTGGGCAACAAAAAAATATGAAATTATCTGATCATAGTCTATTTATAAAACTGCCCAAATTGGCATGTTGCAGTTGCTTCGGCATCAAAATTTACAAAGTCTTTAATTTTTTTCATAATATCCATAAATGCATCATCTTGGTTTGGGCAACTACAAAATATGTATTTATATAAATCTGGTGAATAGCCTACTTTTATAAAACAATTCAGGTGGAGAGGTCACAGTACTTTTTCAACCATAAACGGACATAGCTAAGCAACACCACAACATTTAACAAAAACATGTTATACCTGTTAAAAGTAATGTTAAGGTGTTGCTTAGCTTTGTTTGGTTACTTTTATAAAAGGTTCTGCTACTATTCGGCGAGTTCCCTATTCGGCAATTTTTTGAAAATCCAACGACGCTTTCTGCAAATCCGATGATTGAATATTATTCAATATTCAGACATCAATGTAAATACGTACTGTCAGGCTAATTGGGTTCTTTGAATCCTATGTCACCGTCTGTATGCAAACTTAGAATAATATATTAGTTATTTTTGTCATCAAATTAGCAGGGTTGTCAGACAGCTTTTGAAAAAAAGAGTATTGGGTATTGCATTGGGTATTGCAAAGAGCGATTTTTGCCATTACCAAACATTCAAATATCTCAGCCAGGAATTAGCAACAAGACAACATAGAGAATTGTAGCTTTATTTCCGAAAAATGTCGAAGAAAACATGATCTTATCCTTTTGCTATGCCACCGGACAGCACCATTTTACAGGAATATTCATAATCACATTTTAGTTGAAAATTCTCTCAGAATGCACTAAATTCAAAGTAATTTTTCAAAATTTTCTGGGGGAGGCCCCCCAGACCCTCTGCTGCTGGCTGTCGCCATAAGCGAAACACGCCGTCAAAAAAAACCCTTTTCAAAATTACTGGCTACGCCACTGCTGGTGATTTTGTTATGTTAGTTTTTCACTGTTATTATGCACCACATAGATTACATTTGGGCAATTTTTATGAAAGCATGCACATTTGGGCAAATTTATGTTCTGTACCCTCAAAATAGTTTGGTCACGTACGGCTATGGGCTACATACATACATAGCCTACAGTCAAATCGCCCGCAGTAACAATTATTGCGAGATCAGCTGATTGCTAGTCTCTAGTGACACAGACTGTACAGTCGCACGCTTCGCTGTTCAAGCCCAATCTCTTTTTGAAAGCTTTGACAAAAGCACGCGCGCAATGGTGGTCAGACCGCAATGGGGCAAACTTTTATTGAAAATCGTTTTATAGTAGCATGTTAAACAGAAAGAACGTGTAAAATCGCCAAGTCAGGTTTTTTCTTTAGTATCCCTTTAAAAAGATTTTTAAATTACACGCATTGAAAAGTTGATAGCTACAAGTCTTTTGTATATTATGATATAAATTTATGTATTTTGTAAATGCGAGCTTAATAACTATGCGAAAGTGCAGACTCGGCAACCTCCTACGCCTTCTTAGGGCTATAGCCTACGGTCTTTCATACTCTCTCATTGGATCCACTCTGTTATGTATTTCTTTTTATGTACGTTTTTTCGCATCCAAGCAAAAATAAATGACCATATATCCTTATCCATATTTTTAATTTCGACTTTTATGCAAACCATCAAAATTCGTCTTCGTATGAGCTTCTGGGGCCGAGAGTCTCTCCCTTTTCCATCCCAGATTCACGATGTTTTTTGACTCCACTGGAAGGATAGTAGAGTGTAGCCAGTCTTTGGTTTCATCATCCAACTCACGCAGACACGTTAGGTGGCTTGAAGTTGGTACAATCGTTGATGATGCGGTCGCAGTCTGTTCCTCAACCTCACATTCACAAGAGGAGAGAGAGGTCAATACCTATTGGTGCATGGTTAAGCTGAAAAGCCAGGCGCCCTTACGAAGACGGGGCTTGCCCAATGCCCATGCCTGTCTCGGTAGCGAGACACCAAATATGTTGTGGTTTAAACACATTTATTATATTTCTTACTATCTTGCTTAAATGTGTTTCACCCTAAACAACTTTAACTTGAAGTAAGATAAGCGAGTAAATTTTGTGTTTTCTATTCGACGTTTTAGACCTAATCTATCGAAACTAGGCAGCAAGTAGACGTAAATTTTACGTAACAAAAAACATAACTAAAAAGTAAACTGCATGGGCTGCCTACTTATGAACTGATGAGTCATGGCATGGCATGAGTTTTTTAATCCAGCTTATAAGTAAGGATGGTTCAATAACATTTATAATTTTACCACAGATATTTTTAAATCTCGTACTTGACTTATTAATAATGTTTTGAATGTCGAATAATTTGCATTACCAGTAGAATGATTTAATTGATTAAATGCTCAAGTCTCTTTTTTCCAAAATAATTTTGATTATGTAACCTCAACCCAGAAAGATTTGAAGTATGTTGTTTTTAAAAAGAAACATTATATCAAGAAAAAGAAACAAACACACGTGACTCAAAATGACGTAGAAATGATGACATTCTCATTTGCAAAACAAGGTGTACAAAAACAACCTCAAAAGCACAAATAATTTTGTTTTTGAGAAGCTAAGTAAATATCAATGGGCATAATGTCAAAAACACACAAAATATATTTTTATTCGAATCGGTTCAGATAAGTGCAGATGTAAATTTTCACTGTAAACGACTCAATGGGGCATTCTCCATAAATTCATGGCAGTGCATGCATGCCTTAGTCGCTTAAGTTAAAAAAATATAGGCTATAAAGCCTATAATATATACATTTGGAAATGAAGTTTCTTTTTAAATTATGAAAATAATTGTAGGGTGGAGTTTTTTTCTAAACTATGAGTGTAAAAACTCTTTTGAGGAGTGATACGGAATTAAGATAACATATAGTAGCACTGTATGCAGATTTCGATCTACAGTACATACCTTGCCTACAGGTTTTTAATGGAAATGGTTTATTCAGGGATACCAAAATCCCTGGGTTTATTAAAGAAGTGGGCCAAGGCAAATTTTGCTTAGATGTTGCTGTGCATATGATGTTTTAATCAAAACCTTTTACGTTTTTACGAATATTGGTTTGAAGTCGGTTTTGGGTATTTTCACCAACATAGTGCTGTCGTCGTCAATGTCATGTGAGCCTCTGGGACCGAGGGTCTATTCTTTTACCACTCCAAATTCACAATGTGTCCGAACTACACTAGAAGGCTACTAGAGAACAGTCAGTCTTGGGTTTCATCATCCAATATGCCCAGATCTTCCACTCCGTTAGATGGCTTGAAGATGGTACAGTCAATAGTGCTGTAATAGGCAGTTACGCATGCAATTTCAAAAGTGCATGCACTTATGTAGACCACAGCGGTGGGATCACGCAGCAGATAAGGCGCTCTCTTTCCAATCATGCAATCCTGGTTCGACTCGCGGCTTAACCTGGTTTTTGAAAAACACCACTCACTTCTATCCAGGATGTAATAAATTGGGTGGGCGTAGTTTCTGAAGGAAAGGCGGCCGAGAGAAAGGAACTGGCCACCCTACTCTCGTTAGTGCCGAAGGCTTAGTATAATGAGAACCTTATCTTCTCATCCCCCAATGCTTGGATCAAGTATGGGACTCACCTTTACTTTATGTAGGCCACAACGTATTAATGCTTTTTTATATGCCCAAATTGTGTACAAACGTCGTTTTCGTACATGATACGGAAGGTAAAAGTTGGGCTCCCTCTAGAATGCTTATTGTCCTCTCCGGGTGCTCCAAGCTAGTTACGGGCCTGCGACCGTGCTTCGACTTTTCAAGACAGATAAAAACTGAATATGAAAAACAGCTCACGGCACAGCAGAGTAGCCTATTATAAATGGCACCCCGGTTGAGAACCACTGGGTTATATGTTAATTGTCGTTTTGCAATTAATTAGAATAATAAAATTAAGGAATGACTAAAGATGATTGTACGGTTTTTTTTCTTCGAACTGCTAATTTTGTTTTTGACTGTAGTTGTCTTATGTTGTCCTTGTAAGCCACATAGTAGGCTACAGTAGCAACGTGAACAGGTTGCTATTTGTATTTGGCCTAGTTTGGCACTGGCGTTGCTGAATTTCATGCACACGCCATGGCATTTAGTGTTGTGAAACGTATTGATTTATTTCGAAAAGCGATTGCTGTATTTTCTCAAACTGTCAAAAGTTGTTTTAAAAAGATTAAACGTTTGGTGACGTTAAAACCACGTAAAAGCAGCAAGTTTTTCCAGTTTGGCTCTTTCATCGTGTAGTTCTGAGTTCTGACCGTTGTTGCTTGAGGCACATTTATAAACGCCACCGACATGTTACATAACCGACACTCTGGCGTTATGTAACGTGAGTTGATCGTGGCTTTGACAGCCAGTTTTCCCAACCGCAAAAACAGGAAACTTAGTTTCAGTTATTCTATAAGGTTTGATCAGCAATGGTTTAATTTTAATGCGAGAGAAGACAAAATTTAATCTGACGCTTTTCGCCTGAAGACATGCTGGCAAAATCTGAATGCCTTTTGTTTCATGCAAATAGGCTACTCAATGGCTTTCAAGAGGAAACGTAACCAAGCAGTGTTTGAGCTCAGAAACGAGCTTAAATTATTTTTGGACCTTTAACTAAAATTGGAATTTGCTTCATTGCTGAATGATGACAGACAGATGGATTACAATAGATATCTTGCTTATTTGGTTGATATCGTTGGTCTATTGAATAAACTAAATCTAAAAATGTAAGGAAAAAACACCAATATATGGTATGTAGGCTATATTCAATCGCCATCTCCGTTTAAAGCAGATTACGCATCAACATGGTTACATGGGTTATCTGTATTCATGATCCATTGAAATATTGATACCATGTGAATTTACAACTGCACTGCTTCCATGCTGGCTCAAGGCAGGTTGGAAGAGAGTGATTGATTTATGTCACTGTCATTAGGAGATGGTCTTAAGGTACTAGAAGGCTCTGCTGTCCTGGTCGCGAGGGGACTACATTTTGTCTGGCCTCTACCTTTCGACCAGCCTTGCTTGAGTGGCCCTTCCAAGAGCAGATGCCAGTACCGCTCAGCATTTAAAGATGCTTTGGAAGCTTTCACCAGCAAGCTTGATCATTGAAGGAAAAAAGTTAGAATGAACAATTCAATATGTCACAATGTTTAAAGAATTATTATTATCAATGCTGGTTGTTGACGACAAAGAACAGGTTCTTTCAGAGTTGGAAAAAGAATTGATTTTGCAGCATCTCATAGCATTAGAACTGGAATTCATTCAATGTTTTTCGGAAATTTATGACGATGAGCTTGATTTACTACGAAATTCATTCACATTGTTGATGGAAAATTTCCCGATAAATTGCTGGATAAATTTTTAGAACTCAAAACGGATTCTTGCGCAAGAGACTTATTCAGAGAAAAATCAATCACTGGATTTTGGCCATTAATGTGTAATTCCTATCTCAAAGTGGCAGAGAAAGCTATTCGAAGTATCCTTCCGTTTGCTTCCACTTATCTATGCAAATTAGGTTTTTTAACTCTTGCAAATGAAAACAAAACAGAGAAACAGATAAGGCGTGGAAAATGATATTTGTTGTGCTCTTTCCAATTTTCCAATAAGTTGCTCTTCCACCACATTCATGAGTTGTCTAAACAAAAAAATCACAAGCTTCACACAGACTGTTAAATGCATTGACTTTTATATTTTAAATGTATTCTTTGCCTGATTCTTTGAATAAAATACTTTTCAGCAACGTTCTTCATTAATCAAATTAGTTTAGTATGAAAAAGGAATATTACAGGCTAAAAAGCTTGTTACTAGTGAAAGTTTAGTTTATCTTCCAAGACTTAGATTAAAATATTAATGTAAACGAGTTTTTAACAAACTAAATTTATAAGGGGGGGGGGGGGGGGAATTTAAATTTGAATATCGACTAAAAAGGTGCACCGGATAAAAAGGTTTGAGAACCACTGACCTGTAGGCTCCTGTGTACCAGTGAACAGCCTAGTTAACCTAAAGCTCATAATAGAACAGCCAGACAGATAAATCTGTCCTTTTTACATTGATTCAACGTCTGCACACGTTAACGAATTTTGCTGTCTGGGTAGGTGGTTTGGTTTTTACGCATAGCATGTCCAAATTTTTACACTCGTGTGTTCGCCACTGGACTGCCTCTTCTTCTCACTTCAAGCTCTTTAGCGCCTTTGGGCGTATATCTTTTTTTGTTCATCAACGAACGATGATGCTTCATGAAAAAACTACGGTCGTGTGCCGACATTATGGTGTTCAATGCGAATATAAGTCGCTCAATTATTTATTGCGACATTCAAGCCTAAAGTGTAATGAGGACAAGATTAATCTATCAGCAGACAAGGTTGATCTTTAACTATTCTTTAATTGAAAGCAACCTGAGGTATTGCATTACGACTTAGAAGTATGGCAACGAAGGACTTATCCAAAAACTTCAAAAAATCTGTGGCAAATTTCATCGTATTTTCCGTCCCAACAATCATAGTTGCGGCAAGATCCCGATATCAATTGAGCAATTGTTCAAACTGGAAATTTGTCTTTTCATGTTTAAATTTAATTTCACAACAGTTTACTAGCAGATTGTTTCTCCAACCTTCTTAAATATTATGTCAAACAGGTTTACAGACTGTTTACAAGAAACCATGATTATGATTCTCTAAACATTCCATACTTCTCAAAAACGCTTACTCAGCATTTAATAGAATTCACAGGTGCAAAAACATGGAACGAACTTCGTTTTTCAAGTAGAAAGATTAATCTTCTTCTATCGAGTCTTCTAAAGTTCGTTGATACACCACAGATTGACACATTCTTCCGCAACGGAGTTATACACTGACAGGTCCCACCTACTGCACCGGGTGGCAAACCGAGGGCAAACAAGAAGGTGTGTCACAATCAAGGTGCAATGCCTCGCGATGGCTTGCTTTGTATATTCAACGAGCGTGTTGTTTTCATTATGGAATTTTGAGCGATGTGTTATTATCGGTTATGACCTGAAGTAACCTCTGATTACGAAATCTGTATTATGTAACGTGTATTTTTCTGGAATCATTTTCCCTACGTGACCTTCTAGAGACTTCTGTTGTTTACATTTAAATGCTGCTTGATGGAACGGTGGTTCTTTATGATGTAACCTTCTCGAAGTTACTGGACTGAACAACCAACTATATAAATAGTGGTGTAGTTTGTGGAATGTATTATTATTATGGTGATTATTATGAGTTGATTATGAGAGTTGTGCTATGAGTTGTGGATTGGTAGTTGATGCAGAAATTAGAGTTATTTGAGAAGCCGTTCGTTAAAGTTCTTCAAGAAGTCAGATTATCATTTCACTAGGAGAATTATTCGACATTTAATTGACTGCTTTTCGGTTTGACCCATTAAACTACGTCATTGAACCTTTCCAAGTCTTTTTTCTGGTAAGAGATAGAAAGAAATCGTGACAAGGTGGTTTGCTGTTTGGGGCTCGGTGCCACAGATACATGCAACAGGGCCGTGTCGTAGCCCCACCCCACCATTGCAGACTTAGTGCGTCCAACACCGGTTCGGAGTCGATTTAATGTTTTCCACTTTGCCCAAGAAGTGTTTGCTCCTGGTGGGAGGGACTCTGATGGTGGGATCTTCATTTCAGTGTATGATGGGTCATTTTCGAATTGTTGTTTCCATTGCTTAAGTCTTGTTTCTTCTTTTGTTGAGGTTAGTGGCTGAACGTGTGTTAGGAAGCTTTTTCTTGATTTCAACCGGGTTTGTGCAGCAGTTTTTCCATATAGAGGATATTTTTCATCACATGTTTGTTTTAGCCTTTCAGCTTGACTGTTAACGTCTCTTCTTATGTGTGGTGGTGCAATACCAGCAAGCAGATCAAGTTTGTTGGTATTTGTGGGCTTCAGACACCCAGTAATAAGACGACAAGAATAATTGAGTACCGAGTTAAGCTTCGATGAGTGACAAGACCTGTTCCAAACAGGGCATGCATATTCTGCTGTGGAGTAGCACAAAGCCAATGCGGTCATTCTGAGGGTTTGTGGATTAGTGCCCCACCCAGAGTTGGTAAGCTTCCTCAGGATATTGTTTCTGGTGTTAACCTTAGCCTTTGTGTTTTCAATGTGCTTTTTGTAGCTGAGAGTACAGTCCAGTGTCACTCCAAGGTAGACGGGGTTAGGGCAATGCTCCAGCTCTGCTCCCGACCAGGAGATTTTGAGGGTCCTTGTAGCTTCTCTGTTTTTTAGGTGGAAAGAACATACTTGTGTCTTTGAAGGGTTAGCTTTGAGGTGATTGTTGGTGTAATATTGTGTTAACTCCTCGAGTGACTTTGTGAGGTTTTGTTCTATAGCAACAAAGGTCTTTTCTTGTGATGTTATGCAAAGATCATCGGCGTATATAAACCGCTTAGTGTGTTGATCTATCGGCTGATCGTTGGTGTATATGTTATACAGTAACGGTGCTAGAACACTTCCTTGAGGAAGTCCATTCCGTTGATGATGCCAGCGGCTTGTTTTTGAATTCAGGATAACTTGGAATCGTCTGTTGTGGAGTAACGTTGCTATAAGCTTTGTTACGGCAGCATCTTTGAACATCTGCAAGATCTTTTTCAGCAGGAGACGATGGTTAACTGTGTCATAAGCCGAAGATAGGTCAACAAATGCAGCACCAGTAATCATACCTTTCTGGAATCCGTTTTCAATATGTTGCGTTAGACACAGCAATTGACCTGTTGTTGACTTTCCAGGTCGAATGCCAGCTTGTTGGGGAATTAGTTGTGGTTCAACAGAAGGTGATAGTCGGCCAGGAATTAACCTCTCGAACAATTTGTAAAGATGACACAGTAAAGAAATTGGTCTGAAGCTTTTTGCTAGAGATGGATCTTTTCCAGGTTTCAGAAGAGCAATGATCCGTGCTTTCAACCAGATCTTTGGGATGTGTTTCTTTGCCATGCAACAATTGAACAGTTTTAGAAGCCAGTTTCTAGCCAAAGGACCAAAATGTTTTATTTCTTCAGTGAAAATGCCGTCTAGTCCGATAGCTTTGCCATTTTTGAGAGTGTCAATACCTGCCTTAAGTTCGTTTGGTGAGAAGGGTGTTGTTAAACCAGTATTTTCAGTATATTCCACATTCTTGATTTTCGGTCTGGGGTTTTTCTTTGTTGGTTTACCATTGTGGGCAACTTTATTAGCCGTGATAGGATAGAGTTGCTGTTTTGATTTTGATGGATCGTTAGGTACTTAATTTTCGTACTATAAGACTCCATGCCTTCTTGCTATTTCTCGACATATCCGTTGCTTCGATCGTGTTTTTCCATTTTCGTTGCCGTTCTTCAGAGATGGAGATCATCAGGAGTTCGCCGGTAAGGATGGTAGCTTCCGCAAAAGGGTCTTCTTCAAACAGTTGTTGGTACTTTTGCAACAGCTTGGCACTTTCACAGTTTAGACCGGGAATGTATTTTGAGCTGCATCCGCGTGGGATGTTTCTCTTGGCTATCTGGCGCACAAGATTGGCAAAGGATTCATAATTTCCTGGCGCTGGGTCAACTGATTTTATTTTGTTTTCAAGTTCTTCTGTGAAGCATGCCCAGTTTGCCTTTTGAAAGTTGAAACGTCGTTGAAAAGGAACACTTGATGGTGAGATTGCGGCAGAGATGCTTATGCTGATTGGACGGTGTTGTGTTCTTGGGATAGCATTCAAGACTGTTTTCTTACACATTCTTGCAAATCTATGACTTGAAAATGCAATATCGGGGTTATAACCAGATTTCCATCTTCTGCTATTGAATGAGTGGGGCTGTTTAGCGTCATGTATTAGGCTGAGTTGGTAATTTGCAGCCCATAATTCAACAGCTTCACCATCAAGGTTTGTTTCACTGTATCCCCACTGGGTGCTATGGCTGTTAAAATCACCAATCACAACTTGTGGTTTCTCTGTAGTTAAGAAAGGAGGAAGTTCAAATTGAGTAGGTGGCGATTTGTAAATGGAGGTGATGTTGACATGAGTGAGCTCAACAGACAGCGCTTCGATGTCCTTCAGATTGAGCTTTGATGTTGATTGCACAACCAGTCCTTCTCTGACAAACATGGCGCTGCCATGTTTTTCATGCGGCCTTTCAATGACATTTTTCATGCCGTCCACTTGAGGTCTTGGATGGTTTTCGCCTCGGTGAGTTTCTTGAAGGCAGAGAACATCACAGTGGTGGTCTCTGCACAATTTGGAAATCAGAGCTTGCTTGGGTGCGGATACCCCTTCAGCGTTGAGAGATATTATGGTCAACGCCGGCTTTCAAAAGCCGATCGTTGTGACGTTGGCCTCTCTGCTTGCATCTAAGGGTCTTCATATCAGTAGATAGTATAATCTCTCTTTAGAAGTTTTAGTAGAATTCGCAGCTACTACTGTGTAGTGTGCTGACAGGATCGCGACGTGAACGCTAGCTTCTACTATGAACCCTAAGACGAAAGATTTAAAGAGACGAAAGATTAATACAAAGTCACTTTTTGTCCACAAACTAAAACAACACTTAAGCAAAACCGATAGACCTACGGTACGGATAGAAAAACCACGTAGAAAGGCTGTTTTGCAATCTTGTGAAGACTTCAATTGAAATCCAAAATATTTTACAAACGATTAGGCCTACCTAACAATAATGTCGACTGCTTAATTGTGCTGTATTTTCATGTTGGTAGATACTAACAGCAAACGCAATTACGCAACACTCCATAACCAACACGACACCGTCACAAAAGGGGATGAGAACTTCATCGACACCATCATCTTATCTATACCAGCTCATCCATTCCACCACCCACAAGCAGTGGTACCGAAGTAGGGGGGATGGGGAGGATATATTCCCCCCAATATTTTTTCAGCACCCCCCCTCCCAATGATTTAGAAAAAATTATTTGCTAATAAGTTGTACTTCGATTTAGTTGTTTGCAAGGATTTCGAATTGCTGTTGTTTTTCTTTTATTGATGTTTGATCACAGTTCTAAATTGTCTTGGATTTGACGCTAGACAATGAAGAACCTTCATTGAAGGTAGCCTATTAAGGACGAGTTGGACCAGGCCAGAGGCCACACGCCATGACACTGCAGTAATGCTTATGAAGGGACTCATTGTATTAATCTCCTGTGCAGGCCGTCCGCATAAATGACATTGCTAATGAGTTTTCAATGCGCACCCCAATTTAGGCTAAGACGCAATATGTTCGGTTGTAACTAGTTCTTGTGATGTGTTTAAACGTTAATATTTTTGTCATCAATTTGCATATGTTCTTCTATAGCTTCGATTGTGTTCAGTCTCCTGACGAGTGACTTTGTCCTATAGTGCACTAAGTGTAGTGATTCTAGTGAAGGAGAGCCCAAGCGGAAAACCATAACTTCTGTTTTTTGTGCAAAAACTAAGTATTCATTGGAAGGTCATAGGCTAGGTTCGAATCCCGCTGGAGGTAGGGGAAGGTGGGGTTAGTTGAGTCAGTGGGTTAGTTGAGTCACCATTGTTTTCTGACTAACCAAGCATGACTTCGTGAAGATTAATTGCTAGAAACAATAAGCATTATGAGTAACTGCGTCCATCTTGCTTTAGCAGTCGTGCAAGTTATACAGTCAGCAAAATGCCATTTTTTGGACTAAAAAGTAAATGTTTTCAGCTCAAAGTTGATTGGGATGCTGAAGCTATGCTAGGCGTAAGTAAAGATAGCGTCAAAGTTTCATATAGTTTATAGCTATCTTAAGCACAGTACATTTGCGTAAGACCGATAAAGCTTTACGTATAGATAATATGTTCAATAATAGTCACGAGGAAGGTTTGGGGTTGGTTGAGTCAATAGCTGCAGGGCTAGTTGAGGCAGTGACTCAACTAACCCTACCTCAAGTTGTAGGCTGCTGAAATCTTATTTCTGAATTTGAATTGCTAAACGTGCATTATTAAATCAGTTACTTGGATAAAATGAGCTATTATTTGATTAAAATTATCCATTAGGCCTACTTTTCTGTTTAGTTTTACACCCTCACACATCTCATTAATTACAGCCTTTGGACAGGGCTGTGTATGGCCCATTTAAGGCCTACTACAACAGAGCATTAAGTTCCTGGCAAATAAATAATCCTGGAAAGGCTTGTAGTAGGCTATATATGATGTGGCTGGTATTACAAACCAAGCCTATGAAAATGCTTTTTCCCACAAAAATATTGCTGCCGGTTTTGAGACAACAGAGATATATCCTGTATACAGAGACATTTTCACTGACATAGATTTTGCTCCTTCAAAAATGACCAACCGACCTTTAGAGTTACGTGTTGAGATTCAAGATGAAAACTGTGCTTCAGAAATCAATGAACACACGGATCAGTTGTCCGCAACCTTCGAAACACCCAACATTAGTGCTGCACATCAAGCTTGTTCCAGCGTAACTTCTGTTCGGAATTCAGCTAGTTCAGAGACCACTTATGTGTCTCCAATGGAAATACTTCCAATTTTGCCAAATTTGGTTCGCGAAGCAATACAAAGTGGCCAGCGGGAAAAGCATGAAAAGTATTAGATTTTACGTGACTAATTTCGATAGAATGTGTGAAATTTGGGTCTAGGCGGTATGAAAACTTTTTTTAGAGAAATGGCATGAAGTAGGGCGAAATCGAGAGAAATTAGGGCCTGGTTGCGGTAAAGACCTATTTTTATTTTCTTAGAGAAACGACATAAAGTCGGGTAAAATAACCGAGGAAAATTTGGGTCTGGTTGCAGTGAAGACTCTTTTTTCAGGGAAAGACTGAGAAAACGGCGAATTTGGGGCCATGTGGCCCGCCTGGTATTGTTAATAATTTTTGTGGCCCACAGTACAAAGTAGGTTATTCCCCACTCCTGAATACAATAAACGTTCGGTATAGATCAGAGGTGCCAGATGAGAGCGGTGCCCAATATAGACCCAAAAAGTTATGCATCTCATGAATGCCATTGCGCCTCAACTAACCCTACCCACTGACTCAACTAACCCTGCCTGCGGGGTTGGTTGAGTCAAATGGTGCTCCATGTTTGAGGTAATAAAAATGGCAATTAAACATGAGATAGCATTTTGATAAATGGGTAGTAGCAAGCATACTTCATTATACCTTTCTAAAATGACTGAGACTTTTGATAAATTCTTATTTCTGTTCGAATTAACGTATACTTTAAAAGGTCGTCGCTAATTAATTGGATACGCTACTGTATTACATTGTATTATAATCACTGAAATCATATTGAATTGATATTAATAACAATACCGTCTATTAATTTTCAGTGCTTATCGAAGTACTGTAAATTAGTATACTTCGGTAGATGTTCATTGTGATGGCTTTTTTGCTTTGAACATTAAGTTTGTTTTAACAAAGTTTGTTTTAATAAACATGAGATAGCATTTTGATAAATGAGTAGTAGGCCTACCAAGCATACTTCATTACCTTTGTTTCACTTAGAGTTTCATAGGTGTATCTACAATAATATGAAACCAAGGAGCTTTCAGAAATAATTAATTAAACTACCATTCAACGTTTTATAGGCAGAGGAAACTTTTTCTCAAACCGTAGAAAATTTTATTATCAGATCACCGCTTCAATGCGTGATGGATGGATGGGCGTGATGTCTCTGGATTTATTAATATTCAATTGAACACTGAGAATATGTCCTTATAATGTTTGTAATGTAGGCTATTGTATTGAGTTTAAATTAATTTTAACCGTTGTTATTGCGTTCATAAACGTAGTTGCACTGATGAGAATTTAATATTCGAAAACGCGTTCTGCAACACTGTATCTACAATAGGTAAAAAAATATAAGGAAAAATCTGAAACATGACTCAACTAACCCCACCTTCCCCTACCAATTTTTCTTTGCTTGTTTCTTAATCTTGCAGCAGTTATTCACAAGAACACTGGTAGCGCTTTTATCTCCATGATTTCTTATCTGTATATTATGCTGTTAGCAGCTAATTTACCGAGGTCCGGTGATTGTTTAATAAACTTAATACCGGTAGCCTACAACTAAAATTGTGTATAAAAATATGCATCCCCCCAATGTTCAACAAAATCGTCTAAAATTTGATAAAATGTTAATTTATCCCCCCCCCCCCAATCTTCAACTAACTTCGGCACCACTGCCCACCAGGCAGGGCCGGATTTAGCTGATGGGGGGCCCGGGGCACTTTTAGATCGGGGGGCCCCCGTGCAAAAAAATTTTTCAAGCCTACGGCGCGAAAAACCATCTCTACGTCTACAGTAGCATCAGTCCAGTACTGCACAGCATTTTGAAGAAACTTTAAAGGCCAAAAGGAAAAAAATAACACAAAATCACATTTTTTCCACATAGGGGGGCCCTTCAAAAGTCGGGGGGCCCGGGGCAACTGCCCCCTCTGCCCCCCCCCCTAAATCCGGGCCTGCCACCAGGACACAATAACTTAAATTGGATCTTGAACCTCAATCGTCGTAGGCTACTGTAGCCTATAATGTGCAGTCTGGCCATAGAAAGAGCTCAACACTTTGCTCTCATGGGCCACATCAAAACGGGCTTTTGCCTGAGGATGGGTTTCTTTTATGTCCGATTTTCTTTCTCCAATCTCAGGGATCTCTGATAAATCTTCTCTGAAGATCTTCTTCAGAGATCTCTGTCCAATCTCCATCTTATTATTTTTATGATGACTGCTCATCCACATCAATCTTGAAACTGACAAATGCAATCCACAACACTTTTCATTGGCCTCTCAGTTATTACTACATGTGTGCTTCTCTTTGTTTTTGCTTTATTTTTGCTGTTTGTTGTTTCGATTTTGTGGCCGTGCTAACTACAGACATAGGCTATAGCCTACTAGGAATGATTTACTATTCAGGCACGTTTTAAACCTTTCAAGGTTTTGCCACCTTTTTCCGTTCACTAACGTGCTGGTAGGCCTACTTCGACTATTGTAGTTACTAGTTAGTAGCCTAGTTTCTTTTTCGTCCCGAACGCGCTAATGACGAAAAATAAAATGAATGAATGATCTATCAAGATATCAGCAGACAAAAGGATGTTCCTTCATTCAAGCACATCTCAACCTTGCATTTTAGCACTAGGGTGCGTTTTAATTTTTTTGATCTTTTTCACGTTAGGTCTAAGTTTAACCAACGACGACTCCCATTTTCCGTAGGCTGTTTTTTTGGAAGTTATGATAAGAAATGAAAGCAAGGTTGTAGCTACTGACCAGTGAGTCCAGTGACATTACTGACCAAACTTTTTTTAGTTTCATGGTTTTTTTAGTTTCATTTAGTTTTGCTAGTTTCATGCAGCCTAACAGGTACCACTGAGAGTCACTCAGCCATTTCTTTTATGACAGAACAATAGGCCTGTACCTTTTTTTAAATTGTAATTATTTTTGTTTTTGTAATACTGTTACTGAAAATGTTTTTTACTCGTAGCCTTGAACTATTTATTGGCTTGAACTTTTCTTGGTTGCACTGAAGTTTAAACGCCCTTGCTACAAGAGTTTATTGATTTCAAAAGTTTTTCCTGTTTTTAATCACCCGGAATAAAGTTTATATTTGAATAAAACAACATGACTTCATTTAAGGATCGCAGCAGCACATGATTTTTTTTCTTTCATTAATATTACTGAACATCAGCCTATCTTGTTTCAACGTAATTTGCCGATGCTTGACATTTGTCACATTAAGAACTGGGAAGCAGCTGACTCGATGACTGATATAGTCTTTCGCTGCTTCCTGTCTGTTGTGGTATTTAGATAGCTATGGTACTATTTTATTCGTATTGTGTATAATTGTACCGTACTATTGTCGCAACAGACGAAATAAAAGGTTTCTCTCTCTCTCTCTCTCTCAGTGAGTCCAGTGACATACAGTAGCCTTTTTCATTTAACAGAAGAAATTTTACGTGCCCAAAATTATTTTCAAACGCTTTTATATAACGCTCTACTCAGGTTTTCAGTTTTCTGATAAGCATGTTAAAAGCACCACCAATGAGCTTGAACAATGTTTTTGGTTGACAAATTTAGCTCAGTGGTTATCTGTACGCATGTAGAAGTGAAAAATGCACATTGCCACCATGAACCCAATAGCTAGCTCATAGTTTGTCAAACAAGGTTGGCAATTAAATAAAATAAATGATTTGTGAATCTGTGATTCATTTTTGTTGTACAGTATTTTTGCAATTTGTGTTAAAGAGTCACTGAAAAAAAAAGCAATATTTTCTCTTGTATTAAAAATGTGAAGGGAACTTTTTCTGCTTGATTGAGCAATTCTCGTAATGTTTTTCAGATCAAAACATAGACGGATCAAAACAACAAACCAAAGATGATGCTGAGCAAGTCTGTAGGCCTATCTGGCTGAATGGTTGAAGTGTTGGATTAAACTTTCGGCGATAAGACTGGCGCATACAATAACAGTTTTAAAATAGTTGGTCAGATACTGTGCATTTTAGTGTTTGCAATAAATAAAAGCTTTTGGTCGAGAGTCTACTTTAAAGTGCTACTGCACGATGACTTTGACCGCACTTTATCTGAAAGAGCATGTTTCAATCTATAAATACCAACCTCGCCCTTACTTTTTAAGGCTATAATTATCTCAATAAAAATTATCAAAACTATGGTTTTCCACGCGCTTGTATTTTTGGCCACGTTCCGCCTGCATTGCGCAACACGCAGATTATGACGTCAGTTGGAGTCAGTCAGATCGAAGCGACAACTGGTTTTACAAGTCTTTTACTAGTTTTAGTTTAGCTAGTTGTGTTTGTCCTAGACCTAGAGGAAGGAAGTTTTTTTTCGCTGCTTCGATCTTGTTGCACGTGCTTTTTATGTGAAGACAGGTAGTATAGGCTCTTTTTGAAAAAAATAAGCCAGGTGTGTTGACTTATCCATTAAAATTGTTGGTGAAGGGACAGACCAAAGCTGTCATAGGCCATGCAAGGTAAAGTACGGTACATCTTAACCAATGTTATGTGACATTCTTGTAAGCTTCAAGTCTTTAGTTCAAATATATAAAACTTTTAAAACAAAACATTTCTCTTGCAACTTCGTTTCTTAGATTATTGTAGTTCTGAGCCAAACATTTAAAATGGTGAAAATTTGCTCTATCTATCACACAAAATTTGTTTCTGGTGCAAAGGTGACATTTTTTGCCTTTCTTAACGATTAACATTTGCGAATTAACTGGTGCAAGTTTGCTCATCAAGTCCGCAAATGGAATGGACCCTTCCCTACCAGTGTTATCTGCTCAAATCACTTTCTTGAGCAGGATTTTGAAAATTATTTTGAAGTTAATATGGGATTTTGCAAACGTTACATTCTGAAGAAATCTGCTGTTCCCGCCATAAAATGTACTTCTGCTACCGGTACGTCTGATGCTACTGCATCTAAGCTGGATAGAGATCATCGAATGCAAAAGCGGACAATAGTGAAGGTTTGTAGTTACACAATAGAAGCTATAAAAATAGGCTGCATATCCTATGTAATGTTTTTAGGCCTACTTGTTTTAAATTTTATGAACATACAATGTGCCATCTGCTCAAAACGATTAAGTAGTTATGTAATACCGGTACCACTGTTATTATATAGTCTAATTACAACAGATCACAACCTTGCAAAACAGCAAGGTTGCAAAACTTACTGTGTTGCTTACGGTCGGTACTTACTTTGACATAACACCTTTTATCTCTCAATTGGGATTAACAACTTTTGGCTCAGAATATGTGGCTTAGCAATTTTTTATACAAATTTGATGTCCAGATTGTTTTCTTTCCTAACTTTTACAGAATGTAGCTAGTGGGATTCATAATCTGATCATAATTCAATGTTGCCCAAACTACAATTGTGCTACCCAGGTCTTCATATGTGTTCAGGAGGTGCGTGAGACATACAGTAATCTGATATTAATTGTCAATTTTTTGTAGGCCATGAATGATGAAATGGGTGCGGGTTCGACCAAGAAAAGTAAAACCACTGCATCTCAACAAGCTGTGCCGTCTGCTGCTGAAAATTCCATTGACGTTGCTATGCATGATGAGATGACAGTATGTAGCCTTGCATTGTTGTATTGATGAACCAACATAATTAATATAGGCTACAGGTTCAATCTAATGTGCTGCTTGTATTCAGTTACGGGTGATGTCCTCCTCTTTTATCTCTGGTGGTGGCCGAGGGGTTTATCGTTCTATCATATTTCATTCTTTTTTTGTAAATTACCCAGTAGTCAAAATCACCGCATAATGCTGTTGCATTAATCTCTTATGTACAATTCAAGTGCATCTAATACTGGCATGGTACCAATTTCAAAACGTTATAATCTTCAATGGTTGTTAATAAAGCAAAGTGTACTTTACAATACATATTAGGTATTGGAGGTTGCGGAATGCGGATGTTGACAAACAAATGGTTAGCTGCGAGTTTTCAAGTGAGTCATTCGGATGTTTCCACCCGGTGTGAAACAGCATCTTTCCAATCCAAGGCTTGTCAGGTTTCATTAAAACAGAAGCAGACTACAAAGCGATCTGTTGGTGAGTCACCTATCAATAAGTGCTTATCTGCTATCTTTTTTTTAAAATTTGATTGATTCTGCAGTCAATGTTAAAATGTTTCTTTTTGCTTATTTACAACTACTCATAACAGTCTATTGTGCCACTACTACAGCATTAGTTCTCAACAGGTACCCAAACGTGGTTTGGACGAAATACCGTGGGCACGAACACTGAAACAATGTTGCTTTCCGGTCTGGTTAAGCCAGTTGCATCTTCTACCCCACTTAAAAATAGAGATGCATCTGCTCATTCTTCATTTTTCTATCTGTCGTCTGAATATGAACTATCCGAGAAGTCGTGGGACACAACAATTGAAGGGCAGCAATATTTGAAATAAAATAGTCAAAAAGATTGGTGGAGTATTGTAGAGTTACCTTAGTAGTGTAACAATTGCATGTTATAACCGGCATATCTAGTATGCTCTTAAAACATATCCATTTGCATATGGGTGGAACCAGTATATGAAGTATATTCCTTCATTGCCTTGTAGGCTATTAGGTTTACATTTCTATTGACATCTCTTTTTCTTATGAGTGCGTTCACTTGAGCTTGTTTACTGTTCATTGTTCAACAGCCTTTGAAGAGCTGGTTGCGTAATTGTTCCATTCATTATTAAACGACTTGCTGTTACATTTCCCAAGTATTCAGGCAATTCAGGCTGGTCGCCTATAGGCAGATGCTGGAGTGGCTGTTGGATGGAGAAGTTCTGGGCAAGTCCAACAGAGTCGTGCTGCCATCCTGCATTGTGTCATTTATCCGCAGAAAGTATCCCAGTGACGATGGAGACTATGCTGGGTTCCAAAGACCAGTGTTAACATTTTAGTCTTGATTTAACCTGGTTTATTGCAGCCGTTTCGTTTATTTTTATTTTTCGATTTGGTGTTTTTTGGTTTGGTTTGTTTTCGATTTGTGTGTCGTAATGTGATTTGTCATCAGTATTGTATGTTGGTTTATCCTTTTACTTTATTTCTGCTTCAATTTGGCTTATTCTAGTCTTTTTTTAGCTTCATCTAGATTATTTTTATAGAACGGAGATGTCAACACCGCCGAAGACAGTCCCAATGAATGCTAAAGCGTTATCGCATGATAGTCGACTGTACTATGTCCTGCAATACCGTACAATACAACATAATAATAATGTTATGGTTTTATTTATTGTCGCTCTACAACAGCTAAGGTCTTTTAGCGACAGGGCTCATTTTTAATTTGTATCAGGTTTACGATGTTATCACATTATTACCCGACTCATTCTCACTGCGCTATGCAGGATAGAACACTATCAGTACCGTTTTTAAAGTCTTCGGTTTGACCCGACCTGGAATCGATCTCAGATCTACCAGCACCAGAGCCGAAGGCAAAACCACTCGGCCACTGAGCTGGTGTACAATACAACATATTTTCGATATAACCAAGTTTGGCTGTTGTAATCTACGAAACTAGCCTTCGGCGATGGGCTTCGCAAACCACTCCTGGCACACAAGCATGAACAACTAAATTTGTATAATGCTGGCTGAAAGATGCGTCTTCACTATGGATGCCTTATAAATTTGCGCATTCAGTAGCAACCAAGCCTATCTCGGCTAGTTTGGTCTCGACTCCAACTGACGTCATATCGCTAGGTGGCGTTGACGAGTTTGCTACTTCCAGGTAGCGTGAGAGAGAAGCGCTAGAGAGCGTGAGAAAAGGGTCGGTTTCTCGACTGTGGGCCTCAATTGTAAGGAAGTGAGTTATTCAACAGGTTCCAAATGTCTTGGCAATGGATTCTAGCCTATGTTAATTCAATCGTGCAGTTGCACTTTAAAAATCAAAAACTGATTCTAAAGGCTTGTTTGTTGACAAAGAAGTGTGGACATTACAGAAATAGGAGCTGGTATACAAGTCCCCCCCTCCTTGGCAACTCATGACAAAGAGGAATTGACCAAACCATGTGGATTGAAGTGTGTGAACAGCAAAGCAAAGGTAAAGTAGTTTCACCCTATATGTTTGGTTGAGTCCTGTCTTTGTCATGAGTTACCAAAGGGGGGGAGGACTCGTATACCAGCTCCCAGAAATATATATGCAGGAATCTTATTTCCTAGTTGGTTTCTGTAAAAACCACTGCAGTAAAACAACAATTCACTTTAATTTATTGTAAACGTTTACTTTGTTCACTGTTTTTCTTGCATCAATTTTACCAACTTGAAAGTATTGTTATGATGCTGATGAACTTGATTACGGTAGTGAATAATTCTTGATTATTTCTGAAAGGAAAGTTTTATGGCAACTAAATTTCTTTGTAGCAATAGTTGATGTAAAGTTTTAGCACATTAGAATTCTTCAAAAAGGGTGTCAGATGTTATAGGTAAATTCTACTACGGTACCGGTACCCCGGCAAAAGTTATACGGTACCGTACTGTAGTGACTGTAGTCGATAATAATGTACACAGTTTTATTATTGATATGTAGCAAGCTTACTGGTATGAAGGCCATAGATAGGATAGACATTAATCATCAGGATTTTTTTTGTTTGACTTAAAAATCAAGATATAGGCCTGTTTAATTTGTTTTTTTTTGTAATGCTTTTAGAGTCTTCTGTCAATAGTTTATTAGTAATGCTAAAAATGTTGGTTAAACAAATATTAATATTGCTGGTATCACTTGTGGCATACACATTAGCAAAGGAAGATTCAACTTGTGGATACCAGGTAGTGTTCTCACAGGCTAGTTTTCTTGAACTATCCAGCTTTTGTAAAGTCAAATTTGGTGTTAACCTACTCTATAACATCTTGCAAAAATGACATAAAATTGTGTTCTAACTATGGAAATTAAACTTAAATGTTTTAATATTTCAGACATGCAATTTGGGAAAAGAAGGCCACTTGAATGTTCATCTCGTTCCTCATACCCATGATGATGTGGGCTGGCTTAAAACTGTCGACCAGTATTATTATGGAGGTTTATATTAGTAAAACATTTATATATGCTATTGCCTTTTTAATATAATAATTTTGCTCTGGGATTTTCAACTTTTGCACTCTTGTTTACCCATTGCAGAATATTTGAAGATAAATTTATCCTACCAACTATTTTTGAAACAGATCTTGGACATTAAATGTGCAGTTTATCTTTCCTTTTTGTTAAGTTTTTTTGTGGTTGAAAACTCCTGATTTAAGGTTTATCATGGTAGGCTACACACTTTGTTGAGGACATAACTTGACTGTAAAATTATTGTTTTCCAGTGTTGCCAATAATATAGCATTTTAGCTGTTTCAACAGCAGCATTATATAGCTACTTAGTTTTAAATATTTTTTTCTACTACATGCTGGCTTATTTTGCTAGACTCTTATGTTTTATATTTTATTTGTAAATGATAATTCGTTGTTAATTTAAAGATGTGTTATCTATTACGTAATTTCAATAAGTAACAGTAAATGACTTAACAATTATGGATTATGAGTGAAAGCTATCTATATACATAGCATGCTATTATTCTGCACTCATATAATGAGATATTTAGCATAACTGATTAAATTTATCACATACCGGTAGGCTAATTTATTTATTTTTAGACTATGCAAAACATTTCTGTTTGAAACGCAATGCAACATCAAAGCACACTGCAACAAATTATTGCCTATGTCTATTACAATCTAATTTGTGTTTCAAGTGTAACAACATTGGTAACAGGCAGAGTAGTATTCCAAAGAGGTAGAGTTATGAGTGCTGCTATGTACTTTTATGCTACAATACATCTAACTTTGTGAATCTCAATGTCTATTTGTTTTCAGCAAATCAAACAATTGTACAAGCCGGTGTGCAATATATTCTTGACACTGTAATTCCTTTCTTGATTTCTGATGAAACAAAGCGATTTATTTATGTTGAAATGGCATTTTTCTCTCGTTGGTGGAATGAACAAAATACTGCAATGCAATCACAAGTGAAACTATTGGTTGAACAAGGTCATTCTCTACAATTTACATGCTTTATTGAGATAATTTATTTGTTGGCTATGTCTGCAAGTGACCTGTAATTTGTTTCTGCAGTTTTGAATGTGATGTCTATGAAAAGAAATCTGTGTCTTTGACAAAGTCATCTACATGTTGGATTTTTACATTGTCCTGAAGAAGGCAAATTGGTTTTCAATTGTTTAGCAGCATGGCTGGTTTTATGTAATTTTTTGTTCAATGTGTGATTCCGCTCAATCATGTAAAACTAGATTGTAGACTTATAGACCTGGCAACACCTTTTAGTTTACAACAAAAACAATTTGTTCTCCTGCCTCTAAACATTACAATACACGGTGTGATTTTGAAATACCGTATCAATGAAGCAGTGTAGAAGACCACTTTCTCTGCATATTATCAACTAAGATTTAGTTTTTTGTGCCAGATTTTCATTCTATTGGTTGGTTTTGGTGCAAATTCTTCTGAAAATTCTGTTTCTAATCATACGTTATTAAACCCAATCTTTAGTAAAGATTTCAAACCCAAAAAGTGGTTGCTGTAATTAGTTACAATTTTTTTTTTCTTAACAGCACAACACATAACATTCAAGCCAAATTTATTGCATATAGAATCTTATAAAATAAACATTTGTCTAAGCTTTTCTATATTACCGTATGTCTTAATTTGTTTATTTTATTTCTCCTCCCCATCAATTGAATTCTTTAATTTTTGATTATGACAAATTTTGCCAACAAACATACAACTCGGCATGAATTTTAAACGTGATCAACTGCCTGGTTTTGCTTGGTGGTTTTAATTTGCGCAATCAAAGCGTACCCCGAGGTACAGAGAGCTGCAGTGCAGTACATACTGGATACTGTCATCCAACAGTTATTAGAAAACGAGAACCATCGCTTCATTTACGTTGAAATTGCATTTTTTAAACGTTGGTGGGATGAACAGACAGATGCCCTCAAACAACAAGTAACCAATTTGGTCAACAGTGGTAAGACCCCTCGTTTTGAATTGTTATGCTATATTAGTCGCCTATTCGTTGTTTCTAAGCTCTGTTGGATGTAACAAATCTTTTTTTCCTAGCCTTATTTATGTTTAGCAATTGAACTATGCTACCCCAGCTAATATACCAGCTCTTGAATTAAGGTCTGCATGCGTTGAAACAATGTAACAAGAACAACTTTGTGAGCGAGGAAGGGTGCGGATACTGGTCACAGAGTCGAGGGTTTTTGTGGCCTGCTCCTTTCAACAAACCGTTTTCCAGCGAGCAAAGGTCACTCTTTTAACGTATGGGGTCGTTGAATCGATGTAAAAACGACAACTTTTCTAGTTCAATTACTGCTAAAATATGTCCAAGTAGGCCCGCCGTGGTGCAGTTTTTTTCACCCTGCAGGATACCACACCACCCCTTGGGTTTGTGGAAGTGTTACTTCCGCAAAAGTAGATATCACAACAACCCGGAGAGCAAAATCCGTCAGTTTTACATTGATTTAACGTCTGGGGACGTTGAATCAGTGTAAAAATGACGAATTTTGCTTACTGAAAATCCATTAAAAACTGATTTTATCATTGAAATACCAGGCCGACTTGAGTTCATACTCGGAGGATGGTGCATGAACGACGAAGCAGCCACTCATTACAACGCCATTGTCGATCAAATGGCGCTGGGACTGAACTTTTTGAATGAAACTTTTGGCCCATGCGCTCGCCCCAGGGTCGCATGGCAAATTGACCCTTTCGGCCATTCCAGGGAACAGGCTTCGTTATTCGCCCAAGTAGGTCACTTTTTTTTCTTTTAATATTGTCTCATGGAATTCAAAATGGTTAACTACTTGTAACCATGATGATGTTCGCCCTTCGCTTCCTAAAATGGTCAACGAGTCTGAACAGGCTTTAATACGTGGCATGTGTACGAAGATGACTGATGAGACGTATCTTTGCGGGAGGCTATAGCTTTTGCTGCAGGATGGACACGTAATGGATGGCTACAATTCTTATTCAAGGCTCGGGCCATGGTAGAAATGTAGCGCTGTAACCATGGTAGAAATTGATCGTTATTGCTAAGTTTCTTTGGCGGTAACACAAACGTTTGCTGGATGAGTTCCGAGAAAGGAAACCAAAGTTTGTTAGTTTTAATTGCAAAATATTGCTTAGAGAAATCAATTTAATCCAACTAGTTTATTTATAAATTGGAAACATTCGTTACATCGAAGACAGCATGCTACATACCAGCCAGCGTGATGTGCAGTGCTGTTTTAACTTCAACCTAAATTCCATTTCTGCAATTTTTGAATATCAATAACAACTTGTTACACAACAAAACTCTTCATCTCTGATTTTATCATCGTGATGAAATTATACGCCATGCCACCTGAACTACTTTCAGAATTTACTGTGGGAATGGGATAAGAAAGAAAATGTTGGTAAAGCGCCATTTTCTCTTCCGGACTTCAAATGTGAGCTGTAACTTCGCTTCTTGTATTCGTCGTGTATCGAAAGGAAAGGGCACACTACATCTCTTATTGTTGCAATAATAATAATCACATGTCATTTCAGTCTGGTATTTTTAGAAAAATTGTCACTGTTGCAACGGACATAAGATCAGAAAATACCATTTGAAACCAACATGTAATCAGTATTTAGAAAAGAGCGTTCTTCCTGGCAGTCAGCACCAGGCTGAGTACTCACTAGAACCTGGCTGCTGAAAAACGACATAATCACTACATAACATCAGAGAAGAGGGAGCCTACTTCTGGACTAACGAACGCTTTGTTTGCTCTCAGATGGGTTTTGATGGGCTCTTTTTTGGCCGATTGGACTTTGAAGATAAAATTGCTCGTGAGAAGCAGCATAGGATGGAGGAGATTTGGAGAGGAAGCGCAAACTTGGCTCCTCCAGCAGCAGATCTCTTTACAGGTTAGAGACTCCTCTCAAGGATGGTCACTTTGTAATGCTCTCGCTAAATATAAGTTGTTAATTTGAATTTCTTGAAAAAGATAAACGACGCAACCAGCAAAATTAGTCCTTTTAGGCCCACGCCTGCCCACATTAAATTAGTATGAAAGAACCAGTTTTGCGATCTTAGCGTAGTGGTAAATATTCAGTTTGTCCGTAGATCCCTAGGAACAAGCAACGGCCCCCGTTTACTGTCTGCATTTTACAGGTTTTTTGTTACTTTTTCTATGCAAATGCAATAAATAATTTTGATAAAGAAAATTTGTGTTTTTCACATTCCTATTCATCCCAATATGCGTTGCTGTCAGCGGTTTAAAAGGCAGACAGATTCAACGCAGCCGTGTAAAAAGGAGTTAGTGCAAGTTTTTTCTAGCAACATATTGTGTAATTTCTGAACTGTGAAACCAACTTTTCCTGCTTTGCCAGGTGTGAATGAAAACGGCTACGGGCCGCCAAAAGGCTTCTGCTTCAGCACGTACTGCAGTGACCAGCCAATCATGGATGACCCCAAGCTGGAAGATTACAATGTTGATGACAAGGTCAATTTCTTTGTTGACGCCGCGCACGCCCAGGTACATGCCGACCGTGTGATGACGTGACTGTTAAATTTCAAGAGTCTCTAGACAGCAAAATCCGTTTTTTTACATTGATTCAACGTCTGCAGACAAAGAATGGGTAGCTACTCTCTGCTGTCTGGGTAGCTGTGTCAACTAAATTATTCTTTTAATTTCTGGCAAAGTTGCTATGGACTATGCAATATGCATGGACGACCAAAGACCGGCTAGCATACTTTCGGTTCGGAAAACATCGCCAATCTGGTGTGGTAAAAGCATAAACCCTCGGCACCAAAGGTTCAAGCGACATTTGAGAACCAATCACCGTAGATTCCTGCCGATTGCATTGAATCAGTTTGCAGCGCGACAGCTTGCATGAATATCACGTGACCTTATCACATGCTGTTCATTGCTCGACAAACAATATGTTATATTTGCCAATATTGCTATAATCATAACACAATTGCCACACATCAGTCATACGTCGAATCACATCATTTGGACAAGTGTCATTGCTTGCGCTAAAGCCACACACGAACTGGCAATAGTTAACCAAACCCCGCAATTCTGTGATTGTCAAATGGAGCGCACCGCGTCAGATATTTTGATTAACGCTTTTGCAAGTTGATATCAAATTTATCGAATCATTGCTATTGTTGGATTATTTTGGTATTAACTTGATGTAAATAAACCTTTTTACTCGCAATACGTGAACAAGAAAATTGAACGAGGCTGTTCACCAGGCATTTCATTAAATAATATGAGGCGTTCTACTGGTGCAAATTAAGCTAAACTATCACAAGATGTATACAATGATAATATGTTTTTATTCCGACGTTTCGTCAATCAGACACAGCTGACTTCTTCAGGGGGCTAGACCAGGTAGTGACTACCTTTCTAGCATGGCAAAACACAGGACCATGTTGCTGAAATCAACTAGAGATGCAAAACGAAAATTCAACTTCTAGACAAAAAATTATCGCGCGCAAAGTTTGAAACGGTTTTTGCATCCCGAAAGTCCACTACCTTGATGAAACACTTTTATGGGTTATTCGTTGTAAGTGGCCGATTTTTAATCGTCATTATTATCACAACCCTATTATGTCAGACATTACATAATCGTTCTACTTTTAACGTCACTAATTAGTTGGTACGTTGTTTGTCAAGGCCAAGCACTTCAAAACCAACCACATCATGATGACCATGGGCTCCGATTTTCAATACGAGAACGCGGTGATGTGGTATAAGAACCTGGACAAGCTGATTAAATACGTCAATGCCGCGGTAAGAGATTGGTTGCTGACGTTGCCAGACAACAAAATCCATCATTTCTACATTGATGCAACGTCTGCAGACATTGAATCAATAAAAAATGACAGATTTTGCTGGCTGGGTTGGATGTGTTTATAAGAACTATTTACTTTTTATAGCAGTAGTTGCAGAATTCATCCAATGACTTGGAAAGTAACAGCAGCAATAGTGGTACGGAAGCAATGTGTAATTGTGTATGCTTCTGCAATTCTGCTTTAAATTTCTTGTCAATATGATTAAAAATACAACAGTTATTGAAAAGTAGGTTATACATACTTGTTGTGTATGTGACAAGTCTGTTAAAAACCATGCAACAAGCTTTGTTTTAACTCCCCAGATGTTGGTTATTTCCACATAATTCCCATACAACGTTTTGTGGCCATGTGGGGTAGTTAGATGAACGTAGGAGTAAAGTCTCTAAAACAGACCATGAGACCAGCTTGTTTTTCGTTCAGTAGATGGTTAGCATGTTGCTTGGAAATATACGTCGGCTATTGTACAATGTACATAGACATGGGTTGCTTTTTTCCCATTTATCAAGATTCGACCTTTTTACATAGCTTCAACATTTGTTGACGTTGAATCTATATGAAAAGAACGTATTTTGTGATATGGGTGTTTGCTTCATTTTGTTTTCCAGGATACCTTCCACCTACTACGAATGTGGTAGCAATTCGAACTAAATATTACAACATTTGTGGTGCAGTCATTATGTGTTATTACTGACGATGCTTCCTGTCGTTTGTGATGGAGCGCTTGTAAAATCTATAAAGATTAGAAAACACCGAATTCATTTTTTTAATTAAGCGCTCAAGCCCGTTTCAGCGTTACAATATTACGAACGTTTCTAAAAAGCAAATCGTCATAAAAAATTCAAAGAAAATGAAGGGGTGTACCAGCAAACATCTATAGGATTGGCCCATGGTACAGGAGAAGGATCCACAAAAAGTCTTGATTCTACAGGTTTTAATTTAGGTGTAGAATCCAACTTTCATTGAAATAGCTGTTATATTGCACCCTGTAACTGGTACTGTAATGACGAAAACATTGAATCAATTAATGCTTTGTTTTCGGTTTCAAATTAAACCTGATTTCACGAATATTCCCAGAACAAAAACGTGACAGTGTTCTACTCCACACCGTCTTGTTATCTGTACGCACTGAACCAAGCAAACACCGACTGGACAGTGAAAACGGACGATTTCTTTCCATATGCTGAACGACCTCATAGCTTCTGGACAGGCTACTTCACCAGCAGACCGGGGTTAAAAGGATATGTGAGAAATACGAATAACATTTTGCAGGTTGGCATGTTAGAAAGCTTTATAGGCTAATGGTTGCTGTTGTTCAAAATTGTTTTACAGTCTCAAAAACCATTCGCTTTTTGAAACTAAAATAATTTGTTGACCTGTTACTGCTAGGGTCGTTAAATGAACTAATCTCAGTCGGTCATTATAGCCATATGCTCATTAACTCGGTGAAAGATCGCAACTGACTTCCCAGTGGACAAAGTCCATTTCTTTACGTTATACAAACGTTATAACTTTGTTTACCGGACAGCTGGTATGGGAGACTGTACTCCTTCAACACTACATCATTAATGCCAATAGTCAAACGTGTACCATATGCAGAAGCATGTCAGCAGGCTACTGTAAAATGAATAACACCATAAGACAGCTGTCGTGTTAATACTCTATTTCTTGCATTTATACCCAGTCAGCAAATCAACCCAACAAGAGCTGATTTCTGACTGGTTATGGATATTAGCAATAATTTTGCAACAATGTAAATTTTTGACTATTTTGCACTTGCCATGGTTTCAAAACCTTTTCTCGAATTATTTTTGCTTCAACTTTCTTGTAAAAGTTTCACCGATTGCTTTTGTCCAGGTATGCAACCAATTGGAAGCATTATCCCAGTTTGGCAACCGAGCAACTAAGCTCTCTGCATCTCCACAAACCTTGCGTAAGTTATGCGATCAACACTTGTGAAATTTTCATTGTCATGAGACTGTCGAGCATAAATTTTGAAAACATAAAAACAGGGTAAAGAGTTGAGACTCTCAATTCAGGTTAATTGAAACGTTCAAAGTCCACTTTTACGTCATCATTTCCCTGACTAGCCATTGGTTTATCTTTTGTAGGCGAGGCAATGGGCGTGGCTCAACATCATGACGCCGTGTCGGGCACCAGCAAGCAGCATGTAGCCAACGACTACGCCAAAAGACTTTACATCGGTAAGTGCTGCACTTTTTTTTCGGTCAAATAAACGCTGGGAATAAATTATTTTCCACATACCAGCTATTTTCGAACTTGCGAGGGTTTTCAAGTTAAAGTACTGGACAATAAGTTTTAAGTTAGTGCAATTTTTTTTGTGTTGCAGCACGATTTTATTTGCAACATATTAATTTAGTTTCGGGAGAGAGTTTGCTTTCTTGTATCAAAGACAGGCAAGACACAACGACACAACAGGACTGAGCAATATAACAACATATTTTACATATTTACAAATAGTTTTAACAGTCGAACGTTTTCGGCTTAACTTTAAGTCCTCATCAGGAATCTGAAAATATTTATAAAAATGCAATCAATTTCACCTTCTTGAAGGTAGCCTAACTAGCTACCTGACTGTAAGCATCAAGAAATACGCAGCGATTAAAAGCAATAGTGTCGAAAACAAACAGACTTATTAATTTGTGTCCGCTTGTCGAACGTTAAGTAGCTTGCTTTTGTAATCAATGCTCAGTAAAAAAAAGTATGTTTTTTAGGACGGCAGGAATGTCAATCTCTCGTCAGTGAAGTGATCACTGGATCTGCAAATCAATTTTACTTCTGCGACTATTTGAATATTTCTCTTTGTAACTATACACAACAAATGGGCCAGGTAACTGAATCACAAACGCAGCACGCAAACGCAGGCGTGATGTAACACATTGCTTTTTATGCGCCATGCACTCGTAACACCGATTTTTTGAGATACATTGTCGATGTGGCTGAAACTTTTCATCTTTTAATAACGATTCTTGGCAATCTGAAATACATGAAACTTATGGTTTGGTAACTATGTAGACCAAACGTTTATTACTGCAATTTCCTATTTCATTTTATTCAAGTTGATTAAGCTTTCCAGCCCAGTTACTTCTGGGATCGAATTTCCTCGAAAATCCTTGAATATTTCGAAATTATTTTACTTTGGAAGAGAAGTAGTTTTGCAATATCAGTTTCCATTGTATTTAGAAATCCTGCGTTAACATCGCTGCTTATCTCTCTGTCGTTGAATTGTAGTATTATTTGCATCATCGCAACAACACTTTATGTTGCTTTACAGTTTTCTGTGTACGTGTACAATCCATTAGCCCGTCCAGTGTCAAAGTTCTTTCGTTTTCCAGTTGATTGTCCATCGAGTGATACCTCCTTCACCATGGTAGATTCCAAATCCAATCCTGTGGCTGTTGAGGTGAGCCGAACCTGTCGACCAAGATAGTCCTTGACGAACAGACGAGATTCTAGATCCCACAACGTCAAACTAACGTCTAAATAGCAGTTTAGCATCAGAAAATATTTTGTTTTCTGCGCCACTCTCGCCTGAAGCCAGGTTACCTATAATGGTTACGGTGTAAAAGAACAATATCTCTGATCGACCAAACGTTTTTAAATGTTAGTTTGACAGCAGAGCAGCTTGCAGCTGCTTATTCAAAGGTCAAATGAGTTTGCAGTGACCAAAGATACTTCCATTACGTAATAGTTTAAACTGATCTGTTGTTAAGTTTCTGAAATTGCAGATGCTTTTAACAAACTTATCGTGGTCCTTGAGTTGACAGGTCACTTTTTGTTTGTTTTGTTCGTATGAGTTCTTGTTTGTAATGGAATTCCTGTTCTGCAAACAAAATTGATTCGCGCGGGGTGGAGGCGAAAATACACAACTTACGTTGTAAAATGATCCTCTCACTAAATCGCCATGTTCCACTTTCTGTGATTGACACATTGAAAAATCAAAGTCTTTTATCTCTTCCCCGAAGCACACAAGCTGAACTCCAACTTTGCATAAGTTTGGACTGTTTCATGTGTAATACTGGGTGTTTTCTAGCATTACGTATCTAATGTGGAATGGGTGACTTTCAAGGGCTAGATGGGTAGCCGAAAACGTTTGCTTTTTTGGTTTATTTCATCATGTTAAATGACGTGTTGTTGCTAAAAAGAATTTTTCTTTTCTCCAGCTTGTTCCTGTCAGCTACGCAACCAAAGCCGCCCGACGTGACCGAGGAAACGCCCAGTGTGAGATTCTCTTCCTGGCAGACTTACCATCGTTGGGATACGAAGAGTTCAAGGTAATTCGATTTAGAATTAGAGTCACCCAACCATCAAAAGTTGCTGTTTGACATTGTTTTCATTTTACAAGCCTAACCTCACAATGATAAACTTTTGGTTGCTGGAAACTCAGAATCAGAACCAAGCGTCAGAATCCATTCAAAGATTAATTATTTTTGGGTTTTTTTTCAAAGGAAGAAAGCCATGTTGTACGAAACAAGCTTCCGATATGATCCACTATGTTACGATAGATTGCAATTGGGTAGCGTTTCGATTTGTACTTGCACTTCATCAAGAATCTGTTTATATACGATAAAAATTTCAATAGCAAAGTGTTCAACCAGTATCTAAGGTTATCATCATCGTCTTATGCTGTTTTCGACGATGCAACTGCAGCTGTTTCGAATTTTCATCCTTCTTTAAAAGATTACTTTTTTTATTCAAAGTCGTTTTTTTTACTTGCTGGTTGATTGATTGAATCTTTATCCTCGGACTGGGAAAGCTTCTTGCAGAGCTTTCCCAGTCCGAGAATTTACAACGTGTGAAGCAGCTGTTAAATTTTATGAGTTTTAGCACTTTTAACCTCAGCTTTATGCTTTTTCTGATTCTTTCTGTCGACTACTTACTCAGCTAGTAAAAATATTTCAATGTCTCACAGTATTAAAAATATGCAAAAACTTTTTCCATTACTTTTTCTTTGCTTTTCTCCAGGTTACGCAATTAACCGAGAAAGACAAAAAGAGAAAGAAGCTCAACCGAAGATTTGTGAAGGAGATAAACGCAGCTGAAGATGTTGAGATCAGCAATGAAGTAAGAGAAAGCCTTCCTATAGTTGCCACTTTTTAACTACCCAGACAACAAATCAGTCGCTTTTTACATTTTATACTCACTCACATCCATATTACGTCTATAGACGTTGAATCAATGTAAAAAAACGCCTGATTTGTCTGGGTAGTGTTGCTCTTTGAGCAACTGGTACCTCCCACTTAATTCCATGAACGCTTTCACATACTCTCACATGTTTTTATCTTTGTCCGTGTCGTGCCATGTGTATGACCGCATTTGTAACTCTTTTTTACTTGGACAATGGACAATTGGACATGCCAGTGAGATAATCAAGCGAAAGTTTGAACCTGAACTCTGGTTTTAAATGAAATAATAATTAATAATCAACCAAGAAAGACGAATCATTCAACCATTCTTTCGGGTAACAATATTTGAAATCTTTTTAAGGTGGCTGCTCTACTGAACCGTTGGACTTTAAATACAATCGGACTTATGTATAATCCTGTTGCTCCCATACTACTATTACTACGACCCTAAAAACTGACTGGTACATTTTAATTAGGCTAAGATTCCAAGTTCAAAATACTACTTGGAGTGAAAATGATTTGCGGGCCGCACAAAAATCTCAGGCGGGCTGCAGGTTGGACATTCCTGCACTAAGCAGTTTAGGTGAACTGTGGTTAGCCTACTTGCAACAGGAGTTATACTGTACAGACAGTGGCGTAGCGTAACCATGGCGTGACTTATTTAATTGTGGGGCACTCCAGAAGCAGAAATATTTAACTTGACATGAAAATTTAGCCTCGGGCGATTTTTGTTTTGTAGCCTAACATTCAAAATTTTACTTATTACCGTAAACTCGAGTGTAGTTCGAGATTTTCGCAAGTGGTTTTCACCTCAAAAAACAGGTTCGACTTATACACGGGACAAGCTGTTCCCAGCTCTGCAGCCTTCAAAATTAACGCATTTTTGTTGCGGCAAAATTATTGTCGACCTAGATTACTGAGTGTGAAACAGCGTCGGCTGAAGTAAAAGTTTTGAATACGTTTATTTGCCGTGATTCAAACTTCAGTTTCAAATTTAATGATTTCTTGTCAATTTTAAACTGTATACACTTGTTGAGCAATCCGCATTGCGCAAAGCTCATGAGACAAAAGAGCTGATTTAAGCAATCGATTTTTTTATTTTTTTGCGTGTATAATCGTTCTTATTACGTAACATTCCATGGTCGTTGAAGTCGATTAGCGGCCGCATAAAACAATGATGTCAGGTTGGCTAGGTGATAATAGCGGTAAGAGACATCGTTAATGCAGGCAATATCTGCGACCAAGACCACAATACCTCAGTTCTCAACCACGGTGGCCTTTCATTACTAAAACTAAAACCTACTATTATGACACAACAACAAAGACAATATCATTCATAAATCTTATTTACTGTACAATGTCTTTGTGATTCAGTGTTCAGAATCACAAAGACAGTGTTCAGTGTTCTTTTCACTTACTTCATTTTGTCAGTACGGTGTGATTTTTAATTGTTTTGGTTTGGTTTATGGCAGGTTGCCATGTCCGATGGAATGAGGCTTTGAATTGCAATTTTAGTATAACTGTGACAGTTTATCCAAACTGATTTCAGTTCGGGTCTTTTGAAAAAAAAGAGTTTTTTCTTCAAACAGGAATCTTCTACTGTACATTATTATTATTTTTCATACTGGCTCGAATGTAATAGAGTCCGGATATACAATTTTAAACCTGTGCATGATCGTGTTTGGAAATAATACAGCACAGAAATTTTCATTAATTAAGCACTGTTAATGCGCAATTTAGATCAAAATCAGGTTGGAATTTTTTTTAATTTAGTATTGAAAAAGTAGGGAATTTTTAGAATTTAGTATTGAAAAAGTAGGGAATTTGTTCCCTGATAATTGACGATATCTTTCTGTGTATATTGACGAAGCTCAACATTCTGGCACACCCAGCGACTTTGAGACAACTGCCTGTTTTCACTGTCATATTTACTTTGCCCTGTACAAAATAAAAATATATCCAATTTATGCCGTCGCATGATTCGTATTGATTATGTTGACTTTTCAAAGTATCTTAATACCACAATTTATTTTCGCAGTTTTACAAAGTGCAGTTCGACGGAACGACTGGCTTGCTAAAAAGCATTGAAAATTTGCAAAGTTCTGTGGTGGCCCAAGTCAAACAGCAATTACTTTGGTACAACTCCAGCCTTGGGAACCATGCCAGCTCGCAGCAATCTGGTAACTAAAATAAATGTCCTTTTTCTTATTTCCATCCAACACTTGTAGATTCTAATTTTGTTTGTAAAGTTGTTGAAGCTAAGAGATGCAAAAAGTAATAATTGTTGCAATTACAATGCAAACTTACGTTGGAATGACATCAAAAGGTGTACATTTGAGTCATCGCGTTCAATTTGCATAACCTCAATGAAAACTCTAAATCTGAGTTTCAAAATATATTCGAAATTGCTTATCACAAAATCCCAAAGTTGGCCTTTCCACAAAGCTCTAGCTAAGCTAAGAGCAGTATATACCATTGCCACGAACTTCTAACTAGAGGCCACTCTATCCACAGGTGCATACATATTCCGTCCTAACTCATCAACGCCTTTCACGTGCTCCCAAGGTGGTAACGTGCAAATTACTAAGTTAGAGGTGAGATTAGAAACGGGCTGCTCATTTTTATTCAATTTTATTACTTGCAACATGTAACAGTTAATCAACTTAAACTTATAATTATCAACACTCGCATCCGTATTATTTTTTATCTACGCCTTGTTTCATTTCATGTCTTTTAGGTTTGTAGCCAGAGAGTGAAATCCGTCATGATCACATTGATTCAACGTCTGCAGACGTAAAAGTGACGAATTTTGCTGTCTGGATAGTTACCTTTCAAAGGCCTGTCGTTATGAGTGGGTACAATAACATGTTATTTTGTTGCATTGTCTTCAGGGTAACAGTCCCCTTGTGCAGGAAGTCTATCAAAAGTTCACAGATTGGGCGTGGCAGGTGAAACACTTATTCCATTTATTTTTTTTATGAAGAAAGAAATATCGGTAAAATCGTTTCAACGTGCTTACTTGGGTTGTACGAGCAAGCAATCTTTGATCCGTTCGTAGTTTCTCCGTTTAAACAACGTAATATCTTTTTCAGGTATTCCGACTTTACAAAGGAAGAAGCGAAATTGAGGTTGAATGGACCGTTGGCCCGATACCGATCCAGGACAAATGGGGGAAAGAAATTATCTCGAGGTTAGTGGATGTTCCCCAAACTCATAGTTTCACCTCTAGGAGGGTAAATTATATTCCTAAAGAGATTAATAGAAAATTGATCATAGTGAAGATTCTCACCCAAAAATAGCGGATGGATTGCATTTAGTTTTAGAAAGCCAAAAAGAGGTGACTGAAAGTAAAAGTAGCAAAAGCTTCAACTACTTTACACTCCACTTTCATGTTGTGGATTAAAATGTTGTTCAAGTGAGATTCTTTTATTATTGAAAGTGGAATTCCTAAGTATGAAAATAAATCCACAGATGCAGAATAAATAGTAGGGTTGCCCCCAACAATGCTCAAGTCTGTAATTTCATCTCAGCCTAAGCGTACAATGACCTTGCGATATTTAGATACGACACGGACCTTCCCACTTCAGGTTACGTTTACACGGACGCCAATGGACGAGAAGTTCTGCAACGCAAGTAACTACACATCATCATAACCAGACAGTAAACGTCTGAAAACGTTGAATCATTGTAAAAAAAACGGTTGCTATGCTGTCTGGGTAGCTTCTTATCTTTGTATTTATTTTACTGTTAGTCAAATAGTTACCAACATTTTAGTGACATAACTTTATCTTATCCAAATCCCGTAAGCAACAGATGCACTGAAACTGGTGTTAATCACGTATTTCAAGCGAAATTTTCAAACTCTGAAATGAGACTCAAGCAGAAATCAGTCACAAGGCTGTGAATGCCGCAGTATGGAAACCTTCCGTTTCACTGCTCGGATTCATGAGCTGGGTCTGCAATATTGTAACTTATGGGTTTCATTTTGCTTAAAGTTTCTACATATCGTCACATTACTACGTCAGCGTGTTCGACCTGTATAATGGCACTGATAATTTATCTCACACCAGTTGGGTGCAAAATAGCGTCAATAAAAGTCCCCATCATTTGCGACTTTCAGCCAAATATCGCAGATTAAATTCATACTCCCCGATTAATTTCACAAATATTTTTACTTGTTTCTGTGCAAAATTTGCAATTATGTAACAGACCGACCATATGCGTAGACACTTATACTAGTGTATGTTTAAAGGAGAGACTACAGACCAACATGGACTTTGAACCAATCTGAACCCGTCGCTGGCAACTACTACCCTGTCAACTCTCGCATTTATATCAAAGACACCAAGCGGCAATTTACTGTATTAACTGACCGGTCGCAAGGTGGCGCTAGCATCAAAGATGGATCCGTCGAAATCATGGTTGGTTGATTTGCGATGATTTAATTTCTAGATAGGAGTTTAGGTCTAAAACTCTAAAATACAAGAGTATAAGTAGCATTTTTTGACGCTAGTATTGCATAAGAGCACGTTTTTTTAACAGAAACCTGAGTAGATTTTTAAAAGTATTGAAAGCGTAACTTCCACCATCTTTATCATTGGGGTTATTATACTTTTAACAATCTCTTGCAATAAATTTGTTAATCATTTTCTTGAATAAAAAAAAGTTGACCGAAAGTTTGATGGGTTTTACTGGAATGGGATCATCTGGAATGCCGCAGTAGGGTACAAGATCACACAGAAATAATTCTGCTATTCAATAAACAGTTTGAAGCATACAAAATCATAGGCTACAGAAATAAATCGGTCTATGCAAACAGTTTAGGTCGTTGCAAAGAGCATTTGCTAATGCAACGTTTTGACAAACTGTCCTATACTGTGCAGGTGCATCGACGATTATTAGGTGAGGATGGAAAAGGTGTCGGCGAGCCTTTGAATGAAACCGGACAATATGGTGACGGTTTAATTTCGCGCGGGAAACACTGGTTGCTACTGGATACCATTACCGCGTCAGCAAAACAACACCGATTGCTTGCTGAGGAAATTTACATGGCTCCGGTCATCATGTTCAAAAACATCACTGAAGCTCAGAATAATTTGCAATCTGTACGTTTGTTTGACATAAATTAACGTTTATTTTTGTTATAGTCTTGCATTATTTTGTGCCTAACTGACTGCACGGTGTAGACTGTAGAGATGTGTGAATAGTTAAATCTTTGTTATACGTCCATGTTTGTTTTTAATCTCTTATTAGAATTACGTAATTTGTTGGAGCACATGCATCATTTTATTTGCCATAAGCACATGCATGTTTTTCCTTTCAAGGGATCCATGTTAGTTGCTTCGCTTCCAGAGAATGTGCATCTTCTCACTCTTTCCTCCCACAAAGATGGCGGTATCCTCATCCGCGTGGAACATCAGTTTGAGAAGACGGATGATGCAAAACTATCTTCTCCTGTCACTTTCTCCTTGAAGGTTGGTCAAAATCAAGATAAATTTAAAATATCAATAATTTGGATATATTTCTACTATTTACTGTCTTCTATTCCACGTATTGCGAGGGTTAGATGCCAACGAATGTCCACTCCGTTTGATGGCACTTCTTCATGCCACCCGATCCTGAGGATCGACTGAGACGAGATCTTCCAGCCGTAGATCTTCCCGTATGTCGAGCCAACGCTGATATTCTCTAGAATTGATCCCATGAAGGACTGAATTTTCTTCTGTCGCCCGACTTCCATGTGTTACACGTGTCCGTACCAACGCAGTCTTATCTCTTATCCATTTCATGACATCTTCAAACTGATAGATGTCAGGCCTCAGCTCTGCAGTTTATAAACAAGGAAATATTTTCAGAAGTCACAAAAACCAACGATCTCGCCTACAGATGGACGCACAGGTTCCAATTAATTTTGATACATTTCTTCAAAGTGTTATCGAATTCGCTTTTGGCTAAGTTGTCAGTTCCTATGAAATAAAATCTCTCATCATGTTAGTTTTTTTTATTTAAAGCGATAGCTTAACCAAGTTCTGTTGGCTGTAAGAGCGTCATGCACAATAAGGCAGTGTTTCGAAACCCACATACAGCATGCGGCTGTGTGTCGTTGAAGCACATTATGACATGATTGAAGATAGACATAAAGATTGGCTTTTGCCTTCCTCTCCACTTCTTTCAAATATTTACCCACCGACAAAGAGAGCAAGGGTGAACCGTAATACAATTTTATCTGCATCTAAAAGCACAGTCGTTTTTGACAGAAAACCATTTCATTTTTGTTGACCATCAAAGATCAGTAAAGAGTCGGGCTGCTTTTGCAATGTGGATTTCTACTTGTAAAACTACATTGCTTTCCATCAGTTTTACGTTGTATTTTAACCAAGCAATTTCTCCAGGGTCTTTTTAAGAACTTCGAGCCGTCGTCAGTCGAAGAATTATTGCTTGGAGGGAACGCTAAGAAAGATGACGTCACCAGACTGCAGTGGCAAGCAGCACAACGAACGAAGCGAGGTTGGTAGTCTTGTTTGGTGTCAACTCTCTGATTCTATTCGAATAACGTCTTTACCTGACCTGATTTCTGATGACCAGCTTCAATTTCTGTATTTCGTGCTGCACTTGCCATATTTATGTAGAAATTTATTATTTTTTCAGACGCTTCATTTCGAGTTCAGTCCTTTGAGCGGCCATATGTTGAAGCAAAACGCGTCACTGATCGCGTTAATGACGCGTTTGACATCACTCTTGATCCTATGCAAATCCGTACTTTCTTGCTCAAGTAGTCGCAATACCGTCACAGTGTGTTCCAATCGCATTATACGCGTCGTTTTTGACCTATGTAGCCCATAATTAGCATGATTCAGCTAAATTGAATACGTTTGTGCCGAGTCATTCTTATTTTGGACTTGGCTAAAATCGCTGATCAATGACCGTTTTAGAATCACGTCATTTTCTTCTTTGTTTTCCAACTTCTTTGGTAGAATCGGTTTTGGAACCATCTTTACGAGAAAAATAATGATTTTTTTCATTGATTTTAAATCTGACAGTGTTGTTCAATCTCGGCCAACTAATCAGTGCTTTTTTACATTGATTCCACGTCTGCAGACGTCGAATTAATGTAAAAAGGGGATGATTTACTGACTGGAATAGCGAAATCAACATCTTCGATTTTATCATTTTTAATATCTTGGAAATTCTATAGGTTTCCATGATAGCTTGTATTTAAATTTTAGATTTTGTCAATTTTATTCATTTTTCATCGCAGCGACTGCGAAAATTGTTTTACGCCGTTTTTACAATTTTAAGGTAAGCTTACCTCAACTGACAAGCTAAGTTTTGAAAGCTTAAAACGTCAGTGAATATTGTGCTTTTCTGGTGATTCAAAAATTGCTCCATGTTCCGTTCCTCATACTAAACCAACTGCCAGCCAAAACTAATTGCTCACTTCGTCAGGGGGTGTCAAGCAATCGTGGAAAAAAAGGCAAAAGCCGTAGTTGGCTGCTGTGTTGTGTGAACGGCTTGGTACTGGAGGGTTGCAATAGGACAACCCTGCCGACTGCTTCTTATCACAGTCAACTGCTGATATGCAAACAGTTATGAATTGGTACAAAACATACATTAATAAAAACATGTGACTTTTTGGAGGATTTATAACAACGAAAAAATGTTTTATGTTCAGCTTCTGTGTTTGTTGTCCTGTCTTTGTATTTCAGCTGTTGTTAGTCGATTTTTTTTTCATTTTTGTGATGAATGTTCAAGCTTTTTCGAGCTACTCAAAAGAAATCCGCTTACCGCTGTAAAAAGCAAAGGATGCTTTATTAATCAATATAAATTCTTTGTGTGTTTGAATGATGTTCAAGACGATTCAGCAAAATTCCATTTCCCTTTTTGTCTCTGTTGATTCCTCATATTTTCGTTCCATGTCGTGTTGTTCTGTCTTGTTTTCGTGTTAATGTTCACAGCTGTGTGTCTTCAATTGGTTTTAAATTTGTTTATGAGCAATGTGTTCATTTCGTCATGTCATAATATTGAAATATACATTGCAAACTTAAGTCATGGCTTGTGGCCGTAGGCCTACTTTTGAATGAATTAAAACAGTTTAGTTTTCTTGTAACATCTGATATTTTTTTGTATTATTGTTAGGGCCTGTCCAGAAAAAGTCGTCCGCAGTCAAGGGGGTGCAAATTTCGGACTTTTTTTTAACAAAAGAGAAAAGGGGGTTCCTGAAATTCAGACATCCTTTACAAACAACAAAATCATTTTTACCAATCATCTGACTGCGCGTTCCAATTCCAATTTCACAATCAAGTTTCGCGTCTGATGGCGAAACTTGGAGCGATTCAGACACGCACGCAAGACCAACAATGTGGTGGGGATGTCCATTTCAGAATACGGATCACTAAGAACCGCTTTTAAATTTGAATCAGATTGTAATTATGGAACCAGAATAAGATGCTCACCAAATGATTACCGCTGCTGTGCCTTGTTTTAGCTCGGATCACATGACCTTTTTGTGAGAAATTTCGATGCGGTAATGTTTCCACGCGGACAAGGGAGGTTAATTTTTGTTATAATTTTACGGACAGCCCCTTATGTTTTTTCTTAAGTTTGCTCTTGTTTTAACTAAAACTTACACGCTCAGGCTCATCTGAACCTCGCCAAGGTTTTTATCGTCAGAGTGATTTTTTGGTTCAGCTCGCTAGAGACTGCCACGTTTTTAAAATCATAACCACCAGGTGATGCTGTGTGACTTTAGCACTGGTTGTTTTCTCTCATTGATCACCCCACAGAAGTAATTTCTTCGGTCGCTTTTCACACCGGATGACGTTGAAGTGATGTACAAACCCAGATAGAAAAGTCCGTCATTTTTATATTGATTCAACGTTTGCAGACGCAGCAACTGGCTAGATGCCAGATTTGTTGCCGAAAGGCTACTTGTTTAAGTTAGAAAGCTGAAGATGATTTCTTGCAGAAAGTAGGGCAAACCTTGTTTTCTTGTAGATTGTACAAATGCCAGCATTTGATGAATGCAAAAAGCAGTAGGCTACCATTGTTTTCTTGTAAATTTAATTTTAAAGCTGGTCACCATACAACCGGTGCCGGTCTTTGGGGTGTGCGAACCGTGCGATCGCACAGGGCCCGCAATTTACTTAAAAAATACATTAATTTTTGTCATTTCTGACGGAACGAATTTAATTTAATTTGCAAGCAATGAGGCCTAGAGCTAGGGGTGCAGGGAATATAACCACAACACCCCAAACTTTTCAATTAGTCGAAAATTGGGTAAAATTAAAAAAGAACTTTCTGCATGTTTCAAAAATTTTATTACGACTAAACTTATTTTTGATTGTTTGCTCAAATCGTTATGCAAATGTCAAATAAAAAAGCAAACATTTTTGTAGAAATCACAAAACAGTATTATGAACAAAATTGAATGATTTTTTATCATACGTCAACATAAATTATATACGAAGTTGACTTATTTATTATGACAACACAGAAATTTTGTGTTTTTGATGTATCTTCATGCTTTTTATGCATGTTTATGTAACCAAGTAAAATTAAACCGATTTTCGTAAAACAAATTGGATCATTGTCATGGGAGCCCGCAAAGCATATTCCGCACAGGGCCCGCAATACCCTAAGACCGGCACTGCATACAACGTAGGCTACTTGAGAAGGGTTCTCATTGCCAGCATTGTTATATTAGACATTTAGTGACGAAAAGCTCATGCTAGGCGACATACATGAAAATGGCGTCATATTAGGTCGTATTTGGACCTTTTTGCTGGAAAAATGCTTTAATTACAAGGTTTTCCAGATCTTGTTATTTCTACTTTATAGTTTATTTTATGCTCATTGACTAAATAGAGCGTTCTTGCTTCAAAATGCATCACATCAACGCTTTTGTGGAGACTCATTGATACAGTTGCTAAATATTAAATTATAAGTTACCAGTAACAAGTAGTAATTTCATAGGGCCAATGGCAAGGAGGCAGGCGCGGATTTATGGGGGGGCCCGGGCCCCCCCCGAAATTTTGTGAAAAATTGTATGTTTCCGCATCAAATGGTTTGATATACTTCTAAACAGCTGATATTAGTCCTTCGGCATCACAATTGATGAAAATGGTTGTTTTAATGTCTATTTTCTAGCATATCGTATATGTCGTAGTATCATTGTTCATATTTGTTTAGCTTTTTCTTTCTTTTTAATTGATTTTCAAATTTTCTGCCCCCCCCTCGAAAAAAACTCTTAGATTCGCGCCTGCAAGGAGGTGTAGCTATTGATGGTCTGAATATAAATGCACTCACTCGGCTTGTCACAAAGACGCATTACTAGCCAATCAAAAAGGGAAAAAAATTTCAATATTTTCTTACTTTTTCTGTTTGATGAACTCGGGGTAAAAAAGCAAAACGGTAAAAAAACAAGCAGGTTCGGCAGCTGAATAAAATTTATTAGTAAAGCTTTCGCCACCGTAAAAGCGGCTTCATCAATACTCTTATTCAAGTAGAAAATTTGTCACCCGGTTACTACTTTTGCCACACTGTTTCTTTAGGCGCCAACCTACAACACAATAATCAACATGTGATTCATCAAAGACCTAGAGATTATATACGGTACTGTATTTACTTAAACCACGTGCGAGCAGTGACTTTCTCCTTTATCGTTATACTAGTACACAGTCTAGCTTCTGTCAATTACAGTAATGGTGAGCAGTCGTAAGTAACTTACACGGTTTATTCAGCAAACAGGCCAAGGCTGTAAAAATCCTTAAAAAATATCGTTTGATAACGAAAAAGTACAGAATTTTAATGAGTTTTTACATTAAAAAGATTTTTTCGTTTGAAAAATCTTGTGAATCAGCACAAGTTTTTCTTTGATATAATCAGCTTGGCTTGCGCTGAAAAATGAAAAGACTCAGCTCATATTATTTGCATGATGCAAAAAAAATGGTGAAGTTAGTTTTCAAAAATACTCCTTCACTGTTGCAGAGCACTATTATTAAAACCGCATGTCACTTCTTTTCAATTCCAGTAGAAGTAACTAATGATACATGTCAGACCTGTTCTGTTAAACTTTGTTATGATAGTTGGTCTTGTATTCCCTACCGTTTACAGGTTTCTTTTAATAGAATTTTGACTGTTCCATGGAGTTGTTTGCAACAATTGATTTTTGGACATAACGAAGCAAAACGAAAATTTCCCAGTAAAATATTTTCGAAGTTTTCCTTTTCGCACAAACTTGCTGTTCAATGACATATCATTCCTAAAAGCATAAAATTACACGATATTACAACAATGAGATATTTTTATGCATCCGCAGTGAAGAATGAAAATCACTGAATCAAATGACTTATCAACCGAACGACTCACCGTGTGCCCAATGAACCATGTCACAACACGCCAGACAGACTTCCCATCAATGGAGCCGTGGCAAATCATTATCAACAGATGGCACGCGGAGCACTGAATTACAGAAGTAGACATTCTTAGAAGGAACGATGATATTGACACTTGTCGATAAGAACGTTTAGTTTGACAGAAAGCATAGACATTCACCAAGTTGTAGGCTAACTTGTAGACTGTGGCGAGATGTAAAAGCAAAAAGATCTTGACGCACCAAAAACCTTTAATTTAAAATCTGTTTACGAAATATCGTAGACCCTTGTTAGTGCTGATTATAAGGCAATTTTAACTTATCTAATATCTTGAATCAGCCATAAACCATAAAACCAAAGTCTTTAAAGCAAGGTGCTGCAGATAGGCTATGCATTAAATTAGTTGTTTACAGTTTCGTTCGGTTCAACTAAAAATGTTGGTGGGATTTTAGTCTGCTGCAGTCAAATCCCTAAGAAAAAACACTACTTTCAAAAAAAGTGAGTAGAAAGATTATTAATTAGTTTCAGGTTGTTTTTATTTCTGACCATCACAACGAAAAACAGTAGCCTATATATGACACACATAGCAGAGGTCTAGAAAAAGGTAGAAGCGACAAAACGGGGACCTTATAACGTGCATGATACCAATGCAAGACAATCAGTTTAAAATATGGCACGGTCGCAACACCTTATTAGAATTTTTAAACTTTTAGAAAAAAAAACAAAGCGACAAAATAAGAAAAGTTTTAAAAAGTTGTGCAAAGCAATATGCACTTCATAAACTAATTGCACCATAGGTTTAAATATATACAAAGAAGTAACAAAAATAATAACTAGCCTACCCTGTGTTGTGTTTTTTTTATAGCGTTGTAACCTATCTATTTCACATTTGCGTTGCTCTCGGCTCTCTACAATGCGGAAAACTTTAGCGCAATCGCATAGAGCCGCAACCAAGAGCTTATAATATCTTAAAGGTTACCATTCAGATTTTATGAAAGAAAAACTCACTAGCCAGTGTTTAAAAATTTATCAGGTGAACAAACGATTTGCAACGTTTTCGAAGTCAAAGATCAGAAGTCAAGTTATTTCTGCGATCAAGGTTAAATACTGCTGATAACAGTATTGCTCAGATGTTGCCCAAATTTGGTCGCATTCGTGTTTATATTCTTTACTTCAAGATAAAAGTTTTACTCTCACACTATTTTGCATTTTGGTCTCGTTGGCTATTAGTATAGCACACCTTCCCAAAATTGGAAGGTGCGTCATTCATACTATTTTCACGCATGACTGATTGCATTGCCCGATCAGCTGATCGAAGTAATTCGGCGTAAAATGCGATTGCTCACTGAATCCGTCCCTTTGCATTAAACCAAGTGAAGATGTGAAGCCGAAAAACAACAAAAAGGAATGCAAATACCACGTTGTTAGTCGATGACAAAAGGAATTGAATTTGATGCTATGCTCGTGATTTGTATCCCAGCTGGTTAAATTGGACATATTTGCTTTAATTCAACGTCAACAAACATTGAATTTGAGTCAAAGTAAAACGACTGTTTCTCCAAGCTGGGATTACTTTCATTAATTTCAAATGCTGGTATTTTACATTTCAAATTGAGCGCAACAGCTTGCCAAAAAGCGCTGAAATTCCGAATGCTTATTGTCTGGCTGTGCAACGTTCTCTCTGTTGGTGTAGCACAAACTAAACCAAATGAAAGAAAAGAAGGACAATTACAGGTCTGCAGGACAAAACAACTTTGTTCTCCCCCCCTCCCACGATAGCTCAGTTAGTTGGCGCGTAACTTTGTGAACGAAGAAGCTGCAAGATCAAGCAGCGCTGGTTCGACTTTCGGGGTGTGCGCTTGAGCAACGCACGTTAAGGACTGCTCTCCATTCAGTGGCACCTAATGGGTGGAATAATTCTCCGGCAACAACACTTCAACAATCGGAAACCTTACTCTGTCAATCTCGGTAAGCGGCCTTGCCTCAAAAGCCTCTACAAGTTACGAGCGAAAGTGCCAGAAATAACCAATCAAGGCTTTGTCAGTCCGAGCATAAAGATTCAAAACCAACCAACCAAATCAACTTTCAAATTCAATGTGGCAAAAATGCAGATAAACTCTGTTGCTGTAGAACCTAAGTCAGTGAAGAAACAGACGCCCAAAGACAGTTGATGCACAGAGATAACCAAAAAATGAGTTTACCAGTAAATATTTGGCATCTGTAGCCTAACTTCAATACCAATGCATCTTTGTTCAGGTTTATTGGAAAATTGTTTATAAATTTATAACAAAGTTTTCAAATGTGTTGGATTGTTTTTGTACAGCCTAGTATTCATCAAAACATGTTTGATCCATTCTATTGAATAGCGTATTAGTGTTTGCTGTGATGAAATTCAGTAATTTGAGAACCTCGTAAACTGTAAGGCTTTGTATTAAGCTTCTTCTGCATTAGCCTAATTGTTATCAAGAAAATTTCCACCAACAAAAAGCATTAGGCTTTCTCGGGTGTCAATGAGAGAAGGTCAGATGAATGGGCCTAATCTTAACTGCGATTGCTTTTTTTCGATGCGTTTGCCATTCAGCGCTGCCGTTGCAATCATGCAACCACAGATCAGACGTCGTTTTTATGTTTGAAAGAACGACGTCCTTTCTAGGCAAAGCTTGCTCTATTTCATTTATACCACAAAGCAGCTTGCACTAAATCCCACAGTGATTTGCTTTTAATGAACGGTTCAGGTTTTAACAAGAATTGTTTATTTTTAGAGAGACTGGTTTGCAAATAGCATAGAGCCACACTGTGAGAATTATTGTTCGCAGGACACTTTGGCTTTCGCAGTCGTTTTCAGTTCAAGAATTTTTTAGATTTGTTTGAACAATCCTTGCTTTTGTCGTATCGAAAATTTGTTAGTTAGTTCGTATCAACGCCAAAGTGGAGATTTTGCTCTGAAAGTACACGCAGTGTTGCCAGTGCATCTTTACTTCTCCAGGTTTGATAGCTGATTCATATTTTTCTTTATATTTTTGGATGTTATGTCTACAATATGTCATACATAGCAATAAAGAATAGTCGGGGCATTGAAACAACTTCAATCAAGTTGTTCTTCATTGATACCATGTCTTATATTAGCCTACTGTATTCCTTTACCAAATTGAACCTGAATTGTAGGATGAACTGTTAGTGCATCTGTCGTTTTTGGGTTCATGAAGCTAACTGAAAATGTAAAATAGACCAGTTGAGACAGTATAACCTTTTGACTGCACACTTGCAGTTAGCCCACAGATGCATTCTAAACAATTAGTACAAAATATGAACAAGTGTGTAGTGGAGTGGTAACCTCAAAAAACGTGCTTTTGCAACCTCAAAATAAAGTTAAAGTCAGAAAAAAGTTACACAAGTAGGAAAAAAACATATGAAGCAAAAAGATTACGTTACTGTTTTAAGGAAATTCGATGAAACTAAACAATGAAGTGTATTTAAAATTTTAGTTTTTAACTCCAAAAAAACTTCCTTGGCGTTAGAAAAGTTGTTATGAATGCTGAAGGGAACTGAAAACTTTCTTTTGATGAAACGTTGCTTCATGTTTATTTAGAGAAAATTAGTAACACAATTTTATCAAGGTATCGCATGTCATAACTTATGACTCTTAAGTGCAATAAGTATTTAATACTTGCCCAATGAATAGTCTATTTTTATATAATTGTCTTAAATCTTCAAGGAAGTTCTAAAAAATCAAGCTTCAATTAATTTTATTTCAAAATCACCCCTGAAAAGTTTGCTTTATGTAAATAATATAACACAGTGGGCGATGAATAGCGTTGCTTTGCTGGTTAAGGTTATTTTGGCTTGAGTTGTCTTATCAACAAACCATTTGACGTTACGTTGATTCATAATCATTCAGCGTTGAATCGATTTAAAAAAGATGTTTTTGTCCACCGCAAAATCCCAACCCTCAGCCAATTTCCTGGTTTTTCTTCATTGTAAAATGATTGAATGGGACTTCCTTTATAAGAATTAGCAAAGGCATATACATGATTAACTTGCTTCCAATGCCGCTGCTATTATCTCAGACGGCTTTTCACTAATATGGATTGTTGTTCCTACACAAGCTGCTGGATTGACAGGGGTTGATTAAAAATGAGATAGCTCTCAGATATGACCACTTGCGATTCAAAATTGACCACAAAACATCACATTTTGATGCAATATATTTCAGTAGGATATCAGAGCAGCGACCAATTGTTTTTTCCTGGGCATAAAAGTGCTGTTGAGCTATCAGTTTCAAATCTGAAGCTCTCTGATTTAATCGGACCGCAACTAGCGGTTTTTAGTCTTATCTCTTCTAATTCTAAGTAGTCTACAAATGCTTTGGCATTCGAAAATCTAACATTGCAATTTAAAACTAAACACTTCACAACCTAGAAAATAAAACATTGCACTTGATCGTTCAAACATTGTTTCAATGAAGGTTAGAAATAAGCCTAAAGTTTCAAAGAGTGTTTCTATGTAGCTTCGTAGTAGTATTTTTGCTTGCTTACTTTTTTGCTTCCTAGCTTTTTTATGAGAAAGTATCAAATTACAATAGAATATTTGATGCAGATTTGAACTTTAGGTGCTTTGTGAGTGCAAGAAAATTAAAAAAATAAAATAGCAAAAACCAGGCTTTCTCTCGTTTTGAGAAAGTGAAATAAAACTTTAAAAACTCATAATACCTCGGCGGTGAATCCTTTCTTACATAGCCTAATGTTTTAATTTTATTTTCTCATCAATCCATGATAAAGTTGCATGAAATCGTCACTGAATTTAATCCAAAACTAAATTACATTATCTTTAGATGGCGATGGCATTGCACGGTGGACACCAATTTCTTCAACCTGCCCTGGCGCCTTCTATCATGAACAACGGGGTCCCTATGGCAGTCCATTATTCAGTGGATCCAATGCTGCCAGCAAGCATACACAGTATGTGTGAAAGCTTTCAGGACAATCCTCTACTTGCATCTTTGATTTAGCTTTATTTTTTGTATTTCATGAATGCTCACTGCTCAGTGGCGCATAGGCTACTACAATTGCGAAACACCGAATTGGCTGTAATAAAACAATTGCAGTAGGCATTTAGGTGAACTCATTGAAATAAGTTTTTGTGTACTAGGTAAGGATTTTAAACTATTTGGATACAATTTGTGTACTTTTTCACAGGTTCATATCCAACTCAAGCGCCTAACATACATGCTGTACATTGTGAAGTCAATAATGTTGGCAATTTCACCCAACTAGTAGAAGGTAACTTAGCGTAGTCGACTGAAATCTATTGTATACTTCAACTTCGGTAAAACTGGTGCTGTTATAATTTACTTTCTAAAATGTGAAGCTGATTTCAAGCTTTGAGTGTAATTTTTGTTGAAGTCTGATAGTATTTCAACAGTATTTGATGTGGTTTAACTGATGCTAACAAGTACTTTAAAGTTAATGGAGTAAACTCAATATGAACGTAAAAACAACGAATTGAATGTGCAAAGGAAGAGTTTTGCTAAGCTGGAAAAGTCAAAAGTATTCCATCTTGCAGAACCTGTCTACAAGGACGATGATGCAGTCAAGCTCTTCATAGGACAAGTTCCGAAGACTTGGGAAGAGAAGGAACTTAAGCAACTTTTTGGAACGTTTGGTGAAATTTACGAATTGTCTGTTCTACGAGACAAATACACAAGAATGCACAAAGGTAAGTTGATAATATTGTGACTACAATGCTTTAGCTTTTGAAAGTGCTGATGCAGGCAAGTAGTCAATGGAAATTGTTTTGACTTTTCTATACGTCATAAAAGAAAATGATGCCTTTAAACACCGCCAGCAGTTTGTTTAAAAACGCCAGACGGCCACCGCTCTATCTGTGTGTTGTGAAAATATTTGTGAATCAAAATTAGTCACTTTCACTTCAATTGTGAAATGGCGCAAAAGAGATCATAAGTAAAACTTACAACACTTTTGAGCTTAAATTACTCATATTTACGACAGTAACGGAGATGAATCTTGTCCTACAAAGGGCAAGTAAACTCATAAAATAGAGACAAAAATGATGAACTTTTAATAGACACATCCAGATGAAAACGTTGTTTGTCTCTTGTTGTTCTCACTTCCAAAATAGAAATATCCGTAGCTTACGTTTCTTTGAAAGTTTTCCGATCACTTCAATGGCTGATATTTTACTTTTACACATACAAAAAGTGTTATTTTTTTACATGACTTCAACGTCTGCGACAATTAAATAAATGTAAAATAGCATTGATTCGAAGACAGGGTTCAAACCACTGTGCAGTGTGCAGTGCAAAAAGAAACGTAAAAAAATGGACGACCAGCAGTTAAAACTATCATTTTATCGCAAAACTTTTTATCTGTCCGGCTATTTATGAAACAACAAGCAAGAGAATAATGTGAGGCCCGATGTTTTTATATTTTCAACCTCCAAGATTGACCTTTTTTTGTTAATTTAATATCTGCATGCAAACGTTTTGCTTCCTGGGTACAGGACAGGTATAGTCTTCTTTGAGAGCAAGGGCTACATTTTCACGTTGTTTTAAGTCTGGCAACGTTGCTGCTAAAATACCACTTTTGTTAGCTACTTACGTCAAATATCATCTGGCAACATTTCCATTTTTTTAAGCGATTAATAACCTACATCATATTCTTTAAAAAGAATACAGAAGTCCTTTGAGCGTTACCTAATCCGAAGCGATTAAAAATATTTCAATCTGTATTAGTGCTCTGGAGTATCTACCAAATATTGGAAAGCACTTTGAACAACCTGGCAGAGATGTGTGACATTCACTGAGAGAGATGTAACTGAATTTTTCTGAGCAAAATTATCAAAAGAAAGGATGGAAGTGATGTTGTTGTTATTTTGCAGTAAACAAATAGGGTCTTTCACTGCGCAAGCATGTGGAAATGCATCACGAAAGAAACTCAATTTATACTGTCACAACTACATTGATATAGAAAAATTTTGTAACTTAACACTTTTGAGTAAACAGATTAACAAACTGAAATTTTGTGTAAAACTACAGTATATCGGAAAACGTCATCACATTTGTTCAGAGGACTGATAATTGTGTAAATATGGAAAACTTGTTTTGAAGCAGAAGATACGGAATCAGTTTCAAATTTTAATACTTTTTAATCCGCTTTATATCACTCAACGTAGATGCTATGTAATCTCGGCAACTTTATAAGGCATTAAAATAGAAGCTCAGGACAATTTTATTTGTTTTAACGTTATGTGTGAATTTAACGAAATTTATAGGCATCTAAGGTAGCTCTGGTTTGGAAGCTGCAACGGCGCACTGTGAACAACTGCTTGGATCGATCTGTGTTTGTATTCGCAGCTGTTCGATGTTTTGCGTAAAGTCAATAAACACGGCATGAACTTACCGTAAACAAAACTGAACTATGCAGACACGTTGCGTAGAAAATCATAACAAAACAGTTTCGACTTACAGAGTCACGTAACTCAAGTTTCTTTCTCATTCTAAGCATAGAAAAGGTGAACAAAATGTCATATAGCCTATACAATGGGTGGCCTACGATGCAATGCCTTTGCAGCTCACACAAAGAAATTTGTGCGCTTATCACTTCACTGTTATTCATTCAACAAAAAGTCCTTTGAAAAAAACTGCAGAGCAAATCAGGGTTTTTACTTCATGTATATTTCTTAAAAGCAGAGACAAAGTTGTTTTTTGTTTTTAGAAAACTAGTGGGTTCACACCAAACACGCTTTAAATGAACAGCCAATACATGGGACTTAATTTTCCTTCAAAATAGCTCTTGGGGAAAGCATATTAGAATGCCGTTAGCTCTGAATAAACTGCTTTTAAATATATGATAGGTGCTGTTTATTTTGTCAATTTCCATCTTTCCGTTGCTTAACAAAAACGTTTCTGTCTTTTCATATTTAAAGCCAAAATTCACTCATAAGAACTCCTTTGTGTACATACAGTTGAATTGGTAATATAACGTTGAACTTTATTACGAAAGAACAGAGTGGTTTGTCGTTGCTTATTTCTTTACAAACAAACAGCATGCAATGCAGCTGCTGACACTGGAAGTTTTAATTTGTTTTTTCATTTGCGACAGCGGCTTATGACCTAGTGCGATTACAAGCTAATTAGAATCGTCGCCGGTTTTTTACTCTTGAATAGATGTAAAAACTATATAAAGTTGTGATGAACAGAACTCCGTGCTTTTTTATCAAATAGATGTGCTAGCCTACACGATAAAATTTTATATATCCTCTGTCAAATTGCTTTTTTTGCAAGGACTCACACTTTTGGTCACTGATTTACCAATACAACTCCACCTTTTAATGTTACTTACGTTAACAAATGTAAAATATCCATCAGATAGTGTCTGAATTGTGATAATTTCAGACTACTCACCTGTTTAAGGCACAATGATATGCCATTACCATCACAGAGAGGAAATGTCACGTTTTTGCTTTTTGACTTCTGGCTTTGGTAACAAGTCTCGAACGTTAATTCAACATCTTCTGATGTTAGTTCAACGTAAAATTTCACATTTCTGATCAAACTGCCAGTGGAAATTTTTGAAGACCTGTCTGTTATATTTTTCAGTTCACAATAGCCAGTGCTTTTCAGGACTTCCTCTCATACGCTGCTGCGTTGCATGAAAACATACAATGTTTATATCAGTGTGATAATTATAACTAACTTATATTATAACTAATGTTAACTAATATATTATATATTATAATGTTAACTAATATATTATAAATAATTATAACTAATGCTACACTTTCCTTCATGTTGACCTTAAATTTCTATTGATTAGCTGTTTGTCAAGTCGAAAGGCATAAATTTTTGTTCCAAGATAAGACCGGTTTGAGTCTTGGAAATTTGTGTATCAATGTTTCATTCTAAATGTCATACTCTACTAATATCGACCCATTGGACGTCTGCATAAACAGGACGAGACGATGGTTGAAGCAGGCCGTGACACTTGTATTGATTGAGTGACCCGAAGACTTACCGCCTCACATCTGCTATTTATGAGTTTACCATACAGTGGTTTAACCTGTGATTTTGTTTCGACATTTTTACTGCTGTCCTAAAAGTACATATTTAAAAGCCAACTAGCAAAATCCATTGTTTGTAGAAATGACAGATTTTGCAAGCTGAGAATGTCTTTGCCAATGGTACAAAATTAGCAATACCTTTTTTTGTGCTTTTTTGTTAAAATACATCACCAACAGTAGACTGTATCATTTAAAGTGGGTTATTTTAACCCTTTTCAAGTTAAATACCAAGGAAAGCAGTTTCGTCACAGCTCAAACAAACAGTTCCTCTATCTACATTTTGTGCTACACAAATACACCACACAGATTTACAGAAACAAAATCATTTTCATGGACACAAAATCTTGCAGCCTACAGTATTGACAAGACCACCACCGAATAGTGATAAACGAGGCAATTTGAGTGAATATTGTTTCAAATCAGCTGAGACTAATTCTGATTACTCCATTCCTCTCATTGTCCAGATGGCAAACTGCTGTCCGTTCGACATATGTCCCGTTGGTCTGCACTCGATCAGTTTCAATTGTGAAGCACAAAGAGTTCCATGGGGCGTTAATAATGCGTATTGATGCGTCATATCAGAGCTTCTATGTGAACATTGCCATACTGACGCCAGTTTTGCGACCAATTTGACTGGCAGATGTTATGAGATGAATTTTGCTGTCTCTAATGACATTTTCAACATGTGATTATGTTTTTGGTATCAATATATCACAGACAAAACTAAACTACCAACTTGAATGTGCAATTTACCAGCTCACTCATGAACGAGAAAAAGTGGCAAAACCGAGCAAGGTTTAAAAAGTACAAAAGCAGTAGTTAGGGTAGTGTAGTTGGACACTGTACCTATTTCAACCAGAAAAGTAAAACATATTCACGATTGAATCGAAACTCAGTAAGCTGCACAGAACCTTAAAAAAATTGTTTTTGAAACTAAACAAAAGTGCTGCCGTTTTCAAATAATCAATTTGTTCTACATGAAGGAATTAAAGTGTATTATGTACATTTTGTACATTTTATAATCTTGAATAATTGATGTGGTGTAGATTTTGTGTCTCTTTATCAGCTAAAAATCTCTGCTTGTTTAATAATTCATCAATTGCAACTCCGTCTGTCCCCAAAGCGACGGTATTGCTGGATTATACAGATAGGAACCAGAAATAACCAGCTGTTCGTCATCGACATTCAAAATTAATCCATTCGAAAACGCTTTATGAAGATCAGAACTAAACATAAGCACCAAAGTACATCTGCAAAGATCTTTCATCAAAAGGATTGGTTGCATAAACGAATAGTTTTGATGAAACCCGATAATGCTTGTTTTTATATAGCGCTGTATCCATCTTAGAATGCGTTGTTCCTGAGCGCTTTGCAAAGCAGGCAGTGTCAATGCAGCCGTATAGAGACGCAACTGAGTGCATTATTACTCGAAACCATTCCATTGCTCAGTGCCATGCAGGAATTAGATCCAGTCCAATTTCTAAAAGTCTTTGACTCTTTGATATGACCCGACAGGGTATCGAAACCATGCCTACCGATTCAGAGGCGGACGCACTAACCACTAAGCCACCGAGCTGGTTATTGGTAAAACCTAGAGCTAGAATGTTGGTTCGTTTGAAAGAACATTTTTAATTAACCCTCCAATTGTGTGATAACCAATTATTGATGATTTGCTTGCTTACGGGGTTTCCACGCGTTTCCCAGTAATGTAAATAATACATGTTTGACCTTTTGGATTATTCAGACGTTTGCCAAGATAGTTTTTATGTTTGTTATAGAAAATACTCCCTTTGATCCAAGGGAAATCAATTAAAACCATGTTTCCTGGCCTTAGATTTCAATCAGTGATTTCTCCAATTGTTTGGCCGTTGATAAGCGTGAAAAGTGTTATGTGTTTGGTTGTTTATGAGTTCAAACAACAGAAGGAAGCTGACATCTTCACTTTTTAAACATAAAAAGGAATGGTGACGTAGTAATGACGTTGCAAAGGTGTTACATAACACTGAGTGTTCGCGAACATTTTGGATCCTGATGTAGACTTTTTTGGGTACGAAATGTCTTATCAAGAGGCAGTTGCATTGTTAATTGTGGCTTTAAATAAAAACAAGAACTCACTACTACACTGCAAGTAGTACCGTTAATAGAGAGGGGTCCAGGATGTACTTTTTTACCCGGATTTGGAATGATTTTAGGGGCCGTAACCTTCAAAAGGGCCTGGAAACTTAAAGAATCACCGCGTATTTTTGGATATTGCATTTTCATTAAAAGTGCATTGATTTGAGGCCCAAGAATCTCATTGTGCCAAAGCCCAAATTATCCTCTCAATGACCATGTGTACAAGGGAAGAAATGGGAGCCGGGGTTTAAGTCTGTCTTTTTCTCAATATGCCAGACCATTGGTGGAAACAAATGGTGCCATATCTTGTTTCACCACTTGTCATGTTTGCAATTTAGAAGGATTTGCCATGCATTAAGGTATTTCATTTCCCTTGCTGTCAACCAATCACAGGAAGTCAATATATGGATTATCTGGAACCACGAGTTAAATGCGTTTTTTTAATGGTTGCTGCTTTGGTTAAACAAAGGCCTGAGAATTATTGCTTTACTTAACGGAATCCCTTGAGTTTAGAAAACCAAAATCGCCACTTGATTGAAGCAACTTAATTGCTCTTTGTGCAGGAAAATCCCAGGCTCTGACGTTCATCCAATATGTTTCAACAAAAGTCAAAAAAATCATAAAGTCCTTTTTTGATTAGTCAATTAAGTCCGCTCGGTTGGTGGCGGCTGCCTACAACGAAGGTCGGATTCTGTTGGTTATTTTGCGTTAATCTGATGTCCGGTGACGTTAAATAGATGTTAAATGAAACAACAAATCATGTGGAATTGAGAATTCCAGTCCGCTGCTTCGTTGAACGACCTTGGTTAAAGGTTGAACTCGAATGACTGTCATAAGCTGATTACTTGAGCAATTTCAATCGCGCTCGTGCATGATCCTTCAGAAAAAATGTTTCCTTTGCTTCCAAAAAATCTATATTTTATTTTCCCTGGTGGACCTTTTAATTCCAGACAGATGCATATTATAACTGCAGAAGCTTATTACTTGTAGGTGAAGCTTTTGGGAAGTACGATGCTGCAAAATTACAACCAGCTTACATTCATTTCAGAAAGGATGTTGATTGACAAACATTGCATTCTACTTATCAAGTCTAAACACAATGTATTTAAGCTGCTTCAAAACTGTCTTTAAAAGAGCGCAGCAATTAGACCATCTGATGTTGCAAGTAAATTGGCTCGAAGCCCATAAATTGAGGAGAAATCTATGATGCAAGACCATATCTGTTGAATTCCTACTTGACTCTATAAAATGAATCTTTTTAAGATATCACATTCTCCATACCACAACACTGAGCTTCGGTTTTAAATAGTATTTCTTTCTCTTCTAAGTCTTTTTAAAACATAAAATTCCTGATAGCAATACCTTGTTACAGATCCCTGTTCATTCAGAGCTGATGATCTTAAGATTTGAATTTGTACTCCCAAAATTACTTTTTGTTGTCGTTTTATCGCATTCTTGAGCATGACATGACGTCGCGTTTTGGCTCTTTCAATATTTTCTGAGTGGTTTTGATGTCTACCATCACTTTAACTGTTGTCATGGTCAGGAGCATAAATAAACTGAACTATTTAAAGCTTGTGCGAAAAGTAGACATTATAATCAAGTCCACACAACCTTGGCATTGACATAAAGAGACTATTTTGTTTTTGTAGGGTGTGCTTTTTTGACTTATTCAAAGAAGACATCAGCCTATCAAGCTCAGAAAGCACTTCATGAACGTAAAACCCTTCCTGGGGTAAGTGGCTCTCTGTTTTTGATTTCTAGTAAAACTCATCATCTGTTAAGGAAAATCCGTTACTGCAAAGTAACAAATCGGTTTGTTTCAGTGAAAGGAAAAACAAAATTTACTTTTAGGTGATTTAAGATAGTGACTGTTTGCCCGTTTTACAATCCCTGTCCTGTTATGTCAACCTATTACTAATTTTAAGATTGGATTGCCGTGCAGCTTGTTAGAGGATGAAGTTTTGAGTGAGCACTATACAAGAATTATATGTATTCGGGTTATGCATCAAAGTAAAGGTTTGTCAATTTGTTAAGGAAGACGTATCAGGAATCCAGCACGAAAACTTCCATGTTGTGCAATTATTGTAGTTTCATTAATGTTCTACAATATACATCATACAAGAAAAAATGAAGATTTTGATGTAGGCCATCTCAAAGTCCGTTATCAATCTAGGAAAAGACGTGAGCAGGTTTCAATTGTACTTAGCCTAAGAATGTTAATCCAAGTGGCCAGTCCTGTCCTTTAGCAACTTTAGCGACTCAGTTCATTACTGTATAGAGCTGGACACCCTTTTTCAACATCCAGCTTACAGTAGAAAGGTGCCAAACCTGGATTTTATTGGTTAAAGTCACTTTTTATAGAAGCTTACTGAGTTCCTGAATCCTGGTTAAAGTAGATGGCTGGTTTTTCTTAAGAATCGTAGAAATTCTTATTTGATGTGTAATTTTTACGTTGATTTACGGTCAGATGCAAGTCGTCCTCGCAAAATTTGCTTCATTGGTTTTTATGGCAGCATCTCCCATTGCGATTGAAACGGGTCTCGAAAAGTTACCTCGTTTTGCATTTCCAATTACCATCATTAAAACCAACAGTAGTAATAAATCTGTCATGTCCGCTTCGGATGGCACAAACAAAACTACTGTATGCATACGTTCAGACTCTTCACAGCCAGCAATCAGACTTTTTTTCCGTTGATTCATCATCTGCAGCAGTTGAGTCAATGTAATAAGGAACTGATTTTGGGCTGGGTATATAGTATTAAAATATAAGATAAAAAATGTGATAATCTGTGTGTTTTATTTTCATCTTGCTGCAATGAAGCAAGTCGTGCCGGAGATTTGAAGAAGTAAAAATATATTTCTTTGGTCTAAAACAGGAGTGTGCAAATCATGGACCACTGGCCAAATGTGGCCCGCGAGCTTAAACTTTTTATCCCGCAGAAAGGTCTGGTTTTTAAATATTGTGCAGCCGGCAACACGATTTTCACTTATGTCTTAATTTGCAACGTTTAGTAAACATTACTGTTTGTTTGAAAACCCGACAAGTTCAACCAGTGCAAAATTAAGCTAACAAATCTTTACCTACATCCCTTGAGATTGCATCTTTTGATTGCAGTCACATTTATCTGTGGTAGCCTAATTCTATTCGCTCGCTCGCAGCGCAAAACTTAAACTAATTTTTTAAGTCGTCCCGCAAGCCGAAAACTTAGACAAAAATCTGCTGCTGTTTTGCCGTTGAATAGCCTACTTGCGTATTGTGTGTGAACAAAAAGGAGTGGACATCCATCCGCGAAGCATCTCGCTGCGGTTCCCGCTATCCCCGCTCTGTCTGAAGGCACCTTTAGACGAGCTAGGCGTGAGGTAGCTGCGTGGTCATTTACTGCGCGCACATTCGTCATAATATAGTGAACAGCAGATATTTCAAGTTGTACCAAGCGGACCAAGCTAATAATGTGTATTTTGCCAAGCAGTGCTGCAAGTTTGCACACCCCTGGTCAAGTTTGCACACCCAAGTAAAAGGCTAAAAAAGAATTGATAATGACGCTACTTTAGCTCCACCTAGCGGTGTTAAATTTTTAAAAATATTTTTGCGCTTTTAGGGTATCAATCTTTTCAGCTGTCATAAAGCATTAGCCTACCGACACTTAAAAAAGTTATAATGCAATATGAGACAAAATTAATAGTGTTTAATGAACGCTTTTGAGGCCAAATCTTCCTAATACTTTACAGCAAGGCTGTTTGGCTATCTAACCACACTCAACAACCCGCTAGGAATGTAATAATGACTCACGTATCTTGGCCTCGAATGGCACGTTTACTGATTTGTCATAGCTTACGAAGCGTATTTGAAACCAAAAAGTGACCGTAAGCGTTTTCAATTCACTTTTCTTTGATGTTTTAATTTTTCCACAATGGTTATTTTATAACACCCGTCCTTCAAAAGTTGATTCACCGCGATCTCTGGCAGCTTTGACATAGTCTTGTTCTTTATTCATTTTTTATATATTGCCAAAAAGTGTTGTTTCATGAAACACAAGTTAATCACTGCTGAGAAACTACTTTAAATTTAAAGGTATACAATCTACGTTTGGAAAACTACTGAATGTTTGCTATTTTTAGCAATCAAGTATGAAAGAACCCGTTCAGTCACAAGTGCTACAATTTGCCTTCAAATGCTTTCAAATCGCTGTAACGAGTTACACGCGGTTGATTTTGGTTAAGAATCCTTATCCTCAGACTGAAAAAGTCTTTTCGGAAGCTTAATCTTAACAGCTTTGCCCACATTGTTGTAAACGTAAAGGCTTTGAACCACCGACGTAGGCCAAGTCACAGAGATTGACCGAGTGAAGTTTTGCTTGTTGAAGCGTTGTTGTCTGTGAATCATTCCATCCACTAGGTGCCACTGAATAGAAAGCTGTCTTCAAACGCGTTGCTCAAGCGCGCACCCTAAGAGTAGAGCTATTGTTTCTTGGGAACCTACCAAGCTACCTTATCTGCTGATTAAGGAAAGCAGCCAATTAACCAGAGTTTAATTCGCAAACTAATCTTTTTTCTCATACACAAACCATGACTCGAATCGCGGATTACTTATCAACAAACCGATTACTGAACTTGGTGTAAACTTATTCTTGATTAACTAATCAGACTATTTGCGTAATCAGCCGCTTAAACGATCCTCTGTTAGTGCTTCCAACCCACTGTATCCATTAGTTATGTTTGTCTGTTGTTTGTTTTGTAACTGCTGTAGCTACAGTACATAGACAGTGCATGTACTATGTCACACACTTGGCATTCAGTACATCCTTTTTTTGCAAGTGTTAAATGTTGGAGTGACAGCAGCCTAAGTTGTAGCTTCCTTTTTCATCGCGCACCCCCCAATAAAAATGATAATAATAATAATGATAACAAGTTAGATTTTGCGCCATTGCGAGAGCAGGCTACACTGTGATCACAAACGTAACATAGCAGACAACTGGTCGCAGCGGTACCATGTCAGTCGCTTACATTGCTTTAAATTGCACATCCTCATGCTGTGGAGCGGTATCGAACCAGCCACCCTTTCGCGTGTCTCACAAATGTTCTCACTATTTAGCCACAAAGCCTACTGTGCAACTATCAGTAAAACATACAACTGCAGGATATTTGTTAGTTGCAAACACGTTTGATTATATCGCTGCATGTCCATCAGGATCGACAGAATCGATTATATGCTACTGCAGTTGGATTTTTATAGCGGCTTGCCTATTTCTAGAAAAAAAATCGCTTAAAGTTTGTTCTAAGAATTGTAGCTGAGCTGTGTCCTTGGCTACAGTGTCTCGTTTACATTCAACTAAATTTCATGCCATCACAAAAGAAGATAAATTGATTTTTTGACGCGATGACGAATCAGAGGCGAAGCTTCATTAAGCATGTGCCATTTGATGACGTCCAGAACATGATGTCATTATTGAGCATAAAGCACTCTTGTTGTAATAACCCAGTCAGTAAAATCGATCTTTTTTTACATTGATTCAACCTCTGCACACCTCAAATCAATAAAAAAAAATACAATTGATTTTCTGGCTGGATTGTTGTGACGAATTGCACCTTAGAGTTCGGGAAATGGCATTTCCGCAAAAACAATGACGAAATTCACATAACGAAAGAAAGTTGTTTTGGGTTTAAAGATCCTGATGAACTTAACGCTAGGTTGACGAGTCACTGGGCTAAAAAAGCATGGTACGCTCCATAGGTCGTAATTGACAACACACAGTGAATTGCAAAGATTTACGGATCGTCCAATGTATCCTTGCCGTCCTAATAGCTCAGTTGAATAAGTACCCGACTTTACAAAAACGAAGAAACGGTAAAATCATGCAACCCTTGTTCGGCTCTCGGGGTATGCGGTTGAGCAACTCACTTCAAGTACAACTCTCCAAGCAGCGAAGGCACCTGGTAGATGGAATAATTCACAAACAACAGCATTTCAACAACAAACAAAAGACTTCATTTAGTCAACCTCAGTGACTGGGTATGCATCAGTGGTTCAAAGCTTCCACAAGTATGTGAAATTGCTAGGCCGGGAATAGCCTTTTCAGAGATGTGAAATTACTAGGCCAGGAATAGCCTTTTCAGAGAGGCTTTCTCAGTCCGTGGATAAAGATTCGAACTAAACCAAAACTTCTGCTGCAGCATAAGCCTTTAAAAGAAATCAAAAATTCGGCTGAAACAGAAGTTGTTATTGTGGCTGTTTGAAAAAAAAAACTATTTTGAAATAGTCTATTTTTTCTCGTCGATCTTTGCTTCGTTTAGTTTAAAAACTGTGACATTTTTAAGTGCGTTTTAAGTTTGAAACAAACTGAAAAGTTCAATGTGTGTGGCTTTGCGGCATGTCATTGAATAATTTGCAAACTATTCAGACATACTCTTGCAAAACAAAAAATGTTTCAACAATTGTTTGAAACAAAGCAAACTTTCAATTTGTTTAATTATAAGAATTAAAATAGTCTGCATCGTTAGATATTAAGGTTAAAAAGAAAACATCCTCTCGAAATGTGTCATAGCTATAATGTTACGTCGGCCCAGTCTTTATGAAGGAGGAGACTACCTATTCAGACCCTCCAAACGATAATCCAAAGCCTCCTTTTGCTTACATAGTAGGCTGTAAGTCAAAAGTGCAGCAGTTGTGTCAAGCCCATTGGCAGTGGTTTCACTTTGGTAAAACTTGTCACTGTTTGAAAAAGAGCCTTAACACCTAAACTTTTAAAATGTCTTTTATCTTAATCTTTTCTGAGCACTAAGAGAGTACTAGTACACTAACCTTTTTGATAACTCAAAATGGCTTGTGAAAGGGTATATTTAAGCTTTCAAGGGTGATATTCTTGATGACAATTATTGAAAAGAATAGTTTTTGGTCAAATTTTTACACAAAAAGCCTCCAGTTTCGATTGGAATAAAAACTAAAGATGGTGTTTGAAAGATAGTTAAGTAAATTTTTATGCCGTCTTTGTTGTGTAAATTGTCATGCCGTCTTTGTTGAATAGATTTGCAAAAACCAAAGTGATTATCCGTACATACCCAAGTGGGTATGTGGCGTTGCATACACGCAATGTACTGTAGTGTACCGAACAAAGAAAAACCACTTGATTTTTTGTTGTATTTGTGAATTATTGATTTCTAAACAGAGAAACCCGAAACATTAAATAATTTATAAAGAAAATTGAAGTAGTTTCCCAATCATGGCGAACATAAGGCAAACGAGATCTTTTCAACTCCTGAAACATGTTGCTTGAAAAGATATTTTTATACCAGATTGGCGAAGCATATGTTAAGCCAGAACTGACCCTACATCTTCCAGATGGTTCTTTGCTTTGGCGTCAAATGTCATCATACCGACGTCAAGGTGAAAAAAACGCTTAAAAATAGTCTTTCCATCCCCGTCGCTACGTATTGGCTGTTTCTGAGCCAATCAGAAGCCACAGGCCACCGTGGATCGATCTTACTTCATTAATATTTTAAAGCCAGCCCAGTCACCATCACCAGAATCGATATTTTCGTATGCATAGGAGCCAGAAAAAGAGTTTATTTACGCTGAGAACAAAAACACAAAACAAGCCTTTTCTTTTATTGAAAATAGGCCAAGCGAATAGTTGAGGTAGCTGAAGTTTTCTTTTTGAATGGTCAGTTTTACAGCTTTATACAGAAAGACATTTTCAGCTTTAGTTAGGTTTTATTGTAGCTAGTTTAAGAAAATACGTCCTAGCACAAGTTAATTTCTAGAACATCAATAAAAATACATTCAATAAAAGCTAGCGCTCTCTTAGAATTACTATTGAAGCACCCACTAAACTCATAATTATTCAAATAGAATTTAAGAAGACAGTATTAGGCAAGGTCGCTTGAACTATGAGCTAACATTAGTGAGTGATAATGTTATTGACTTAATTCAGTTGTTAACGATACTTCAAGAGTAGCCAAGCTTTTAAATTTGATGTTTAAAGTTAGTCAACAAAAGTCCATTTTTATTTTTATTTATTTATATTGTTTTTATGTTTTTGATAAAGCAGTGATACACTGCAGACTTAGAAACAGTGTACTGTGCGATTTAAAACTTTTTTTCTTATATTTACTTTATGATAGCTTGCTGCTGTTTTTCCACAGTGTCAGTTCTTTGTGTTAGTTTTTGTTTATAATTTCAGTGTGTTATTAGAAGCAGTCATAATGGTATCTTATATTAAGTCTATCCCCATTGAGGTAAGAATGGCTGGCGTGCTGCGTGCAATATTTCAAATCTTTACCTTTTGCTCAGAAGCCCATTAAATATTGCTTGAATGTTCATTAACGAAAATGTAATAAAATGTTTTGATTTGATAAAGTACTACTGTTAAAAACTAAACCGTATTATGGTAAACCACAAAACAAATACCAAGGCTAATACATTTTTAAGTTGTGAGTGAAAACTTAATAGCGGTTAAAACATCGCACTCCAATTGAAGAACTCTCACAACTGATTACAAGATTTAAATTCGTTCTTTGTCCTTTCAGATGAATCATCCTCTTCAAGTGAAGCCAGCCGACACAGTCAGCAAAGGAGGTGAGTTATTGTTTAAAGATGAGACTTTCTCTGAAATCCTCGTCCATTCTTGACAGTCACCTTTCTCGAAAAACTTTTAAGTTGAAAAGTAAAAAAACTTTGTTTTAACACACAGAGACAACTTTTCGAAATTTTTTATTGGACTGTTATTTTTAGCGGTTTCTTCTCTATGGAATTTCTTCTATTTCAAACTCATCTTGATTCAAAGAATAAATGCACTAGTCTTAGGCTTGGTAACAAAATCAATCATTCATGTTTTTGAAACAGAAGCTGTTACTCAATCCCTTTTAAAATATTAAAAAATGAGATAATTCGTCATATTTGTTGATTCACCATCTGATGACGTAACACGACAAGTCAAGAGTACAACATTTATTAGCAAAAGGATTGATTTTGAAAGTAAAACTTCGTGCCCCTTTGGTAGGAAAAAACTAGCCGACACGTTGAATAAACGTAAAATAGTGTGTATATCTCACACTGCAATCGCTTTTTGATCAATCCATTAAGCCTGTCATTAAAAAGTAATCCTGGTTTCCCCAATGGGAAGTTGCTCTTGGAAACATGTTTAGTGTCACCGAAAATCGATATTGATCAAATGTAATGTAAGCTGCCGTGCAAAGGTCAAAAAAGGGAAAGCAAAATTGCTATTTTTACTTTAAACTTATCTTTGTTATAGTTTTTTCAACGTAAAGACAAACAGTGTCCCTCATTTAAAAATCTGCTGTGGCATGTTTAACACAACCTTTGTTCGTCACAAGACCAACTGTTGGCTGCAGCTCGTCCACTAAACGCAGCTGTTTAGCCTTTGCATAATTTGACTTAAAACGTAAAAAGCACAATATCACTTCTCATGCATTATTTAGCGATAATGCTAAAATAATTGTCTGTGGTTCAAATTGAAATTTTCTGTGGAAACCAACTATGATGACTTATTTTTACTATTTAGCTGCATGGACTTCTTCCATGTTTAGCTGTGACCACTTGCAAGCCACTGAAAATTGCTCTAAAGGCAAAACTCTGTGCACAATTCCTTGAAGGTAGTGCACGTTCAAAGAATAATTTGTTTTAATGCGTTTTTAGAAGATCGAAAGTTATTTGTTGGGATGCTCGGCAAGAGACAAACAGAAGAAGATGTGAGAAAGTTGTTTGAACCATACGGTGCTATAGAAGAGTGCACAATATTAAGGTTTGTACAAAAACTTTCACTGTCGTAAAACAACTCATGATATTACTGCAATAACTATTGTTTTCACGTGTTTCTGAGCGTTTTTGAACCGTTCAGTTTTAAGTTTGATACGATGAAATTTTGTTACGTTGACTTTTTGTTACGATGAGACTTGTTATGACTCCCAGAAATTCAGAATAAAAGATAGCCTGTTAATCTTCAATTTTTTATATGCACTTGCAAGTTCTTACAATAACGGTAGATATGCAAAAAAGGTGTAGGTCTAATTTAATTCGTTTAGGGTCTCGGTCTAATCTTTCTTGCATTGGTTTGGTTTTGAATCTTTATCATCAGATTGACAAAGCCTTGATTGGTTATTCCTGGTAGTTTCGCATACTTGTAGAGGCTTTTGACGCAAGGTCGGTTACCAAGATTGACAGAGTGAAGTTTCCGATTGTTGAAATGTTGTTGCCGGGAGATTATTCCACCCATTAGATGCCGCTGAATTGAAAGCAGTCCTTCACGTGCGTTGCTCAAGCGCACAGCCCGAGAGTCGAACCAGCGCCGCTTGATCTTGAAGCTTTTTCGTTTACGAAATCACGCGCTAACCAACGAGATTGGGGCAGAGATTGGACAAGCGTTTTCGAAAAATTCAAAAACTAAGCATTGGTTCAAGGTTAGACCTGATCCCGTTGTGAAAGTTCAGTCTCAAAATTTGTCCTGTTTGCTTCAGATAAGCTTTGCTTTCTCTTTGCTACTTGTCGGTTTGTTGTCATTAGTCGAATCCAGGGCTCACCACGTGGAGGTTGACAACTTGAGCCCCAGTTGACAACTTGAGCCCCAGTCAACTTGAGCCCCAGGGCTCACCACGTGGAGGTTGACAACTTGAGCCCCAAAATTTGTCCTGAATTGCGATGTCATCAGTCATCTGGTTTAACTCCTCTTACGCAGAATTAAACCAACCTATCTTGGTCTATTCGTTTTACTGCAAACCTATTGAACTGACATACAAATTTAACAGCTTTCGTAATTGTTTATGTATTTTTTTGTTAGAACTCCGGATGGTCAAAGCAAAGGTTGCTCTTTTGTGAAAATGACGAATCATCTGGAAGCAAAGAACGCGATCGAAGCTCTCCATGGGAGCCAGACCATGCCGGTATGATGACGTCATTAATAAAAGTTTTTTGCTCAGGGCCGTAACCTCTTTGCTAAGAATTTGTAAGAATAAACGACTGATTGATTTTCGGAATGTTTTTCTTGGTTCTTATTTAATAATTCATAGCTTTCTCATCTGTAAACCTCTTATCATTACGCCATTTAATGTATATTGAATTTGCCAAGTTTTCCGCCATTAAATTACACAAAGTGATAGCGTCAGGGTTGTTTTTGATAGCTTGAAACGTAGCGCTGCATAAAAACGTCAAAATAGGTCTAAGATCAACTTATATTTATCATGATAAGATTATTTACCGCTTCAAAGTCATGGTTTGTACGTCATTGCACCATGTTGCTTCACACACAAAGCAAGGGTCCTTCAACGTACTACGTATTTCAGAAGGAAGTTTAGCAGCTGGTTATGCTGCCTTTGGTCATTAGTATTCTCATTGCGTTTAATTTATACTTCTTTTATTGTCTATACTATGTCTATATTATTGTCTATTGTCTATACTTCTTTTATTGTCTACAGATTATGACGCAAAACCAGACTTTGCTCAATAGTCCTTCAATGCCTAAGAATTACATAAAACAATAGGCAAATAAATGAATTAAAATGTAGTTTTACATCACTTATGATGTCTGTGTGGTGATAACATACGGAATTGGAAACCCTGACTTGACTGTTTTACTCTTAGATTACAAGCAAAATTTATCTTTAAGGTTAAATCTTCTTCTCCGGTTAAGCCACTGAACCACGCATTATGTATTGATTAACTGTAAAGCTGATCGTGTAAAGACACAGCCATCCGATAGGTGTAGGTCCAGAATTTATTTGCAAGATCTTTTATTCCAATGAAAATTTGATGACGAAAAATTAATAACAGTGAAATACTAGATGAAATTCTATTTATGGCATTTGTTCACAATGAAAAATAATTTTAAATATTTCATTAGAATTCATTATTAAAACGCTTGATTTATTTTTGTATCCTCACAAAAACATAATTTTCTTCAGAAATTATTTCATGTTAAAAACCACTATTACTTTTAAATTTTATTATTCTCAGGGCAAAACCGAACAGAGCAAGGCAAAAAACGACAAAAGCAAAGAAATGATATACACGAATGCCTGCCAATTATAAACTCTGACATCAGACTCTGCATTGCTGGTTTATTTTTCACTGTACCATTTTAGCTCTTGTTTCTCGACAGCCTATTGTAGCAAGAATTGACAGCTATAGACACCGTGTTTCGCCCCTAAGGCTGGGCTCGTCAGTATCGCACCACTAATTCATGGCACGAAGGATTTCGACTACCGCTTTTACCAGTCAGATTGGCTCTCATCTTTGTGAATTTTAGCTTTCGATACTTTTCCTCAATCAATATGAATTATTCAGGGAGCGTCGTCAAGCTTGGTAGTGAAATTTGCCGACACAGACAAGGAACGTGCAATGCGACGAATGCAACAGATGGCACAGACATACGGTATCTTCAGTCCACAAGTTCCCCTTTCTATCGGAACCACATACGGTTTACCATATGCTCAGGTGATAGTTGTGATATGAACTGGTTTTAGTTAAACATTAATGCTTTTGAGTGAATAGTAGTATTTTAAAGAAAGTATTTTGTTCAGTAAAACAAAATTTGTAAAAAAAAAACAGGTCAAAATTTTTTGAATTTTCTAGTATTTTTGTGACTTACTTCCGTCTTTGTGATTCAGGGCGTAATTCCCACTGCAACGTACAACTCTCTAGCGCCACAACCTGCCGCCATCAATGGACTCGCTCCGGCAGCTACTGTGGTGCAATCCCCTGCAGGTAAATAGATTTCACAAATGATTTTTTCTAGACCCCCTTCTGAGTTGACTTACTAAGGATCCGGCTACCAAATGCCCAAAAAGTAAAATCTGTGATTGCTATGCTGAAATTTTTTTGATAGATTCCGATTACTTGAAGATACAAAGTCTAACACACTTAAACACCTGTTTGAAAATACAAGGGCGCTTAACTAATCGTTAGATGAATATGACTTGATGTCAACCAAGGGTGGCATTTTTGCGCTTACAAAATGTTCAATCACTTTTTTTGACAAGTTAAGAGTTTTTACAGTAAAGAAGCAGTCAAAGGCAGTCGCACAGATTGGCTTCCTTTTCTTGTTAAGTATTAGTTGATTCCTCTTTTTAAATATCATTTAATTTTCACAGTTCTGCATCCTGGACTGGGCGGTCAACACGCAAATTCTATTCCGGGGATACCTAGCACTCCTCAAAGTCCAGTGGGGTCCTTGGCAACCGTTTCTCTTCTTCAACCTGCCGCATCTGCTACGGCCCCGGCTGCAGGGACCACTCAAGAAGCGATATATTCACACCAAGCCTACCCAGGTAGCGAGACTCAGTTGAGTGTGCTCCCGTACGTCAATGAGCATGCTGCTATCGCTTCACGTGAGTGTTGTCTTGTGTTCTTTGAAGTCTCAAGTCAAAGTTATCGCTAAGATTTTTTGCTTATTTTTAATCGTTGGGTTGTTAATTAAAAGCCCTAGTGATTAAGCATCGAAAGTTTGCTTGTAATAAATCCAGATATGATAGAATTTGTACCGCATAATAACATCATAATTCTGAACACTGTCCCTAAATCAATCTCACCAATGCATTTTTTCAAGTGATCTCTAATGCTACATACATGGCGTTTGCTACGTACACTTATTTTTGTGCAATTGTTGATAAGGTCTGATAAAAATCTCAAGCCTCCGATATAATATTTTGTAACCTTCTGCACAATATAATTAAAAAGAAATTCTTAATATGTTTTCATGATTATATTTTAGTCTCATTTCACTTTGTGCAATCCTCCTTGCCTCGTATCTTTAGTTAAGTTATTGGTAAATATAATCAATCTAATGTTGGTGCCAATTTATAAAATAACCACCATTAATATCATCGTTATCTCAGTATCTTTTCTTGCACATTAAAATTCCTATCAATGTGTTCCGGTTCAGTGTGCACTATAAACTCGGAAAGTGCCGGATAAGTTCACTATTTCTTACTTTGAAAACTTGTAATTTCAGCACAAACACCACCAGCAATGGATATTTCTCAAACTTGCATTCCTTCCCAACCGTATACTGGTGAGACTCAGTTTACTGGCATTGAGGTTTTCACGTCCTTAACTAATATAAAAAAAACATGTTACTTTTCTTAGTAAAGTGATGGAATTGATAAAGCATAAAACACTTGTGGAATATTTATTAAATGTTTTTAAAATCAGCACAGAAAAAACAAATCAGAAAAATTAAGAAAAAATTGGTATTTTAGTTGACTTCAACCAACTTTTCAAAACTTACAGTGGTCTACGTCCCTGCGCCTTCGCCGTACAGTGCGCAACCATACGCCCCCGCGGTTGCACCGCCAACACCCACCTTGACAGCAAGTCAGCTACAAACAGCAAGCATCATTAACCAGAGTCCAACAGCCCCCCAGAAAGAAGGTTGTTAAAATCTTTGTTAAAAGTTCTTTTTGACTAATTTTAATTAAGGATTTCTACAAGTACAGAATGTCCAACTATCTGTGTTGAAAGGTGTGTGTTCAATTCAAGTTTTGCTAGATGTTATTCAAAATTTCTGTGAGATGTGTTATTTCTCAGTAGTGATAGCCCAGGTCTTACTCGTTTAAAAGTATTCTCAAATTAAACCAAAACAAATTTTATCAAAGCATAATAATGCTTGCAAATTTAACCGACATACAGAACTAATAACAATTACAGGATTTATTACTTGACACATGATATGATGATAGCCTACTGCATAATTAAAAATTATATTTCTTAGGTTTACTCGAATTTTTTAAGATTTCCTCAGTTCAAATGCTTAGTTAAATCTTTTATAAAACAAAACTTTATTTTTAGATTAATTTTTTTTTTCGATAGATTAAGATTAATATTAGGTTAAGTAGACTTCGTTTCTAAATCCAAGCAACGTTAATGATGTTTTGATATCTTTGCCGGAAAGAGATAGTAACACTTAGTTTACATGTTCTCCAAATGCAAAGTAGTCCCTCAGTCGCCGCCTTGAGGCGCACTCCAGTGATTCTCTGATTTCAGTTTTTTTTTTATTATCTTTAATAGTTCGATTACTTTCTGTATTTATGGACTCTTATTGGTATGAACATTTTCCAAGTTACCAAAATATCAGCATCTAGCCTGCTGTAGGTTTGTAGTGGAAAGGACCCTCTACAAATGTAAAAAATAAGCTTGGAGTGTGCACTCTACCGGGCCAACATGTTGGTATTGAATTGCAATATTCTTCAGCTCTGAAATTTTGCTTGGAAAAGTATCATTTTGATTTGTGTGGAAGATGATTATATTAAAATCAAGTTTTAGTTGTTTTGAAGTTATTTTTTATTCATTCACTCAAAACGACAGAGCTTTATTTTTTCCCGCTGCTATTTCGAAAAAGAAAAGATAAACTAAACTACATCTAAGCTAGTTTACTTTTTAAAAATGTAGCTTACAACCAACATCGTTGTCAGCATTTTCTTGTGTGTGCGTCTTGTAACAAACTTCTCAAAATTACAAACATCAATCACATCGTTTGGCTGCTTGTCTTTAGGGCCAGATGGATGCAACTTGTTCATCTACCACTTGCCACAGCACTTCTCTGACGCTGACTTGGCCTCGACTTTCCAGCAATTCGGCAACGTCATATCCGCCAAGGTGTTTATTGATCGGGCGACGAATCAAAGCAAATGCTTCGGTAAGCAAGTTTGGTTGGACGAATGTTGTTAGCAGAGCTGCTTTGTTCCTGGTTATACAACCTCTTCTAGTGCTGGGGTGGATAAACCTTCGGCTACGAGGGCCGCATTCACAGAGCACATGGAGCAGTGTCGTATTTTATAGAAATAATTGAATAAGTTAGAAAATTAAACCTTTTTTTTAAATAGTTTAGTGAATAAACATTTAAAATTGAAGATATTACAGGGCAGTGCATTACGTTAACGATGGAGGTAAATTAAAACTCAAATACAGTAGTCCCTGCTTATTAAGCCCACGATTAATTGGCCTACCCGATTATTAAACCCATTCTGGTCCAGTTCGGACTTACTTACTGAATGTAGCCTATAGAAGTGGCATGGAGTCTCCCCCCTTGCTTACTAAGCCTAAAATCGTCCGGTCTCGAGGTGGGCTTAATTGGCGGGGACCTTAGCAACAATACGCTATGCTTTGTGAAAGCTGAACTCCAAAACGGAATTGAATTAGCCATAGTGTAATAAATGTAGTTATTTAGAATTCTGGAAATACAATTTGCACTTAAGCTGAATGGGACCAAATTGTATTTTTGACAATAATTGATGCTTTGATTTTAATTAATTAATCTTTTCTAATGGTTTCATTCATATACAATACAAATATACCTTTACACAGTAAGCTCTTCACATTAAACAAACGCAGCGTAGGCTACCTCTGCGATTGGAGCAATGCTTGATAAAAACTGCTTCAATAAAAATCTCACACCCTTACTTTTATTTTCATTAGGTTTTGTGAGCTTTGATAACTCCACCAGCTCACAGGCGGCCATAAATACCATGAACGGGTATACTATTGGTATGAAGAGGCTCAAAGTCCAACTGAAGCGCCCAAAAGAGCAAACTCGTCCCTATTGAGGCATGAAAAGTCATAGATTCCGTAAGTTACTATTTTATTGTGTGGCTAGTCAGTTGCTAAAACGAGCAACTTAAGTCTTTAAGGATTCACTCCGTAGCTTTAGTGAACTCTATTAGGTTAACCACTGGTGAACACGCCTCCCATTTGACGTGAAATAGAAACTAACTAAGCTATAGCCTACTGTATGCGTATTTGCGATCTGCAGATGATCGCTGCAACAGATGACGTTTATTAACTAATGAGAAGGCAAATTTTAAATCAGCTGATTGCAACCATTAGTAAGTTAAGTGCAGGTTTCGCCTTCGGCAGCGTGGCCTCGCAGTTTGAGGGTTAGGGAAGTAGTCATTTTGATGACGTTGTTTCGATTCCCACTCCTGCTATTACTCTTTATTCTTCTATAATTACTAAATAAATTCAAAGCAAGAATCAAATCTCTGGCTGAATGCTAGAAAAGGGTCACAGCTCATAATGACTGCAGTCATCTGGTTCATAGGGAAAATTGTTCTATGTTAAAGTATCTACCGGTCGAAATACCCCATCTTCTGCAGCGACTCACATATTACAAATACGCATACTGTATTGTCATACTTTTATTGTAACTTCAACGTTATCCATGAAAATATTGACAACTTGACATTTTTATTTGTTACACATTTCGATAAAACTCTACTAAAATCTTAGGTGGTTTGCCTCATGAGAAATATGAGTGTTTTCCCATCTTGTCCGGAACTCACAAGGTTTAAAATGTTCTGTGTCGTCGTGTTGTTGATATTTTGTTGTGGATTTTTTGTTGGGTTTGTCTTCAATCTTTGCGCAGTGACTTTACTACAGTTTCAGGCTTTTGTTAATCGTACCTATAGCCTACAAGCAACGTTTTACATCGAAAGCTTAAGTTTAATCAGCCACATATCCAATTTTCTGAAATTGTTTGATCAGAATAGGTAGCAGATCTTTTAATTTGATTTCTACCGGATTTTCCAAAACATTTTGCAAACTTTGCCGTCGAATAGTTTTAATGATGATGATGTCAAGTATGTGAACGTGTTTACCTGTTGTCTCATTCTTGTGTGATATTTTTACAACAAAACGCATATACAAGCCACTATCCCACTAGCCTTCAAAAGTTATTTTGTGCTATTCAAGAATAGCTTTGATTTACAAAGCTACAACTGTATTAAAATTTCGTGGTGGTAAAGTTGTTTCTTGTTTTATGTGTTCAATCAGTTGTTTTGTCTTGGCGGTGTCTTGCTAATTATGGTTTTAGTGGCAAAGTGACAAATCTAATGTTTTGATAGATCAAAAAACGTACATGCAAGAACGAAATTGATGTTTGTTTGGTAACGCTAATTACACAGCCCGTGTAATTCTTGATTATTATTATTTGTGTGACTTCTTAAAAAGAAACAACAATTTGCACTTCGTTTATGTCATTTCACAATATCTCTTGATAGTTGATTAACATAAACGTGGAGCAGATTCTTACGGGCAATTTGTGTTGTGACCTGTTTGTTGTCAAGCATATTTTATCGCTCTCAGGAAAGAACATCAGTAGCCTACATTCTTGATATTAATACAGAAAGTAGATCTTTACGCAACCCTGGGCCTTTTAACGTACCGGTATAGCCTAATGACAGTCCAGTTGAATTTATCTTTTACTTATTCGCAATTTTAGAGGAAAAATTCCAAAAGGAAATTATGCCACCTTCTTTTCTAACTCCACAGGACTTTTATTTGAACGGCTACCTAATTTACGGAGAAATTAGCGGACAAATTTCCCACAAGCGAGGGTCTTTTTTATTTTATATGCTAAAGTGTTTGGAATTAAACGTTGTCAAATACAAACCAAGAAAGATGTACCATACATCTTCCCCACATTTTCTCCTAGTTTTATAACTTTCCTGAAAAAAACACAAAAAATTAGTGGGACAAACCTAACTCAGCCTATGCTGTATCCTAATAGTTGATGTCCTATTTCCGGGATTATGCAGGGAACGGTACTCGGTGAAAGAAATCTATTGAGCTAGCTTGCAGTTGTTTTGTATGATCATACAGCAATTTACCTATAATGTTTTTCCTTTTTTTTGATTCGTGTTTTTTTATTTCAGATTCTGTGAAGAAGCTCCTGTGTCCACTTTTGTAAATAGCAACTATGTTTCTGTGATATTTGTGAAGACGACGAACCCTAGACCTGACTTGTCGTTCAGCTGCCGTGCAATGATGAGGACTATTCTTATAAGACATGTCAAGGCAAATAAGTTACTTCGTTTCTACACGATGATGTACTTTCTATGTACGATATTCCACAAGCGCGAACCTCAAGTTTTATGTACCCTACTACTTCGCTTCACAGGCAAACGATGCAGAATACAGATCCGACCCATTTGCTTCAACACAGCGTCTGTTCTGACTCATGTTTGCAATGAACTTGTACTATTTTATTTTTACGCCTATTCAATGACTGGCTGCACCGAAGCCTATTGATAAGGGATATTTTCATTCACACATTCGTTGTAACGTGTAAAATCTACGAATTTGAAAGCGTAGTTCTTGTCGAAAATTAACTCTGCCAGTGCAAAATGAATGTTATTTATTTGTGTATTATGACCCTTCCAGATTTAGTTTTCTATAAGTTTACGGTAGGATACCAATAAGCTAGTTTTGTCTCAAAAACATATGTACAGTAGCCTTTTATGTACATACAACTTCTATGACGGTCCGACGTTGTGGCTTTCCCAGTGTTACAAAAGATCTCTTTCTATGTGATGAAACAAATTCTCAAAACGGAAATAAAGCGGTCTTTGTAATGCTTTTACAAAAATCAAAAATTATAAGAAATCCTGACTTTCATCTTGGGCTACTAAGAGCTCGTCGACTACTTTCTATGGTCATCAGCATAGAAGACTGTGCTGTTTCGTGCTCATGGAAATCTGTGTGGCTGTTCCTCTTCAGTATATGTTTGCAGTTATACTCTGGCACTGTGCATTTGCGTTATACGGTTTTTTCCCATTTATTTTGCTGCTGACTGGTTGTTGCGTGCAATGCTTGATCTTTCGTACCAAATGATCACATACGGCGTTTCAAAACTAAAGTCCAATCGTGAACTGACGAAAACGTTTCGGTTAACTTTTTTGTAACACCGTGTAAAACTTTACATGCATGAGATTTTGGTGCAATGTTGGCAGTTGGCGTTTATTCACGCCTAGCTTAAAGTGAAGACATAGCATTGACGCAGAAATCGATGATTTCACTTGCTGAATTTTCGTCGAGATTTTCCTGAATGCTTTTTCTCTTGCTGCGTTACTTTAAACTTGTAAATACACGAAAGAAATGAAGGAAATTGCTTTTCGCATAAGATTAACGGTAATTGTACTTAAGAACTGCAATGACATAAAAAGAACGCAAAAAATGCAAAAAAAAAACGGGTTAGCACAGAAAGTTAGTGATTTATACAAGAGATTTTATACAAAAACAAAGACGGGATACAAGACTGGAAAAATGTTGAAGCAAACGAACTTTGAACGACTGCAAAACATATTCTCGGCTTTTAGTTACGTCTCATTGGCACGTCCACTCTTGCGTAAGAAAAACGTTTTCGTGAAAACGTCACATTTCAGCTTGAAACCTGATTTTATCCAGGTACAGAAGATATGTCTGTAAAATATACTTATTGAAAAATTACAAAAAAATTATGCAAAACTATAGATAGTGAAGGCAATGTATTAATGGAGGCACCAATGTATAAGAAAGTTGGCAATAGAAAACAAGATCTTTGACCAAAGCTTTGATACAAAAAGCCTGCTAAATGAAAAGATACCAATCATACCCAGTGGAGTAACAACAGGTTTGTTTCAACGGGTAAGAGTTGCTAAAAGGCGCCTATTAGTTAAAATTTTAACTCAATCCCTAATTTTGATGCAAAAGTGCATTCAATCGTCTTCCCACGTAGGCCTATAAAATTTAACTTACCAGGAGAGGGTGCCCCAATAGTCGCACCCCTGCCCAGAAATCAATCGTGATTGGAATTGAGCAAGTTCCCTTGCAAAAATCAACCATATTTTACATTGATTCATCGTTTGCAGACGTTAAATCAACGTAAAAACGGTTAATCTGTCTGGGATGCTGGCTGAATCAGTGTGGGGGATGGAGTGAAAATTGAGTATTCTGATTTGATTTAAACTGCAATAAATTTTATCCAAAAGACAGGATAGGTGACATTTGTGGACGTAATAATAACGTTATCACTACAAGGTATAAAAGCAGCGATAACAAACTCTAAAACAAGTTTGCTGGAAATTGACGGACAACGTGAGAAGTCCAAATTTTGGAGGCTAATTTCGTAAAAATGATGATATAACAACGCTAATTGATGTAAACATTTAAAGTTTAGCACATAATTGTGCTTTGTTAATTATTATGCATTGCTTGACGATCATCCAGCGTTGATACAATGCAAATAGTTTTTTCGTTTCTTGCGCTAGAATAAGACCTCAAAATCAAAACTACCACTAGAACGGCCAATGGGATAAATAAAACAACTTCACGTCGTAACACGATTGAAAAGACAGTAAAAAAACGTAAAAACAACGTAGATTTTCAAACTGCGTTGACTCCTGAGCAAAGAACGAAAACATTCGCCGCCATACGTCACGAGTTTCGTCAGCAAATTTAAGTTAAAAAGACTAAGCAGTAACTTTGCAGTAGTAACAGAAGTTTGCATGAAAAACAATTCTAGATCGTAAAACAACCTCTCAATTTACGTTGATCAGACGTACAATTACTGTACATCTGATTGGCTGGCGAAATCTTGCAATCAGTTGAATAACAAAGGACCCAATGTACCAAAGAAGTCGAAAGTTTTCCAAGCTAGCAAATCAATCCATCTTTACATTGATTCAACGTCCGCATACGTTAGGCTGGGGTGCAAGTTGCACTTAAGATTCAGGGAATAGACATCTCATAAAACAGAACACAAATTAAGAAAGTAATCTAGACTTGATGGGCACGATGCTAATGGTTGAAATTGAAAGAAATTCTCCTCTGACTATAATGTAGAAAAATACAACCAGTACACTCATACAAACCGCGTCTGATAAACGAAGGTTAAAAAAGTTAAATCTTATAAAATCTGTCGAGTAGGCACAATTGGAAGGGGTTGGCACAATTACTCTTCTGTTGGCACAGATCACTTTTTAGTGCGAATCAGTGGCGAGAACAACGCGATACGAGGCTGGACTTAGCCTTGCGTCAAATCCACGAGTAAAGGCGAAAGCTGGTATGCTGCGGCTTTCAGCTAAGACATTCACATTCGGCTTGAAGAAACAGCGACACTTAGGCTTTAGGGGGGGGGGGACTGTTGCACTATCTGCGGGGGCATCACTCGGATCAAGATTTTCCCTCAAGAGCCGAGCTTGGTCGTCTAGTAGCACTTGAACCCGGATGACCACCGGGGGCCACTGAAGCCCCAGGCCCACTCAACCCCATACTCATCGGAGACGTGAGGCCCTTGAAACCCGAAAAACTCATAAAACTTCCGATGGGTGAAGTAGGTAGATTGGCAGCAAGGTAAGAAAACTGATGGGGTAAAAGAGGGTTGGAATGGGGGGAATTTAAGCCCATAGCGGCAGGAGAGAGCAAGGGTGAATTAAACATAGTTTGTCTGTTGCTTGAATTGTTCAACGGGGACTCGGGATGAGACGAATTCGACCTTCGGTTTCGACCATCGGGTCCAGTTTTGCTCGCTGCGGGAAAACCGTTCAAATTTCCCGCGGGAGGACGGAAACTTTCCGAGCTCTTCGGCAAGGAATGGTTTTGAGAGTCATTCGTACGTGGAGATTTCTTGTTGCTGATGGTCGAATGAGCACTGCTGCTGGAAGCTTCGTTTGATGAGGAATTGAAACTTGACGTCGGAGGATGATACATGTTATCCTGAAAAGCAAAAGAGATAAAGAAGAGAACGAAAAATGATAAACATGATAAAAAAAGTGCTCAATGAAGACACCAGACTTTCTTAGACAACAATTTCGTTCAACAGCCGAGGAAGTTTTCATACCAGGCAATAAAAAAACATACGTTATAATAATAACGTCAGTGAGTTTTCATGTTGCGCTGCATCCACCGCAGGTATACGTTGCTCTCAGCTCATTACAAAGCAGACAGTGTCAGCGCAGCATCATTTATCACATATTCAACATCATTTTTACCCAGTCTTCGGTGTGAGCCGACAGGGTATCGACCCGATGCCTACCAATTGAGAGAACGCCAATAATAATCCACCGAGCCAGTTATTGTAGATCATACAAAGAATAATAATCAGCGATGAAACTTACAAGTGGAAAACATATGAGTAGACACTAGGTCAATTGTCATTGCGATGGTGAAAACGGCAGCATGCGGTACGCGACCAATCAAATTTACTTCAAACAATTAGTTAGTCTGCTACGGTATGCTTGTGTTAAATAGGATACTAATAGAAAAACACCCAACTCACCGCATTCTTATCATTAGAGCAAGGAACATTCGGATCGTGAGGCAAGGGGGGAGATTTTTCTTGCTTAATTTGATCTGTGACCATCGGTTGGCCGGGGGAGAGCCGCTCAGAAGCTTGAGAGGGCCTCGACTGGTCGCTGCTGGTGCCAGTTGCGGAAGTCGATGACTGGGGGAGAGCGGACTGACTACCAGAGTCAAAGCTGTAAGGCCCCTCGGGAGATTCCTGAAGAATTGACAAAGCTCAACGATTAGTTTACGTTAGATGATGACGCCTTTTATCTTTTAAAACAGTTTCCACATCTTGAGCAACAATAAGTTGAAATACCATGATTTTAATGACTTAAAACACAACAAACGGAAGTATAATACCGTATTTATTCGAGTATTAAGTCGCAGTCCTAACCCAGGCGTGACAAGTGATATAAATTTACAAGTCGGGCTTTGAAATTATTCGTGTCTAGAGTACATCACACCCCGACATGTACATCTCACTTACAGTGTAACTCACTTTGGTGAGTACACACTTGCTACAAAATTCTGCGTCTTATACTCGATTAAACAGGGTAGTACAGACCATTGCAATCAAATTACAGTACAATGAAAAACGTAAACAAGGATCAACTCAATAAAACTGCCCTGTAAGAACAAATGTTGAAAACCCCTAACTTTACATGGCTGGTTGCTAACCTGGTAAGGGCCAATGGAAGCATCTGAATCATCGGAATCATCTCCATCATGTTGATATCTTATGCACTTCTTCTTTCTCCTGTGTACAAAGTAAAGATTAGACGAAATCAATTAAAAAGTATTTGGCATACAATGATTCAACGTTTTAAAACATCTAAATACCAATGTTCGATTGATTGGTGTTAAACAATTTTTTGAAGCTCATTTCAGCATGCAGAGAATCGGAATTGAGCAGCGGAAGAAATATCCACAAAAAATGGTCAAATCTTGTTGTAGGCGATTTTTTTGAATGATTGTTGGACAATGGACATCGCATCAAACTAATTTTGTGTCGTCCAACCAGCTAACGTTTTGGCATAACTGGTGAAATTAAGCTAACAAACTGTTGCATTTTCTTAACGTATGATGAAGTATGGCAACATAGAGATACGGCATTCTGCAGAACTTTCAAGAATTTGCCAACTTTTGGTGACTGTCCGAATGAATTTGTTTAAAAATTATATTTTAACATCTTTTTGCTGTCTTTCCCAGGTGACACAAAGGGTTTTAATTAACATCATTAGACGTTGAAAAACAAAGAGAAAGATTCAAAAAATTTCAGTGTGACGTTGAACGCTTTTTAACTGTCTGATTGGTGCGGTTTTCACTTTTCAACACACTTTTTCTACTGCTTCCCCCCAAAGCAACAAAAAGCTATCATTACGAGTCAGAAAAAAGTAAAATAATCAGTCAATTTCAGTCAGACATTAGCAGCAGTGTTAATCAAAATGTGTAAAAAGTGAAAAATCAGGCCGCATCTCCAGGTAGCCATGGGTAAAGTAAACACAATGTAAGGTAAATAATTATCAAGGCAAATAATTATCCAAATGATATTCAGTAGTGCTTTGCAAACTACGTGTGAAAGCCGTTTAGCTGTTGCACATGAAAACGACTAAGCTCAATATTGAAGGCTTATTGGAAATCTAAGCCGGAAAAGCAAAAGCAAAATCACATAATCCAGTAAACGTCATTTAAACACACTGATTTCGAATAGGCAAATATCACAAGCCGTAAAAATACACCACACGCATAAGCAAATTGGATCAGTTTGGCAACACTGCAAACGCACACAAACAAAACCAACTAGTCCAGGTACAACTACAATTTTTCAATACTTTGCATCTGCTTGGTATTGGGCAACGGCAGACAGATGGAAAATAGTTTATTTTTAACTAAAAATTGAGTGACATATGAACACCGTGCAAATTAAAACAGCAACTGTCACATAAGCTACGAAAGTTGGCAATTACATAAAATGATATTATCATTGGCTAAACAAATTATGTTTAGATTGGAATGATGAAAAACACTCGGATTTCAGGCAATGCTTTATTTTGAACTCACCAGCATTTTCTAGGCAAACAAAGCGATTTAATTCGCTTCACACCTTAATCTCACACTCAGCTACTAATTTCAAGCAACTACTCAAAATTAATTGATCGATTGCACACGGCACGTCTAGCCCGCCCCCTGATGTCCAGGGCCCAGTGAGGTTGGTGAGATGCCGGAGAGGGGGGAGCGGGGGGTACGAAACAAAATCTACCTGCATGGTGCGCACCATAATTGTTGCTGCTCAAGTCCGAACACGGCGCGGCACTTCTTCGGGTTCTGGGCTGTTTCCATGGTAATAAGAACGTGCGTGAAGTGACGAACATGCGTGAGATGCGTGGATCCGAGGGATGTGAGAAAGCAGCGGCAAAGAAAATAAAACAAGTCGTTGGTTAGTTGGATGACATGAAACGTCTAATTCTTGCAAGTGCCGAAAACGCATGCCAACACTCTACAACGACCAACGCTTCACAAGCCCAATTGGAACTTGATCAAAACGAAAGCATATTTGAATGTGACTAATGCATTGAAGCCATGGGCTCTATCCAGTTTTAGAATTCGGGGGGGGGGGGTGATTTTAGACAGTGGGCTAAAATCGTCTTAGTCATTCCAAACCACTTCAATAAGTGGGGGGTTGATCACCTTTTCACCCCACCTTGGATACAGCCCATGATTGAAGCCCACAAGTCCAAAGTTGTAAATGGTGATGTTTCAACTATGAAAGAAAGTGGATTTTGATGGTTTTCAGGGTGTCCCAGTTCGTTTTTCATGCTGCGCATGTATGCAGGCACTGCGCATGCGCCAAGTGGGTCACGTGATATGTATACCTTGGCGCGAGATCGTAGGATTGGCGATGAAAGTGCGGCTGCTGGAAAGCTGTGGTCGAAATGCGGCCATAGTAGCTGGCAGCTGAAAGAGAAAGAAAGAAACAAGGAAGAGGAAAGGGAAATAATGGTGAGAGGAAAATGAGTTAATTTTACAGACGAAGCAAAAAAACAAAAATAAACATAGATTTAGATACAACATTGATAGAATATTAACTCAAGGCTTATAAATCGTCGTTACAATTCAATCTAATCACAGTCGAATTGGAAACTATCAGCTTAAAGTCGAGATTAAATCGAAGAAACTAAACCCTGGCACTTAAACAAAGCGAGCCCTAGCGGTGTATGTTTATCACCAAAAAAAACAGAGCGGCGACTTGCGGTCAGAGATAGTTAGTATCATTAATAAATTATACATAAATTTCACCATGTAACAGCTGATTTAACGAAAAATATCTCGAAATAAGAGGCTTATTGGGTACTTGCTTACGCGACAAACAAGATTTTTCAGAAATTTTCATAAAAAATTTAAAATCTTGTTACCCCTAGGCTAAATTGTTCAACCTGTCTTAATTGGAGACAAGAAGTACGCGAGAGAGGCCAAAATAAACACTTCATTCGCACTAATTAGCCAGATATTTGCAACGTGTAGAAAATAACATACACAAACATAGGGTCGCAAGCATTAAATGCTAAATTGGTCTTAAAAAATTTCAAAAAATCAAACTTTCTACTGGCATTTCTTTCCAGATTTAGCAAAGCGATCTGGCATTTCAAGCCAACATTTCCCATCCAGCAGCTCTTATTTGCAAAAGAAACTGCTTTAACTAAAATAGAGGAAATTAACTTTTGCAAACTGGGTGGTTAAACCTTTGCATGTAATTTGATTTTTTGTATTTGTTAATAAAACTCCTGATATAGTTTTTATAAAATGCAGCTTAACCAAGTTCTAGCGCTGAAGTAGCAGGATGTAAAGATGGCCAGGAATTTGCAACAGCAACAAAAACACGCATAACGTTTATGTTGTTGTGAGTTATTTTTTCTTACCTGTACAGTCTTGTGTCTTCTCTTTTTTCCGCTTTTTCCGTTTTCCCTGCAGGGGATAAAAGCACGGATTGATAATTTTATCAGAACCCAACGTTGGATGAAATTAAACCAATGACAGAATGACTAACTTTGCTAAACAGGAATTAAAAGGAAACGTAATCAAATAAAACATGAATCACTGATCGACACAAACGAAGCTAAAATCTATAGCAAGTTGAGACTGAGAAGTTAAGCTGTGTGGCTCAGAACAAAACAATGGATGAATTGAAAAAAAAAAAACGAGCTTCTCTATGCTCGCATCAAATTAAAATGTCGAGACGACGAGATTTCATCATAAAAAGCAACAAGGACAGTTCATCAATTTTACTTTTCTGCACTTAGTTCCAAGCAATTTGTATATAAAAAAAGAAAGAGTAATTTGTTTGCATATCATCAAGATTTGAGCGACGATCACAGCGTTAACGAAAAAAAGAAAATCTATTTAAACATTCACTGAGAAAACTATACTTGTGTGGCGAAACCGATAAAGAGTTGAATTCATGCATTCACCGAGATGCGTTATTTCACGACATACTTTTGAAGTTTGGGCTGCTCAAACATTGGGCAGGCTGCTGTGCGTTGTTGCAGACTAGCAGAAATTCCTGCTTTTACCTCGTTTCAACGACGTTTTGCAACATTTACCAGCCGAATAATGAAAACAAGTTATGTTACGATATGGTTTGAAAATGGCGGAATTTTCCTTCACGGTCAAGATAAATATTGTACACAATGCCACTGATTGGGCGACTTACATTAACGATTAACGCAACAAAAAATAGAAAATTGTAAAGAAAAAACTGAACAACTATGACAACGTAGCAGGCTATGCATCACAACTAAAACTTCTTCGTAAAAAAAACGCCGATTGTGTTAAAAAAATCAAGATAAACTTATTTTGTGCACAAACTAAGCACAAGTTATCCCGTTTGAAGAATCCTAGGCTAACATTTCCCACAATATTGGAGTTGCTTTCTTCAACAACTTTGACACGAAGAAGATATTAACACCTTGGTTGCATTGATTAACTAATATTTGCTTCTCTCATGACTTGGCAGGGTGTCCAGTTAGCGATAACATGTACCAGCAAATCAGTTATTTTCATATTGATCCAACGTTCGCTGGCAGGTGAATCAACGTAACAAAGGATTGCTTTTTCTGGATGGAATATCATTAGGGCTGAAGGAGAATATTAACTTCCACAAAGCACTGTTTGTGTTGCTGAAACATCAAACGACGTTTTGCGAACGTTGCTTACAGGTTTTTTTTACTGTTTTGAACTGCCTTGTCCGACGACCGTGTGTCGATTGAAATTCAATTTATATATTTCTCATCTCGCCGACTAAAAGTCCAATCTTTGATTCTTTACTTTCAATTGTCGTCAAAAAATACGTTTGCACTCTCACAACGGTAATATGAATAGTATAAACGGGAAACGCGCCTTCAAAGAAAATTTCCCTGCGCTTGGCAGAAGATATAATAAAAATGTAAAGCGAAAGAAAAAATAAGAGCTGAAACGTTTTCAACACAACCAGGCATTACGTAGCTTCAAAGTAAATTTTAAGTAAAACTGATTCAAATAACAGAGCAATACATTTATCGGTGTGGGCGGCCAATGATTGCACGAATCGAGCAGAAAGCTTTGAGCTACTGGCTTGCTGCGACTAACCACAGAGCTCAGTCTTACTCCTCGGAATTAGTTCATGGTCGCTTCTCGAGTCAACCAAAAACACGAAAACATCGTTATGTTTACATCACTTCGACGCTGTGCGACGTAAACCAATGTTGGTATGATTTTTGACTTTCGTAGCTCGATTTTGATTCATTCAGAAAAAGCGTGCTTTCAGAGTCGGGGGTCGTATATTGAAATCAGATAAGAAAGAAGGCGACCATCATCTCCAGCGGAGAGGAAATTGCGCTATTGTGATGTCAGCACGAAATGGATGACGCAATGCAACAATAAAGACAACAGCAGCATTCTCACATAATTGTCTCTTGCGCTCCAGCCAGGAAACATCTGCATGTGCAGTTGCCGTTCCTTCCTTGCCATCTCGTAGTACTTCTGTTGCTCGTCTCTATTAAGACTGTGCCACTGAAAAAAGGGGAAAGCTTGTTCAGTCTTTTTGGCTAAAACTTATTCCCGGACAGTAAAATCCGACATTTTACATTGATTCTACGTCTGCAGACGATTTTGGCGGAAGCTGAACAAAACTACCCAGCTAGAAATATGGTGATGTTGAAACAACGTGAAAATGACAGCTTCAGCTCACTCAGCATGAATTGCACAAAAAATGACCAAACAACGAAACAGAAACGTGTATTTTTGCGTTGATTCTATGTCTAAGATCGACATTTACCTTTCTACCGAGGATTTGATTGATTGCGGCGCTTTCCTTCAAAGTGCATTCGGCAACCACCTGAGCCCTCTGCTCCTTCATGTAGATCATAAAGGCGTTCAGTGGCTTCTTGACGTAAGGTCTGTTCGGCTTGTCGCCCTTCGTCCGTTTTGGAGGAGCTGATTCAGGATTAGATGTCCTGGATAAAGAGGTTTCATTTTTAAAAAGCAAACTGGAGGTTGTGGCTCTCAGCCTGTAAACTCCCGCCCCTCTATGTTTAAAGGATCCAGGAAGGATTTTGTTCAAGATATGGTTTCAAAATGCAGCCACGGGGTTAAGATTAATAATACCACAAAAAATATGTATTTCAAAAGCTATTGTTTGCCGATCCAATTCCGAGGATGCCACAATGGCTCCAAACTCATAAAATCCTGTCAAACTATGTTTAAAGGATGTAACTTCAATGTAAAACCACAAATTAATTGAAATGTTTTATGTAAAATGTGCACCAACTTTTTATCGCTCATTGCTTTTCCGCCTCCATTTGTTTGGCCATTCATCATGTGGCCAGGAAGAGGAAGACTTCCAGGATGTAGCATATTCGGATGGAGTCCACCAGAGTGGGGATGAGGAGGAACAAGAGGAAAAGGTGACACGCTCCCCATGGCTCCGGAAGTAGATGAGAAATTATGAAACGGATAAGGATAACGCAACATTCCGGCCATTGCGCTGGCCGTACAAAGAGGATATAAAGGTCCGGGAGACCTGAAAAATGGAAGAACAAAGAATCCGTGAAAACATTTTCACTCTTGGAGTTGTTGACGTTGTCACTTCAGCGCAAAATGATAATAGACTAAAAAATAACTTACCAAGGGACTAATGGATTAGGGACTTGTCCTAATTGTCCGGGAAGGGGATACATTTGTGGGATATCGGGTTGAGGGGGTCTTGGTGGACCTAAAAGATCATATTTTTATATGCAAGTGATGCTGCAACGTAGTTCACATATAAACAGACAACAAAGCAATTAACCTCTCTCTCAAGCAGCAAAATCCGCCATTTTTACATTGATTCACTGTCTGCATATGTTGAATTGTAAAAACGACGAATTTTGCTGTATGGGATGTTTATGTGTTATACGCATGGATATTTTTTTAATGCATCATAAATCCTATTTAATCCGCCAAAACTTTAGATTATGATTTACCGCCAGAAGATACGGCAAATGGTAGAGTATTCAAATAGAGTAGTATATGAAATAAGATTTTGCATCGAAAAAAAACTTACAGGCAAGAAAATGTCATTATCTATTGCTTGGCACATTTGGCCGATTTCTATAAAAAATGTTAAACAAATAGAGTTTGCAAATGTTCGAAGACCTTCAAATTAAAAACTGAACTTGAAATCCCTAGAAATAAGAAAAAAAGTTATGTTTACAGTTTTGACTTGGAAACAATCTTTTTTCTTTTCGGTAGAAGCAAAATTCACAACACTTTTTATTCAACAATTCTCATGAAATTTTTTTCTTAAACGAAAACGATGAAACGTGACTTTGCATTTTTGTAACGTCAGAAATCCTAAGCTTCAAAGAACTGTCAAATGAATACAAATATAAAGTCAGACCTTGTTTTCCATCGAGATCAATGGGTGAAGAGGCCCCACGAAAAAGTCCCATGTAAGGACCCATGTACGGAGGGTAGGACACTTGTGACTGTAACAAAAAAACATGAAAGAATTAGCTTTCGCCTTATTGTTTGCACAGCAATATCGCAAAGAAATTAGTTATGCGTTCTAGGCACAAAATGCCAATCCTGATAACAGGAACCGTCAGGAACTCAAATTAAGGAACAGGTGATAGAATAGCGTTGAACGTCGTTCATTCAATGTTAAAAAGATGTACAGCCACAAAAAAGTACAAAAAAGGCGTGTGTTCGCTTTCAACAAAGACAGGCTGAAGCTGAATTATTCTGTGAAGGAAAGCGACTTTTGAAAACAAATTTGCGGTGGGGAAAGAAGGCCAGACACCTGGCAAACATTAATAAGCGTTCATTCTCCATTTCAGGCTGTCGGAAGTGTGTATATCAACTTTGGCTTTGCTTGACTGCGTAGCAGAAACAACACAATCCCAGGGAAGACAAAAATGTGCTATCTGAGAAAGACCACAAGACTTTATGCTACCACCCCTGAAAACCTTGAAAGTTTGTTGTGGAGTTGTTGAAATATTGATAACAAGCCTACTAACATTGTCAGACGTTGAAATGATAGAAAAATGACAACTTCACGAGCTTGGCAATGGCCATGTGACAGTGAAAGGCAGCACACTTTAATTGCCAATAGATAACAGACACGCTTTAGTAATATTAGATTCTTTTGCACGCTTAACATAGATACCCGCCATTTATGGGATATAGAGCATGACCACAATTAATGTCGGTGAGATGCGAAAGGTCTGCTCTACATTACCAAAGTCCCTACTGGTTTATCATAACAATATCATCCGTTGTAATATATGATCAAAATAACTTCTGTTAGAACCAATCACAAAATTTGTGGTGGCATTTTTTTGGAATATCGAACGGCAATTGTCTCATACTTTACGTTAATGTTACGCTAAAAGCCGTCACGCAACGACGTAAAAAGGTTGTAATTACTTGATTTTCGTCACCACACCCAACACGTATATCAACACGAAGATGCGTTTTAATCCTTTCTGTTTCCTGTCAGCGATGCTATTTTATTATTCAAGAAATCAGGCAATCTTTCAGGGTGTTGACAAGCGCTGATAATGTTGTGTGCGGGAAGTTTTCGAACGATTGAATGGATATTAATTGTTTGAGTAGGATCATAACCGTCGGAAAAGACAAACATCGCACCAAGGTGATTAATTACGCTAACACAGTCAAGCGTTGCTTTTGTTTGGCTGAAAATCCAATCTGATCAAGCTCTTCTTGCTCAAAAATCCTGATGTGGCATATCAGGAAGCTATCTGCCTAGCGCAGACCGTTTCATGGCATTTTTCTCGCAAATCAATCAAGTGTTGTAGCTATGTCTAATTGTCTATGATCTGGTAAACTACATAGCTAGCAAAGCTTAACAACTAGAAAAAGTGGTAATGTTTTGTCAAAAACAGCAACTTTTGCTGGCTAGTTAAGCTTTAAACTGAAACCTGAAAGCAGTAAATGGATCTGCTTATCTCATCGTAAAACTTCTCCAACCAAATAGTCTGATCTAGCGCTCTCTGCATCTCTCTATGTCTCAAGACGTCGTGCAAACTGGCTGTGTAGTCGCATGCTGCATCATCAACCTCAAGGCTTTCACAAACGAACAGACGGTCCTTCTCGTGGGCTGAAAGCACTTGCAATTCTGCCATGAAACGATGCAGTGATGGAAGGTTGACTGCCTGAAATTAGAAACAAGATTTGAGAGTTGCTTGCACAAACAAAATTCCGACAACAGAATATGTGCAGAGGAACACGTGTAGTTTATTGCAAGACAGTTGTGAATATACACGAAGGACCCCGTTGGGTGAATGGAATTAAAATATGCAGCTGATTATTTTTATTTCCATTCATCACACTTCTTCGTTAATTTTACGAAATATTATCATACATGTTTGTGGCACTCTGCCCAACCAATCAGAGAAGCTCATTCTATCTCTATCTATTCTATACAATTATAATACTACAGTGACATTAAACTTCACAAACTGGAAAATAAATTTTCCTTGCAACGTTTGCTGTGAAAAATGTATTTTGTATTTACTATAAGAAACAAGGAGGGGGAATAAAGGAATTGCCCCCACCCCGGCCTTTTCTTGCAGAAAAGCTCATAGCTTGGACAAAAGATAAGCTTCCTTGTTTTAGTTTCCGACTCCATTCAAGGCTTCTACCACTGGACGTAAATCTGGATATGCTAAAAAACTGAAAATCTGAAATCTGATGATGGTTTCAAAGTCGTTGCTTGAAAGGCTGTGAACTGGGAACAAAAGATACTAGATTTCAATTCCGCAAGGGATCGACCCAACGCCAGAAACGACCAAAACTGCTTTCCACTCCACAGCCGTGACTTACTGAACAAATAGCATAACCTCATGACCTGTTGTAATTCTGTTGCTTATCTGCATGCAAAAACAATGACAACAGAAGTAGACCTAGACAGAAAAATTGTCTGAATACGTTTAAATAAATGTAGATTTGTAGAATCAATCAATGAATCAATGTCAATGTAAAAATGACAGATTTTGCTGTCTGGGGACATGATAAACATTGCCACAACCGACTAACCAAACCTACCTAACCCAAACAGCAAGCGTTTCGCATTGTTACGTCACATGACGCAACATTACTGGACGGCCAGCAAAACTTTGCATCGTCCTCAATTTTGTGACATCATCGAATTCTAATGCAAGTCATCAGAATAGCCAATGACCAAGCTGTTCAGTCTAAAACTGCTCACTCCTCAACCAACTTGCAAAACAACTGGGCTACATCAAGTTGCTGAATAATGAAATTTTTCTTTTTTCAAACAAAATTTTAACTGATCAGAACTAGAGCTGCCTGTTATGGAAAATATCATCTGTTTTTAAGCACACCGTAACGGAAAAGCACTGATATGATAGAGAACTTTATTACTTGGCAAAGTAGTCACTGGATGGGGTTAATGAGACCGTATTAATTCCACTAAGGCTGTGGGAAAACTCACTACGGTACCTGAATTGCAAAAACCAAAAACACAAAAAGGTTTGTAACATGTTCACATGAAAGTAGAACGATAAATTAAAAATGAGACGTTGATGTGAAGTCACGAGATGTTTGCTAAATGTGAAAAGACATTATTTTGAGAGCTGAGCTCTCTGTAAAGTGTTGTTTATTCAGTCGGCGTTAGGAAGGCTCAGATGGAGAAAGTAACGAGTGGTTGCCCTTTGCAAGTGGCCATCATGAGACTCAATTAAATAATTACGTGGCAATGCTGAAGAGTGTACTTTGGCAATAGATCAGTCCGTATTAGAAGCCGGACAGTAAATCAGACCATTTTCATATGGATTCAACGTGTGCAGACTGCAGACGTTAAATTAATGTAAAAGACCGATTTTCTGATTAAGAATCAGTCCCAATTTAGCTTGAAACAAATACGCCAGGACAAGTAGTTTCATTAGGCATTGAACATTTGAACAACTTACTTTCGAAAGTTGAAAGATTTTCAATCAAGTTAAGGCAATCGGCTAAAGATACGATCACAAATCACAGTACAGCAAGCAAAAGACTTAATGTTTTCTTACATTGATACAACGTTCAAGAAAGAAACGTTGCCCTTTTTATGCTAATCCGTTGAAAACGTTGAAAGATGTAAGCAACAAACTTACGCAAATGCAAGAAAAACGTCGTGTTCGCTTACGTTAGCGCAACGTCCACATGACAGCTTAGATGTAACAAAAATGCAACGTAAATAAGTTGTTGAACCAATACATTCTTTGGGTGGTAACGGGTGAGTTCAAATTTCCGACAAATTGAAAGACAGTCCCTTAAACTCTTCTCAATCACAGCTTGGGCAAAGGTTAAAGGTTTCGGCCTGCGATGCCACTTATTCTTGAAAACTTACCGAGCCATGCATTGTAGTTGTCAGCTGGGCTATTGGTAAAGTGTTTATCACAGCGCGTATGAAACGAACGCGTGTCTTTTGTAAACCATTCCCTAGATGCCTCAAGTTGGCAGACAAAAGTTCCTCTTTTTTTAAATAGATTCAACGTCGTCGGAGGAACTTTTGCCAGCCCAGGTCACCGGAAACCCCAAAATGGCAGCTAGGTAAGATATTTTACGCTCGATCGCACAAACAACAAGTTAGTTAACCAACGTTTTCGCTTCAACAAACGTCATTGAAAATATTGTGTTTGGTAAGTTAACGCCTTGATGTTATTCAAACGTTTGTTGACGCCAATGTGCTGTAAAAATGTCTTGACATTTCAACAAAGAGTGAAAATCCAATTGACGTGCTTTAACCAGTGGAAGAAAAAAGTCGGTTAAAAAGCGAGAAATATTTAAGTCTTTTCGAAGATGACACTGGCAGCTTTGAAGCGTAGCCTACTAGCGTTCGGCGAAGACGCGCGAATTAACACAAGTTGTGTCAATAAGGTGACACCAACCAAAGCTGCCAAACATCAACACAAACTAATAGATGACATTTCCTGATGTCAACCATGGGCTGATGCATTGCACCGCCCCATTCTGCAAAAATTGCTATTTTCAACGTTTGGAGACGTTGAAATGATGCAAAAATGGCAACTTTTGCAAGATGGCGTATATAGAGCGACAATGGCTTTTTCCAGGCTTTTGCATTTTCACTTAATCAGCAAATCGTTATTTCCCGTGCTTCGTGCCAGCACTCTTGAAGCGAGACAAAGCCCTAATAAAAAACGATTCGTCAATCAAATAAATTGATGATAAGCTCCAATTACAAGAATATTTGGGAGCAAATCAAAGTCACCACCAAGTTCTATGTGTCATTTGAAGGTGAAAGAGCAAAAAGTTAACGTTTTCTTCTATTTTGATCTAAGTTCATCAAGCGGGTACAAGATTTGATAACAAAAACAAAGCGGTGGCAACTGCTTATCGCCGCTTTTATACTGAATTTGAGTTTATTTTTAAAATTTATTAAACCTTTCAATAGGTAGATAATTTTTTTATGGACAGGACGACTGATAAATATTGCAAGTAAAAGGTTTGGATTCTACTGTATCATAATAATGTGCAAAGGAAAGAAAACCTCCTTAACACCATTCAAACCCAATTTACAAATATCGTCAACCGGCCACAGCAACTTTTCTGCAGCACTTATTACCAGACAAACCAAAGCAAGTATCACCAACACGATCAAGATACCGTTGATTGTAAATGAAAGAATTTCCATGAAATTGTCACCTTTCTGTTATGCAAATGGGGTGAGTATCGCATGTGTTAAACGTGGGGTGAGTTCGATTCCTTACAAACGTTTTTTTATACACGTGGCAACCCTTGTTCCTGAGAGTCACACCAGCGCGGTTGCACTCAGTCGAACGTGGTGGCTACTCCATTTTACTAGATAGACAACATTTTTTAGACACATCCACTTTTGCCACAACGATCGCCACCGTTTAAGAAAACGTGTCATAAATGCATACGAAATGACTTCATTTTCTCGTCGCATAAACCGACGACTCTGCATTTAAAATTCCAATCCCGCCTCCGTAACATTTGTTGAAATAATTTTCTGGCTACACATCAAACACAAACGCCGACACATAGATGTCACTCTTTCTGGAGGCAATATAAAAATGCTCACAAATTGTATTATTGTTAGGTTTGGCAGTAACCGGCCAGTCCTATCCCTTGGTGAATCAAACTCGTCGATAAAAGTGATTAGAACACATGTCGAGTGACACAATTTGATATTTCATAGCGATAGATTCGCCCGATAAAACGAAAACGGAAATCAAGCTCAGGTTGTGACCTGCACTGACGAGGTAATTGCAGTTTGAACCGGTTTTCAAGTTGGAGTAATGGTCTACATTGGCTTAAATCGGATCCAAAGCCAAATTGTAGATAAGTTAGCTGCTATGGTCCTAAAACAAACTCAATAAATTCAGTCAGATCAGCAGAACGACAAACGAGGGACAATAGCTTTGACAATTGAACAACCTCTTTAAGAAAACGAGACCCTAGCCCAAGTCTTGACATCAGTTTGACTTCAGCTGAACGTCAAGATAACAAAAAAAAGAAAGAATTTGTACGTGAAGACGTCGCATGCTGTCACCAAGGCTGATAATCTGGTGAAGAATTTTATTTCTATGAGCAGAAGATTAGATCTACTTAATCGGCGGCAATAGCGCGTGATTTCAGTGAAACCACTCCGCTGGCAGCGTAGGTCCATTTCAATGCGTTCGATACGTTTGCAGGCGTTGAATCAACGTAAAATGGATCGATTTTGTGATGTGGTTTGTTCGTGATCGCATGACAGCGCTTGGAACACAAACTGTGAAACGGGGAATTGTAACAATCGAGTGGCCTATTTCAACGCATCGAGGATTTGTACGCTAAAAACACATTTCGCTACAAGTCTGTTTACAAACGACCTCCTGGGCCGACCTACGCACGGCCTCTTAAACAAACACGTTTCTGCTCAAAAACCGGGTCATTGACGTCGATTTAACGTCACTTTGACGTTAAAAATAAATAAAAAAACAAGTTTTTCACAAGAAAAGTCGCAGAAACGAAGAGCAACGAAATAGCCGGCAAACAGAGGGCGCTTGAAAGTGACGTAAAATCGAAAATGACAAGCCAGGGTGCCTAGCTGTCTGCAGGGCAGATACATTTGATGGCCGACAGACGTATTATGACAATTAATTGTCACTTTTTAACGAATGACTTCATTCAAAAAAATGAACGCCGCTACTTCAAAATAATGATCTTTAAATGTGATGCATCATGTAATGATCAGTTATTAAAAACTTGAAATAGATAAAGCACAGGAAAAGTGTAATCTATGTAAAGAATGGTGAAAACAATTTTTATGAATTTAAATCAAGTATTCATTCATTAGAAAGCATACAACTATGTTATTTCGAGCAATTAAAGTTAATAGTATGACAAGCACAATACGGACACTATGAACAGGCTGATGGCTTAAATTGTTTCCATGATTTTCATACGCACGTTAAGGTGCGCCAACTATTAAAATAAAAAAGACGTGTTATGGCTATTTTCAACTGAAACAGATCCGGAGTTGTTCAATTTTGCATAGTTTTCCCAAAGAACCATAAAAGCTAACGCGTTCGCCATCCAATCAATCACGCGTTTAAAAATCACTGGATTCAGCATTTTACGTTTTCTTTTGTTTTTCTTCCTGTCTACTTAAACGAGGTACAAACCTTGTATTGAAATGTCTGTTTATGTAACAAAGTTTGTTAGCAACTTGATTGGCAATCGAGCCTGTCTCCGAACCATTTACAAAGATAACAATACCAACAACCTGGTAGCAAAATCCGTCTTTTTTACATTGACTCAACGTGTGTAAGCATTGAATCAATGCATAAAAGACAGGCTTTAGTAATCTGGAATGGTACACCATCGGGCAGACCAGTTCACAAGCAACACATCGCATCCTCTTCATGTAGCACATTTTAACCATTTGATGTAATTTTCAAGAAAAACAATTGATTTGCAAAGAGCAAAAACGCGTGACAACATACGCGATTTGATCAATGGACTCTTCTATCTTTTGTTACCCTTCTTTATGATATGCTAATTCATTTTCACTTGGGAATGAAAACGAATGAAGTCATACCGTTCGACATGCATGCTGCTATTTGTTTTATAATTGCATTTTTATGGTTTTGCTTAATCGCATGTAATCTGTTTGTTTGTTGAAACGGTCAATTTCACAAACTTGAAAAACATTTAAAAAGCGCCCCACAAAGAACATTTGTAAATTTTGGATGAATCTATCTTGACGTGATGAAATGTCGAAACGATGTAAAACTTGTCTACTTTGGTGACGAGGACGTTTAGAATGGTTACAACGCAGAAAGATAGCCAAGATACGGTTGAGTGATTGTGGCAGAGATTTCACGCATGACTGATTGCTTAGAGCACTCAGTTTTGATTGATTGACTTTTGGTCTTCCTTGGAAAAATGGCTGCATGCCGTGCACAACCCAGCCAGCAAGTCTCTCACATTGATTCGACGTCTGCAGACGTCCACGACAGATTTGTCGGCTAGATTTTGTTTCTCTCAAGAGACAAGGGAAGGGAAATAAACTTAATGACAAACAAACAAGTTTTCTATTGAAAGTGGGCAGTCACTCGGCTTGCGTGGCATTAGATTTTGCCCGCCTCAAGTGTCTCGTATTGTAACCTGATATCGGCACTAACATTTCTTAAGGCGATCTGGTAACCCCAGCCCGGACAACAAACAAAGAAAATCAAAGACGACAAAGCTTGCCATGTGAAAATTTCCCACTTCTCAATAAATCCATTTTCACAATGTTCAGCAAGGCTACAACTCCCAAGCCATCGAATTAGTTATATCTTCCATTGATTCAACGTCCGTTGAGGTTAAGACAATGAAAAAAAGACTGATTGACTGGCTGAGTCTATCAATCCTCACCAACTGAAGTTCCAATGACAGCCGGCCAAAATAGGGAGTTTTGTTAATAGTGCGTTGTGTTCAATTAAATAATTTTAAATGAAGTGAGTTAAGCAAAGTACCATTATTGGGCAAACACTCTAAAGTCTAAATCGATGAGTCTTTTGCCCCAATGAAAATTCAATGTAAATTTTCCACAATTTACAGATAAAACCACACATTACAACATCCCAAATAACTAAGATTACACAACGCTGAATATAGAAATTGACAAGTTTAGTGGTTAAATGAAGTCACCATTCAAAATATAATCCGGACATATTCACTGAGAAAAAACACAATATAACAATGACGTGAATAATGGTTGTTTTGATGCAAAAAAAATTATACCAACTATTGAAAATTAGTTCACCAAAAAAAGTTGAAAAAAATTCTAAATTCAATATAAATGAGCAGCAAGCGACCACTGCACGCAGATACAACGTTTTACAACGTTGGTCTACTATTCCTTTCACCAAGACGCCTATACTCACCTGTTTGCTCGGGTGAGTCATTTATCTCAAGAGTCACGGGCAATGCGATACTTGGCAAATACAAACAAGCACGCCATTAGAGCTGAAACGCCACAGATTCGCAACTGTCAGAGGCCAACGAGATATGTGTAAGACGACAGTTCTTGTATTTGGCAAACAATCACACTATTTGCTCGCCATTGATATATGAAACAAATCGCTTAACTGGCCTAACTGCAACTCAATGATTGACACTTGCAATGCTACACAAAAACACATGATATGACAACATGTGCTAGATGGATCGAATTTGTGATTCAACTGCCGGATAATTTCGCAAGATGTTATTCGGTTGAAAACAAGATAAATAATATGTTCATCACAATATCTGTTATGATTAGTCAAAATCTGGGAGGTGTGAGCAAATATTCTTCCGTTACGCTTTAGCGTATTTTAGATTTTGATAAGATAAGGAAAAAGGAGCTTTATGGTAGTGAACACTTTATCAATAATTAATGTAAGCATCCGATGATGATTTTAATTACTTGTTACGTTTAATCGTTCGGTTGCTTCTTAATTCATTTTTTAAAGATGCAAAAAAATCCTCAATAACATTGAGACACCGAAATAGAGGTTAGGAGACATCAGTGCCTATTTTACCACATCTTTTAAGTTTCGCTTCAGAGAGCTTCCTCCATGTTGTAACTGGTTAAAACCAGGAAAGGACATTGAAGCAGATCAAAAGATACTGTCTAGCTTTACTCAAATGTCATGCATTAACAGAAACACGAGTTTGTAAAGCTAGGCTGCTTTTTAGTGACTTTCGCTTGTTTCGATTTTCTGTGTTCGAGTACCCGACAAAAAAGATTAAATTAGGAAAAGTATTATATACTAAATACTTCTACTGAAATCCTAAGACATACGTACGTAGCCTACAACTTATAAAACCTTCCAAAACACCATTGCATTAGCTAACATATATTCAACATTTCGCAATTTACTTTTACGATAAAAAATCCAGGGGTTTACGACAATGCTACGTCATTACGCAAATTTTACGCGCTGCGAGACCAAAACTAAAAAACATTTCTCACAACTTTGAACGAATGAGAATTACTCCGGTCAGTGAATCAGGCGTTAAAATTAATTCAACTTCTGTGCATGTTGAATGTAAAAAAAGACTAATTTGCTGGTTGGCACATTGCGCGGTTGAAAGACAAAATGGATGATGTAGAAGAGATAAACTACACTATTTAATCATAAAAATGTTCATCGCCTTTCTCGATAGCTGCACCCTACAACTGTCATGGATGGAAGCATTATAGCCGTGTTTTGACTTCTAATTATTTGAAAATGCATAGAAAGAGCAGAAAAAAAGTGAAATATTTCAAGCGGATGTTGAACTTTCTACGGAGATGGAAAAAATGTTTAGCTCTTAGCGCGGGGAAATACTTTTCTGATAAATCGTTTGTTTCGCCTGTCTGAAAGGTGTTTGTTTTCAAATTGACAAGGGGGCGAAAAACTAGAATTTTGTGAACATTTGTAAAATAAAACTGATCTTGATTAGACAGTAAGTCAACCATTTCCCAACTAGCGTTTTGTGAAAGGCTGAAAAGTGGTTTTCTGTCTTCACAAAGTATCATCTTTCAATGAGTTAATTTGTAGACCATGCCTGAGAGAAATTAGTTGTCAAGAACAAAAAATAAGGGATTTTCCCACGCACAAAAGAGAACTTCGACTCTTGCATTTCACAACAATTAGTGTAGGTTCATCAAAGCAACTGCTAAGAGAGAATTGACAATATCAAACCACTTGCTGAGGGAGAATTGACAAATTTGTTTCTAATCAGCGAAAGCAAGTATAACAAAAAAAAAGATAATTTTTTTCTAAATGGGTGGGAAGAAAGGTCAATAGCACGAGACAATGAAAATTGAATTTGTTCAGATCGGAGGAAGAGAAAGATTTATTCTGTCTTGCTATGTCAATACTGTAGAGGTCAACAGCCTCAACGCCACGTTGAAGAATTGCTGCCAGGGCTGTTTGAAACAAAATATTCCGCAATATTTCGTTTCGAGTTGAAAGTAATTTCGTTTCGTTACAAATTCGAAACGAAACGATTGTTTGATAATACACAACCACACGAAAGATATCGTTTAGACACAAAATTAATTGCTGTGATTGTGCTTCATTTCGAAAAAGTCGAAACTCAAATGATTGCATTTTCCGACCTAATGTCGACTCACCCTGAAAACAGTGTGCAACAAAGCTGAAATCATTGCCAATCAACCACTGACCTTTCAACATAGCTGAGAAGTGATAATTACCGGCAATTAATCAGACTTGAATAAACTGCATAGATTAGATACAAAGCCCACGCGAAGATATTTTTTTATCAAACGATAAGCGCTCGCTTCAGACCCCATATTGTAGATAAGACGGAAAAACTTGAATGGCAATGTTTGGACACCAAAAAAAACAAGATTACTTGTTTTACATTTTTTCAACGTTTAGCGATGTTATAGAGAGAAGTAAATTTGTTGTGGAGGACTTATACTCTTTTTTTTTCAGTGCAGAAATCGCTCATTTTCGCAAAAAGTTGTGATACTAATCTTCTTTCGACATAAAATCAACGTCTGCTGGCATTGGTCTTTCACCACGCCGTTAAACTGTCATCCACCAAAATAAACATGCTGAAAATAATGTCTTTGAACGAACATGAAAATAATACGTGGAGAAAACAAAGTGACCAAGTCCATCTATAAAATTCAAGCAAAAACGTTATTTACACCTCAGACCTCACATACAATTATGTAGTAGAGGTTTGGCAACAACAACTTCCTCAGTAAACAATTTAAATCATATCGCCTTGGTATCGTTTCGAGAACCACCAGTGGCCACGCCAAATAAGTCTTGGATAGTTTTGCAAATGTCTTGTCGGAGACTAAAAATGCCTTGTAAGAAGTTGACGACACGTGGTAGATTTTTATCGCCTATTAAACAATAACAATCCCATTGAAAGCAGAGCTGATACGGTCAGACAATCGTCAATAAAATAAACAAACAAATGTAGAACCAACTCATTGTTGAAGAAAAAGATTCATTAATCAAGCTAAAAATCGTTTCCGATTGGCTACATAGTGACTATCCAAACGGCAAATCAACCATTTTTTACATGATTCAACGTCTGCAGATGTTGAATCTATGTAGAGAAACGGCTGATTTGCTGTCTGAGACGTAGTTTAATCGGAATGGGTTTCTAAAATATTTGTGAAAAACAAGTAAATCAAATCCGACTGAGAAATAAAACACAAACAGTAGGGACTCGCATTGTTAAAAACATTAAATGTAGCTATTTAAAACTAGAAACTTACGGCGTCAATGATTTTGAAACTACGCTAAGTAAGCATCTTGCAAATAGTAAATAAAATATTAATTTTTTTCTTCATATTTTAATCACAGCAACGTGGTCAATGTTTTCACCACAAAATTTTATGATGACAATAAAATATTACAGTGTTGTGTTTGGGCTTTTGTAATTGACTAATGAAGTCTATGTGGCAGACAGGGTAACTTTAATGAACACACTTTAAAGTGAGAATCATAAAATATATGCCTTTCCATTGCTTACAGATAAAAGTCAACATATAATAACGTGTCATCGGTATAAGTTCAAAACTAAAAATGTGAACTTTGAACTACTGACACAGGCAGGACATCTATCTAACTATGGTCAGTATTTTCTTGCGGATGTTCGGATACAAGCATGGTAGTTTTAAATTTATTTTCTTTAAATGATTTTCCTACACATTCATGAAACTTCATTTAAAGACGGGTGAATACCTCATAAAGTAGGATCATAAAACCTGTCGATCAAAGCAGTGTGTGGCGTTCAGAGGTGTTTTACCTTCTCATTCGTAATTCCGTTTGTGTTCTAAGCCGATTAAGTTTTTTTTTTCTGACGATACACTGCACGCAATTGTTTTAACTAGAAAACAACGCAGGGAAACTGAACGGATTCTGGATAGTTCGGTTGTTGCCTTCTCCGACTGATCACACTCGTTGTTTGTTATCACTTTGAGACCGAAATTTAATCCAATGCTCAAGTAGCCTTTTTTTTGAAAATTACAACAAACGACAGTTGTCCATTGTTTAATACCGAGCAGTTGAAGCAAAAGTAAGGAGTTCATGTAATCAGCAAATGTAGACCGTCCAGCTAACAAAAATCTCTTTTTCATGTGGATTCCTCATCCTTATCCATTTTTCATGTGAACTAAACCTTAATTTTAAATTTATATCGCCATGCGTGTCTTGGAAATAACTGAAGTAAGTTTCATGATGCCATTTTGCGGTTGGAGTGCCATGCTAATATTATTATTATTGATCTTTCTTTTAAATGAGACATTCCGATATTCAAGTTTCTTAGAAGTCAATGAAAAGATCATTATGTGTGGTATTGAACGATCGTTATCCGAACGAGATTCAATTTCAAATTAGGTTCTGAAACGTCGAATCAGTGCGCTGATGTTTTTGTTTAAACCACGCGTGTTAATGAATGGATTTTCATATCGTAAACCAAGGTTTCCACAAAATACAAAACAATCCACGGCGGTTGACTGAGTTTTAGGAGTCCTTGAGAATCCTTGATTTATTCGGTGCTTTTTGCACGAGGTTAGCTCTTTCGTATTTGAGTGAAATAATAGTTGCTCAAGCCAAATCCGCTCTTACTACACTGATTTGAAGGCAGCAGTGACAGAACTCTCCACCATTTACAAATCCATTTAATTGAAACATAATCATAACATTGTCCTACAAGTATACTTACATGTTACATGTTTACAAGTTATACATGGTATACCATGATTCTAAAAAAGAAAGCTGCTCATCTCACATCAATTTTTTTAATTAATAACAAAAGTATGAAAAGTGATGGAGCAGGAACTAACGTCTCTTAACCTCTGTTCCGGTTTCTCGATGTCATTGAGAATGAAAAGTTACAGAAGGATCTTTCATTTAGGAAGCAACCGAATGATTAAACAAGTAACAAGTAAATAAAGTCAGCCAGATTCGGAAACTTGTATAACTTATTGGCAAAGCTATCGCCACCGTAAAGATAAATTCTTAAATATGTTATTCAAATGAGAACTTTAAAAATATTAAAGCTGTGATCTTTGGGATAACGCACAAACCATCAGCAAGATACTGAAAACCTACGAGGTAAATGTTTCTCATTTGTAGAAAAATATATTTTTACCAAAAAGCACAAATATACAAAAAAAAGTTGGAAAAAAATGAAACACAGCGTAGGTTGCTTCCCAAGCTATGGCAGCCATCATAATCTATTCTTGATTGCGCAGAGCGGTGGCTTTTTAAGCCGTTTTGTGGCCACTAATACGGAAGCAACGATTAATTACTGGCCTAAAGCAAGATTTGACGAGTAAAAGCAAAACAATTTTGGATGGAACCAGAATAATCCGGTTCACTCATTCCTCGGCTACAAAACGCGGGCTTGGTGGAAGACCAAGATTCGGTTCAAACTGAACAAAAGTCGCAAGCACGTTTCAAAGTGAATTCAAATGAGATATTTTACTGATTTTGCAGTTGAAATCATACATCAACGATAACTTCACCAGCAAGCTTTGTAATGAAACATATTAAGAACTTTTCATAGCTTTAATCACAGTTTTACTTTGTAAATTTTGATGAAATTTGTTAGGGTACAACAGCATTTCTTACATTAGTTCATCACGTTAAGACCTTGAGCAAGTTGTTTTATCGAATAATCGCTTTGGGGCCCCAGACAAGAACTGTTTACAATCAATGGTTACACAAAATTGAGATAAGATCTTTAGCTGATGACTCTTGCACGGCGAAGAAGCCAATTTAAATCTGGCGAAAACCAGGCGATTTCACGGTCATCAGTGCAATATGTGTGGCCTTGTAACAAAACAGCGTGGCACATTTAGCTGTTTTTGCGTCATTTTGACGATGCTTGATGTTACGTCGATGCAAGTCAGAAAATTCGGCGACAAACATTTTTTGAGGTGAATTACGGACAAAAAACAGCTAGTGGTCAGCTTGACAAAGCCGCCATATCGTTTGCTGAGCCTCTACTCTACACCACGGCATGATCATTTTGATAACAATTAGAATGCAATCCGAGAATCAACTCCAGGAAATGTATCTTAAAATTGAAAGAGTAACTGTTTAAGCGGTAAAGCAGACGCTGATATCTCTTAATTTCCTGTTTTTTCGATGTTATTCAGGATAAAAAGTGATACAAGGGTCCTTCATTTAGGATGCAACCGAATGATTAAACATAACAAGTAAATAAAATCAGCCAGGTTCAAAAACTTGTACAATTGAGTGATAAAGCTTTCGCAATAAATTCAATAAGCTTTATCAATAACTAATAATATTTTTTTTTTTTTTTTTTTTTCAACCTTGAGAAAGTTCTCGAACCTGGCTGATTTTATTAACTTGCAATTGTTTAAGCCTACAAGTTGTTGGGATTGTGGCAACAAAAAGAAACAAACAAACATTCGGCATCTGAGGATCAGAAAAATACATCTGTTTGCCCAGGAATGTGAAAATCATTTTTCCTTCTAAACAGCAAAATCCGTCATTTTTACACTGCTTCCACATATGCAGATGTTGAATCAATGTAAAAATGACCAAGATTACTGCCTGGGTTCAAACTCAAACACGATGAGTTTTTAGGTTTTGTGAGCTTTAAGAATCACAAACAAACTGAAACATTTTAACAATTCTATGTTAAGACGACCAAACATATCGTTAAAACACCATGCGAAAACAAACCTTGCTGTAACAGCAACGGTATTAAAGTTTTACGAGATTACAAGTTTTGATACCTCGCTTACTGAGTTGGTTTCAAGCTATATGTGTATTTCAAAGCAAAGCTATGCAAAACATTAACTTTCAATTGAAATATGTCGCATGTTGCGTCGATTAGATTTTAACTAACGTTAAATCACAAGAAAAACCTTGGAATGCTTCCAGACAAGCCACAAAACCATCGGAAATGAAAACCATATCCTGTGGGAGTCCAGTCGGTTTATGGATAATTTCGTGAAGAAAAATCACGCATAAACTTCATTGTTCGAAAGTCTCGCGTGCTTGTTAAAGCGATCGATATCACTTCGAGTGTTGACGTAGGGCGGACAAATATTAATTTGAACCTTGTGGTTCATCGAGACGTAAAAAAACACCAGGTGGAGAAGGGAGTTCTTTTTTCGTCAGTGTAATGGTGTTGAACGTCGTTTTGAGGCAAGGTGCCAGTTGCCGCCATGCCGATGTGTTGAAAATGTCGTTTTATTAACACAATGATGACAACGAAAGAAATTGAGTCACTGTAAAATTTGTCAAAACTGTTGCGAAACTAACGTCACTCTAACATATCACGGAGTCGACTGAAGAAAAAGTAAAACAAACACGTTGGTGTGTGGGATTTCTTCAAGCCTCATCTAAGGGTCTTTGAAGCATGTAATAATTAACAACGTGAGCGGAAAATATTGCTCAAAATTCAACTCCACACCGCACGAACACATCAATGTTGTCGAGTGTAATTTAGCACTCAACAACAGCTTGAAGTGCTCAGTTAACAACGCAAGATAAGACCTTCAAAAAGCATCTGCGCAAAAACTTACTGCGCAATATCTGCGAGTTAATTATTACTAGTCGGCTTGGTGAGACAGCTAACAATGAGGTATTTTATCTGGTCTGAATATCTTCAAAAACCTGAGAAATTTCTGAGCAAAGCGACGTGGAAGGTTGTGGTTAAACTCGTTAGACGGATGCAACGATTAAAGTTTGCCCATTTTTCATCACTTGAACGTCGCCAGACGTGAAATGTAACTTTAGTTCACAAAAGACTTTTACATTCTGTGATGGAAGCAAAGTGACTGGACACGGTGGCTGTTCAAAGCAAGATAGTGTTAGGCTACGCCAAAACAAGAGAAGTTTTGCTGGAAGTTTAACTTTAAAGCAAACCTGGTATACACATGACTAAATATATGCCAAGAAATTCACAAATACTCGATTTCTAATGCGACCAGATTTAAAAATAATATGATGTTTTCAAGATTCATGTTCACGCAACTTTTCCCAATATGTGTGTCATCTGCTAAAAATATGACCTGCTACCCAAGCACTTAACAAGCAATACAAATTCCTGACGTCACGTAGAGCCAAGATCCTTCAATTGCTGAATACCACAAAGGTGTTTTCTCTTCACCAAAACAGTGCGAAGAACATAAACGCTACTCTACGTTTATGTGACATAAAGAAACATATCATACGATTCTTTTTTTCGAGCTTAAACACCTAGCCAATGTATGACTACCAAATTGTATGTGGATTTTGCAAAATGTCATTCACAATAGAGTGGCATTGAAGCGTAAAAGACCCAAGAGAAAAAAATAAGAACAGCCTTTGTACCGTGAAAGAGTCGTCTTTAGAGCATAGACGCTAGAGCGTATTGGCTTGTACCCACACAAAAGAAGCAGCATATTGTGTGGGGGATTACGCAGTGGCATCATTTATCAAAAGTAATGGCTCAGAGATGAATATTGATGATCACTAAACACTTAACATTTTTCTTCTCCAAGCATACGAAACGTGAGGTTTACTTCGGTATGGAAGCACTGGCCTCAGTCTTTCCAGCCAAGTTGTTCGTTGAAGTCTGTGTCAACCTTTTGTTGCTGTATTGTTGGCCCAAGCGACTTTAAGTGACAAAACGTGTGCCAGTTGACAATAAGCTCTTCGTATATGGACATCTGTAGGCATTGAATCCATAAAAAAGAGTTAGCAGAGTTGAGTTGATATTTACTGAAATCCTATTATTGAAAAGTCATTCTTTTAGATATAAGAATTTTACAGTTGAACCAAACCACAAGTGTACAATTTTCAAGACGATATCGACTTGCTAAGCTGTCTTGATCACCCAAAGCCAAAATAATAGCTGGTGAAAATCAGCGTAATGAAAAGAAAGCTGCAATTTAAACTCGACGTTTTAACACTTTGTATTACCACAGCTGAGAATGAAAAATAAATAGTTACTTGCGCATAGTAAAAAAAGTATGTTGCAACATAAATTCAATTATGAAACATTGTCAACAACGAAAATTTTTAAGGATATTGGATACAACCACTAAATGATACACAAAGATTACCGGTTTTCTGTTTCCCTGTGTCTTTCGCATAAATAAGACTAAGATCTGCCAAAAAGCCTGATAAGACGTTTGAGATTGAGCACGGGGTGGTATGACAAGTCAGCAAGCAAATCAGTCTTTCTTACATTATGCAGATGTTGATTCAATGTGAAAAAGAATTGATTTTCTGACTGGGTGCGCAAGCATAATGATGACAAATGACTTGTTGTGAGGATTGTGTGAAATGACTGCTGACTAAAACAAACGCTTTCAAAAGGCCCAGCACTCCAGCAGTGGCTGTTGCAACTGTAACAGCTATTCGTCGTCTCACGTTGTGTGCCTTGGGAATCAAAACCGTGCCAAGGGTCCTCGAGCGAGCCTCATAATGAAGAGTCCTCTATTGCAGCATACTTAGATGCTTTCAAGAGGCGCAGAGAAGATCGTTCGGCTGGTTTCGAGAGTTTCCGCAAATTGAAATTAATGTGAGTCAAGAGCCACTTGCAAGGAAAAACTATGTTTTGGGGGACTTGCTTGTCAACGGGTAAATAGCTCTTTGATACGACGTTTACAAGCGAAAAAAATACGAGTTTTTTGTGCAAACAAGTGTTTGTTGTCACATCTCAAAGAAAAAAAAAATTTCTTTGGTAAATTCAAAATATTAGATCAACAATTATTTCTTCAATTAATGTCAAAAAAATACCAGCTTAACAGCTGTTGGTTACCAGTGCGTGTTTGCACTTACATTAAAAAAAATGGTAAAGCTTTTGAAATATTGAAAACGTGGCGAATATATATCTCTTCGGTAAAAACTAGTAAACTACTTTTACTTACAGGGACCCCTTGGGCATACAATCTTCAAAGCAAAACATGCAACATCATCCTATCAACAAGACATTTTAACAAATTCAATAGTTCGTCAGCGGGCTATTGTTTAATTTCATTAGCCAAGTAACCAATTTCTTAGTGCGACATACCATTCCAGTCAGCAAATCAGTCACCTTCCCAGGAAGCAACTCTTTTTACATTGATTCAACATTTGCAGACGTTGAATCAGCGTAAAAAAACTGATTTTTCTGGCTATTTTTAATAATCCAACGTCTGCTTCCAGTATGGCAACCACAGCACGCGCCATTAAAATTAAACAAATTAGGTCTGAATTTAGGTGATAGTGACATTGTCGCATGATGTCACTGGCATTGAATAACTGCCTGCTACCCCCATTATCGTTTATATAAAGATTTGAACGTGAAGTTATTCGGCGAGAAGTTGGGGTCGCAAATAGGAAAAGACGGGCGACTAAAAACCACGCATTCTATAAGCTCAAAAAAAATCTTTTGTCAGGAAGTTTTTTTTTTCTTTACTTTTCTTCAAAGACGATAGTATGTATAGAATTTTGATTCGGAGTTGTGCTCTACAAACACGTACAAATCAGCATAAGGAAAACCAGTTTTGATCAAGCATACGCAACGTGAATTAACTTTTAATTGATTTTGAAATACGTATTCGCTTTTGCCAAACAGATATTTCCAAATTCCATGTGAAGTGTTGAAATTTGGGAGTGACAAAAAACCCTATCTCCGAGCGGAATTCGACAAATTCTGCCGGCATCGTGAAGTCGACTCAGAAAACAAGAGCACGTGTCAACCAGCAGCTCAAATTTACTGAGCACTTTGAAACAATTAATAAACAAAGATAGGACTCGGTTTAAAGAAGCCTTCGTTGGTCAATGACTCACAAGAGTGAACGGAAACCTTGGTCTGAGACGATAGGCCGCCTGATTGACACGGTAACTTGCCAGATGACAGGACAACAAGGCTAATTCGGCACGATAAGCTCACAATTACCTACATTGTTGTCAAACAAGGAATTATGACCGGTACTCGATGTAAAGTCACTGTACCTACTTTAATCGCTTTGTTTAGGTTTCAGCACAGAATATAAATATAAATTTTATTGAGTGGTTTTACCTTGTTCACTCACAGTATCAGCTTTGTCACAAAACTCGTTAGAACGATAAAAAAGATATAGGACTGTTCGCCAGACGTTTGAACCAATATCGTTGGAACGACATTGAAAGAAAATGAAGCGAGAACTGAGATAAAATGTTCGTATTAAGAAAAAAAAACTTTTCAACATCAGATTATTTCAAAATTCATATCAGGTGGTAAAACTAAATCCCCTTAAAGACTAAATCATGCCTTCCCGAATGATAATAGGTAGTTTGAATCTGCACTTAAACAGTGGCCTCATTCAAATGATCCAGGTTCATTGCTACGTATCACAACACACAGGCAAGTTAGATAGTCAGTAAACTGTTTTTGAGAAAATAAAGGCCAGCTATGATAACATTGGACGCTTTCCGGTCTGGTCGTGTTGGGCCGAGTCGAGAAATTGGCTCGTAAGCAACTGGAAATGTTGTGTAGTTCGTAATCATATCATAAGCCCAAACTAACGGGCTTTCGTCGTACAATATTTACTCGTGGTGTGCGAGAGCCTTAGTCAATTATTGACAACAATGCATATCCATCGTCAACAAATCGGTCAATTTTGTGTTGTTCTAACGTTTCAAAACGTTGCGCTGACGCAAAAATCACTCAACTTGATAAAGTTGCCCATCGGGTGCCCACATCTCACTAAGACAATACAAAATGAGCTCAAAAACAATGATACTCCACAAATGTATAGAGAAGATAAGTATCGTTAATCAAATCCAGTCGTAGCAAACGTTTCGTGGCTTTTCACGCAAATTTGACAATTTTTTCAAACATGGCTGACGTCATAACCTCGCAATGGCGCTTCCTGCCACAAGATTTCAAAAGTCCAGTTCAAACAGATATTTAACAATCTAATTAAAGTTTCACTTCACATCCGATGGGCCGAAATAACATTCTGGAAAACATCTCAAACATGTTAATAAGCGGTTGAATTTGACCAAGACGCGTGACGCAACCGCTCTCCAATGGAAAAGGCTGGTCCATCGAACAACAGCAGTAATATGAATATTAGCTACAAGTAGAAAAAGAGATGAAAAACGTAACTGTCAGTCATTGAACTTGTTATATCAACCACATGGAGTGAAAAAAAAAAGTCAGCTCAGACAAGCTAGCAACATTGATGCCTATTACATTGACTTAATGTCTGCAGACGTTGAAGGAATGAGAAAGGGGTCAATTGGAAGAGGTGGAAAAATCACAGCGATGGCTGCCCTCAAAAGGATCGTTGGGCCGCCCATAGTACATAAAAGCACTTGATTTCAAACTGTTATTATACAAGAAAGGTTTGATCTTCTTTGGTTGTCAGATCCAATAGCTTGTATTGTTTGCGAACAATCGCCTTTAAGTGCCTCCCAAAACAGATAAATCTCTTTCGCCAGGTAACTGTACACGCGAAGACGAAACGTAATGTCTAAATGAGTGCAGCCTATTCTCAGCACAAAACCACCTTGCTCGCTCCGAGTAGGGTCGGATTACCAAAGAGACGGTCATGTTACTCTTTCGAAGGTTAAGAGTTTTACTTGCTTTGAGAAAATTTACGTGAAGATAACCTTAGCCAGTTGCATATCAAAATCTGAAGAGATACATTGTTGTGGCACCAAAAACTGTAAAGGCGGTATGACAGGAATCATTTTCCGTTTCAACTTTTCTCAATCACCACACTCAACATAAGCTAAATTACTTCTGTGCAGTGCAGCCAGTGACAATAAATAAGTTCATTTTCAACATTCAATCAATTGCATTCATGAATGGATTGAAACTGGTTATTATATCCCAGTTTGCAAACTACACCCTGTTTACAACTTTATACTCATTCAAAGTCTGCAAACAATACTTTGTGCTGTTCTGGTGAGTTCAAACATTCAAGTGAAAACCGGGTTCTTAAAAATTTCATTTTTCGCCATCAAGGCAACAATGGTGCAAAATGCTCCTGCTGCAGTATGCGGATATATCAACACCCCAATGAAGGCACGAAAGGTCTCAAAAAGACGCAAAAGTTAAAACATAATCAACAGATGTTTGAGTGGTAACAAAAAAGAGCATGCTTGTTTCTAGCTAAGATGCAAAGCAACAGCAGCAAAGGACGATTGACTCAACCAAATGTAATGATACCGTAGGTAATTACTGAAACTCCAAAGATATCATTTAAATCACATCAATACCTCACACGAGTGTGCAGACCGTCATTATTAGTAATGATTACTAACTACATAATTATAAGACTGCCCTTGGCAGGCTTACCCTGAGACCATTTTTCACACGTAACAATGGTAACATTAATGAATGATCATCATGCTTACTTGACATTTTCTACTACTTGAGCACAATTTCAGCAACAAAATAGTGTGTTAGTGCCTTTAATTAAGCAACACTCTCCAGCGAACAATACACAAAAGAGGCGGGGAAACTTTTCGATTGAGGTCATGAGAAGGATACGGCATGCAACCAAGACAGCAAATCAGTCGGTTTTTGCATTGATTCAACGTCTGTATGGGCTGACTTGTAATATGCTTGAATAGCTTAAAACAAACACTTCCAAAAATTTTGGCCTAAGCTGTCTTTAGCGTACACCAATAGCAAGTGAGCTACTATGTCACGTTTGTTCTTTTTAGCATCTTTCTAGTAAAAGCAGAAAAAGCGTCACTAGAACTACCTGCAAACAGACTGAACACGAATGGATAAACACAATAAAATAGTGAAGAAAAGTAACTACAAAGCTAGGAAAAGGCATTTTTTATTGATTAGCAACTTTTGTTAGGCAAACAGCAACGTACAACATCCCAAAACGTCATTGTGCAATCGAAACTTATTCGAAATCGCCTAGTTTGACGGATTATGCGTTCATACTTGCTGGTAACTGAAGGCGATTAAGATCAGATTTGGACAACAATTTGACCACTCCAAAAGCACATTATTTTACTGCTTGAGACCACTCCAAAAACACATTACTGCTTGAGACATTGTTAAAAGACATCTAAACAACGTTACGTTAGATTAACAACAACTGAATCGGGTGGTGCAAGCGAATGAATGAATCCTCTATCACTGAAGTCGGTTTCAGAAAGATCGCTCGTTTTTCCCACAATGGCTTGATAATGACCAGAGGCCGGAGAGAGGTGCGACCCAGCGAGCAAAAGTTGCGTTTTGTTTGCACCTTTTTCGTCTAGCGACATTTAAACGATGCAAAAAAGGGCAACTTTTGCTTGTTTGGAAAGGGTTGCACAGGGACACCAAAAAGAAACTGTCGTTTCCAGAGCTAAACTGACGGAAACATTCTGTTAATTCATGTCAGTCAAATCGCAGACGATTAAGACGGATCAAGTAGATTTGGGAGGCGCCAAGCGGAGAGCCTTGGTATATTTATTAAGTGTTATCGTTAGAAGATGCACTAGTTTGACAGGGCAATTAGTAAAACCAACACAATCTGAAAAGATGGAAGCCTTGTTCTCTTTGGTCGCACTCAAATGGTTTATTACATTTAGCTCTGATTAGTGTGAAAAAACAGATTTGTTTCTGTCCAAATTATTTTTTGCAACAATAACTTTTGTCAAATATATTACCACTCCCCAACAAACACGAGATCAACTACTCAATTAAAAACACAGAACGCAGAGACGTGATCAACTGAGCACAAAGGGTCGCGAGATATTGCCGCCATTTTGTTACTAAGCTTTCGCAGTAGTGAAATTCCAAGTTGTGTTGGCAGGACATCGACTGGTGTAACACAGTTAAATAAATTCAGATTCAAGTCAATATTTTACAGTGTTAGTTGCATTCAGTAACTTTCAGCTGTCCATGCCATGGTAGCGGCAATAAAATTAACGAGTAAATAAAAAGTTTTCCAACACACCAAAATGTTTGGACAGAAAAGCAATCTCAATGGCACAGATCTCCCATTGTTCGTGGACAAATAGAAAAGTTTACTTACCGAAGGTGGAAGAAAACTATTAGGGAAGATAGGACGACTCAGGCCAGAAACTATGGATCCAATGTCTTGCTGAGGGTATGGGAAATTTGGCAGCAAGCTTCCCATTTCCTTTTGATGGTCTTAAAACAAAGTTGCTATTAAATTTGTGTATCAACTTACTTGTAAACAATGCACAAACGTACTACAGAAAAACAAAGTCATACAAAGCATTTTATTTTTCTATTACCGTGTCAGAGCCAAAAAAGATAGTGTTAGTCTAAGTCACCATATTAACATTATAAAAGAACGGGAAAAGGTGGCAAAACTATGCAAGACAAATAACTACTTGGGTAGTAAAGCACATGTCTATAGCGAGAACATCCAAAAAACCTAACATCAAAAATAAACAGAAACAAAAAGGAATAAATAATAAAAAAATAGAACGGATGATGATTTTGTGGTTTAAATGTCAAAAAGTGATTTTTAGCCAGTTCTAACGTTGCTATAGAGTCGTCAACTCGTCATGATGAAATGGAGACAGAAAACTGGGGATAAAAGTGACACACTTCATTTAGCAATCATATATGTAGGGTACTAGCAGTTATCATTCTTGCTCATGTCATTTGAAACCATTAAACGCATTGATATAATAAGCTAACCCCGTTCCATGCCATCCTTGCTTCTGTGGCCTCTTTCTTCATTTCTGTGTGAATTGCCTTTGTTCTAGATAAAAACATACAAAGGGTCATGTGTCAATCAAAGGCAACCCTAAAAATAAGTCTGACGTAGAGTTGGTGGCACAGACGACACCATTATCGGGCATCGGAGAGAATAATGTAATTATGATAGAATGCGAAGTACAAGCAGAGTGTTGATGAGGGGTTGGATACAACATTAAGTGATGTCGGCAAGCCAACTTGCCAATAAACAAAAACATTTCTCCCCTCCAAATAAGCAACATGCCATCTCTTTTCCAATATAGCTGCAATAATTTGAAATCAAAGTTACAAATAACCAAGTTGTGAAAAATAATAATTTATTCAACATAAAGAAACATTGATAAAACGTCGATCATGAACGCAAGGGTGCAAAGCTCCATCTGTGCTGAGGCCGCTGTCAATCAACTGCCTAATATGAGATGATGAACTCATAAAATCCTCAAATGATGTGATATGTTTCTTCACTGATAAAGTCAATGCATACACTTAAGAAGGACAGGAAACCCACATCAATTAATGCACAGCAAATTGAAACGCGTCTCAAAGCGGCCTTCTGGGAATCATATATCTACTTTGCTGTCATATCATAAGGTTGAAAGGTGACCACTTGATTAAAAAAGATTAAACAAGATTTTAGAAATCGTTAGAAAGTTTCTCATTGGTGACTGCAAGCAAAATCGGTCAAGCTGTGTTGACATAAAATGTAAAATTGCACAAAAAACTGCAATGAAAAGCAGAGGGGATCATATTGCACTACAGTTGTACCTCAACATCACCAAGCAAATCCGACCATGCGGCTTAAAGCCACTTAAGCTGTGCCAAGCAAGGTGCAATGTCACGGTTGATTAGATCTTGAGCATGCAGTTCATGTTTGCAGTTGTTGAGCAAAACTGCCAATTGTTCCAACACAAAAAAATGTCAAAATTAAGCAAAAAAAATAGGACAAAAGGTTGTGCAATGAGGTTTACTTCACACTTCTTGTCGGCCATTAAGTTTTCATATGATTTAGTGCTGTTTTTCTAGACAGTAAACTTTGCAGTTCATTGCAAAGGGTACCTGTGATGATATGGTTGATAAACAACCATATCAACAGCACACGAGCTGGGATGAACTAGACCAAACAAATTATGTTGTCAATATGAGTAGTCCTTATTTCACAGTTTGTTTAACCCTTGCAAACTTGATACTAGAGGCATTCATGTAATGCGCCAAACATGAAATAACAATCGAAAACTTCCTTCTGCCAATCTCAGTAACCGGCCCTGCGTCAAAAGCCTCTACAAGTATGTGAAACTGCCAAGAATAACCTATCAAAGCTTTGTTAGTCTGAAGATCAAAATTCAAAACCAAACCCATAACAGTTGTTTTCTATATTTGAAGAAACACAATTTAAAAATTAAATGATTGGTTTGGATATATCTTATATGTTGTCACAGATTAAACAAGCAGGAGTGTAAGAAATCGTGTAAAACAAGTGGTTTGCAGCAAAACACAATAGCAGAAAACAATGTAATAGAATACTTGAAAAGTATTGAGGATGATACAGCTTCTTCTACAAAATGGCCTTAGGCTACATTGGACTACCAAGGATTCAGTGAAGCATGAAATGGCAGTCTTTAGTTACATTGAAGAATGATCATGATGTTTGCGCTTGTTGTGTGACAAGAGTTTTCATGTCACTTTCAACATTGTGTTTTGAGTGCATTTCACAGCATTACATAAAGCTTTTATAAATGTTATTGCCCGTAAAGCATTGTCTGGCTTAGAAAGCACATTAGACATTTAAAATAGTTATAAAATTGCAGCAATACTATTTGGCCTTGTTTTCAAGTTTTTAAACGTTTGTAACTAAATAAGCACATCAGGCTCTTGCATGGCCAAAGACAAGGCATTTACTAGGAAATGCTTTCATGGACGAAACTAAACTTCAGCAGATTGTTTTGAAATTTCACATTTATTTCGAATTCAATAAACTTGTTCAGACATTTGGCAAAAAAATCATAAAGTTTCAATGACATCAACCAAAAGGAATAAAGACACAAAACAAGCCTTAACATTTTTGAAAAATTTTAAAAAACGTATTAAAAATTCAACCAAAGAGTAAGTTTTAAAAAAAACTTTCTTCCTTAACTTAAGTGTCTGTCTAGATATCAAATTGCTGATTTGTTTAAAGTGATATGAAAACAAGGACGTATTGATAATGGAAATTATAAGTTCAAAAAGTGTTTTATAGGAAAGACCCTGTAAATCACAGCATCATGTCTTAAATGACTTGGTATTACAAGGCCAAAATTGCCTAGCAATTGAAAAAGACTGTATTCGTAAAGCGCTCAGGAAAAAAACAATGATTTGAAAACATCATAAAATCTTCAGTTGTACAATTTACCAATATTTACCAGTCCACAATTATTGAGCACCTTCATGAAGTGCTTCTTCAAGGCAAAACAATCTGATGATACCACTGAAGTATGCCATGAATGACAAACTGCTCAAATAGACACCCACACTTTTGTTTGCACAAGCCCATTGTATTGTATAGCATAGAAAACTAAAGATAGTCCCAAAAACTTTACTTCTTGTCTATCACAACTGTGGAAACTGGAAGGTATAAATAGGGGTCAAACAGCAACAGCACATCGAAGTTAATACAACTGCTGCAACTACTAAACCAAGACGATCATTTCACCATTTCCTAAGGTATATTTGTCACAAGAATCACATTGGCTAATCATGCAAGTTATATTCAAACAAAATCCTATAATACAAATAACACTCAAACAAACCTCTTTCACAACCATTCTTAAAATAACTAAGGTAAAGGTCCCATACTTGATCTAAGCATTAGGGAATGAGAAGATAAGGTCGCATTGTACTAAGCCGTTGGCACTAACGAGAGTAGATTGGCCAGTTCTTTTCTCTCGGCCACTTTTCAGCAACTACACCCACCCAACTTATCACACCCTGGGTAGAGGTGAGCTGTGTTTTTTAACAACCAGCTTGAGCCGGGAGTCGAACCAGGATTGAATTATTGGAAAGCAAGTGTATCCCACTGTCAGAAAATGACTACCACAATACAAATAATAGATAAAAAAACTTTCAAAATCCATTCTCATGAAAAAAAGCATGTAAGCTCCAATACCACACACTCCACACAGCCATGAAGTTTGCATTGATAGGTATTACACTGATAGGTAAAGCAGAAAAAAAGTCTGCAGGTATTTGCTATCCTATTTTTTTGTTTAGAATGTGGCCTACAATTAATTCTGGTAAGATGAAAAAAAACTACAGTTTTTCCAAATGTTACAAATGGCACCTGTAGCTCAGTTACTGACACAAACCAGGAAAAGCAATACATGAAAGATTGAAAGTGTTAACACAGTGAGATTAACAAGGAGATAAACAAGTGAAAACTGAAAAACTTAATTTTAATAACCAAAATGGTGGTTAAAAATGTACATGTACCTTAATGATAGTTGCAACATAAACATGACTGGCACTTTAGCAAACATTCCACCTGCTCTATCGTAACAAGAAATATTTTCTCGATTTTCCGACATTTTTCTTAAGGTTAAAAGCTGATGCTTTTATTTTCTTAAGACTAAAAGCCTTCACAATAAATAAAAAATAGTCAGCTTATGGCTCAAAAGTATGTCCACAGTAAGTAACTGTATATTTTTAAACAGGCACTGCTTTAATGGAATGTTTCAGGAAAATGGACAAACGTAACTGAACAGCAAACTTGTCAAAACAAGTCATATCTTCATCGCCAATGTGAATAACAAATGACCTTTCAATGATACCTTTTTGCGGAATGGCCTGTTTCGGTGAGTCCGATCCCTATTCGGTGATTTTTTCAATTTTTTTTTAAATTATCGGGTACCGTAGCCTAATTATCATTGCCGTTGTAGGGTTAAGGGTTAGAGGTTAGGAACTCACCGAATCGGACACACCGAATAGTAGCAGACCCACCTTTTTGATATGTACGTCATATAGTTTTCAGATAAAAGATAATCAACTTTATTGCAATTTCACTCGGCTATATATATAAAACACAGCAAGCTACAGTATATCTACAGGCCTTGCCAACATGGAAACCTGTAATATTGACTGAAGGCCAGTGTGATTTTGATTTTGAACTCTGGGCTAAATGTAGTTCTTATGTAGATCTTTGAAATAATAGTTTTGAGAATCTAAATTGCCAAAGTGTGATCAATGAATCTCAAATCACTGCAAAACTCTTAGTTTTACCTACTTTAGAAATGTTACCAGATATTTTTTAGACTTTCAACACAAGTGCCCAAATTTAGTCAAGTATTTGTGTGATAAAAATGGCTCAAAAATAGATCAAAATCACACAAAATCTACAAAAAGACAATATTTATCAATAAATATTCAGATTATCAATTTATACTACAGATTCAGACACATATCAAACTATAACAGATCGACCTCCAGTCAAATTCAAACCTCATGTGTTGACATGGCATATGGATATGTAGGGTGCCATGATAAAAAATATTTGTTTATTTTGTATTTGTAATGTGTGGGTAGAAAAGGACATGAAGACTGGGGCATGAATTATCGTATACTCAAATCAAACACACTTCTATAATTAGTAAGTGCCTGAGCCCTTGGTGTTGCACCTCTGTACAATGACCTACTACTTCAACATTACATTTTGAGATGCACAACTCCACTCCAGATGCTACACTATTATAAATTGTCCAACCTCATATTATTACTGCTGCTAAGTAAAAAAATCATAGGTAATAAAGTATTCTATTTGATTAGAAAAATCCCATCTGGTACTACATTCACTGTTGCTCTTATCTATGCTATCACGGTTAAATATAAATTCTGTGTTATGCTCCAAAAAATTTCAATAGTACTAGAATATTCTATATGGCAAAATCTTTAAAAATGCTTATTGAAACATGTACTTTAAAAACTTACTCGAGGCCTATTCACTAACTTGATAGACAGCCTACGTACTTCCCATACAAGTTACTGATTCACCAGTACTTTCTATTTAGCAATAAAGTTTAATTTTACTCAAATAAAATTTAAAAACTGACCCTATGGTAATTCAATAATTTTTAAAGAGTAAATAAGGTATAACCAACCAAGTTCACAAAACGAAAATTCTTATTCAAAGTAAGCGGATGCAAAGTCAAAAGTTATCAGGTTGGAAAAGGGCTCTAACATTTGTCTACCACTAAGACACTAACATATAAATGACACCTAAGACTACCATAAATTTACATAACAATTCTAAGTAAGAAACATGTGCAACACTTTTTAAGGTATCCACCAACAGTATTAAAATGAAAATCATGTGGGCTACTGTACAAGACTGGAACTGATTCAATTGTTGTCAAAGCCTGGTGGGGCAAGCAACTTAAACTGTACCATACCACTGTATAACTCCTAGAGAGTGCAGTCTATAAAATCTTAAAAAATTACAGAATAGGTTCATCTGCAGTACTTATCTAAATATAAAGTTCCTTCAATAATCAAATTTTCACTCACATCATACAACTGAGGAATTGGGTCTCCATCATCTTCTTCAACTAAATCTCCTTTAATGTCATTAAGGTCCTTGCTATCTTGCCAACCATCTCCGTCTTCAAGGTTATAAGTTTTAGGCTCATCATTTGCAGCCTCGTCGGGATTAAGTTGTGGCATTTTTAACTGTCATGAACAACAACTGTAAACTCTTTCCACCTTCACACGTTCATCAAAACTATCTGCCGCATCAAATGGAGAGAACTGCCAATCAAACAGAAAGTAAAAAGCTTTCAACAGCGCCTAATACCGGAAGTTGTTCGAAGCGATCTCTTGTCTGAAACGCTCCCCTTCAGCAATCGTAATAAAATAATAATTGTTTCAGAGCATCACAGTTGAGTAGACTCTGTTTTAAAAATAATTATGTTGCTTTTAATCAAAAATATATAGTGTATTGGAGAAACCAAAACACTAGATAAAACAGTAAATAAAATAACGTTCTACAATTTCAAAAGTGAGGAATTTAATAAAGAAGTGAGCAATCATTAAATTTGACAGCTGACAACCAGAATTCATTCAAATTGATACAAATTGTCTGTCATGATTTGACAAAACAATTGAAGCAAATTGTTACTTCTCCACGCAGTTTTAAAGGAAAAAATAACTTGTTATTAATATTGTGTTGTGTTATATGACTAAGATTAACACCTATTACGCTTTCATCTTTTTCAAGACCTTTGCTATATTTAGCATTAGCCTATATTGTTTTTCGTTATGGTGGTCATAAATAAAAACAAATTAAACTGAGCTAAATATTGCAGCATTTTTTTTTTCACTGAAGAAATAACATAAGATAACCACTCTATGTCTACAATCTCGGTAACCGGCCCTGCATCAAGAGCCTCTACAGTCTACACAGTGGCTTGCCTCTACATGTAGGCTACCGTATGCGAAACTACCAGGAATAACCTATTAAGGCTTTGTCAGTTCGAGGATAAGATTCAAAACCAACCAACACAATTTCAACGTGCTCTCATCGATTGAGCATTGATCAATTGATGCCAAAGACACTTGAAAAGCTCAACTTGGTTCTTTAAATTTTTTAAATCAATTTGTTCTTATTTTTTTAGGCAATTCTTGGTTTATTCCAGGTCTGCAGATCTATTGAGTGTGTTCTTTCTCAATTACTTTTTGATAGTATTTAACTCATCCCTGATTTAACTGCAGAAAGATGTGTTTTTAGAACTTAAGCTTGTCAAAGAAATTACACCCCACTGTAGAAGAAGGAGACATGAACGTCCTATCTAAAGGCAAACATGCTATGCGCGAATCGCCATGATCGTTCATTAAAACTTTGCAAGTGTGCAATAAGAAAGCAGAACTGGAGTTATCACTTCAGCCTACAATTTTTTCCAGTGCCATATGTCCTGCTTTGGTATCATCACGTTATAATGTCCGCGTTTTGTCGCTTCTACCTTTTTCTAGACCTCTGCTATGTTTGGCATAACTTATAGGCTATGGTTTTTCGTTGTGATGGTTAGAAAAAGACAAAGTAAACTAAACAGTTGCTTGTTGCATGATTATTATTTTGTCCTGTCTGGTGGTAGCCTAGGCTAGGTTAGATTGGACAAGACAAATTAAGACTACAGCTATTCAATGATATTTGCCTCGTCGTTATTCTGTTTAAAGAAACTTTTCTTGCGGAGCAAATTTCACCAGATAGCTTGATCAGGGGTGTTTTCCTAAACTTTTACTTGGAGGGCTCTATTATAACTTATAGCTGTGTTGTTATATGGGCAAAGTCTGTAGGCTACAAGTTATCGGTGTAGGGTAGTTGACAGTAGGCCACAATTAGACAGTCAACGTACAATCGGAAATAGGAGCCATAACATGAAATATCCTCTCTATTTCTTGTAATCAATGCTCTCCTTCTTGTCATGAAACTTCGCTTGAAGCAGACCATAACTCTGGTAAAACAATTCCCAACTTCTTGACACAATTTTCATTGTTGATGTCCATCATTATGCTTCCAATGGGATCGATCAGAGCTTGAAAAAAAACGATTAGCCTACGGTTTAAAAGAAGCGTACGGTCAAAAGAAGCGTACTTCGTCGATCTGAGAACTGGTCTAACTGTAGACCTATGCTATTTTAAGGAATAATTTTCTTTACTTCCAGGACTCAAGTATAGACAACTTCTTCAAACAAATATTTTCCTTTTTGAATAGCATTTTTTAGTTGAGATAGTGAATTAACGGTCCGTTTAATGTAACAATTTGCCATCGCCTCAATCGCCCGCCCCCTTACTGGATTCGTTACTGTTACAGACGCACCGTCAGATGTGAAAGAAATCAAATGTTGTTTTAAATAAGCTTCAATGAAGCCGTTTTTTCTCAGTCTTTTCATAATTGCTTCATAAACAGAAACCTAATCTTGGCCACCAAGTTAAGTTCATAAAAATCCAAGGTAATTAAAAGTAGCTAACTATGGAAAACAACAGCTAACTATTGAAAACAGCTCTTGTCACTAATTTATCTTTGTGATTTTTCTAATTCTGTTCACCGTTCAATCGAGAAGTTGTTTTTAAGCCAGAAGAGCGGAAAAATAAAAGCTTAAATGAGCCTCCCAAAGCCCCCTTTCATCAAGATTTTTCTTATTTCGGGGAGCTGAGCTCCTCCGAGCCCCTCCTCTCCAGAAATGCAACCCTGAGCTTAATCAAACAAAAAACAGCATCAAATTGAACTTTTTTTGACAAAGGTGCTAAAAGAATATTTGATTTCTCCAATTTATCTAAAAATAATGCAAAATTTAACAACTTCTGTTCCTAAGCAGTCATTTCGACGTACTTTTTGTCAGTTTACTCGCTTTTCTATTTTATGTTTATATTCAGTCTCATGTTTTCTTTGCAAGTTGCAACAGGTAATATTTTCTAACTTTCTTCACAAAAAAGCTAATAGGCTATATTGATCGTGAAAAATCAAGAGTAGGCTATTGCACCGTAGGCTACCTCTTATTAAAAAAAGCTTACACAAATATCCTTTTAGATTAGGGGTTCCCAACCTTTTTTACGTCGTGGCCCCCTTTGTAAATTTTGAAAAATTAATGGCCCCCCTATTTTTTTCAACCTTTAGAAAAAATTAGAAACATCATTTCAATTAAAAAACTTGTTTATACAGTAACCGGTAGTTAAAATGATAAAATGATATAAATACAACACACAATAAACATGATAGTACATTAATTAGTTATTACATATGCAGTTAATGTTATGGTTGAGCTTGTTTTTGCTTTGACAATGTCTTCAAATGCTGGTTTGGTGGTGGAAAGAGAAAGCCGCATGTCATATTAAATATCCAAGACACTGCGCTGCTTTGTCTTCAGAAGTAACATTGTTGAAAACCCACATTCACAACGATATATTGATAGGAAAGGCAGTGGCGTAGCTAGGGGGAGGCGGGGGCGAGCGGACCGCCCCGGGCGGCACGTCTGGGGGCGGCACTTTCAGACAGGACGTTTTTTTTTTTTTTGATAATGCAAAAGTACACGAAAAATAAAAGCAAACAGAATGGCAACCTTCAAAACATAGAATAATTATTAAGAAAATGAAATTATCTATTGCAAATGTCTTGAAACTACAAGGTTTTTTTTGTGCAAACTGACTGAATTAACTTAGTCTCTATAAAAGTTTCAAGGGGCGGCAAAATCTGAATCCGCCCCGGGCGGCACATGCCCTAGCTACGCCACTGGGGAAAGGCAACAACAATGGCATGACAATTTCAGCTTAGGGTACCATTTGCTTAGTTTTGCCCAAAATGTGGTCAAAACTATCTTTCTCAAAGCTCAACCGGGTTGCATGCAAAGGATCTTTTACTAGTGTAGCAGCTTGATCTGGTATGTCAAGGAAATACTTGCTGAATTCTTACATCAAATCTCTCAAGTGGGCATTTTTATTAAATTTCAATTTATTTTTTTTGTTATAGTGTTGGAGTGGTCTAAGAGATGATAAATTAAAAAATATTATTTTTCAAATTTTTCCATGGCCTTCTTGAAAAAGGCTCATGGCCCACTAGGGGGCCATGGCCCCCAGGTTGGGAACCCCTGTTTTGGATTGTTGTTTTGATTGATAAGCTTACTAACTGTTCATACACTTCGTACCTAAAATAGGTAGGTTTGAAAAAACTCCTGTAGCCTACTATAATTTTGAAACGAAAAGTTTAAAAAACACCAGGCTTTTGACAGTTTGGAAAACTTTTGCCTTGTTTAACTTAACCTAGCCATTTGCAGCAAGCACAATCACAAAAGCAATAATGTATTGTTGCCACATAACATAGATAGCTACAAAAAAAAATCAGTTTCCATAAACGGAGTCACATTTGTAACCAATTAGCATTAAACATATTGGGTTTTATTATAGCACCGTTTGTCAGCCTTTGTCAAAGAAGGCATTCACTTTTTTGGAGCTGAAGAAAAAAGAGTTTTAGAAGAAATTTAAAAATGAAGAACTTTAGTGGTTAGTGTTGTCAATACATTCATAATCCTACTAAGTGCTAGTTGTTATTTTGACATTAAAAGGCCGGGACGAGACAAAATGTGTTCGGCAGCTCTGTTACTAATATCAAAGCTGCCTGACTCTTGCACTAGAAGCCAAGCAAAACCAGAATCTTAAATCATCAATAATTCACTGCTTTCAATACAATGCATACTTTTGTTTGTTAATCTCGCTTTACGTAGACTAGTCTACTTTAAAGTGACCCTTTTTTACAGAAAATATAAATACTTATGTCAGTAACTCTGGTAAGTTTCTGCTGTAATTATCGACTGTTAACCTAGCTACTTCGCGTAAACATATAAAAAAACTTTCAACTTGTTTTTTGTTAAGGTATTTCTAAATTTTAGATAGCTTAAGTTTTAAACTTTTTTGCCAGCTTTTGGACGAGTTTATCGATTGATTGTTTATGTTCAAACAATAAACATCAAGCCATATTCAGTTTCTGCTACTGTTAATAGCCTAACAAGCAAACGGTATGCCTGTTTGCACCTTTCAGTAGCGGCAAGGGTCAAAAACTAATGTAAATCATTTTCTCACTTCCTTATCAACATTAATTTGTCTGCCTACTGCAGGAGCGAAATTGAGCTACTTATATACTTTTAAGTCACCGCATTATTGCACATTATTGAATAACTTCCCTAGAGTCTGAGCAGAAGAGTTGTTTAACTGCCAACATCAAATATCAAAAGACGTTGAATTAAAGTCAGGATTTTTCAGTTTGGGTATGAGATTACAAAGTTTGCTAAAACTGTACGACTTCTCCAAGATGTCACTCAAAGGCATGACAACAGAGCATTGCATTTCAAAATGCAACGGGAAAAATTCGAGACAAACTCCTACTTTCCTTCCTGTTTCAGTTGTTTTCTATTCACTAGGCTTTGTTTCAAAAGCTTGCGTATTTGTGATCTCGTGATCATGCTGAGCCTGCGTTATAGCTTTGAAATAGATTGTTCTCAGCAAATCATATCCTATTCCGACAAAGTAACTCAGTTTTTTTTTTTCTTCTTTTTTATATCCATATGAATGCTCGTTAGCAACTTCATCAATTGAAGATTTTTTTACAGTTTATTTCCTTGCAGCATTGGCAATACGCAAAATCAAATAACTCCATAACGTCAAAATTCTTATAGGCTACTTGAATTTGTGTGAATCATTGTTATGCCAATTAGCAATTCCAGCAAAGGTGAAGATTTCAGTACAATGAATGAGAAAGAAAGTCAAAGTTTGAGTCTACCTGCAAACATACCATGGTGTGTCTTTTTGAAGACCCAATTGTTTGATCATAATGGGCGTCAAACTATCAAAATTGCAGCACCGATTAAACGTTTATCGCTTGGCCTCCCAGCTGCTCTTACAAAATCGTCTTATTCCTGCTTGTATGTCAATCCAATCTCCAAATTTCATCAAAATCATTTTCCTTCATAGGCTCGACGAGAATTAGGGTAAAAATATGCTTCTTAAAAGAGCATCCTTGTTATTTCAAACATGAGTTTATTCCACCCTTGACAGGCCAATACTGGATCCAAAACCTATTATATTTTTAAGTGGGCCTTCGGATTATTGATGTTGTTGTAAACTCAGCAATCGACGAACTTTACCGCTTCGGTGCCAAGCTGCTGTGACGTAGCTGGCAATCAATGAAGCCAAACATTTATGAAACATTATTCAACATGTAATACATAGTCGTTGAAACGTTGCAACGGTACGGTATTAAAAACATTTTTCTCGGAGGGAGCGATTGCTCACTCTAAGCCTTCGACTTTTCATAGCTTTAAGCGAGTTTAAATTTGCAAATGAGACAAATAAAATGTGGTTGTAGCCATGGGCTCTATCCAAGTGGGGTTGAGGGGGGTGATCACCCTCCCACTCATTGAAGTGGGGGGTGAGCAATGCAAAATCACCCCCCCCCCCCACACACACTCATTTGGCTTTGAAAAGGTTTTGTAATATTTTACTGTATTGAAGAAATTTTGAAAAAAAAATATTTCGGCTGTTATCAGTTCTTTGATTTGGTAACCCTGAAGTACGAGACAGGCGTTTACACTGTGGAGTTTTAACTTAGGTAAATGCTTACCCAAAAATGCCATTTCCGATCGAAACATACTTTGTGAAACCATTTGGAAACCCTGTGTACGTTGATGATCAATGAAGCTGATGCTGCAATGGGGGGTCTGGGGAGCGTAGCCCCCCAGAAGTTGAAATGACTATGATGATTTTAACCCACTGTCCAAAAATCACCCCCCGAATTCTAAAAGTGGATAGAGCCCCTGGTTGTAGCAAATATCTGACATGATTGATGGATTGTGGGTACCTTCATACTCGGAGTGAGAGAATCTCTTCGAAAGGTTGGCAGTTTCGCATACTTGTAGACTAGAGGCTTTAGAACTACTGATGTAAACCTGTCGCCAAGATGAACAAAGTAAACTTTCGGCTTGTTGAAATATTGTTGTGTGTGAATTGTTCTGTCCACAAAGTGCCGCTGAATGGAGAACAATCTTTAAAGTGAGTTTTTTAAGCGACACCCCGAGAGTCGAACCATTGTTGCTTGATCTTGCCATTTATTTGATTGCAAAGTCCAGAGTCTAATGAACTGAGCCACGTAGACGAACATTATTTAGTTAACTTCTTGCGGCCAAGAAATTGATGCAGCAAGTGCTGAGATCGTTTCTAAATTTACAGAACATTTTTTTACATAATTATTTCTTTAATTCAGAGATCAGCGACACACTAGAAGTCAACGACTGACTAACCTTTTGGAAGTGATGCTTCCTGAAAATACTGGCCAGTTTACAGGCATTTTACCCACTTGTCTCGGCCAGTGTGCTTGTGGAGTATTAAAAAAAAAACACAAACAAAAACATAAATTGAAAGAACAAGATAGAGTTTATCTCAAACATCTGTCGGATTGACCCATAAAGAGAAGGATCCACAACGACATAAACTGATGCATATACGTTCATCAAGTGACAAAAGATCGGCAACCTCTCAAGCTCATGTAGTCCCACCCTAAAAAAGTTACATGGCTTCCAAATGCCCATTAAGGCATTACTAAATATTGATTACAAAAAGCAATAAAAAAGCGATTGGCCTACAATCTTCCAGTTAATTTTATCCTACGATTGCACCATCATACTGAGTCAGTCTGTAAAATCTGTCAGATCAATGTGAAAGGATCAATTGCTGAAGCTGGGCTATTATTTTTCTTGAGGATTTGTCTTAGTGATCGTTATCTTGTGTACGGTACTCAGGCTGCAAGTAGATCACCTGACAGCTTTGCAAACACAGGCTCACAGTGGATAAGACAAATCCTTGTCCAGTGACACAATTCGTTAATGGAAATCCAATGTTATTATATGTCAAATATACAACAAAAAAGTTTCAATAAAAAAACAAAAATGGCATTGTAGGCTGACCGTGTGGCGACCTCTGCAAAGGGCAATAGGTTACTTAAACAAAGCCATTTGCTGCCTTGGCGATTTTTTGTCCTAAACTAAGTGGAGTAAGATTACAGTTCCCGTGACTATAGTTGTCGGTCAATTGCATAACAACAAATCCAAACTTAATCTCTTTGCAAATTAAATCAAATGAGTTTATCCACATTTTGTAATATCAAATCTTAAACAAGTTTGGATGGTTATCAGCAGAAAAAACCTCAAGCCTTAAAAAAATTATGCAACGACTAAAACGAAACGATTGCTTTAGTAGTGGATTATCATGTTTATTGATAACATTTGTCCTTATTATGTCCAAAAGACGCTATTGATTTCCTTGATGTAGTTATGTTGGCATGAACGTATTACATATGAACGATGAACCACCTATTATTTGCAGCATGATCGTCCCAGAACAGAAGTGTAGTAATGCTGATATGCACCACGAGCTAACAGCCTTCACTTACAGTGACCTTCTGGCATGAAATTAAAACTACAGCTGACATCAAAGTTTGCTAAAGTTTTATAACAAACAGGTCAGATAACTGAAAAGAAATGGTCTTCTTCTTCTTTCGTATGAGATATGATCGTTTAGATTTCAGGGCAAGTGATAGAAAGCCAGGTCAGTGTAGCTTCGTCCACTGCTGATATGCCATGCAGTACATTTGGCGCTTTTGTAAGTGGGACATTGAAAAACGACATGGTAGGCAGTTTGTTCCTCCACGCCGCATTCGCAAACCGATGAAGGCGCCAAACCCTACTTGTGCATATAACAATAGAAGCGGCCAACTTCGGTTCGAATTCTATTTAGCTTGACCTTGATAGGCCGAGACAGCTTCATACCAAGAGAGTGCGCCACCGGGTGAGGTATAAAACCATGGAGTTTAGTATTGGTGGCACACACCATGCTGCATTTCAAGTGTCTTGGTATGAGTATGTGCTGCACTGGTACAAGTATGTACTGCCTGTCTACAGTGAGCTGCACTAGCGGTATGATCGAAAACGGGATACCCTTTTTGTTTAATATACTATGTAACTTATAGTAACTGAAGTACTATCCTAGCCAGCAAAGTTCGTCATTTTTACATTGATTCAACGTTGAATCGTCTGTAGACGTTGAATCAATATAAAAATGACAGATTTGGCCGGCTAGAATAAGATGCAAAATATCCCGATGTATGACAACAAGTGAATTGACACGATTGATTGTCTCAGAATTATGAATCATAGGCAGGGATGGGTTTCGGTAAAGGCGAATGAAAAAGTTGTCTTGTTTCCCCCTTTTCGAAAAGGGCACAAGCAACAAATGTTTTGTACTAAATTTTTGCACCAAATAAACTAATTATTATTTATTAAACAATTTCTATAGAGATTAAGGGCATCTGGTAGGCTACTTGAAAAGCGTCACTTCACCCTTTTTGTCCTTCCAAACCGTTTTTTTAGTGAATCCTGAATATTTTCGCTTTATGGTATTCGTTGAACAGTGTTACAGGCCTGAAAGATTAATCTCAGGGGCACCATCCGGCCCATAGGTCATAGTTTTGCGCTCCCTGATTTACATGAATCATTGACACGACTTTGAGAAAAAATGCAAGTTTGCAAAACAACAGCTATTTCCTCTGTCAAAAACCCGAAAACCGTTGTCCAGTGCGGTTGTTGCTGTTCGATTACAAAGGTCAAATATTTGTTTCGGTGACAATGGACAGTAGGACACCGTCTAGACCAGAGAAATCGCTCAAGGCTTTTGCCTGATACGATACATGTATACAATAAACATCCTATATCAACAATAAATGCCATCAACGCTGCAATAAAGTGCTCGAAGCCAATCAAAAAAGCCAAGCTGAGCGTATATAAACAGAAAAACACTGAACATATATTTGACACAGCTATTACATTTTTGAAGATAAAGTAAAAATATTGTTTTGATATTTTGTTTTCCAAAGTAGTATAATGTAGTAGGTTCATCAATAATGTTATGTTATTGAAGTGTACTTTGCTCTAAAGGTGAGTCCCATACTTGATCCAAGCATCGGGGGATGAGAAGATAAGGTTCTCATTGTACTAAGCCTTTGGCACTAACGAGAGTAGGGTGGCCAGTTCCTTTCTCTCGGCCACCTTTACTTCGGCAACTACGCCCACCCAATTTATTTATTACACCCTGGGTAGAGGTGAGCGGTGTTTGTCAACAACCAGCATAAGCGGGGAGTCGAACCAGGATTGCATGATTGAAAAGCGAACGCCTTACCCGCTGCGCCATCCCACCGCCATCCCACCGCCTTTGCTCTAAAGAAGCGTTAAAATGATCCTCTTGTTATTGCTTCTTTAAGCGTATAATAATGACGTTGTGTATTCCACATTGCACATAATATTCTGAATAATTAGTGCATTTGAGAAAATTTGAAAAGCAAAGAGGTTGTTACTCTCTTTTCAACAACGTCACCAAAACATGCGCGAGGACACCATGCGGTAATAGAATTGCTCTCCATGACACCATGCGGTTGTAGAATAGTTTTGAGAAGTTACTTTTGCCACAATCATGACAAAGATATCTGCTGCGATCTCCAAGTTTAGAGCGCAAGAATTATTTTGTAATGCGCACTGCAAGAAAAAACAGTATTGAAGAGGTAACGTTTATCAGAAAACTATTGTGCAGATCTGCAAGTCTTTTCTGTAGACGAAAACTTTTAAGAAATTCTTGATTCATTTTAAGACTCAATTATTCTCGCACAAACATCGCATTAGATTTGATGCCTTTTTTAATTAGTTGAAATGTTATTCTCATGGTGGGCCTACGTATGATCACTTTTAAACACAAATCTTTTGAAGAGAATTCATTCAAAGAGATCAATAATTAAAAGGTATTTTCTTTTATTGCATTTGTTTAATTGACCATTGAAATCTTTGCCCTAAGACTGAAGAAGTTATTTTAGGAGCTAAACCCTGGTAAATTCGTATACTTGTAAAAACTTTGAACTCCGACGTAGCCCTGGTTACCCAGTTTGACAGAGTAAAGTTTCCAATTGTTGATTAAGTGTTTTCTCTGATTTATTACAGTCTCTACGTGTCGCTGAATGAAGAGCTGTCTTTTAGGTGGGTTGTTCAAGCGCACACCCCTAAAGTTGAATCAGCACCGTTTAATCTTGCTATTACTTCACTGGCAAAGTCTTATAATGTTATAATCCTACTTTAAGTTCACTACTTTAGTGCAGAATGAGCAACGAATAACAATGTTGTTACAAAGATTACGTGCCAGAAAACCTTCTGTCACGTTTTCTCTGTACCACGCAGTATAAGTTTATGTGCTGTTATAATATTAATGTATAATTAATTAGCTTTGGTGCACTAAACCGCTATAGAATTAAGAAGAGAGTCTTGACGTCATTGAAACTGCAGTTTCCATTCAACGAAATCTGGCAGCTTCACAGCAACCACTCAGTGAGCTAATCTGTCGTTTTTGCATTAATTTCACAACTGCAGACGTTGAATCAGTGCAAAAAAGGAAAAGGGACTGATTTTCTGGTTAGGTATGTCTTTAGAGAACAGGTGCGTTATTTTTGTTTTCATGCTACATCAAGCAATGTTGAGCCAACGTAAAAACAACTGAGGTTAAAAAATTCGAAGCTAAGCTGTTCTCCGGTAGCCGAACTGAGCTTGATGCTCAAATCATAAATATTTAAAGAATGAACTGACTTGCAGCAGGCAGACAAAGGTTAGTGTTAGGCTACAAGTTGAATCAATATTACATAGCAATAACGTCGAGATACGTCACATTGAGGTATGAGAAGCAAAAAAATGAAGTTAAACAAAAACGCTCGAAAGCCAGCTGGTAGGCTACTATCGCCGAAAGCACCCTGAGAGACTTCAGAAAATAATTTGCAATACCTAAAAATGCGAGAAATTATGCATCAAGAGTATGTCCATGGACTTCTAAATAGTAGCATCTGGACTGGAAACTCAGTGGGCAACATGAGGCCAAACAGTTGGTACAACAGTTGGCCAACAGTGGGCCAACAGGGTTAGTTACTTGGCTGTTGGCCCACTGTTGGCCAACTGTTGTACCAACTGTTTGGCCTCATGTTGCCCACTGAGTTTCCAGTCCAGATGCTACTATTTAGAAGTCCATGGTATGTCATTGTCTGGTAGCAGTTAGAATGGAAACCCTGATAACTTCACCGATGGCACACTGAGAGACGGCAGAAAATAATTTGCAATTACCAAAGAAGTGAGAAATTATGTATCAAAAGCATGTCATAGCCTGGTTTTAGTTAGAATGGAAATCTAGATAATGTCATTAAAAAATTCATAAAGCTTTCAAACAACATAAGTTTGGATTGTGGAGCAGTTTTCTTGTATTGTCTGTCAGAAAGGTTTGAAACTAGAAATATAAAAAGCTAGGTTGAAAGTCCAAGACGAAGAAGTCAAGACCTTGACATTGCTTTTGTAAGTAGCCTACCTGTTAAATCTTCATAGAATTTTTTTTTAATCTCAAACAGTTGGCTGGCATTTAAGGAAGTTTTTAGATCTTGGCTGGTATACATCGAATGTATCGGAAGGTATGGCTGTTTAAAACGAATTTTTTTGGTCGAGATAAAAACGAAAAAAAAAATTAGTCAGAATCAAAATCAAGACAACACAAAGTATTTCGAAATTAGGCTTACGAAACAATTTTTTTCCTAAATATTTCAAATCTTCATTTAAAAAAAAAATAGATTGGTGAACGTGTAAAGAAAAATCGATCATTTGAGCTCACTAAGCCGTCACAACAGGACAAGTGCACATCTAAGAAAGATTTGGGGTAAAAATCTCCTTTTTGAGGTATTATGATGTTACAACATTTAAATTTAGGCATATTGCACAAATGTCATTGTGTGTACAATATATTTCTCCAGACCCCTGTAAAAAAAATTCAATGAGTGAATAGTTTTACAAGTTGCTGCAGTATTTGACATTGCTGGAACTGGCCTTGCGTAAGTTGTGTTGAATAGTTTGAGGAAACCGAATGTTGATTAAAATTGATTTTGAAGTCACAGTACTGTGTAACGGACCTGCAGCAGTGAGCAACGACCTGGATGAAATACTATATGAAGCTGTATTGGAGGTATTGATTTCCATTAACGAGATAATATCTGCTGTGCTACTCATAAGGCATTTAACGCACTGAACGCCACACAAAGTTTTTGGTAATACCATTTCTTGCTTTTTAACTCGCTTTCGAATTCAAAAGGTAATATAGCTATAATAACGCTTATTGTCATGTTGCTCCTCCATTGCGGGATAGCAGGCCTGATAACAAAGAGCTAAAGGTTTTCCAATCATTTTGTCAATTTCCATGAAACCACCTTTTTTAACTGCAACAAACGACCAGGTTAATAATTACTCTCATCAAAAAATTAATTCAAACAATAATTGCATTAAGACTGGAAGTTGTTGGATGTCTTTAAGAGTTTAAGTCATCATTTGACGTTTTGGCACACTAGCAGCACATCTGAAAACTGATACTTAAATGATGGCAACTCTGGCATCTTTTAGAGCGCGGCACCTCCTGGGCCGTGACACCTGATGGACATATTTTGTATTTCCGCATTTTACAACGCTAATTACTATTACATTTTGAAAAACAAGGTACAAGATTAGTTCAAAATGTAAATTTTCGGTGCTTTCTGCATTCTGAGATTTGTGTGCGTTTTGTTTTAAGTCCACAACGACACGAAATAGCTTGATTTTCGCAACGAAATTTTCAGCAGAAAATTATACGAAATAAAAACAAAATGAAGAATTTGGGTCGAAACCAAACAAAATATTTCAAATATGTCGCATTTTTATTTTTTTGTACATACTTATCAGAAAGCAAACCAGAATGAGCCATTTTAAAAATGTTATGGGCATTTTGACAAATTCAAAAAAGACATGAATAATTAGGCTGCTTGTGTTATGTAAGCTGTTAACTACCGAGTAAAGCAAATTAGCATGAGCCATTTTAAAAATATTATGGCCATTTTGACAAATTAAAAAAGTACATGAATAATTTGGTTGCTTGTGCTATGTAAGCTGGTAACTACCGAGTTCACCTTTAAGGTTGCAGCTCTGCACAATTCAAAATAATGGAAGGGCTAAAGTAAAAGAAAGCAATTTTGAGGAAAGGAGCTACCTGTGAAGTTTATGAAAAGTGACTGTCGAATATATGAGGTGACATTGAGAAATAGAAACAAACGCCCTAAAACGGTTTTTACAGAATATTGCAAAATCTTCTTTCTTTGTATAATACTAATTTTTTTAATTTTGAAGTATCAGCTATAAACCGTTCGATGGCACGTAAATGTCATCAGAGTATTTTATGCTATTCCTAAATTTGTCTTTCATAAGAACTTGCAACGATTTGTGACTAACGAATGCATAACCTTTTATCTACGGTAGCAAATAATAATAAATTCAAGAAAGTATTGATGTTTGTAATACGACATTCAAATGTAGCGGGTCTCATTCAAATGTTTTACGGGCCGTATGCTGTGACTTACTCTGCTTTATTCTCATACAAAGACCTGTAGTTTGCAAAGCACTTTCAATTGGATTGGCAAGAATGTTGACAGTTTAATAAGATCTTTCTAAGTGTAGGCTAGTGGAAGGCCACAGCTAAAGTTGCAAGATTTCTTGCTAGCTTACTTTTTAGATTTCTTAGTAGCTTGTTTTATGTGGTCAATTTGATTTCAATTGGAGTAAGAATGGTGAAATTTGACAGCCGTGGCGCAAGCGTTCTCGCGGTCATATAACTGATAATACTGCAATGTTAAGCAGCATATTGTCATCAGTTTTTTAAACAATGAAGTTTAACCATTTGGTCGCCACAATAAGAGATAACAAAGCCTGCAAGATTTCTCTGCTTTCATCAAGGTATCTGTACGGACACCTTCACAAAGCTTACTGACTTGTTGGATTCGCGTTCGCGAGAACTTGTTGACAACAATTTATTGGATTGTTACATAAGCTAACAAGTAAAGGCATTTTTGCATTGTTTTTACGGTTTTTAAACAACATTTCTACATTGAATCGATATGATAGGAGGTCGTTGCTAGTTGACAGTGATCACCAAAGCTGTCGTTTTTAGAAGGTTAAAATGCTGAAACGGCATTGGCATGGTAAAAAAGGTTCAACTTTTGCTGGCCAGGCAGCTTCAGGGTAGCCTTGAGCTTGATGGTTTTGAAAAAGCAACTATCGATTTCCAGTTATGAGACCAACTTAGTGGCCTAGAGCTTGTTTTTTAGCTTTAGAGCTGGTAGGTCTAGGTTCGATTTTAGGTCGAGTCATGCAGGAGACTTTAAACATGAACCAAATGTGTTTTTTCTTCCCCAAAGCAGTGAGATAAGTCAGTAATTATGTGTCGACATGACAATGTAAGATAGTAATCGAAAAAAGCACAGTTTCTAAAAGGCCTTAACAGTTGCAGAACACAATATTGAACATAGGCTACTATGGTCACTATTTACGTTTTGAGAATAAGCGGCGCAACAACTAAAGCAAGTGCTAGTGCTTTTAGTGCAGGAAAACGCAAAGAAAACTATGTATTGCAATACAGCATGTTTGTCTTTTTACCTTTAAGCATTTTACAACGCATCTCTTCAATGAGGCGCATCCTCTCATATATTTGCTGCGGAAAGTTGATAGTGTTCTTCCAAGATTAAGTTGTGGTTTTGTTACAGAAAATCGACTAACTATAAAATAAAAATTTCATCATTCTCGTCTATTCGGTTTTTGATAATTGCATTTTGAGGCAAAAAAGTTTGATTGGCAATGACAGGCGCAGTTCCATACGAAGATCCACAACTGGAATCAGCCATAGAAGAAACAGCACAAAGAAAAGAAAAAACAGATTGCTTCGTTGACAGTCAAAAAACAAACTCGGTGAGTTATTTATTACGAAATACAGTCATTTGCATATAAATCTCGGTTACGTCTACGAGTAGGCTACAGAAAGCAAGAGGAATGTCTCAGTTTGTGGCAGCTATGGCTGCCGCAAACCAAAAGCATGTCGTTTGGAAAGAAAATTCTTTTCAGATTGATACAGCTTCAAATACTTTCAGATTGACTTTCTTAATAAATAATTCCACCAGCTCAGTGGCCGAGTCGCTATCGCCTTCGTCTCTAGTGCTGGTAGATTTTAAATCGATTCCAGGTCGAGTCATACCGAAAACTTTAAAGACGGTACCGATTGTGTTTTTTCTTGGATAATGCAGTGAGGACTGAGGATAAATCGGGTAATAGTGTGACAAAATCCTAAATTTGATACAAAGTTAAAAATGAGTTCTGTTGCTAAAAGAGCAACAATAAATAAAGACCGTAACATTATTATTAGCAAATATTTTTTTATAGCGTCGTCTTGACGGAAAAATCGATTTGAGCTCACAATTGTTTTGTTGTGAGATCAAGTAGAAGACGAACGGACGACACTATTGGAATTAAAAAAATAACGTACAATTGAAAGCAAGCGGTCTTGAAATATGTTCTTCAAAAAGTTGCTAAATATTAAATGTTAGATTATTTGCAAAGGCATAAAATTAGGTAACACTCCTGGATTATGTGGAGCAGAAAAAAGTATCAAAAAATACGCCTAAAAATGAACTCCTTAATTGGAATGTTGTGGTAAAAATGGGCTTGAATACGTCCGGGTATAGTTGAACTTGTCACCACTTACAAATATTTACCTGAGTTGCATAAAATAGTGTTCAAAAAATAACAAGCAAAATGAAACAGTCAGTTTGTTTAAGCGGCAAAATAACTTTTATTTTGATGTCATTTTAACAGAAGCTGCTTGAAAATTTTAACTGAAATCAACGGTTTTCTGCACACACAGTGACAGGAGCAGCTTATGTTGCAGAAGCAGAAATAATTATGCAAGCGTAATTGCAAACAAAACCACAACAGGCTTATGAATCTAGCAAAATGCTCAATTTCTCCATTTGCCATAGGTTCTACTGCTTGTGAAGAATACATGTATAGACAATGTGGTTACCTTGTCTTTTTTTCGTGTATCATTGGTAATAGCTGAAGCGTATGTGCATATTTAGACAGAAAATCAATTTGATCCATAAAAATCGAATTACAGGGCGAACAACATTCTCAAACATCAGGGGATACAACGAGTTTTCCGCATATGAGCAACAGAATTTCTTCAACATTTACGAAACAAAATCATAATAATAGCGACAAAGAAAGTCAAGAAATGACGGAAGAAATTACAGAAGATATGACAAAAGAAGACCATACTGTTGTGGACATTGTTAGAGTTGATGTTGACTCAAAAGGTCCAACTAAGTCAAACACGTGTGAAAACTGTGGCCAGGAACTGGTTAAAGACAATAAGTCGTCGGACACATCAACTTGGAAATCAGAAAGCTCATTATTTTCACTTTACCAACAATCAAACGTAAGTCGTACTCTTTTTGTTACGTTGCTTTTTAAAAGTGCTGTTTTACAAAATTTTCTTAACTTGCTTAGGGTCGGCCTTGTTCAAAGAATTCCCAAGCTTTCAAACATTTAAACTTCAAGTGTTACCCTGATTGAAAATGTTTTAAAATCATAGTCTAATAAAATATATGAATTTTAGTGCATCGTTGCAGGTAGCTACTTTTTTTTTAAATAAATGTATTCGAAGAGTTCCTTAAAACTTTTTCCGGACTCCTGTATAAGTGTATAATTCACATTTGTGTTGTTTTTGCTTTTGGTAAAATATACCATTGATTGATTAAGGGTCGGTGAATCATAGGTCGAAACTCCTGCTCTGCTACAATGCGCTGTACAATAAATGTTTTCAAGTTTCGTCCTATCTTTTTATTATCAAATTGTAATAAAACTTAAAAACTTCAAGTATCTATGGTTGTAGTTTGAGGTTTTGGTAAACTGCATTGTATCAACCAGGTGGATATTTGCCGGATTTGTCATTGTGAAGGGGAATTGTGTAAAAATGAATTAATTGCACCTTGCAAATGCAAGGGCTCGTTAGAATTTGTCCACCACTCCTGCCTACAAAGATGGATTAAAAGTTCTGGTATGCTGCTGCTAGCCTATGCTGTATGTGTGCGTCTTTGTAGTATAGAATATAGACAGCATAATAGACAAAATGAAAACGTTCTGATACTGAAAAACAAAATGCTGAAAAGTACGAGAATCTATAAATAAACAAGACATTTTTTTTTAATTGATAACTTTAGCTTTATACTGAAAAGTTTGGGTGTTCATCAGGACAATTATCGTTTCTAGCACTAGTTGTTACGTTCATCTGATGAAATTGAAAGTAAAATTAACAACAAACAAGATGGTTTAAATATATTACATTTATTTTTCGATATGTTCCTCTCCATTACAATATTATTCTATCTTGGTTATAACTTAAGTAATCAAACCAAAATATAAACTGGGACTAAAAGCCAAAGCTCTCGCCAGCCGTCTTGGATTTTGCGCCATTATATTTTAACTTTTTCAATGCACTAAAAAATGATATTTTTGTCGCTCCCCACACAGAAAATCAATCGTTTTGTACGTCTGCAGACGTTGAATCAATGTAAAAAACGGTTGATTTGATGTCTGGGTATCGTATCCTGGAAGAAAAGTAGGCTATGTAGGCTACCAATCACATATCCTAAGATACAACAGCTGCTCACCAATGGATGAGAAATAAAGGCAAATGCTTCAAAGGTTAAAAATTTCTTGTTAAATTTTCTTGTTTGAGCAGCAACGTAGGCCACTGTAGCCTAAATGGCTACAGATCGCATAAGTGCATGTTCAAATTGTTCGCTTTCCAGCCAAAAGAGCTGTTGGAAACCAAAAGATCAATAGACAATCAATGAAATATCAATAGACTATAGAAATGAAATCAAGTCTTGACATCACGTAGAAAGAATTGTAGCAATCTGGTTACCAATCACAAGCAGAGATTTCTTTTCATTTCTCACACGCCGTCATCATCAAACTACCTGTTTTACATCGTTGCAACGTTTGTAGATGATGAATCGACGCAAAAGCGGAAACTTTTTCCGGTTGAGCCTTCACGAATTAAGTTTTGCCTTTTTTGTTTTCCGACGTTATCATTATGTAACAAAAAGGTGCAACTTATGATGAACCAAAAATGTACCTTGTTACAGCACAGCCTCGTTTCTCCACACGTTTAGTTTGGTTGCTTGAGCATTCAACTTCACTAAAACATATCGATCACGTACAGATCAATACTTGGCTCTCTCATCCTTTCAGTCCATTTAATTTAACTTGCTGCTCTGCAGAATTCTTCGGTTTAGTAATTTGGCACCAGCTTACATTAGAACGTCAGAGGGTGGTAAATTAGTTTTACTGTTTTCAAAACACAGTTTTCCATTTGTGACCACGCAAGCACTATTAGCTTAAACTGTCCAAAAAACTTTCAAAAGTAATTAGTTTATTGTTTGGTTTGTTGAAGCAGAGCTTCCTAAGCAACAGAAATAATCAAATAGACCCAAACAATATGCAGTTTACTTTTATATTTCCACTATAATAGCTAAGAACGAGACCACTTTTATGTGAAAAATCTTATCCGTTAACTATCTAATCTATCCTTATTCTTAAATCTATCCTTATCCTTAACCAGTTTTGATCAAATTACTTGTACAAGAGATTATTTGTTTTCAAAACATCTTTTACATGTACTGTACAGTGTACAGTACCTTATCTGTAGGCATCTCTCGCGGCCTTTTGTTAGTTATAACCCCGCTAATCATTCACTTTTCAACTTTAGTTTTTATACACACGACTATAAACTATTATCTGAGCGAGATCAGAAATTTGGTTAAGAAAATACTTTTTAGCATCAAGAGTTAAAATTTAGCATCTTTCTTTGGAGCTAAATATAGGAAAATATTTTATTTCACAGGAAACAAGCATTGCGAGTTGTGCAAATTTCATTTTGAAATGAATTCAAAACTGAAGCCTTTCAAAAAGGTAAGATGGATGTGATGCTTTATTTTGAATCAAAAGGTAAAAAAGGTCATCACTAAACCAAAGTTTACAAAAACAAACAAAAATTGATTGTTAGCCTACATTTTTATAATTTTGAAACTTTTTTTAGTGGGAAAAGCTTGATATATCGAAAGCAGAGCGCAGAAGAATCAGTTGCTCAGTGGGTTTCCATCTGATTGCTATTGTTTGCGTGGTTTGGTCAATGTACGTTCTGGTTGAAAAAACTGCGACTGAGGTGGAGAAAGGTAAATGGGAAAAAATCAAACCTTTTCGTATTGATTGCTGAAGATGTTTTTAAAAAAGTTTTGTTTGAAACTAAAATGTCAGTACTCATGTTTATTTTTAAATAGCCTAAACACACGGAAAACCAGTGACGTCGTCATAAATTTTCACATATCCGGATCGGTTGCTTAGTGATTAGTGCGTCTGCTTCTGAATCGGTAGGCATGGGTTCGATGCCCTGCCCGGTCGCGAATTTTTTTTTCCTACAAACTTTTTGTTACCTCGCATGGAGTTTGCATTTATACCGTGTGAATGCAAACATTTTTCGTTGGCGTGTGTGGTTCAGTGGTTTTGTCTTTTGCCTTATGTTCGTGAAGACATCGGTTCGACGCCCATCGAAGTCAATTTTTTTTCTTTACATTAATTTTTGCGGTGCACAAAAGCTTTTCAAAAGCAGTAAGGTTAGGGTTAATTCTTAGTCAATTCGGAAAATCTTACTTTTAGAATTTAGACTATAGTGTCCAGAATCAATTTCTTTTCCTAACTTTTTTAAACTTGACTAGACAAGGTGTGTCTCCAGGCTACGTTTTTTTTCAAGTTTAATGTTTAGATTTGGACCTGGAGGGCGAAAATCGGCTGCTGTGAGGGCGATAATTGGTAAGAACAGTTACGGTAACCAGTAATGACTACACTTGCAGAAATATGCAAATGAGACAAAAAGTTTGTGGGAAAAAAATTTCGCTGCCAGGTCACGCCAAAGAATTTAAAAAAATTATATTGAATCAAATTCCTGCTTGGCACTGAGCAATGGAATGGATTCGGGTAATAATGTACTCGGTTGCGCATCTATACGGCTGCATTGACACTGTCTACTTTGTGAAGCGCAGAAGAGCAACGCATTCTGAGATGGATACAGCGCTATATAAAAACAAGCATTATTATATAACAAATTATTGATGAACACGTCGTAATCTCCGAACTCCAAGGTCGAGGAATTTATGAAAGAGCAAGCAGGGAAACAACGTCCTGCCTAGCTAAATCAAAAAACTACGCCCTTCGTAAATTTCTTTAAAAAAATGGCGTTTGTTCTACAAATCAGGGGCATAGCCACGAGAGGGGGGGGGAGGAGCAATCAATCCCCAAAAAATAATTATTTTGCCCTCTCCAAAATAAGGACGTTTTTAATATTATTACAACGTTGTAATGACATTGTATGGCCTGTTTATTGACGCTTTACAAATGTTTGGCTGCATTTAGTAGCTACATTTCCAAATAGCCTTTTACTTCAAACATTAAAATATTTTCCCTCCCCAATACTTTTGTGCTTTTGCCCCCCCCCCCCCCCCTAAAAATTTCTTTCTGGCTAACTCACTGATACAAATGTAGTTTGTAGAGCTATTTTTAAGCCAATAGAAAAAATGCAGATTAATACTTTTGGTTTAAATTGTTCTTCTACTGTAAACTGGAAGCTAATCAATTTGTATTTTCCTTTCTAGCGTTGTTGGAAGGACCAGGTTACATCTTTGTAAACAAGTTAAAGATCTTTGTTGGCATGTCACAATGCGATTATGTACTTTTTGCAACAACGTGTTTATTTTATTTGCTAGGAGAGCTGGAGTGGCCATTCTGGACCAAACTGGTGGTAGTTGCGGTTGGTTTAACCGGCGCCGTCATATTCATGTATATGCAATGCAAGGTAGGTCTTGGATTCGGTGCAAGTTTCAACAAATTTTGGATAATCTGATTCACTAAACTAGTAACGAAATATTGCAACGTCACTTTATCCACTTTCTCAAAACCGTGTGAGTTTTAGACGGAGAATGGGAAGTCGATGCTTAAAGTTTTAAACTAACAGCCTGATTTAATCATCCTCAGGGGTGAAAAAGGTTATGAAAAGCCCAGAGTTAGTTTTTAACATAAACGAGTGCTTAAAAATCAAAGAGTAGGATATGTTTGGCCTGACAATACAAAACTGGGTTTGTTTTTGCATGGTCATGGGTAAAAATTATTTTAAACGTGGGATTAAACCATAGCTTCTGCTGGTTGAGAAAGGCAGTTATTTTTTCGTTTGACTAGTATCTTGTAACATAAATTAGTAATGTGCATTGTGCAACCTTGTTCTTTTTTCACCTTTGGTTTTTAGTCGCCCGAAAGCTGACGAAGCAATATACTGCATAATAAACAGGATACCACGAACATATGTTGTTGTTTTGCAGACGTACATAAACTTATGGAAACGACTGAAAGCTTACAATCGTATCATATGTGTTCAACATCAACCTGAAAATGCCATTGGTGAGCTTTTCAGATTTCTTTTTCGTTTCAATGCCTTGCTTTTGCTTTTAATTGAGTTGAAAACACATAAATTGCACAACGAACGAGCATTGTCGTTTTGCAACAGAACTCCTTTTTAATCGTAGCTAACATTGTGTTTGCGATATATGCGGTTGGACTTCTCTTGACCGCTTCGTGTTTTTGCACAGTTGGCCCGCGTTTCGTTGATGAAATAGTTTCTAAGAAGCGACAAATGTGCACACAAATGCACTTACCACCCAGCAAAGAGTCGGTAGACGTTCGAGCAACGTAAAAACAACAGCTATTGCTCGCCAACAACCTCCTGCTGAGAATGTACATCATTACGATGACGTTTTAAACGACGTTGTGAGGTGGAGAGAATCCGCGATATTACATTGCAATTCGCTGGTACAGTACTTACTAGCTTGCTGGATTTTGAACAATAGGCCTCTTTTTTGTTGAAGAGCTGCTGGCACTTTTTTCCGATAAACTAAGTTTTAAACATCACAAGATCAACAAATGGCTACCTAGAGATACGGCTTGATTTGTCACATTATGCAGAATTTCCTAGACTTTGCCAACTTTTGGTAACTGTCTGAATAAAAAAATTTTAAAATTAGGCTTAAAAACAACTAAACAACGCATCTGTAGAGCATAAACATTTTCCCCAACCATAACAATGTCTCACTACTGACATCCTTTTTCAATTTAAGCGTCTTGTAAGTGGTGACAATGGTTTGCTTTTTTTATTGTCGCTCAACAACAGCTATGGTCTTTTAGCCACAGTTTCTTTTTTCAATATTTGTGCATTATTTTTTGATGTCCCCACATTAATACCCGACAAATCTTCACTCGTTACATAAGGAGGAACACCATTTAGGTATCATTTTTAAAGTCTTTGTCATGACCCGGTCTGGAATCGAATCTAGGCCACCAGGCATGAGAACCGAAAATAATAACCATTCGGCGACTCAGCAGGTGTCTCAAAACATTGCTCACAATTTCAATAATCGAGAGAAGGTGGCTTACTGTTCAGTCATGGGCTCTTGGCCCAAGCAGTCCACGGAAGCATAATTAATTATTGGTCCATCCCGACAGCTCAGTTGGTTAGCGCATGACTTCGTGAACGAAGAAGCTTCAAGATCAAAAGGCGCTATTTCGACTCTCGGGGTTTGCGCTTGAGCAACGCATTCTAAAGACTGCTCTCCATTCAGCGCACCTAATGGATGGAATAATTCCCCTGCAACAAGACTTCAACAATCGGAAAATTCACTCTGTCAATCTCGGTAACCGGCCCTGCGTCGAAAACTTTTACAAGTGTGCGAAACTATCAGGAATAACTTATCAAGGCTTTGTCGGTCCGAGGATAAAGATTCAAAACCAACCAACCAACCTTATCAAAATGCATATTTCTTCGCCGTTATGGGGAGCGGCGAGCTGATATAAATCTTTTACCAGACCTTGATTTTCGCGCTGTTCATATAGTGCATAATTTATGTTCATCGTGTGCTGAAGAACGCGATCCTCTCCACTAAGGCATGATAACCGCTATCCGGACGCCTTCGATTAAGTTACAATCTACACGGACCCGGGGGATTCATTAACAAACTTTAACCAGCAATCCTGCAGGTTGTACCTTACCTGACGGAAAATCATTTTTCTTCATCAGATCTCAGCCTAAAACTTGTTAAAAGTTGCATGTAGGATATTTCTTTTCTTGTTTATAGAGGAAAGAATTACGGAAACGAACGTTATGCCGGGATCATCCACAACGCAACCCAACACATCCAGAGAAGAAACAACTGTTGTCATTGCCAATGGCTGTAGCCAGAAAGATAATGTTGTTTAGGATTAGGCTAAGTCTAAACTGTTGGTACAGTTTATGTTTTCATTTGTAATATCAATTTAGCATTATCTTACTTCAAAATTTTGTAAAGTAAGAATCTATGTGGAATATTTGTCGAAAATGTTTCAAAATAATCTACAGTCAATTCCGAACAAAATGCAATCTACGTATAGACCAAGAAAGGGATCGGAAGAAGATTGCCCTGATGTCAGACCCTTTCATAACATTGAAAAAAGTTTGAGACTGAATAGATCAAATATTTGTTGTCAACAATTGAATATTTTTCAATTGCGAAGCTGCTTTACATAAATGATTTAAACGTTTTAAAAACCTGCCGTCTTCGTAAAAATGGTTGTCTATGTTTACTTGAACCTGCATTGTGCTCATAAGATAAAGTCACTGTGTTGCTTTAAAAGCACTGCAACATAATGCATACTGAAGAAAGATGAACGTACTAACTTACTGTATGCTGCAATTAAGATGACTTGTATAAACCAGAGACGCAGCCACAGTGGAGGCTTTTGGGGAGGAGGGAGCAATCGCCGCCCCAAATTTTATCTTGTCCCCCCAAAAGATATGTTTTGATACTATTTCAATGTTTTAACAGCATTATAATTTATGTCAAATGACGTTTGACCCCCTAAAGTTGCTTTTGCCACCCTAAAATTTTTTCCAACTACGCCACCGGTATAAGCCGCATACTAAACGTCATCTGATGCTGCTGAAGGCTGCTAAACAATAATAAGTTTAATTCAATTTTTTAAACGCATGTAATGTTCTGAATGTGACTTTGTTTTTAGTTTTGTTATTTTTATTTTCTGTTTTGTTTTCGTGTTATTTCTTTTTTATTGTTAAGTGGTTATCTTAATATTGCAACAAGGACGAACTAGTCAAGCGAACAATTTTTCAAGGGGAAACAAACTGAGGCTTTAAAAAAATAGTAGGCCTATGAAGAAAGGCTACGTTTTCATTGATAACATCAATATTATTTTGGGGATAAAAAGCTGTGGTATAATCTCCTTTTAGGCATGTTTTTGTGTTGCAATTATTTTGTTCTTATTTTCTCTCTCTTCTTGTCAATACTGTTTTAAATATTTTTGTTTAACGTGTGTCGTTGTTCCTTGATAACTTCAATTTGAACCATGCTTAGGCTACTTAATGAGCAAAAATGCAAAAGAGAATTTACGTGACAGCAAACTTACCACCTTAGAGGCTGTACACTGTGTACAGTATGTTATTCCACGTAAATGTAGTCGACTATGACGTTTCATGGTGAAAACACAGAATTCGCTCCAACTGAAGTAAGCGATTGGTTGATTACGAAATCAATACGAGGAAAGGACAAGAGCAATCGAAAGAATATGACGTCAATTGTTGAAAGAACAGTTGTTTATAGAGTTGTAATAACGAATGATGCAAATTGATACAGTGTTACAGTATTTGTTGTATTTCTCTGATACACAATGTTCATATGATCGCAGTTTTTGGACAATACAGTGTTGTTTTATCTTGTAAAAGTTTTCTGCACAGAAAGGAAGTTTTATCTTCAGAAAGAAAATATTGGAAAATAAGGAGCTCTAGTTGTGGATATACTAAACTCGTGTTAAGCAAACGTATTTTCAACAGTGGCGTACTGTGACCACTTTGACAGGTGTTCAGTGACGTCAAAGCAACAGCGGGGGGTCTGGGGGGCCTCCCCCAGAAAATTTTTAAAATTATCATTGAATTTGGTGCGTTCTGAGAGCATTTTCAGCACAAATTCTGAACATGAACAGAACTGACAAAAATAATGTTGTCGGAATGGAGAATACAAAATAGATATTTATTTGACAGCGCAGTGAATGAAAGACTTAATAATATCAAACATTAAGTTGCATTTCTAAAGTCACATACTTCTGTTCACTTTTTATTTCCGACCATCAATCAATCAATCAATCAATCAATCAATCAATCAATGTTTTATTTGTCAGTAACAGGAACATAGGTACATGTTTGAAATATGCAATATACACAGTACAAAAGTTACACAAGTTCCCATACCGACAGGGAGACAACGAGACGACCATACGGTCTACTAGTCAATTGCCACACTACGGAAATTACGATTTTGCCATTTAAAATAAGCTTACAAGAGAAAAATAATAATTGAAACGTTCCCGCGCTTCAACAACAACATACGCACAAAAAAAAACATATTGATGATAACGTAGGCCAAAACACAAAATTCCATGAAGCAAGCAAAGAATAATAAAGTTTCCGAAGCAACTGACAAGTTGGTTTCCATAACATATCACTTACGATGCACTGTAGCTTTGTAAAATTAACGTTTTGATCTTTTTTTTGAAACAATGAAATGATAAGTTTTTTAGCCTGCTTGGAACCTCTGACCAGAGCATTGGTCCCAATACCTGCATGGACTTCTTGCCAAATTCTGTGTTTGATCTGTTTATAAAATAATTGTTGCCTGTTTGATATCTTGTGTTATGCTGATGAATAGATGAAGCATTTGTAAATAAATCACAATACGTAGACGGATACTCATTCATATGAACTTTGTACATATGTTTTTTTATTTCAATGTTATGTATGTCTTTTAGTTTCAAGATGTTCATTTTGAAAAATAAAAAATTAGTGTGAGCATAGTAATTTTGTTTCGTAATTATTCTTATAACCTTTTTTTGTAATTTTATTAATGGATCCAGTGCACTGTCACAGGCCTTTCCCCAGCTTGAAATACAATATTGCAAATGACAGTAAATCAAAGCGTGATACACATCTTTTAAAGTGTCTGTGTTGACATAATTTCTGAGTTTAAGCAACGCCCATGAACCTTTTGCTACTTTTCCGCAAATTTTATCTATGTGATATTTCCATGTTAATTTGTTATCTATGTAAACGCCAAGGTATTTTATTTGATCTTTTTGTTGAATGCTTGTGTTACCAATGTTAATGTTAAAATTTTTTATGTGTTTTTTATTTGTTATTAGCATGTATTCAGTTTTTGAGAAATTTAATGATAATCTATTAAGCTTCAACCAGTTGTAAACTTTTTGCATTTCGGCATTCACATTGTTCTGCAAATTTATTTCACATTTGTCGCTCATCGTAAGATTGGTGTCGTCAGCAAATAGTTTAACATTCATGTTTGTTGAATTTGGTAAGTCATTTATATACAGTAAGAAAAGAAGGGGTCCCAATGTCGATCCTTGGGGCACACCGCAGGTAACCTGTCTTGAGTTTGAAGAGATTCCATTGACGACCGTGTGCTGTAGACGATTGCTGATATAGCTTTTTAACAATTGTAATGGAAGGCCCCGAAAACCGTATGTTTGCAGTTTCTGTATGAGAATAGTGTGATCAACTGTGTCGAAGGCTTTAGCTAAATCAAGAAATACAGAGCAAGTTGTATCTTTATTATCTAGGTTAGTTAAGATGTTATCACAAACGTTTGACACAGCTAACGAAGTGGAATATTGTGGTCTAAATCCATACTGATGTGGTGTGATCAGGTCTTTTTTTGTTAGATAATTGTACATTTGTTCATACAGGCATTTTTCGAATATTTTGGTGAAGGGAGACAATAGTGATATGGGCCTATAGTTGGAACAATTTTTCCTGGAGCCACTTTTGAAGATTGGGGTAACTTGAGCGACCTTTAGTACATCAGGATATACACCTTTATCGATACACTCATTGAATAAGTTGGTGAGGAAAGGGGCGATTATTGGTGAGGATAGTTTGACAAATCTTATAGGTATTCCATCATGTCCTGTACTTTTAGAGACAGAAAGATTATTAAGATGTTTTAATACTTCTTCTTGATTGACAGGTTTTAGGAAAAAGGAGAATGGGACACTTTGCAATTTCAATAATGAGCCAGGAGACGGTAGAGGGATTTTAGATGCCATGGAAGGACCAATTTCTGTGAAATAATCATTAAAACAGTTACTTATTTGTGCAGGGTCAGATATTTTTTCATTGTCAGTGCTAATTATTTCTTCTGGTATGTGAGCTGTGTGCTTATGTTTGTACTTGATGATGTCATTTATGGTTTTCCATATTTTTCCAGTGTTGTGCTTGCTTTGCGTAATAAGAAAACTGTAATGCATTTTTTTTGCTTGCTCTTTGGTATGAGTAAGTACATTTCTGTACTTTTTGTATGTTGCTTGTGCAGAAGTGTTTGTTGGGTCTTTTATTTTTAAGTGATATAGTCTGTTTTTAGTTTTGATGGAGTTCAAAATTCCTTTTGTTAGCCATGGTTTGGTCTTGAGTTTTCTTTCTCTTCGAGACAACAATCGTAAAGGTGCATGCTTGTTTAAAGTGTCATTAAAAGTGTCGATGAAATGATTAAATTTGCTATGAACTGAATCATTCCTTTCTGTGTATTGGTTGGTCAAGCTATTTTCCAGATCACAAACGAATTCATCAGCAACAAAGTTTTTCATGTTCCTTACTTTTTGTGTATATTTTTCTTGTTTTGGTTTTACAGAGTTTATCACAACTACAATAGGAAAGTGGTCAGAAACATCGTGAATAAGAACATGGCATTGAATTTTATTTGATTGGTCGTTGCTGTATACATGATCGATTAAAGTTGAACTTGTGGAAGTTACACGGGTTGGGGATTGTACTAATTGATTGCAGCCTAAAGAGAGAAACGCATCACAGTAATTTTTTACAGCAGAATTTTTTGTCTTTGCTAACATATCAATATTAAAATCACCACAAATGTAATATTGTTTTTTGAAATTATTTAACGAATCAATGCACTCACAGAATTTGGTTTGAAACTCAATTAACTTATTTTTGGGATGCCTGTATACTATACCAACTGTGCACTGTCTATTGTTTGATAAAGTAATATCCACCCAGAGATCTTCACATTCCTGTAAGTTTAAACTTAAATTATTAATTTGATTATACTTTATTGAACTGCTTACGTATAGCCCGACACCACCTGCTTGTATTTTAGCATCAGTTTGTTTGTTATTAAAGTGGACAAAATTATAGCCTTGCAAGCTAACAAAATGCAATCGATTTTCATTCAGCCAGGTTTCTGACACAGCAATAAGGTCCGGTGCTTCTTGCATTTCGACAAGCAGTGATTCTAATTTTTCAAAGTTGCCAACTAGGCTTCTCATGTTTACATGTAAAATCGATAGCTGGTTCCTATTAATATTGTTAGTTAAAGAGAAGGAGTTTTTTGAATAAAAATTTTTACAATCCGCAGACATTGCAACAAACAAAGTGTGACCAACAGATGAATACACAACCAATAACGCAGGACACGAAAGATTACAAAATGACTTTGCAACAAAACAGATTAAAAGCAAAATCACCAACACCTGCATTTATAACTTGTAGTCAGGATAATCAAAGAATTCACTTATGTGTGACGAAATAGGACGGTGACCAACAAGCACCGAAAAAGAACAAATAACAAGTCTGGTTTAAGTGGTGTAAGAAACACTTTAGAAAATAAACAAAACACTATTATTGCGTTATGAAATATTTAATTTAGCAAGGATTTTGGAAATTGACTAAGTAATAATTTTAATTTGAAACTAAGAACTAAATTAAATTACGGTACTTTAGTTGATGAGAGGTAACTCAGGGCAAAATTCCGTCAAGCAGTGATATAGAATCAAATGAATTGTGTTAAAATGACCTGATTAAAATATGCAGCTTAAAAAGAGAATTAAGACTGGCGAGGATAATGAATATACTTACGTAGACGTAGCCTAAGTTAGTCGGTTTATGATATCGATCAATGTCGGAATACGAATTGTAAAATATAGTACGAGAAAAAAAAATACGAGTTCGGAAGGTGAAGATTTCAAAAATATTATTATTACGTCACAAAGGATGAAACTTTGGGGAAAAATATTAGTCAGTCTTGACCTAGCTGAATCTGATTACTGTACTTCAAAATTGTGTAGAACTACAAATTAATAGAATAACAAACTAAAATTAAACAAAAAATGGAGTGGTAGCGTAGGCTACAATAAACTGTCCAGATTTGATCTTTTTTTCTTCTGAAATTTGATTTGTTTCCAATAAATTAACCTCTTTGGTGTTGATGGTTGAGCTTGTGCTGAAATTGGTCTTGGTTGGGTTGAAGGTTATTAGTAACGGTTGGGTGAAAAATAATGGCTGGGTTTAAAAAATGTAAGAAAGTCAAAAATGAGTCCTTTTAACTTACTTTGTCTTCTAAACTTGAGGATTTTACTGGCAGCTGTGATTATCTTCGTAAATGCAAAAAAACAAACAAACAATGACTGCTGACTTGTTAGCCAGCCTAACTGAAGGTCTTTTCAAGTTTAATTATCTCTGCAACTTCCTGGTTGATTTTGATAGTTTTGGTGTTGATATGACTACAATCAAATTTTCTGCTTGGTTCTTCTAGAATTAGCTTTTCTCCAGGCCTTAATTATTTTTATGAATCCATTTTTTGATTTGGGCCTGGAGAGAGAAATTTTTGCTGCTTGCTTTGAAAAGCGCGGGAACTAAATATGAACTAAACCATAAATATGAACTAAACCATCAAAACGAACAATATTACTTGCCTTGCCATAACACAGCAGGAGTCTGAAAAAACGCGAAAGTTAAAGCGTGCTCGAGATGGAAATGATTTACTTCATGCAAGGATTAGACACGGTCGCAACACCTTGAGAAATGTACAAGCGAATTAAAAACAAACAGGTGAAAGTTAAAACAAAAAACAATAGCAAAGCAACTCGATAATAAACAAGAAAAGAAAGTCGATTGCTATGTTGGTCGGCTGTACTTTTATCCGCCGTACTACTTAGTAAAAACGAAAATGTTTCACACCTCGACTACAGAAGGAAAATTCATCTATAGCATAATTCGATTCTTCTTGTTTGTGCAATAAATTTTTGAATTACATCGTCGTAGAAAGCTTGCTTTTGCTTCAGTTCTAGCAAAAGTTGTTTCCAACGCTGATCACCTCAAACTCTAATCCAACAAGCTGAAACTTGCTATTGCCTGGGATTCCCCCAATGACGCGCCAAGGTGTGCAGATCAGCGAGTGCACAGCCTGGCTGACCTAAAACCATTGCTGTTTTCGCTGCCTTGTGACGTCATTTTTCTTAATTGTTTATTTTAAATAGCACTCGCAAAGCTGTCAGTGCACACCCAGCTTAAAGGTAATGACCGAAAAAAATTAAAGGCAATGACCTCAAACGTTGGAGTATTAAAATTAGAAGGGGAAGAGTTTTGCAATTGAAAAGAAAGCAATCAGCATGCAGCAAGATGTTAGAATATCATGAAAGTAAAGAACATCGACAACCGATGGAAATTTTCTTTTTTTCTGGATTTCTTGGGGTGTGCAGTGCACACCTTGAACACCCTGAATATACGCCACTGATTTTCAATTGCACTAAGGATAAAAACGGTTTAGTTTTTGAAAAGTTTGCTGAAAATGAGTTTGGTATCTACATTTTGGACTCTATATTTCTGTTATGGAAATATTAAATATTCTGGAATTGCTTCTTCGTTTGATTCTCTGGCAAGAGAACTTAATTGAGCAAATGACAACTGAGTTAGCAACATTTCAGCAAGTAGCTAAAATTGATAAATGATGAACCTAAGCAAGTAAAAACTTACCAAGCCGATACTTGGCATGTAACAAGTCAGCAAATTCAGTTTAGCAAGCGATGACTAAGCAAGTCCTGTGCTGGATGAAAATTTAATTTGCTGACTTGGAGAGTAGCTGGAAAGTAGGCCTACTTGCTGAGTGGTCGGACTATTCTCTGGCGCTGGGGCTATCTTTATCACCACAGGATGTCGACACTACAGCAGCAGCTACCTACGAGTATGCGAAATTACCAAGAATAGCTTATCAAAAGCTTTGTCAGTCCGAGAATGAAAATTCAAAACCAAACCAAGCAATGTGATCCATTGTCATCCAGAGAACGTCACTACTCGTTATCCTGAGTCGAGTCAAATACGCCAAGTACGGTAACTTATGTTTGTAAAGTCGAAAAGTGTTTGACCTGCGGTAACAAATTTGAAAACTCAGTGACACCGTTGAGATAGTGTTGCAGATTAGGCCTACGACCAAATTCAACCGAACAGTTAGCTAATTCATTTCAGTTTATTTATGATGATCAAAGCGACAAATACAGTAATTAAGAGTAATAGGGTAGTTAGTACACACTGAGCTTTTTCAACATCATTGGCCATTTTCCAGCCAATGCTATTTTGAATCAGGACTAATTTTATTGCTTCGAAGCAACCAAATTTTTTTCTAAGAAAGGTAATCTGGAACAAACAGTCAAAAAGAAAAGTAGGCTATAGGTAAATTGGAATTTACAGTGAAATATTGAACCTTGTCTCAATTTGATTAGCAGCATCTTATTAGAATTTCAGCAATAACAACAACTTTACCTTGCAGAAAATTTTTTTTTTATCCAAAATAAATCTTGTTGGTGATATAGTCTGTTTAGTTATTGCCGTAAAGTCCCAGCCAGCAAGTTATCGAGTATATGCCGTTTGGCAACGTTGAAACGACGTAAGCGTGTTGGCTTCTTATTGGCTGGAATAGCTTACATGGACAAAAAAAAACATATGACAAGAGTTTCAATTAGCTAGCAGGCAAGTATTTCTGTGCGTGAGTTGTATTGCTTTTTGTCATCTGAAGCGAAATCGTATCGCAGCGTTGCGAATCCTCGCTGTCATAAAGGCTTATGTTTCCCAGGTTCGGTGCCAAGATCAAACAACTTCACTCTACATCTGTGCCTTTCAAAAGAATTTCTTTCCTAACACACATCCTACTACATCGCTGTCACAAAGTGTGTAAAAAAATATATTTTGTTCATTAAATCTAACATACCATTAAATTAATACAAAATACGACCAGTCACTGCGCAAAAGCTAGTGCTGAGGGCAGCCTCAAACGTAAGCGCCGATAGATTTTTAAACTGAAAGTTTGGTAAAATAACAAAAGTGTATTGGACTTTGGGTGCTCCGTTAGTAAAAATGATAAAGCAGGCTATGTTTAATTGTGCATCGATAGAATCTAGAATGAACTGGGCATGGCCTCAAAACGTTGCAACAAACAAGATTAACTATTACGTTTAATTTAATATCACTTTATATTGTATCACTGAGCGAGCACCATTGGCGCATTGTCGTTCAGTGAGACTGTTCAAGCACACCAACAACAATGAGCTTAGTCGCTTTTGCCGTAGCGAGCGTGGCAAATTGTCATACGGGCTGTACCACTGCATTGAAATTGCAACGTTCAAATCACAAGCCTGATAGAAGTAGGGGGGGGGGGGGGTGGAGTTTACAATCTCCTCTCTGTTTACTGGCTATATGCTGCTGAATAACCTTCTTGTGTCTACGAGCCCACAACTCTTTGAAAACATGCTTATTGCTACATGAAACGTGAATATGGAATGAACGGTACAGGTTGCTTGAAGACTACAATCTGTTAGTGCATAAACCAGCTCGCTCTCCTCTCAAAGCTTGACCTAACTCCAATCAGGGATCTCTGAAGAACGGGATGACTCACTTGAGAATTTTCCGTGTTTTAGTGGGCACTAGTAGGGTAAAAAAAACACACGATTTTGAGAATTATGAATGTGATTCTTAGAGGTCGGTAGTGGTATGTTTTTGCAAGCAAGTCATGAATCTTCATGATTGATATGTAATTTTATTATAATAGATACAAAACAGTGAATAGTTACAATAACTGTTTGTGCCTTTTCGGAAATGTCCCAGCATTGCTATGTTCAGGCTATCCAGTATCCACACCTCCTTACTATTTTTATTAAAGAAATGTGGCCTATTGCACCAAAATAGTTGGATGTGTTAAACGTCATTATCAAATCAACATCGTATAGTTTTAGTATAGTGGCCCTACCGGCATTTAAAGAAACTTTCCCTTTCACGCATTCACTGTTACATCACTATCTTTGCAAATCGTATTCCTATATCCTTTTGAAGCCCACTTTGCTACCGCTTATTGGTCATATAGGCTACTTGTAATAATCTCTAAAATGTGGTCTGACGAAGTGGGTTAAGTTGCCCTTAAAACATCAAAAAGAGTGGATCAGCGTTATGTATTGACCTCTTAGAACAGTAATTAAAAAAAACATTAACAAGTTTGCAGGGTTTTGAAAATCTACCCTACTAGTGTCCTGGGCAAAAACAAGTGAGTCATCCCGTTCTTCAGAGATCCCTGACTCCAATTTAAGTATTGTTGAAGCAGCAGCCAACACTGAAGACAAAATCTTATTAAAATACTTTGTAGCAATACTTTTATCATAAATCTCGTAAAACGACATAGGATTTCAGCAACAGAAGTTTGATATTGAGTAAGCAAAGGCAAATCCAGGGATATCTAAAAAAAAATATCTCTTTAGATATCCCTGGGCGAATCTTAAGTGTTCATCAGAAATTCAGAAGGTTGAATGTCTCAACAGCAGAACGTGTCGATCAGAGCGCGCAGTTGTGTGGCGACGGCAAAGTCAGTGCTTTGAATGAACAGATGGAAGATTTGATTCTGGGTTCCTTTCTGGAGATGGACTCTGCAATGCAGCAAAAAAAAAGTCGAGAAGTAATAAAAAGCTTGCCAATGTAATACCCAAAACACGAAAGTAAATCCCATACTCTTCACATTTGCGCACAGCATTAACATACCCGGCTTTTCTGCTGGAATTTCAGCACTCCTCCATGATCCAGAGCGGGAATGGAAACAAAGGTGGACTTCTTTGGCTTCTGAGCTGAAGATGCATCACAAAGTGGAAATTATCAATCACCGCGCAAGATCAGGTTGCTTGATTACTATTTAAGATCAAATAGTCAGTCAGTCGGTCATTTGTTTTTGTTCGGATGCAAATAAAACGTAAAAAAAATGAAAACATACAGTGTGCAGTGTGCACTCAATGAGAGAGTGCGAAATACTGTAGCCCTGTGTAAGCGTGAGAGGTCGTCGAGTCTGCACTCTCTAATACAAACAGATATAAGCCTACGAAAAGAAATATTACGTCACTTAAATTGTAAAATGAAACAATAAGAAAAAGAAAAAAAAAGAAATTAATGTGGACACAAGAAAAGTTAAAAAGGAAAATAATGGCATGGGAAAAAATTAGGTGGGTAGTTGTCGCTTCCACAACTCTTGTTTACTGAGGAAGTGTTTTTTGCAAGTTTTGCTTCCGGGTTTTGCTGAACAGTTCATAGCCTTTTGCCATAACGTTCTTTTATATTCAGGAGTAAATTGTCCATACCTTAATTTCCATGCATTTTTAACTTTTTTAAACTAATTGGGTATTTGCTTATTGAGTGTAAAGCGAATTGGAACCTAAGCGTCAGGTGTCATACGAATGCATAGATGATGCATGTGTGAAGAAATCATTGAAGTTCTCCAGTAGCTTGTTATTGTAAAACTTGAACATAAAGTTGCTTATTTCTAGCTTATGAGTAGAATTTACATTTAGTATATCATTATCTTGATAGAGCGGTAGCAATTTCGTTTTCATTGCGAATGCTTCTATGTGACGATTTTAATGACCTTATTTTACATAATTTGGATCCTTCTCAGATATTTTTGGGTGCGTATCCCCAGTTGATAATTCCATAATTGTAGGTGAGAGTGTGCAATGCAACAATAAATATTTATGAGAAGTTTTAAGGGAATAAATTGCTTAAGTTTACTCAGTACGCCTGCATAAGATGATAGTTTTTTCAAAAGGTTATGAATGTGCTTATTCCAGTTGAACTTGTCTATTGTGACTCCTAAATAGCGCGTATAGTCAACCTGGATAATTACTGTTACATTTAATTTGCATACTGGAGAGTTTAGTCTTTTTATTGTTTAATTTTACTCAAGTTAAGTGTCAAGTGATTGTTATTAAGTCAACTGTATAGTTTGGATAGTTCTTTGTTTATCATCGGTTAAAGGTTGCCAATATAAACAAACGACTAACCATCCGGTCCAGGAAGCTTCAACATCGGGAAAGGCTCCCGTTCTTGACTGATCGAGTTCTTTGTTCCTAGATCTGGAAGCTTTGTTGCTCTTGAGTCGTGCTTGAGTTCTTTTTCATTTTGCGTCGCATTAGATAGTTTCCTGAAGACACACAACGATCAAATAAAAAAGCAACAACTTACAGATAAATAAACGTAACGTAGAATTAAGGCATGGCGACCTTTATACTGTAGTATTACTGTACACAGGCCATGTTAACGTGCAGTTTCAAATTTGACTGAAGTCCAATCTGTTATTAGCCACAATCGCTAGTATAAGTTGATAGTTTCAGCATTAGTTAACAACTATGGTCTTCCAGTATATTTTGTGTGATTTTGAGTTACTTTTGTGTTATTGTTACCATTGAAATAACGGACTAGCTTTTGGCACGTGTGTTGGATATCCAAAAAGCGTCTGGCAACACTGGTAATTGAGAGATTTCACATTATTTGTGACGTAATATTAGAAGTTTAGCAGTGATTTGAGATTCAGTGATCACGCTTTGGCAATTTGAGTTCTCAAAAGTATTTTTTCAAACGGATATAAAGCAATTCAGTTTGGAGTTGAAAATCAAAATAATATCGGCCTCCAGTCAGGCTTCCAGTTCGCACGTTGTCAAGGCCTGTGTATATAGATCGCCATGAATTGAAGCACTGAGGTAGAAAAAATTCTTGTAGTTTCATTGGGCCAGTGCAAAAGTGAAGCATTGCTTGGGCAGTTGCTGCATTTGTTCAATGCTTTCAGGGGATGATAGGGTTCACTTCAATTTGTTTTTATTTCTGGTCATCACAGTAAAAACAACACATGCCAACATAACAGGTTCAGAAAAATGACGAAGCGACAAAATGTAAAAGTTAAGATGTGCTCGAGATTGAAATAGAAGATAATAAGTTAAATAAATTGATACAGTCCCTACACCTTAAAAAAACAGCACAGAAATACTTTAGATCAAGTCAGTAGAAAAATGAAACGAACCTGACTTGTTTTTCCTCAATGGCCTGATGACGATGCTGCAACAGTAAATGCAGGTTGTCAATACCTCAAGTTAAATAACGCATTTTTAGTCCATTTTACAAGCTACACCCCTACTCTATCAGCATAATCTAGCGGTTGCCGGTTTAGTCGCTGAAAGTCTAAACTAGTTCTTGACAAAAATATAATGCAACCACCAATAAAACCAGTCAGAGATAGTGAAAAAGGACAACAAAACAATAGAGAGGTTAAAAAGGCAAAAAAAGATGACAGAAGCTACTTTTCATAGCAATTTTCGTTTACTCAAGCAATGGCACTTACTTTACTATCGTGTCTGTGCTGCTTCGAAAACTCATCTCTTGTTCTTCCCATATCTTCCAACTGTTTGTGGACCTTATTGTCAAAGCTGAAGAGGAAGGGCGATCAACTTATAAAAGCTCAGCAAAACCAAACGAGAGGAATTACTTTTTTTTCAAGATTTCTTAATAACAAAACTGACAAATGAAGGTTGGAGGTTACAAAATAGTTAAATTGGTTCGAAACACAAGATGAGGCTGAATAAGAGAATCTGTGACCACCAAAAATCATTCTGTAAGAAAGGCTTTGAGTTTTATAATATGCAGGTGTGTAAACTGACCGATTGTAATCGAATAAGAAACCCTTGACTTGGCACTGAAGTGTTGAATAGCCTATCTCTACAACACGAGAACAAACTATAGCCAATGATGTTAAATACTCATGATCTTTATTATCTTGTTTTTCTCAATTTATGCTACATATAGCAAATATTCTAACACACAAACGTCCCAATCAGATGCAAATACGTGTTTATCCCACAAGGCTGTGCACATGATGCTAACTTTTGGTTTCCACTGTTGAACGGGGATTGAGTTCCAGCAGCCTTGTCATCGTTAATGAACGAGGTCCATGGAGGGAGGTTGTTGGATTTGTCTTCCCTGACTTGGCGCATGTGTTGAATACTGCCAAGTCCTGTATCCCAGAATGAATTTGATGAGTTGATGATATATAATAGCTTCAAATGGAAGGGTAACAGTATATTTATTTTCGTGCAATTTCCGACAAATTCAAAAAAAACAACTGACCTTCCCCGGCTATTTTCAGCTGCGATGCCAAGTGGTCAGAACGTCTGCTCGACTCTCAAAATGCGACTGTGTTTTGTGGAGTTTAACAAAACACTTTAAAAGTTAGGTTTTCGAAGATTAATTACTCTTCAAACATATAAGCGTTACGCTAAGTTATGATGCTTCTTTGATCTGACAAAGAATTTTTTCCAAATGTTACTCTTTTCAAAACACTCTTCTCTCACCAATGCTTCCCAATGGACTACCAAGAGCTCCTTGCGTGGAGGGAGAAGTGATGCTCTTCTTCATAGCTGGATGAGTCATGGATGTTGCACCAGACATGGAGATCATCATCTTTTCAAAGTGGGGTGTCTTATCGGGGAACATGTTGTGGTCAAAGAAGACCTATAAAAATGATCTATAATCGAAAATTACTGCCTGGCATCTGAAACGTTCACAAAATCAGTCCTTTTTATGTTGATTGAACGTCTGCAGCGGTTAAATCAATGCAGAAAGACTAGGTGGCTGAATTTCTTCAATGTTTCAGGATGCATAAGCAAAGCTCTGCTCGATATGAATGCACCACGAAGGAAATAAATGAAGTTTACTTACAAGTTTCTGAATACGTTTATGAAATACTTTTCAGTAAATTGCAGTTTAGTAACAAATCAAAACCTATAACCAATATAGGCGATTACTGGCAATTCCCGATTATGCAAAGCAAGTCTTCTTTGTATGTATATTTATGACCAAAAAACGGGAAAGGACTATTTTGGATAGCTGCCAACTTACTGTCTTGCAGCATAATTTACGAAAAGTGTAATAAGTTGAACAAATGAAGAGAACAAAAGGATTGTTATCTTAAGATGATGGAACCTGTTGGCTGTGATCATTTATCTTCGAAGTCAAAGTGAGGCCTTTCTTGACTTTCTCCGCTCCTCTGGAAATAATTACTTTCTTTCAACGTTGTCTCAAGTATGTACGTAATGCAATCATTTTATAAAGTCAAAACATGAAATCGTTGTATAGTTTCAAAATTTTTCTTTTGATTGGCAATGTTTGGGAAATATTGTTGTAAAATCTTGAGTTTTGTCCGATCAATAACTCTGTTCTTTCTGTGCATGTATTTCAGTATCTCAGTAAAGTTTAAGTGTTGTGACACGAAAAATCATTATCGAAAAGTAGTTAGAAATTGTCTACAAATACCTTACAAGGCTAGGAAAAGCTCTTATTTTATCAATCCAATCAGACAGATTAACAGTCGGCCAACTCATTTGAAAACACTACAACTACCATTGTTTCGGTGTGGCTTCCAAAAAAGAAAGAATAACATTTTAAAGCGATGAGGCAAATTGGTGCCACTGCACTCGCGTAGCAAGAGCTCAAGTCAAGAAGTAAAGTTGCTAACTAGTTAATTTAAATCTACAGTGGTAGATTAGTAATTACATACAAAAATTATGTCAGCTAACACGTTATTTAATGCTACAACATCGTATTTTTGGTCATTCTGGTCACACTGAAGTCCCAGATAAAAAATTCCGTTATTCTTACATTGATTCAACGTCTGCAAACGTTGAATCAATGTAAAATGACAGATTTTGCTGCCTGGATGCAAGCATGGCGCATCAATGACAAACTGTAAACAGATAAAAAATACCTGTGAATTGGAGAAGCCCTTAATAGATTATCCATTTTGTTTATTGGAGAGGATGACAATGAGTTGCTGATGGATAGAACTGGATCCGGAGCTAAGCTCATCCGTGAGTTTTGGAGCTTTGAGATGGGAGGAATTGTGCTCTGACGAGAAAAACATTCCACATCTTTTGAAGGTCTTCTCCTCTCTTCGTCTTGGATTTCATGCTCATTTGGAGGAATATCTTTTGAGGTGGATGACTTCTCAACATCAGGCAGCAGATTGTCCGTTCTATCTATGTCCATCTGTGTTTGTTTCTGGGTTAAATTATCCGAAAACGTTGGGTCTATCTCAACTTCTGAGTCTTTTGATTTTGAATTCACGAGTTCAAAGTTTGTTTGCAATGGCTCAGTTAGTTCTGACGATTTTGCGTCAAGATTCGAGTTGGAAGCAGGCTTTTTTGCAAGAGATGGTTCTAGAATTATCGTGCTCATGGAAGGCGAGGAATCATCAATGAAACTATCAAAGGATGGTCCCAAGCTTTCTTCCGTGGTCTTGTTCATGCTTTGGTTGGATTGCTTCTGAACTTCGGTGGTGGAGGCTGGACATGACTCCCATCCGTGCGTAAAAGGACCAGAGAGATGGAATTCATTGGTGACACTCACAGAAGGTTTCACGCCCTGAATCAATACATTGCAAGGGGCTACTGTGATTGAGGCAGTGAAAGTATAGAACAATGTTTACATTTATTGTAAAAGAAAGCAGAAAAAAAAACGACATAAATCGTCACATTTACGTTAGTTCGGGAAGAAGTCGTTTTATTCGTCTAATTCGTCGATTCGTTAAATTTTATTTTTTAAGAACTTTTATTAAACATGCCTTTGTCTAACTCTAATGTCTATGTCTGATATACAATAAATGGCACAATGTGTCAAAGAAAAACAATCAGCTGGCCAAAGAAACGCTACACGATCAAGAGATTATAGTTAATCTTAGCACACTTGGCTGGTCAAAAGTACACCAACAACGTAACACAGTGGAAGGTATGCAACTATGCATGCCTTGGATGATGAAACCAAAGACTGGCTCCTCTCTTGTATATCCTTCCAGTGTAGTCCGGGAGCATCGTAAATCTGGGGTATTAAAAAGATAGATCCTGAGCCCCAAAAGCTCATAGGATGAAAAAATCTCTATTGGGCAGCTTGTAGTCTAATGAGGTAGTTAAGGGCAAAATAACTTAATATAAAAATAACAGTAAGTTATATAACAAAATAACAAAAAGTTAATGTCACTGACTTCAAAAATACCTTTACTGGTCAAAAGAACAAAAATACCTGATCCGACCCTTTCGACTGCGCGTTGGTATCCATTAAAGTAAGACTATGTGTAACAGTGTTCATGGCCGGCTTTGTTGAGCTATTTTTATTAGGAGAAGAAATTTCTTCAGGTTGTTTAGGAGAATTGTCCTGAATAGATGTCAGACAAAAAAGATAAATGTAGTTTTTATAAAAACAACAAACAGTACTGTGACAAGAGTCAATGAAAATGTAGTTGCTGGAAGTTAAACTATCCGCTTTGACTAGTGCAGGGTTACAAGAGGGGTATAGAATTTTCGTGTGAGGTGCAGATTTAAGTTTGCATAAAAAAACGGACCATATTTGCGCTTTAACGCCTTAGGCTTCTATAAAATCCACTTCGAAAAAATAATTTTTAATTAGTCACACCGTAAAGAAATTTTGTTGTTCAGAACAAGTTAATTTTAATACAGTATCCAAAATTCCGTTACCTTAATATCGGTGGTGTCTGATGGTTTCTTGCTTCCATCCTCGGTTGAAGAGCTTTTATTTTCGAAAGAATTATTTGAAACCTCCTCCTGAACAATTTAATATAATTCTGAACAAAAATATACTAAGAATTCAATTGACTGACAAAAGCAGCGGATGAGAACTATGTGGCAAGAACTAGTGGTGCGGTACTGATGAGCCCAGCCTCATGGGCAAAACACGTGTCTATCGTTGAGTTCGTGCAACACTCGTCTGCCGAGAAACATACTTTGTAAATGTAGCTGAAATGTATAAAACCATTGCTTAGAATGACGAAAGTCTAAAACAAAACGCAGCAGCATTTTTCTCCCTTCTACTTCTCACTATAATTCATGCTTTAAATTGCAAGTGCTCAAAAAGCTACTTTCCAGACAGCAAAATCGGTCATTTTTAAATTGCTTCAACGTCTGCAGACGTTAAATCAATGTAAAAATGACGGATTTTACTGTCTGGGTTGTCTCGGACCAAAGTAGTATGAAATAGCCAATGGGCGACTTCATTCACACTGAGCTTAATTGAATTTGACTACTTATGATAAGGTTTATTTTTGTTGCTCTACAACAGCTACAGCTAAGGGCTTTTAGCAACAGTACCTTATTCAACCTTGTATCACATTTACGATGTCACCATATTGTTACCCGACTTTCCTTCTGTAGGTTATGCAAAAAAGAACACAATAGGTACAGTTTTCAAAATCGTTGGTATTAGGGTGTACCTTAGCTACATAGGTAAAAAAAAATTTGGAAAGTTGAAGCACTCACCCCCTACATTTGTGCCATTTTACCTAAAAACAAATCCTATAAAGTTTCAGACAAATCGAACAAGGTTTAGAGGTCAACCTCTGAGTTTGAAGTTTCACCAATATTAGCATTGAGTAGCCTAAATATTTGCCATTAACACAATAGATTTACACATATCTTGGATTGTACAATTAAGGTTGATCTTTCTCGACAATATTATCATTTTTAGATGACACCAAGGCCCCAGGCAGGCCCCCCTATAGGAATAGATATTATCTGCTTGTGGGCAGGGGTTGCATAGATGCCAGTCTACTCTTTGTTGCTAGTTTGGTTGCCACCATCAAGGCTTCCTTCCTGGTATCGGGGAACTTATTCGATGTTCAGAAATGACTTGAAGGAGGAATTGGAGTTGTTCTTCCCCCTTTGTCAAATACCCATTGAATTCCTGGATGGCAACCTCACGTTCTGCATGGTCATTCGCCACTGCAAGGTTTTTCAACTTGGCCTGTGCTGACTTGAAACTGGGGCAGACATTCCAACTTTCTGTATCCAGGTCTTCTATGAAATCAGTCTCAATCTTTAATTTCATAAAAAGGCTTCTAGTGTTGGAAGTCACAAAGGATTCCAAACTGGGTCTGCTACTATTCGGTGAGTCCGATTCGGTGAGTTCCTAACCTCTAACCCTACAACGGCAATGATAATTATTCTACGGTACCCGATAATTTAAAAAAAAAATTGAAAAAATGCCCCGTTAAGGGATCGGACTCACCGAAACGGGCCATTCCGTTCCAAACTACCCGAAGATGTAACATCCACCTTTGGCCGCTTCAAAATATAATCACTACCTTCCTCCTGAAGACGAAAACCATCTCTTTCTTGGTTGAGTATATGGGACAGAGGGGTCAAAGGATGCCAGACCCACCAACTCTTCTGACAGGTACCAGGTATGGTTTGCCATCTTCTTGCTTGTAGCAGTGGCGATTTCCTTGTGGTGTGGGTAATTAAAAAGTTCACTCAAAAGTTGGAGATCATTCCATGGAGCAGCCACAGCTACCTGGGCAGTGTTCCAAGCTTTGAGATGAACCAGGACAGCAAAAAGAGCTAAGTCACGAGTGTCTTGAAGCTCCTTGTTGGTTAACTGGAATTGAACACGAAATAACCAGAGTTTCATCACATTAATGACCTTTGCCATCCACCTGGTATAGTGCATTGCCCCTGGGGCCATGAAATGAACCCCTCAGTCTGGAGATTCTCCAAGAAAAATGATGGAAAACTTAAGGAATTCACGGTAAGCATCTAGACCCTGGACACGGTCACAAATACCCCAGTCATTAAGACAAGACAATACAGCTGAAGCTTGTGCTTCTGCTGTTCCTGACCCCATCTTTGGGACACCAAGGAGCTGAATCTCTCCTCCACCAGAAACAAGAACTGGGAGGTAGTCAACATACTCGTTTGTTGTTAAATCTTTCATTAACTTTCCATCCCAGTGGACAATAAGTGCCCCATCTCCCGTAAACTCTTTATGTAAATGATGTACCACCTGTGCACGATGTTCTTCTCGCCTGCGATGAATCGACATGTGGTTGATATTAAACTCTGCAACATTATTCATTATTAGGGGTAGAGTACATTCCTGTTATCGCCCCACCACCCATTACTCCTATACCTCAATAAATCTTCTTTGGTTGTTCTAACGTTTTTTTACATATCAGCCCCTTAACCCTATGTAGGGGGTTCGAGCCAGAGGCTCTGAGCCGGAGTAGTCAAAAAGCAGATGTGGTGGGGTGATAACAGGAAAGTAGGCTACCTAAATAGGTTTATACTATAGTTTTAAAAATCATTCTTTGCAAAGAATTTTGTGCATATTAATTGTATTGTCACAATTTACTTTGTACGGTACATGTCCAGTGTCCACCCATGACATTATAGTATAAAAATTCAAAGTTCCAGGTTGACTTCTAAATATCAATGGATCTGTCTCAAATTTAACAGACATTGTTTTTAGATCAAATGGCACAAATGTAGGGGGTGAGAGCATAAATTCTCCAACTTTTTTTTAAGGTACACCTTAGTTGGTATGACCCGACTTGGAATCGATCCCAGGCCTACCAACACTAGAGCAATAATGACTAGGTCAGTGAGCTCGTCTTATTTTGAATCGTACCCAATTGAGTTGGCCAATATTGTCTTTTAGTTTTAGATATAATAAATATGTGGTTTCTTGGAGTAAAGAGTTACATTTTGTTTTCTTTGTTTCTTTTCTTTCTCCTGTGCTCTCTTTTCACTGGCCTCTTTTCTCGCGAGCAGATTAGTTGCGTTGTCATGGGTCAACTTGGCGCGTAAATCAGGAATAACCTGAGTCAAGACAATGACATTAAAGAAGTGTACACGTTTATTATCATAGGGTACAGAGCTACGCAGCCAGCAAATCAGTCTGCAGACGTTGAATCAATGTACAAAAGGACTGATTGTGTATGCAATGTAGGCAGCATTAGCAAAATCACAGTTAAATATTAAACATACGCAGCACACTACCCAAGGAAGAAGAAGGCCTTCAATTATATCGGTAATCACTATTATCAATGAGACAATAATAAGATAATCTTGTTGTTGTGTAAATCATTGAAGATATTTTCATATTTAAAATGAAAAACTTACTTATCACTTCATGTAAACGTTTTTTCGTGAAGCAACAATACTTAATTAGTTTTGTGAATCCTGTTGATGAAAAGTTTAAAGTGTCATTGATATCGGAATGGCCCGTTTCGGTGAGTCCGATTCGGTGAGTCCGATCCCTTAACGGGGGATTTTTTCAATTTTTTTTTTTAATTATCGGGTACCGTAGCCTAATTATCATTGCCGTTTTAGAGTTAGGGGTTAGGGTTAGAGGTTAGGAACTCACCGAATCGGACTCACCGAATAGTAGCAGACCCCATTGATATATAGGTTAACAATAAGATGCTGACAAATGTCTATGACAAACGTGCTACATCCCACTTACTTTGTTTACAAAATCTTCTTCGTTAAAAAAATCGTGTTGCAGCAACAGAGAGGCAGACGGGCGTTCGTTTGGGTCTAGACAGAGGCATTCCTAAAATAAACAAAAAATGTAACTGACTTAAATTGACCAAACATTTTTGAGGCCCTGAGACGTTAGATTTTCGTGTTTTTTGTTTTTTTTGAATTGCAAAGAGCTGCAATTGTATGCTACCATCACAAAAATATGAACCGCATGCCCAGAACTTTAGCGACTGAATGCATTCAAAACCAACACTGGATTGTGGTCTAGCGTAATTTGTTAAAGTTTTTAAGGATAGTCACATGCAAATGTATAAAAATTTTAAATAAATGTTAATAAAGTACCGTAACTATTCTCTAACAAAGTTACGCTATGCTGATGCTACCGTTCTGGTAGCTGAATCACAAGAAGATCTTCAAGAAATTTTAGACAATGTTAATTCAATTGGTAAAAAAATCAATACGAAAATTAATGGTACAAAAATTAAACCAATGATACTACAAAATTATAAGACATTCCAGCACTGTAGAATTAATTACAGTTGTTAATAAAAATATATATATATATATCATATACAAGTAAAAACTTTTATCTTGGACATAATCCAAGAAGGAAGATGTGCCAATGACATTCAGAAATTGCCAGGACCACATTCGGAAAAATAACAAAGTTTTAATCAATCAAAATTCAGCAACATGTCAAAAAATGTTATCTGTTCAACTCTCTCATACAATTCTGAAACATGAACCGTATCACAAACACAGAATGGAAAAACGAATTAATGCTTTCGAGCTCTGAATATACAGGTGGGTTTTCAAAATTTCATGAAAACGAAAGGTCACTAACGATGAATTATTATCTAAATTTAACTCAAATCAAAAATGTCTTAGATAGCCAAAAGAAGAAAATTGAAATATTTTGAAGACACAATTAAGCAAAATTCATTACATAGAAAAGGAAACAAAGACACAACACAAAAAAATAGGAAAAAGGATTTAGTCAAAAAAACTGCACAAATTAGACGATATTATATTATGAAAGTGCTTCACAAAAAGCTCAAAATTGTTAGCAGTAGTACATTGCAAGTGACCCTCAACATGAGGAAAGAACAAGGTGATGTTGAAGGCAACTAAGCCTACAAATGGTAGATGTACTTTTACACATGCAGTGCTAAAACATATCTTCAGCTACCACCTTCATTAAGTCCAGAACTTCATCAGAAACGTACGGGAACTTTTTTTCGAGAGGCTGAATAATTTTTACTTCTGGGAGTTTTATGCCAAGAAAAAGTGGGTTCCTTTGGAATATTTCCCGGTGCCTTGGACACAAATCACCTGATCAACAAATGATTTGTTATTTTATTAAAATGAAAATGAATGTAATGATCACAGCTTACAAATACTTTTAATGAACACAAGACACAGATATTAAGCTTGTTAACAAGACTGTTAAGAGATGGGTAACATTGAAAAAATTTTGATGCTGTAATCAATTCTTAAAAATGGCAGCATGGGATATATCTGACACGACTTCACAGTCCACACTATAATTTGAAAACTGTCGATTTACTTATAAAGTTTCAAAATGAACAAATGTCTTTACATCTTGGATGCAACTCGCACTTAACTGAATCTTACCAACACAATTGAGAATCCGGCTCAACTGATCTATATCTGACTTTCCCGGAAATAAAGGATCACCTTGCAACATTTCTCCAACTAAACAGCCTATAGCCCAAACATCCACTGCTCTGTGATGGCCACATAAGATATCAAAATCATGAATTAGGCTCCATGCATTACACAGACTGTATTTTCTCAGCCCTGTTAACTAATGCATAAGATATTATAATAATCAATGTTTTTAATGAATAATAATTTCAGAATCCCCTTAAGTGTGTTCTACTATGCTTCTGATGCTGCTAAGAACTTTAGCTTTACCTTGCCTGACATCTCTACTTTGAGTATGGCAGCAGACTTTACGGGCAAATTTTAAATCAATAACTGGCAGTATTCAATATATCTAATATTACATACAAAATAAGATTGCACATCAGGCATCCATCTGATTTTAAAATATTTTCTTGCGTTCTTCTAGCGACTGCAGGCTGGGCTACCATAAAATTTTGAAAATGATAACCAGATTTATTTTGACCTTTCAACAGTCAGCATGACTTTAGTTTATCAATATCTTTGTATTCAAAAACTGACAGTGAGCAAAAACATTGTAACTTACAACAGACTGGACAGTCACGTCACAAATTATTAACTTCAAATGTTTGATAAGTAACTGCTCAATGAATTTCTACAAGAAGTTGCTCACAAACAGAAATCCAAACCTTTCATCTTAAATATAAATGTTTTATTTTATACTTATCATACATAAGGAGACTGCCTGATAAAGTTCAGAATATCCTAAATGGTAGAAAAATAATGGTTGCTGTGAAATCCTATTTGACAATCTTAGGTAAATATTGTCTCTAGATAAAAGACTCTGTGAATGAATGTGAAGTTTTTAGTTTGATCTTTCAATCCCAATAATGTTCTAAATATGTGTGAACACTACCTTCCATATTTAGTGTCCCCAACTAATAGCTCAGGGGCTCGGTACCAACGTGTGGCTACATAATCAGTGTAAATTTCGGCAGTTGATGCTAAGGTTCGAGCAAATCCAAAGTCACAGAGCTTGATGATACCATCTGTTGAGGTAAGAATATTTTCTGGCTTGATATCCCTATGAATTATCTATAAATAAATAAAAAAAAAGATTGAAAACATTGAAGACTCAACTCAGATTCTATTTGAATAAGAACCTTCTGATGATTCTAGAAAGGGTAAAATAGGCTTTTTGTGAGTAGGAAGTAAATTTGATGATAGAAAACTCAACATCTATATCACTTGCATCAGCATCAGTAGCTTGACATGTTTAACCCCCTTATGTTGCAGATATGCAACAAAGATTTTTCGAAAGTACCTACTTAACTTTGGGAAAGAGAAATGGATATTTGTGAAGAAAATAAAACAAAAATGCTTTCAATCGACTTGTTATAGCCCAATGTTGCAAATTTGCAACCAATTATATATACAGCTAAATATTCTGTGTTGGCTGTACTACTACTATACCTTTTAAAAAAACACATTATACTGAAAATTGCATTTTTTATTGGGGGAGTTCTACAGAGTTAAGAAAAACGTTTGCAATTTTCTTTAAAGATTATTTTAATTCATAAATGCATACTTACATTGTGGCTATGGCAGAATTCAAGACCTCTTAGAATTTGCCAAAGAGTTTTCCTGATTGTCATTTCACTCAAACCATCTGGAGATTTCTCAATTTCATCAAGAATTGTGTGATCAACAAATTCAAACACCAGGAACAGCCTCTTTTTTCTTCGAAATACTTCAATCAAATTTACAAGATTTTCATGACGTAATTTCTGTTGCCAAAATGCAAAAGTCTAATTAATTATAAATGTGATTTTAAAACAAACATATGAGTGACTTTTTCTTCCACACTTCTATTTTCGTAAGCCACATTCCATACACATAACTATGCAGCAGCTGTGGAGCTACAAACAGCGTGCTTGAAACAAACACACCAGTGGTTAAAATTCGCATTGTGACAACACAGAGATTGGTAAGATTAAAGACTTCCAATTGCTGCTTTTTGCAGGAAAATGCTTTGATCATACATGCTCTGGAACAATCCTGACAATATTGTGTTGTGTAGGGCAGAACTAAAGAGCTCTTTCAGGTTTAACCAAAGTTGTAAACAGTTGGTCGAATTGTATCAGTTGTAATGTACATTGCAGCTTATAGTTAGCACATGCAAATTCCCAGCAATACCGCTCATTTACAGCGTATCATCGGATAATCATATCAAAACGTTTGACAAATAGATGATACAATTAACCGATTTCGTCTGTATTTCTAGTGCAATTTTATCATTGAGGTAAGCACATAGCATGGAATGTATTTATAGATACAGGCAAAAGTATTTTGAAATTGAAACATTACGTACGATAATTAGTGTAACTAGTGGCTAGGCTAAAAGAAGGAATTGTTTTAGAAAAAAATATCTGTATACCATACCAGTGTTGGTTGCAATTGAATACAAGCTAATTAATTACATAATTTTCATGTTATTGTAATTATGTTTGAGACTTTTTAGTTTTGTGTAATTATACTTTCAAAAAAACTTTAATCCAAATTACAATTACGGTACATTTGTATTGGTAAGTTGTATGGATGATATCAGTACTTTGGTTGAGTCACTAGTTGGGTTTCAAACGGGACTTTTACATTGCAACCAAATCTTTATCAAAAACGACTCTACTTGTTTGATAAAATCAAATGGTAAAAAAAATCATTGATAAACATTAAAACATTTAATTTTTCTAATTGAAATGTGTGATTTATTACATTTGGAAGTAAAGTGATCAAAATTTTTAAGGTGTTAATGTACTTGAACTTGAAGTTCTGTAATTGATCACACTCTGATGTAGCCTACACAACACTAATTTACTAGCCTAAATAAAGCTAGCATAAAGCATTACCCGGAGCATTCTAACTTCTCGCATGGCAATCTTTCTCACCACTTTATCATCTTCACTTTCAAAAAATTTCTTTATTGCAACAATCTGGCCAGTTTCTTTGTTTCTGCATTTCATAACCATGCCATAAGACCCTTCACCAACCAATCCAAGGTTATCATATTTGTCCATATTTGATTTGACCTTTTTAATTTTTATAGTTTTTTGAAGGTGGTTTTAAAGTCATAGCCAAATCTTATCAAATGAGTTCTCGTCAATCACAAAATATCATTTATATGCAAAACTAGACAAAATAGAATAGTTCAAACAGCCTGAACATACAATGACAAGCTATGTAGTTAGAAGTAGGTTTCAATTTAATCAGAAAAATTGTCAATGTTGTAACTGTCCATTGGCTTGCCAACAAAAAGAGGCAAAAGTAAACCTACCCTACATGCTTTCAAACATAGCCTACTGTAGTTGTCTTATGGTAACCCGTAATCCATATTTTGAAATAATTGAAGTTTCATTGTTAAGAATATTTTAAAAAAAGTCAAACTTAATTTTTTAAAAATAGACTTGAAATACTAAAAAAGTTTAAGACTGTTGCTTCCAAAACTTGCACCACTGCAACCACAATCTAAAATTAAAACTAGGTTCTGCAATCTGTAGCGTCCGTGGTTTGTATAATTACGATATTTTGGTCCTGAATCACTCGAACACTTGTAGTGCAAATGAGCTTTTTAAATCTAAACCTGATTATTACTGGTCAACAAATTTTAACTAATTTTTTGAATCAGAGATACAAAAAACTTTTCTAGATACATTTTCTGATTCCAAACCTGCTATCACTTTTTTCTAGCTTTGAAAATACTTGCACTTTTATATTTTATTTATTTTTACGTATGTAGGCTATTCGTAAGAAATCCGTTCCTAAAATGCAACTGGTCTTCTTGAGTATGAGGTGGTAGCAGTCACGTTATTTCATCCAGGTATTGGATTGTGTAGCTATCAAGCGCTAAAAGATTGGCATTTTAAAGTTCATAAATGGGACAGTGATGAATGATATGATGTGCGGTTTGGGAGGTTGATCCACATACACAGGATGACTATTCAGAAGACCCTAATGAAACATATTGGCTTATAATTAAAACGTTCCACTCCAGTACGAAGACGATTGAGCTTCACCAAATCTTTGCGGGGTAACTCTACTCTACTGTCAACTGCTTTGGTCTTGTCTTATCCCAACGTTTACTCCAGACTCTTTGAAGCATAGAGATCTGTAACATGGCAAAAAAGAGTTTGTGAGATTTATGACGTGGTCAGTGGTCACGTGGAGGCTCTAAATTAAGTTGTTCCAAGAACCAACTGACTGAACCAAAAGAAATGATTTTTCAGTCAGTTCAGTTATTTTTTTATTTCTGACCATCATATCAAAAACAATACACTTCAACATAGCAAAGGTCCAGAAAAAGGTAGAAGCGACAAAACGCGAACGTTAAAACGTGCTTGTGACCGAAGTAAGTTATTGAGTTGAGAAATTTGGCACGGTCGTCGCAACACCTTCAGAAAATTTTAAGATATAAAGAGGAAAAAAAAGAAACTGTTACAAAAAAAAATAAATAAACAACATATATTTAGGCTATAGCCAGAGTCACTATATAGTGACTCTGCTATAGCTTTATTAGCCCAAATAGCTTTAGCTAATATATTTAAGATTTGTATGAACAGTTGCTATGAAGATCGGCCATGGTGCGTTATCAAGAGTGCTGATGGTCGTGAGGGGAACACGTCTTGATGCGTTAAGCTCATAGTAAAGAAGAGCAAGGCAGGCAAAGAAAACCCCACAAACAAATCCTACCACGGGCAAAGCTATTTCAAGTGCGGGCAAAGCCATTTCTACTACGAGCAAAGCCATCTTCATCTAATAGAGCTCGCTGTGTAAGCTGGTGCAGCAATTTGTTTCTCCACAGCCAGTCCCGGCTCCGCAGGTAGGCTGGGGGGGGGGATCCCTTACAGTTTTCTGTTACGGTACCGTTGAGGTGGACAGATAGTTGCCGTTTGGATTCTCTGTTGTTTAAGTGGGATGGTGTTACGGTGGTTTTGTCCAAATTCAATCTGAATCTCCGCAGCCACATGCTTATCAGGTACTTTTTGGAAACCTTATAGGCTAAGCGTTAAGACTTGATGCCACACAGTAGGCAGCAATAGGCTAAGGTCAACCAAAACCGCTCCTGCCTTATATTACCCTTCTCAAACTGTTTTCGATGTCATTTGTTAGCTTGAGTACTTGGTGAGTGGTAAGTTACTGTACGTCAACAACGTCTGTGACGGAATCTAACTTGTTCTTTAGGCAGCTGTCAACCAATCACAGGGTTGAGTCAGGCCAATAGGCTAGAAGGCGTTCCATGATCTTGTAACGGACACACAGCAGTGATAAGGAGCGATGGCTCTTGGAATCATCAGGATGCTTGTTTGGTTAAAGCAAGGCAAATTGCTTACAATGGCTTTCCCCATATCTTCGGTATGAAATTTCGGCTCAAGCAGGTTAAATAGAATTTTTTAAACCAAGTACGGTAGCTACAATTCTTGAAAATATCAGCTAAAAGTTATATGGGCTGATAAAGCTATATCCTGGAAATATGTTGTTGTTTTTGTTTGTAATTTCTTTTTATATTTTTATTTTTATCGTAATTTTTTCCGAAGGTGCCAGTTTTCTTTTAACCTATCACTTATTTCGATCTCAACCACGATATTTTATTTTTTTATTTTATTTATTTATTTGGTTCAAACCAGAAGATAGAGGTCCATAGAAACACGCCAGCACACACATAGGCTACAAATAAAATAATTGAAAATCAAACAACAAGCATTGTACGGTTATAATGTTGTAAATACATTGAACGAGCGAAACACTCAGAGGTCATTAACGCTTTGATATACGAGTTAGAAAATCTACAACACCGATTTACGGTAGCCACTTTAACAAGTCGAAATTCTGCCACTGAAATTGACTAGAATGAAACCACCAACCAATCATAAGCTACGGTTTAAGTGACGTAAAAAATGGCGAAATAAAGATGACAGAAAGCAAATTAAGTGATGGATTTTTTGTCAGATGGTTGGCTTAGAGGATAGGGTTAGGGCTAGAAAGTAGTCATTTCATTGACGCGGTTCGATTCCCACTACTGCTATTGCTCTTTTTCTTCTGTAATTACCAAATAAACTTCAAAACAAGCTTCAACTCTCTGGATGAGTGCTAGAAGGATCACAATTGGACGGTAGCCTCTTATAACATGTTCTGATTGGTTGACGGTTGCATTGTAGTCATTCGCAGTGGCAGAATTTCGACTTGTTAAAGTGGCTACCCCGATTTACAAAGCTAGCAATGCTCTTCCGTAGCAGGGCATAAAAAACATTCGCGTTTCGTCGTTTCTACCTTTTTCTACACCTTTGCTATGTTGACGTGTATTGTTTTTGGTATGACGGTCAGAAATATCAAACAACTGAACTGAACCTGTCCGAGGAATCGAGGACAAAGATTCCATCAATCAAATCAAATTGCGTTTCGGAAATTGGATGTGAAAAATTCGTTTGGGTAGAGGACTACTGGCAACACTTCACAAATCAAAAAAGTACAACAAACAAACAACTGGTTAGTAGGGTTGCCAGATTGGGCGCTTTTACGCCCATTTGGGCTACTTTTGATTTCTTTAGGCGCCAAAAATTCCCGTTGGGCGCGCTTATTTAGCTGGCGCCCAATTGGGCTACTTTTTTTTAAAATATAATATAAGTTTTTATGTAAAAATTGTATCATGTTTAAGATTTTTACCTAATTCGTAGTTATTTCATTGAGGACCAGCGTTTTAGGAGGCCTCGGTTAGGCAGGGTTACCAATTTGATATGAAGATGCCAATTTTCAAAAATATGCATGTTTAGGCTTTAATATCTGGCAATCTTGGCAACTTAAGTGATCCAGGTTTTCATGAAAATGCAGTGGACATCAGTTCAGTTTGTTTTTATTTCCGACCATCACAACGAAAAACAATATATGTCAGACATAGCAGGGGTCTAGAAAAAGGTAGAAGCGACAAAACACGGACGCTATAACGTGCATGATGCCAAAACAAGACAATCAGTTATGGCATGGTCGCAACACCTTAGTTTTTACAAATGTAGAAAAATGACAAAAAAAATGCTAGTGAATTTTTTTTTAACAATTTATATAAGTAAAAAAAAAAAGACAAAAAAGATAGTTTTTATGTTGATCGATCTTGGTGGGTCATCAAAACTGTTGATGGTTTTGAGGTGAACACTCTTGATGCGTTAGCTCATCACGAAAAGCAATTAAATAAACCATTTTTTGTGTTACTTGGTGTGGTACCGGTACTTGTTTATAGTTATTTTAATAAACAGTTGAGTGAATGCATGGTTGCCAATCTGTCTGAAAGATGTGAAGACCTGGAAAAACGCTTATAATTTAGGACTGATGATCAAGCGCTCTGGAAGAATTTTGTATTATAGCCTATTTCTTTGCTTAGGCTCCAATTTGGGCTCCATTTTAAAACCCCCCCAAAAAATTGGGCTACTTTTTGCATGAGCTTGGGCTCTTTTTTATATTAACCTTTGGCAACTCTACTGGTTAGTGGTCTCACAAATCACAATTCACAAAGGCAGGAAGCTCAACCAGTGCTTCCACTTTGAAGGATTTTATCCGGAATTTCCGAAATCGGGATTTTTCAACGCTTCGAAGGATAAAAAAAGGAAATGAAGATAAGAAGGATTTTTTAAGTATTTTTAACAATTTTACAAGGAAATTTTGTCTTAAAGAGGGAATTGTTGTTTTTAGCAATTTTAAAGAAAATTTTATTAATACAGTCAAACTTCGATACTATGCCACCTTGCTATTATGCCACCCTCGCTTCGATACTATACCACTTTTGATCGTCACCAGCTAAATTCAATAGAAAATATATTTACTATGCCACCCCTTACCCTTGCTACTATGCCACATGAGAGTACAGAATTACTGTATTAACGAAACAATTAACGGTACGAATGAAACGATTAAACGGTTGTAAAACGGCAAAAGTATATGTAATGTATGTGCATATAATGTATTCTCTCAAGTTATCTAGGCTACTGTAACTCAGCCCAAAACTATGAGGAATCGTCAGCTGGCGCATGTTCTTTCGATGAATTTCGTACACCTCGTCATCTAGCTAGCCGATCGCATCACACTGGGCTTCCCGCTTCTCTGCTGCTGCATGAACTTCTAGACAGTGCTTCGTGCCCGCTGGGCATCCTCGAACGAAACGATTTCCTCCTCAACAGTTATCTCATCATCTTCGCTTTCAACCGGCTCCTCGCTGCGCAACATCCCCTTCCAGTGTGAAAGATCCACCAGTCTCGAGGCGCTCATCACTCATCAGCTTCAAGAAAGTCAGACAGCTTGATCTCTTTGTTCTCGTGCTTATTTTCCTCGGCAGGCAGCGCTTCCCAGATCTCGAGCAGATTAACATCATCCGGCTCAGATTGGATTTCCTCGTACAATTATAATCGTACAACCATCAGTGATGGGCATTATCGGCGATAATTTATCGGCGATAATTATCGGCAATAAATTTTTATCGCTTATCGTCATCGCTCAATTATTTTTTCAGTTATCGTTTATCGTTATCGCCAAAGGCAGTGGCGGCTCGTGGTCTCAAAACATGGGAGGGGGGGCTGCATCAACCAGTAGGCTAACCTAATATAAATAATTATAAACCTGTACCGGACTGAGTTATAATTGCACTGAGTTAGGGTTAGTAACACAGTAACATGTTCTTTTAATTGGTTGTCGTTTAATGTTTTTATCATTTAAAGTAAACTTTTGATAATGGCTTGAATTTGGTCAAGTTTAGGTGGCCATCAGATGGAGCTAGTACTATTATGGGACTTGGTATTAACTTAGTTGGTTAGATCTAGGCTTGTGCTTTCCAACGATAGCAAATTTGTTCAAGTTGAACAACAAATGAATAAATGGGAGACAATTTCCTTTAGGTGTTTTTCAGTGCATTTCCATCCCCCGTACTTCCTCCTTTATAATAGTCTATTTCAACCTGTGTGGCGTTAATGACGTCATCATCTAATTGAGTTGATCAACAAGGCGAATTGTGAAAGAGCACCAATAATTACAGTAATTGGCTTTACTTCACATCAAAACTAGTTTGTCTTAGTGACTTCTCAAAACACAGATCAAGTAAAGTAACCTACGATCCCTTTACCTAATCACCGATAGCTTCCACACGCTTACCCTAAAGATTTACGAGAACCAAAGTTGGAATCCCTGACCAGGGTCTGTTCTATTTGCAGTCCCTACAGCGCTTGTTCGGTGATGCTAGAAAACTGTTTTCTGAAAAACCTACGTCATAAAAAAACGAACAAGCAACACCGGACCTGCAAAATTTGCAGACCCAGAGTTGCCAATTAATGTTTGTAATACAATTTTTTTTTTTATTACAAAAAAAAAATTAATATTAAGAGTTTTTTAATTCTTTAAGCGAAATAAATTTAAAAAAAGCATGGCAAAACGATCTATATGTAATATAATTCACATATACACAAAAATATTGGGGGGGCTGCAGTCCCGCAGTCCCTTATGACGAGCCGCCACTGGCCAAAGGCAATATTTGATTATCGCCGATAATTAATCGTCGATAAATTTTATTTCGGATCAACGCACAAGTGGAAAGACCAAGAAAAGTAATATTTTTACTAGCCACCTAGTTAATGAAACTAAAATTAAAACCAGTTCTTCTTCAGTGCCTGAAGTGTGTATGCACAGGTCGTTGTCAGGGGAGGGGGCACGCCCCCCTGCAGCGACGGCCCTGACAACACAATAATTTCTAGAGTTGCAAATTGCAATGCAATAAAATGCATGCAACAAGTCTCTTGTTGTTTTGCTGCAATCGGCAATCGTGAGTGAATTTTACAATTAAAATGTAAGCGCACAGGCGGTACAGATTCCTTTGAAGCGAAGCGACAGAAATTGGTAAGTGGTTTGTGAAAGTATCGCAATACGAGGTCGCTTTTACATCAGAAACATGGTCTTTTGCGCCACCTCACGATCAACTATTTTATTCTTGTGTTTTCTTTTTTCGTTAGAAGTGTTAGTTTTTAGTAATTGTCGTAAAAAAATAAAATCTCTCTCGTCAAAGCATGAAACTTACTGTTTTAAGTGCATTAAATCTTTAGATGAGTAGATTAACTAAAATTGCAAGAACTTGCCTTGAGACGTGCGGTTACGTCACAAACTCAGTTTAAAAGACAAAATTCACACACAATAACAACACAAGATCGGTTATAGACTGTAAGATCGATTTTTTTTTAGCTTGGCGATATAACTTTAATCCAAAAATAATAACCAAATGCGTAAGTGCCATTTAACTTAAAAAGTTAACCCATTTGTGCCGAAAGTGAAAGTAGGCCTACTTAAAAAAAATTTCGGAAAATTTAAATATTGCATAATTATGACCTAAAAAACATATCACAATTATTTTTTTCCTAATTGTGTTTGTACTTTTTGAGAAAAAAGCCGTCCTATATATAAGACGTTAGGCAAATACGTTATCAAATTTCACAAGCTTGATGGATTTCACAGTGTATGCACATTTTTACTACCAATAACGCTTAAGATTACTGATAAATTTTCAAGCATTTTGCGTTTTTTGGAATTTTTTCAATTATTGCTGACTTTGCTGTAAACAGCCCTGCAGAAAGCAAAATACAAAGTTTGAAATTTTTTATGATATTTTCATTTGATTTAATTATTTTGCCTACTGCACGTAAGCGGCAGTGTAACTCAATTGATAAAAGCATCCAACTGGTATCTGAAGGTATAATTATAAGCACGGTGGTTACCTCAGTGGTTTGATTCTGGATCAAGAGGTTAAAGATTCGATACCTACTGCCGCTTTTGCGACTCTATTCATGCATAACTTACAAAAAGTTTTGTCCCTTTACAGTGTATTATGTTCGATTTAGCGCTAATCAAGAAAAAATGAATTATCGTTATCGGACATTATCGGCGATAATTTATCGTTTATCGTTATCGCTTAACTTTTTTTGATTTATCGTTTATCGTTATCGCTTTAGGCATTTTTCGTTTATCGATTATCGTTATCGCTTAACTGAAAAATGAGTTATCGCGTCCAACACTGCGTACAACACAACGTGGCATTACATGGTCACGTCACAAGGCTGTTTTTACAAACTCTCGCTACTATGCCACCCTCGCTACTATGCCACTTTCTCTTGGTCCCGAAGGGTGGCATAGTATCGAAGTTTGACTGTATTCCTATTCAAAAGTTCTAAAAACGACTGGAATAACGATGATCAGCAGGTTTTCGTCGTCACTCGCCATCCGGAACCCCCTCCCTCTCACTCTTTCCCATTCTCGCCTTTCTGTAGCCTAATTTCTATTCTCGCCATTTTGGAAATTGGACCTTTTGAACGTCTCAATTCTTTTAGTTAAAATTAGGTAATCCGTTGATTTACAATTGAACTTGAGTAGCAATGACAAAGTTCACTGAGCTTCGACCAATCCCTGGCTTCGACGTACAGTTAGGTATGATAAGCTTAGGCTAGTGATATCCTTCCGGTTTAGAATTTAGTTAGTTATGCTAACCTATTATGGTGTCATAATAATAGAGCTAGCTAGGCTGTTTATGTGTATACAACATGCCGGTAATGTACACAGTTACACTGAGTCAGTATCATGAATAGGCCTAGTATCCTGAAGTTTTTCATCAGTCTCCGATGATTGTGAAGACGTTCCTGAGTAAGGAGAAAAAAGACATAGGCTACTAGCCTAGCCTATAGTGTTAAGTTAGCGCAACAAGGAAAACTGAACTAAACACAAAAATAAATTTGTTAATGGATGGATAATTCATTACTGGACATTTACGACCTGTACATTTTCGGTGTTAGGGATAGGTTAGTTGGAGTCCGGGTAGGAAAGATGAGAGTGGTAAATGATGTCCACGACTCCAGCTGGTAAATGTCCCAGAACCGCCTAACTGACAAGCAGTTTTTTGGCTGTACAGTGAACAAAGGAAGTAAACCATGTTATTGTAAAATATGTGCTGCTTTTGTGCTGCCTACTGTTCTAATAAAACAACGTTTCTTCGACATACCGGTGCTACTGAAAAAAAATCGAGATTGAAATAGCTTTAACTGAGATTATAATACCTTTAAAGTTGTATTAGCACCTTTTTTAAGTTTTATAACGTCAAAAATAACCTCGCCTATGTAGGAAATTTTGAAGGATTTCCGACCGAGAAAAAAGGGATTTTTCAGGACAAAAAAGGAAACTGAAGAGGATTTATCAATTGTCAGAAGTGGAAGCACTGAGCTCAACACTCATTATTATTATTTACAGGCTTGCCAGATTGGCCCTTTTGGGGCCAAATTTGTGAAATTTGGCCCTTTTTAGAGGTAGTTGGCCCCCAAAAAAATTGTTTGGCCCCTTGGTCCTTTGTTTTCAATATTTGGCTCTTTTTGGAAGCAGTTGGCACATACTATCAAACTAGCTTTTTAAATAAATGTCTTTCGGAAATTGAGTCTGAAAAGTGTTATTACGATTTTTTAGACAGTGATTAGCTGACAATGTTTATGCCAATGCCGAAGATTCGAGTGGAAACACTGTAGAAGATGAAGATTTGGAAATCGTTCTTGTAGAATGTAGGCTAGAGTGTAGACTGTGTTGTTGTGATGTTGTAACGTTATTGACGTTGTTAACGTTATTATGTTTTATTAGTAACGTTATTAACATTATTGAACAATTTGGCTCTTTTTTACCCAGTTTGGCCCTTTTTTCGACATTGTTTGGCTCTTTTTCTCAAAAGCTGTCTGACAACCCTGATTATTTATTTGGTCAGACAAGATCAAGCCATGTTAAGTTTTACTTTCTTAGTTCAAAGAAATTTAGCTACATTTTAAAGTTTTAATTGTTATTTTGCAGATGGCTGTTACTAGGCTATTGTTTTTTGTTGACATTGTATTGATAATTAAGTCAAATGAACAATAGCTATTAGAAATAGGTATCAATCTGAATAAGAATGCGATTGTAAGGATAAGTTCCAAAGAAGAAATATATTTTTTTTTGCAAACTTATGCAAAGAATATTTCTAAAAAAGGTGTTGGTTGTCATTAGAAAAGTGTTGCTAATTTCAGACCAGTTTGTAATTTAGAACACAAGTCAGAGCTAGGCCTACTATTTATATCAATCAATCATTTTATTTTTCGTCATTAACGCGTCCTGGACAAAAAAGATACTAACTACAAATATCAATATAAACCTATCAGCACGTTAAAGAATGGGAAAAGGTGGCAAAACCTTGAAAGGTTTAAAACGTGCCTGAATGAAAAATTATGTACTAGACTATATATTAGTAGTTAGCACGGCCACGAAACCCCAAAAAAAAAACAAATAGCAAAAAATAAAACAAAAACAGAGAGAAGCACACATGTAGTAATGAATGACAGCCTAATGAAAAGTGTTGTGGATTGAATTTGCCAGTTCCAATATTGATGTGGATGAGCAGTCATAATAATAATAATAGGATGGAGAAAGAAAACCGGACATAAAAGAAACCCATCCTCAGGCAAAAGCCTGTTTCAATGTGGCCCAGGAGAGCAGTTGTTGAGCTCTTTCTATGGTTAGACTGCACATCACACAGTAGCCTAAGACGATTGAGGTTTGATATCCAGTTTAAGTTATTGTTTCTTGTCCTGGTGGGTCTTGTCCTGGTGACCAAAAGATGACTATCAATCCATCATTGTTCAATTGTTAGTATGTACCGTAGCTTTCAGTTGAGCAGCACACTTAACTGGAGTAGCTGTTCATTCAGTGACACCTATGTGAATAGAATAATCTGCAGGCAACAAGCAGAAACTTCAATTTGTTGCCTTCAGTCACTGAATTTTTCACTTCAGTTTTCGATTGTGACAGCACTGAAGTTCAGTGACTGAGTCTAAGTTATTCTGTCAAGGCCAATAACTAGACTGCAAACAACAGCCAGGATTAAAGTTCCACATAAGATTTACAGTTTGGCAACAATTCCCACATTCAACCATTTGTTAATACATGAAAAAAGAACTGGCAGGGTATAGGGAGATATATCATGTTTGAGCCTAATAGCAAAGATATATGAAGCTATATAGGCTTCGCTTTGGTACTATTACTTGGTCTAAGTACATTTCTTCATTTTTTGTATAATGCAATGCATTATATAGTCCATGAGTTTCTGACCTTGGTGGCAAGTTCAACCCTCACAAATTTGCAAATATTTTGCAATTGAAAAGGATTTGACAGAAAAAAAATTAAAAGTTCATTTATGAATAATGATTTCACAACTTGGACGAATTGTATCCTTTTGCGCTGACTATGTCACTTTAAGAAAAAATTTCCTTTTAAAAAAAAGAGAAAATGGCTTCCTAACTGGAATGATAATAATTCCGCCATTTTCGTGCGTTTGAAGTTAAACCATTTGGATGGAATTCGACCGTAAAATGGCAATCACAAAATACACTGATTTTCTCAAAACGATACCACCACATTATTACAGGCTTTAGAGTATGAAAATATCTTTCTAATAAAAAAGAAATACAGTAGAATTCGCCTATAGTGACTTTGGCTATAGTGACACTTTGCCTAAAGCAGAGGTCGGCAACCTTTAGCATTAAAAGAGCCAATGTTCCCAAGTTTCTTCAAATTAAGACATATACGGAGCCATAACATGTAACTGTCGATTTGGCCACTAAAACCAAAGGTAATTATAGCCTACACTTCATGTAGAATTTCTTTCAATTTTGCAAGTTTCGCTAGCAATGAAAGCAAATGAATCTGTCCATGAGGGGTTGAACATTCTTTTTTCGTTTGCAACTTTTCTCTTCTTACACTTTTTCATTGCTAATTATATAATCGATACAAGACTATACTGTTTTGTTGTAATATCGTTTTTAAACTCTTTACTAAATAAAAGATTTTCAGTTAGATGCTGCTCTAGACTACGGAAACTAGGCTTACTAGTAAAGATAACGCTGGTATACTGGCAATAATTTGGCAAATTTGCCAAAGTTACTGATTAATAAGTAATGGCGATTTACATATTTAACAAAGAGTATCTGACACTCTTAACTGCTTACAAAATACTACAGGCTACTACAAACTGCACTGTGACACTGCCAGGTATAAGATAATGCTAACATTAATTGTGCAGTAAATCACGTAACAATATGCTCTTTATCGTTTCACAGACGGGGCGGGCAAATCAGAATCTGTCCCCATACAATACATGCATTGTAAGTCGTGAGGAGCCGCCATTATTCCTAACAGTCCTAAATGGTTTTTTCCTTAGCAAGATAAAAGCATTAAATCTTAGTGAAAAAAACATACTAAACGGATTTGTAAGTCATAATTTTCAACAAAACTAGTTTAAACTATAGCCTGGAGCAGTTATTAATTTACAACAAATTTTTTTGTATTGTCCAAGCTCGCAGTGCTTAAAGTCACGGGGGCCAGAGCAGAGGGCTGAAAGAGCCGCATGTGGCTCCGGAGCCGCAGGTTGCCGACCTCTGGCCTATAGTAAGACCTGTTGCAAAGTCCCGTTTGCAAACCATATGTTTTGCATAGAAATGACTTTGCCTATAGTGACTTCGTGTATAAGGACACTTTGCTTACAGTGACACCACATTTCTGTCCCTTGGGCTCAAAAATTTCTGTATAAAGACACTCGTTAGTTTGTGATGCAATAATATATACTTTATCCATGCGCAAGCAAGATGATGAAAAAGGTTTATGAGCAGGCTTCATAGTTGTGATGTAATAAAAGCATAGGCAAAGTGGCTGCTAGGCTAGCTCCAGGCTTTTGTTCTTGTGAGTTGTGATCTCAGTTCTCTCTGCATAAGCCAGGTTGATTGTCATTGTGTAGTTTGTCGATCTAGCACAAATCTTTTGTCGTACATAACGGATATCGCATATAACGGACAAATTTCGCTGGTCCCGACTGGTCTGTTATATGCGGGTTCTACTGTAGTCATCTGCGGCCATTTTACTTTGACTTCGTCTATAGCAGGGGTGGGGGACCTTTTTAGTATTGCGGGCCACATAAAATGAGAAATAACACAGGCGGGCCACTAAAAATTTCGAAATTTTGGCCAATTTTTCTGGAACATTCTGCCTTCATCACCAATCTTTCTTTTCTTTCCAGAAGCTATTATACAACGTAAAATTTTGCTAATTTGAAAAGTAGGCTATTCTGCAAAACAGCTTTCACGAATGCCATAAGTGTCCGATTAACAATAACTGGTCACATTGTGACGGTCACATTTTGATGTACACATTGTTGTTACTAATGGCCTTCTATGATGGATTAACTAGTCATAGTAGGCCATTCGCAATATACCGAGGAGAATGCAAAGCCTACTCTTTTTTGAGCTGTTGTTTCAATATATTTTGGGTAAAGAAATTTTGACGCGGGCCACATGGAACAGTCACGCAGGCCGCATTTGGGCCGCAGGTTCCCCACCCCTGGTCTATAGTGACACTTTTTCCGCGGCACCTTCAGGTGTCACTATAGGCGAATTCTACTGTACTCGTTTAAGTTAAAAAATATGATTTTCAGACGTGCTTAAAAAATCTGGATATTCATGCATGGACTATATCAGGGGTGGGGAACCTGCGGCCTGCGTGACTGTTCCATGTGGCCTGCGTCAAAATTTCTTTACCCAAAATATATTGAAACAACAGCTCAAAAAAGAGTAGGTTCTTCATTCTCGGTATATTACAAATCGTTTTCCATGACTAGTAATCCATCATAAAAGGCCATTTGTAACAACAATGTGTAGGCTATTGTTAATTGGTCAGTTTTGCCATTTGTGAAAAGTGTTTTGCAGAGTTAGTAGCCTACTTCTTAAATTAGCAAAATTTTATGTTGTATAATGGCTTCTGGAAAGAAAAGAAAGATTGGTGATGAAAGCAGAATGTTCCAGAAAGATTGAACAAAACTTTTAGTGGCACGCCTGTGTTATTTCTCATTTTATGTGGCCCGCAATACTAAAAAGGTTCCCCACCCCTGGACTATACATATACTATACACTATACAATACAGGCTACTGTGTTCGATACATCATTTTTGTATTAATGTATTATGCAAGTGTAACATACTTTGTTTTCTTCAGGTTTTCACTAAAAGTAAAGCAAAATAAAATCTGAAAATATTGCTTCTAAAGGCTAATCATTAGTATTTCAGTATGGCAATGCTTACGGTAAGAAATGCTTCATATTATTTGTCGAACAATTAGGAAGTGATTATATTCTATTATAGTTCAATAAGTATGACCAAAACAAAATCTATCATCTTTACTTTTGCACAATGTGCATTTGGATATTCACAGGGTATGCAGTGGCGTACGCAGGATTTTCTCAAGGGGGGGCCATTGAGAGTAGCGTAGCCAGGAATTTTGAAAGGGAGGGTTTTGACGACCGGCGGGCAAAGCCTGATGGCGTTTTTGCTTAAGACGACACCCAGCGGCGGGGAGTCTGGGCCGCCTCCCCCAGAAAATTTTGAAACATTACTTTGAATTTGGTGCATTCTGAGAGCATTTTCAACAAAAATGTGGGTATGAATATTCCTGTAAAATGGTGCTGTCAGGTGGCATAGCAAAAGGATAAGATCATGTTTTCTTCGGCATTTTTCGAAAATAAAGCTAAGTCTCTATGTTTTCTTGTTGTTAATTTCTGGCTGAGATGTTTGAGTGTTTGGTATTGGCAAAACTCGCTCTTTTAATGCAGTTTTGTTTAAAATTAGGCAAGTTTTTTTTAGACTGAAACCATCATTCCCAAGCATAAAGAAACTGAAAGCATCATTCTCAATATCGCGACGTCACACGCGTGCCAAAGTGGGGTTGTAACCCCCAAGGCCCAACCCCCCCCCTTTGGCTATGCCACTGGCCATTGATATCTCAGACGTCTTCATGATATCTCAGTATAGTTTTAGTTTAGACTTTATCCATTTCTCTCTCGCTAATCACTATAATAGGCTTACAGAACACTATGCTACATTGGCATACCTGGGGTGGGGTAGGTGGATTGGGCCATGTATTTCGTATTGGCTTAGTCTATAAAACAACATTGTTACAGTAATTGCTTTGACAGAGCAATGCAAAACATATTAAATGCCTTAATCTACGTCGTTAACTACTAAAACATTTTAAGGGGGGGGGGGGGGGGGGGGGCATGGCCCAATGCCCCCCCCTGCGTACGCCACTGAGGGTATGTATATTATACATTGTATAATTATCAAACTTACGCAGTATAATGTATAATTAATTTACTGTATTTATTATTCTAGGGCTAGGCTAACCTAGTAAAAACTATATGAAGGCAGTTTTGCAACTTAATTTCAGAATGCAAAACATGTCACTTAACTTAAGATGACTGACTGCCTCATCCTGATTTTATTTTGTTGTAAACTCAGCTTCTTTGTGAAAAGTGTTATTTCATGTTCAAAACCTTTCATCAAGATTATTTTTTAACAAAAAAAGTGTTTCAAGAATCTCTATTGAAAGTCAAGAATTTTTTTCAGCAATTTTATCTTAATTATTATGTTTATAAAATAAAACTAGTTTTTTTTTTGCAATTTGGTTGCTACGCAACAGCTACTATTTTGTAATGATATTGCTTCCAAATGCTCCATTTAGATGACATACATAAGTTGTTCTTCTTATTTTAGCCTTTGTTTATTTGTGCCAAGAGAACATTCCCAGTATGATAGTTACCATAATCAGTAGGCAACACAGCAGTCTTTTTTTTATAAAGTCTGTCTTAAGTACAAGGAAACTATGGCTGTGAATGTATGTCATATGTGTCACATATAAATACATTCAGCACTCCCCACTTATTAAGCCCACCCCGGGACCGGACGAATTTGAGAAGACGATTTTTTGCCACCCCTATTCATTATTCAGTAATTCTAGACTGGATCAAATTGGGCTTAATAAGCGAATGGACCTATTATTCATGAGCTTAATAAGCAGGAACTAATATATTTAAAAAAAAATGGCTTGTATTTTATCTATATATCATGTAAATTATTTTCAAACTTTTTTCTCAGCCTCATCAGCAAACATTCAGTAAGAAATGGCCCTTAATGCAACCTGTTATTCTGAAATTGTTGAGTCAGCAATCGGTGACTAAGCAAGAATGGCAGGTGAGATTGTTGCCTATATAATGCGTCATAACCTCAATGTTTTATAACTTTAAAGGGTGGCAACCTAGATAAGTTGGCTTGCTCAGATCGAAAAATGACTTTGATTTTTAAAAACAGCAATGAAAAGGCTAAATATTAGGTTCATGATGGTTTAAAAGCAAAGAAAAAAATTAAAATTTAAATTAATATTAATTAAAATTTTATTAAATTTATATTATATTTTATTTAATTTTATATTTTATTTTATTAAATTTTATTATTAAATTAAAATTTTAATTAAAATTAAATTCTTCTGATTTGGTGTGATATTGTTTACTTTATTTAAAAAAATTAAACTTAGTAAAATTATAATTATTTGTAGATTGTTCAATTTTAATAGCCCATTAAATTACAAAGCTGAAATAATTATTATTCGTAAGTCATATACCGGTACACAAGGAAAAGTTAGACCAACTATTCATCTGAGGCCATCACCCATCAGTGCCTTGAACAACTGACTTGGTGTCTAGTGTCTACAACTCTACATGTCCCATCACTGATTCATGTTGTGTAAAATAACAGGATTATTGTTATTGGTTTATAAAAAATAATTGAAGAAGATACTATTTATCCACTGTGTATTTTGTGCAGGAAAAACATTTTTTGTTGTGCCTGCTTTCTGCAAGTTTCATTATGTAGTTATGTGTTTTTGTAGGATCTATTCTGGGATGTAAACACTGTATGTTTGTGGGATCATGTAGACGGTGTCAATGACGTCCATACTGCATTGCAAAAAATTATATCCCAGTTTGTTAAAGAGGCTCAGCAAGTATTAATAGTTTGTTTTCTTAACTTTTTATTCTGTGTAATCTTTAGTCTATACTCAATGGTTTAACTACTTTAGTAATAAGACAGATAGAACCAAGCAACCACACGGCATTTAACATTATACATTAAAGTGAACATGAATTATAAACTACGAACGTTTTCGGCCATACACATGTTAGCCCTTTTCGTTACTTGAAAAGGGCTAACGTGTGTATGGCCGAAAACGTTCGTAGTTTATAGCTTTATGTTCACTTTAATCATGTATGATGTTAAATGCTGTGTGGTTGCTTAGTTTTATCTGTCTATGGTTGAAGAAAGTCACCTTATTGCCGAAATTGTATTTGATAATGAGATCAACCAATTTAGGAGCAAAATGATTGGATTGCCTGGTTAATCTTTAAGTTTAATTAAAATATAAAGAACTCAAAATTTAGAAACTAAACTGGTGTTCAGCAAACGTTTGAAAACTATATAGCCTAGGCTATACTGTCTTCATCTTCAGTGCTATAAATGTAAGCAAGCAGCTTAACATACAGCTTACATTGATAACACTGAAGATGAACACAGTATAGTTTTCGAAACGTTTCCTGCCATGAGTTTAGTATCTACATTTTGGGCTCTTTATTTTTTGTTAAGATCAACCAATTTCATTAGCTATCAGTAATGCTGGTATTGTATATATATATAATTTATTTTTAAAAAATTCCCTTTGACATGGAGGAGGCTTAATCAGTATCTTACTCAAACAGTGCCATGGTATTTTTTAATAATATTTTTTTCAATGACAGAAATGTTGGCTAAGCTTAAAACGTATGCAAAGTAATTGATGTACAAAACATATTCTTGGCTGAAGGATATAGCATCTTCCCATCAACTTATATTTAATGTTTCTTTGAACTCTATTCTGTTTCACTTGTAAGAGAACCATGAGGAGTGTCGATGGTATTTAAATTTTTTCAGTTTGAACTGATCCTTGCTGAAATATTTTCTTTTTTGTCATTACTGGATTGGTACTAGCAAAAATATTTTCCCATATGGGGCCGGTACCTTTTAATAAAAAATCTGCCATGTGCAAGCAATCGAGCATGTACCTTAGTGATATATTTTGTTGTGTAGGCTACTCTGCTAAGAGACAGAGCAGTGAAAGGGTACTCGTCTATCACTATCTTGGTTCTTGACCCCTTCTTGAACGTTACATTGTATTCATGTTTTTTTAAGCGTGTGAAAACTCATCATGAAGGAAATGCTTTGTTGCGGGCATACATAGTCGAATGGCAAAAGTTTTTTGATCAATGTACTTATTTTCCGAAACCATTTGAAAAGACTCTAAACAAGGACTACGGTAACATGGATTCTGAACACAATTACTGTCATGTACGAAAGGTGAGATTCAATCAAAAGTCAAAACTATAGTTTTGCTTCGTCTATTTTCTTATTTTAATCAAGCACAAACATTTTTGATATTTCTTGATGTTTCTGATTATTTTATGGATTCATGCGTCGGTTCCAATATTTTTAAAGCTTACAAAATTGTATATTTGAACCAAGATAAAAGAAGGCATTTGAAATGTCTATTCATTGGATTATTTAAATGCATGGATATTATGATGTTGTAATGTATTGTAGAATGAAGTATATATAATCTAATCATTTGTTCAGTTTTTTTTCTTTGGATGTCAAAGCATCTAATATACTCTACGTAATAAGTTTTAAATAAGACAGAACTATCGGTAGACTACATACCGTAGATAGCTAAGTATTGAAAAAAAAATTAGTTTGTGTCCGGGCACCCTCAAAATGTCGACTCATCTGTAGGCTCGCTTTTTCAGATGATGCTTGCCACATGGAATGAAAATATTTTTGAAGATATTCAAGAAGTCCTCAAGGACAAAACTATGGATTTAATTGAGCAAGAAAGAGGTGGTGCTGTTCTCGACCCCCAGCTTATCATAGGCGTCCGTCAGTCGTTTGGTATGATTACAGATTTATTTTGATATTTTACGGTTAAACTTAGGTATTTTTCAAGGACGTTGTAATAACGTCAACCTGAGAATTATTTGTTGATACTCTTATTCTTATTTATTGTTTAATTTTATTTTATTTACATAATTTTACTGTGAAGCTGAGTATACAGTGTTTGTTTATGTTACTTGTGAATATCGACTACTATGATGTTGCTGTGATGCAAAATGGGTCCGGTAGGCGTAAAGGATAGGCTACTGACTGCTCATTCGTATAAACCCTTTTTGAAAGAGCACAGCTATTTTTAACGTTTTGAATAAATTTTATTTGCTCTCTAATACTAATAGCTCAACGAATATAATTTTTGTAAACTAAAAATTGTAACATCCAGCTACGATGTTTTATCTTTTGTTGTAACCTAGGCATCTTAATTAGGCGCTTATTAAGATGTTTTTCCTTGCAACTGAAGTAGTGTACAGGCCTTGCACAGCAGCACTTCAACTAAGGGTCGAATCTTCACTTGGACTGTCTTGGTGGTCGTACCTTAAACGAAATTGTCAGAATTAAGCCTCCAATACAGTTAGGCCACCGTCCGAACCTTTATTATTATCAATGAAAAAATAATCAGTGTTTCATAGGTTTGAAAACTCTTTCGGTTTCTACGCTTGGAAAACAATAATAAGAATAGTATTTTTTACTTTGAATTTATATAGTGCTGAGTGGCGACTACCGTTGCGAAGTCTTGTTCGTATACCGTGGTTGCAACTTGCAAGTACAACATACAAGTATCTTTATAACATTGCTTTGTTTCTTTCAGTTAATCTTTGTTATAGTGAGAACGATACCCTTCAAATTTATCGCCAACATTTTGAATCAACCTACATTCAATGCACTAAAAATTATTATCAGTTGGAAGCTGAAAGCTTTCTAGCCGAACACGGCGTGCGAGAATACATGAAATACGTAAGTTTTTTTTACTGTGTGCAAGTGATTTAGGACATTCTGACTACAGAAAGGTTAAATTTTTAACTTACTTACGCTAGCAGATGTATTTGTCGCAATAAGAATTCTGTCAGAAAACTACAGAATTGAAGAAAATATAAATCTACTTTATTTCATAGAAATATTGTGCAGTTTGTTACATTTTCTGTGTTCACACGACAATAGTATTCTAAGGAAATTGCCCTCTCGGAACAATATTTAGTCAATTTTTACACCTATCAAATAGTAACTAATATAATGACTGCAAAAAACTGTTCAAAGCGTTTGGTTTTGAAATCACTGCATTCTGCAATCTTCAAAGTGCAAATTATTATTCACTGCCAGGCGCATCAGAAACTCACAGAAGAAACGAACCGTGCCACGAGATATCTCGAGTCTTCCTCAGTACCCTCTCTTGTGGAAGAGTGCGTTAATGTCTTGGTAGCTCAGTTTTCAGAAGTCATTACCTCTGAGTGCAGAATAATGATAAGAAATAATGAATCCAAAGGTACGTGGTTTGAAAATTTGTGGAAGAACTATCGTTTTTATGTATTTTTGACGTAAAGTGACGTGTTGCATCGTTTTTATTTCATAACGAACATGCTTTGTGTCATCTGTCAAAAAGTTTCCCTTATGATCACAAGCTTCACTTGGTTTTGATAAGAAAGCGACATTGGTTTCAAGCTTTGTAGACAGCCTTAAGTAATTAATCAAAAATAGCAATCTTCCAACATATCAGTCACTTAGTGCTTGGAACATAAGAATACGTTTAAAACATTACTAATTCTAGTAATAGTCTAAAACAGATATAGGTTTTTCAAGTAATTTATCATATTTTAAAAACTGTTTCCGAACAAAAGTGTCCAGCTAACAGAATCAGTTCTTTTCGTATTGATTCAACGACTGCAGAAGTTGAATCAATGTAAAAAGGACGGCTTTCGCTTAGGTGCTTTTGGCATAATTTCCTCATTCGTCTATTCGGTTCCCTGCTCAAGTTTATTTTGCAGAATTGAACTTGATGCTGAGTTTGTTCAACCGATTGCCTCGCGGCATAGAACCGATGTTGGAGTGTATGCAGGAGCACATTATTCAACAAGGTCTTTCGGAAATGAAACAGTTTTCTGACGTCGTTTCTACGGTATGTTTTTGGCTACTTTCTTCATTTTACTAGCCTGGTAAGCAGTCAATTCAATTCAATTCAATTTATTTTTCTTTGTCAGAATGCAAAAAAAAATGATATTGAGAAAAAGAAATACAGTAACAAAACTAACAAAAGGAAAAGGCAGTCATTCCCCTGACAGCAAAATCAGTCATTTTTACATTGACGCTTCTGTTGACGTTGAATCAATCTAAAAGACGACTGATTTGCTTTCTGAGGAGCGAATTAAGCCAGGTTTTTTAACGACAGTAACTGTATTTGCACCATTATTACGGTCAATTGTTCTTTGAATTAAACGTTGTTATAGACGAGACCTTCCCAAACCCATGCCTATCAAAGGCATTGAACGCGATGCAACGAATTAAAAAATACTGTTTATTTGATCACGTGGTCCCAGCAAGTAAGACCAGATTTCTTGCACTGATTTTACGTCTGCAGACGTTAAATCAACAAAACAAATCGCTTTTATTTGCTATGTTCTGACGGAAAACTTGATCTAAAGTTCTACGTAACTTGTTAAAATGACTACTCCTGCCGACAAAATTTGCCTTTTTTACATCGTTTTAACGTCGCTAGACGTTGTAAAAACGGCAACTTTTGTCAGTTGGAACAGCCACTTTATTTTTATTATTCATTTCATGATTATCGTCTTCACAGGATTGTGAAAAATACATAGATCTTCTGTTGAAACTCTACAACCACTTCACAACGATGGTGAACGAGTCTTTTGACGACGACTATCGCTTTCTAACATCCAGGGACAAAGCGTTTGAACACGTTGTCAACGATCATTCTGTGTTTGCTCTCCAACTGCAAACCAAAGCGAAAGTGTACGTTGTCTGATATTGTGTAGCGTTACGCAATGTACGTTGCGTGACGGTAAAACGATGACGCAAGCAGTTTGCGAGGAATTGCAAGAAAAATTATTCTGGTAACAGTTTAAAGAATCTTTCTCCGTTTGTGCACGATGATTATTATCAGTATCAAGCGCAGACTTTGCACTGCCATATCAATGACGTTTTGTTTGTGGATTTATCGTCTGTTTATCCTTTGGTAAATGACCTGGTGTTTGTTCCCGCTAGCAGGGATCCGCCAGTTTTGTCTTTCCTTTCGCCATGCTTCCCGGTTGTTGGGGGTTGATTCTATTCCGGTTCCTTACACTGATGTCTTTTCTCACCAACTCTAACTATCTCTTTTTTGGTTTGTGGATTGTCGTTAGTTTAGACTGCTGAGAGAAGTCAAAACTATTCAACTGAGTGATCGTCACAAAAGTGTACAACATTGCACAGGCGAAGAAAAAATTTTAAACTTGCATTTCCACAGAAACCCGATCAAGCTTCAGACCGAGTCCAGATGTCCAGAGCTGCTCGCCAACTTCTGCGACATGTTGCTCAGAAAGACAGCCTTGACAAAGAAGTTGACGCCTGAAGAGATCGACAAAAAGTTAGCCAATGTGGTGAGTTGAAACTTTTATGAATCTTGCAAGCAGGGGCCGTTGAAAGATTAATTTGGGCCGGTACCAGTGAGATCCTTGGGCCCCAAATCAAGACATATCAAATAAAAACGCATTATTTCCAAAGAATACGCTTGGCCCTTTGGAAACTAAAATCCTCCCGATTTTACAAGTACTCTTTGTATTCCCCTGTTAACGCTACAACTTCCAAAAAAAAAACAATGATACACTAGAAGTATTGTTTATCTCATCGCATTTTGTGTACAAGAATTGCATAAAAATGTTCAGTTTAGAATTACTTAACTTTGCTTGGCTTGACAACCGTCGAACCTGTTCAATCTGGTTACAACTGGATTCAAACTGTAAGTTCTGGTATCAGCTCCTGCTGAAATTAAAGCTTGCTCGGGGCAGATTCTGATATTTTTTCTATTCAGTGTTGATGCAGAGAATTTCGACCACTACAAAATTGACTTCTGAGACGACAATTTCTATTCTATCTAAAAATCTTCTTCTTCTTCTCTCGTTTGACTTGTAGTAGCTTAGATTGGCAATGCCTCATCGTGCAGCCATGATACGGTAGTTGGGTCCAGTTTGCGAATACCAATGATTCCACTTGGGGGCCGTAAGATGGGGCATTCGTGGAGTATGTGTTGCATTGTTTGTTCTACCGCTCCGCAGACACATATCGGCGTATTATGCAACCCCCACCTAAATAGATTAGCTCCAGTGCAGCCAACGTCACATCTGATCCTGTTCCATGTGACCCATGCCTTTCTTGAGAAGTCTGCTCCAGGAGGGATGGAGAGTGCTGGTATAACTGAAAACTGGGGAGGGATATGTGGCAGCTCGTTCCATTCCTGGGCCCATGTCTCCATGCAGCTGAAGTTCTTATCCACAAGCTGTGTAGCATATCGATGGAATAGGCGCCTTGATGACAGGCGTTGGGGTCTGACTGGTCCATATCTGTGGGAGTGACTGTGGAGAAGGTGTTGAGGATCGAGTCTTGCATGCAAAGCCAGTTTGTGAGAGGCTTCTTCCCTACGGACATGAGCAGGAGCAATGCCAGCCAAAGTTGGCAGATAAGCAGTAGGTGTTGGGCGGAGACAGCCAGTGATGATGCGCAAGGTGTCGTTAATGCATATGTCCATCTTTTTTGTGTGTCTGCTACGGTTCCACACAGCTGTGGCATATTCGGCTGAGCTGTAGACCAAGGCTAGTGCACTTGTACGCAAGGTTGATGCTCGGGCTCCCCATCCTGTTCCTGCAAGGCTTCTCAAGAGGTTATTTCTCGAGGTAACTTTGGCACGGAGTGACTCGATGTGGGGTCTGTAGGTCAACTGTCGGTCAAGTTTTACTCCATGGTAAGTTGGGTTTGGAGTATATGGTAAAGGATTTCCTAGCCCAATCTAAAAATAAATCACACATACCTCATGTTTAAGATGCTCTTGTTGAAGTACGTGCGTAATAAGGACGTCTTCATGCGTTACCACAAAGCTCACTTGACCAGGAGACTGATTCTCGGCACTTCCTACGACAGCGAGAAGGAAGAATTTGTGGTCGAGGCGTTGCGCGAGGTAACTAAGCTTGCTTCGGATTATTCGTCTCAGTTTTTTGACGTAGATTTTTCGTCTACAACCGTAGAATCATTGTAAAATTATCAACAATGCTACGTTTAATGCTGCGTTTATCATGCGACTTATCTGCACCTGCATATTTTTCTTCAACCGATTGACCATGCTTGATCTGTTTTGAACTTCTTTCGTTTTGCTCTCTTGATTTATTAGTAATTCCGGCGTGTTTTTCATTCCTGTGGTTTGCTTGATATTATTTTTATTTTTTGTCGTTCTTTAGCTCGTTTGTCTTGCGCCATCCCAATCAACGTTACATTCTCCAATCAGCTACTTCTTCTAATGTGTCCAAAACAGTCTGAAACATCGAAGTACTCGCAGTGCAGTCTGTTTTGAAATGTCTAACAATTTATTTGCGCTTCAACAGGTCGGGATGCCAGCCGATGTAGTGAACAAGCTAGCTAGAATGTTCCAAGACATCAAAGTCAGCCAAGATTTGAATCAACTTTTCAGAGAATCCAGGAAGGACAAGCTAGCAGGTGGTGGACATGGGTCCAATCTTCAAACACGATAATTTGATACAATTTTCTACTCGTTCTCTCAAACTTTGTGCTCGTTTTGCTAATTTTTCACTAATCTTTCATTCTTTTTTGTTACAAGTTTTTGTTTTTACTCAATGCTATTTTAAGTACAGTATCGAATTACTTTCTTTACTCTCTCCTGTCTACTGTTTTGTTTTCAGTATATCATTGTCGTGGTTATGGTACGTTCAATAGTGTGAGATATATTTACAAACACTTCAAGCACCCTAAGAAGATGTTTAAAATCAGGAAAACTCGAAATTGCGTCGATTTCACATCTTTTAAACCTTCACAGCTCTCTTTCATCTCGGTTAACATTTTTAGTGTCATTTTTATTGCATCCAAACATCGAAGTATCATATCTACAGTATCTCCTTTTTCATTTCTGCTCGCTGCCGTTAACTGCTATCTTCAAGTACTTCGCATCATGCGAACAAATTGTGACGGTTTCTGTTCTACAACTTTATTTTATACTTAGACAGCAAAAATTTGACATTTTTACGTTGATTTAACGTCTGTTAATTCAATGTAAAAATGACGGATTTTGCTCTCTGGGTCAACATTACTTCAATTTTAGTGAAAGTGTTTCCAATTATTCAAACACGTTCTCTGTTTTAGATATTGTCAACATCAAGATTTTAAATGCTGGAGCTTGGTTGAGAAGAACGGAAAAGTTGCCTGTGTCTCTTCCTCCTCTTTTGGAGGATCTGATCCCAGAAGTGGAAGAGTTTTACAAGAGCCAACACACTGGAAGAAAGCTCAACTGGAACCATTTGATGTCCAACGGAATTGTAAGATCTCAGCTTCTTCCAAAAGTTACTAAAAATGATAATATCACTTGTACAAAGACAATTCGGAAAAGCTGAACTTTCATTTGTTTAATAAAACTTGTAATTTTTATGAGAAAAGTTGTTATTGTTAAAAATATAATGGAAACAAGCTTGTAGCGAAGCATAAAAATATTGCGACGCGAAGCTTTTCCGTTCTAATGTGGCCGGAAAAGCGGAGCTTCGCGTCCCGTAATGCAACCTTCCTATTTCAGCCGATCACGTTCTTTGAATATCGTAATTCTTTTGCCTGTGATTCACTTTCTTTTTGTGTCAGGTGACGTTCAAGACCGAAGTTGGCCAGTACGATTTGGAGCTTACGACCTGCCAGATGTCGATCCTCTACGTTTGGAACGCGCGTCCAAAAGAGTCACTTTCGTTTGAGAGCTTGAGGCTGGCCACTCAGCTTCCCGACACCGAGCTAAGAAGAAGCTTATGGGTGAGTTGAGCGTTTTTCGTTTTGTTTATTCTGCCACCCATATCGTTTAAGTCACAATGTGTGTAGAAATGACTGCGACCCAAATATTTTGAGTTAGCGCACGTTAAAGCAACCAAAAAGAGCATTTTTTTTAAAAAAACCTTTGTTTTCGAGATTTTGGCTCAACGGCACAGTACAACCCTCACATTTTAGAAAAATACCTTGGTCAGGTCAACCCCGCCTAGAAGAACCGCTAACCTGGTTTGCTTACCTACAGTGGGGCTAAAAAGCGCTATGAACTAAAACAGTTGAAATTTCTGTAATTAAACAATGTGATACTGTTTGAGGTAATATAATGCATCGATGCCTTTGGCTTAACTTAATGTCTGAAAGTTACTGACACAACAAGTGTTGCCATTTTATTTGTGAAAATTATGTAATCTAAATTAAATGTACGTTTGGATAAAAGTAACTGTAGATACAACCTTTTACGAAACATCAGCAAAATTTTGACTACTCACATTTGGGACGCGACCCACTTTAATTGTTTGAGAAACTCTGGGTTACCTGCAACGATGTTTATATGAATTCAAAGTTACCGGTATTGGCCAATTTCTGAAGGCCCGATGAATTATGCTAAAACGGGTGGTTGCGGCATTTATGGTTTGATGCAGAAAACTCTTTGATTTAAATGTATTTCAAGTACGGAATTTTTTCGTGTTCAGCAATTCGGAAAGGTTTCAGTATCGTCTGCGATATGACGTCATATCACATCAATACGTCGTCGACGCGTCAATGTCATATCAATCGATGACGCCGTAATGCTCGGTGAAGAAAAATTGTTGAACTAGCTGTCGCATCAAAGTTCTATATAGGAAAAGTTGAGTGGTGATACAAAATTTGAAGATGACGATTGATGAGAATGTGGATTTGCTTTTCTCTGACTACATTGTTTTCGCAGTCGCTGGTGGCAAATTCGAAGTTGAAGCGGCAGGTTTTGCTCTACGAACCAAATGTTACGTCACCGAAAGATTTCACCAACTTCACAACGTTTACAATCAATCACAAGTTTGGATTAGTGTAAGTTTTATGTGAATTTTTGTTTTTAAGTCTTATATTTTTGATTTTATTGTACCTGCTGTCTGCCCTCCAGTAAATGGATGCGTAAACGTTTCCAATGAAAAATAACCTTAAAATAAAGGCAGTTGAGCAATTTATTTTCGGGTATCAACGTTTTAACCTGTATTTGCAATGGAGAATTGATTTTTTATCACTTCGAGGGATTTTGTTGCTACGTTTTTTTCAAGCTTTCAAAATATTTCATCGTTTTTGGCGGCGCGTATTGAAATTTCTCGACTATTTCAACGAACTTTTCGTCAACATGCTTTGTTGTGGCACACATGCAACACCAATTACTTCGTTGTTATGCAAACAGGAAAGGCGGGAACGCACTCAAGCGTGGAAAAGTGAATCTGATTGGTCGCTTGCAGTTAGCCAGCGACAAGTCACGTGAGGATGACAACGAAGGCATCACACAGCTGAGGATCTTACGCACACAGGTAGAGTCTTTGAATCGAAGAAAGCTTTTTGCTTTTGTTATCAATTTTCAAGACTGAATAGTGAATACTGAAAAGTTTGGGTGTTCATCAGGATCGTTTCTAGCACTAGTTGCAACGTTCTACTAATGAAATTGAAAGTAAAAGCAACAATAAACACAAACAGGTTGGTTTATTGCTTTACTGACGTTTCGCGCACCATGACACTTTGTATGTTATTTGCTCTGAAGATGCGCATTGTCATGGTGCGCGAAACGAAACATCTGCAGACGTAGAATCAATGTAAAAATGACGGATTTAGCTGCGTTCATTTGCGTCGCGTCGTATGTCTGACCTGTGTGATTGTAACAATAGTTAACGTTATTTCGATGCAAACTGCATTAAACGTTTTGCACAGGAGGCCATCATCAAGATCATGAAGATGCGCAAACGAATTGGAAACGCTCAGCTTCAAACCGAACTTGTTGAAATGTTAAAGAACATGTTCTTACCTCAGAAAAAACTCATTAAACAGCAAATTGAATGGCTTATTGAAAGGAAATATATTGCTCGTGATGAAGGCGATTTAAACACGTTTATTTACACTACTTAATCGTCAACATCGGTGCCTGAGAGGCAGAACTTGTCGTTTTTTTATATTTTTGATTCAATTTTAACAATATCAGTGATGTTGAGTTGATACCAGAACACCACACAGCGAAATCCGTCATGTTTGTCAATCCGTCAAAAATAACGGATTTTGCTGTTTGGGACATTATGCAGTTTCAACTTATCGGGAGAAAACACTTTTTCAAAAATAACTTGTTCGGAACATAAGCTTAAGACTGCTTAAACCCAGTTCGCTGAAGTTTGCCATTTTCACCGTTTTCAATGTCTGACGACGTTCAAACGATGTAAAAAATGGCAACTTTGGTATCTGGGTGTACGTGCCTACATTTGTAGCTGAACCTAGCGTTTTGCGAGGTGCGTTTTAGGTTTACAGAAATGTTCTAGCAACCGTTTCATCGTAGCATCAGCTGAAGTGTTAAACGTAAATGATACAGAAAATCTTCAACAGTGTTATTCGATAAACGTGAAATCTCTGTCGCAACCAGGCCAATGTCTGTAGGTTGCTGATGAAGCTTAAGGTGAAATGAATGGGAAGGCAAGGAAGCCAATCTTTGTGTCTTCCTTCCCGCACTATGGGTCTTGCTTACGTGATATGATTATCACTTGCTAAAGTAGTCGCTGCAACTTCGAGCAGCAAACTTTGCCTCAGGTTTTTTCCAACTCTCGTTTGGCGTTCTACGTCATCATCTTCAGTGCTGCTGTGCAACTTTTCTCACGCTGCTGGAAAATTTTCTCTTTCAGTGCATGACGATCCATTAAGTTATTTTTGCTTGAATTGCGTATTTTTAAGCTTTCTTCGCACTTTGTTAAACCAATCAACCACAGGTTGGCTTTGGATAAGTGTAAACGTTCTTTAATTCTTTGCCCAGACAGCAAAATCAGTCATTTTTACATTGATTTAACGTCTGCAGACGTTGAATCAATGTAAAAATAACCGATTTTGCTGTCTGGGTGTGCGATGCGTGGATGCCAATCAAGTTTTACTTTATTTCTTAATATACGTTGTTTGGCATATATTGTTTTTCAATGTTGATGGCGGATCGACCTCGTGGCGAACTGGAAAAGCAATAAGCAAAAGCTATCTGTGTTTAAATTATGTTTTTTGAAGCTTTCCTTCAACGTTTGTTGCAATTTAAAAACTTTTGAATGTAAATATTTTTATTCACGGAAGTGAATTCACGGATTGTTATTGCCAATAATCTGCAGGTTGCCTTGAGTGGGTGGTCTTCGTCCAGTATATTTATTGAGTGTAAAGTCTCGTGCTATCCTAAAATAACTGTTTCTATTCCTGAAACACACTTTGTTTTAGTATGCAGACAACGCTAAGTCGTAAACCTCTGAATTTTTCAATGCTTTCTATGCTTTAAAATGTTTTTTATTCAACCAAATTCTTGAATATTTATGTCCTTAATGCTCAAGTCTTCCTACAGTTGTTTTCATTCACATAGTTGTCAATGTCAATACATAGATAGCAGGCTAGTATGCTCCACAGCAGCCTAAATATTTTTAAAGTTATCAACCTCACTGTCCTTCCAAATTATCAAGCATAGATACAGTAGTGCGATTGTAGCTTCACTGATAACAGCTTGAAAGAAACTTTTGTGGCGGGCAGTGGCGGCTCGTGGTCTTAAAACATGGGGGGCTGCATCAACCAGTAACCTAATACAAATAATTATAAACCTGTACCGGACTGAGTTATAAATGCACTGAGTTAGGGTTAGTAACACAGTACACAGTAACATGTTCTTTTAATTGGCTGTCGTTTAATGTATTTATCATTTAAAGTAAACTTTTGATAATGGCTTGAATTTGGTCAAGTTTAGGTGGCCACCAGATGGAGCTAGTACTATTGTGGGACTTGGTATTAACTTAGTTGGTTAGATCTATGCTTGTGCTTTCCAACGATAGCAAATTTGTTGAAATTGAACAACAAATGAATAAATGGGAGACAATTTCCTTCAGGTGTTTTTCAGTGCATTGCCACTCTGTACTTTCTCCTTTGTAATAGTCCATTCCAACGTGTGTGGCGTTGATGACGTCACCATCCAGTTGACCAACAGGGCGAATTGCGAAACAGCACCAAAATGGATACAGTTAACATCTAAATCATGCCTACCGATAATTCTTAGGCTACTTGAAAATATCACAGCCTAATAATTCTTTTCAAGACAAGCGTGAACAATACATCTCATGCTTCTACTGGTCTGAAATGATTAAAAATAATATTTAATCAATCATATCAATCAATCAAATCAATTACAGTAACTGGCTTTACTTCACATCAAAACTAGTCTGTCTCAGTGACTTCTCAAAACACAGATCAAGTAAAGTAACCTACGATCCCTTTACCTAATCACCGATAGCTTCCACACGCTTACCCTAAAGATTTACGAGAACCAAAGTTGGAATCCCTGACCAGGGTCTGTTCTATTTGCAGTCCCTACAGCGCTTGTTCAATGATGCTAAAAAACTTTTTTCTGATAAAAAAAAAGAACAAGCAACACCGGACCTGCAAAATTTGCAGACCCAGAATTGCCAATTAATTTTTGTAATACAAATTTTTTTTTTACAGTAGAATTCGCCTATAACGGCTTCGTTTATAACGTCAATTCGCCTATTACGTCACATTTCGCTTGGTCCCGGCAGAATTCCTATCTTTTACGTACATTGTAGTTCGGCTACAACAGCTTTTGTTTGTTTATTATCTTTATCCTGCATTGCGGGAAAGCGGACTTGAGCGCTATGCATCGGTATACGCCTTCCGACGTACACCTGACCCACGCTGCAGCCGACGGCAATGTCTGTTTCCTGTTGTCTACTTTACTTATGACTTAAATTTGGTACTACCCATTGCTCGAAATCGATCACTGGGTAGAGGCAATTATCGTAAAGTTTCTTGCCCAGAGAAACAACAGCAAGTGCGAGTGGCTGGAGTCGAACATGCAGGCTCTCGACTGCGAGCCCAACGCGCTAACCACTCGGCCACTGCTGCCGGCCACGCGCTAACCACTCGGCCACAGCATCGCCTATAGCGTCAATTCGCATGTAACAGCACCCTTTATTGGTCCCCAGACGTCTTTTTTTCGTTTATAAGTCACTTTAAGCCATCACCTTCACCACGAACAGTCAGTCTTTTAATGCAGTTTGCGCTGCTGTTTGCAAAATGTTTTCCCTTTATTTTGCTACGTCATTTGCAGCAGGGACTTTAATTAACTGAATTAACTTTTTTCCCGCGTGAAAAACTACCACCTGTAAAAAGCAGCTCTACAGCTGACCTTCAAATAACTCAAAGCAACAGTTGTACGTGCAGTACTGTATAAACTAATTAACTGAATTAACTTTTTTTCCCGCGTGAAAAACTATCCGAAGTCACGACGATAGCGAGCAAATCCTACATTATTTAGCAAAAGCTGAACGCTAGCCTATGTGGTAGAGAAGTAGTAGTAGTAGTCCAGTTTTAATCCGGTGATGTCCCCGTTACCGAGGGTGGCCGGATTCACCTCCAAGTGCCGCAATCGTCTTCACACCCTGCCTCCACATCGATCTGTCTAGCGCGTCCTCTCTTGTCAAGCCCACCTTGCTGCTTTCTTCCTCAACTTGCTTTTTCCATGTTTTCTTTGGTCTTCCTTGTTTTCTATGACCCTCCACTCGCAACTCCAGCGCTCTTCTCAAAACATCATCTTCATCCCTTCTCAAAACATGCCCATACCACCTCACTCCATTCGCTTTTGCCAACTTATCAACACTCTCATTCAACCCAAGCAAGCTCATAAGTTCTTCGGTATTCCTTTTGTCCATCAGCTTTACACCACACATTGCTCTCACCATCGCTCTCTCAGTTCTTCTTAAAATCGCCAATTCGTTTTCCCGTAAGCACCATGTCTCACTTCCGTACAGCATTGCAGATCTCACACAACTAATATAAATTCTTCCTCTCATTTTCAACGGAAATCTTCTACCACATAACAACTCTCGACACTCTCTGAATTTCACCCAACCAAACCTTCCTCTTGCAGTCACTGCCGCTTCACAACCACCACTGGCATTCAATCTATCTCCTAGATAGCAAAAGGCATTTACTGATTCAACTTCGTCATTCAGCTTTTCAACAGGACCAATCATTCCTTCCTCAATCTTCTTGCATCTTTCACATTCAAAACCATCTCCAGATCTGCATGTCACTCTCTTCATCTTTGCACATCTTCCATGCACCCATTTCTTGCATTTCGTACATGTAACAGAATTTGCCATCACTCTTCTTCCGCAGACGCCACATGGGTCAATTTTGCTCATTGTGATTTCCCCTTCCGTTCCGCTTATTACGACCTTTGTCTTTTTGATGTTCACACGCATACCTTTACATTCAAACGACTGTGTCAAAACCGAAACAGCTGAAGATCAATGCCTTTTTTGCTAACAAATAATGAACTTTTCTACTACTGTATGTAACGAGCTGTATTGCGCAAATTTCCTGTACCTTTCGCTGTGGGTTACTTTTTTTAAACAATTTCTTTGTTTACTGTATTTTCTGCGTGACTTTTGTCAGTTTGGTGGTAGGCTATACAGTAAACCTGACTGGATTATACACCTCTTTCTTTAAATCAAAAGACAGTTTTGGTATAGTTTGCGGTAGTTCGTCTATAACGTCAATTCGGCTATAACGTCAGTTTTTGCAAATCCTCTAGGGGTGCCGTTATAGGCGAATTCTACTGTACAAAAAAAAATTAATATTAAGAGTTTTTTAATTCTTCAAGCAAAATAAATTAAAAAAACATGGCAAAAGTATCTAGGGAGCGTTCAAATATTACGTAACGCTGCTTTTCCGAATTTTTGACCCCCCCCTCCCCCATGTGACGCCAACGTAACGTTTTTGTCAACCCCCCCTCCCCCACGTGACGCTTTTCCATTACAAAGCCCGTTTTGCCAGTTTATATCAAAATTATGACGTGGAAACACGTGCTGATAAAATATCTTGGTTTGTATGCACCTAAAGCTTACGTTTGAGACATGAAATTTTAGCTATATTCTTTTTTTGGAATTAAAACGTTATGTACCTACTGAAAACGTTTAGTAGCCCACCGTGCAAAATGTTTCGATCCAAACCTTTCATTGTTTGGTTATGCATTGAAAGAAACATCACAAAAGCGCAAAAGAAACCGCAAGGAAAGCTAAGCATCTTCGAATGGGGTCATCAATGCTTCTTCGTACAGCTACCCTAGCCCTTGTTCATTCCACCGCTGAGTACTGCGCGCCGGTCTGGTGTCGTAGTTCTCACACCCACCAGATTGATACCGCCATTAACGACGCACTGCGTACTGTGACTGGATGCCTGCGTCCCACTCCAACGGACTGCCTACCCATCCTAGCAGGCATCCAACCCGCTGAGCTACGCCGTAAAGGAGCCACGATTTCTCTCGCTCGCCGCGCTTTGGACCCCGACCATCTCCTCCATGCAACACTCAAGAGACCACCACCTATAAAGCAGCGCTTGAAATCAAGACGCCCCTTTGTGCCTGCCGCACAACAACTCCTTAAGAACGCAGAAGAACTTAGTTTAAGTGCGGCACACTGGACGAACCACATGTGGAACACGGAGTGGCAAAATCACACCTCCACGCTCCGTGACTTCATACCCAACGCCGATCCCCGTCCACCAGGGATGTCCCTCGCAAGGCTTGCGTGGGTCAGGCTTAACCGCCTGCGAACTGGCGTCGGCCGCTTTCGTTCGGACATGCACAAATGGGGCCTGGCTCCTTCATCAGAATGCGAGTGTGGTGCCACGGAACAGACCGCAGACCATGTCATCCACCACTGCCTAACCCACCGGCCTCCACACGGTGCGCATGGTCTGAGAATCCTGGACGACGAGACTGCCGAGTGGCTGAAGATTTCCTGCCCTCCAATCTAGCCTGGAAAGATCGCTCATACGCCATCATCATCAATGCTTCAAAAATGTTTCTATATATTGGAAGCTTTGTGATGTAAGAATGCTGCCTTGCAATTTCGCAATGCGAGGTTTTAAGCACTTAGAACAGTGGTTCCCAACCTGGGGTTCGCGGACGCCTTGGGGGTCCGTGAGAAAGCATTTGAGGGTCCGTGATTACCTTGATGAAAACGAAGATCTTTTTACTTTCATATCTCTCTTTAAATGCAAATGTGTCAAGCTAAAGCCCGCAAGAATAAACTGTACGGGTATGCATTAAAATAAATCTATGCTGCTGCCTACAGTGTGTACATTGACCTTAAACTACATCTACCACAATACATCTACTACCGTACATCTTACCTTTGCGAGGCAGGATTCTCAGCTCTTGTTACAATAAAAACTAAACATCGAAATCACCTGGACGTTGAAGATGACATGCGTGTTGCATTGTCAAAAACTCAACCACAGTTCAGTCGTTTTATTCAGGAAAGGCAACAACAGCCCTCTCATTAAATTTGCTTACGTTGAAAAAGTTTCGGCATGACACTTTGGGTCACCTTAATATTCAAATACTGCTGACATTTCTTGAACAATTCATTCCTTTTATTTGAGCAACTGTTTAACCTTATCTTTGCCGCAGGAGTCATAGCGGCAATGCAATATGACACAGTACAGTAGTTGAGTAGCATACTCAACGGTGGGCAAATTGCGGCTCGCGAGCCGCATGTGGCTCGTCAGCATAAATTTTGTGGCTCTTGTATTGAATCGTAATATTACAAAAAAATTAAGATTATGCTTTATAAATATGTATTATAAATATCTCGAGCTGTCAACCAAGCAGTGGCGTACCTAGGGTATGGCAGGCATGGCTCGAGCCATGGGCGCCACATTAACAGGGGCGCGAAAATCATTTGGTAAGAATTAAAATTTGTTACTTAGGCCTACACTTTCTTCAAAATTTAATTTGCACCCAATACAAGATCAAAAAGGAGTCTCTCTTTTACTGTAGCCATTGTTAGACAATGGAATTGTGACGTTGCAAAAGCAAAATTGTGCCTCTCCCGGCTCATTTTGCGTTCAGCACACAACAATTGGAAGTTTCATAAAGTCGCTAAGCAGCGATTAGTTGAAGCTTAGAAGTACACCAGAATTTACTTATTCATTTTTCTAAGAATTTCTAACTTCGTAAAATCAAAACATCGCGCAACCTTGACAAATGCACGCTTGGAAGAATTAATTCGCACAGGATTAACAACTTATCGTCCAAATTTTCAGAGATTATAACGAGTCAAGTACAAAACTGATATGGATAAACAATCATTGTTTTTATTGCTGTTATGTTATTTTGTGTCAACTGATTTTGCAGCTCGCCGGTATTTATGGTTTATCCGCAAGTGGCTCTTTCTTTGAACAACTTTGCCCACTACAGGTCAATAGTATGTTAATTGAGTTTCAGGCAAAATTTAGGTAGGGGTCCGCAGAATTAATAATTTGTCTGAAGGGGTCCGTGACAAAAAAAAGGTTGGGAACCACTGACTTAGAACCTGTATGGAATTACAGTACCGTAGTTGATGCTTGATAGAGATTTTGTTGGTGCTGAATAGGTGCTGTTGGATATGATTTCAGCTCAATTTAGTATCCAAACGACGATACCAGCCAGCACAAATAAACTACCGTACTCGTAAGCGTTACGTAACGTTTTGCTTGAACCCCCTCCCCCCCGATGTGACGCTAACGTAACGCTTTTCATAAACCCTCCCCCTCGATAGCGTTACGTAATACTCGATACGTAATATTTGAACGGTCCCCTATATGTAATATAATTCACATATGCACAAAAATGTTGGGGGGGCTGCAGTCCCTCATGACGAGCCGCCACTGGTGGCGGGGATAATGTCTTCAAGCCGACGCAACAAAAACAAACCGAGAGTGAAAAGTTAACACTTTGTTTTCAGCTTACGATGTCAACAAATAATATAAGATACAACACAGTGAAAAGTATTTGAAACTAAGTTGAAAAACAAAGCAGAAAATAAAATCAATAACAACTCCAGCAGAATATTAAAGTGTGGCAATTCTTTATTCAGAGGCGTAACTGAAGAGAAGAACCGTCTTTTCTGGCAGCCTAGAGCCGAACGAAGACAATTTATTTGGTACTGTAGCGGACGCTATAAAGACTAAGCTACCCGCTCATATTTATGAAGGTCGTCTGGTAGGCTAAAAAGACGACACCTCTGGGTTGTAGTGGCAAGGAGTAATCAGTGCATAAGACCTTTATTTGCATCCAAAAGCCCTACTCGTCTAATCATCGACGGTGAAACTTTTATTTCGGATAGACAGTGTTGTACGCGTCATTGAAATAAATTGACGGCGTCAGCGCGAATTGCCTAAAAACTTTACGGTGTAAAGTACTGCGTAAGCTCTTAAAGAAATTGACGGCGTCAGCGCTAATTTCTAGCGCTATTTTTTGCCAGCGTCTCATAAAACGGAAATATTTCAACCAAGTTTAGGCTAACAATAGCTAAAAATAAAGAGCAGATATTATGTTTTGAGACTGTATTGTAATTAGCTGCTTAGCCTATTAGTTATTTCCTTACAGAAAAAGCAAGCATTTCAAAACGTTTGTCTGACAATTTGCTGCGTTTGGGACGCATAGCCTAGGCTATTGTCCTTTCCAAGTGAAAACATGCGTTCCACAGCAGCGCTGGTTGGTATTGGTGTGTTGTATTTCAAAAATAAATTGAAAACGTTTACTCGGAAAGGTATCACTGTTCCTAACGTGCTGTGATAGTTTAGCATGTATAAATCTTTTAACCAGGTTCACTGCACCAACATCGCTCTTTTCAGAGGCATAAAGCTCTTGAAATAAAGTAAGGTACCCTTCCCTAATAAGGCCCGCCTTTTTGATTTTGTCGCAATTTGATCATAAAATGAAAAAATCGGGTACCAATGTATGTTTTATTGTGTTTTAACATCATTAAAGCACTTTTTTAGAATGATTTCAATAACATATTGACCACAGTTTTAAAGTTATAGTTGATTTGCTAATTGCTTCTGAGTGGGCCTTAAAAGGGCACCATTGCCTTAATAAGGCCAGCCTTCTAAACTCAATTTTTTGAACCATAAATTGAGGGAAAAAAACAATACACACCATCAAAACAGTGAAAAATCCCAAAAACAATGTAGCCTAGTTACCATTGTTTATCACAGAAAGAAATGTTAGACTTCACGTAGTGAGTTCATGTAAGTTCTTTTCCAATCAATTGTGAGTTCGCGCAAACAAGTTTTTTTTCAATTACAAGTTCAAATAAATTTCTTCAATGAAATTCTTTTTCAACAGTAAAACATTTACATATCACAATCAGGGCATATAAATTCATCATCATCTTTTGTTAAACCAACACAGTCTTCATGTTTGCCTATCATATTTTACAACTTTCACGTTGCCTCATGTCACATAGGCCTACCGAGCAACACCAATCTCCTACACTTGGACGACTTTGCATATTTACTGTTTCCCTTTTCGTTTTGCCTTTTCTCTCCCTTTTCTATACGTGTCAAACAGAGACTTCGATACAGTTGTTGCTCGATAATTAATGCTCCTTTTTCTTTGCCCCCGCTTCTTGCTTAGGATATTTGCTGATGGTGTAGCCATAATGCTATGACGTGTTGATATGGCCCATGGGGGGCTGTGTTGAAATCCCATGACTTGTTGATGGTTGAGGAGAGATCCCATAACTTGTTTATATTTGTGGAGACATCTCATGACTTGTTAACGGTTGTTGAGACATCTTACAACTTGTTGATATTTGTGGAGACAATCATGACTTGTTGACGGTTACGGTTGTAGAGACATCCCACAACTTGTTGGTGGCTGTGAAAACATGTCATGACTCGGTGATGGCAGCTGAGATTGGTCACCGACTGTATGGTCAATGTTGGTAACGCCACTTGGAGCAAAGACATGGTCAGTAGTAGTCTTGTTATCAAATGGAAAAATTCCAAATCCTAATAAAAGCGAAACCCAATTTTCGCGAAACAGGTAAGTTATTTTGTGCCCTAACCACATGGTGGTGGTGTTTTGATCAGAAGTTGTGCTTGTTAGCTGCCAGTAAGGGAGTATCAACTGCACTATCTTTCTCCTTAACAGCCCACAATTGAATGCCAAAGGTACCTGCCCTAATAAGGCCCATGGCTGATTTTTATGGGCCTTGTTAGGGCAACTCTTCACAATCAGTTTAACGTAAACTATCTAAATACACTATCCAAGAAAGGTCAATACGTCAATACATGTTGAAACTTTAGACCCTTTAGCATATTCTAAACCTCTAACAAAGGTAGAAAACAAACACCACTTACGAAACACGCCAATAGATTAAGAACTAAACAAAATTTTACTCCTGCAAGATAGCTTTCAGAAATTTACAACTAACTCTGCTGGCATGTGGTTTCTTCTAGGAAACCAAATTACTTTTCTGTTCATTCACATGATTATCGCAGCCAATTAGATTACTACAGCTGTTCCTTGCTTGCTTTGGTTTTCCAGATATGAAAGGGTGGGCCTTATTTAGGCACGGGCCTTATTTGGGAAGAGTACCTTATCTTCAACGTTCCGCGAAGCCGATCATGGATTTTTCGCTTTCTGTCTCTGATCTCTCGTTCTCAATACATGGGTGATCACTAGGGCCCGCAAAAGTCAATAAAGTCAAAAATTTTTAAGGACCTCGTCTATCCACGAATCCAAGAATAAAGTTATTTTTAGCACCTAGGGGACTATTTCTAAGAAGTTTATAGGTCAAAATAAAGTCAAAATTGACAATAAAGTCAAAATTTTCAATAAAGTCAAAATTTGTCAAATTATGGCTTTTGACAAACTTTTTGTGTTTCTTGAAAGTAATTTTTGTCAAAATCCTCGTGGAAGCATTGTAAATCAGGAACTGCGACACAATTAAACCATATTAACCCATAAAAGCAGGAAATATGTCACAATGCTGACGGATCAGCAGTACCTTTTATCGCAAATTGCCCATTGTTTATTCATTGTTACGTATTTAAATATTTTTTATAAAAAGCTCCATCTTCACAAACGTAGTCTTTTCGAAAATCAACAGTTTGGATTTTAGGAATAGCCAAGCTAAATTGTCTTCAGCAAAATTTAGACAGATTTGTGGAGATTTTCCTATCGCCGAAAAACACGACGCACTTTTTATAATCCATAAAAACCTTGACTTTTCGACAAAATATTACGTTTGGGTCTGAAATCGACAAAATATTATGTTTGGATAACTAGTATCAATTCAAAGAAGAAATGTGACCTTTACAAATAAGCAATTTCGTTAGGTCAAAATAAAGTCAAAATTTGATAAAAATAAAGTCAAAAAATTTTTTTTTAGGTCAAAATAAAAATGGCTCTAGACTGATCACCATTTTGCGAACTTTTTCCGCGTGTATTCCAGGGAGCCATTCCAACCAACGCAAAAGCCGGTAATTCGGATGAGTCGCGCTGGCCAGAATACATTGTGAAACCATATGTGAAACTCTAATTGTGAAACGAGAATTTTCATTTTTTTTCCATGAAAATAAAAAATGACGCATAGCGCTTGACGCTTAAAATCGGCAAAATAGTTGACGGCGCTATCACTTCCGTCAACTGAAAAATAAATTGACGGCGCTAGCCTCAGCGTCAACAAAAAGTTGACGCCGTCAAATGACGCCGTCAAATTGACGGCGTCAACGTACAACACTGCAGATAGAGCAAAGGATACAACCAGAACTGGTAGAAAAAAAACGAGAATCATACGATCGTCTTGCAACTGAGTCAAAATAATAAAAAAATTAAAAACAGCCACTGAAAATAAAGGCCTCCAGCTCTCGTCTGGAATGCAAAGGCGCGGGAGGCAATCAAAGAATCCAAACATTACGTAGGCCAGCACTGGAAAAACAACGTAATCTGAATCCAAAGAAGCATACAGTACAAATCATTATCTAGTGGGGTAAGAATTGTACAGAGTAAAGTAACTGTCTGGGAAGTGAAACATCTTAATTGAGCTCATATTTTGCATAAAAAATACATTTTTTTTTCAAAACTGTTGTCAGTAAGTCCACTTTCGCGACAGTGCGTCTTCTCTGGCACAAACCTTTAGGCCTAGTTATGCCACTACGTATTTCGATGATTCATTGTTTTATGTTTGCATCAGATTAGGTTAGTAAGGTCAGCTATTGCTTTGGACAACGCATCCTGGTCGTGCAAAAACAAGGCATCTTCTATCACTTTAGTATTGTCATCTCCATTTCTTACTAAAAATACAGCTCATTAAACTTAATTATTGTAAATTAGTTTATACAGTAGGCCTGCAAAGTAATGTTTGCTAAGCTAGCTTATGGTTTAATGTCTACACCAAACCTACAAGTTCCGGAGCTTTAGAGAACGTTGTCGATCCGATGTGTTTTATGTTAAAGTTATAGGTTGGACAGCCTACCCTACACGATATTTTGTAGCTAAAAATGTGATTTAATGTTGAGTTGCAACTGGAGTTAAAAACTGGCAAATTTAACAACAATAAACTTTAATGTTTTACCAGAAGTTTTGGTTACAAAATTTTATTGTTGTGGAATAGCCTAATATTGGCTGATGCTAAGCCACAAATTAATCTTACTAAACTTTAATCGAACTAAAGCTTTATGGTGAATCTTTAGGCGCAATTACTTGTTCCAACTATTTTATCCGTGCTTTGATGACCAACTTTTGCTTTTATCCCTTCAATAGAAAGGTTGCGGGTCAAATTGTTTAGTGGAGTGATTTAGACAGAGCATCAAACACAAGAAGAATTGTCTTACAACTTACACTCTTCCTCTGGAGGAGGAGGTGGTGGAACGAACAAAGGATTTCCATGCAGATCTTTCTGTTTTTGTAATGAAAGTTGTGTTTTAGCAATTGTAGGCTGATAATTTCTTTAGCAGAAAGGAAGCCTGCTCATGTTTTTGTTTCAGTAGATAGCTTAAGTGTAGCCTACTTGCGGACCTTGGTTAACTTGATGGGCAACTACTAGGCTAATTACACGTAATAAACCGTAAGACTTGCAACCGATATAGGCTACATCATACAACGGTCTCGTAAAGTCTATAATTTACTCTTTTACCCAATCAATCAAAAAGTTTCGCTACCCTTTCCTTGGACCAAGTTCTACATTCCATATCAAATTTTACCTGAATAATAGGAGTATAGTGAGAAAACATTGTAGAAAGTTCCTGTAAAGTCTTCAAGTTAATATGAAATTCCGATTGACCTAAAAACATAAAATGGCGGTAAAATACTGTACTATTTAGTCGGGATACAGTACTGTAAATCTAATTTTGTGAAGAGATAGCGATGAGAGAGTTGATGACTCAACACTTTGCAAACGCATTAGATGAGTAAACGTTGTATCCTAGTAGGCTACGCATATGGTAGCTATTAGGTTACATGATTCAAAACACTGTGATTAAAGGAGCAGTCAAACTATTGCACCTTTTGGCATAAGCACTCGAACAAAGAAGAACACACTGCATTAGTGACGTGGTATAGCACTACCACATGCCCTCTTTGAATAACTGCACTAGCTGAAGACCCTTTTACAGTTTACACTATCACTACCCCAAAAGTGCAGTAGCTTATTGAGTTTTCTACAATTAAGCTGCCAATGTGTGAGGTAAACATACAGATACAAAATTAAACTACTGATGTAAACTTATAGCTTACAGCGTGGGCTATAACCTACTGTATGGTTCTACTTATAGACTACAGTGTCGCATACGTTTACCAATGTTACAGAAGCCTATATCTATTGTCACAGTTTGAATATATTGGTGCGTTTTGTGGTGCCTGGTGCGTTTGGAAATGACTTTGCCTATGTTAGCATATCTATCTTTTTATAGGGTTTTCTTTGTCTACCTTGCTCTTCTTGAAGCGTTACACCTAACGCATCAATACTTGTATCCCACACGTTCAACACTCTTGATAACGCACCATGATGACCAACATAGCAATTGCCTATCATTTTCTTTTTTAGGTCTACAACACCAATTTTTGATTTTATTACATTTGCTTTAATTTTTAAATTTCTCAAGGTGTTTTGACCGTCTCAAAATTCTACTGTATTTGATCTAAATGCTCATTTACAGCTGTGACAGATATGAAGGGCTAATGCTGCATTCATCACATATCTTACTTTGATTATCACCATCGCTTTCCAAACGAATGCACAACTCCTCATCATCATCTTCAAAGTAATCCTCATCCGATGAAGCAGCACAATATCTGGAAAAGAAAAGTCCAAGTAGGGATGCTTCAACGTTTGATGTGTGCTTTTGAGTAACCCACTTAAACCATAATAATAATGACACCATCTAGCGCATCATAGCGCCACATCCACAATGTAAACGTTGGCCTGCTTGCATTGTTTTTGAGAGAAGCACAACATTTTTATCATATAAATCCACTGCTGACAACACGACTCTCCCATGCCGCCGAATAAATGGGCTTAATAAAATGTGATTGAGCGAGTGAAGCTAACAAGAAAATTTTAACCAACTCCTCCCTCTGCGTCCTCTTCAGGCTGCGATATTTGCAATTCTTCGAGCCCAATATAATGATATTGGGTCCCTAAAGTCATCCGGGTGCTAGGTCCAACAGTGCACTTTGTCAACATTACTGACTACCACTCATTGTTTGACTTACTGGTACAAAAAAACAAAAACTCAACGACTTTTAGGTACCGTTACGCTTTTATTTAGGCTATTAGGATGAAGCTCATTCAAAGTAGCCTAAAGATCGTTTAACTATAGGTTAAGTTTAGTGTAACTGTGGAGTAGAATAAAGTCCGTTTCTATTTGTTAAAAGCAGCTCTTTGTTCACGGCTATCATCTGCTATAAAAAAGATTTAGATTGTCTTCCCTGGTGACCAGACCTTTTCGGTAGCGAATAGCCTTCTATTGAAGCCTTCTTGTAGCCTGAGCTGCTAACAAAAATGCCTAACCTAAGTTTTATCTCTCCTATGACATCTCACCTTCCATCATTTCCTCGTTGTTCATTGAAAGAAAAGCTATTTGTTGAATTCATTTGTGTTGTTTCGCGCAAGTCAAAGTTAACGGTTTTGGTCGACACAATACGATTAATTGGAGACTGATTTAAATCAGTTGATTGGTCCATATGCTTAGTCAACGTTGCAAGCGACAGAAATAAGCAAGATATAGCCTACAAGAGCCCAGGCTATAAGTTACGCCTACGTTTGACAAAACAGCTTTTCCTGCAATCACGTTGTCTAAAGCGGTAAATAATGGATTAGTTACTTCCTTCAAAGATATTTCGATCCCCGATTTTGATCAACAAATTTGAAAGTTCCCAAGATCTTAAATTAACTTGCAGTGCTTTGTTTTCCGTTAGATTTTCACATGAAAAGTATAGGTCTTTTAAAATCTTAATTCTACTCACGCTGTGTAGCCTGCGCTGTGCTCTAAGTCTAACCCAAACATAAATTTAAGTTATGGATAACGCCATATTATTGGCTTATGACAGTATGAGCAAAATATTGAAGAGCAGAGATAGATTTTTTTACTTTTCCACTCATGTTACACGGTTTAGCCCACTCGAATATAACAATAGCGACACAAAACAACATGATGATATTTTTACTGCGCCAAGAAACAGCACCGAAGATTTTTACAAACACCTTTCAGTCAGCGCTGCTCTGTGTAAATCATCATTACGCATTGCTTGCCTTCCTTCCACTGTGTGACGTTTCATGCAACATTTGGTTGTACCTTTCGAGTATTGTGAAATGCGTGCTGCGATTTTAAATAGTAGCCTAGGTCTAAGCTGCAGTAGTGTATTCACTTCATTCGGTAACTCTGTGGTTTAAAAGTATTTTTAAATGTAGCCTACTCACTTCTTTGTTGTCTCGATAGCATTTAGGGAAGTTCAAATAGAATATGCCGCACAGATCACACTTTATGAGGGGTGTTTGAACATCTAAGCCCCTCAGGAAGAGGAATTGACAAAACCAACATAGGAAAGTGTCATCATGTGTTTGAACAACCCTCCCAATGACAGGTAGCCTAGCCTATAACCTTACAATCGACTTACGATTTGAAACTAGTAGATAAAACGTTGCTCGCCTATAATTAATCTTTGGTTCAGCGATACTTGCAAACCCTTACTCTTCGCTTTGTTTGGGCTACACAACAGAAATCGAAATTAATTTTATTCAGTCATTCATGAGCCTTGTGAGTGCGGGGGAGGGTCGCTAGTCCTCACAAGTCACACCCGTTGGTCGACGTTGCCTTACATGCAAGTTTTTTTGTTTTGTTTTTTATGTGGGAGCTCCCGATGTTGGGGTGCTTAGCGAAAGCAAGTCGACCCTTGTGTTCTGTCAGAAACAACTTAGGTTTGTGGTACCGAAATAGAGCAAAATCCCGAAAGCGGATTAAGCTGTTTCGTGTCACAAGTACATTCACTGGAGCAACCAAACCAATGGTTTCACGAGCAAATTTTATTAAGCATAATTGCATAGCATTATTTATTGCACAAATATGGCAAAGTAAAAATAGTACTCAAAGTCCAATACACATTGTCACAAATGTAGATAAGCAGTGGCTCAACTTTGCAACAAGACACAAAAATGGACCAAAAAGAACTAATTTACTGTCTGGGCAACAACAAATGAAGTTAACCAAAAAAACAAAACAAATTAGAACTGACTTTACTAAAATAAATTATTAGCTTTTCGCTTCAACGTACAAGAGATCGGTTGGAACCCTCGAACAGAGAAAACAGGCAACAAAATGCAGAATCTAAACTCACGGGGTAACAAAACTATTATCTCTTAAGTAAAAAAAAAAATTAATTGCATCAGAAACGTTGAATCTTCGCATTGAAAATAAAAACACGTTAGATTCCAAAACATTTGCTGATCCATGAAATAATGCATCAAAAGATGGCCTGACAACTACGTTCACTGCCGATTTGATCAGGACTTGCGATATTTCAATAGTGACTTGGCTTGTATAGATTTCTCTGGTGGGGTCAACTTTATGTGCAATTCACCTACAACTGCACTTAACGTTGACTCTAGACCTCTGTGATTCTATCATGTTCCGAGAAATTAAGTTTCAAAAGGCATCCCTTTCTTAATAAGATAATAACTTATTCACTGTTAGAGAAGAGTAGAACCTGAGAGTATGGAGAAATAAGCAGACGAGTCCAGAGTTACTGCATTGCTGTTGTAATCAACGTGCTTTTGCACAATACCATGGCGTTCGGTGAAGTTAAGTTTCCTTTCGATAACTTTGTATAAATTGCGACAATAAAAAGTCCACACGTTCAGTGGAATGAAAATTAAAAAACAAATCGAAATGAAGTCTCAGTTACTTCCCAGTCCACTTCCCGTGTAGTTTCAATACTGAGATGACATAATCATTTGTAACGAACTTTGGATTGAAGTCAGGAACGAAGTCAGGGCTCAGAGTGGACGCTTGAGTGCCGTATAGGTCGTATAGTTTACGAAACATAAGAGGAAACCTAAAAATATAAAATTAAAGTTCAGTCATTAAGTCAAAATATTGAAGATTTCTAAGATGAACATTGCACAGCTTAGGACTAAAACTGTACGTTATTTTAGTCGAAAGTACAGTCTCGGGGCCAGTTGATGTCACCTGCCGCCAAATTCGACCTATTTTGCATCAATTAAACGTCTGCGGACGTTAAATCAATGCAAAAATCGATTGATTTATTGGCTTGGATACAATGTCTTTAAATGAGCCACAGTAATAAAAGCCACTTATGGCACAGCCACACAATATCGTGATCTCTGCATTTCTACTCACTTATCGCCGCTGACTCCAGACAGAAACTTCCAGTAAGCTGGTCGGATGTTATGAGGCTCCAGACAAGCCTGAAACGAAATAAGACATTACTTATTACAAGTAGTGGACTGTCGACAAAAAAAGGACAGACAGCTGTTTCGGCCGACGATGTAAGTCACGCCTTTTATTGCGGTGGCAGGCATTCACAGCGATGTGAAATAAAACCCTAAAAGAAACCAAAAGTACAATAATAAAGCAAGACCTGGCCCAGTTCTATGATAGATCAGCCATATAGTTCTACAGATATTGCTAGCAGCCAATCAACGGAAGCACGGACACTACAGCCATTAGTGGAAAATTAGCAGTGCATCAGCAATGACTGGCAGTCAGCTGATGACAACGCTACATCAAAATAAGCTATACAAAAGATATGTGCATTGTGCAACTCTACATCATGCAAGACGCAAGTTCGCATTTCCTCAATTCAACAATTTTGAAATTGGGTCACACTGGTTACAACACTTACAGCATGTAGAATCAAAGATAGAGAGATCGAATAAATCCATTTGTCCGCGTTTGGTAAGGTAGGCAACCACCCTTTGCCGTGTGCTTTCACTGTGTAGACCTGGATGGAGCAAAAAAAGTAACACAAGAGCACATAAAGTAATTAAAGATCAAAGTGATAAAAGCTTGTAACGGTTTCGTGCTTGAAATGACGAAATGTAGCCTATAGTGTGAACACATGTCTTTTTTTTTTGTACAACATTCTTTTGTTTTTGAGATAAACATGTACCACCTAAAACGATTTAGGTTGTTCTTGTCGTCGTTTGAGCTGCCGTAGAATCAATTTTCACTCGTACCTCGAAAAGCTTGAAGAGAAAGTAGAGAGATATAGTTGAACTTTTGTAAAAAATGGAAGACAATCCAGCAACTGCACCGCTGATGGCTCCATGGACCGCAGGGTGGTCATCGTCTCTCAACCTCCTCAAGACACAATTGGTCGTCTGCATGTGACAAATAAGATGCGTTTTTGTTTTTTTTGCTGAGTGCTAAGCAAGAATAAGATTTTAAAAGTAGCCAACGATATGAACCGTGAGAGAATCAAACTCACATCTACTGATTCAAAGGCAGTCACCCTAACCAATAAGCAGTGTTGTACGCGTGAATGAAATAAATTGACGGCGTCAGCGCTATTTTAGCCAAGGTCTCACAAAACGGAAGTATTTCAATCAAGTTTAGGCTAACAATAGCTATGAATAAAGAGCAGGTATTATGTTTTGAGACTGTATTGTAATTAGCTGCTTAGTCTATTAGTTATTTCCTTGTAGAAATACAAGCATTTCAAAATGTTTGTCTGACAATCTGCTACGTTTAGGACGCATAATGTCCTTTCCATGTAAAAACATGTGTTCCACAGCAGCGCTGGATGGTATTGGTGTGTTGTATTGCAAAAACAAGCCCTAAAAACGTTTACTCAAAAAGGTATCACTGTTCCAAGCGTGCTATGATGGTTTAGCATATACAAATCTTTTAACGAAGTCCACTGCAACAAAATCGCTCTTTTCAGGGCCATAGAGCTCTTGAAATAAAGTATCTTCAACCTCCGCGATGACATTCATTGATTTTTCTCTTTCTCTCTCTCTCTGATCCCTCGTTCTCGATAGGCTGCTCAAGATATGAGTGATCACCATTTGGCGAACTTCTTCCGCTTGTATTCCAAGTAGCCATTATTGGGTTGAGTCGCGCTGGCCAAAATACATTGTGAAACAAGATAACAAAAAAATGACGCATAGCGCTTAAAATCGGCAAAATAGTTGACGGCGCTATCACTTCCGTCAATTAAAAAAAAATGACAGCGCTAGCCTTAGCGTCAACAAAAAGTTGACGCCGTCAAATTGACGGCGTCAACGTACAACACTGCCAATAAGCCACCGAGCAGTGAAGTTTACTATGTCGGGCCTGATGCACAGCCAACCAAACTTTTAGCCTTTGGCACGAAATTGACTCACTCGAAACAAGAAGTTGTAACAGGCAAGAAATGACGCTAAGGAAAAGTTAGAAAAGATTGTTTTGAATTTCCGTCGTCCACGGATGAGTTGCAGGAAGTTGATCCCGACATGAATCACGTGACCAAGCAAAAAATTCTTCAGCGCCCCCTGCGGAAAAAATCAGTAAAAGCATCCGTGACGCTGAAAACATCGATAATACAAAAATCAGGTGACAGAATTACATACATTAATAACCAAGCTGAAGTTGACTTATAATGCACAGCACAATTATTTAATTTAGTTCAGGGGTTTTTAACCAGGGGTGCACGCACCACTAAGTGGTGCGAAATCTGCGTCTAGGCGGTGCGGGGATGCTGAATTCTCAAGGTTTGTTTTAATATGACGTAAGAAGCAAAGTTATTTTACCAGATTTCAACAAAAATTTCGAACTGTAAGACGTCTATTACTTTTCAGCCAATCCTAGGAGGGGTGCGAGAATTGATTGGTAATTTCAAGGTGGTGCCGACAAGGCAAAAGGTAAAGAACCGCTGGTTTAGTCTGTGATTAAAAGGGTTGTTATTTAATTGTAACGTTGAGCAGAAGTGTCGTTGCGTAAATTTAACGCTTGTAGATTATGTATAAACGTTATATAAATATAAACGTAAACGTAAAACATTGCAAAAATGCAAGAGACAATATTAGTTGATAGCTCAGTTGGTTAGCGAGTGACTTCGTGAACGAAGAAGCTTCAAGATCAAACAGCGCTGGTTCGACTCTCGGGATGTGGCTTGAGCAACGTATTTTGAGGACTGCTCTCCACTTAGCGGCATCTAATGGATGGAACAATTTCCCGGCAACAAGACTTCAAGTATGCAGAACCGCCAGGATCAAGCTCTCAAAGAAACTTTCCCAGTCCAAGAATAAAGATTCAATCCATAACGTACCAACTTGTGGAAGAAAATTACAAGTTTGTATTTGAAACAACATGTAGCTGAAAGATGAACTTACCTCAAGACAATAATGCAAACAGGAATGTTGATGCGGGCAAGCCCAGTGGCTACGGTGGCATTGTTTCAACCTGCAGATAACATTTGCATCAACGTATCAGGGAAATAAAGAAAATACAGTAACTCAGCATTTAAGCTTCAGCACAACGACAACATTTATGAAAAAATCTCAAGTATTTTAGATGATGTAGATACATTGCAGGTATCACAAGATCGTGTGATAACCTGTTTCTATTTAGTCCTTTCGTAAAAGGCAAGGATACATGACTATATAAAGTAGTTGGCATAGCGTAGTCATTAGCAGGCTACGGTTGCTTTGCTTATTCGCATTAATAAGTCAAAGGTATAATCATTTTTATGCTACTTGGAAAGCACGAAATGTCGTCATACCTGCCTAATGCTAGATCAAACGCTTGTGTGGAAAAGTTTGAAACCGCATTTGCTGATGATTCGGGTACTTTAATGTTTCGTTTGCCTTCCCAAGTTCCGACAAAGTAGGACAAGAAGGATTGCAGACTTTCGCTCAATCCATTTGGTTTCCTGCAGCATCACGTACAGTAAAAACAGGGAGCACCAAAAACCAGCATAAACCCAAAGCTACACCCCACTTTTAATGAAAGCTTTGCGTTTACATTAAAAAACCAATCTAATGCGGTTAATTGGAGTGACAAAACCCTTGGGACTTAATCACTAACCTCTCCAACAGCATCAGGTCCCGGTATAATTAGCAAGCACCTGCCAATACAATGTGCGGTTTTTGATACTTTTAAACATTTTTGAAAAATGTTAAAAATCTTCCAAATTTTGATTTGACAGCAAGATGTTCATGCATATCGTCAGACCTCTGTTTTCCTTCACATGACTTATCACTGCCGCGCTATTGCGACCATATGGTTAACTCTTAACTGTTGCTTTTAGCAGGTAATGCCTTCTCGTTTTTTTTTTGCTCTTTTCGAAAAGGAAATTATTAAACAACTATAGTGCTACAAGATACCTTGCTAATTACGCCGGAACAGTTAACCAGCCTCATTTAATAATTACAAATCGATTTCGCTATAAATAGTCTCACAAGGCCTGAATACGCAATATTAACAATATCGCTTTCTAAATATTAAAATGCAGTTGGTTAACTGTTGCTATGTGATTAACAAGGCATCTTATACTAATTGATTATGCGGTGTCAACCGCTTCAAACACACATTTTGTTTGAGTTAAGTTCTCAGTAACAAAAGGGTTTTATTAGACAACTTGTAGCAAGTGTTACGACTTTATGGTAGGTTATTTCTTTAGGTTTCGATATCATATAATTCGCTTGCGCTCTGCTTCGCATGGCAGCACTAGAAAAGTCGCTGTCAGGGTCATAAAGTCGTACAATATCTAAGCGAGACTCTCGCAAAGAGAACAAACCCGAACACAACATAACCCAAAAGATAAGTCGCAGCGTTGAGCGACAATAAAATGATGTGAAAAAGGCGATTTGTGATGGCGAGATAGTCGAGCGACAACAAGAATGAAAAGCATCTCACCAGGGCTCAATTGCCGAGAAATAGAACACAAACTGTTGTTATATTGTAACAGAATTAACGACTGTACAACTTGTTACCACAATTTGAAAACATAAATGTTATGGTACCTGAACAAAGACATCAGTCCCGCGCTGGCAATGGAAGAGATTAAAACCTACGTAAATGTACACACGTTGACGAAGTTAATCATTGAACAGGGTTAGCTGGTTTAAAAAAACTTTTGCAAAAAGCAATGGTGCAAAAAAGAGCTGCCTTTTTGTTGCATTTTTAAAGTGTTTATATTGCAGAATAAACCAATATAAAACATTATATATAAAGACTACAAACTCCATTCAAAAGAGATATTTTCGAATTCATTTAAAGTCTGTTTCTGGATCATTCCGGTGGAAATTGATTCAGTAAAATAACATACGTTGCAATCTATGAATAATTTTGATCTAAAATGGGCTTTTCTAAAAAAAAACGTCTATAAAAAGAGAAAAGTGGAAAATGATTCAAGATCTCTCACCTCAAAGTTTGCCCTTGGTTCAACTAGCCCCCTGGAGACCAAAATTTTAAACAATGTTTCAGTGGCCTGCAAAAAAATATGACGAATGATTGCATTCCTCAGAGATACAAGTTAGGATTAATTTGAATAAGATACTCTATTTGATTTTTCACGCATTGTTTCCATGAAAAACCTCCGAAAACGAGACATTTTTTCACCATGAAGTAGTTAGTAGCGGAAGTGCGACTGAAAGAAATGTAGCGCCTCTCCGCTACATAGAAAAAAAGTAGTGCCGCTGTTCCTACAGAAATGCAACGGCGCTACCATTACCAAAAAAGCAGCGGCGCTACAAAAGTAGCGCACTACTGCCCACCTCTGTATACAATGCCAGCTTTATTTCTGCACAAAGAAATATAGCTAGAAACAAAATACAATAAAAGTGCACACCAGCAGTTGATTGATCGAATCTTTATCCTCGGACTAGGAAAGCTTTTTGCAGAGCTTAATCCTGGCAGTTTCGCATACTTGTAGAGGCTTTAATGATTTTGATAAGAATAAAATGGCAACTATTGTAGCCAACTGGAGCTCATGCTGCTATGGCGATAGCTGAAAACAATACAGACGATAGAAAATGACTGCTACTATTTCAGACTGTAGTACGGTAGCTTACCAAGTTTGCCATGTACAGTGTAAGCATTCCCCTCCTGTAAAATACAGTATATATACGATAAGAAACTCAATAACAAAAAATCACATATTATTAGAAAAACCTCTACAGCTTGTCTTTTCCTAAAATGGATGTTTAGAAGGGCTTATTCAAGCCTCAAAAAAACTTACCTAATATATAGAAAAAGCACAGTACTTTCTGTCAAAAAATTGAAACATTTAAAGCGTAGTATTTATCCTGATTATAAATTTGCTCTTCTATTACATTTTTTGACTTTTTCCTCTTGTTTAATTAATTTTTCAGTGCTGTCATACGGGCAAGCACAACCATTAAAAATCGACTATGATTTGAGATTCTAGTTGAAATAAGGTGACTTACAGTGTAAATTTGCCATGCTAGATTCATCAAATTTCTGTGGCATGCTTGTACTCGCAGACTGCAACTTTTGTCGGTATCATTGTGATACAGACAAAAGATGATACAGACAAAGTCACTGATGAAGGAAAGTAGTTTAGGATTGGAGAATGGTTTGGTAAAATGAAATTTTATGTAATGAAATCCCTAACACATCAGGGGTCGATCTTAACTTTTTTTTTCACTAGCCCACCGAACTAGTTGCTCCCCGTTTTCACTAGCCAGCACGATTTTTCACTAGACCGACCAGTTTACTGACTTTTCACTTGTCTGATATTAAGATAAGTGTTTTGGCTTAACTGAAACTAACCAAAGTAAAGGCTTTCAGATTTCAGTACGCACAAGAGAGCACCAATACGCACAAAAACACCTTTTCGTACTACAGACGCAAACAATGCAATTTTAAAACATATATAAAAAGTAAATGTGGCATGTGGTGTGTGCTTAATATTTATTTATGTTGTAATATTACATTGTGTGCATCTGTGGTACGAGATGACACCGGAATGGCCTGATTCGGTGAGTCCGATTCGGTGAGTTCCCTATTCGGTGAGAGCCCTTTTCGGTGAGAGCCCTATTCGGTGAGTTTTTTTTAAGTTATTGCGCGCCGTAGCCTAATTATCATTGCCGTTATAGGGGTTAGGGGATAGGGGTTAGGGGTTTTTGGGGTTGGGGTTTGAGGTTTTGGGTTTTTTGGGGTTTGGGGTTTTTTTTTGGGGGTTTGGGGGTTTTTGGCGGGTTTGGGTTTTTGGGGGTTGGGGTTTGGGTTTTGGGGTTTTTTGGGGTTGGGGTTTTTGGGGTTTGAGGTTTTGGGTTTTTTTGGGGGGTTTGGGTTTTTGGGGGTTGGGGTTTTTGGGGGTTTGGGTTTTGGGGGGTTTGGGTTTTTGGGGGTTTGTGGGTTTTTGGGGTTTTTTGGGAGTTTTGGTTTTTTTTGGGGGTTGGGTTTTTGGGGTTTTGGTTTTTGGGTTTGAGGTTAGGGTGTTTGGGGTTAGGGGTTAGGGGTTTTAATTAGGCTACGGTACCCAATAATTTTCAAAAAAAAATTCAAAAAAATTACCGAATAGGGCTCTCACCGAAAAGGGCTCTCACCGAAAAAGGCTCTCACCGAATCAGACTCACCGAATAGTAGCAGACCCAGATGATACGCCACTCGCCAGGGTGGTACAATACATAATATTCGTTAACTGTCAAAAGAAGTGGACTATTGGATGGATTGCGTTTGGTTAGGTCTTTACCGTCAGACCTGTCTGGCTTGTTGGGTTAGTTAACTCTTTAGGTCACGGAGGGCGTGCTCTTCAACTACGACAAGGTAGCAATTCAAACAGGAAAAAAAACGAAATAAAAGTCAAATAAAATATTGTTTGTAAAAATGTCCAAGCTTGGGGACGTATTAATATTACACAATTACACAGTGACAACAAGTTCTTCTTCGCCGGCGAATATTGGCTAGCGGACTAGCGTTAAGATCGAACCCTGCACATTTATTCAAGTGTATACTGTATATGTCGAGTCAATTATGTTTGAATAACACATACCGAGATTTCTTTTCCATTGAAATACTTATCAAACCAACAAATAGACCAACCACAGTGGGATGCCAGCCATAAAATCGTCCAATAATATGCCTGCGAAATCAGGTATATATATATTATTACAACTGATGTACAATTGTACAGTACATGAAAACATACAACATAGGCTATCACAGAATATCTTTTTTAATACTTTTTTTTAGATTGGCAGTGGAATCATTTTAAATAGGTGCTTGATTTTGGCACTTTTATATATAGATGTTTACCTGTATCTTAAAGATGATTTTTTGAATTCTTATTTCATTAATCTCAGTTTAAGTTCCGAACGTTTTCACTCAGTTTCCAATTCAAACTAGCATTGTTGCAACTAAAATGCATTGCCATGGCTTAAATAGATTTTATACTTTCACTGTATGTAATCATGTTTTGTTAATCATGTTATGTAATGGGCATGTTTTGAGAAGGGATGATGATGTTTTGAGAAGAGCGCTGGAGTTACAAGTGGATGGTCGTAGAAAACAAGGAAGACCCAAGAAAACGTGGAAAAGGCAAGTTGAGGAGGAAAGCAGCAAGGTGGGCTTGACATGAGAGGACGCAATAGACAGATCGATGATCATGTGGAGGCAGGGTGTGAAGGTGATTGCAGCACTTTGAGGTGAATCCGTCCACCCTCGGTAACGGCAACATCACCAGATTAAAACTGGACTATTACTACACTGTACCTAAAGCAGAAATCTGACAATATGAGAATGCAAAATTATACTCAAAATTAGGAAATAGGTATGCTGGTATATACCGTAAACAAATATAAAAACAGTGAAAAAATAAGAAATAGAAATGTAAAATGTAGCATTCCACCTTAGTAAAAAGCAGACCTGTTACAAAAACTAATGATATGTAGTGCAGGCCTTCTGATCAGCAGTCAGTACCTAAGTAAGCAATATCCACCCATAAAAAGAGCACCATTGGCAGCAAGAAATATACTTGATCGAATCATGTCTTGTATCATGTTCTTCAACTGCCCAAAATTCCTGTTTTTCTTTTGACGCATTTTTAGCAAATAGGAAGCCTGATGAAGACAACACATTTCATAATAAGTTTTTTATTAGTTACACTAGTATATATACATAATTGATTGTAGGATACAGTTTCAAAGTATCAGTGAACCAAAGAATTAAGACATAAGCTACCGGTACTGCAGGCCTCGAAATTCGTTTTTGTTGACGGCGGACAAACGTGTCCGGTCTGAGCAGCTATCTCGGCGGACAAATTAAGTCTCACGGCGGACACACCAGTTTTAACGTCGATCGTCATACTTAATCCCTTTATCTTGATAAATCTTCGCCATTTGAGAATCATCTACGGTTTAGGCTTTTTAAAATTTCAGCAAAGTTACTCTGAAAGGCTTTCATCAGACCAACAACGTGCGCTTGACGCCGTGTAGCTACTAAATATGATGATGATGATTGTTAAAAATTTGAATTCTATGGACTTTTTGTGTCTGATGCAAATAAATAATAAAAAAATAATACGCCGCATAACTGATTAACTTCCGCCGAACGAGGTCGTGTGGCTTCTTGCGTCACAATGCTCTGGGCACGAGTCGGAAAACTCTAACGCGTAACGCTACTATTTTCTGATGTGCAAAGTTTCACTATAGGCTTTTTTCTTTAGGTTTATTTTTACATGTTATGTGAGCGAAAGTGACGAAAAGAATAAACAAAACATTAGAAAAAGCACAATTATTTTTCCCCTCTCCATGATGCGGTCGCCTTTTCAAAATAGTATCAGTATTCCACGAGACCACGGCAGGCTCGGAGTTATAATCAGCGCAATCAAGGCCATCCAAACATATGCTTATGATGAGAGCTTCAATAGCATCGATCTTCAAAGACGTGCGCCAATCTCCACGAGATCAGTGCTTGTCGTTAAGATACGTGATACCGAGATCTATTCCGTGTCTTTTCTCCAGACCGGCTAGTTGAGGGAAAAACGTAAATGCGAGCTCTTCTTTAGCGATGAAATATGCGATTTCAAACAACCTCTTTTGATTTTTTTCGTTGTCACTCATATTGTTGATGGCCTTGATGATCGGAAATTGATGGCTTGGGGTAAACGATATGTTGTGATCTTGGACAAAGCTAATCCTTACATTCGTTGTTCATTTAATATATGCGTCTATCACCACTAAATTTCCTAGTAGTAGGTTCATCGCCCTCATTCTCACTTTCAGAATTTTCCCTGGGCCTTTTCTTTCTTACTGTAATACCAAAACTTAAGTTTTGCTGCATCTTGCTGTAGTAGCCTACTCTTATAATCTAACTTTGTAACCAACCTTGCCTTATCAATATTACTCGGAGATCAAAGCCAGACATTGTGACGTAAGACTTGAACTAAGTTGCGCGTGATTACTGATTAGTGTAGAAGTACCGGTACTCCCATCGATTCTTAGCAAAAAATTCACCTTTGTTACGCTGATTCAATGTCATCAATCGTTAAAGCAACGTAAAATTCGAAAGTTTTTCTGCTTGAATGGAAGCTAAAAGATACAGTATTAACTTTTTCTAGATGCGCGCTTGGAATGCGATAATTTCGCATTCCCAGCGCAAATTATATTCTTGCAACAGTTGTTCGTGCTATGCAATGACGATTTGTATCGCTAGTTTCTGCGATATTTCTCGGCGGACAAATATGACCGATCTAGAGGGTACTTCCCGCGGACATCACATGCTGTGACGGCGGACATGTCCGCCGTGAATTTCGAGGCCTGGTACTGTATAGAAGTGAAAATGAATAACTCTAGTTAACTGTCATACTCAGCTTAATACACAAAGTAAACAATTTAGATATAAAAAATTATTTTTACGATTGAGTTTGAAGCCACTAAACTAAAGGTATTACAGTTGGCTACTACTAAGCCATTTAAACTTTCAAATTAAAAATGCAAAACTTACATTTATAACATGATCGTTTATAATTTATAATTGTCAAATATATACTTACTGTATAAAATGTTGCATAAAGTTTCAATGAGTATTTAAATGAATCCCGCACTGTTTGAAGAAAAGACAAGTAACATACTGGTTCCCAAGTGTGACCTAACTCATGACATGAAAAGGGAACAGAATCAAAAATACCTAGAGGTATTTGGCCTAGCTCAAACTTGCTTTGTGCAGCCATAATGCTGAAAAAAAGATTAAAACAATTTAGCAAATGAGCCGTGTTACCGTACGTATATAAATATATTCTCATGTAATAAGTGCTAGTATTGAAGTGGTAGATTGGAACGATGATAGTACACAGCATCAATAGTATATGCTTACAATTTACTATTATTATTGCAGTAGAATCATCCCAATTCTACAATTTGGCTAAATTAATGTTTTGTATAATGAAACAGATGTTCTCTTGTCCAAATAGAATGTCTATGATTTGGTACAGGGGCAGATCCAGCAAGTGGGCTATTTCAACAACAATGATTTGTAGGTATACATTAAACCAATCTTGCAAAGTGTGCAATCTATTTCGTTCTCGAGTTAGTCACACTTATTTTGTGATGGCCCAGAAAAATTCAAGAGGAAAATTTAAACATGTTTGCAGAAACTCTGATCAGCGACTTCGGCTTTGTCGATATCGGGGGACGAAGTGCTCAGGGAATGAAATAGGTTGCATCCCCTTGCAAATACACCATGAATAAAGTTAATTTTCTGTGTTTTAAAGGGGCGATGGCTCCGTCCCCTTGGATCCGCCACTGTTTGATATATACTACACACTACATTATACACGTTACCTCAGTGGTTATGCACCTGGCTCAAAATTGTGCGGCGCTGATTCGACTCTCGGGGTGTGCGCTTGAGCAAAGCACTTTCAGGACTGCTCTCCGTTCAGCATCACCTAGTGCATGGAATAATTCTCTGGCAAGAACACTTGAACAATCGGAAAACTTCACTCTGCCAATCTCGGTAACCGGCCCTACGGTACGTCAAGAGCCTCTATAAGTATTCGAAACTACCAGGAATAACCTATCAAGGTTTTGTCAGTCCGAGGATAAAGATTCAAAACCAACCAAACCAAACCATACACAACGTCCAACAATTTGTCTAACTACGGTAACTGGATACGATTGAGGTTTCCACAACAAAATTTCACATGAACCAACAATTATGATGCGATAGTGTAATTAGAAGGTTTGAAGAACAAGATGTTAGTTAAATTGCAACAATGCAGGCTAAACTTTCTGTTTTCTTATAACTGTACAGTAACAGGGCTATACTGAAATTACTGAGATGTTGTTCTAATTGCCAGCACTTCACGCTTGGCTGGTTTTCGCAATTGCAATGTTGCCAATCAAACTAATATCTTGCAGAACAAAAATCATCTCATGAAATCTGAGCATCTCTGGTTGGTTAGCGCTTAGGCTAGGTCAGGGTTTCTTAACCTTTTTTGCTTTGTTTACCCCTTGCCGAATAAAAAAAGTAAAATTTACCCCACCGTTTTGGTGGCCCCTTGTAATGTCATCGTGTCCAGTCAACCATGCGAAGAAATGCAAAACATCCGTTTTTGTCTGGATTTACCTTGGCAAATATCAAAAACAAGCTGTTTATATGCCGAAGACACGATTGTTCTTGACGGGGTCCTGTGAAAAATAATGTCTTGGAACAGTCGTTGAAAGAGCTACTCTCATGTCGTCTTTGGGAACTAAGCAAGATCAATGTTTTGCTTTAAATGTTAACAATAAAGAGAACCCTGCTTCACACAGATAAGTAGTTGGAAAAGGTAGCCTATAATAACTTCAAATGCACGCTTAGTCAGCGTAGAAAACTCTTCGACTAATCCACACCACAGACATACTGTATACAACCAAGCAACCACACGGCATTTAACATAATCCATTAATTTTAATGGATTATGATAAATGCCGTGTGGTTGCTTGGTTGTACTGTATATGTCTGTGGTTGAAGAAAGTGACCTCTTTACCAAAATTGTAATCCACACCAAAACTTAGAAAAGTTACCATTGCACGATAAGAATTTGGAAAAAGGCGTTGTTGAACATTGAAGATCAATCAATTCATCTTTGCAAAGATCATCATCAGCAATACTTTCTAACTTGGCTTCAAAGGGATGAGTTATTCAAAGAGCAGTAGGCTACTGTTAACTTTCACCTTTGAAGTAACCGTCAAAGTTCTTTTTTAAGGCGGCAAGGTGCTGGCATATTTCGACTTCGAGGTCAGAAATCTCGTTGCGACTTCTACTGACTTTCCAATTACCAAATGTTGGAAAATTTGAGTAAATTCTCTTTTGAACTCTTCTACTCTACAGATCTAATTTTGTCTGAAAGCCTTAATTTATGATTCAGTAAATTTACCCCTCGGTAGGTGAAATTTACCCCCAGGGGGTAAATTTACCCCCGGTTAAGAACCCCTGGGCTAGGTTGACCTACACAAGGCGCATAATTCTTCATACTTCTATAAACTCAGGAGTAGGTTATTTAACTTGTTGACTACCTGTACTTCGGTGAGCAACATGTTTTACTTTGTAGGATTGTAGCCTATACTTTTTCAGAGACACCAAAATTCACACCTTTTGTAGCTAAGCAACTGCTGAAAACACTCGATTTCTATGGCGCTGGTTAGGTCAATGAATGATTGAGCAACTAAGCGAGCGAAATGAAATTGTTCAGCCAACTTTATCATTAGCCAGCCAAATCAAATTTGAAATTGTTCAGCCAACCGTCGCTCGTCATGGAGTCTGGGATGTGCTTCAGCTCGGCCAGTTTTAAAGCCTTCTTGATCAGACCGGTCACCGAGATTGACAGAAAAAAGTTTCCGATGATTGCTGGGGAATTGTTCCTTCCACTAAATGGGGAGCAGTCCTATAATGCGTTGCTCAGGCGCACAACCCGAAAGCCAAACCCAAAATCGCTTGATCTGGCGCGTAACCTTGGAGCTAATTTCTTGCTGAAGATTCTCTTCAATGTGTTTAGTAAAACTTCGAAACCCAATTCTTGCTCATCTCCCTGGCCAGCTTGGACTCTTTCGGCTCCTTCACGTGGCATAATAGCGAAATTAAGGGATGGCATAATAAATTTATTTTCTATTAAGTTTTGTTTGGGACGATTAAAAATGGTAGTCTTGAGAGTGGCATAGTAACGTTTTTGTTTTCAGGGGTTGTGGCATCTGGTCATAAAACAAAGTCAACGTTTATCTAATGAAAATGTACTGTTGGCTATTTAGTAAACTAATTCCAAAACTTTTTGAAAAAAAATCTGGGTAGTCCAATCTTTACGATATTCAGTCGAAATACATTAATTTGAATGATAATAATCTAATGTAGACCAAGTTGAATGAGAAACGTTTTAACTGAAAAAATTACATCCCTTCTCAGACTTTGAAGGAAATGTGGCTAAATATCTGAAGCAAATTTTTTACAAAGTGCTCTAACATTTAACAATCTTTTGAAAAACATCAGGGCAATGTCACACACTTTAAATATTCAGCACATCAATTTTGAGAATGTTATTTACATTTTGAAATTCTTGTTTTCAGTTTACAATGAAACGAAACTAATCCAGGACAGTTTTTTGCCAAGACGAAACGTTGTTTTGAACAGTCCTAGATGCAACAAAATTACGTCACCTTTACAACTGTCCCCGTCACTAAACTTTGCTATTTTTGTTCAGTCCTTTCACAAACATCCAACAAAGCAGCCCGACACAATTGAGAAGGCTACCATTTTTAATTGAACACTAAAGGTTAATACATAGTGAAACTGTTCACCAGGCATTTGATAAATAAAGTGACTTGCGCTCTTCTGGTGACTATAGGATAGTCCTATAGTCACCAGAAGAACGCAAGTCACTTTATTTACTAAATAGGTTCTTAACTCATGCCGCGGCTTCAGCCCAAAGTCATCTAAAATCAGAAACAGCAAAAACCACAATTAAACAAAATTCTTCAAGCTGTGGGGAAAATTGCAGACAATATTTTTGAAAATTGTAAATCAAGGCATCAGTGCGAATATGCATCGCGCATACAAAAATGCAAAACTCTATCACGACTACACGTCGCAACCGCAAATCCACCAACAATCGGTCATTCTTGATAAACCTACTGTACTGATTTAATGTCAGGAGACGTTGTATCCATGTTAAAAAATACTAATATGTTAGTTGGAAACTTGCAACGACTTCTGTCGGGATCGACAAAAATATGACAAATAAGGCAAATTAAAAGATAACGCAAAAGTATGCAAAAGTTAAATCGACATCAAAAAGAACAGACTCACATCTCGACTTAACAACGGTATGGCGTAATACAATAGTGCGGCTAATCTAATCACTAAATCTGTACCGTACTTTCTGTAAAGTAAATCTGTACTGAGTGCGTAGTTTTGGGTTACAAATGTATGAGGTGAATCACCTGTGTGGCTTATGTGACTCGCAACACAACACTGGTCGATTGCCAGTGTGTACATGTGGTGAGATATCGGGATCAAGTTAACGCAAACAGTCCACGTAAAATTAGAAGTTTCTCCTATTTTAGGCACATTTTAAACCTTGCAAAATAAGCGCAACAATTGTTAGAAGCAGTCGACCAAGTTTCTACGAAGTATTAAATTTAAGGAAGCTAATCTCATGGTAGTTTGGTCGTACGGATTTCACTGAGCTAACATCACATAAAACGCACAATGCAGCAAATGCACAATCTACTTTTTCAATAACATTTTAGGTCGGATGGTTACTTCTCAAAATAATAAGTGTACCGGCATACGAAGCGACCATACATACACCTAAAGCATATGTGCGGGTGTACCTTGTTGCCAAACTGCAAATAACTGCACAAGTCTAAATATCTAGACGATTTGTGTTGAACCGTTAGGTTGGTATACTTCTAAATATAGTGTGACATAACAGTAGAACACAAATAATAAAGGCAAAGGCTTGAAAACATCCCGCAATGGAAGTAAAGGGTTAAATCTGTCGTTGTGTGCGGCGTATCTATTACATAGATTGTAGTCGTCGACAGTTATACTCGAGGTTATACTTTATTGCACTTGGAATATCATACACTTTGCTCTGAAAGAAAAGTCTCAATTCGTCCGCGTTTTCTCGTGCTCAGACAACCACTGAGACACAAGAGGCAAATTATGTTTCGACCAGTACAGGTTCACTCTGGCCGATTCCAAAGTTCGCTTAACATATTTCATTTCGCTGATGCCCTTCAGGGTAAAAAAAGCTTCGGCCCCTGCAATTTCCCCATCGTCCAAAATGGTGGCTGAAATACAATGTTTGTTGTTAATAGGGACTCTGAGGCGTCGCCATATTCAAACTTTAACTAAAAAAAGCAATTGGAGAAGATATAAAAGGCGAAAAGCGTTTGTATATTACGACCGTGCACTGTTTTCTATTCGCTTACAGGAGCCACAGCAAACTGTGGCTTGAAATCACGAATGTCCGACATGCAACGCTTCACGTACCGAGAGCGTATTTGTAATCTGTAGGTCGCTGCAGCAGATGGGGTGACCGGTAGACACTTTAACATGACAATTTTCTCTATGAACAAGACAATTATCTCTATGAACGAGCTAACTGCAGCATTGTGAGCCTTCTACCACAGCTAGAGAGTTGATTCTTGCTTTGAACTATGTTTGTTAATTACAAAAGCAAAAAGAATAAAGGGAGGGATGGGAATCAAACGCACGCCATCGAAATGACTGTTCCCTAGCCCTAACACTCTACGCCAGGCTGGCGACGGTGAAAGATTCATTTCATTTATTTTCTAAAGTGCATGAGTTGCATGACTGCAATCAGCTGATTTAAATCTTGCCTTCTGATTGGTTAACAAACTACATTTGCTGCAGCGATCTGCAGATTACAAATACGCGTACTGAGACCTAGCTCGAAATTCCATTGAAACTAGTGACAGAACAATAGTTCACAATTGCGGTGTAACGCCACGAAGATCTTTCAATGCTTAAAAGTTGTACCGGTGACTGCAACTAGACTTATATTGCAGATTAAAACCTACGAGTGCCCTCGTACCAATGAGATAATTTCTATTGTACCTTTACCACAATTCCAAACAGCTACCATAGAGTATAAACTTAAATTAGTTGATTTAGTGATATCCTCTCAAAATTTGTTGAACAGACGAAACCTGTTCTTTCACTAAATACAAAACAACAAACTTACAGACGCAGTCTTTAACAATATATCTCGTTGCAAAGCTGGACACGGGGTGAAGCTTGATAATATCTTCCCAATGTTGCTTGACAAACCTCCAAGTGAGGGGGGCTCCAACTAAATTGCTTGTTAACGACCGTATGAGAGTGGAAACATCCTGTAAAGGTTATTGAAGTGAATTGGAATTCTAGCAACACTCCGGCAGTGTGATGATACGGGTTAAAAAAAGAAAATCTGTAGGTGTTTCAAAATAATCTGGAAACAGCTCATTTGACTTGAAATCCATTCTAATCAAAACTATTCCAGCAAACGATGGGGTGAGATTAATACAACATCTCATGCACTTTAAAGGGTTAAAAATTTAAGTCCTCTTATACTGATGTGTTTAGCTTTGCTCGCAATGCAACAAGCCTGGTACAGTTTAAAGATACAGGAGCACTGCGGATATCAAGCAAACCTTTCAGTGTCAAACATAACGGAAAACATTAACTAAATTTTCCTTCACAAAATATCATGCTTGGAGAGACATTGATTTAAATAAACAAACATGAAAAATCATCTTCGCGTCTATTTGAATAAAACAAGCAGAGCGGTCTAGGTAGAAGTCGAATCAGGAGCCTTAGGACTGTCAGGCGAAAGCGGCAAGAAGGTGACATGGAATTACCTGCGATCTTATGGTGTCCCCTTTCAAATATTCCGCTTGGAGGAATAGAATCCTCTCCAGTTCGGTCGACGTGGCAAGAGATGTCAGCAGTTTACGCTTCACAGACGCGTCGCTGGCCGTAGTGAAGACAGACCACAAGTGATCCCAATCGCCGGCTTTGCCGCTCTTTGCCCCTGTCATGGAAGCTCCCTTAGAAACGAGTGCAATGAACCACCAGAAGGTGTTCAGTGAAAAATGATGATGAAGATCTTAGTAAACTCAGCAATAAAACAAATTATTGACGTGTGAATTTATCCGCTCACAAGTACACATATGGCTGAGCCGCAAAATTACAAAAACTTAAAAGTAGTAGTAAATAAAAAAAGCAGGTTTGGCAACTAAATAAAATTTATTTCTAGAGCTTTCGCCGCCGTGAAGGCGAATTCATTAGCATTATAGAAAGCACAAATAAAAAACAATTTTAAGCATTGTTAAAAAATTATTATTGGTTTACTAAAAAGGACGTTACTTGTTTCCTTGGACATTTAATTAAGCCTGACACAAAGTATCACATCAACTACCTGACGTAAATATGGTGACCATATCATCAGGCGAAAGTGCAGTGTTGCTTTTCTGCCATTGAAGGAACTTCTCGTAAGCCACGTCCATACAAGGCTTGTAATCGTACCTGAAAGAAAAAGTAGAATGAGACACAACACAAGAAGCTAGGATATATATTTTCAGTAAACTATTCTTCTATAGCCATGGATGTTGTCGCAAGAGACATAACTACCATAGCTGTTTTTCAAGCGTTTTCGTCTTTCGGACATGCTGCCGACCCGGGTGGCAAACCAAGAAGAGATGATAGCAATGAGCACATGATCCATTCCACGGAATATGATTCATGACGAAATATCTGTTCAAGTACCTGCATGCTTGCTCCACGATGTAGGATTGGATCTTAGATTGGTCTCTGTCCAATCCCTTCCGATCCTTCCAAGCAAGTTCTCCATATAATGATGAAAATAAATCATTGACATACGATTTGAACATCCTATGCTGGTGTTCACTCAGACTTGCCCTGCATTGTGAGATGAATGTTAGTTGTGATATCGGCTATCAACCTTTAATACTTAGCAATAATGGATGGATAAGACTACTGTCGGAGGCCATACTATTCGATTCAGGTCAATAAATTTCAAAATACGAAAGTTATACCTCAAAACAGTGAAATATATTCAAAATTTGAGATGCAGCACAACCCGTCAAAAATTTCAGTGCAACGCGAGCTTTCAGCGAATCACATTGCGGACAATAAAAGATTCAAACTGCTCGCACAAGCTTCAAAAATCTAGGCAAACCTGTAAATTTTATTAATATATCCAAGTCCATTTATTGCAGTCACGAGCGGGCTGTACTCTTTTTCGTTCTTGATGTACGCAAGCATATTGAAAAGATCGCTGTATTCCATCTCGCCCAACCGAGCCATGGCAAAAGCGTCAGACAAAAGACTAACTCGGTCACTGACAGTAAAGACTGTGTGGTCGGTGTTAAGTTGGGATATCAGCTTCTGCCAATTCGATGTGTCGTAAGTAACCTTAAAGTAAAAGTAATTATGAGTTGGAAAAATCTGAATTGTTTATACGCCATGTTATGTCAAAACGACTAAAAATGACATCAATTTTAAACGAAATTTGGCAGGCAAGATGGCATAAACCGCAAAGAGTCACAAGATGTCATCATCGGTGACTCGATTTGAAAACTAACATTTAAAACAACTAAATTTAGAATAAACAGAATACTTGAAAACGAAAATCACACAAAATCACCCTGAAGTACAACTATGAACAACCTGCACCATACATTACATATGATACAAAAAAAAAATCCCGAGCTAGAAAATGCATCATTTCCTTAACCAATACCAGAATACCACTTTCAAGTTCAACCAATACTACAAGGTTACTTTAACCAATTATTAAGTATAAATAGTAAACATTTATCTTGGTAGCCTACCCGATAATATCCGGTAAAGTTGTGATTGAATTTTATCCATTCGAATTGACCTGGGACATCGACTGTGGATGTTTTCCAAGTCAGAAAGTGTCTCTTGACTTCTGACGGCGCATTGCTGGTGACGTAGGTCAACGGAACGTGCCACAAGTTGGCGCTAGTGGCAATTTTGTCACCGGTCGGGTACAGAAGACGAGTTTGCTCAACAACGACCTTCAAAGAGTTGATAATTTGATTGCAGAATAACAAAAAGGGAATTCTACATAAAAAATTGTATATAATGCTATAGATCAGGCCTACTCAACTTGTGGACCGCGGTCCGAATTCGGACCTTCTGAGTGTCGATGGTGGACTTTGAGCTTTTGGAAGAATAACCTCAATTTTGGAGGAATAACCTCATTGCCACGTTTTAGGGTTTCTTTAAACAGATTTCTACTGGGAGGAAGCAATTTTTACTGTGATTACTGATTATCCTAGTTGCTGGGGGGCTTCGATTTCCAGACTCCCCAATAGTCACTCCTAGATAGCTAAAAATATTCAACTTGTCAAACTGGACCTTTGTTAAGATTAGTTGAGTAACCCTGCTATAGATTAAACCAGAACTAAAGCGTTTCTTATGAACAACTTTACAAAGCTCCCTAACTACGCGAGAAACTGCAACCATTCAAAGAAAAGCAGCTGTCGAAAGAATGAAATAAAATGCAGCAACCATGATTACTGTCTTTTATTATTATGATACAATTTATTGTAATTATAATTCATCTTAACGTTCGTATGACTTCGCTTCAACAAAACGTTTGATGCGCAGCGTCAAACTAGGTGCAAATGAAGATATTTCCTTAAAATCGTGATACAGAAGAAAACAGGCCTTTACCTGACTTCCTGAGACGGATACCTTTATAAATGGAAAACCTGGCAGCCCTGTCCAAGTGTTCATCATTTTCTAGAAAAACACGGCAAAAAATTATCAATTGAACAGGAGTTTTAAAAAAATTACATTGCAGATGATTTTCTAAACGTAGTTGTGGTTGTAAAATAATAATAATCCTGTGCTTTATAAAGATTCCCAGCCAGCAAATCAGTCCTTCTATTCAAAGTAAAAAAGACTGATTTGTCTGCCGGGTCTGTAACCAACGCAGATATGCGTTGCCTTCAACGCTTTACAAAGCAGACAATACAATAGTGATTGTAGCAAGAGATGTGTATTACCATTATTACCTGAACATCGACAGTGTTCTTATCATCCGCGACTGCAACAGCTTGAATTAGGTCACTATTTCCAGCGTTTCCATACGCAAACTTCTTCAAATATGCATTGACACCCTTGAAAAAGGTTTCGCCCATGAAATCAACCAGCATCGCAATCATGCAGGCTCCTGAAGATAACAAGCAACCATTTAAATTAATCACGAAACCTTAACCAAAGAACTAGATCAATAATTTAAGACTTTACAACCACTTGATTTGTTTACACGTGCCGTGCAGTGTCTATTCCTCCAACGAGCAGTAATTAAACCAAAGTTAACGTCTTTAGTTTACAAATCAATGGGCAACTAGCAACAGTTTCGTTCGGTCTAGTGGTTCTCCACCACCGAGCTGCGGTCTGACACTGATCTGTGGTGCATTTCGTACCGATCACCACAGAAACAACTGTCCATTTTGATTTCTGCAGATTTTAGAACTTGACAAAGATTTTGGCAAAACTAGCGAAAATGAGTAAAAGCCAAACGCTTGTTGGGTTGGGCCCTTTGTGATTCATGAAACTTATGGCGTTTACGTGTCCGCGAAAGACCACAGCGTGTCTTTGAGGTGTCTTCTGCTGCTTGCTGTTGTATCGCATCTGTGAACGCAGTGTACTGTATGTTGTCGAAATGAGCGCAAATAAAAAATTGATTTATTATTGAGGCAAAAAGGTTGAAAAGTATTGTTTCACATGCTCTTAAACCTTTATGTTGAGCAGTGCTTTTTTTAAATTCTTTTAAGACACCGCTTCATCAATTTAAATGTAAAATATATTCGAAATGAAGAGAGGACACCAATTAAGAATCAAAGAAAGTGGAAAGAATGAAGTTAAAAACTAAAAAAAACGCACAACGCAATTACCCTTATCATAACTGATGTTATCAAAGACTTCATCAATCTCATGGGAGTTCGTCACGCTGACGGTGATGGGATGAGTGTATGAAGATGAGTCAACTGACATTGCTCTTGGAACAGTGGATGTTGCGATTTCGCTCATCATCTTCCAACTCGGCTTCAAAGCATCAACACCAACATATTCTATGTAACTTGCAAACCCTGAAATGCATGCAAGCTTGAGTTTTACGTAGAAAAAATTGTGTGGTAGGCCTACCCAGTACCCAGTCCGGTAAATCAGCTCTTTTTGACATTGATTGAACGTTTGCAGACGTTAAATCAATGTCAAAAAGGACTGATTTGCTTGCTGGATATGTAAATTAATGAAAGCACATGAACTAAACAGATTCCAAAAAAAGGAGAAAACGAAAAACTTTGACGGAATTCAACCTCTTTCAACTCTCAACTGACGAAATTCAACCTCAATTCAACCTTTGACGAGTAAACAAATTCAATCTCTTTAGAAAATCACATTAACGTTAACCAGACTACAAATAAATGTCAAGATACCTTGTATTTCTTGTGTTTAAAGTCAAGAGCGTCTGTTAAATCCAGTTAAAATTCATGTATAAGCATTTACTACATCACCTGCGCAGTGGCGTTTTTTTATAAATGCAACCAACCTTCATTGAGCCACAAGTCATTCCACCACTCCATCGTTACGAGGTTACCGAACCACTGGTGAGACAACTCATGGGCGATGACACTGGCAACCCACTCCTGGTCCGTCACTGATGACGTAAGGGAGTTATAAAGCAAAGAAGTCTCTCTGTAGGTGACAAGGCCCCAGTTTTCCATTGCACCTGAAAGTGGACAGATAAAGCTTAAACTAATAAAAGAGTTAATTAAATTGTTTTGCGAAGTACATACTGCGTATGCAAAGCACAGTGTTTAAAGAATATACAACGGCATGCTTTATATGAAATATAATATAATATTGCAGCTCCATCGCAGCAAGATCGAAGTGTTAGTGTTCTTATCTTCCCGTTCGCCTATTTAACACCTTTGGGCATCAACCAGACAAAACAAGAACATCCTCGTGGTTAGAGTGTTGCCTGTGACGCAGTGAGGTGCGGACTGCAGACGGCAGGTGAGATAATCAAGGATTGCCCTCTGTGCAGACCACCTCATGGTGTCGAAGACCTAGACTGTATTAAAGATATGAGACAGTGGTTGACAGACGGGTGCCTTAACATTAGTGACAACACGGGAAAAGAACTAAAAAAAATCATAAAAAAACACTCACCGGCGGCAAAGTCAGGAATAGCCACCAAATCCATCTTGGGCAAAGGAAACGGAATCTTGAACAGTTTTTCGTAATAGCTCAAAACATTGACAGCAATGTCAAGAGCAAACTTTGTGTCATTCAGTTTATCAGCAGCAGAAAAGATGGAAACCTAAAAAGACGCACAACTTCAACTTAATAACAACATAAACTGTCTTAATAACAAAATAAAAAACTGAAGTCGTTGCTTTTAGTTTGACTTTCATCAGATGAACGTTGCAACTAGTGCTAGAAACGATAATTTGTCCTGATGAAGACCCAAACTTTTCAGTATTCAATATAACAACAGTCAATGTACACTGTACAGGCCTAAAAAAGTAGGTTGAGGTAAAACTACTGATCACTCACTTCGTCTTCTAGCCTTTCATGGAAACTATTGTCATTAAATTTAGGAACAAAAATATGACAGCATTAAATAAGATGAGCTTTGAAATAGAAAAATGCGCTAAAAAGAAAATAATCTCACCTCTACATTACTATCAGTTGTAGAAGTGATGTTCTCAAAATCGGAGACAATGAAAGCAACAAGATATGTGCTCATCTTCACTGTCTGCTTGAAGTTGTCAACGCATAGACCACCTTTGAGTTGTTTGGTCGTCAGCAAAGGCATATTGAATAAGGTACGCATATTCTCATCTCGGACAAGACTTAGTGAAAATTTGGCCTTTTAAAAGATATATATAGATAAAAAGCAAGTTTAAAATAGCATACAAAAACGATACAGTACATGGTTTGTCAAAAATCTACGTAAGAAAAAAAAATACGTGTGATATTTCGCATTAGGGAAAAGCCTAAAAAGCGTATTTTAAGTTCGTGTATTATCAAGAAAGCAGTATAGTACAACCGCCACTGCATCGACAATGTAAGGGTAATGAATTATGCATTGACTTGCTGAACATACGGACGCAGCAGTAGGATAGGCTGCAGTGAAAACAACTCGTGGCAATCTGCTTTGGGAAATCGCCTTTTTCTTTTGCTACTGCACGCATTGTATATTGACAACGACCGACAAAAAATATTGTGACAATCACCTTGAAAGCAGGCTCATCAAAACAAGGAAAGGCTGCTCTAGCATCGGTGCTTTCAAACTGTGTTGTACCAATCACGGTCTCCCCTCCATCTTTCTTCTTATATTTGCTTAAGTAAAATCCGCCCAGGGAGAAGGTCAGGTTTCCAGAAAAGTCCAACACTAACTCATAAGTGTTGCCTTCCGACAAAGTGCAGTCAAAATTCAAAGACACTGTTTCGTATTTCAGACACTTCAGCATTTGCTTTAAAGGCTTCTTACTGCCGGTAGCACCACGAATGGAGAGGTGCCCTGACCGAATGACATGTTTCTTGCTGTGTAATATAATCTCACTTGTACTACGCTTCACAGTGAAGATAATGGTTACATTTCCAGAGTAAGTCTCCAATGTGAGGTTGGGATGTAGAAAAATGTGATAACTTTCCGGAAAAAACAAAGATGGCAATCTGAAAAAAAAAACAACCTGAAATAAACATTTGTATGAAATACCAGTTTTTGAATGTCAGATAGTTTTTTAAATGTGTTCGATTTGTGATTAACAACTACAGTGACAAAATCGTGAAATTGAAATCAAAACGAATAACAAGTAACTTTCCAGGCACCATATCAGTCGTTTTTTACTTTAATTGAAAGCCTGCAGAAGTTTAATCAATGAAAAAAATTAACTAATTTGTTAACTGGGTGTGTACAAACCTGTATTTTTGCCAAGGAAATTTAACACCGGTCGCAGAATCTACACAATGTTCTTTTGGCATTGGGTGATGTGAAATCGAGTCATCTAAATCACAATAAATAATTATGTGATAACTGAAGACACAGTGGTAATGCCTCAACATTCTTGATTTTAATTTCATGAGCTTAATAAAACTATTAAGGTAAAAATAATAGAAAAAAAACACTCCAAAAAATTAATTTGTGATACTTTTTAAATCAGCATAAGGAAAAGTGGGCTTGTCTGCCCCTGGCCTACAATGTTACATAACTTTACTCATGCTGCACACAAAGTTAAACGAAAATTCATTTAAAAAAAAACGACTATACCTTGTGTCTCGTCACACTTCCTGAAGCCAAGGCCAATATTTACTGTCAAGATAAGACATACTCCTATAATAAGGATTGACACGAGAGAATTCTTGTATTTTTTTTCGTTTTTTGCCCTTTGTGTAGCTTTGGCTTGTCCAATACTGTGTCTCGCTGATCTAAACATATGCGTTTACAAATGACGATAGCATCAAACAGCAAAACGACTAATTTGGTGCCTGGGAAGTTACTTGTTATTCGTTTCTTTTCGTTTGAACTTTTCAATCTTCTTTTGAATTTACTAATGATCCGAATGGATGCGGCGTACTGCGACCAATACTAATCAAAGACGCAGAGAGTAGGCTACCGTATTAAATTGATAAATGGAAGTGTCATGTGAAGCTTTTGCCACACAAGTGTGGTTTCGTCAGTGACTAGCCTACTTAAAGTTGTACTTGTGTAAGAATGATACGTATAAGCTACTTATGAAGGGAGAAGGCAAACATGTGTTGCAAAAGCTGTACCATACCCTTCCTTGGATAAATTTAATGTGGTAGCCTATTCTCTATTTCTTCAATACAGAATGTCTGCATTTTCGGTACGATTTTGTGCATGCGCGTAGTCATTCGTCCAAATCGAAATAATCACATTCCTGAGTTTTAAGATGAACCAAGAGCAGATAAAACTGTTTGCGGCTGTCCTGCAACATTATTAACGTGTTTTGGTACAGCAGCAAGTAATATTTGAACTTTAAATGCCATAAACAAAAAGTGACGCAAAAGTAATACAAGGCAATTTTAGGCAAAAAGTATTTTTCAGAGTAGGGGGTGTTAAACAAAAATTTTAAAATTGTTTTCTTGAGATATTAGAATGTACTGTTGTATCTTAAAATCAGGGCAAAAGTTGAAGTTAAAATTAGCCTCACCCTTACTATTAAACAAACAATTAACGAACGTAGGCTACCTCATACTCTACAATCAGGAACAGTCGAAAACACACACAAGACACAATTTGTGTTGTTTCAGCATAGTGAAATTAAGTATGCGCCGTGATCTCAGCGGAATGGCCCGTTTCGGCGAGTCCGATTCGGCGAATCCGATTCGACTAGTCCGATTCGGCGAGAGCCTTTTTCGGCGAGTGCCCTATTCGGCGAGTTTTTGAAATTTTTAAAAGGAAATTATCGGGTACTGTAGCCTAATTGCAATTGCCGTTTTTACATCGTTTTAACGTCGCTAAACGTTGAAATCGTGCAGAAAGGAATAAAAAGAAAATGTTTGAACTATTAAATTAAAATTCGTCATGTCAGTTCAGTTATTTTTATTTTTGACCATCATATCAAAAACAATACACGTCAACATAGCAAAGGTAGAAGAGACAATTCACGTCAACATAGCAAAGGTGTAGAAAAAGGTAGAAGCGACAAAACGCGAACGTTAAAACGTGCTTGTGACCGAAGTAAGTTATTGAGTTGAAAGAAATTTGGCAAGGTTGCATCACCTTCAGAAAAATTTAAGATATGAAGGAAAAATAAAACAAAGAAAATGTTACAAAAAAAATAATGTTTATGTCTAATTGTCTATAAGTTAGTACTTTTGAATAGTTAAAATCATAGGCGCCTAACTATTTTTTTGGCCGTGGGGGCGAAAGCGTGTTTCATCAGCAGCAACGTAAATTCAGCGAAATGTCACGCAGATGGATGACGTAATTATGTCGTCACACTAGGATTGCTTTTATTGCCACACTCGGAGTTATCGCTACGTTCGACCTACCGTAAATTATTATAAAAAAAGCTCGACCAAAACACATGCTATGCGTCTGCGTTGGCTAGCGGTTGATGGACTGCGACTCTTTAAGCTAAGCGCAACATAAAGTTTAGCAACGAACTAGATTTATTAGCATGAAACAAGAGACGAAAAGGTTTACTAAAAGGTATATATACTGTAAATGGAATGAAAATACTAACTTGATCATACGCTTGAAAATATACCTGTTGCAAGCAAAATCATTCATGTTTACATCAATTCAACAGCACGTCACCTTTAATAAATTTAAAAGTTGCTGACATCCGTAAACAGCCTTTGAGAATTAGTTACAAAGAGACGTTTGATTAAGTTTTCGACTTCACATTGCTCCCTTTTCACTACAATATCGCAACTTATGGCTGACCAGCTTTCAAGTTTCAATTCGCTGTAATACGCCCGTTTTCGTGTTGCACATGAAACAAAAGATGCGCATATTCCCCACCTTTGATCGGGTTTCTATGGCAACGGACGTGTGTGCGCCATGCAGTTTGCGCGAGTCCGTTGTTGTGTTGATTATGCCGCTTGTGCGACTGTGGGCAGTGCGGTTTGTACCAGCCCTTGTTACGTTAGTTAGTGGTAACCTCGGGCCGAGACTTCAAGTTCATTTTCACAGCAACCGATTCACTGCCGCGACAATTCTCTGCAGAGGTTTCGACTTTCGAAAGCGACAGCGAGGCTGTTTGCAAGCGCATTCCATTAAGTTAAACGCACGCTGCGTCAACGTAGCAAATTATGTTGTTTTTGGGTGCATTCAACATCTGATGACATTGAATCGACGCAAAATGGTAGATTTTTGCTATGTCACAGGCAGCAAAATCAGTCATTTTTACATTGATTCAACGTCTGCAGACGTTAAATCAACGTAAAAATGACAGATTTTTTTGTCTGGGGTGGGATTGTAGCATCGCTACTCGTTCTAGTGATTATTTACTGCGAAGCTGTTGCGGTTTGCATTTAAAAATGTTTTCCTGCTGCCGACCGCTAGTTCATCTATTGTTTTATGTATCAATGCCGCATAAAAAGTTGCTCCCACGGGAAAAATATGCGTGGGGGCCTGGCCACCACGGCTTAGGCGCCTATGGTTAAAATGATTAGTTTGGATCAACAAGTGTGTGACCTACACTCCTACAGCTTAGATTGAAAGGAAATTATCGGGTAGGCTACCGTAGCCTAGTTATCCCGACCAGCCAAAATTTGTTCCAAGAACCCAGTTAGCCTAACAGTTCATTTTTACATTGTAGTAACAGAATGAAAAGGCTAACCAAATGTGTGGCCTATCGTTTTAACGTCGCTAAACGTTGAAATCGTGTAGAAAAGGGTGCTTTTGCTGACTAGGATACGTTGAAACTGAGAAACATTCACAGAAGTCCTACGATACGTTGCATTTTTAAGATAATGTATTCAGACGTTGAATCAATGTACAAATGAAATGTTATGCTAAATGGGTTCTTGGAACAAATCGTAGGGCTTCTGTGAATGTTTCTCAGTTTCAAAGTATCCTAGTCAGCAAAAGCTCCCTTTTCTACACGATTTCAACGTTTAGCGACGTTAACACGATAGGCCACACATTTGTTTAGCCTTTTCATTCTGTTACTACAATGTAAAAACGAACTGTGTTCTTGGAACAATTTTTTGCTGGTCGGGATAACTAGGCTACGGTACCCGATAATTTCCTTTCAATCCAAGCTGTAGGCCACATATTTGTTGGTCCAAACTAATCATTTTAACTATTCAAAAGTACTAACTTATAGACATAAACATGATCTATTTTTTTTTGTAACATTTTCTATGTTGTATTTTTCCTTCATATCTTAAATTTTTCTGAAAGTGTTGCGACCATGCCAAATTTCTTTCAACTCAATAACTGACTTCGGTCACAAGCACGTTTTAACGTTCGCGTTTTGTCGCTTCTACTTATTTCTACACCTTTGCTATGTTGACGTGTATTGTTTTTGATATCATGATCAGAAAGAAAAACAACTGAACTGACATGACGAATTCAAGCACGTTTTAACGCTCGCGTTTTGTCGCTTCTACCTTTGCTATGTTGACGTGTACTGTTTTTCATATGATGGTCAGAAATAAAAACAACTGAACTGACATGACAAATTTTAATTTAATAGTTCAAACATTTTCTTTTTATTCCTTTCTGCACGATTTCAACGTTTAGCGACGTTAAAACGATGTAAAAACGGCAATTATATCATAATTAGGCTACGGTACCCGATAATTTCCTTTCAAAAATTTCAAAAACTCGCCGAATAGGGCACTCGCCGAAAAGGGCTCTCGCCGAATAGGGAACTCGCCGAATCGGACTAGTCGAATCGGACTCGCCGAATCGGACTCGCCGAATAGTAGCAGACCCTGATCTCAGATACGTCGATTTTTAGACTTTCGCAACTCGGCTAAGCGCTTGCACATGGCACGCGTGTGCAGTGACAAGACAAAGATAACAACATCACATCACTTCACTCAATACGATTTTGGTAAGTGACCAAAAAGCAAAAATTAAACACTGAACTAGATAGATAGATGTTTATTAGCTGCTGCTAAAAAAAAGGATGTGTGATAAATCAAAACACAATGTACAGTAAAACTATTGAAAAGAACACAATTAAAAAACTAACGTTCACATGTAACATATCAACCGAATCTTGGCTGAGCCAAAAAAAAAATAGCACTCAAAAACGAACACTGTAGCTTCTGTTGCGTTATAATATCAGACTTACTGAAAAAAACGGCGACGTAGTCCGTCCATTTATCAGATACAACCAACTGATTGAACAATTTCCCGAAGATCCCCTTCTACCATAAGTCAATTGCTGCCTTGTGAAAAAATTCAATTTCTACAAGCTTTCTTATCTTATAAGTTTTCCATAGCGAAGGATCAACATTCTGCAAGACGTTCTTGGCATTAATACTGAAGCTAAGCCCTCGAAATATCATCTCACATCTTAGTTAGTGTGTTCAGAAGGCGGGGCTTCAGAACAGGCAAATATTTGTACTAATGAAAGCCAACATTGAAATGGTTAAAAAACAACTCTATTCTAACATCTAGATTGCTCACAGAGTTTTAAGACGATCGTTATAAAATCATGAATTTTAAAAGCTGTTTAAACCAAATAAATATTGCTGGCTGTTGCGTATGAACATTGACCAAGTTATTAAATGCCTAATGATAATAATTAAAAAACAGGCCTATGTCATGGTCTTAAAGTTTTGCGAGAAAGATGTGATTAACAGCTACTCTACAAGGTAAAAATCGCTGTTGTACAACGAACTTGCTTTTGCGAAGTCATTTGCTCATTTGTCTTTTCTCAATCTGACTGTGTAGCCTACATTGCTTGTCGCTTTTGTTTGTTGACAAATGGCCAATTCATTAAACAATGAGGTTTGCCTGACATCCGGATTTTTTTTAACAAATTGCAGCAACAAAGGAGCACGATTTTTATCTGGCACGTGCTATGTCTCTCGCTCTCAATTTCGCTTTAAAGAAACCTGGTCGTCATCCCGACACATCAGATCGACCAGTTGTCTGCAGCGAGTCCTCCACTTCTCTCTATTGTTGGCGTCTTAATTTTTAAGTTTTTTTTGTCAGATCATCCTTCACTATGTCTCCCCATGTTTTCTTTGGTCTTCTCTTTCTCATATTCCCCATCACTACCTTACTCCAATACAATGTTATTATTTCGACCATTCTTACTATAACTATGCCATTTCATTTTCTTGATTGTATTTTGTTAGAATATTGAACGGTTCCTTCTTTGCAGTAATCTGACACCAAATGAAACAAGCCTAGCCCTATATCTGTATTTCCGTATTACATGTGCTAGCCTAACTAAGGTTTGAGGGGTACCACTATGGCAAAAAAGTAAACTTGTCTTCCCTTTTCTCAGTATTACAGAAGCACGCTATAACAGATGGTTAACTTTACTGTAGCAACACTAACACAAAAAGTCCGATCTTTAAGTATAGCTCAATAAATCCACCGAGAAAATGCCTATTCAAAAACTTTTAATGCGATTATCAAAATAACACTACTTAACAAATTCGTTGTACATTATATTAAACCGTAATTATACACAGATGCGAAGAAGCAATTTTAACAATGTCGTATGTCCAGCTTATTCAGTGAGAATATTTCTCAATCCAAAAACGTTGTTCCAAAACTTCAATCAGAAATGCGGACGTCCATTAGATATTATCAAAATCTTGAAGCCAGTTTAGAAAAGAAATACTCTGATTTGTCTTGCCAGTTTACTCTGATGTCACATTATGGGTCCACGTCGTCTAGGTGCAGACAGTTAGGTGTGCGCACTGAGGCGTCAGGTCTGGATTTAGGTGCAGCGCCCGGTCATTTAGGTGCTATTCGGTGTGTCAAATTACACTCATAATCATTTATCAGAAATGCTTGATTATGCGACAGTTCTCCCGCTATGATCTATACAAAGTGAAATTTAGTTTGAAACATATCAGTGAGAAGTGCCTGACTATGCAAGTAAAGCCTAGAACCCACTTAGTTTTAAATACAAAATCTATCCAAACGAGTAACTTAGCTGTTGCAATCCAACAAAACATCGTCAATCAGGGGCGGATCCAGGTATTCACGTTAGGGGGGGGCGATGTCATTAACATTCAGGCAAGTGATCAGCCAGGCACAAACAACGACGGGGTCTCCCCTAGAAAATTTAGATTGAGTTTGATGCGTTGAGAGCATTTCGAACACAAATTATGAGAAATGAAATTCTATAACTTAAAAAACCTTCAACAATACTGTTGTTTAACAAAGGGAGGGATGAAGAGCTGATATGCCCTTGCCATGTCAAGTTGAAGCCTGAGCAACCTAGCCGCATTTACAGTTGAGACTGAAGGTTTCACTCTTGATTGTTTCACGGCAAAAATTGACCTCGGAAAGATAATAACAGGTAATTCTGTCTTCCCAATATTGATGCAAACATTGAGGTTATAGACTTACTGTATAACTTTGAGGTTTTATTCCTCTGGCAAGTTTTGAATTGTTACAAAGAGCAATGAGGAAAGGTTATGCATACATTCAACATAATGAGCAACAAAAGTGGGAGCCAGGTCAAAACACTGGGTTATGCTCCACCCCCCGTAGAATCGCCACTATAGGCTAGGTAGGCTATAGATTGTAAATTTTTATTTTGGACCAGCGAAACACTACAATTTGTGCAATAGAATGGCAGTTAAACATAGCTAAATGACGACCAAAAGATATAGTCCTCCTTAAAACGTGTCATACACGGTCGCTGCACCATACAAAAAAAGAAACTAACAATAACAGAAACAACTATTTCTGTGGACTTCACAAATAAAACGAAAATAAAAAGCTACTTTGCCGGTACGGGTAATACTAACAGGTGTCGTACCTTTGACTACAACACTAAGTCAAGTTTGCGGTTTCTACTGTTGGCAAATCGATTTATCACGGAGTCTGTGTCAATTAAAATGTCCCGATGCTGGTATCGTAAGGCCAATCCATTCAGTCTTTCCTCGCCGATGTTGTTCCTCAGCCAGGTTTTCAATGGCAGAAGAGATGAAAAGCTTCTTTTGGCTGATGCTACGCTGACTGGCAAGATTAATAGTATTTTTAGAAGAGAGTGTACGATTGTGTACACATTTTCATCACACGGTTGTAAAGCTTCTTTCGCAGTCATTGGTAAAACTGCAGCCGTCGCCGGAACAGTTTTATTTTCCCACTTCTCCTTCCATAGTTGGGTCTCTGAACCTAGAGCAGATTCCACCTATATATATGACGTAACAAGCCGTTGTAGGCATTGCAAATGACTTTTGTCAATGCTATCGGGTCGATACTTGAGCAATTTCGTGGTAGCAATGATGTTAGGTGTCAAGATGCTAAAGTCTCATTAAAAAAAATTGAGCTTTGCTGTTTCTAGATGCAATTTCAAGGTAGAATTTCAATGGTTTTAGTTCCACGTCTGATCGTCAAAGTTGCCAATAACCTGCTCTGTCAACCAACTTATCTAGGCTAAGGGATATATCGCTATGCTCTAAAGTGCCGGCAAAAAGTTTAGAAACTTTTTAAATTTTAGGAATTTTGTTCGGTAATTAGACTCTGCGACGAAATAATAGCCTTATACTATGTTATTATTATAGCCTAGCCTAACCTAATCTTTGAACATGGCGAAAAACTTAACTTATTCAGCATTACTTTCGATATGTTGTTTTCCAAATCGTATAGCCTACATATAAATGAAGAATAAAGCTACTTTCTTGGGTTTTAGGGGGGGCGATCGCTCCAATCGCCCCCTTCTGGATCCGCCCCTGTCGTCAATGCAGGCTGAGTAATGAGTATGGTAGGCTAATCTTATACAACATAACTTGCTGATTATAATTAGTAAATGGGCGCTTTTTTACTTTCGATTCGAAAAGCATTTCGAACCACATCACATCAACCACAGCAACAATTAAATGCACGGCACATTTGGGATCACCAATTTTCAGAGGACTTTGATGGCTTGACTTTTGACTGTGCAAAATCAGGGAAACTTTTGACATGTCCACACATCAGTGCAACTTCTTTTAAAGTGAAACATCACAAAATCACAGTATCTTCCAAGAGAGACAAATATATCAACATGAGTGAATTTCAACACATACCAACAAAATCATGACAATGGAAAGATCTGACAATGAAAGGCATATCATGTAATACAACTTACAAAATGAACAAATAAACTATTTATGCACTTTGCAACAAGGCATAAAATTGTTAATTAGATGATATGACTTAACTGACCACTCTTGTTCGTTCAACCAACAGTGAATACTACGCTTAGAGCTCAAAAACCGTAGTTGGTGTTTCTCAAAAAATAAATAGACAACTCAACTAAAGTGTTATCAAACCAAAACCAATCAGACGAGTAACAAAAATTTAGATACCGTACTGTATAACAAAACGACTACTGTATTGACTGACAACAAAAGTACAACTCAAAAACAGAATCAATCCCTTTGTATAAAATTACCGTGTGCTTCGTCGGACGCACGTTGATGCCGTATCATCTGAATATGGTTGAAAAGCATCATTTGGGTCGCTCCCAGATGGTATTATCAAAGCTACACTTTCATCAGAGTTAGCTTCTCCATCTTCGGGAGCATGCCACGCAGCAGAAGACATTTTTGAAAGTGACCTGAATAAATATTTGTGAAATTAGCAACAGTAGGCCTACCAATGAATGTTAAACATGGTTGCTCCCGATCTGTCTTTTAAGCAATAAACAAATAAAATAGGCTACCAGAAACCGTAATGGTTGAAGAAAAAATAATATATTGGCAAATTTGTAGGACACTACACTACCAACAGCAGTAAAACTAGATTTGTTTTTGCAAATTCTAGCAGGCTTAGCGATCACAAGCACTTGTACTCGCCAATGTACACAATACTTTCTCAAACTTTTTATTATTATTTTTTGTTATAATTGTTGTTTCTTTTTGGCCCAAAGTTGCTAAACATTAAAACATAACCTTGCCTGATAACTGTGGCAGTCCTTTATTTTACACTATAAAAATTTCAAGATCGCAAGCTATTGTGCAACACAGTCCATCAATAACTTTATTTGGTACTTCATTGTTTTAAACATAAAAAAGATAAAGGTGAGTGAGTCCCATACTTGAATCCAAGCATCGAGAGATGAGAAGATAAGGTTCTCATTTTACTAAGCCTTTGACACTAATGAGAGTAGGGGGGCCTTTCTGTCGGTCGCCTTTCCTTCAGCAATTATGCCCACCCAATTTATTACACCCTGGGTAGAGATGAGCGGTATTTGTCAACAACCAGCATAAGCTGGGAGTCGAACCAGGATCGGAAAGCGAGCGCCTTATCCACTGCGCCATCCCACCACCATAATTTAAACATACGGTAATGAACCTTTAATCACTATTGAAGGTGTGATTTAGTTTGCTGATCACCACTGATTTAAAGCTTGATGCTACTTATGGAATGAACAATTATTATTTAACAGTTACTGCTAAATTTTATTGCAGTGCCAGTCATTTTAAGTCAATATATTTTAAAAACAATTGAATATAAGTAGAGTGAAATAAAATAGAAATTTCTCAACATGGTGCGCACTGCGCACACAAACCCAAGCGAAGACCCAAAAACAACCACCAATATAATAAGGTAGTCTGAAGAGAAGGTAAACCACTAGGTTGCATCTCGACAAGCTAAGCATCCAAACAAACTCTATGGAAGCCGTACTTTGGCAGACCGTGGTAGAAAGGCAGCTAACCTAATGTGTGTGTGGCTCTCACAGACTAAGAGCCACCAATATCTTTAGCAATTTTGAAGTGAGTGGTTTTCATTTTCAACATGGACGTCCTATTGCAAACAATTGGTATTCGTCCTCTACATTGTGCTTTTCTACAGTTTCAAAGGTGTGGTTGTTTAAAATTTAAATTACTTTTAGAGGTTTTACAAACTAAGAAACTGTATTGCTGGTTCAGTTCTTGGGGTGTGCACCAATGCATTTAAGGACTGCTCTCCATTGAGAGGCACACAGTGGATGGAATAATTCACAGACAACAACACTTCAGCAATCAGAAACTTCACATTTCCAAACTCAGTGACCAGACCAGGCTAGTGTCAGTGGTTCAAAGCCTCTACAACAGTGGCTCCCAACCTTTTTTCGAAGACGACGTTGATTTTAAATATCTTGCGACCTCCCTCATCCCGATTAACTATTTTTTCTAAACAGCAAGATCAAAGTCGATGGTCGCGACAAACAAAGTTGATGGTTGCGACCCCCACAAAACCTTTGAGCGCCCCCAGGTTGGGAACCACTGCTCTACAAGGATGCAGAACTGCCAGGATTAATCTCTTAATTACTTGTAGATAGATTTATTATTATATAATTTATTTAATGATTAAGTTATTTTTTGATAATTTAAATGATTTTATTTGATAAAACTACCATTCAACGTTTTATAGGCAGAGAAAACTTTTTCTCAAACCGTAGAAAATTTCATGATCAGATCACCGCTTCAATGCGTGATGGAAATCTACAGATAAATCTGCATCAGGCAGTTCATAAACGTAGCTGCACTGATGAGAATTTAATATTCGAAGACACGTTCTGCAACACTGTTTTTGTACTCTGCAATGCCTGATGCAGATTTATCTATAGATTTCCATCACGCATTGAAGCGGTGATCTGATCATGAAATTTTCTATGGTTGAAGAAAAAGTTTTCTCTGCCTATAAAACGTTGAATGGGAGTTTTATCAAATATTTCTGAAAGTTCCTTGGTTTCGTATTATTTAAATGATTTTATTGACAAAACAAACAGATTGTAGTAGCTGGCATCTGCTTTCAAAGAATATGTTTGAAACCATACAACGCGCTGAAGTTTTTCTCATAAAAATAAAGCATGAGATGGTGGAATTATGCTAACTCTAAAGGGGGTGCCTTTAAGAAATGCAGCATGCTGGCATTTTGAATTTTTTACTTCTCACCAAATCTCAAATTAAATATTTTATACACATGTACAACTATTGAAAATGAAGAATTTTTTTTTTTAAGACTGTAACCTTAATTTTTCCAGCACATTACAACTGAATCTGGTAGTCACAAATCAATTTCATGCCAAACATCAAATAATTATCTTCTTTTTTTTTTTTAGAGAAAATGTCATGAATATGCAGATCTAGACATATGATAGAAAAGACTCTATTTGTGAAAAGCCTTTATATTGAGAATAGATGGGACAGGAATTGGTAATGCCTAATGGCAGATGTACCATGTGGGGTAGACCGCTTCAAAAAAACCAACTTTTGAAATTTTTAAGTTTTACCCCCCCAAAAGTTTCCATTTACTACAAAAACACCTTGTGTGAAATAATTTTTTTAAATATTAATGTTTAGGGGTTCCCCTGCCTCCCCAAAATTTTGGCTTTTTTAACAAAAAATGTCAAATTTCAGATGGCTGTATCTCAAAAACTTTTCATGCAAACATATAAGTGTTGAGGTTCATTTTCATCAGCATGGTGAGAACTGTTGGTTGGAACAGAGTATCAGTTCAAAATATCTACTTTTTCAATATCCAATCTTATAAATTTGATCACAATTTTTTAAGAAATGGTTACTTTTGATAATTTCTTAATTATTAGTCTATATTTTGTGGCCACTATCACAAACACAGAAATATTGAATAACTCTATAAAAGTCCAATAGTCCATGTGGTGCAGATAATTGTGCTATTCTGGAGGGCAGCAGTTCAACTGCTAAAGAGTCAGTCTCCGATGATGAAGCTGGTCGATCTTCTCTGGTACGGTACCCTATAAAAGAAGGAAGAAAGAGATAATATCAGCGGATCTGTCAGCAAGCCTTGACTGTGCAAATGTGTCTGATCGAGATGCTATGTTTATGGTTAGTGAAACCGCAAAGAGCCTTGGTTGCAATATTCAGAAGTTCGCCTTGAGTGCATCCAGCATGCGGTGCAACAGGCGTAAACATAGGGAGACGTTTTCAAAAGAAATTTTAAAGAGCTTTTCCTCCAACTCACCTCTCGGTTTTCTGGCCCCAGTACACTGGGACGAAAAACTCCTTCCAGATTTAACTAGGGACAATAATGTTGATCGTCTTCCCATTCTTGTATCTTTTGACGGAGAATCACAATTACTGTCGGTACCAAAGCTTCCATCCGGAACAGGCAAAGCTCAAAGTCTGGCAGTAGTTGATGCACGTGAGGAATGGAATGTGAGCGAAAATGTTGAGGCCATTTGCTTTGACACTACAAGCTCCAACACTGGCCGCATAAATGGTGCTTGTGTAAATATCGAACAAATGCTTGGTAAAGATTTGTTATACTTTGCGTGTCGACATCACATACTGGAACTTATTGCTGGTGCAGCATTTAAAGAAGTGATGACATCCTCTTCTGCACCAGAGATCCAGCTCTTCAAACGTTTTAAAGTGAAGTGGAATTTCATAGATCAAGAAAAGTGGGAAGATGCTTCTACGGATGATGTTGCATATAATTGTGTAAAAGCTGGGTTTTTTTCGCTGAGTTTTTTCGGTCATTTGTCCAAAATGACGTGAAAAAATTCGGTCAAATTTATTTATTTCGGTCATTTTTGGTCATATATAGTCAATTGACTAATTAATTAATTAACTAATTAATTGACGTCAATTGACTATATATTTTTTTGGACATTTTGACCGAATTGACTGCGGTATATTTTTTTCGGACATTTTGCTACAAAATCGGTCAATGACTGAAAAAAAAAACAGTGTAAAGAACGTTAGGGAAGAGCTAATAGAGTTCCTCAACAAAGCATTGACCATGAAATCGCAACCCGTAATGATTATCGGGAGGTTATGGAGTTAGCATTGCTATTTCTTGGAGCTACCATCTCGAGAAACCCGGTTTTAAGCCTCGGGTGCTAACCATCATGCACAGGTGGCATTAGGGTAGACAGCAAAACATTGCAAACTTTTGCTACTTCTAATACACGATCACTGTTCCAAAAACTAAACTGAAGATTCCAGATTCTTTTCTTCAGCTGCCAGCAGCACAGTGAGAAGGAAACGAAAATTACCAGACTGCCAGAGCTTTCTGCAAGTCACTTGTTGTCATAAATGACCATGCAGAAAGAGGCATTGCCCTTGTGCAAAGCTTTTCTGGGTACTGACAAAGGATGAAGATCAGCTATAAGTATCTTTTGCAAGTTGCTTCTCGTCACCGCAAGGACTTTCCCCAGCCAGTTAAAAACACCTTAACTGGGCAACAATGAGTGGTTGGTCACCATGAAACTCCTGTTCTAAACAGATAATACCCACTTTTGGGGTGGGGGACCCATTACGACCTTGTGTGTATACTGTTGAGGGAGCTGAATCCTGTTAAGTTACTAATTTCACATAGGTAAATTTGTAAAATTCAAATTTTTAAACTCAACTTTTTCCATATTACGATAAACGAAAAAAATTTCATAATCGAAAATATTTTTAATACAAATTTTGCCTTGTTTGACTTTCTCTACCTATAGTGCTCACCATGCTGATGAAAATAAACCCCAACACTTATATGTTTGCATGAAAAGGTAATGAAATACAGCTATCTGAAATTTGATATTTTTCATAAAAACATCTAAATTTCGGGGGGGGCAGGGGAAGCCCTAAACATTAATATTTAAAAAAAATATTTCACACAAGGTGTTTTTATAGTAAATGGAAACTTTTGGGGGGTAAGACTTGAAAGTTTCCAAAAAAAAAATTTTTGGGCTGTTTTTGAAGCGGTCTAAATTGTGGGGGGCAGTCTTGAAGCAACAATAGTTGCAAATGTGCACATATCCAAATAATGCAAAACCTACCTGATTTCGCCAATGATGTAAAATCAAACTGTATCATAAAAAATCTGGTCGAGTTCAGAGATTGAGCAAGGGCTTGCATACAGTTGCGCGATGCACAATTACCAGACAGCTACTTTGTCAGGTACATATCTTTACCAGATCTGGTTAGACCTGTGCCAGATAAAGTGGATCTTTGGGAAAGTTTTCAAGTTCAAGCGATTTTAGCAAACCTGAAGCGTTTGGTAACCAATATATTGTTTACGGTGATTCTTATTTGATATGTTCATTGCGTTTCAATGGCAAAAATTCAATTCCCGCAATGAGGGGAATGGTGCACCCTAATCTACTAACTGGACTGATTATTATCTTAAATTTGATAAATGAATTTTGAGTGAACATTTTTGAGAATGTTATTTCATTTTTTCGAGTACCAAACCTACAATATAGTGACTTGGAGGCAAATGTTTGGAACAGTTGTGCGATCTAAATGGAAAATATAGATCCCAAAACACAGAAGTATTGGTTCATCTTTCATGTAAAAGTTCAATACTAAAAAAAGTTAAACGTCAGTTCAACTTTTGAATTTTTAGTCTGTCTTCTGATAGTGATTCCTTTTACAATAATTAGAAAGTTATCTTAACAAACTAACCTCTATATCTCAGTGTGCATCATCTTTTTTACAGACAATTATGTAATCGAAAGTTGCTGATTAGACTTAGTGACACGTATCTACACAAAACACATTTTAACAATTAGTTTTAATGACTGGTTTTATTATATATCTACAGAAATGAGCCAAAATTCAATGTAACTTTAGAAAACTCTACCAAAGCAAACTTACTCAAGACTCTGCTAATAACACAACAAAAACTTTACTTGTTTTTGTACAAGAAAGCATTTAATGAAACTGTTTTAACACACAAAGTTACATAACACAATGTGAAATTCACTGAATACAAGTCCAGAGAGTAAGTTTTAGCATTTTTACATTAACATAAGGCCAATGCAATTATGCTATGCATTACTACCGGAAATATTGCGCAAATCCTTTGCAAGAAATCATTCACTGGATATTTTCTCAGTTCAGCAAAGTTGTAAAACGCTGTTTTGATATCTCTATTATAGGGCCGATGGTATTGAACAATGAACACATATGGTTGTCTAAGTAAATTGCTTTGAAGCATTACTATGTCAATCAGCACACACTAGAACTTCTGCACAAGAAATCATCAAAACAAAGTGGGTTGAGAGTTGAATTGATGTAAATCTGGTCTATTAACAAATTGATAATTTACTCACAAAAAACCAAATACAAGTAACTTTTACAAATCACGAGTTGGCAGCATTAAAACTATTAGCTTCAATAATAAAAAGTAAAAATGCGAAAACAAAAGCTACACACTGCACTTGAAACCTCTCATCACACAATCTTAAAAATAATAAAAAAATGGACAGGAAACAAAAAAGTTATTTATATTTAGGATCTTTTAAAACACCACAATTTTGAATGTTTTGACGAAAAACACACTAGAACTTATTCAAACCCACGTGACATAGTAGCAGCTTTCAAACAGTGTGACACACATCAGTAGACCAAACAAACCATAGGTGTTAGATACGAGAATCATACAATTAGAATGCAAAGTTATGGCACATATCAAGCATTTATTCACTTTCTTTTATGAAACCAATTCCGTCAGTGATTATATAATTAAGAGTGATTAAACATAAAACACCATTTAACTCAACATAATCAGATGCTATTATTACATTCACGTTACTACTTATGTTTTATACAATTGTCCTTGTCACAAATGGAGTGGAAAGTGTTCAAGTGAGTGTAATTTTCATGACAATTAAACACAAAAATAATCCATTTAGTTGCCAAGTGGAGCTACGTTTTGACGATCGCGAACCTTGACAGATCTTTCAGCTTCTTTGGCTTTGACAAGAAGCTCTCTAATCTTGCGCTGGGCAGACTGGATAGCAAAAAAGTGACCAACAATCTTTACTGGGACTTCTTCCATGCCTTCAGTCTCAGTTTGACGTGGAATAACAACCTCTGAGCTTGTAAGACGTTGAAGTTCACGCACGTTGTTGCCACCTTTTCCGATAATGCGACCCACGATGGAAGCAGGAATGTTCATCTCTGATGTGAGACGTTCATCTTCTCCATTGAAGAAACCTTCTTGTTTTAACTTATCAAAGATACAGAACTGAGATTTCCACTGGCCTTCTGGATTTCCCATAATAGTTACTCTTCTTTGCTTGTCATCATCACCATCTTCAGGAGGAATGATTTTAATCGAAGCATTTGCAATGCGTGAAATGTTACGAATATGGGTTCCTTTACTTCCAATCATTGCTCCAACAGCTTCGCATGGAATATATAGAGTGCATGTTTCGCTCTGCAAAGTTCTTTGCTCAGAATTGAAGTTTCCTTGGCCACGATAATTTGATCCATTAGCGTAACCCCCACCAGACATACCATAAATGGGATCACGCATGTGTGGACCATAACCTGCTTGAAGTCCAGGAAACATGTTCATTTGGTTAAGTCCAGGATATTGCTGTGGCTGTTGCGAAGCCTGTACTAAATCATTTTCATAGCAAGAGCGAAGTTTTTCCATTAAAAGCAACATAGCCTTTTTGCACTTTTCGTTGTCTCCAGAAATAGCAATGGTTCTTTCTGCATTATATTGGTTAATATCATGCATGCTGTTCGAGATTGCAATTTTTGTATCAACTTTATCTTGAATAGCTTTTAAATTACGACCTTCTCTTCCAATAAGACGTCCAATCAATGAGTTGTGGGCAAGAAGTTTTAGAGGAAGTTCATCATCCTTCCAGTTTCCAGAAGCCATGCGAGCGTTACGATCTTCCTCGCGGACAATTTCAAGAATTGCCGCTACAGCATTACCACAAGCTTCAGGAGTACCATTAATTGTGATAGCCTTTTCAGGTGCACCAAGATTTTCTTTACGATGAACATCTATGCGTGCTTGAGTTTTATTAGTAATGGCACGAATTGACTCACCACCTTTTCCAATTATTGCTCCAACATACTGACTCTGAACAAGCATTCGGGTTGGTAGCTCAGGCAGGTTTTTAGGACGATTGTATGCAGGATTGAATGGGCCGTTATAAGTTGCACCATTTACAAAGCGAGACCCTCTTGGAGGACGGGTGGCATCAGTAGGATCTGGAAGCAATGTAACCTTGAGTACATTTCCCTCCACCGATCTTCCATTCAAATCACGGATTGCTGCTTGGGCCTCCGCTCTACTGCTGTAAGTAACTTTTACAGTAGCTGTATCAGATTCGGTGGAAACTTGCTCACATTTAGCAACTGACCCATACTCTGCAAGAAGCTTATCAAGTTCTTCCCAATTTAGGTGAGATGGGATATTGCGCACTTGCACCTTTTTGCTTCTCGAACCTCGCGGTACAGAATGTTCTACACTCATCTCTTTCTCATTGAACATGTACCCGTTCAAATGCTCAATTGCTCTGTCAACTGCAGCAGCGTCTTTGCAGTCAGCAAATGCAAAACCTTTCTGATTTACAACTACACTGGTGAGCTCTATGTTGTAGTTGTTGAAAACTTCACAGAGAGAACTTTGTGTGACGTCTTGAGGTAAATTGCCAATGTAGATCTTGTTCATATTGTCCAAACTAACTTCAAAATCCAATCAAATATGGTAGCGTGATTACCTGTCCAATTGTCCAAACTGTTCTTAAACGTGGTTGGTTTCCGACATTATGACCTTTCACCCGAAACATTTATCGGATCATGCAAACGTGACGCAATAAATAATCTAAAACAAAAAAGGAGTCCAAAACCTCAGCTTGCGTCCTAAATAAAAGAGCATTTTTTGTGAAAATTATTACTTTTTTTTTTAAAGCAAAATTTATGTATTGTTTTCGTGAACTGACTGTGCATGCCTCTTGTAACACATTAATATATCAAAACACATTAAAATAGAGCTACAAAACACATTTTGGATGAAATGTGCTGGATTTATTGGTTGTTTTTGAAAAATCCTAAGAAGACTAGTGTTACGGCCAATCTCTGTACAAATCAAACGTCATATAAAACCGTTCAAGTCTACTGAATATTACGTCATGGAAGTTGCTAGAAAATGTGCCAAAATTGCACCATCGTTCATAGACTTGTGTCAAACTTGTTTGGACTTGTTTGGGCCTGTTTAAACAGGAAATATTACATCAGCTTTAAACACCTGTTGGAATGACTTCATAATTGTCTTTCATTTATTGCGTCACAGTTACTTTCTACGTGAATTTGAGATATTGATATCTATTCTGGTCATTCGTAAAATGATTGTTTGAAAGTTGGCCGCACATTTAACTGTTGGCTTAGTGCTTGCTAGCTGGACAAAGGTTCCGTCTTTTATCCAAGTAATCTGTTCTGTAGTGACAGTTTTCAGTGGTGTACGCGTTGCACCCCCTCGTTTTCGGTAGCCGTGGGCTAATTTTTACAGAAATGCACTTTTTGAAAAGAAGTTCAAGTGTGTGTTTCTTCGGTCATTATATGCAGACGAAAGGATCCGGGAACTTTAAGTTACAATTTTCCCACGAAGAAATTATGGTTTACCGCTGTGACCAACTAGTGAATCCTTTTTGTTGGAAATTTTAGCATTTACTACAATAAACATGGCTTCATCCATTTGTTTTTCACTTCTTTGGCTGTTACTTCTGTGTGCAATAATAATCTTAAAGGAAATAGCCAACGTTTCAGTTTTTTCTATAATAATGATTATGCAAATGCCAAATAAAGTGCAACTGCACCCCTGGTCACAGCGGTAAACCCGGGGATATAGTGAGATACTCACTATGTCCCCGGGTAAACCATAATCTCTTCGTGGGAAAATTGTAACATAAGATTCCCGGATCTGTTCGTCTGTATGTAATGATCGAAAGAGAAACACTCTTTTGAAACGTCTATTCAAAAAGTGTATTTCTGTAAAATTAGCCCGCAGCTATCGAAAATGGAGTGCAACGCGATACACCACTAAAAACTTGTCACTACAATCCAAACTACTTAGATAAAAGACGGAAATTTTGTCTAGCTGGCAGCACTAAGCGAAACAGTTAAATTAGCGCCTAACTTTCAAGCAACAATTTTACGAATGATCAGAATAATTTGCAATATCTCAAACTCACGTAAACAGTTACTGTAACGTAATAGTGAAACATTGTGAAGCAATTCTCAACAGGTGTTCAAAGGCGATGATGCAATGTTTCAACAGGTCTTACGAACGATGGTGCAATATTGGCTCATTTTTAGGAAAAATTCCATGACGTAATACGCTAAGATTCAGTAGACCATAACGGTTTTTATATGACGTTTAATTTGAAAATTGTCCGTAACATAGCGGCCCCTAGTTATGACAGTCTATAACATGGCATAACTAAAAAAGAATGTAAGGACAATTTTGAGCCTGAATAAAAACACACGATACACAAATTGTTTAATCACTCACGTTTAAGTTAATACGCAAATATAAAGGGCATGCAAAGAATGAACAACAATAAGAATAATACACGACGATAGGCTACATGAAATTGGTACCATAGGTACACGCTAAAATGACGCTATATACAATGGTTGCGATAATAACCGACTGTTCTGGGATCAGACAAGTGTCGGCCACCGCAGACAAAACCAGGCTCAAACCCTAACACTTAGGTGTTCTTTACGGGGGCGAGGCACGAAATATCCCTCAACACGTAGTCTACTTTCACTTTCCCTTGTACTCTCATCATAGTTGCATACGGCAACTTTAGCTCTACGAACCACAGGCTTCCCTTTCCTAATTTGTGGGACCACCTCAGGCACCCTCACAAGTTGATACTTCCCACGTTTACCAATATCTTGGAGAGAACCCACCACTACAAGTTGACGGTAGCCACTTTAACAAGTCGAAATTCTGCCACTGAAATTGATTAGAATGCAACCGCCAACCAATCATAAGATATGGTTTAAGTGACGTAAAAAATGGCGAAAAGAAGATCATAGAAAGCAAATTAAGTGATGGATTTTTTGTCAGCTGGTTGGCTTAGGGGTTAGGGTTAGGGATAGAAAGTAGTCATTTCATTGACGCGTGTTCGATTCTCACCACTGCTATTGCTCTTTTTCTTCTGTAATTACCAAATAAAGTTTAAATCAAGCATTAACTCTCTGGATGAGTGCTAGAAGGGTCACAATTGGACGGTAGCCTCTTATAACACGTTCTGATTGGTTGGGCGGTTGCATTGTAGTCAAATTCAGTGGCAGAATTTCGACTTGTTAAAGTGGCTACCCAAGTTGACCAGGCTCCAAATTTTCGGCCATTTTTAACCATTTTTTCCGGCCCTGAAGCCCTGGCAAGCAAAAATTTATCCATTTGCTCCAAAACTGCTGAGAAAGTGACAAATTGAACCGATAATCCTTCTTAATTGGTCACGATCATGTAATTTCCTAAATGGGGTCAAAAGTGAGGCAGGGGTGATGACAGTAAAATCCCTAGGGTCGTCACTCAAAGGTACCAAAGGGCGTTCGTTCACGATCCGAACGGCACTGCCTGTGTACGTAAGCAGTTTAATAAAATTGGGCTTACGTATTGAAGAGTCCAAAATGTGAAAAAAGTACTTAGTCATATCGGCCACGAAACCAAATCTACCAAGCCGAAATCTAGCGAAGACATCTACCAGAGGGTTTAACAAGTCAGGACCCGAAAACATTACATCATTAACACAAGTTCCTCGAAATTCAGACTTGCCATCGTAAACAATGCGCTTTTTTAATTGTGGCGTCACAAACTATGGCAAATACCACTCAAATTCCTTTACATTTTCTGCTTCACCAGCAAGCTCAATATAGCCATTAGATTTAAGATCCTTCATGGTGTCAGTAAGGAAATCACAAAGTTCAGGTTGTTTTAAAGCCTTCTTCCGTCAGCAGCTCTATCTGACGCCAACACAAAATTGTTAGGTAAATCAATATCTTCCTTCAATGGTACGGTACAGGTATCTCAAATCGACCATCTTTCAACTTAATGTTCGGTTCAACAAGTTCTCTAGCCAAAATGTCATTGCGAGACAATTCACAGGTTTCATTTTGCAACGTCAAATCCTGAATGACTTTATTCAGGTCTGCTATTTCCATATCACGAGACTCAATTTTACGCTGAAAGCCAGAGATGACATCCGACTCTGAAGACGTCTGCACTCTGCACACATTTGCAACGCTTTCATCTAAGGGTGACTTACCACCACAAGCCAACCAACCGAGAGGAGTGAGTAAAGCATATGGTTCACTACGATTCTCACCAACACGCTCTTCTTTAGCACACATCAAATAAGCGTTGTCGTTGCCAATCAGCACATCTACAGTACTACAATCATTCAAATGAAACATATTCACGTCATGAAAATGACGGAAACCACCTAAATCCTGCTTATGTGGTAAAGTTTTAACATCGTCAGCCCAAGCTGGGTTAACCACCGAAGTTATATCACAAAACAGTTCATCCGTCTTTAACGACTGGATGTTGAGTTTAACGAGGTCAGCGCAAGTAGGTTTCTGACCAGCCAAAGTATCCATTTTAAACGACGTTTTATCATACGGTTTAACGCCAAGTTCGCACACTAAATCACTCGAAACAAACGTCAACTGCGAACCAGGATCATGTTGACAATACACCAACTTCGATTTGCCAGTCATTGGATTCAAAACACGAGCAGCAGTAACGCGGTTAAAGGCTGCTTTAACATTTCCAATCTTAACATTACGCACAGGAACTCTGGCACCAGCATCCTCTTTGCTGATCGAATCCAGAGAATCACGTGACGTCACATAAAAATCATGCAGAAGAAAAAAGTGTTTCCTATCGTTGTTAGGCCCACATTGACGACAGTTATTTGCATGATTACAGTCCCTAACCATACGCTGGCGATAACAATTCAAGCATTTCCAGCTTTCACAATAACATCTCTCTGATCCTTAGGTGTCAAGCGCAGAAAATCTTTACAGTTAGACAAAAAATGATATTCAACTTGACCACGTGACGAACAATAAATACATGCCGGTATGTCTCTACGTCTGGCCACACCACCGCGCGGTGCGCCAACAGCAGTCGAGTACTGCGAACTCTCTGAAATCACATTATCATGGGGTTTTACGGACGTCTGCCTAACCGGACATGAAGGCAACTTTCCTTTGCCAAACTTTTTAAAATGCTGCGACTCACTAGAATCGCCCATTAGCATAATGCTAAAATCAGTCGACTTGCGCGTTTCCTCCCGTACTACAAATTCAAACAAACTCTGAAAAGTAGCCTCATCAGTGCCACCATACTGATCACCTAAAAAGTCAAGATAACGCTGCTTAGCGTCAAACGGGAGTCGCTTAGCCAATTCCAAAACAAAACGTCCTTTCAATTTGTCACGCTGACCATAAGCTTGCGCGTAAAGCAGACACTGCGACAATTCATCTTTAAACTCTTTCAAATCACTGGAAGAGGTCGAAGTTAATTTGCTACCATAGCGATACTTTCTAATTTCTGGTTCGGCGAATAGACCTCCACGAAATCCAAAACGTTGGGACAAGCGAGCTAACGACATTTCTATCCTGACTTCTTCTGACAAGCCAGGAGTGTCGGAAACCAAATTAGCAATCGTTTGCGCAGCTGTCCTAACACAAGCTGCTTGTAACAAATTCAAACGAGTTCCTTTAAAGGGCGAAGCTGCCATCAAGGCCGTAACACGATTTTTAAAGAAGACAAATGGCATATTATTACCATCGTAACCAATCAAGGCCGCCTTATAAAAAACGTCCTACTATTTTGGTATTCAAAAAAGCAATCCTGCTGTTGAGAACTCGATTTAGCGGGAGAAGACAAGCTATATCCCTTAAGGGGCTGAATGGGCTCAGTCACATGCACAGCCCGATCACGATCCTCACACACGTTAAAATCAGGAGACGCGATACGCCTCTCACAACCACCCAAATTACGTGTAGCTGGGCGATCAAAAACTAGCGGCGCAGAAAACTGTGAAGGGGGCAAAGCATTACTGCTAATGACCTGTAGGCTCTGGGGGAGAAGATCGGTTATAATTTGCAGGCCTTGGCTCTACAGCCTTCGGAACACCCTTAGCCGCGGCTCCGAGACCTCATAAAACAGCTGGAAAACGCGTGGATTGCCCTGGTCCACCCACAGATTGAACAGGCGTCTGGAAAAGGTTATGTAAATTTAACTGCGATTGATGTTCACTTCTGGAATGGCTAGAAGAGCCCTTCTTAGAGCTACGACGGGAGCCCACATCTGATCGATATTCAGCCAAAGCTACCTCTTTACGTTGTTCAGCCCTCAACTGGGCGTCTTTGAGTGCGAACTCAGCAGCTCTCGCTTCGGCCTCAGCTCGTATGACCTCAGCAGCTCTCACTTCGGCCTCAGCTTTCGCGGCGGCCTCAGCAGCTTTTGCTTTGGCCTCAGCTCTCGCGACGGCCTCAGCAGCTCTCGTTTCGGCCTCGGCTTGGATCTGGAGCTACTCTCGTCTTAGCTGTAGGTTAATTTGTGCAACTATCCGAGACGAACTCCTAGACATCCTAGTGCTTACATTTGAGGCGCTATCCTCAGGATGTATGTCAGCATCCAACATATCTGAGAACTCACTTACTTTTTGTTCGAAGTATTTTTCAACGAGTAAAATTCGGGATCTACCCTATCACGAAGTTCTGCCAAAATTGCAGAGTTGAAAATTTTACTCAAAAGAGCATGGAAATGTCGTAATTCTTCTTCTAAAGTAGATAACTTAGATCTAAAATTTAACAATTCTTGCTTATCAACCAAAGAACCTAGAGATACAGAAAGTTCCCCAATTTGAGTCAAAATATCCCTTCTAAGATGCTGGCCTCTCGAACTGACTTAGCCTCATCGTTACTGGGTCCCTCCCCAGAATGCCCTGCCCGACCGCAAAGAACACCATCAGGCTTAAACTCAGTCGAGTCGACGGCGGACGAGTCCCTGTCGCCACCGAGTGTAGACATATTAAATGTTGGGGTTAAATTTAACAATTAAAAAAATTACGTTACACAAACACACAAAATTAAGTTATAAAAAACTTAACTGCAAAGACAGTAAAAATACAAAAAAAATTTAAATGCACAATACCGTAGTTGTACGGGTATATGAAGTCCAAAAGTTCCACAAAACTTGCTTGGATTCGTCCACTTGAATCTTCAAGCACAGATCGATTGTCTTTAATCTTTTATCTTGCCAATGAATGTCAATGTAGTTTTTTTCTTCAGAACCAACAAAGAAACGCCTTTAATTTTTAGCTTGAAGTTCTTCAGTACCAACTGAGAAGAAATGTCTTTAATTTTCTTTTGCTTCTGTAGACTACCAACCAACAAGATCTTCTTTTATTATTTCTTTGCTTTTGTAGCCTACCAACCAACAACTTCGTCTTTTATTATTTTGCTTCTGTACCAAATACTAGACAGAGTAACGTATTTTATTATTTTTGCTTCTGCAGCCTACCAACTGACAAGAACTCGTCTTTTATTATTTATGTGCTCCAAGTGCTTCTTGGCCTACCAACTAACAAGCCACGTTTTTTATTATTTATGCTTCTGCACCAAACACTAGACAGAGTAACGTCTTTTATTATTTTGCTTTAAGTGCTTTTTGGCCTACCAACTAACAAGCCACGTCTTTTATTATTTTTGCTTCTGCAGCCTACCAACTGACAAGGACTCGTCTTTTATTATTTATGGTCACAGCGGTAGGAAACCATAATCTCTTCGTGGGAAAATTGTAACATAAGATTCTCGGATCCGTTCGTCTGTATGTAATGACCGAAAGAGAAACACTCTTTTGAAACGTCTATTCAAAAAGTGTATTTCTGTAAAATTAGCCCGCGGCTATCGAAAATGGAGTGCAACGCGATACACCACTAAAAACTTGTCACTACAATTCAAACTACTTAGATAAAAGACGGAAATTTTGGCTAGCTGGCAGCACTACGCGAAACAGTTAAATTAGCGACTAACTTTCAAGCAACAATTTTACGAATGATCAGAATAATTTGCAATATCTCAAACTCACGTAAACAGTTACTGTGACGTAATAGTGAAACATTGTGAAGCAATTCTCAACAGGTGTTCAAAGGCGATGATGCAATGTTTCAACAGGTCTTACGAACGATGGTGCAATATTGGTTCAGTTTTTAGGAAAAATTCCATGACGTAATACGCTAAGATTCAGTAGACCATAACGGTTTTTATACGACGTTTGGTTTGAAAATTGTCCGTAACAACCCCTAAACTATTAAATTAGTCAAAAATTGGACTAGAACTTTGAGCATGTTTCTAACATTTCATTAAGATTGAACTTATTTTTATTTTTTGCTCAACTCAAATAATTAACATTAGCCTATACCAGACTATTGAAAAAAGACAACCAGATTAGAACAGTGCAGAACTTTTAATTAGGTGGTCTATGTTTTGACGCAAAAATGATTAGGGCGCATTTAATTTTATTTGGGCAAAAATTTCTTCGCACCTCCAAGAACTAACTTTCCACTACACTTATGGGTAACGATCTGTTTGTATTTCTTTGTCGTTTTGACCAGTAGGCTACTGTTCACTATGAATGTAGCCTACGGTAGCGCGCTATGCGATAGTCGGGATAAAGTAGCGCGCGCTACCGCTACCAAGCAATCTCCAATAGTTCAGCTAGTTAGCGCGTGACTTCGTGAACGAAGAAGCTTCAAGATCAAGCGGCGCTGGTTCTACTCTCTAAGTCAGGGGTGCACAACCTTTTTGCTACTGCCGGCCGCATTCAGATTAACTCTATAAAGCACGGCCGCCAGTTAAGTTTTAAAGGATTTTTTTTTAATTTGCATTATCTTAGAGAAGAATTTATTCGTTAATATCTACTAAACTTATCATATTTAAGCAATAGGCTATACCTAATAGTACCATGAAATATCAAACATTTTTTGAAATGAATTTATTCAATAAAAGTCTGCGACATTGCAACTCCCTTGATTTTGCATACGAGCACAATTTAAGACACCATGTCTCAGTTAATTTGTGTGGTACTCGCTTTTTAGGTACTACATTTGTGAAAAGGCAGACTCACACTTTTCTTCGAATTTTTGACACAGATTTTCCTCGACTCGCCTTCCAATTTTGCATAATTGTGTGACATATGACGACAAAAATGCTGTTTTGAATTATTTCCTTTAACAGTTTTAACTACTTGACTGCATATTAGACACTAAGAAACATCATAGTATGCGTTGCAGTCTCGATCATGAAATAATCCAACTCCCGTTTGGAATTGAATACCCTTTTCTCCTCTGCTACTGTTCTTTTTCTTTTTAAGGACATAATGCAATGTAGGCAATGCCGGTCTTAGGGTATTTCGGGCCCTGTGCGGAATATGCGTTGCGGGCCCCGATGACAACGATCCAATTTTGTAGCGTAGCTAGGTATTTAAAAGGGGAGGGGGTTTGACGGCGTGTTTGCCCAAGGCGACACTCAGCGTCTGGGGCGCCTCCCTTAAAAATTTTTGAAAAATTACTTTAAATTTGGGGCATTCCGAGAGCATGTTTAACAAAAATTTGGGTATGAATATTGCTGTAAAAGGTGCTGTCCGGTGGCCTGACGCGACAATCTCAGCACTTGCCTCACCCTAAAGCCGCAACTGACGTCAAGGATAGGCTACCACCGGTACTTGCTTGTGAATCGAATTTTTTCCATTGGAAATGACAACATTACTGTATTTTCTGAGTAAAGTGCGACTCCCATAATTTGCGGGCCATGTGCGATCCTACGGTTTGCACACCCCAAAGACCGGCACTTAATGTAGGCTACAGTTACAATGAAATTGGGTTGAGGAAAAAGTTTTGTCTCAAACCGATTTTAACAATATAACCTAGCCTACAAAAACTTATGATAAGAATGTTTTTCAAGTTTTAAAATTTGAAATATTATAATAATTACAAGGATATCCAGTGGTTCTAGATATCCCTGTAGGCTATAGCCTAATATTTAAAATTCATTTCATTTTTTTAATAAAATAATTTTGTTGTTTCAAAAACAAGGCACGGCCGCCAACAGATGCTAATTAAATTACGTGTTAACAGCCGCATAATTATTCATCGACGGCCGCATGCGGCCGCAGGTTGAACACCGTTGCTCTAAGTGTAGGCTACGTTTGAGCAACGCATTAAAAGAACTGCTGTTTATACAGCTGCACCTAATAGATGGAATAATTCCCTGGCAACAATAATAATTCAACAATCGGAAAAACTTTTTCACGATTCAAAGTGCTCAAAATGAATCCTCAGCGCCATTTCTATCAGTTCCTGCGCAATTTTATGTTGAATCTGTCGACTCCTATGCTAGCCCTTTTGATCAATCATCCTTCACTAAACATATCTCTCCTCACCAAGTACAGCATCACATCAAAACTTATAGAAAACCCAAAAGACGTATGTCTTTGGAAATGTTCAACTCAATAATCTCTGACACTGGGGTTATCGAATATTCCAACTCGACTTACGCTTTATCCATCCATCACTAGAAAAAAATTACAAAAAACGTATAATTGACCATGTTTTGGACAAAAACAGTAGCGCAAGCACAAGATAATGGGTAAATGCACAATGCACATGCTGTACTGAATATGCAGCCTACAGATGACTTCATAGTTTTGCTTATTGCATTTGCAATAAATATACAGCATAGTACGCATAATATACGGTGCACATGACGTAAAGAATACAAGGGTTAATTGAGAGCATGTTGGCAGTGGCGACCATGGTCTAACGGTACAGTAGGGTGACTGGTAATACAATGTAGTGCTCAAACTGCTCGTACACACACAGTAACAAGTAACAACTTTACTGCACGACGTGGGGTTTACCAACTGGACACCTGTTCAAAGTGTAGGTGCATAAAACATGACATATACTGCAATTCGTAGGGTTGTTAAAAAAAAAAACAATTTTTTGTCGAATTTCAGTAGGGACCCCTTGGAATTGTTAGGTTGCATCTAAAACCCCCACAAACCAAATCTGAGCACGTTTGGTTCAGTATTAACCGTGCAACCGTTTTTTACCCCCCCCCTCCACCGGAAGAAAAAAAAATACCTTTTTTGCATTGCTTGCAATGGAATAGCTGTAATGCCTGTTAATAAACCTGTTCACAGTTTAAAAGCGAGCAGTCATGGTACAAATGTCACATTGGAAGTATTTTTAATCGGAAAGCCCAAAGATCAACCATTCTCTCAGTTGCAGTCGCTGTTTCAACAAAGAAACCTGTTTTGCAAAAGTTTCTTTTCTATTTGAAAATTCAGTAAAGCCAAGACAGGATGCTGTGGCTACTACATGCAGTGAGATTGAATTTCTGTGGAAAAAGATCTCCGGAGGATCCATACCTGAATATTCCTGTTTTCAGACCAAGCAAACAATCACACTAAAACTGAACAAACTGCAAATCGAGCACAGGCTCGTAAACATCCCAAACAAGGTAATTTTGATGCTGATTTGGATATCTTTTTGATATAGCAAAAGAAAATATTAAAGAAAAACTTAATGAAGAAGACTACGCTTTCGTGAAAGATCAACAAGGCCAGCGAAAGTCTACATTTGGATGCAAAGATAAAGCATTGGAAAAACGCCTTCTACGGAAAAGAAGAGCAGAAGAAGTTAAACTGGGAAGGAAAAACAGATGAAGTATTAAATTCTGTGGAGACTGACCTTGATTTCCTACGCAGCAGTGATACCGATCCCAGTTCAAGCTGTGTGAGATCCAACATCCCAGCGAAACCACAATCTGTTTCCTGAGAAGTGCCAAGGCAGATAACTAAACTGCCACAAGTCATAGCAGCTTCTGATCGCCATAAGATCTCAAGTAATGCATTAAATGATGTTTTGGCTGCATTAATTAGAGAATGCCATGGCGATGTTAACGATTTTGTTTTGAGTACCAAAACCACATTAAGAGCAAGACAAGTTGTTCGCTCTACTGAATTCGAGAAAATCAAGGAACAATTCAAATATACAATAAAATCAGATATCTTCACCATACACCCTAACCCATTGCTAAGAGAAAGCAACCACTTTCAAGCAACAGAACACATTGTCATATTATCCAGTCATGGTAATGCAGTAAAGTTGCTGGGTACCACGAAGTCAGAAAGTGGATCAGGCTATGTCGATTAAAAATATGCTTGATGACTGGGATATAGAAGAATTGTGTATGGCAATGTGTTTCGACCCTACGGCATCCGACACTGGGAAGTTTAACAGAGCATGCATTTTGTTAGAAGGCTTACTCGATCATCCACTGTTGTGGACTGCATGTCCGATGTCCAACTGTTCTCTCAGTTTGACGACTGCAACTGAGATGCATCACATTCTTGAAGTGGTCCTTTCCCGGATCCTTAAAAAGACTTTTGGTGAATCCAGTGGTCCAAAGGTTGAGGTGTTTGAAATTTTGAATAAGAAATGACCATCTCTAGATTTAACAAGGAATACGATACACATGCCAGAAACAGAAAGTGATCATTTCCAAGATGTCTGGACAGCTCAAATGTTACTTATTAAAATTCGTGGTACATTCCAGTACCTAAGTACATTCCACAAAATGATTATGCAAAATTGCTAAAGTTGTTCCTGTATTATATTAACAAGAGTACTTTTCCTAATTTTGTTTTTCGGCGGCCAGAGGCCCAAAATCGAGCGAGATGGATGTCGTCTGCAATCTATACTTTGAAGACGCTTCTTTTGCATGATCAACCAACAGTGGTTTCTTGATTATGGCGACGTAGTGTATTGGCAACAAATGCTGCCAACTAATGAAGAGGTATTTTGAATTCTAAAATGATAATTCTAAAATGAACAAAACAAAAAAATTGTGAGTTTAGCATTCACACAATTGTATCAACAACTTATCCGAAGTTCATGAAAACATGCTAAAAAGCCATTTTTCGCATAAAACAACTGTTATTAGAATGTGACATTTATACATAATACCATGACTACTCACTTTTCAACTGTGAACAGGTTTATTTACAGCTATTCTATTGCAAACAGTGCAAAAAAGTTTAACCAAAATCTGAATTTTCAAATTGATGTTGCACGGTTAATGCTGAACCAAACGTGCTCAGATTTGGTTTGTGGGTTTTTTAGACTCAACCTAAGAATAAAGAAAAAATAATGAGAACCACTGGCTTAGAGAAAAGAATCAAAATTATTACCTTACCATGTGGACACATGTGCCGTTGTCAAGATTGTACATAAAATTACTGACATGCTCCTGGTGCAGATTTTTTTCGAAAAGTGTAATTGTCTATAATATTGAATAAATCAACTGCGATCATGAAGACATGAAATAACCGCTGCAAACAGAAGCGCTGACACGAAAATTGACGTCACCACATCATAAACCCCACCTTGCACGGTGTTGACACAGTTGAGGGTTGCTGGCATGGAAACCAGAGCGTATACACTTGGGGGGACTCATGATGGACATGGGTTGCGATAACTCGACATCACAGAAAAATACGTTTACACTACCATACTTACATCATATATTATACATATCATATACTATATAAAATACGTTTACACTACCATAATATACGTTTACACTACCATACCATAAAACACTACCATAAAACTATATAACATATTTAACATATAACATATTTAACACATAAAACATATAACAATAAAACATAAAACATATTAATAAAACATATTTATAATAAAACATAAAACATATTTAACACTACCATAAAATACGTTTACACTACCGGGCTGTTAAGTTACTTTAAAAATTTAATTCATTTCAAATGAACAAAGTTGATCTTGCAAGGTTACATGTATATTCTCATTGAAAACGGGACAAAGTTTGTCGGTTTTATGGTCTGTGGGGTCCAACAAATTGCAGATATAAAGTAGATACATAATAGGGTGGGTAAAAAACGTGGCGGCAACCCACTCAGATTATGAGGTTGGCCCTAAATACACTCCAGATAAATTTTGAGCAGGTTCAATGGCCTTCTTAAATTTTCAGCGTAGGAACATAATAGGCCATATGGGAAAACGTGTAATATTTTTTGTTGGGGCTTTTATCTGTACCCTCTCTAAGCTCTGTGCCCTTGCTAACATCTAAAATACTCATTTTGACTGTTAGGATAATTTATTTAACTAAATATCCATTCACCACCTATTTTTAAGACTGCTAACTTGGTCATTTTTGTTTTACAGACATTGAACAAGTTAGTCTGGAGTACAATGGCAACAAGATCAAAATCAGTGGACGTTAAATACATTGGAAAACCAATGGATGAACCATTCTCTTCATTACGTCTATGGAACTACGTCCACGAAACGCTATGGTGTCATATTTCTAGATTTCAGTTTTCTCAACTCAAGAGATTTCATAAAGAGGTAGGATGTTTGTTGAAACGTCATGGTGTCATATTTCTAGATTTCAGTATTAGTTTTCTCAATCATGTAGATAATGTTAGTAGTAAGTAAAAGTCAAATACAAGTAAATGTAGTGACGCTAGATTGTGAGCACATCTTTCGACCGATGACGCTATATCAAAGATAACGACTCGCTTGATGACGCTGTATTACCTGTGTTACACATGTATTACCTGTTTGATTTGTAACCTATGAAAAGATTGAAATTGAAAATGTCATGATTTTCCTTGTGTTTATTATTATCTGTTTAATTTTTAGCTCATTGTAATCAAGTTAAATCTAACTTATTAAAAAAATGTCTTTGCGACAGCCAAGACGTCAAGCTCCAACGTAAGTATTATTTTTATTTTATTTTCAAGTTTAAATTACTATATAAATTTATTTAGAGCATACTGTAAATTTATATAAAAAAATCCGGTTTTATGAAAGATATTGTATATTTACAGCTACCACATCGACGTTGAGTGGGGCTTATCGGAGGCCGCGGACAGACTGAAGGAGATAAATATATCCCCAATTTTTATCGCGACATACTCTGGTTAGTTTTCTTTCCAACCACTTTAAAGTTGTTTTGTCCCAATCACTTGTTAAATTTTTTGCTTAGTATGTTGTAAAAGTAAACCATGTTTTGAAACCATGTGTAAACTGGGGATATTTCACGCCACATTCAAGCTTAAACCGGAATTTTATATATATTTTTAGTTTTCATTTCTAGGGTACTTCATCTCATCCAGCCATCGCTTCAAAGCTCGCACAAGACGACGAGGCGAAATGACACCTCTGGTGGCCACCTATCTTGGTGGTCATTTAGAAACTTTGTTATTATATATGTGTGTGGGGTGGAGTACGGGGGACTTTGTCCAACTAGTCAGTGTCATGCCACTGGGCTATGGACAGCTTCTAAGGGAAGCATTAACAAATGCCGGACTCATCAATTTTTTTTTATTAATTGTGTTTTGATTCGACTGTGGTTTAATAGTATTTATATTCGCTTTTCATAATTAATCGTTTTTGTTGGAGGGCATTAAAATTTTGCCAGTTCATGAAGGGGGCGTTGGGCCAAAAAAGGTTGAGAAACACTGATCTAGATTATCGAGTTGTTCAAATGTATGAGTGTGAGTGGCTTGAGCAAAAAAAGGGTAGGGTGAAACAAGTTTTGAAAACCCGAAATGAGCTTAAACCTCTGAACAATATGACTCGGGACATATTTGTTTTCTTCAAATTTAGACAAGAAATTTTTTGGCCTTGTTTTACGTGATATTGAGACTCCTGACAATCTAAAAAAATATTTTTCTGAATTTTTTTCCATTTTTAAAAATGTTGAAATGTCCAGGAAAGATATAGGAGAATACATGCAGGAGTTTGCAAAAAAAATTGTATCTTAGTTAAGACGCATGCTCATTTCAAGTTATTTTGGTTCAAAATTTTGTTGATTCGTGCCAACATGAAGAATTCATCCTCTGTTGAAAAACTGCCAAAACGCAAACGTCGATCAACAAGGTGATGAACGACGTTCGCAATACCTTCATTCATGCGAACGACGTTACATTCGACGTCACCACCCTGGAGCCCATCATCATTGATACAACAAAGAAGGACAACACCATTTACAAAGTGATCAACAGCATGAAACACTTCCTTCGGTAAGTAAAAACATTGCAATAAGGGCATCTGCAGTGCCGCATTATCCATAAAGCCGAACTAGCTGAAGCGTTAGGCGTACGAAAGTAAGTAGTAAGTGTTAAAAGTCAAATACAAGTAAATGTAGTGACGCTAGATTGCGAGCACATTTTTCGACCGATTTGAGCGGGCAATAATGGTTAATTTGAATCAGGAAGTTGCAAATAGCAAAAGGAAGCTGTTATTCTATAAAGAATGAATTCGTGTATTGTGAACAGATTGTCTGATTTTGCGTTTCATTTGAACCAGGAAGTTTCAATCAGCAAAAGGAAGCTTTTATTGTATGAAGAGTTCTATGAAAAGCGAGTAGATTTGATACCGGCTGTGTAGATGCCTTGAAAGAAGTGAAGTTGATGTGAAATTATATGAAGTTGATGCGAAATTATGGAATCCAAAGACCAGATCTATCATGTGTTGGCTTTCAAGCAATTTTCAAGTTTCTTGACAAATTTTTTCTTATTCTGCATGAGTTTTGTGATGTTTATGTATTACCTGTTTGATTTGTAACCTATGAAAAGATTGAAATTGAAAATGTCATGTGATTTTCCTTGTGTTTATTATTATCTGTTTAATTTTTAGCTCATTGTAATCAAGTTAAATCTAACTTATTAAAAAAATGTCTTTGCGACAGCAAAGACGTCAAGCTCCAACACAAGTATTATTTTGATTTTATTTTCAAGTTTATATTACTATATAAATTTATTTAGAGCATACTGTAAATTTATAAATAAAATTTTGGTTATTTTTATGAAAGGTATTGTATATTTACAGCTACCACATCGACGTTGAGTGGGGTTTATCGGAGGCCGCGGACAGACTGAAGGAGATAAATATATCCCCAATTTTTATCGCGGCATACTCTGGTTAGTTTTCTTTCCAACCACTTTAAAGTTGTTTTGTCCCAATCACTTGTTAAATTTTTTGCTTAGTATGTTGTAAAAGTAATCCATGTTTTGAAACCATGTGTAAACTGGGGATATTTCACACCACATTCAAGCTTAAACCGGAATTTTATATATATTTTTAGTTTTCATTTCTAGGGTACTTCATCCCATCCAGCCATCGCTTCAAAGCTCGCACAAGACGACGGGGCGAAATGACACCTCTGGTGGTCACCTATCTTGGTGGTCATTTAGAAACTTTGTTATTATATATGTGTGATGGGTGGAGTACGGGGACTTTGTCCAACTAGTCAGTGTCATGCCACTGGGCTATAGACAGCTTCTAAGGGAAGCATTAACAAATGCCGGACTCATCAATTTTTTTTTATTAATTGTGTTTTTATTCGACTGTGGTTTTCGTCTGTGTTGTTTGCTTTGTGTGATTTCTTTTTTGTACAGTGGTGTTTGTTTGTAATGTCATTTTCAGTTGTGTTTATTTGTTACAGGTTATTAGGGGTTGATAGGTTATAATATTTTTAAAAATGTATAACTGTGAAATCTGTAATGCCCAATTCAAGTCTAGAAATGGAATAAATCAGCATATGAGAAAACACAGAAGCGTTCGTTTTGCTTGTAGACTTTGTGCAAGGACGAGCAGAAATTTCACAAGTGAGTTTGCTTGTTCACGTAATTGTGAAATTCAGAAAGACATTGAGTTTGTCGTAAAGAGAAACAACAATTACATGTGCATTAAAACGAAAAAGTTTAAATTTCTTGACATAATGAATTATATTGAGCTTGGATTTTCTTATGACAAATTCATTAAAGCTTATGGAGTGGAGCAAACCAAGTTTTTTTCCCAATATGAGTGGTTAACAGACTTGTCACGGTTAAATCAGTAATCAGACGTTTCTTCCAGAGCACGAATGTTTTTACAGTCACCTGAAAGGTTGTAATATATTGGATGAAGACTATTCACTGTGTCAAAAAACTTGAAAAAAAAAAGGAATGAAAACTATGAAAGATTTTTTAGTGTATTATAATAAGTTAGATATTGTTCCGTTTTTAATTGCCATTGAAAAGTGCTTTCAATTTTATAAATCTTTAGATCTCCTTAAAGATGGAATTTCTGTTCCTGGGTTAACTCTAAAGTATCTATTTTCTACTCTCGAGCGTGGTGTCAATTTTTCCTTGATAGATGAAAAAACAAGGATCTCCATGAACTGTTAAAGAGTAATATTGTTGGTGGCCCTTCTATTATTTTTCATCGCTATCACGAGAAAGGTATCACGCGACTTCGAGAGCATGAATGTGATGACAATGCTAAATTATGTCAAAGTGTTCTTGATCTGGATACAAACGCGCTTTACTTGGGATCGATAGCTTAACCAGCTCCCACAGGTTGATTTATCCACTATAAGGAGGCTGAGAATTTTAAACCCACTTGCTCTCACAAGTACGGCTACCTAGCCATGGAATGGTTGGAATTTGTTTCTTCTCAATAGGCTTGCCATATTCAGCATAACTTTAATGGTGGGGAAATCAAAGTTGGAAAACTCTTTGTAGATGGATTCTATAAAGAATCAAACTGTGTACCAATTCCAAGGACGCTTTTGGCATGGACACTCATGTTTAACATCGATCGTTCTAATGGGCTAATGAAAGATACAAATTCTTGTAATGGACTTTCGATAGAACAACTCAGGGAAAATAGAGAAAAAAAATTGTAAATATTTGCATGATCTAGATCAGTGGTTCTCAACGGGGGCGGTACCGCCCCCCGGGGGGTGTTATGAGTTTTCAGGGGGGTGGTATGATTACTTAGGATTAAGGGGAGCGTTTTGATTATTAGGGGGCATTCTGGTTTAACCCATCCACCGCCCAGCGTAACGATTTCGTCAAAGAGCTCGTATCTTCGTGGTAGCATTTTCTACCTCATACCTGGTGGAAAAGGGATTCAGCTGTGTTGTTCTGCTACATACCAAGCAGCAAAACTCACTTGACATAAGAGGTGATCTTCGAATGTTTCTCACTGGCTTTACACCGGAGGTGAAGAAACTGGCACTTTCTCACCAAGCCCCAAGGTTCACATTGACTACCAGTAGGCCTATACTGTTTTCATATGCTCGCAAATATATATTTGCTTTTTATCAAATATAGTCACTATAGTCTCAAAAACCCTTACAGCCTGTTTCACCCTAAAAGGGGGATCATCAAAAGGTCATTATTCTAATAGAAATAGAACTCTATTTGAATAAGGACATTCTGATGATCCCCCTTTTAGGGTGAATAGAATATTTTTGAATAGTGACCTTCAGATGATACTCCTTTTAGGGTAAAAAAGGTTGTGGAGGTTTTAGAAAGTAGGCTAATAACTATATTTGATGTAATTCGCTCTGCTTGGCTTTTTGCTCGGCATTGAGCACTTTTTGTAGTATTAATAGTATTTATATTCGCTTTTCATAATTAATCGTTTTTGTTGGAGGGCATTAAAATTTTGCCAGTTCATAAAGGGGGCGTTGGGCCAAAAAAGGTTGAGAAACACTGATCTAGATTATCGAGTTGTTCAAATGTATGAGTGTGAGTGGCTTGAGCAAAAAAGGGTAGGGTGAAACAAGTTTTAAAAACCCGAAATGAGCTTAAACCTCTGAACAATATGACTCGGGACATATTTGTTTTCTTCAAATTTAGACAAGAAATTTTTTGGCCTTGTTTTACGTGATATTGAGACTCCTGACAATCTAAAAAAATATTTTTCTGAATTTTTTCCATTTTTAAAAATGTTGAAATGTCCAGGAAAGATATAGGAGAATACATGCAGGAGTTTGCAAAAAAAAATTGTATCTTAGTTAAGACGCATGCTCATTTCAAGTTATTTTGGTTCAAAATTTTGTTGATTCGTGCCAACATGAAGAATTCATCCTCTGTTGAAAAACTGCCAAAACGCAAACGTCGATCAACAAGGTGATGAACGACGTTCGCAATACCTTCATTCATGCGAACGACGTTACATTCGACGTCACCACCCTGGAGCCCATCATCATTGATACAACAAAGAAGGACAACACCATTTACAAAGTGATCAACAGCATGAAACACTTCCTTCGGAAAGTAAAAACATTGCAATAAGGGCATCTGCAGTGCCACATTATCCATAAAGCCGAACTAGCTGAAGCGTTAGGCGTACGAAAGTAAGTAGTAAGTGTTAGTAGTAAGTAAAAGTCAAATACAAGTAAATGTAGTGACGCTAGATTGCGAGCACAATTTTCGACCGATGACGCTATATCAAAGTGAGCACATTTTTCGACCGATTCTTTAATTTAATTCTTTATTGTGTAGAAAGGGCAAGACGAGATTATCCAAATTTCAAAAAGGCCTTTATTGCCATCCTACAAGATGTAACTATCGACGTACCATCTACAACCGCATTAATAGCTTGAAGCACTTTTGAGTTAAGCAAAAATATTGCAATTTAAGGGCATCTGCAGTGTCGGATTATCCATATAGCTGAACTAGCTAAAGATTAGGCCCACAAAAAATCGGCCAACTACTAATAAGAAAGTTTCACATGGAAAAAAGGTTAAATACTTAACAATATTATCCAAGGACTGCTCTCCATTCAGCGGCACCAAGTGGATGCAACAATTCACAGGCAACACTCGGAAAGTGCAATCTGTGAAATTTCGTGACCGGGCCTGCCTTAGTAGTTCAAAGCTTCTACAAGTATCCAGAAATAGTCTATTAGGGTTTGTCAGTGCGAGGATAAGGATTCCTGTAAACAGTACACAATCACCAAATGTGTTGCAGATTTGCTGAACAGAACAAAGATATGTTTGAGTTGGAATTGCCCAAGTTAGCTCAATTGCAGGTTGCAATAAAATATTGGGGTAAAACCTACAAGAAAAGGTCGGAAGCTCGGTCCATGCTTATAAACTCCTCCTCTCATGGTAAGCACATTATACATATTTCCTTTCTATTCATCTGATATTTGTGAGCCATGCGCCGGATGCGGTGATGGCTCACCTGTGCAACTGTACCGTTAGCAATGGAGAAGTAAGCAATTTGAAGCACATATGAGCTTTTTACAATTTAGGCAACAGTAGCCTACTCTACGAAACGTGGAACCGTGTTGGTGCCGATTGACCCTAACCCAAAATTAAAGCTTATTTAAACCACTCATCTTTGAACAAGTGCAACAAAAGAAACGAGCATAAAGCTGCAGAAATATCACAAACCGTTGACCAAGATGTCCACATGACATGACACGACCAAATGAAGCAAGACAAAATGAAGAAGTAAGCAATTTCAAGCACATATGAGCTTTTTACAATTTAGGCAACAGTAGGCTACTCTACGAAATGTGGAACCGTGTTGGTGCCGATTAACCCTAACCCAAAATTAAAGCTTATTCAAACCACTCATCTTTCAACAGGTGCAACGAAAGAAACAAGCATAAAATTGCAGGAATATCACAAACCAGTGACCAAGATGTCCACATGACACGCCACGACAACACCTCTGCATGTTGTGAAGCTGCAGCCTCAGCATCAAATGGCCTATCTGAAAGGGTCTGATGCTGAGGACTGCGTATCCCCTCGCAACGTCCTTTCGCAGGACTGTGCGCAATGTCTAGGCTCACGAAAGAAAAGAAATGTTCTATATGCAACAAGTTAGTTGGACGGGGTGTCTCAACACTTACAGAGATACCACAAACTTGATGTAAGTTGATATGCATTGTTCAATGCACTTACAGCATGTATACCTTGTATCTGTTTGTAAATGTTAATGAAATGTAATTGGTCAGAGTCATGTCAGTTCAGTCATAATGTAGCCATACATGTAATGCAATCATTAAAAATAAATAAATGAAAAAAATACAATAGTTACTTGAACTTTCAGTTAGTCTTAAAAGGTATTGTATTTTACGCAACGTTGTACTGTAATACTGCTGTATGTGCTATAGTGATTCCTTTGGTCTCTGCAAGATCTGCTTTCTTGTTTCATAGGCTACAATTCAGTATGGGAGACCTTGGTTTCTTGAAGTATGCAGTAGAAAGATGACCGGAGTTTCACAATTATAAAACACTGGAATAAGTGATAAAGAGTATCAAAGTTGTAAACAATGTGGCAGAAGAGGAGTGAGAAGTATTGGAAGAGTACAAACGGGATTTAACCCATATTGCAGAAGAAAGAAATTTAATTCTTTATTGTGTAGAAAGGGCAAGACGAGATTATCCAGATTTCAAAAAGGCCTTTATTGCCATCCTACAAGATGTAACTATCGACTTACCATCTACAACCGCATTAATAGCTTGAAGCACTTTTTGAGGTAAGCAAAAATATTGCAATTTAAGGGCATCTGCAGTGTCGGATTATCCATATAGCTGAACCAGTAGATTAGGCCCACTACTAATAAGAAAGTTTCACATGGAAAAAAAGTTAAATACTTAACAATATTATCCAAGGACTGCTCTCCATTCAGCGGCACCAAGTGGATGCAACAATTCACAGGCAACACTCGGAAAGTGCAATCTGTGAAATTTCGTGACCGGCCTGCCTTAGTAGTTCTAAGCTTCTACAAGTATCCAGAAATAGTCTATTAGGGTTTGTCAGTGCGAGGATAAGGATTCCTGTAAACAGTAAACAATCACCAAATGAGTTGCAGATTTGCTGAACAGAACAAAGATATGTTCGAGTTGGAATTGCCCAAGTTAGCTCAATTGCAGGTTGCAATAAAATATTGGGGTAAAACCTACAAGAAAAGGTCGGAAGCTCGGTCCATGCTTATAAACTCCTCCTCTCATGGTAAGCACATTATACATAATTTCTTTCTATTCATCTGATATTTGTGAGCCATGCGCCGGATGCGGTGATGGCTCACCTGTGCAACTGTACCATTAGCAATGGAGAAGTAAGCAATTTGAAGCACATATGAGCTTTTTACAATTTAGGCAACAGTAGTCTACTCTACGAAACGTGGAACCGTGTTGGTGCCGATTGACCCTAACCCAAAATTAAAGCTTATTTAAACCACTCATCTTTGAACAAGTGCAACGAAAGAAACGAGCATAAAGTTGCAGGAATATCACAAACCGTTGACCAAGATGTCCACACGACACGACCAAATGAAGCAAGACAAAATGAAGAAGTAAGCAATTTCAAGCACATATGAGCTTTTACAATTTAGGCAACAGTAGGCTACTCTACGAAATGTGGAACCGTGTTGGTGCCGATTAACCCTAACCCAAAATTAAAGCTTATTCAAACCACTCATCTTTCAACAGGTGCAACGAAAGAAACAAGCATAAAATTGCAGGAATATCACAAACCAGTAACCAAGATGTCCACATGACACGCCACAACAACACCTCTGCATGTTGTGAAGCTGCAGCCTCAGCATCAAATGGCCTATCTGGAAGGGTCTGATTCTGAGGACTGCGTATCCCCTCGCAACGTCCTTTCGCAGGACTGTGCGCAATGTCTAGGGAAAGAAAAAAGAAAAGAAAAAATGTTCTATATGCAACAAGTTAGTTGGACGGGGTGTCTCAACACTTACAGAGATACCACAAACTTGATGTAAGTTGATATGCATTGTTCAATGCACTTACAGCATGTATACCTTGTATCTGTTTGTAAATGTTAATGAAATGTAATTGGTCAGAGTCATGTCAGTTCAGTCATAATGTAGCCAAACATGTAATGCAATCATTAAAAATAAATAAATGAAAAAAATACAATAGTTACTTGAACTTTCAGTTAGTCTTAAAAGGTATTGTATTTTACGCAACGTTGTACTGTAATACTGCTGTATGTACTATAGTGAGTGCATAGGGAGATCAGGGAGCAATGGGACAAAATAGCCTTTTCTTTAATAACTCAAATAATTCACGAACAATCGAACATGTGTACCAATTATTGTTACACCAAAACATTTGTGCTACTTTGTTGTGCAGATGCCAAGTATGTAGCCTACTATACTTGCTGCAAAATCCTACAAAATGTAGCACTCATTACAACAACAATACTTTTTGCAGAGCCACGATCACAAGACATCGAAGGTGTTGGGCTCTGCTTCCTTGGCATTTTCTGACAAGCTGCATGCGGCTTGCGCTGCACTCCGAAAGGAGATGCCGATAGAAGGACAGTTCATTTTTAGTTTAACGGAGAAAGGTCTAAGCTCTTCAAGCACCACAAAGCTCATGCAAATCGCATGGGCCAAAGGTGGCTTGGAGAGCCACTTCTCATCAACCAAGTGGAGAAAAAGCGTTGTGACAGCGATAAGAAAATTACACCTACTGGCTGAGGTGTAAAGGATGTATTTGTGTCATTGCAGCAACTGCTGCATTACGATGATTTTAGGCTCAAATGGAATCGCAGCCTAACTACAAAGTAGGAGAGACTGGGGTTTGCTGGAGCATGGGGTTTGTTGAAATCGTTACTGTTGTGCACTCCGAAAGTTGTTAAAAAAAATAATTTAAATAATAATTTCATTCCGTGATTAGAGCAGTGGAGAGAAGCTAACATGCAGAAGTTTGGAAGAAGCTCGTTAGAAAAATTTTTATTATCAAAACAAACATTTTCTGGCTTACGCTTGGCCACAAAGAGCATGGTCGAGCTTGTCCGTTTCCGTTATCTCCTGCGTCGTGGTTTTGGGTGCGTGGCAACAAGACGAATATCTCAAGACAACCTCGAAGCCTACTTTGGTCACTAAAGAGCGTTTGGTGAGTCCAATTTCTTAACGGGGGATTTTTTCAATTTTTTTTTTAATTATCGGGTACCGTAGCCTAATTATCATTGCCGTTTTATGGTTAGAGGTTAGGAACTCACTGAATCGGACTCACCGAATAGTAGCAAACCCTACAAAAACAGCACGCCAGACCTCTAGGCCACACTGCCGACATATCTCGACCGGGTCATTATGTTGCGTCCTTGGGAAAGACGCTTTACGATAATTTCCTCTGCTTGTGGATTCAGACAAGCAGCAAATTTTATTTTGTTGATGTTTTACTCTGCTCCTTAAGAAATTACAAGTGGTTCCTAAACTATACGGCACCCAATAATATGCAATATTTCACTCACCGTTTAACTGGATGTGATTGCTTTATAGTATGTTTATGATCTTCTTGTTAGCCACGAATAAGCAGTGTGGCTGTGACAATTTTTGTCATTTAGGATTTATGTTGACATTCTCTTTTGATTGTATAATTTCTTATTTTAAATGCAAGCGTGTGGAAAGATCGAAATCGGTACTGTGTATAACGTTATCTTTGTTTTTGAAGAAATGCTGAAAATCCAGCTACCGGTTGGACTTCTAAAACCGCAGAGTTCATTCGCTCTTACGTGCTTAAAGCTGAGGACAAAGAAAAATGTGTATATCTCACAATCGACGAAATGAGCAAGCATCATTCCATCAAACCAACCGCTAATTTGCTGCAATAGAGTTCTTTTTAATATGCTGCCTGCAATCTCACAACCTTCTGCAAATACCTGTGACACCATAGACCTTTCATTACACACAAACACGCTGCGTCGCTGAGCGAAGTTAGTTAGAACCACTGAAGCGTGACTGGAACGGAGATAAAGCACGAAAAAAGCCAGTTTCTCGTTTGCTAATATAAAGTCTATGATGGAAGAGTACAAAAGGGATTTAACCCACAATGCAGAAGGCCAATTCCAAATTAATTTAGCAAATTTTTTGACATTTGTTACTGCATACCGTTAGAATTGTCCAACATTTACATATGTTATTCTCTTTTCAATTCTGAGTAAAACAAAAAAAAAATTTTTGAAAAAGGTTCAGCAATTCAAAAGATACTGCGATTTGAAATTTCCTTGTCACTTGGTGGCGCCACATGCAAAAAATCTTTAAAAATCAATATTTTGGGCTTCGGTGATGATAGAGAGTCGATGAAAGTGTCTAATTTACCATTTTTGGGGTCAAGGAATTCAAAAAAGTAAACTGTTTTGCTCTGAACCTAATAGAAAAAAAGTTATGGAGCAATAAAATATTTTTGGGCGGCGGACTTGAAAGTCAAAAAAAGCCATGCGGCATTCCGCTTTCGCAAAAATTTTTTTTTGTAAAATGTACTTTAAAGGTGTCTGATTAATATAAAAATGGATTTTCAAATTATAATTTAATGCCTCATGAATAATTGGTTAATGATGTGCCGCCTCTGAATCGGTAGGCAATAGGCATGGGTTCGATACCCTGTCGGGTCATAACATAGACTTTTTAAAAATGGCACTGAATTTAATTCTTGCTTGACACTGAGCAACGGAATGGATTCGGGTAATAATGTACTCAGTTGCATCTCTATACAGCTACATTGACACTGTCTGCTTTTTAAAGCGCTGAGGAGCAACGCATTCTGCAATGGATACAGCGCTACCGCTGTATAAAAACAAACATTATTAGTATTAATCTTTGAAATGTTTAAAATAAATAACTATTAATTTGCATCTTTGATTTTTAGAGAGTAGGTAACATATTATACCTAATCATAAGTACACACAAAGTTGCAAGAAAACAAAAAAGAAAGTGGAATGGTATCATTACATGTTTTGGATACGGAACTTGGGCCATGTACAATTGGCTCACTCACAAATAGCATCAACAATTGTCATTCACTGTCCCACTGCAGGAAAAAAATGCTTAAGCCTCTTGATGAGCTCCCAGTATCGGAAAGAGAATTGCTTCTATGGCGATCAGGCATAGATTGCACAGATGGAACAGCTGGTGTAAACACATGCCTTCATCATGAAGCTTACTACCTTAGAAAATTCACAAGCCATGCTGCATCTAAACTATGTTGCGATGTACTTGGAGTTCATGCAAGTAAAATGATGAAAGCCCCCAAAGGAACACACATAATTAATTTGGATCTTGCACGGAAATTAAGAATGAAATATGAAGCAATAATACCAGGTTTCAAAGTATGCCATGCATGTCTAAAGCAGATGAAATCTGAGATGAATGAAACAAGTAAAGTTGAGAGAAGAGAATCCGAGGAGGGGCAAATGGCTACATCTACATCAGGGAGTGACAATGACGAGGAAATTAGAGAATGGAAGAATAAAGAGAAAAGGGAAAGTGAGAAAGAAAAATTAAACAGCTCATTACAGGCGATTGGATATTCTCCTTTGAAGTTGCACAGCATGCCAAAGAGACACAAACCCACTGCCATAAAACGAAAACTGAACCAAATTACAAATGAGTTAGCAAAGTCATTTTCTAGTGCCGGGGACATTGCTATAGATCTTATAGAACAACAACCAACGTGTTCCAACAAAGAGTGGAAGACATCATATGATGATCTCAATAAGTTGATGTTTGAATTGAAGGAAAAATTCCAGGAAACAACTATTCATGGAGATAAGGTGCAAATCTTGACACTAAAACCGTCATCATGGTCTATGCATGAAACAGCAAAATTTTTTGATTGTCATATAAGCACAGTACGTCAGGCTTTGAAGCTGAAATCTGATCACAGCCTATTATCAAAACCTGTGCGATCTGCTAGACAGGGTATTAGTGATACAGTCAAAGACCAGGTCCTAGCATTTTATGAAGATGACGAGTTTTCTCGGTTGATGCCAGGGTCCGGTGACTATGTCAGTTTGGGGAATAAAATCCACAGGCAAAAGCGACTTCTTCTCTGCAATTTGAAGGAACTGTACTTTGCCTTTAAATCACAATTTCCTGAAAGCAAAATCGGTTTATCGAAGTTTTGTGAATTCCGTCCAAAATGGTGTGTTAAGATGGGATCTTCTGGGAGTCATTCGGTGTGTGTTTGTGCTATTCATCAGAATGCCAAACTGGTTGCTTCTGCCTGTGGTTTAGAATACAAAGAAATGATGGCCGAAATTGTGTGTAATGTAGAAGATAGAATGTGTATGGTTCATCGTTGTTCGAACTGCCCAGGAAAGGAAGGACTAACATCAAAACTAAACGAGCACTTCAATGGAAGAGATTCTGAAGACATTTATTTCAAGCAATGGCAGTCAACAGACCGATCAGAACTCAATACTTTAACAATGTGTTTGTCTGATTTCATTGAATTTGCTTCAGCAAAGATGGATAACCTGACCTCTCATTCTTATATTTCAAAGTGTCAAGCCCGTTATCTGAAGCAACTTAAAGCAAACCTTTCACCGGACACGGCAATAATTCTTGGGGATTTTGCCGAGAACTATTCATACATTATTCAGGATGAGATACAGAGCTACCACTGGAACAAGGAGCAATGCAGTCTTCACCCAGTCGTTTTGTATGTTGTTGTTGATGACACAGTCCAATCATTTTCATTCTGTTTCTTGTCTGCTGATTTAACTCATGACACCGGGTTTGTGTATGCACTGCAGGGTAAGTTAATGGATTATCTCAAAATTCATTTTCCGTCAATTTCCAAAATTGAGTACTTTTCTGATGGCTGCAGCGGTCAATATAAAAACTTCAAGCATTTTCTAAATTTGACCTTTCACACACTGGATTTTGGGTATGACGCTTCATGGGTGTTTTTTGCCACTAGCCATGGCAAATCACCATGCGATGGTATTGGTGGAACTGTGAAGCGAACGCTTATGCGAACAAGCTTGATGCAGCCTTTGGGAACAGAGCTTCTCACAATAGAGAAAGTTTTTGATTTCTGTAAACACAGGATCAAAGGAATTGAATTTTTTTTGTTGGATCCAGAGTATCTCAGCAACATCAGAGCTTTTCTTGAAAAACGGTATGAATCTGGTTGTACAGTGCCTGGAACTCGTTCGTTTCACCATTTTACACCAGTATCGGTTGGAAAAGTTATGTTCAAGCGAACATCTGAGGACGAGCTTTATGCTGGTATACACACCTTCTTCTCAGATCATGAGCTGAGCAAATCTGTAAGTAATCTAAAGGTTGCCAAATATGTTTCTTGCTTTTATGATGACCAGTGGTGGATTGGAATAATAACCGAAATTAATACTGCTTCAGAAGATGCACTTGTAAATTTTCTTCATCAATGTGATGGTGATACTACAGAAGATTTGTTTGTATGGCCACCAAGAGAGGACAAATGCTGGGTTTCCATTCAACACATTCTTTGTGAGATCCAACAACCTCGACTGAAAAAAGCAACAAATACCGCACGGCGATCTGCCCTTAAATACACAATTTTTCCTGAAGACAAGACAAAGATCCAAAATGCATTTTCTCATTTCATATCACATGCCAATCATTCACTGTAATTCATTTCAATAATGTACAGTCAACTGGGGTGACTAAGGCACCTAACTATAATAATTCTTTTTTGATTAGTCTTTCAATGATGTGATATGTGATGTTTTGTTATCCTTTCGAACTTTTTGTAAGTCATTAGCTGTAACAAACAATCATGCAGGGAGGAGCATCGCTCTTGTACAAACCTTTCCTGGGAATTTAACAACTTTAGGACAAGGAACAACTACAGTATCTTCTGCAAGTTGTTTCTCAACATCGCAACAATTTTCCTCAGCCTCTCAAGAGTACCCTAATTGGGCGACAATGAGTGGTTGGTAACCATGAAACCCCTGTTTTAAACAGATAATACTCACTTTTTTGGGTGGGGGGGACCCATATTTTCCTTGATTGATGTGGCTACGGATTTGGTTATATCACATTCCTTTGCCAGCACCATGCACAATACGCACATCATTAACCAATGTTCTACATTGATCATTATCCATATAATCGATAGCAAAAATAACCATTATAGAGGTTATATATATTGTTCATGAGGCATTAAATTATAATTTGAAAATCCATTTTTATATCAACCAGATACCTTTAAGCTACATTTTCCAAAAATTTTTTTTTGAAAAAGCGGAATGCCGCATGGCTTTTTTTGATTTTCAAGTCCGCTGGCCAAAAATATTTTATTGCTCCATAACTTTTTTTCCATTCGCTTTAGAGCAAAACAGTTTACTTTTTTATATTCCTTGACCCCAAAAATGGTAAATTAGACACTTTCAGCGACTCTCTATGATCACCGAAGCCCAAAATATTGATTTTTAAAGATTTTTTGCATGTGGCGCCACCAAGTGACAAGGAAATTTCAAATCGCAGTATCTTTTGAATCGCTGAACCTTTTTCAAAAATTTTTTTTTTGTTTTACTCAGAATTGAAAAGAGAACAACATATGTAAATATTGGACAATTCTAACGGTATGCAGTACAGCCCTTGTTAAATTATAATGGAATGAGTCAGAAGAAATTTAATTCTTTATTGTGTAGAAAGGGCAAGACGAGATTATCCAGATTTCAGAAAGGCCATAGAAAGGACTTTATTGCCATCCTACAAGATGTAACGATTGATGTCCATCTACAATCGCATTAATAGCTTGAAGCACTTTTTGAGGTAAGCAAAAATATTGCAATTTAAGGGCATCTGCAGTGCCGGATTATCCATAAAGATGAGGATTAGACCCACCACTAATAAGAAAGTTTCACATGGAAAAACGTGCTGCAACCTCAAAACAAAGGCTAAGACTGGTAATTCTCCGTCAACTTCCGCAACAGCGATTCCGATCGAGTTCGACGAACAGTTACCTTCCATGGGCGATGTTCAACCAGAGTTTGCACCACCACGACGGATTATAACATTGAAAAGACTAGTGAACCGCATAGATTCTTCTCTCCACATGAACAACTACGATAATATTGAGTTTCCCTACACACAAAAGTCTTATACAACTTTTGTAGAAAAGCCAAAAAACAGACAAGTCAGCAATACTTGGTCTAATGCGAGGCCCGTGCACAATGGGAGAAGGGGCCGAGCTAACATTATATCTGGCCTGACTGGTGTTAGAGGAGTAGCCAAAGAAGCCTCGGCAAGCATGGGGCTATTTTTTTTTTAAACATTTTGAACATTATTGTGCAAGAAACAAATAGAAAAATTGCCACACTCATTTCTCAATTGCCAGAGAGAATTTTAGATAACAGCAGGTACTGCTATTTTGGCCCAACCAACAACAAGGAGATGCTGGGCCTACTGGCCTTTGTTGGATTGGGGTATCTTCGGTGGCTTTTATGACAGGCTGGTCGTTCCACGGATGTATTGTTCAATCAACTGCAAGGGCATCTCGTGTTTAGTGCAACAATGAGCAAGAACCGCTTCAAATTTTTACTTTTGAATATTTTGTTCAACGACCAAAATACTAGGCCGCAACATTGGAAGAATGACCGGTTGGCCGCATTTCGAGTCGTTTTTGAAACGTTTAACGAAAACTTCGGCAAACATGTCATTCCAGGTGACTACTTGTCGTTGGACAAAACGCTATACCCCATGAGAACACAAATTGCCTTCAAGCAATATAATCCAAACAAGCCTGTGAAATATGGCCTTCTGTTCAAGTTGAATAAATGTAAATATTGTTTGGATTTTAGTGTGTGGCGTTGGCATATGTATCGAGGAGCTTATCAAATCCACAAGAAAATGAAAAGCGTTGTGACATTCTGTTAATTAATGAACCGTAACTGTTTTATTTTGAATTTCTTTCTGACTTCTGTTTACATAGAGCATCATCAACTTTATCGGGTACCGTAATCTTACTCCTAGTACCAGCCTTATATTTAGCCGAGTTCACATTGAACTTACATTGAAAGACGCTGTTGCAACTACAATACATTAAATTTAAACCGCGTTTTTTGTCGCATGATCTTCTATTCGTTTCGTGGATTACACAATTAGTATTTGATAAACGCCACCCTCCTTTTTCAGCTAGTCTACATTTGTTAATAAAGTGTATGAGTTGCTGTTCTAGGAACCGAGGTCACAAGATCGTAATCCAAATTGGTGTGACGCGCGTTCAGAAATCTCATTACTGCATGTAATTGATGAAGTGTTGTTCTTTTAGTCAAGCAGCGAACTTATAATTGAGCTTGGGAAAAGTTATTATTTTGCATGAAAAATATGCGTCACGCCTTTGCGTTTTGTCGCGGCTGGGAAAAGACAAAAAGGAAAACGATCGTGTCCTATATGTGACAAGTTAGTTGGACGGGTGTGTCAACACTTACAGAGATACCACAAACTTGATGTAAGTTTGTGGTATGTAATCGGTCAGAGTCCTGTTAGTTCAGTTGTGGCGTGTCCCTTTTACAATGCTGTCTGAAGAGTTTAGTCCGCTAGAGGCGCCAAGGCTGGAACGTGGCTCGCGGAAGAATACTAAACAGACACTTTGACAACAACAACTCAGCGGCCGGACGTGAAGGAAAAACGATACACAAAAGAAGACAATAAAGAAATGATATTCGGAAATCGGAACATGGCTACAAGGTTTAACCTGGACTACTGATTCGGACATTGATTCTGTTGTTAAGTAATAATACTGTGTATGTAACCTGGTCTACCCCGGTGACCTTAATTTGTATTAGCTTCTACCATTGTTAATTAATATTATTGTGTTTACTTTGAATTATTATACTACTTCTACAATGCTTACGTTTGTGTGGTATTAATAAACAGTGCACTCTAGAAGAGATAAGGTTAGAACATCGCCCCTTCTGAGCTAGGAGTCGCATGTCGGTAGTGCTTAGCATGCACTATCCGACCATCTAACCCATACGCTAAACTGGTGACCCCCGACAAAGCCTTCTTCTAGCAGTGCATTGCCTGTTAGTGTTTTGTGTAAATTTATATACCATAATGTGTGTAGACAAACTTAATTTTTTTCTAATCATTTTTTGTTATCATTGTGGCTACACACACCTACAATACACGTCACCAATCACGCATCACACAAAACAACTCTTATATCTCACCAAACACTAGTAACAGCGTGATGACAGAGAACAACCCAACAACTTCCATTTTAAAACCGGGTAAACGAGTTACCCAAGAATTTTGCAAATCAGCCCCTAAGGCATGGTTTGCTAATTTCAATAGAGTGTGCCAAAAGTGGAGCATAGTTGGCGATTCAGACAAGATTGAAGCTTTAATGTCTTGTCTGGATTCACCAACTATGATTGCAGTGCAACCACTATTAACAAGACAAAAACAATTTCCGGATATTCAAAGCTTTCTGATAAGCAAGTTCACAGAACCTTTATGTGACCAAATTCAGAAGTTAGTTTCTGTCAAGCAGTTAGGTGATGTGAAACCTTCGGAGTTTGTGGCTAACATGAGAGTAAATATCCCGGAGTCAGACATGTCCGACTCTGTGGTGAAGTCCATGTTGGTCGACAAACTTCCGCAAGTTAAAATTGCATTGGCACCACTTCATGAGGCTTCACTGGAGGAGTATGCAATAGCAGCAGACCATGCTATAAGGCATACTGCCCCTTTATCTTTTGTGGTTGCTGTAAACAAAAAGCCCCAGCAGTCTGAAATGGTTAGGGTAAATTTACTGCTGGAGTCATTGACCAAGTCAGTGCAAGAATTAATGAGGACTCTTCCAAGCCAAGCTTCTTCCCAGAGCGCAGGTCCATCACATGCTAGGTTTGCACTAAGACCACAAGCTCCACACTCAAATTACTCTCGCGTGGCTAGAACACACAATACGATGTGTTTCTATCACCAACGGTTTGGTGTAAATGCTCGCAAATGTAACCCTCCTTGCTCTTTCCAGGGAAACTGGTAGGTTGCACTGCGAGATCGACTGTGCCCAGTGCAACAAAACTTCCATTTCATAAAAGTCACAGTCCACTTCTTCACATTAGGGATCACAAGTCAGGGTTATGCTTCATGATCATTAAGTCACCCTGGAGTAAGGGCAACTCATGATCTTATTTCGCGTCATTTTGTGTGGCCAGGCATGCGAAAAGAGATTGCCAGCTGGGTAAAAAAGTGTCAGTCTTGTCAACGAAGCAAAGTCATTTGCCACAACATTGCTCCATTAAAGGATTTCAAAATGCCTCAGTCACGATTTGAACACATTCACATTGACTTGGTAGGTCCCTTACCGGAATCAAGCGGCTATAAATACCTATTTACAGCAGTAGATCGTTTTACTCGTTGGCCAGTGGCAGTACCCTTGAAGAACATTTCTACAGAATCAGTAACAGATGCCTTTATGTATGGTTTTGTTTCACAGATGGGAGTGCCAAAACTGTCACTTCTGATAGAGGAGCTCAGTTTGAATCAAATTTGTGGGGTCAGCTCATGAATTTTCTTGGTTGTCGTCGAAACAGAACTACTAGCTACCATCCGCAATGCAATGGCCTAGTAGAGAACATGCATAGACGACTGAAAGATGCTCTACGTAGTTGTAACAACCCAGGTGATTGGTACCATAATCTACCCCTTGTGCTGCTCTCTATGTGCAATACAGTCAAACAAGAGTTGAAATGTTCTCCAGCAGAGCTTCTTTATGGTGCCTCCGTGGCCATGCCAAGAGATTTTCAGGTTGAAGGAACTGCTGCTGCTGCTGTTCCTCAGCATGAGTTTGTAAAGACACTGAAAAATCATTTCAAAGACATTTTTTTCCTTATAGGAGGGGTGATCGACCTTCCATAACACAATGACTTGTGGTGGAGGAGACAGTGGGAATCCAAACCTGACCAAGGCAAGACGGTCAGTGCCCACTGCCTGTCCGGATTTTCAAATTCCTGGACCTGGCGCCCGAAGCTCCTGGATCATGCGGACCGAGTATTTGCGTACAAAGCTAGATTGAATCTAATGCCACTTCAATGAAAACCAAGCCATGGCCGCCGTTACCTACCTGCCATGTGTCGTGCGTGTGGGAAAGCGGAAGAGACTCTCCCCCACATATTGAATCACTGCCCTACTGTGATGACTGCCGTCACGGAACGACACAATTTTGTATTGAGGGAGATCGTGGGACACGTGCCTGCCGAATGGCAACCCGGGCTTTCCATAGATAGTACGGTTCCACAGCACGTGGAAGCGGGCGGTGCCGATCTGCGTCCTGACATCGTCTTGCAACGCAATGACGGTGTCACGGTCGTATGTGACGTCACATGTCCGTTCGACAACGGCGCGGATTCTCTTCGAAAAGCCGCCGACAGGAAAGACGACAAGTACGGCGAGTTATGTGTCAACATAAAGGAAGACAGGAAGCGCCCTTGCAGGGACGTCCTGTCACTTCCGTTCGTCGTAGGCTCCCTCGGGAGCTATGCCCCGACGAGCTCTCGAGCACTGACGGCCTTGGGCGTTCCTACTCGTGGGGTAGCAGAGGTGGCTAGAAAAGTGGCTTCCCTCTCAATCGAAGGATCATTCCGCGCCTGGAAAGCTTGGCTCACTTGTGGAGGGGCTACGTCATAGAAAAGACGACTTCAGCGATCAGAAACTTATTCCCCAATGACAGAAACATTGCAGTAAGTATCCGAGCGCGCAAGACAGCAAACCGTTTAGACGTCATAACCTTATATCAACTGTCTTAAAATTCATCACCTTATATCATCAACCTATGTCTATAAACTAGTGTCAACTTTTTTATAATGCTCCAGTGTTATCAAACCCAAGCATTCAAAAATGAACAAAGGAAAGGAATATAATGTCTTATGTACATTGTGAATCGAGACTGGTTTAACAGCAACAAAGTAACTTTAATCATCATTATATCTCTATGTATTAATCAATCAATTGTTTCAAATTACACAAGGGAACACAATTTTTGTTGACTTCGATCTTACAATTGTTTTTGACTAACTTTTGGGCGCTGAATCCAAAAATGACATTAGTTTTTCTCTATCACGTCAAGTTTTTGAGCTAGGCACCCACCACCTTGTCTCATAACCCACAAAAGTACAACATTTAAGACATCTGCGTTTATTGTATAAAACGTTTTAAGAACTACAAGCAACCGAAAGTATCTCCATGGTTTTCAAATAAACATTCATACAGCTATATTCTGTTCCTTAAAACGGATATTGCTTCTGCAGGACAAATAGAGTGCGAGTTTTAGGGCAAAAATTTACACTTGTAGCTTTTCCTGGCATGTTCAAGCTATGAGCAGTTTCGCTTAATACTCCAGCAATAGCCAGCCAGCATAGGCTATCTAAGTCCAATCTTCCCTGATATCTTTCCACCATCACCTTCAAATTTTGGTGGAATCTTTCTCCTTGCTCATCGCTGACCGCACCAAGGTTTTCCGGGAAATTAGCAAGACGGCTATGCAAAAAATTCATCTTGATGCTCATGTTGCAGCTGAGTTCTTCGTAGCTTTCGAATAGCTTCTGAACAATTTCGATATAATTCTCTGCCCGTGTATTCCCAAGAAATCCCTTGACAAAGTTTTTAAATGATAACCACGCATTTTCTTCCAATTCTGACATTGAACCACTGAAACGTTCATCTTTGATGAGTTGCCGAATTTGTGGACAATCAAATACACCAGCCTTAATTTTTTGTATTGACAGGCCAGGAAAAGCCAAAACGAGGTAATTGAAACAGCTGCTTTCAGTGGACAATGCTTTAACAAATTGCTTCGTCAGGCCGAGCTTTATATGCAGAGGTGGAAAAATAATTTTCACTCTGTCAACAAGTGGCTCATTTAGAATATTAGGATCACCAGGTTTAAGGTCAGATCTCGGCTACAAAGCTACTGTCACTTCGAAAGTACGGTAAAAACGCACTTTCTTTCGATGGAAAGTGATACCTTCACTCCTTTCCCAAGTAAATTTTTCTCATTTAGTCTGGATGCTAAGAGTTCTGAAGCTTTTTTTCCTAGTCCCAAATCTCGTGCCAAATCATTCAACTCATGTTGATGGAAGACTACACGTTCTGAATCATTTTCCATTGCAAAATCTTCATCATTAGGCCTGTCATCACTAATACATTCATCATGATCCAAATTTTCGAGCATAGATGTTTGAACAAAAACTGGGATTTCAGCTGAATGAGGCACTGGACGTATAGCTGATGGAAGACTTGGGTACTCAATTTTACGTCTGTTTTTCTTTTTATACCCTGAAGTTTGCACCAAGCAAAAGTAACAGTCTGTCTAATGATTTTTAGGCTCTCGCCAAACCATGGGTATACCGAATGCCAATTTGTCACGTGTTTCCTTGGTCTACATCCGCAAACTCTCGATACACTGCTTGCATACCTTGTGGGGTGCCCAAGACTTATCTTGATTTCCAAGTTTTATTTTAAAATATGCAAAGTAGGCTTGTTTGACAAATGCACTGAAGTCTTTTCTTTGGCTAGGAATAGTAAAACTGCCGCAAATATAACAAAAGGAAACCAGGTTATTGAGACACTGACGACGAGAACCAGCAGACACAGTGGCAGACAAGATAGTATTCTAACAAACAAACATGGTTGAAAGTGGAAAGCAACTAACTTCAAAATTGATGATTGCATCGTTGGACGATTGCATCCTCCAACCAAAAGTGGGGGAAATAGCATCGACCTAAATCGATGCCTGTGCCTTTTTTGCTTAATAATTCAGTTGACCCTTCTTGTATATAACTTACTATATGATTAGCTTGTGCATTTCTATTACGTATGGAAAAGCAATACACGGCTAAAGTCGTGAAAAGTTGCATATTTTGGATGTATGCTGTAGAGCAAAAACTTGACGTGATAGAAGAAAACTGGCGGCATTTTTGAAATCAGCACACCGGAATTAGCCTAAATCAAGTGTAAAATCAAAGTCAACAAAAATTTTTTCCAAAATTGTTCCCCAGTGTTATCTTATGCTGCCTTCGCCTTGTAACGCTGTTCTTGCCTGCTCGGATCAACCTCGCTCTGCTTTCAACACATTGATCAACACGATCCCCTAATTAACTCGACGCAGCCTTAAAATTTCCACCCCAATTTTCTACTTTTTCCTGGTAATGTAGCCTATCAGTGCCTCTGGTTTCGATCGCTAGTCTCCCCGCCCCAGCTGGACGAACCTGCCTCAACGTCTGGCCAGTGCACATCCGTGATCGCCAAATCAAAGCTTACTCTTCTCCAGTGAGTATGTATTACATTCCGACCTATATTTTTTGTTTCTATTGATTAATCGAGCCTCTGCTCCACATTTTTATTTGAATTTCGTCTGCCACGAGAGCCAAATTATCCTTAAATAGTTGACTATCTTCCTCGTGGTAGACCCCAATTTTATCCACTCTGCCTACTGGCAGACCGGGTATAAGAGTCAAGTACCAGCGCCGAGGTCGCGTGAAGGAGACGTGGGCGCCGCCCGGCGGTCAATTACTGCCGGTTCCCGCGTCCACACGCGACGGGTCGCCCGGCCCGTCGCAGGCGATCTTTCTGGGCAATGCAGAAAGAACCTGTCTCCCTGGCCCGCTCCGCCATTCTAAATTTGCGGACTGGTCATGTAACGTTTTCGATCCACACTCTCCCTCTACAGGTACCTCGACTTCCCAGCCTGGCCCCGCGACTTAAGCTGGTGGACTTACCCCTCCGGGTGCATCGTCACCCCTAAGTCACGCCGCTACCCGCCGCTGCGGGGTGTGGCAGGCCGGTTTTCGAAAAGTCTTCCACCTGGCTATGTTTGTTTGTGCTCTCTCGCCGTGTCAATCCTTTGTACCCGTGCGCTGTTGATGCGAATAAAACAGTTTAACACCGGTGTGCACTGTCTGAAGTTATAGTAATGGCTATATTCAATTTCACACTGGCTTTGAGAGTTTTCAAATGTTTGATCTATTGCCGAACCTAATTTTACCTGGGAAAAATCATTGAAATCTTTAATATTATGGCAATAAGGTACGCAAAACTGGAATTTCTGGACAGAAATTCTTTGAACCAGATGAAATAAATGAAGCTGAACATTTCTTTTTTAATGATAGTGATCAAAAGGGTACAAAAATGCCAGAAGATTGTTACAAATTGTCAGTTGAAGACGAGTTTTTGCTGGTATTGATGAAGCTACGACTTGGTGTATTTTATAAAGACCTTTCAACCAGGTTTGATGTTAGTGTAACACCAGTACATCGCATATTTTACACCAAGATTAACTTCATGTACTTCTGTTAGGGAAGTGTAAATGTTTTTCCCTGCCGTGATGTTATGATAAAAAATATGACATCATAGTTTCGAACTGATTATCCTACGAGCATGATCATAATCGACTGCAATGAAATAAAGGTTCAAACACCATCACCAATGGTACAGCAATCACAAACTTTCTCCAATTATAAATCCACAAACACTTCAAAAGGATTGATTGGTGTGAATTCAAAAGGTGCAATTATGTTGCATCCCAACTGTACACAGGTCAGGATGTATTAGTGATAAAGAAATCTGCAAAATAAGTGGTTTTCTAAATTTATTGCAATATAAAGTGACAATTGGTGAACTACAAGAAGGTAAAGCAATAATGGCTGATAAAGGCTTTTTTGTTTAGTTTAGTGAGCCCTGTTCTAGAGAAACAAAACCTCAAAAGATCAGAAATCATAAGATATTAGGTGAGCATTTATGTAATGTTTGTTTTCTGTTCCTCATTTTTAAATGCAGACTTTAATTTAGTGAGTTATGTTTATGGGTGTTTACTAGTGCAGGGAATTTCGACAACAGTATTCCTTCCAAAACTTTTCTTATCTTTATAACAGATATGCGGTGATTTCAGTCAGAAAAGGGCATAGAGATAAAAAAATCTCATAAAAGCACCTAAAATTTTTTTTCATCATACTACTTCCCATATCGCTTATCATGTTCCTATGCTGAAAATTTCAAAAGGCCATTGCTTGGCAAATACTAGAAAAAAAACATGCTAAACTTTTTTGGGGGAGTTTCCAGGACCAACCTCATAATCTGAGGGGGTTGCTGTCATGTTTTGGAAGAAAAAGTTTTTTGACCCACCCTAATGTAGAAACAAAAAGGAATGGAGAAACCATACGACGTCTGCAGATCATCAGTTACTCCAGGCTTTCCATACAACTCATAGTTTTCACTGCGTTGAAACTCTTTGCACTGTGATGCAAAAAAACAATGGTAAATTAGACTGGCCAAAAAAAAGAAAAATCGGAAATGTCATGCTCTACAAGCATTTTCTTGTTGCATTTAACCTAAAACTCACTCCTGCCAATTTTTTTTTTTGATTTGAAAAATGTTTGGAGGTAACTCATAACTTTACATTTTAGGGAGAAATAGGCGAATTCACGAATTTTGAAGTAATTCCAGAATTTTAACAAAACTTATATTTATTTTGAGCTGTTTAGTATACTACATGGCATATTGAAAATTCATGAAGATAATATTTTATTCTATGTTTGATCATGCCATCCAAAACTAGAAGTTCTCCAGAAATTTGGATGCTGAGGCATTTCCAAGAAGATATTACCTCTTCCGGATTACCGACAAATAAAGAGGTTCATCATCAAAAGAAAGGCCTGTGTATAGGTGAAAGTGCTAAGTTGCAGTACATGCAACAGTTAGTTTCTGGAACAGGGCACATATGCCTACCCAAGGAATTGATTCTGCTATCAGAAAATTTAACAAACTGCTCAAATATTATCATGCCTTAAAAGTCAACCAGCTCAAACAGCACGACTGCTATAGAGCAAAGGAGACATTATTCAAAGCCGATTTAGATAACCTATTTGATATCTCAGCAAAAAAATTGAGAAATAACAATGTCAAATGAAGAAGACAAGAAATTCCTGCATATGCAGCAGATTGATGCCACTAACTGCAGCATGGCTGGAATTGATAAAACCCTGGCACAAACAGTCACATAAACGAATGCGAAGTGAAGCATTTGCAGCGCTCAGCTACCAACAGCTAACAAACGGTACCACTTGCTGAAATATTATCGGAGTCTGGTAATACAACTGAATCATCATCTGAAGAATCAGACGATGATTTCAACCAAGCACTGCCATCAACTTCAACTTCGAAGGTTAGAGTTGTCACCATTCAAGTTTCAGCTCCTCTGTATCGCACCAATGTTACTTACCATAATGCAATGTTCATTATGGGAGCATACACCCAGGCTATGGGCTATAACTAAATGATGTCGTTCTCTCGATCAACACTATTAGAAGATCCGTTATTGTAACACGTAAAGAAACAGCTGCATCAATCAAGGCACAGTTCACACCGAAAATCCCATTTCTTCTGCACTGAGATGGAAAATTATTAATCAATGCTAGTGGCCAGGGAATGGTAGATCACATTGCTATCCTAGTCACTGGAGGAACAGTTGTAGAACAACTTCTTGGTGTACCAAAAATTGGTATAGGCATGCTGCAGTTAGTGGTATCAATCTGCTGCATACACAGGAATTTCTTGTCTTCTTCATTTGACATTGTTATTTCCCAATTTTTTTGCTGAGATATCAAATAGATTATCTAAATCGGCTTTGAATAATTCCTCCTTTGCTCTATAGCAGTCGTGCTGTTTGAGCTGGTTGGCTTTTAAGGCATGATAATATTTGAGCGGTTTGTTAAATTTTCTGATAACAGAATCAATTCTTTGGGTAGGTATATGTGCCCTGTTCCAGAAACTAACTGTTGCATTCACTGCAAATTTAGCACTTTCACCCATACACAGGCCTTTCTCTTGATGATGAAACATAAATTTTCAAAGAACCTCTTTATTTGTCGGTAATCCGGAAGAGGTAATATCTTCTTGGAAATGCCTCGGCATCCAAATTTCTGGGGAACTTCTAGTTTTGGATGGCATGATCAAACATAGAATAAAATATTATCCTTATAAATTTCCAATATGCCATGTAGTATACTAAACAGCTGAAAATAAATGAAAGTTTTGTTAAAATTCTGGAAATACATTAAAATTTGTAAATTCGCCCATTTTCCCCTAAAATGTAGTTGAGTTACCTCCAAACATCCTTCAAATCAAAAAAAAATTGGCAGGAGTAAGTTTTAAGTTAAATGCAACAAGAAAATGCTTGTGGAGCATGACATTTCCGATTTTTCTTTTTTTTGGCCAGTCTATGGTAAATCAATGATAAACGTTTTAAACCAGCGTTTTGGAAAAGTTTTACCATTGATACTGATATGCGAGACAGAAATATACTAAAAATAACACCAACATACCATTTTTGGACCATTCATCGAATACATTATATCTATACTTAGATACAACACACAGTTACACAGTTAACATAATAATGTCAGCGATTTGGGCTGCCAAGACTCAATATACAGATGAGCTTTGAACAGAAACCACTCCATAATTTTGCATCTCAATATCCCCCACAATGTGACACTGCACAAAGTCACTTCGTGGTCTACTTGAATGCACCAAGCAATAACAAAACATATTGCTTATTCAGCTATTTATGTAAAACGAAAAACACGAATTCCGAATTCATAAATCTTAAATGAACTAAGAAGCATATGTACATGTTTTTGATTACTCCTGGCAAAATATGTCTTTTTTACATTGATTCAAAGTTTGAGGATGTTAAATCAATTAAAAAAAAATACCAATTTTGCTAGTTGGGATATGAACATGGTGATCATTGAGGCATGACGAAACAATAATGCGAGGCACACGAGCTGACCAGTAGTGCATTTATGTTTAGTATTCAAACATTATTTGGTTACTTTTTTGGCTTATAATGACATCTAGTGTGATTATTTCTCTGGCTTATAAAGATACTTTATTGTTGTTTTTTGGCACTTAAAACGCAACTGAAATAATTAGAAGATGTTTGCATCAGTTGTACCCGATCTACAGTAGAATTGATAGTCAACCACTGGAATTTTCTCCTCCTTTTGCGTCAAAAAAATTTTACAAAAAGGGTGAGTGGATATTTCTTACCTCTTGTTGACTTTGAGCGATTACGTTTGCAGCAGGTAAATAAACCAAATCTCAATCCTTCTTTGACATTGCATAAGGCAACCACCTCTATTCCAGCTAGAACCTGTAGTATGATTGTGTTATATGTGGAGCTCATGAGAATCTTATTTTATGATGTACTGAAGTATGTATAACAGCACTCAGATTTGATAAATAATCACAGCTTATCATTTGTCCCTATCAAATATCATCATTGTGCACAACCAAGTTATTTAAAAGTGAAGCTCAGCTACCCGAACAAAAACCAGTAGGAACCGAGGTAAAGTTGTTTACCACAGAATGCGCGTTACCACGCAATAACGAAATTCTGGAAAACATTTTTGAATCCGCTGATTAGTGATTTTAATTGGGAAAGAAAGACAGAAAGTAGAAATTTTCTCATTCAGGTTAAAGTGAAACCACTCTACGTAGGACTAAAGCGCAAAGTAACTCTATCAAGTTGCCTTGCAAAACGGAAGATCAAAGTTCGCAAAACCGGTTGTTAAGTTGATTTTGCGCGAAAATTAGGTCGTTGAAATCAATGCTTGATTACTCTTAACTTTTCCATGATATAGGCATATTATTTTTTGTAGTCAGAGTGTAAGGATGGAGGTTTGATATTATCGAATTTAATCGCCGGTTAATACCCGTTTTATACTCTAAATCAGGGCTACTCAACTGGCGGACCGCGGTCCGAATCCGGACCTTCTGGGTGTTGATGGTGGACCTCGTGCTTATGGAAAAATAACCTCATTGCCACATTTCAAGACCTCTTTGAATAGATTTCCACTGGAAGGAAGTTTTTTTTTCTGTGATTATTCTAGTAACCGGGGAGCTTTGCTCCCTAGACTCCCCAAAATTTTGAACTAGACAAACCGGACCTTTGTTAAAATTAGTTGAGTAACCCTGCTCTAAATTGATGGACCGCGCATTATCGTAAAAACTGTCCGACCGCGCATTTGCCAGTTTGATTACCGTATATATAAATAAAATCAAAATGAACTAAGAGGCATTATGTACATTTTTTTGATTACTCTTAGCAAAAAATGTCTTTTTTACATTGATTCAACGCTTGCGGATATTAAATCAATGTAAAAAATACCAATTTTGCTATTTTTTTTATGGTGATCACTCGGGCATTATGCAACAATAATGTTGAGGTGCACACTATACACACTAACCAGTAGTGCATTTATGTTTAGCATTCAGACATTATTTGGTTACCTTCTTAGCTTATAATGACATCTAGTGTGATTATTTCTCTGGCTTATAAAGATACTTTATTGCTGTTTTTTGGCATTTAAAACGCAACTGAAATAATTAGAAGATGTTTGCATCAGTTGTACCCGATCTACAGTAGAATTGATAGTCAACCACAGTAAATTTATCCTCCTTTTGCGTCAGAAAAATTTTACAAAAAGGGTGAGTGGATATTTCTTACCTCTTGTTGACTTTGAGCGATTACGTTTGCAGCAGGTAAATAAACCAAATCTCAATCCTTCTTTGACATTGCATAAGGCAACCAACTCTACTCCAGCTAGAACCTGTAGTAATGTAGTATTGTGTTATATGTGGAGCTAATGAGAATCTTATTTTACGATGTACTGAAGTATGTATAACAGCACTCGGATTTGATAAATAATCACAGCTTATCATTTGTCCCTATCAAATATCATCATTGTGCACAATCAAGTTATTTAATTTACTGAAGCTCAGCTACCCGAACAAAAACCAAATGCATTAAAATTTACAATGCCCCTTTGCAAATGAAGTCATAGAAAAAGAAAGCTAACATGCATTGTGCATTGTACAAGGGTGCACTGCATTCTGGCACAGCCAACCTGTTGCAGTGACATCTCACTGCGAGGCTATTTGGTGCAAAATTTATTTTTATAAATGGAGCATGCCTTGCCTTTTGCCGATTTTGTTTACCAGTGTTGAATTCCCGTCACAATTAGTTTCACTAGACACTTTTTGTGACACACAAGTTATATAATATTTTGACAGAAAATACAAGCTGCAAACAACTAAAAAAACTAACCTACAATTGAGAGTATGAAGAATGATGATGTCACAATAACATAACTCGGTTGCGCCAGAACATCCTGATTCCATTCTACAATTGTAGCTACTTAACTCAAAATCACACAAGAAATGTAAATTTCACTTACATGTATACTACAGCAATCACCGGATGTCACTCGCTTGATTCCTATCTCACAAAGAGGGAAGATTTGCAGGAACTGTGAAAATGCCGATCAAGAAAAACAATTATAAACCAACTTTGTAATTTAAAAGTACACTACAATTTTTTAAAGCATAGTCTGCATCTGCACGAAAAACATCGTTTGTAAAATACTTCAGATGAGGTAGTGACAATAGTATCATCAATTTACTAAAATCAGATTCTTTTCATCATCATAAGTGTTATATATTTGATGACAAACACAGAAGCAATATTTAACTGCTATTAAGCTGCTCACCACTTCTGCAGTTTAGAATTAATTCCTTCCATTCCTCCATGTTTCTATTACAATATAACATGTTAACTTGTGAAATTATATTAGCACAAGCAGAATCAAAACTTATGTTCCACATAAATAAGAGGTTCCACATAATGAATTGAACAAATAACTGATCTGGCTTCATGTTGTAACCTTTAGTTTTTGTATGTTAAACTAACTATCATATCAATATCTTGCTGTCAGAAGTTTGGGCTGCCAAGACTCAATATACAGATGAGCTTTGAACAGAAACCACTCTATAATTTTGCATCTCAATATCCCCCACAATGTGACACTGTACAAAGTCACTTTGTGGTCTACTTGAATGCACCCAGCAATGAGTGTAGTTACTAAACTAACCGTCTGTATGCGTTCAAAAACTAAAATTCACAAAAGTGGATGTTTCTAACCTTGATATGTTGGATTGTTGGTTTTATCAGTGATTACATTTGCAATAAAATTATCCATCTTCAATCCTTGAATGATGCTGCAAGACATACCGCACTCCAATTGCAACTGAAAACACATTATACATAAGTTTGTTATCCTGCTTGTTTGGAAACCTCATTTTATCAAATACTAAAACATGTAGAACAGCACTCAGATTCGATAAATAATCACAGTTCATCGTTTGTCCCTATCAAATATCATCATCGTGCACGGGCAATCTGGCATGTTTTTTCATAATAGCAGCTAAAAAACACATTAATTTTTAACTCTCCTTTGCAAGTGACGTCGTCAAAGCAAGAAGAAAGCTTATTAACAAACATACATACATTGTAATTTGTAAATTGTTTGTAAAACTGAAGACTTAAGTATCACTTACATGACAGTACTACCGCAATCACCATAAAGTCACTCATCGGGAGTCCAATCTCTCACGGTGGAAGGCTTCACAAAAACTGTAAGAACATCAATCAAACACAATTAGAAAACTTAAACAAAAACTTCAAAAGCTGGCTTAAAATCATACGCGCCGACTTCCGGGGGGTGGCGCCCCCGTAAATTTATGGTTGAGGGGCAAGAAAAATAGTTATTACAAGTGTTGTTTCAAAGATAAAACACTTCGCGAAAGAGATTTAGATCATTTTAAACGGACTAAAAGAATACCGAAAGCGAAAAATAGCCACGCTGGCTTTGCCCGCAAAACAGCAGCTGATCGCATGGCTTTCTCAAACGGTATGGAAATTTCAAAGTAGATGGTAGAGTAACTTACTTACGCTGCTGGAATAGTCACGTAACTCTTCACTGCAATATTAAGTAAACCAGCTAAATTAGACACGCCATTGTCAACGAGGTCTTCCGCTGTGAGATCAATTATGATTCAACAGAACGCATTGTTTTGTTCGCAATGTGTAAAAATTAAATCGAAAACCGATAAAAGAAAAGGTGTTTAATGGTCTTGGTCGCAGATATTGCCAGTATTAACGACGTCTCTTACCGCTATTATCACCTAGCCAACCTGACATCATTGTTTTATGCGGCCGCTAAGGTTTGACATCGACTTCAACGATCATGTGCAGTTGTGCACGTTATGTGAATGCATTCAGGGATTCATAGTATAGGGATCGCCAACTCGGTTGAATATCCGACAACCGGATTGTAAAAGTGTTGTCAGATAGTTTTTATATTTTTAAGAAAAAATATAATTTTGGCATTTTTAAAGTAGTAGTTGCCCAAAACTTGCCCGTAAATAAATATTTTAAAACTAATCTAAAGCAATTTCATTGTTCACTTATCAAACTATCATATTTTTGGCAAATTTACCCTCTCTTGTACATAAAACATATATATTAAGCCTGCTTGAAAAATAATTACCGGCTTCAACACTTAAAACATGAAGCCGTTTATTCCTGAGGTGTATTTTAATTTTCTCAATTTTTTTTGTTCTAAACTGGTTTCTAATAAGTTTTTTTACACCTGCAAGTTTTATTTAAGTTTGGTACATAAATTTAGAACATTCTTATTGCAAAGTTACACAACTACAAACTACTTTAACTCAATCTTGTGCAACTTTAAACTTCAGGTTAGTTTTAAACGGACAAGCTTTGGGCGACCACTACTCTTCAAAAATGCCAAAATAATAATTTGTTCTAAAAATATAAAAAATACCTGGCAACACTTTTACACTTCGATTGTCGGATTTTCAGCCGAGTTGGCGATCCCTATACTATGAATCCCTGTGTGAGTGTTACGTAATAAGAACGATTATATGTATCCTACACGCAAAAATAATCTCTTAAAATAGCTCTTTCCGCTGTTTTGTCTCTTGAGCTTTGCATATTGCTTAACAGGTGCAATTGTGCATAACTGCATACGGTTTAGAATTGACAAGAAATCATTAAATTTGAAACTTAAGTTTGAATCACTGCAAATAAACGTATTCAAAACTTTGACTTTGGCATACGCCATAACACACTCCGTAATCTACGTCGGCAATTGTTTTTGTTTGTCGTATCCAGGCTTACACCCGGTGGTTGAAGATTTTAGATTAAGTGGACAGGAAGGCAAGGAAGCCAATCTTCGCGTCCACCTTCAGTCCTTCAGGCATGCCTTTAAGTGTCCTGCCAACGACACAGCTGCATGCTCTTGAGCAGTGTCGAACCGGCGCCCTTTCGATTGCCGTTTCAGGGCTCTCACCACTCGGCAATGCAGCCGACCCCGACACGTCGGCAATGATTTCGCCCCAGCAAAAATTTTGAAACTGCTGAGCTGGACACAACAGCTTGATCCGTGTTAAGTTGAACCTGTCTTTTTGAGGTAAAAATCACTTGCGAACATCTCGATTTATACTCGAGTATATACGGTATTCAATAAAAAACTATTGATAAAAAACAGAAAACACTTCGTCGTTGTTAGCGCTTTGAAAATAAGTAATTAGCAAAACGAGGTTAATAAAACTGATAGCGGGTTTCACTCTACTTGAGATCACGATTTTTTGCATTTTATTTCGATAACTTCACTGTCTTGATCGTTGTTATTCACTCGCAGGAAAAGCAAAGGAATCGGCTTGTTTTCCAACTGTTCCAATAGACCTTTCCCGCAGCCAACCAATGAAGCGTGACGTTGAAAACAAACCACTACAAGAACTGGAATCGTAGTAGTGAAGCACAGTTTTTGAACGTTTTGATCGAACAATCGCTCATTTTAGACGTACATTTTGTACTAAAAGTACTTTTTTGACTGAGTTTTACAATTAAGTTATTTATTTTCAGAAAAAAATTGAATTTACTACAGGGCCTTAGCCCATGGGCCTAACTACCGCCGGCACAGCACTATAGCCTACTGCACGGGACCACTGAACAAAAGGACCTCGCATTGATAAATTGTATTTCAAAAATATTTGAGTTAACAACTAAAGTAGGTAGCCTAAACATCGTTTCTAGCACTAGTTGCAACGTTCATCTGATGAAATTGAAAGTAAAAGTAACAACGTTGTTACAGTTGTTACTTTTACTTTCAATTTCATCAGATGAACGTTGCAACTAGTGCTAGAAACGATAATTGTCCTGATGAACACCCAAACTTTTCAGTATTCAGCCTAAACATGTTATCATTTCATTTAGAATAGACTTATATTTTTTCGTGCAGCATTTCCGTTTATTACTTGATGTTTTTGTCCTAGCTTACCCTATGCTTTGAGTCAATCCAAGTTTCTAGCCACTTAATGTTTGTGTTTGGTTCGGGTCATTTTATTCTTATGGAACTAATATATTGACACAGAATGAGACAGCATAGGCCTATGTATTTTTGGCAATTATTACTTTCTGTCGACATAGGAATAATCACATCACAAGTTTGCAACACACACGCATTCCTTTTAAATTGGACTAGAGCGCAAGTGGAATCCCCAATGCCACACTTTTTGGTTAGGCAAATCAAATTTTATTAAGTTATTAGCCTACTAACTGTTGTCTAAAATTTCAGTAAACTTTGTAACATTATAAAACTCTAATTAACTACAAACAATTTATAATAACGGATAGCGACTGCATGGTTGAGTGGTGAAAACGTTTGCGCGACGTTCGCAAAGGACGTCGGTTCGACACCGCTCCAGAGTTTGCCGCTGTGTCTAGGCAAAAACACTTAATGGCATGCTAAAATAAGGATAGCAACTGACTCGACAACTAGGCTATATATCTCTTCGTTGCTTCTTGTTGTGTTGTATTTGTGATCGCAGTAAAGGCTACGTAATACTCTATATGTTGTTGCAATGGGAGCAAAAAAACGTGATTAGGCTAGCCTATTACTGGACTTCATGATTGTCAACTTTACTGGGTGGCTTATATGAAACTGGGTAGGCTAAACAAACAATTGAAATCCTTCTGTGGTCGGAAAAAAGATTAAAACGTAGCTTCGATTTCATATCTAAAGTAATCATCAAACTTCTGCGGAAATCCAGTTTTTATTGGATGAGTTTGGGCAAATGCGAAGTGTGTGCCCATACGTCTTCATCAATAGGTTGACCCGTTGGGCAATTGAGCCCAAAAGCGGCCAAAACAAGTTATAAGCTTATAGTAACAATAAATGTTTGTCAGCAGCTGATTATAGCAAGAATTGACAGCAATGGACACCGGCGTTTCGTGGTCTGTAGCTCCTGCGAGCTTTAGCCTACATATATCATTTCTACGTTCTATAATAGGCACAGAAACAAGTGGAGGCCTCATAATTGTATCGGAGCCCCAACTGACGAAGTTAGGCTACGGCTCTGATTGAATGGCAGTCCATCTTATTAGCTTACTTCAGTTGACTTTAAGTGATAAGCTGCATTGTTGTCACAAGTAAAGAAGCAAAAAAGGCTACAAACTGAAACCCACTTAGCCTACTTATTGTAGCAAATAATATAGTAATTCTCACTTATTATTATAAAGACATAGTAGTTAAAGCAGAAAGAAATTTCAAGTCTATCAGAATTGCAGACTAACAACGTTTTGCTTAAACATTAACACACTACCAGCAGTTTCTTCAAGCGCCATGGCTTATTCGTAGTTACTAGAGCCCATTAAATAAGTGGCTTATCATTGTATCACTTGGCTTGTTTTTCATATAAAAGTAACTTGAATAAATTTAACAGTCAGATCCTTGTTTTTTAACGTTGATTCCATGTTTTTACGAAGATTCTATTAATAGGGTGTAACAAAAAAAAAAAGTTATGTTTGGTTAGCAATTTTCTAATGCCAAATGGTCTAACTAAAAGAATGGCAAAAATTCTTTTGAAAAATTTTGTCGTTTTAGCAAGCCCCACGGCCCGTTTCCATGGCAATCGGGCCTGATTTCACAAATTCGGTCTAACTCTGGCTACAAATGTCGTGAAGAGCTAAAATTAGTGTCAAAACACTCGGAATAACCAAGTTTATATATCACTTCAAGAGGAACTATGGGTCTAAACCTTTTATTTTTTGAGATAATAGCCAAAATGTGATATTTCCATGGTTTATCACTATTTAATTGCAATTTCTGCCTTGTATGACCAGACAAATAGCAACATATTTTCAATTAACATTTATTTTACTTAACAAAAACATTTTTGCACCAACACTTCAAAAAATAGCATAACCAAAAGAATGTCAATCAAGGTAATAAGCATGATTGATATATCCTTGCAATTTGTGATTTATGTCTTGATCATCATGCAGCATTTTCTTAACCAAGACGTCTTTCATACGCCCAATTAATCTTTCACAACAAGTATTGCTGTTGCGGAAAGCCAACCAATCGGCTTTAATTCCTCTGGTTAGACAAGGTGAAGTTGCAGACAAAGCATTCAGGAATGCAGCAAGTGGTCGGTTTGACCACAGTAAAGTCTTGGTGTCAGGGTTGCAAGCAGCCAAACGAGTTATATCTAGAGCTCGACCGATATATCGGTCAGCCGATACATATCGGCCGATATCAGGTGTAGCCGATATACTGTATCGGCTATTTTTTGCCGATAAATATTGGCCAGCAAAAGCAAATTCCAAACCAGCCATGCATGCCTTTCGAAGAAACACAAGTTGCTCAAATGTGCTTGCATAGCACGAACAATTGTTGCGAGAATATGATTTCCCACCCATTCTAGTGCGTGCATCTAGAAAATGTTAATACTGTATCCCTTAGCTTCCATTCAAGCAGAAAAACTTTCAAGTTTTACGTTGCTTCAACGATTGATGACATTGAGTCAGAGTAACAAAGGTGAACTTTTCGCCAAGAATCTATGGGAGTACCGGTGTACTTCTGCACTAACCACGTGCAACTTATTTCAAGTCTTACATCACAATGTCTGGCTTTGATCTCCGAGTGATAATGATAAGGCAAGATTCGTTACAAAATTAGATCATACGAGTAGGCTATCACAGCAAGATGCAACAAAGTTTGTCAAGTTTTGGTATTACAGTAGCCTAAGAAAGAAAAGGCCCAGGGAAAATTAACTTTCGCTCACATGACATGCAAAAATAAACCCAAAGAAAAAGTCCTAGTGAAACTTTGCACAAAAGAAAATAGTAGCGTCATTGTAGAAGTTTTCCGACCCGTGCCCAGAGCATTGTGACACAAGAAGCCACACGACCTCGTTCGGTGGAAGTTAATCAGTTATGCGGCGTATTGCAGCTACACGGCGCTTTGACTCTCCAAGCGCACCTCGTTGGTCTGATGAAAGCCTTTGCTGAAATTTTAAAAAGCCTTACAAACCGTAGCCATAGCTCTTAAATGGCGAAGAATTCAGACCGGACATGTTTGTCCGCCGTCAGCAAAAACGAATTTCGAGGCCTGGGTTGTTTCTTTTTTGTTTGGTGTTTTTTTGTGATTAGTGTTAAGAATGATTTTTCCGTTACAGTTGCAGGTGATGATGCTGTTGATGCTTTCATAAAATCCCTGATGTTCAACACCACTTTTGGTCCTTGAATGGCACTTGGATTGAAATATATTTCAAAAAATGATGGGGCATAGACATCCACTATAAACTGGACAATGTTGTTCAATGAGATTTGTTGCTCAGCAATCAGCATTTAAGTCTTGAATGCCAAACAGCTTGATTCTTAAATAGCCATTTTCAGATGTTAACCATCTAGCATGGCCAACAGTTTCCTGAGCAAAAAGCATTTGACTTGTACAGAAGTTGAAATTCGGCTTCATGCCTTAATGAAATGAATATGAAACTAGGCTGTTATAAAAATATAGTACGCACCTAAGTATGAAATCGGTACAGGCAGAAGCATTGCAGGATTCGTTGTCCCCAAAGGTTTTCAGGCCAAGAAAATACTCCCCTTCTTTGAACACTGCTAGAACAGCAAATCTTTCTTTTTCGGCACCTTTTTGCCGTCAATTGCAATTTGAAAAGGTGCATTTTTCAGCTTGTCCGCTACTTTTTCATTAGCTTCACGACGCAACTTCTTCTTTTTTCGATAGAGTGTCATGTGGCTTCGTTTACTACCAACACTTGACAGATTTTCAGCGACATCATTCAAAATATCACTGGTTGATCGCAGACTAATATTGCGCTTGTCGCTTATCTTGCATGCACCAGAGCTAAAGATCGATTTTTTTGTATAACTGCTGTATTATGTTGCTGGGTAACTAAAAAATGGAGAAAATTTGACATTTTGGCTATTATCTCAAAAACTAAAAGGATTAGACCTATAGTTCCTCTTGAAGTGATATATAAACTTGGCTATTCCGAGTGTTTTGATACCAATTTTAGCTCTTTGGGACATTCGTAGCCAGAGTTAAACCAAATTTGTGAAATTGGGCCCGATTGTCATGGAAACGGGCCGTGGGGCTTGCTAAAATGACAAAATTTTTCAAAAACTTTTTTGCCACTTTTTCAGTTAGACCATTTGGCATAAGAAAATTACTAACCAAAACAAATTTAAGAAAAAAAGTTAAAAAGTGTTACACCCTATTCTATTAACCACTCAAGAAGTTATCAAATATTCACAAGCAATTTGGTGCTTGCCAATGAAGCAGCCAGCGTGATTGTTTTCAACGTCACGCTTCATTGCACAGAGCTGCGGGAAAGGTCTATTATGAGCTAACAATATCAAAATTTTTACGAGTAAGCGTAGGCCTACTGCATGCGTAAAATTAACCGTTTCAAGCAGCGGTTCTAATAAATTCGGTTTGCGACCTAGGTGTCAATATAAACAAGGCAGTAAGCTTATTCAAAGACAATTTTCAAGCCTTAAAGCAGCCGGCGGCCATGGCTGCTAAGTAGTGCTTGAATGACCGCCTGTGCTACCTCCTCCGTCGGCCAAGTTTGGCCGCCTGTTTCTTCTAGCCAATTATTTAATTTCGCAATAGAATGATCGTGGATTAAATGTCGAAAATATGTAGTATCAAAGAGTGACGCAGAAATAGGTCAGCGCATCATTATTCATTAGTCACTACTGTTGTATTGAATATATCCATCTGCGATCACCAGCGCTGTAAGTCTTGTTTGCAATTCCCGATGTTTATTTTAACGAAGTGTTAATCCGAAGTGCTAATTTACATCCGCTGGCAATATTGTCGTTTTTATATCGATTCAATGTTGTCGGATATTAAATCGTTGTTAAAAAGGAGAACTAGGTTAGTTGACATCCCTGGGTAAAACATGTGTCTTCATAGTTGAGAACGCTGTGGGTTAGTTAGTGATTTCACACCCTCAATGGTGATGTCATAACGGAATAAATGGTCAGGTTTTATGAAAGGCGGTATGCAGTTGAAACAATTTACTGAGCTGCGAGCAGTTAAAACAATTTAGGGTCGTTAGATGGTCCCGCAATACTGGATTACAATCCCGATAAAGCATTTAATGCGTGGTACAACGATTCTATTGCAGGACGTCGCCCAGACTTCAACAACGCTAAGTGATCATTTTAACATTGTTGCAAGTTTAATGCTATTTACTTGTGCTATCGTGATTGTATTTTGGCCTCCAAGCACGCAGATTTGGCCGCCGAGAAGGAGCTCTCGGTAGGCCACGATGGCTGCCGGAAAATAACACGAGTTTTAAGGCCTGATTTTAATTGAGTAAAAAAGCGTTATGGTTATGACGTCATCACCTTTCTCGCCCCCTCAAGGTTTTTCGAAAAGTCGGCGCCTATGCTTAAAATTATTGCGTTGAATTGACACTTAACAATAATTTTCTAAGGCAATGCTCAATTGCTCATACTAAAAAAAAAAATTAAAAAAATGTCTCAGATGAGGTAGTGACAATAGTATCGTCAAATTACTAAAATCAGAACAATTTCATCATCACAGGCATTACTGTATTTGATATGATAGCTAGTAGACACTAGTAAAGCTGCTAACATGCCACTAACCTTTGTTGAAGGTTATAAAGTTTTTGTGATTTTCTATCAATTCCTTCTATCTTCTTTTCTGTTACAATAAAAAATGTTAAATCTTGCCAATACTGTAATAAGACTATTTCTAGGTTGCTTGGAAAAGAGAACTATCAATAACAATCGTAACTCAATAATTGGTTATCTCACCATTGCAATATAATAATATAAATGAAGGGTTTCGAAAAGCAAATTAAAATTAATGTATCAAGCAGGTTTTAACTAGTTTAGTTGTTGTTAATTTTTTAGACTTTTGTTAAGTATTATTTTCACTTTGCTTAACATAAAACTGAACTGGTGCTGTAGGTAAGATACTTTTTGAACTGCGATATGACAAATTTGCTGTTAGCGGTTTGGGCTGCCAAGACTCAATATACAGATGAGCTTTGAACAGAAACCACTCCATAATTTTGCATCTCAATATCCCCCACAATGTGACACTGTACAAAGTCACTTCATGGTCTACTTGAATGCACCCAGCGGCCAGCGATGAACAAGTTATTATTTATTTCAAAGCTATTTATGTATGATAGCAAACATAAATACCGTACAAAATTATTTCGAGCCCATAGCTCTCAATTAAACTTGGTAAGAAACTCATGTACTTTTCTATGCATTCCAGCTAGCAAAATATATCTTCTTTACAATGATTCAACATCTACAGATATTGAATCAATGTAAAAAGTGTCAATTTTGCGAAGTAATATTCAATATTCTTGAATATTGGAATATTTGTTTTAAACGGTATTCGAATAATGAGCAACTGAAACTGCACTGTTCTTGTGCATTCTTATAAAACTTATAAAAGGGCAAGTGGATAATTTCTCACCTCAAATTGTTGGTTTTACGCTGTTGACAAATAAATTTATCAATCTCAATCCTTAAATGGTGGTGCAAGACATACATCTCAATTCCAACTAAAAAACATACAATTTTATTACATCAAACATAGCTTTGAATGATATCAAGCTTTCTAAATCTTATCATTTAGATTCTATTTGAATAAGAACTGAAGATGCTCATTACTATGTAGCGAAATATATATTCTTTTTAAACATGAGGCTGGTTCAACTTTATTTTAATTCTCTTATCAAATATAGTTATTACTTTTTAAAACTTCTACAGCAGTGGTTCCCAACCTTTTTGTTGTCAAAGACCCCTTTAGACAAATTATTAATTCTGCGGACCCCTACCTAAATTTTGCCTGAAAGTCAATTAACATACTATTGACTATTGTAATAATTATGCTACCGGTACTCAATTACTGTACTGTGTCATATTGCATTGCCGCTAGGACTCCTGCGGCAAATATTAAGGTGACCCAAAGTCTCCAACTGCAAGCAGTGGTGTCGTTCCGCCACTATGAGGTAAACTTTGGTTGCACCACATGCTTTCTATTATGTAATTGACGAGCCAATCCTGATTGGACTGTAATCGACAATCATGCGTTGTGGTAGATGCAGTTTAAGGTCAAACACTGTAGGCAGCAGCATACATTTATTTTAATGCATACCAGTACAGTTTATTCTCGCAGGCTTGAGCTTGACACATTTGCATTTAAAGAGAGAAATGAAAGTAAAAAGATCGCTTTTCGTTTTTTTTTTTTAATTCATCAAGGACCCCCAAGGTGTCCGCGGACCCCAGGTTGGGAACCACTGCTCTACAGTCTGTTTCACCTTAAAAGGGGGATCATCAGAAGGTCCTTATTCAACTAGAATTACAATTTTATTATATTTGCAGCCATTAATCAATACACTAATTTATAAAATAGCCTATAGAAGTATGAATATGAACAGCACTCAGATTTGATAAATAATCACAGCATGTCATCTGTCCCTATCAAATATCATCATTGCGCACATCAAAGTTAATTTACAATTACAACTGAAGCTCAGCTTCACTGATCCAAACCTAAATGCAGGCCACGATTCAATACTATTCTGCAAGGTATTGCACAACTGCATTCATTTAATATATACAAAAATAACAAAAGAATTGCAACATCACTTACAGTGCAGCATTAAGGTGGAGTAAAGTGTGGTCTGGGGAAAGTGGGTGCAACCTGGTTCGTACCCTGAAATGATTGAGAAAAAATTAAAAAAAACCCGAAGTTGCTGATCGCAGTTTAATAGCACAAAGCCGAAGATCGGAGTTTCCGCAAACAACTCGAGGGTTAGGGAGCATAGATTACTCGATGGTTAGAGTTAGGGTAAGCGGAAACTGCGGTTAGTGGAAACTGCACAAAAATGTTTGCGGAAACTGCGATCAGCGAGGGTTAGAGCATAGATTACTCTATGGTTAGAGTTAGGGTAAAGGTTAGTGGAAACTGCGGAAAACTGTTTGCGGAAGCTGCGATCAGCGAGGGTTAGAGAATAGATTACTCTAAGGTTAGGGTAAGAGTTAGCGGTAACTATGGAAAAATGTTTGTGAAAACTGCGATCAGCGAGGGTTAGAGCATAGATTAGGCTAGTCTATGGTTAGAGTTAGGATTAGCGGAAAGTGCAGAAAAATGTCTGCGGTAACTGCGAGAGTTAGCGTTAGGGTTACGGTTAGCGGAAACTGCACCCAGCGACTTCGTGCTATCTTTCTCTCGATCTTTTCAGGGAGAAAATTTTAAAGTGTTTGCGGAAACTGCGATCAGCGACTTTCGCTTTTTTTAATTTTTTTTCTCGATCTTTTCAGGGTACGAACTGAGGGTATGAACTGTTCAGGGTACAAACTAGGTTGCATCCGGGGAAAGTGGGTATATACAGTATAATTCAAAAAAACCTTAAATAACCGAATACTTTGAAAATATTTTTCTTGAAGATTTGGTAAATATGTAAGTCTTCCGCAAGACTAAGTGAAAGACAAATCTCAATAAATATTTTTGGGTGTTTCAAAGTGTATTGAAGTTCACATTTTCATGTAGTAAGAAAGCAAAAATGAGTGCATATTTTAAACTTTCTAAAATTTTAATGTTTTTGGAGAATGGTGAAGGTTTCCATGCCACGTTGTTGTCAATGACTGGAACTATCATTTACCATTGGTATCGTAGTAAGTAACCTACCATACCAAACTTTACCATAGTAAGTAATCTATGCTCTAACCATAGGCGCCGACTCCGGGGGGCGGCGCCCCCCGTGAATTTAGCTCGGGGTGGCTGCCCCCCCGCAAATTATTTTTAAAAAAAAATCCTAAATCAAATGTTTCTAAGTTCAGATTTGCGTTAGTTTGACCTTCATTGCGGATGGATCTTAATTAAAAGACCTACTTGTTGCAACAAGAGCTCTGCTCCTAAGATAACAAAAGAAACAGAAGTACTGTAGCTGATAAACGCCAGCATGGTGCCGTTGAAGCAAACAATGATTGAAAACGTTTTTCTTGATTTCTTCCGCTTTGTTTTTTCTTGGGAGTGTCAATAACGAGGTGCAGTTTGCTCTGTTTAGTATCTACGCGTATTAAGAGCTAAAGTTCAAAGTGACCAGCATATAATTCGAAGTAGCCTACCGGCCTCGAAATTCGTTTTTGTTGACGGCGGACAAACGTGTCCGGTCTGAGCAGCTATCTCGGCGGACAAATTAAGTCTCACGGCGTACACACCAGTTTTAGCCGTCGATTGTCATGCTTAATCACTTTATCTTGATAATTCTTCGCCATTTCAGAACTCTAACTACGGTTTTAAAAGGCTTTTTAAAAAATCAGTAAAGTCACTCTGAAAGGCTTTCATCAGACCAACGACCTGCGCTTGAAGAGTCAAAGCGCCGTGTAGCTGGTCAATACGTCGCATAACTGATTAACTTCCACCGAACGAGGTCGTGTGGCTTGTTGCGTCACAATGCTCTGGGCAGGAGCTGGAAAATTTCTACACCAACGCTACTATTTTCTGCTGTGCACAGTTTCACAGGCTTTTTTTTTAGTTTATTTTTGCGTGTCATGTGAGCGAAAGTGAGTTTTCCTTGGGTCTTTTCTTTCTTACTGTAATACCAAAACTTAACAAATTTTGTTGCATCTTGCTGTAATAGCCTATTCGTATTAATCTAATTTAGTAACCAACCTTGCCGTATCATTATAATCATTATTTGCCGTATCAGGAGATCAAAGCCAGACATTGTGACGTAAAACGTGAACTAAATTGCGGGTGATTAGTGTAGAAGTACCTGTACTCCTATCGATTCTTAGCGAAGAATTCACCTTTGTTACGCTGATTCAATGTCATCAACCGTTGAAGCAACGTAAAAATCGAAAGTTTTCCTCCTTGAATGGAAGATAAGGGATACAGTATTCACATTTTCTACATGCGCGCTAGAATGCGCTGGAAAATATATTATCGCAACAATTGTTCGTGCTATGAAATGACGATTTGTATCGCTAGTTCCTGTGTTATTTCTCGGCGGACAAATATGACCGATTTAGATGGTACTTCCCGCGGACATCACATGCTGTGACGGCGGACATGGCGGACATGTCCGCCGTGAATTTCGAGGCCTGAGCCTACATTATAAAGCTTGGCGATATACAATGGCAGATAGACGCAAACAAACATCAATGCTGACAAACAAACATCAGCATTTTGAATGTAAGCAATCAGTCGGCTAGAAAGTTTGCCCCCCCCGGCAATTTTCAAAACCCGGCGCCTATGGCTCTGACTCTAATCCTCGCTGATCGCAGTTTCCGCAAACATTTTTCCGCAGTTTCCGCTAACCTTTACCCTAACTCTAACCATAGAGTAATGGGTGCAACCTAATTCGTACCGTCAGTTCGTACCTTGAAAAGATCAAGAGAAAAGATTAAAAAAAGCCGAAGTCGCTGATCGCAGTCTCCGCAAACATTTTAAAAGAGTTAGGGTATCAGAGTATCGGTTAGCGGTATCCGCAAACAAACCTACTGAAAAGATCGAGAAAAAATAGAACATCGCTGCTCGCAGTTTCCGTTTTTCCGCAAACATTTTCAAATTTCCGGTAATGATCCTAGAGTTTGCCAAAGTCACTGATCGCAGTTTCCGCAAATATTTTAAAAGGGTTAGGTTTGATCGGAGTTTCCGCAAACATTTTAAAAGGGTTAGGGTGTTTCTGCAAATAAACAAACTGAATAGATGGAGACAACAAAATAGACAAAGGCGAAGTCTCTGATCGCAGTTTCCGTTTTTTCGCAGTTTCCACAAACATTTTTAAATTTCCAGTAATGATCCTAACAGTTTGCCGAAGTCGCTGATCACAGTTTCTGCAAACATTTTAAAAGAGTTAGGGGTTAGGGTTGATCGGAGTTTTCACAAACATTTTAAAATTTCTGGTAATGATCTAAGAGTTTTTGTTTGTTTGCGAAAGATTTTAAAATGTTTGTGGAAACTGCGATCAGCCACTTCGGCTTTTTTAATTTTTTCTCTTGATCTTTTCAAGGTACGAACTGACGGTACGCATTGTTCATGGTACGAATTAGGTTGCATCCTAGAGTAATCTATGCTCTAACCCTAACTGATTGCAGTTTCCACAATCATTTTTCCGCAGTTTCCGCAAACATTTTTCCGCAGTTTCTGATAACTGCAATTTCCGCTTACCCTAACCATCGAGTAATCTATGCTCTCTACGACACGCGCCGTCAATACTCGACAAACGCTTTGCCTTACGGGGAAAAAAAGAGGGATGTTGTCAAGTCAGGTAGAGGAACAATCGGCGGAGGGAGCATCACATGATGCAATCATAAGAGTGTCAAATTATGTAAATTTTCTTGCGCCAGGTACTCCAACCAAGACAAGGCCTAAGTAAAAGCGACACTTCACACGAGAAATTCCCTAGGCGTCCAAGCCGCCATTTTGAAGGAGTTCTCTACCAGAAGAACATTTTGAACACTGCGGGAAAAAAATTGATCAAAGACTTCGAAGTTCTAACGCCTGGCGATCAAACAATTGATAACTTGCACATTTCGCTCCTAACTATGTTTGCATGCAGGATTGCAGGCACTTGCATAAACTATTCACGTACAAAGCAAGACTACAAGAGATGCCAAAGGAAAAAATCTTGCAATAGGTAACGCTAACAGTATAGCCTAAGGCAGAGGTCACCAACCTTTTTTACATGCGGGCCACTTTGGCACTAAGGAGAGCTGTGGCGGGCCGCACTAATAGAATTTTAGGTAGGTTGACTCTTATGCTAAAAAAGAACGCATTTCCTACCCAGTATCCAGCGTTACATGTTGTTCATATTTATGTTAGAATACCGCAGCAACAAAATTAATCGAACAACGCTACTGCTAGGCCAAGCTTCTTTTACAACACTTTTGACTTTTTTAACAATGCCTGATAAACGAGGTCACTTGTTTTGCGCATTTATAGCGAGGCCAGCGGTTTCATCAGAATATTCATAGCCCAGCAAGAGTGGTGTTGTCACTTCGCTTCACTAAAGATATCTTGCCATCAACAGTTTCAGTAAACAAGAAAATGCTTGACACATCACAATACAGGCAACAATAGTGACCTGCTAATATATCAGCGAAAAATAGGCTCCAATAACAGGGAAAAAGAAACTAGGCACCATGAAACAAACGCTTGTGGAAATCACCGAAAATCGCAATTCATGAACAGTCTTCTTTCTAAAAAAGCAATGAGTTGGTTGTTCATCCTTTTTGTGAGAGTCTATAAAACCGTCTTTCTTTTATTATAGACAACTGTCACTTGCGATGCTCATCAGCGTGGCAAGAATTTGTTGATTAACAACATTTTGCAGTACTTGCTTCGGCAGTAAGGTAAAGGTAAAGGTGGTCCCATACTTGATTCAAGTGTCGGGTATGAGAAGATAAAGGTTCTCATTGTACTAAGCCTTCGGCACTAAGGAGAGTAGGGTGGCCAGTTCCTTTCTCTTGGCCGCCTTTACTTCAGCAACTACGCCCACCCAATTTATTACAACCTGGGTAGAGGTGAGCGGTGTTTTTCAACAACCAGCATAAGCAGGTAGTCGAACCAGGATTGCATGATTGGAAAGCCAACGCCTTATCCGTTACGCCATCCCACCGCTTCGGCAGTACATATACTAAAATTGGAACGATACAGAGAAGATTAGCATGGTCTCTGCGCAAGGATGACACGTAAAATCGTTCCATATTTCTTAAAAAAAAAACAGTTTGCAGTAGGCTACTAAGCTAGATATTTTCATAACACAATCAAAAAAAGTCTTTAAATGTATATATAATATTTTGCCAATTTATTACAAATTGAGTTGGCACACCTACCTATTTTGCCAACAAAAACTTGTATAAAGAGAGCACTGCTCGTGAATCACAATAACAGTGAAACGCACACTAGTGCTTACTTGACATTTGCCAACTTAAAATAAGCAACCCTATGCTCACAGACATTTTCGAAATTCGAAAACAGACGTTTTAATCAACCACTGGGACAGTGTGGCTGGACATCACATTGGAATAACTTTAAGCAACCCCCACCTAGAACTACAATCTGATTGGTCGGTCGGTGGAATGGCATGCAAAGCGAAAATATACTTCCCGGAAAGTATTTTTGCCTTCGTGCTCTTTAACTCCTCAAGAAAACTATGTTTGGTTATACTTGTACGCTGATACCATCCGCGGGCCGCAGCGATACAGCGTGGCGGGCCGCATGCGGCCCGCCAGTTGGTGACCCCTGGCCTAAGGGATTTTTTTCTCTTACGATCCTCAGTTTCAGTTTGCGTTTACAACGGTAGATACACAACTTCGCGCTGGAATACTCCTTTGCAATCACTCAACCAGCGTGCGATTAAAAACTTAAGCGACTCTGACGTACATTCACACAACTTGTGAGGTAATTTGCGGACAAACACTTATCTGACTTTTGTGACGTCATATTGCTATGACGTCAACAAACAAATGCAGAAATTTTGGTCGTATGACAAGAAAAATCGCATGGTTTTTTGTTGTTACTGTTTGTTAGGTTTTTTTTTAGGCAGTGGCTATTTGACCGGCGCCGGTCTTTGAATCTGAAACACTATTTGACCGTCATTACGTCATTATACAGTCGCTTTTTTTCTTTTTCTCTTTCAAAGCAGAAGACGAGAAGCGCGTATATAAGTTCTAAATCCGACTATTTAACTCAACTCATGACGTGGCTCGTGCGATACGTCGCCGGCGCCTATTCTAGAGGGACTGAGTTCGATACTATCCGGAAGCGTTCCTTTTTTTATTTATTTTTTATTTTTAACTAAATTTTGACCCGAAGTGCATTTTTGTAGTCAATTTTTAATTTGAGTTGTCTACAGCTCAATTTTTTTATGTCTTTTCAAATGTGAGTAATAAAGTTAGAGTTTTTTTAATTTGCTGGAATTTGAGAATTTCTCTGGGTAATTTTCTGTTTGTGGCAGTGCTAACTATAGCCTACTACATAATTTTTCATTCAGGCACGTTTTAAACCTTTCAAGGTTTTGCCACCTTTTCCCGTTCATTAACGTGCTGGTAGGTCTATACCGATTTTTGTAGTTAGTATCTTTTTCGTCCCTGACGCATTAATGACGAAAAATAAAATGATTGATTGATGTGACCGAGTTTGCCGAACGAAACATTACATTTTTGCTCTTAACAAGCTAGTTATATATTATACAATGCTTCTTTTAAAAAAATGGTAATGGTATGTAAATGTAATGCAACTCAAATTAAAAATTGACTACAAAAATGCACTTCGGGTCAAAATTTAGTTAAAAAAAAATAGACGCTTCCGAGCAGTGTCGAACTCAGTCCCTCAAGTATAGGAGCCGGCGACGTATCGCATGCGCCACGTAACGAGTTGAACAAAATTGTCGGATTTAGAACTTATATACATACGCGCTTCTCGTCTTTTGCTTTGAAAAAGAAAAAAAGCGACTGTATAATGACGGTCAAATAGTGTTTCAGATTCAAAGACCGGCGCCGGTCAAATAGCCACTGCCTTTTTTTTATATATAATATACATCGTTTACCTAAGACCAAATAGGGGATATATAAGTTTGTGTTAGTTATTTGGAAAGGAAAATACGGTAGTTTATACACTCACATTAGGGTGGTTTGAAAATTTTTTTTTTTGCAATTTCAATATGGGGGGGTTCTGAAAACCTGGCAAGCCTTTAAAAAAATAATGTTTGCACAATTTTTTTTTGGTAGGCCCCAAAACCCAGCCACCTACCCCCCAATAAAGGTCACAAAAGGTCAAAATTTGGTCATGGTCATAACTAAAAACAAACTAAACTGAACGGCCACAAAAATGCGTAGCCTAACGATTGAGTCACTTCGGGTTCGAATTTAGTTTAAAAAAAGAAACACCTCTTGGTGGTATCGAACTCATATCCTAGTAAGTACGAGCCAGACAAAGATCGCACGCGCCACAGATTCACTTGGCAAAAGCGGTTGAATTTAGAAGTTATATATGCACTTTTTTTTATTTGTTCTTTCGAGAAAGAAAAAATACGCACCAGCGCGCATGCGCAGTAAAAGCGACGTAAAGATTAAAAAAATGGCATGAAACGGCTGTATATTTACGGCGCCGTAAATGTAGCCACTTCCTAATTTATAACGTGTCTCATGTGAGGTAGGTAATGACCAGGGGCGGCTCGCTAGTGTATGCTGCGGTGCTGCAGCACTCCCAGTCTCCCATGAAAGTTTCTCAAATATCTTAGCGTTTCTTTTGCCCAAAATGTATTTTATATTCTCTGGCGACCAGCACATGGCAAAAAGGCGAGCATTGAGAAAAAAGGCAGTGTGAAAAGTCTCTGGCGTCGTGGTAACGTCATAGCAGCTTAAGGCGCAATAGCGGATGCAACCTAGTTCGTACCCTGAACAGTTCGGACCCTCAGTTCGTACCCTGAAAAGATCGAGAGAAAAAATTAAAAAAAGCGAAAGTCGCTGATCGCAGTTTCCGCTAACCCTAACTCCAACCATAGACTAATCTATGCTCTAACCCTAACCCTCGCTGATCGCAGTTTCCGCAAACATTTATCCGTAGTTTCCGCTAACCGCAGTTTGCGCTAACCTTTACCCTAACTCTAACCATAGAGTAAGCTATGCTCTAACTGTAACCCTCGCTGATCGAAGTTTCCGCCAAACATTTTTCCGCAGTTTCCGCTAAACTTTACCCTAACTATAGAGCAATCTATGCTCTAACCCTAACCCTCGCTGATCGCAGTTTCCGCAAACATTTTTTCACAGTTTTTGCTAACTGCAGTTTTGGCTTACCCTAACCCTAATTCTAACCATCGAGTAATCTATGCTCTCTAACTCTCGCTGACCGCAGTTTCTGCAAATATTTTTTCTGCAGTTTCCGCTAACCGCGTTTTCCGTTAACCCTAACCCTCGAGTTTGTTTGTGGAAACTCTGATCAGCAATTTCGGCTTTGTGCTATTAAATTGGGCAGTGGCTATTTGACCGGCGCCGGTCTTTGAATCTGAAACACTATTTGACCGGTCATGACGTCACTATACAGTCACTTTTTTCTTTTTCTCTTTCAAAGCAAAAGACGAGAAGCGTATATAAGTTCTAAATCCAACCATCTCATTCAACTGGTTACGTAGCGTGTGCGATACGTCGCCGCCTCCGACTCTAGAGGGACTGAGTTCGATACTACCAGGAAGCGTTCTTTCTTTTTATTTATTTTTTTTTTAACTAAATTTTGACACGAAGTGCATTTTTGTAGTCAGTTTTTAATTATTTTTTATGTCTTTTCAAATGTGAGTAATAAAGTTAGAGTTTTTTTAATTTGCTGGAATTTGAGAATTTCTCTGGGTAATTTTCCGATTGTGGCCGTGCTAACTACTGATACGGTATATAGCCTACATAATTTTTCAATTCAGGCACGTTTTAAACTTTTCAAGGTTTTGCCACCTTTTCCCGTTCATTAACGTGTTGGTAGGTCTATATCGATTTTTGTAGAGTATCTTTTTCGTCCCAGACGCGTTAATGACGAAAAATAAAATGATTGATTGATGTGACCGTGTTTGCCGAACGAAGCAATAGGCTACATTTTTGCTCTCAACAAGTTAGTTATATATATACAATGCTTCTTTTAAAAAAATGGTAATGGTATGTAAATGTAATGCAACTCAAATTAAAAATTGACTACAAAAATGCACTTTGGGTCAAAATTTAGTTAAAAAAAAAGAAGAACGCTCCTGGGTAGTATCGAACTCAGTCCCTCTAGAATAGGAAGCGGCGACGTACCACACGCACCACGTAACCAGTTGAATAAAATGGTTGGATTCAGAACTTATATGCGTGCTTCTCATCTTTTGCTTTGAAAGAGAAGAAAAGTGACTGGACAATGACGTAATGACGGTCAAATAGTGTTTCAGATTCAAAGACCGGCGCCGGTCAAATAGCCACTGCCATTAAATTGCGATCAGCGACTTCGGCTTTTTTTAATTTTTTCTCTCGATCTTTTCAGGGTACGAACTGAGGGTCCGAAGTGTTCAGGGTACGAACTAGGTTGCACCCCGCAATAGCGACACCAGTGTGAATCTGCCTTTACGCTGTGAAATTACGCACTGTTAAGTTGTTAGGAAGTGACTATTTTTACACAATGAGGTGTTGCCAGAATTAGGATTAAAGTTAGAAAGGGTTTAGGTAAGGGCTATAGTTAAGAATAAATTTAGGATTTTGATCTTTGCCCAGGACTAAAAAAATTTCCAAATACAAGTTTTTGTTTTCAACAGCTTTAAACTTTGCTCGAATGAGGGCTGAATTCCTTATCTGGCAACACTATTGAGGCTATTCTTACACTATTCAGTGTAAATATAGCCACTGCCAAAAAAAAAGTACCGCACATAAAAGTAGGCTATTCATAGCCTGATATTGACAATTATAACATATGGTACCTTTATGGTCCAGTTGCACTCACAGCAATGTTCCCATGATAAAATTGACTCGCTTCGTGCAAAACATTTTTTCTTTAGAGTGCTTTCTGGACAAAAAGAGTATCATAAAAGATACGGTATATGAAGTGGCAACATTTATAGTGCCATTAATGTGGTCAGTTAGGGAAAAACTTTTAGTTATGAGCAAAACAAAATTTTAGTTTCAATTTTAGTTAGGCTATAAAACAATTTTAGTTTCACGTGTACAGCACAACTGCGAACATCTATCGTAAAAAAAATTAAATCTTGAATCTAAAGGCTACTCACTAGAAATTTACTAAAAAAATCAGCACCAAGACAGTACCGGTACTTCATTTTTTTCACAATTTACCATTTGAATGATTCCTCGTTTCCATACAGAAGACAAAACGCAAGAACAGCACGAAGTGACCAATGATGAAAGAAGATAAATTCATAAATTCCGAGACCATGCTGTTCAACTGAAACTTGAAAGTACACTGTTGTAGTGTACCCCTCCTCTCTTGTACTCCCGTAAGCCGTAACTAAAATCTAAAATAAATTGAAAAACGTGGACAAGACATGGTCTCGTGGTCGGTTGCGCATGAAGCATTTTGATATTTTTGTTGCATTTTTATGTAATTGTAAGGGATCACGATCAAGGGATCACCAATGGGATATGTCCGAACAAAAAACAAACTTGCAAATTTGCTTTAAGCAGGAGAACTACAATAGGTTTAATAAACATTAAGGTATATCAACAAGAACGATAAGGATGTTTTTTTTTTCCAGTTGGAGTTTGTGTCGTGATTCTAACAGGGTAGTTTCTTCTTAAATAAAACATTGATTGATTAATTGATTCTTTACGATTTAAATTTAAAAACTTGTCAAATTGATTTGGTTTTAAGTCTTTATTCTCAGACTGACAAAGCCTTTGGTTGGTTATTTCTGGCAGTTTCGCATACGTAGTAGTTTCCATCCACCAAGTGCCGCTGAATGGAGACCAGTCCTGAAATGCGTTGCGCAAAGCGCATACCTCGAGAGCCAAACCAGTGCCACTTGATCTTGAGTCGAGCGCTTAACTACTGAGCTAACGGGGTGGATACTTGATCGGGTTTAGCAGCTTAGTTTTAGGCTACTGGTAGGCTTGTTAAAAAAAAGGCGATCGAGAGAAAAGTACTGGCCACTTGGTTTTCGATTGTGCCAAAGGCTCTGTATAATGATGAAAACCTTTACTTCTCATCCATCGATGCTTGGTGTCAGTAGCCTAGCCTATGGGCCTCACTTTTACCTTTACTTACCGGGTAGGCTACCGTACTATATTTAAATTAAGCAATGATCAAGGTCAATGTGTCTGCGAGATAGTGGGGTCAGGTGAAGTCAATGTGCTTTAAGGTTTTGAGTTAGGTGGTTATTCAATGAAAGAAGTTGTTTTAGTTCCTTCATCAAATGGATCATTGAAAAATTCTCTGAGATTGAAACATCCACGTCCTTTATCATCCGATATTCAAACACCCTCTACAATTGTTAAAAAGCTATATATCAGTAATCGTCTACAACTACAAGACTACAGCACACGGTCGTCAATGAAATGTTTTCAAACTCAAGACAGGTTGTGGTAATATTTATTTAGGTTATATTTAACGTATAAGGATAGTTTATATTTAAGTATAAGAATGGTTTGTTTATATTTGAATTAAGATTAATGCTGTCTAACTGCTTGATGAAAGTTCTATCTATCTAATTTATCTAGTTTGGCTATCTGACTCCATGAAATAATTTCCACACAATTATTGTTATTCGAATTATAATTTTAAGTTATCAGAAGGTGTTCATATAATATCGTAGATCTATAACACAAATTGAATTTAAACATTACAGAATAGTGAAATTGCAGAACAGGGAAACATTAGGCTATTACGAATTATTACATTTTTAACTAAACAATCAATTTAACGTTTTCTGAGAGCTGAACTGGTCTAACTGAACTGGTCCCAGTGGCGTAGCCAAGGGGGGGGGGTTACAACCCCCTTTTGGCACGCGTGTGAGGTCACGATATTGAGAATGATGCTTTCAATCTAAAAAAAAAATGCCTAATTTTAAACAAAATTGCATTAACAGAACAAGTTTTGCCAATACCAAACATCTCAGCCAGGAATTAGCAACAAGAAAACATAGAGACTTAGCTTTATTTCCGAAAAATGCCGAGGAAAGCATGATGTCATCCTTTTGATATGCCACCAGACACCACCATTTTACAGGAATATTCGTAACCACATTTTTGTTGAAAATGCTCTCAGAATACACCAAAATCAAAGTAATTTTTCAAAATTTTCTGGGGGAAGTCCCCCAGACCCCCCGCCGCTGGGTCGTCAAACCCCTCACCTTTCAAAATTCCTGGCTACGCTACTGACTGGTCCGATTGAGCTCTCGCCAAATCCGAACAAATCATTTTATTTTCTGTTCCCTTTTTTCTATTTACTTCGGGAGCAGTTTACATGGAAAATTACAGAAACACTAGGAAATCAATTTAGCTTAAACTAGTTCACTATAGTAAAAGGCAGAAAAACTTACATGATGAAATAATGGATCGCTACAAGGTGACCTGCGGTGTGCTCCAAGGATCGACATTGGGACCCCTTCTTTTTTTTACTTTATATGAATGACTTACCAAATTCAACAAACATGAATGTTAAACTATTTGCAGACGACACCAATCTTACGGTAAGTGACAAATGTGAAATAAATTTGCAGGACAATGTGAATACTAAAGTACAGCTCCAGGGGTTAGTTGTCACAAACCTTGGGGTGAATTGTGTCATGCAGTTTGTAACGCATAAAGTTTATTTAAGATGCAGTAGCCTACAATGGAATGAATAAGATAATACAGATGGGCTACATTAAAAAGCCAATTATACATAGTATTTACTTTAGAAGTATGGTATTTGTTGTTACTTAATTGGCTTTTTTGTGGAGTCCAAAACTACTGCACAATGTAGGCTACTCAGATAATTGAGAGCAGTGAAGGCTAAACAAGTTTGCTCCTCGTTTTGTTTGTCCACAAACTGGAGTTGGAAGCTTGAAGACAATATCCTGTAGTGGTGAAGGTAAGTAGGCTATCACGATTTTCAGGAAAATGAAAGTGCATGTTTCCTAATTTAGCAAGGCATTTTTTTTCTCGCACGATTGGAATATAACGACTTAAGGTTTTGTAGTTAACATCATGGTTGCTAGCAGATTTTCTAATGCTCAGGCCACCATTCACAACTGCTTCTGCAGCAGCCTTCGTCGCGTCTTTCGAATACCATTCACGTTCAGTTTTCCTTTGGTAGTTATGCATCTGCAAAGATATGAGCTATCGGTTTTATATGTTAAAGAAAAAAATAAGAATTATTGGTAATACAGTAGGTTTACCCTAATTATAACAGAATTTACACAAACACACTCTGATTGAAACAAAATGATTAATGAAGTATTAGTATTGATCCTCAGGGTAAGTTGTCACAGAATGTGACAACTTACCCCAAAGCATCTTTAGTTTCAAAATTCCAAATTCTGGTCAACATGCTTCAGCACTATAAACGATAAGTTCATCCATATATTACTGATATTTGTCACTACTAGCAGAAAAAAAATCTGTATAATATTAAGAAACGTTTAAGTTATATCAAAATACCTACCTTGGGCAATTCGTCTTCGCAACGAGCAGAAAATCACTACAGGTTATTGTCTAGATTCTGTTCACTTCTGCTGCTTAAAACAACATGGCCGATCTCAACGTGTAACCAAAGAAGTAGTACTCGCTTTTTATGACATCAGAAAGTAGTTTCCTACATTGGGTGCGCTAAACTCAGGCTTGTGACTTTTAGCCCCTCTCTCCCCTACATGCTAATAACAAATAAAAAACACATAAAAAATTTCAACGTTAACATTGGTAACACAAGCATTGTGTTACATAGATACATATACATTATATATATATTACATACATAGATACATATAGATACATAGATTACATAGATTACATAAATACATAGATTACATAGATTACATAGATTACGTAGATTACGTAGATTACATAGGTTACGTAGATTACGTAGATCGTAATCTAATTAATCTAATTTTTTTGCGTTTTTATCAATAAAATTGCCTATCTAAGTCAGGTAGGCTACCAGTCATTCCCATATCACAAATCAACACCACAAGTGACAATCAGTTGTAAAGTTGAGGCAATGCCATAATGCCGCTCGTGGCAATTATGGCATAAGCAATAACGAACGTGAAATGATAATTTAGGTATTTTCAACTAAAACTTTAGGCTATAGCCTACAACAGTGATTGCTCCAAGTGAATGAAAAGGGGTAACTACCAAAATCCATTTCAATAAATCACCAACCTTGAGTGCCTGAAGCTCACTGGTGCATAGCTCAAAAAAATGCATTATAAAAAACATTCAAACGGTGAGGCCTAGGTGTACTTAGTACAAGTGAGTGGTACTCAGTTAAGACATTGCGAATAAAGAAATAATTCAAATATGAACAAAGCGCTTGCAGCAATAAGAGTCTACTATTTCTCTTTTGTAGAATAAGCGAAATCGGGCCTATGCCCTATCAGCAAAAACAAAATATTGTGAACTGACAATGATGCAATTGAGCAAAAGAACAATACGATTGAACTACTCATGCTGATAATGTTGCAAAAACGTCTCAATACGTAGGCTAATTGTAATTTGTAACAACGTATAAAAATGACATTAGATTTCCTCAAACAAGTAATTCGATCACAAACATGTTTTGAATAAAATACGTAGCCTAATAAGTTTAGCAGAGATGTGTTCAAGACCAGATCCAGCTTTACTGTCCAAAAGGTTGATGTATGGCATTCCATCCTATCTCTCTGCCTAAACTGCCATAAAATCTGGACTGCTAAAACTTGAGTTGAAAAAGTTTCTTTATTAGTTATTATTATTTTGTATAATGTTCATTGTCTCTTGTACCGTTATCAGCGGTTATTAGCGGTTTGTAGGTCTACTTGCCGAGACTAAACATCAAGCACTGTTTTACGTTAGTAAAATGGAAATTTACACGTTAGAGTAGACTATAGCATAAAAAGGGAATTTGCATGCAGACATAAAAAAATAAATTGGAATTTTAGGGGGCGCCATAGGTAAATCCGCCTCTGCTTTTATTCGGGATAATCTGTTTTAGACTGACCTGTCAGAACTACAGACGCAAACTGGAAAAAGCATTATCTGTCTAGACTGCAGGGGTCACCAAATGGCGGCCCGCGGGCCACATGCGGCCCGCCACGCTGTATCGCTGCGGCCCGCGGAAGGTATCAGCGTAGGCTACAGGTATAATCAAAAATACTTTTCTTGAGGAGTTAAAGAGCACGAAGGCAAAAAATACTTTCCGGGAAGCATATTTTCGCTTTGCATACGATTCCACCGACCGACCAATCAGATTATAGTTGTAGGTGGGGGTTGCTTAAAGCTATTTCAATGCGATGTCCAGCCACACTGTCCCAGTAGTTGAACGTCTGTTTTCGAATTTTGAAAATGTCGAGCATAGGGTTGCTTGTTTTAAGTTTGCAAATGTCATGTAAACACTAGTGTGCGTTTCACCGTTATTGTGTTTCACGAGCAGCGTTCTCCTTATGCAAGTTTTTGTTGGCAAAATAGGTCGGTGTGCCAACTCAATTTATAATAAATTGGCAAAATATTATATATAAATTTAAAGACTTTTTCTGATTGTATTATGAAAATATTTAGCTTAGTAGCCTACTGCAAAATGTTTTTTTTCTTCTTTTTTTAAAGAAATATGGAACGTTTCACGATTTCGCGTGTCATTCTTGCGCAGGGGCCATGCTAATCTTCTCTGTATCGTTCCAATTTTAGTATATGTACTGCGGAAGCAAGTTTTGCAAAATGTTATCAATCAACAAATTCTTGCCACGCTGATAAGCATCGCAAGTGACAGTTGTCTATAACAAAAGAAAGACGGTTTTTATAGCCTCTTACAAAAAGGATGAAAAACCAACTCATTGCTTTTTTAAAGGGAAGACTGTTCATGAATTACGATTTTTGGGTGATTTCTACAAGCATTTGTTTCATGGTGCCTGGTTTCTTTTTCCCTGTTATTGAAGCTTATTTTTCGCTGATATGTTTGTAGGTCACTATTGTTGCCTGTATTGCGATGTGTCAAACATTTCCTTGTTTACTAAAATTGTTAATTGCAAGATATCTTTTGTGAAGCGAAGTGACAACACCACCCTTGCTTGGCGATGAATATTCTCATGAAACCGCTCGCCTCGCTATAAGTGCGCAAAACAAGTGGCCTCGTTTATTAGGCATTGTTAGAAAAAGTCAAAAGTGTTGTAAAAGGAGCTTGGCCTGGCAGTAGCGTTGTTCAATTAATTTTGTTGCTGCGGTATTCTAACATAAATATGAACAACATGTAACGCTGGATACTGGGTACGAAATGCGTTCTTTTTTAGCATAAGAGTCAACCTACCTAACATTTTATCAGTGCGGCCCACCACAGCTCTCCTTAGTGCCAAAATGGCCCGCATGCCAAAAAGGTTGGTGACCCCTGGTCTAGAGGCTACCAACCTATCCTTGCATTTACTGTAATTAGCTTTTTTTTTTTATTTCCACCCGTTAGCTCAGTGGTATATCAGCCGATGATGTTTGAAACTCACAACTTGCATTTGGTTATGATCTAATGATCAATAAGGATTTTGTCGCAATTAGATTTAATTTTTGGTTTAGAATTGAAGTTGGACCGAAAATTTAAAGCAGGCCACGTTGATCGGGTTGAAAATATTTACCTACATTGAACTTATACCGACTTTTAATAAGTCGGTTCAAATGTGTGAAGAATTAATTTGTGAGAATTCAACGTGGAATTCGGTACTGAAAATAACTTAGGCTGTGCAAATAAAAGTTGAGGTAAAATAAAAGTTGGTTTCGTGCAATGATGCTATTTTCATTTCACACATGCGTGTTTCTTTAAAAAAGAGGAAGTGAAAGGCGTAGGCTACCAGGGGATTTACCCAATGGTTACTTTATTTGTTACTGACAGAAAATTTCGTGATGAAATTTGTTGCAATATCGTTGCAAAACGCCACTTATAAAAAGAAGGTAGCCTAATCTTGTGACTATGTTTATGAAGAAGTTTAAGGTTTCAGTTTCCCATTCAAAAGGCTGTATAGGCTAGGTCCAGAGTATATGTTGTCATAAACCGCGAGTGAAGTCAAAGTAGCTTCAGATTTAGTTATCGCAAAATTTAGTAATACGTTTAGTTGAAAGTGGCCAGAATGTCTCCAACAACCACAACATCCTCGAATGGTAAGAAAAACAAGGTTCTTCTTCGAACGAAATTGCTATGCACATTGACAAACAATCAAGTGAGTTGAAGTAGGCTTCAACTAGGCTGCTGTACATAGGCTACAGTAGGCCTACAATACGAGAGTAGTAGGCTTGGAAAAGACCTACAGCTAAACGTGGCATATTTTCCTACTCTCTGAAAACTAATTTCGATTCGTCAGTGTTTAAAGTTTGGATGTGAATTTCGTAAATATATTAATGTGCTACAGTAAATAATGCAGCTAAAAGAGAGGAATGTAGCCTATATAGGCTACCGTATGTTTTCTTAACTTTCTCTCAACCTTTTTGTAACTTTTACGTATGTTGTTGATAGCCTACAATGTAGCCTAACTTATGTTCAGCTTCGAAACAAACTTGAAAATAACTTTTGCTAAGTTTCTGATAATCTTGTCTTTTGACAAAACTTTTAAACAATAGATCAGTAAATCGTGAATCTGGGGTGGTAAAAGAATAGACCATCGGCCCCAAAGGCTCACACAACGAATATGTAGACACGCTGAAAAATTTATTTGTAAATTTCACCAAACGTAATGGCATAAAAATGGTGTTGTGATCGAGCCAATTTCTCTTGCTTGTTTTATTATAATCGACACACGTTTAGTATATTTTGGGTAATTAATATTAATTGTTTTAACTAATTAACCTCTTTATTTAATGTATGAGATGTAAAGCTGTGGTGGTCATGGTACACTCCGTTTTTATGCTTATAACGTTTTTGGCTTAGATTAAATGCCAGTTTTAAAGTTATCTCCCTTTGTATTTAGAAAATTATTTCGATCTTTTGCATGCGCTTAGCGTTTTGTCGCTTCTGCCTTTTTCCGGACATATAGTATGTTATGATAATTAGAAATAGTAAACGCTTTGGTGGTCGAAAATACAAAACCATATGTGTCAAACTCCCGGCCCGCGGGCCAAATCCGGCCCGCGATGCAACATTTTTTGGCCTTCAGGATGGTATTAAATTTCTTTTAAATCTGGCCCGCCGATATGCTACATCACAAACAACTTCAAGTTATAATAAACTTACATAACTAAAATAAACAATAATGAAGTTATACGTGATTAAAACTTAATAAATGTTTAGTTTATAGGCCTAAGTACTGTTCAGTGCATATTTGCACGAGCCAAAGTCCTCAATATGCTTCATCAAAGAACATTCTGGGTAGGCCATATTGACGAATTGCCAAAATCAAAAAATCTGGCGATTTTTGAAGAAAATAAGCAAACATTCACACAGGAGTAGCCTTACTGATGAACACCTGTCTTCAATCATAAGGATTTCCTCAGCTAAGAGCTTGACCCCAAACATTGATAAACTTGCATCAAAAATGAGAAGCCAAGTATCGGGGTTAAAGTAGCCTATGCGTTACAAATGCGCAAAGTAAACTTTCGTGTAGGTTTTTCCTTGCTTTTTAGAGACATGTTTGTGTTTTTCGGTTTTAGTTTGAATATTGTTTTCCTTCGCTGCTCTGAAAAGGCTGTACTGAAAGCCATAAAAAGGAATAAAACTGATATTTTTCTTTATTTAATTGCCCTATCTTGACTTTAGATATGACCTGACCTGAGTTGACTTTTTTAAACTTAAATCATGTTTCGGTAAATGCGTAACCCATATACTTAAAATCGCTGTCAAAACCAACTATTGTTGCAAAGTCGGAAGTTCCTTGAAATATATTTTGCAATAAATATTGAACTAGTCTGGCTCGCGACTTGTACTGATTTTTTAATTTTCGCCCGGGGTGCATTTGAGTTTGACACCCCTGATCTAAAGAGAAACTTTTCCTTCTACTGGTTTTGTTCGTGGTTGTTGGCATTGTTGGTTATCCCTCGTCTTCGAGGATGATGGTCTTCGCATAAACGATGAGTGACTGAGTGAGAAATGAATCCAAACCCTTGTTGACATGAAGACTTCGATTGTGGACCGTAGCCTTTTATTCTTTGACTTGACGACGTCTCAAGGTTTGCGTTTTGTTGCTATTTTTCAACTATCACTATATTCTGCATCTAACTTATTGTGACATGCTGCAATGATCAAACTGAACAGATGCATTGACATCACAATTTGGCAAACCGACTAGCGACAATGACGACAACAAATTTAATGATGCAGTAATTCTGTGTTTGTTTCCTGCAGCTTGATGTTGTCTACAAGCTATCAACTGAAGAAGCTACGGGAAGAAGCGATGTTGCTCATCATTACATTTTTGTTGTGGATGTTAGCGGGAGCATGAACTTCAAAATAAACGAAGTGGGCCCGCCCAAGCTCGACAGAGTAAAGGTAAAATCAAAAACAACGCACCAACTTCAGACGGTAGCCTATTATATACTGTATAGGGCCTATAACACTTATACAGGATACTGCATTGACGTCAGAGAAAAACTGCTACTATTAAAACTATGTGAACTAACCGAGATTCTTTGTCGATGCCAACTCGCTGACAAATAACCTAAACAGCAAATCGATCGTTTTATACATTGGTTCAACGTTTGCAGACGATGTTTACCGTCTGCAGACGTTGAATCAATGTATAAAACGATTGATTTGCTGTCTGGGAACGCAGCCTGTGTAGTGTGTACCTTATAGGCCTACTTCTATGGCAAACGACGCATGCTTTTACACTAATTTTGTCAGCCTCAATTCATGCATACACGTTTTTGCTGTGCCATTGCAGGTAACATCTTACAGGTCACATCTTTATGCAGCATAATGATAGGTCTACAACGATATTTTTTAAACTTTGTTCCTCAAGCGGTTCTCAGATATGCCACAAAACTTTTTTAAATTTTGGACAATTAGCTCTCAACATTAAAAATACGGGAGAATATGAGATTTGATAACACACTATTTATTAAAGTATCAGATAACTGATGCATGGCCACAGCCAGATGTATCTCTAGGCAGCCATGACTGATAATAATACTTCATTTTTTCTTAGCGATGTAGTAAGAGTGATTGTCACATTGCACTGTACAATAATCAAAGGCGGATTTAGAAGGGAAAGGGGCGATTGGAGCGATTGCCCACATCTATACCACAAAAAATTATATTCACTGTATATTTGCAAAGTTGGATTAAATTTAAACTTACATTTCATTGTGATTTGTTGAAATCGCTTCCCTCACCACCTGTTGGACCCGCCCTTGACGGTAAGTGTCTCCAAAAGTCATTAAAAAATATCTTTACAGCCAGTATAGGGTTAACCAGGGGGTTCATAGGGTACGTATGTACCCTGATCCGAGATAATTTTTGAGGGCCTGGAACCTTTTCAAGGAGTCCGGATACATGAACAAACTACAGCGTATTCTTTGGATACAGTGTATTTTCTTACAAATGTTTTGATTTGGAATCTAAGGATCTCAGTGGTACCGGGCCAAAAATATCCTTTCAACGGCCCTGTTCACAGCAACATCAAAGCTATGCTAATTAGACGTAATGTTGACGTAAACTTAAATAAAGTTTTGAAGGAAATCGTTGACACGATCCGCTCTTAAAATCTCCATTTGAAAAGGAAATTGTTCACAAAATTATGAACACATTGTCTGAACTACAGCTGGCATTTCAATATTAGGCTACTTCCCCGAGTTTGCTTTTAACGAGTTTTAGATGGGTAGTTTGCAGGAAATTTGCAAAGTGAGGTTTTACGATTTTTATCTTAGTGTGCAGCAAGCTGAAAGTGTTTGAGAACCGCTGACCTACAGATTGTTGGTAAATAACCCTCAAAAAAATTTACTCTTGTAAATATCTTCCGGATAAAATCCCTTCTGTAAATATACCCCTTGTAAAGAACTGAAACTATTTTGTGAGACTATTAGCATGGCGGATTTTTTTCGGGGGATTTTTACCGATTACCTTAACCTGCAACAAACTCTAACCTTGTTTCTTAATAAGCCTCTTATTTATATTTGAATTAATACCAAGTATTGTTTACCGTGAAATATTTTTAGGTTTTTGCAGAGCTTCTTGTGAAAAACATCAATCCGAACGATTTTCTTTCGATCATTGCTTTCAATGTGAATGCCACAGTATGCCTAAAGAAAACAAAAATGTCGGACGAAGGAAAGGTATGAAATTTTAATTCAAAATAATGCACCGTCTGTCATTAGTAATCGCGAAATATTCAAGCAGTAGCTTACAGATGATATTTACCACTGAATTTTTTTCTCAATATTGCAAAGCGAATAGAAAAAGTCCATTGAATCATGTCGCTTCTTTCTTTGGTAGGCTACGTAGATCTTTCGAACAAAACAAACTTAACTTAAAACAAACTTAAATTAGATCAACTGACATTGAATCTATGTGAAAAGGCTACTATTTTACCTGGCTGTGGAGAAGTATAACTTAATACTGAAAAGTTTGGGTGTTCATCAGGACACTTATCGTTTCTAGCACCAGTTGCAACGTTCATCTGATGAAATTGAAAGTACAAGCAACAACAAACAGGATGGTTTATTGCTTCACTGACGTTTCGCGCACCATGACAATGCGCGTCCTCAGAGCGAATAACATACAAACTAAAATTTTATTTTATAAAATAAATAAATAAAATAAAATTTTATTTTATTTTGTATGTTATTCGCTCTGAGGATGCGCATTGTCATAGTGCGCGAAACGTCAGTAAAGCAATAAACCATCCTGTTTGTTGTTGCTTTTACTTTCAATTTCATCAGATGAACGTTGCAACTAGTGCTAGAAACGAAGTATAACTTGTCGATATCTCAAATATCGCTCGCTGAAGTCAATCAACCGTGTCTTTGTAAGCTCAAGACTTAAGAATTAAATGAAAATGTCAATGATCATTTTACGTATGGTGGATTCATACCAGTAACACTGGAAAGCTAATCTAAACACTGAGGATATTTGATGCATCATTGCAAATACGACACTTGATTTAATTAATCAACTCGGCCAATTAATTTCCACGCTTCTACAAAAGCCAAGTAATATCACCGAGTTCAGTAGGCTACACTTGCATGATTTGACATATATTTTTCAACATAATGTTCACCAACACTGTCGAGTAAATGATAACCCGACGATTACATATAGCCTACAGTACTATGTTAGAAAAGTGCTGTTATGGCATTTTTATTTTTGATAGTATTTAACTTCTAACTTTGAAATCTAAATTGAGTAGGCTAATTCTTTTTCCAGTGCAAATCAAACAATATGCGGTTAAAGCAAGAATGTAGCCTATTTAATTTCAAGCTTGTTGTCTTGCATAATTTTTAGACTTGCGCTCACAAAGCGATTGCAAATATGAAAGCTGCAGGAGGGACTGATTTTCAGAAGGGAATACGGAAGGGACTGGAAATCGCGAATTGGTAATGCGGAATCACTTGGAAACGATCTGAGATGGTTTGATAAGAAACAAAATTGCCATGCGGATACTACATATATTAGGCTAGGACGCTAGGTCATCAGGCCCCGATCGAACTTCGTTAAAAATATTCGTTCGATCGGGGCCTTGAACGAAGTCCGCCCGTTAGCTCAGTGGCTACGCGCCCGGCTTAAGATCACACTGCGCTGGTTCGACTCTCGGGGTGTGCGCTTGAGCAACGCATTTCAGGACTGCTCTCCATTCAGCGGCACCTAGTGAATGGAATAATTCCCCGGCAACAACGCTTCAACATCGGAAACTTCACTCTGCCAATCTTGGTAACCGGCTCTGTGTCAAGAGCCTTTACAAGTACGCGAAACTACCAGGAATATCCAATCAAGGCTTTGTCAGTCCTAGGATAAAGATTCAAAACCAACCAACCGACCGAACCCGTTCAAGACACATAAATAGACATCATTGATGATCTCAAACATGAGTGAAACTCGAGCATAGCGTCTTCTATATTTGTTCAATCGGAGCCTCAGTGACTTTACAAATCCCCACATCGCCTTGATTGTTCAGATATATTAATAATAATAGCCTAATAATAGTGTTTTTATTTGCGCCCATTACGATAACATACAGAACACTGCGATCACAGCTGCGATGCAACAGACGACAGGAAGCAGCGAAGTGACATATTGTCTTCGAGTCAACTGCTCCCCTTATTTCGGCTTGCCTTTAAGTGTCTTTGCCGAGACACAGCCGCGTGCTCTGGAGCGGTGTCGAACCCACGTCCTTTCGAACGTCGCGCAGACGTTCTCACCACTCGGCTACGCAGCCGACAATGTTCATTTTTTATTTCACCGATTAACCAAATAATAAATTAAAATGATGTGACAAATGCCTTCTTGAAATTTGCGTCTTGTAGAATCATCTAGTTCTAGTCTAACCGTGGCACGTTTTTTTTTTTAAATGCGTTGGCTATAAGAGAGCTGGAGTGAATAGATCTTGCTAGTTTAAACATTTAACCCCACTGTATTAGTGACGCGTTTTTCGTGAAACATAGGCCATTGATTGTGCAATCTTGTGAAGAGGAGCGGAGTTTTCACCAAAACATATGATGTGTAGGTCTACAATAATCCGACCTCGAAAATACACCAAAAATAAAGTTAATTTTCTTGGTTTTTTGAGGAGACGATCGTCCCAATCGCTCTCTCCCCCTAGATCAGTGGTTCTTAGCCTTTTCTGAATCATGGCCCCCCCAGACTGTGGCTCTAAAAGACCGTGACCCCCTTGATTGAAATAAATTTTAAACCTTCAGTGAAACGAATTTTAGACATTTTATAAACAAAATTTATATGTGGGTCAAATATAAATAGCAAAAAAAAGCTACAAAAATATAAAATTTAGTTGTGATGTAGCAGTCGATGGCTTATTGTCCTTTACTTTAAGACTTATGTTACAATCACAAAAGATGATGCAACATGCAGTGAGATAGAACATACGATGAAAAAACATGCTTTTAGCTAGCTTTACGATACTAACACCTACAAGAGTGCTTTTATTGCCACAATTCTACGTTTCTGTCAATTAATAGCCTACATGTTATAATTCATTAATGAAGCCTTTTATCTTGGCCCCCCTGAGAACGCTCTGTGGCCCTCTGGGGGGGGGGGGGGAGGGCGAGAGCCACGGTAAAGAACCCCTGCTCTAGATCCACCACTGCTTTGAGACGAGAAGCACTGAAAAATGATTGTTGTGTTTTGTTTAGTTTCAGTGAGCCAACACGGGACCAGATCATGCTCTTTACTGATGGCGAAGTAACATGCGGCGAAAAAAACCCAGACAAGCTTGTGACTGAATATAAAAAGTTCATGGCGGTCCCGCAACGAAATCATCGCATTCCTCTATCTTCTATGTCTATTGGAGATCACAAGCCAACGCTTTTGTGTGAGGTTAGTTGCCAAAATTTGTAGCTTGGAGTCAGAGCGCTACTGTATTTAGATCAACGCTGATCCATTCAATGAAGGAGTAGCCTACAATTTGGACATATCAAGGTAATCCAATTTTGTCATACTGTAAGTATGGGCATGAAAAAAACATATAAACATCTGAGACGGCGGTTTCAAACCTTTCCATAAACCGCTAAGGCGCCCGATGGAAAGTTTTAAGAGGATCTGTGATTACACTGATTCAGCCAGGAAAAATGAAGCGTAGCTCACGTTACAGCTTTTAACTATCCATAGGCGTCGAAATAGGGTGGGCAAAATATGTTTCGCCCACCCTGTTTTCATGACACATGAAGTGTTCGTTACAATTATTTCCGTTTTTGTTACAACGCTGAATTATCCAACCAACTGCAGCGCAACTTCTTGTTTTACGCTATGTCTCTCGCTAGGTATCCGACAGAACAAAGCGATTCCGTAACAATGCTGCGTTGAAAAAAAGGCTTGGGCACGATTTGATATCAAGCCAATACCATGGACTTGCCAATACGCTGTAAAACCGCGGAACTCATCTCTCTCTCTTGGGATGTCGCACGTTGAAAACCTGTCTAGAGCAGAAAGCCAAGACAATTAGAATCCGCGTGGCCTAGCTTTTCGTGGTAATCGAAATTGCGCTGACAAGTGTGTCAGTACAAACGCTAAATCGAATGCGCGCATTTACCGCGCTCCTCTCTTCTAAGAGGACTTGTCGTACGTTTCCTCTATTTACATATTGAATATCGTCACGGTTAGAAACAAAAATCAGCATCCGCAAACCATTTTCGGTACTCACTGCATTGTTGTTGCTACGGCAACTGCCACACGCTGGCAATTCCTGGTGAGAGAAAGCCACGTTTGATCTTTTCTCCGAATGGTCTCACTTTTGTTACGTCACTATCAAACTTCAGTTCCGTGTCAGCGTAAGGGAATATGAACATGACATCATAATTATTAACATGACAATAAAATAACCGATACAAACTAAAGACCTACTGAAACAAGCGCTTTTTACAAATCTTTCCTCACATACTTGTTGCTGGGTATAAATTGGGGCACCGCGTGATGTTGTCATTTCATTCTTGAAAAGTTAAACATGAAGCAAAGTCAAACATCTATTCGAGCATTCTTAAAACCAGTTTCCAAAAGGTTTTTGTGAGAAAGACTAACCATTGCGAATTTGCGAACATACACATTCAATGAAATCTGTTTGAAAACTCTCGCCCATCCAGAACCCCAGAATCCCTCTTTTCTAAGAAAAAAATCGACGCCTATATAGCCTATATGCTACCCAAGAGAGAGGTTTAAACTCTATCTTTCTTATGACCGCTCTAATTTCGCTTTGCTTTAATGTAACCTGGTTGGCCTTGTCTCAAAACAATAAGGTCGATAAAGTTGATCAGAAATAAATAAATTTTAGATTTCCTTTTTTAAGATGCTAAGAAAACTTACTTTTCAAGGCAAAGTTTTGTTTTGCAGATGTCTAGACGTTTGGGAAGTGACGCTTTCTACTGGTTGGACGAAAATGCTGATTTTGAGGCGGACATGTTTACCCCCGTTTTTCTGCGGTGAATCTCGTTTTTTGTGCGATGTAAAGTCTTTTATGATCAATATTTTTTAAACATTCAAAGGTCAGGGCAATGTGTATTGAATAAAATAAAGAATACTAGTCTAATTGAAAGGTCAAGAGCTATTTTTCGAATCCGGAAGTAAAACTGTTGTTTTAAGCTATGACGATTATTCTGGGAAATGTTTCAAATTTATGTTTTGTACAGGGATTCCACACAGATAACGGATATCGAAACAACATTGTCATGTGAGCATGAAGATGTCACTTTTGTTAAAAACAAATTCACAACTGAATATTTGGAAAAAAAGGTTTGACCATTAGCAACTAACCTTGCATTTTAAGACAGCCTACCTAACTTTGAATTGCGAGAAAGTTATCATCATAAACATATTGGATGTAACCTTGGACTCCCTCTCTTTTCCCAAGAGAAAAAACACCTGTATCTTTTCAGCTATGTCTCTAAAACAAGGCTTCTTAACCAGGGGTGCACGCACCACTAAGGGGTGCGAGACCTGTGCCTATAGGCGGTGCGGAATGCTGAGTTAGAGTTATCAAGGTTTTTTATAATATGACGTAAGAAGCAAAGTTGTTTTACCAGGTTTCAACAAAAATTTCAAACTGTAGGCGACTATTACTTTTCAGCCAATCCTAGGAAGGGGTGCGAGAACTGGTTGGTAATTTCAAAGTGGTGCCGACCAGGCAAAAGGTTAAGAACCGCTGTTCTAAAATGTCATGTTACTATCTCTATTGGTTCCAAATTTTTAAAGTTTTTTTTCTCTTATCTTACACGTGTAATCATATAATTAACTATATTGCATTTTTCAATTGCATACTGTCCAGCAGAATAATAGTTCTATTTTTCAGCAATTTCGACAAACAGAAAACGAGGAATTAGCTGAGCCACAAACGTCTTGGTTTGAAACGTTCAAAAGTGTAGGTGCATTTTTTGGGCTCACCAAGCCTGTGGAAAGTGAACCTGAAATTGGTGATATTGTTCAACTGCGCTATTTCATTCACGGTTTACCAAATTCAATGACCAAACACATTGTATTCACATTAAATCTTCCAGACGACTTCAAAACCAAGGTAATGTACATTATTTAGTATGGCTCTACTAGTAACATCATAGATGACTTACAATAATAACATACGCCTAGACTCTGGTAACATACGCCTGTATTTAAGATTTTTTTTTAACTGATTAATTTTAGTTAATGTAGGCTGCTGTAAGTTTACTACTTTCAGTAAAGTATTTCATGCGAAATTCAACGTGTTCTGCTGTAGCTCAACCATTTCAAGTTTATAGATTTTGCAATGAATGTATTTATGCAAAAGTGATGTTTTTCCTTTCTAGCACCAGTTGCAACGTTTATCTGATGAAAGTGAAAGTAAAAGCAACAACAAATAAGGTTGATTTATTGCTTCACTGACGTTTGGCACACCATGACATCGCACATCCTCAGAACGAATAACATACAAAATAAAATTTACGAAGTTATAGTATCTTCTGACAGGTGTCAAACCCACAACAATGCTTGATATGAACGACTCGGTTACATGTCTTGTAATGCGAAGAAATTTATTTTCACACGAGTCAGCAGTTCAATGATATAGTTAAAAATCGATTTCGATCAGCTAGAAGCTAGATCATCTTCAGTTAAGCTGATTGTGTTCAAATAGGCATGAAGCCTGCGTGTCAAGACCATAAAGATTTATGACTAAAACACAAATGACTAAGACTATGACATAAAAGCAGTGTACCGGTATGTGTTTCGTTTTTCTTTGTTTATTGCATTGATCGGTTAGTGCCTGCTTATTTGCAGTCATTTTCATTTCTGAAGTACAGTTTGTTTGCAATGACTAAAGAAAAACAACAAGTCGAAGAAACGGTAGTCTCCATCTTCCAGCAATCTATAAGTAGTCAGACTTGGAATTTTTCAATGTAGAGAGAAAAAGTTTTCTCTGCCTATAAAACGTTAAATGGTAGTTTTATTAAATATTTCTGGAAACTTCCTTGGTTTCATATTATCTGAATTTTCTCAATTAGCTACTCTCCAAGGCGTATATGATAAATCAGAGTTGACTCTGTCAAGGAAACAAGCAAAGCTGGTCCTGTAACCGGTGGTGTAAATCTTCTAAAATGACTGAGACTTTTGATAAATTCTTATTTCTTTTCGAATTAACGTGTGCTTTAAAAGGTCGTCGCTAATTAATTGGATACGCTACTATATTACATTTCGGTTAGTAGTCGGCAGCAGTGGCCGAGTGGTTAGCGCGTTGGGCTCGCTGTCGAGAGCCTGCATATTCGACTCCAGCCACCACCACTTGCTGTTGTTTCTCTGGGCAAGAAACTTTACGATAATTGCTTCTACGATAATTGCTAATTGCAAGAAACTTTACGATAATTGCTTCTACGATAATTGCTAATTGAAAGAAACTTTACGATAATTGCTTCTACCCAGTGATCGATTTCGAATAATGGGTAGTACCAAATTTAAGTCATAAGTAGAATAGACAACCGGAAACAGACATTGCCGTCGGCTGCAGCGTGGGTCAGGTGTACGTCGGAAGGCGCACACCGATGCATAGCGCTCAAGTCCGCTTTCCCGCAATGCAGGATAAAGATAATAAAACAAACATTGTATTATAATCACTGAAATCATATTGAATTGATATTAATAACAATGCCGTCTATTAATTTTCATTGCTTATCTAAGTACTGTAAATTAGTATACTTCGGTAGATGTTCATTGTGATGGCTGGTTTTGCTTTGAACATTAAGTCTGTCTTAACAAAATGTAATGTACCCTTTTTTTACATAGCTGAACGAGGAAGTCATCTTAAAGATTAAGACTACTTATCTTGATAAAAACAAGGAGTTTCGAAGTGTTGAAAATGACTTGGTGATTTATTTGAAAAGAATGCATGAAACACTACTGCACGAAGCCCCCACTGGTAAGGTTTCCTAGCCAATAAACCAATTCTTTTAATTAATTAACGTCTGCAGACGTTGAATCATTGTGAAAACAATTGATCTACTAGCTAAAATCGGAACGCGACAGCCTTAGATATAACAATTATATAGGCCAGGGGCGTGCAACTGTTTATCGCAATGGGCCACAACGTACAATTATAATGATGCTGAGGGACAGTCTATCGAATAACACATGAATTTATATGAAAAATTTATTTAATGGAAAAGTACACACAATCAAGTTACACATTGAGTGAGTGATTAATGAGATGTCTGATATCTTCTCTGTCCAGAGATCTTGCCAATGTCAGCTTTGACGGAGGAAGTGGCAACTTGAAGTTGACTTGACAAGTGCTCATCTGTAAGCTGATTCCTGCATTTTGTCTTGAACAGCTTCATTTTTGAAAAGAACTGCTCTCATAATGCAATGCTATCATGCTATAATAATTAGCAGAGTGTTTTGCACAGTAGTGTCGCTTGATATTGTACTCTTTCATTACTGCTATAGTGTTTTGACAAAATAAATCAGGCAAACAACATCTTGATTGTGTTGAACAACGAAGTAATTTATACACCACTCATTGTTGAACTTCCGTCTTTCATAATCAACCTTCTTTTTCTTACTATGCTAAGCTTTTTGTAGAATAAATATTAATATATTCACCACACTGCACCTATAAAGTAAGATTTATGTTACTGAATTATTGCCAGAAGAACAAGGCGGTTTTCTACAATGCTTACTAATGATGCAACAATAATGCTAATGATGTAATAATGCTAAAAATCAATAATGCCAATGATGACGTTACAAATAACAACATCCTCCGATCTAACAGTGAAAACTATTTAAAAATAATGGGCTACTGGATGAAGAATGTGCGGGCCACGTAAATGGGTACCGCGGGCCGTGCTCTGGCCCGCGGGCCGTATGTTGCACGCCTCTGATATAGGCTATACAGCATATACCCTACCACCTGTAACCAATAACATAACGCTAGTGTGATTTAAAAATTTGTTTGTACTTTCAGGAGAAATTGCTCTCTACAATAGAAAAAAAGATCGTCCTCCAGGAGAAAAGGCTCCCGTTATAGAAGCACAAGATATTTTTCGTCAAACCGCTGCATACACGGTGGAAAACAATGAAGTGGGAAAGACGTGGGAGAACGCTAAAGAAGCTTATGCTGTTGTTGCAGTGCAACAGTGTCGTGTGGGCACTACACAGGCTTTTGCTACAATGTCTCAAAACCTGGAGTAAGTAGGCTACAGTATATGCAAACGAGGTTTGTGTAACTCGGTGACTGTGGGGTAGAGTAGGGTTGAAAAGGGTATCCAGGAGGTACTTTTGGACCGTAACCAGGTGTGATTTTAGAGACCCGTAGGCTAACCTTTCCAAAGGGCCCGGGAACTTGAAAAACAAAATAACATCTCGTATTCCTTGGACATAGTTGTTATTATCATCATAACAGAATAGTAAGTTGCGCTAATGATTTGGTGATTTTGTTGACCCTCTAGTTGGGCTCAAAAGGAACATCTACATTCTACATCGGAACTTATTCTTCACCAACTACAATTCTACTTGTCTTGGATGCATCATCATCATCAGCCAGTCACGCCACTGCTGGCAGATGGCTTCCATATAGTGTATATTTCCACAACATTCTGTCTTTTGCTGTTCTCATCCGGGTGAAGCCAATGTTTTCTTCAATGTCATCCCGCCATCTTCTTTTCGGTCTCCCTCTAGTTCTATTTGCATATCTTGGTCTCCAATATGTGGTTATTTTGCTGTCTGCTGTCTGTTGTTCTGCTAAATGTCCTGCCCATTGCCATTTCAGATTTGTAGCTGTTTCAATGTCATCTTTAGTATGTGTTTTGTTTATGATAACTTCAGTTCTAATCTTATTCTTTGTATGTTCCTTTGCACTGCTGCCAGTTTTCTTGTATCAAACTCTCAAAAATCATCGATGAATATAAGTTTTGAAACATTTAATTTTTGTACTTGAATCGTGTAACCAATTACATTTGAAAGTATTTGTAATTCAAAACAATGTAATTAAAAATTTTGATGGTGTAATTATAGTGTAGCCTAACTGAACTGAAAACTATGAGTGCAGACTCGACGACTTCCTACGCATTTTTAGGGCTACGGTCTTTCGCACTCTCCCATTGGATGCACACTGTACGTTTTGTTTTATGTAGCCTACGTTTCGCAAACGAACAAAAATAAATGACCATACCATACTATGTAATTGATCCAAGTCTGCTTCCAAGTTAATTTTTTCACCATTAGCTTAAAGCCAATTACTTTACAGAAACGAAAGCTTCGATAGAGACATGTTGATTGCGAGTGCAAAAGATGTTTGTGACAGTCTATCTGAAACGATTGTGTTGCTGTTTGGCGAGAATGATCCATACGCAGAGAAAGCGATGCAAGAGGCGGATGCTTTCAAAAATCAGATTTCTGCACTGGAGCGATTGGTCTCTGACGACGATAAGTGAGTGATTCGGAGATATAGTTTCTTGAGATTTGTTTTATTTGGCTTATGCTTGATCACGATCATCATTGATCACGATCATCATTATTGACTATGAATCAGATAAAATTTAATGTGTTTAAGGTCGAGATTTTAAACAATATGCTCTTTAAAACTGAGTTTCTTTCCAAGCAAATACAGTTTGGTTATTAAATCTGTTCGTCCCAATAGCTCAGTTGGTTACGCGCCCACTACTATGAACGAAAAAATGGTAAGATCGAGCAACTCGTATAATTTGTAGATTCAACAACAAGCGAGACATTTATTTTGTTAATTTTGGTGACCGGGGCTTCGTCAGCGGTTCAAAGACTAAAAGTGTGCAAACTATAGAAACTACTATGATTAAGCTTGCCAAGAGGCTTTTCCAATGCGAGGATAATGACTCTCACAACCAAATTATAAATATAAGGATTCTTAACCTCCCGTAGCAATCGATTGTGACCTGCCAAAATCTTTAGGCTACTAAGTTTGCTTAATTCCGTAAGCAATGCTTGCTCATTGAATGGTTCGACTCAATTATCTATTGTTGTTTAGTACGTAAACAAACTTTTCCTTTCTTAAAAATCTAGATCCAAATGGATTAAACTAGTTTCTGGTGAAATATCGTTGGGCAAAGAAATGCCAACAACAAGGGGTGTCCTGGATTCAGAAGACAATACTTCTCAGCTTTTTATGCCGGAATCTATTGGAAATCAGCTTGATCAGATGAAGAAGGTAGGCCTTTAACGTTGCCTTATACGGTAGCTTATGTAAAGTTGTGGTTTGATCGATAGATTGTAGGCTACCGGTACGTACGTTTTAGAGATAGGTTAAAGATAAGTTGTAAGATAGGTTGTTGGTGCCTTTAGAAAACGTTTGTTTTGTCTACTTAGGCTATACGAAGGCCTTTGATCGAAATTAGATCGTTCACCGTCAAGGTTATTCTGACGTTCATTTTTTGAGCAAAATGTTTATTTGAATTTTCCAATAATTTTTGGTTTGAAAGTTAAAACAATGTCCAAGAAGATTGCCATAGGCCTAGCCTACTCGTTTAAACTACGCTTCAAAATCAATCTCAAATCAATCACCCAGTCAAATTATTAAAAACAGAACTAAATTCGCCCAACGATTTTCAAATGAGGCAATTTGATAAAACAGTTTTTGCTTTGAATGATCTATCTTGGTGATGTACCCAGGGATTCAGAAGAAGATTCTAGAAATTTCTGGATGTATCTCAGCAAAAAAATTGACTAATCTAATGACTGATTTAATCTGTCAAATTTTGACTTTGTTGTGAATCTTTTTCTAAACCATTTACGAAGTTGTGTGGAGCATAGCCTACTATTGGACAACGTTCTCCACATAGCCTTTAGATGACTTCGCGATTTAACTTAGAATTGCTTTTATAAACAAACAGAGCGAGAGATTTTCAGATTTTTTCAAGGTAAGATAGATTCTGAACTTTACTAATTTATCACTGTATTGATTTTGGCAGGACGTTGAAGGAAAGCCTTTCCGAGGATACACGTACGGATACGATTCAAGATCTTAAAGAATGCTTGGAAAAATGCTTTCATCGCTTTATTAGCAAACTTGCTAACTTCTCATGTAGCCTAGTTTTGGCTAGGCTACGTAGCCTACTGTAGCCAGGCCCGGATTTAGGGGGGCAGAGGGAGCAGTTGCCCCCGGCCCCCCGACTTTTGAAGGCCCCCCTATGTGGAAAAAAATGTGATTTTGTGTTATTTTTTTCCTTTTGGCCTTTAAAGTTTCTGCAAAATGCTGTGCAGTACTGGACTGATGCTACTGTAGACGTAGAGATGGTTTTTCGTGCCGTAGGCTTGAAAAATTTTTTTCACGGGGGCCCCCCGATCTAAAAGTGCCCGGGCCCCCCATCAGCTAAATCCGCCCTGACTGTAGCTATAAAATCGATTCATCATTAGGCTTATCTTTTTTTTCTGCTCTGCAACTTCACATTTTTTATATTTATGCTATTGTTGTTTTGTAGGCTTACATTAGAGTTGAACATAGTAAATGCTACTCGTTGACGCTCATACTGTAACTATTTGAAATATTTGCCATTTGTGCACATTTCATGAACTGGGGTTGTTATGATGCTTTCGTATTGGTTCTGTTGCTCACAATTTGAATACCTGATGCGCTTAACGTTCACTGCTTTTATTGAAAATTTTGTTAAATGACTTTATTATTGAGTTTTCTTTAACCAAACAGAAATATCTTGTCGCGGATTAAGAATCAGCTATAAAATGTGATTAACAATTTATTGTGTACGGTATTGAACACATCAAAGCTATCCTACATAACTTATGGGAAAGGTCAGATTAGTTGACTCATTTTTTACTTAAATGCATCTAATTTCAAACATCCTTTTTCTACCAAGCTGAAAATCATCAAATATAAAGAACGCTTTACCTTAACTCCAAGACTTGTTTCACTGCGATAATGAGTTTTCAAGTTCGTTCGCCCCGTTAGCTCAGTGGTTACGCGCCGGCTCAAGATCACGGCGTTGGTTCGACTCTCGGAGAGTGCACTTGAGCAACGCATTTCTAAGGACTACTGCATTCAGCGGCACCAAGTGAATGGAATAATTCCCCTGCAACAACACTTCAACAATCAGAAAACGTCACTCTGCCAATCTCGGTAACCGGTCTTGCGTCAAGAGCCTCCACAAATATGCGAAACAACCAGAAATAACCTATCAAGGCTGTGTCAGTCCAAGGATAAAGATTCAAAACCAAACCAACTAAACCAAGTATAATTTTCAGAAGCTTCAGAACTTCTTCTGAATTGAGTCAACTAACCCGATGCTGAGGGTTAGCCTATAGCAGACATGGGCAAACTACGGCCCGCGGGCCAAATCCGGCCCGCCGGCTCTTGTATTCTGGCCCGCCGGATGTTATCGACATGTTGCAAGTTTTATTATTGTGAAGTTTCAATAGGAGGATTAGATACCTCTTGTCTCTAAATAGCGATACAATGTAGAATGTAATCGGGAAAGAATGTAATCGGGAAAGCTGATGAATTTCCTGAGCTGGAGGACAGAGATTGGCTCTGTGATTTTGCTTTTTCTGTCGATATATTAACACATATGAATGAGCTGAATGCAAAGCTGCAAGGGAAAGAACTCTTCGCTCACGATATGTACACAAGCGTTACGGCTTTCAAATCAAAATTGGCTTTATTCTCAGCACAAATGTCCAACAATTCTTTTGTTCATTTCCCCACATTACTGACGATGAAAGAAGCCCCTAAACATGCAAATAAATACAGCAAATCACTAAATGATTTGCACCACGAATTTTGCCGTAGATTTCTTGATTTCGAAAAACTCCAAAAACCATTTCAGATTATTTCGGCTCCACTTTCACAAGTCGCTGCAACAGCACCACAAGAACTGCAGTTGGAATTGATCGATCTTCAGAGTGACTACGTTTTAAAGGAGAAATTCGAAGCCCTGAAGCTAAATGAGTTTTACGCATCGCTAAGCAACACCAGATTTCCAGAAATTCGAAAGGTGGCACAAAAAATGCTGGTATTGTTTGGTTCCACATATATTTGTGAACAGACGTTCAGCTTGATGAATTTTAACAAATCTAGCCACAGGTCTCAGCTGAGTGATGCGCACCTCAAATCTATCCTGACTATCGCCACAACCAAAATGATGCCAAATTTCGATGCTTTGGCAAAAAATAAAGCTTGACAATCCTGTCAGACGTCGTATTTAAATTCGATTTTGTTTTTTGGTTGTATTTTTCAGTTATTTGTTAATTTAATCTTCCGTTTTTTTTGTCCCTTTGTTATTCGTGTGACAAACTATATGTAAGTGGCGGCTCGATCACTTGGCCCGCCAGTCTAAGAACAAAATAATTTTGGCCCCTAATTCAAAAAGTGTGCCCACCCCTGGCCTATAGCCTACCAAATTTATAAATTATAAAGAATGTGAGAATGTGCATCATACTTTAGTTATAATCTGTGAAAAATATTGTTTCATGCATAGGCTAGGCTACATCTACCGGTAGATACAACCCATAAATTAAAACATACATTAACCCTACATTAAAAGATACAACCCATATCGACTTTTACTTTTTTTTAGTCAAAAACATAGGCTACTTTCTCGTATAACTTGTCAACCGTTGCATTCAGACATGTAGCCTAAACTTTTTAGGGCTGGCATAAAATGATGTAACCAATGAAACAATGGAATAACCTTTACGCATGACTGGTTAGAATAATTAGCAGTGAGTCAACTAACCTGACCTTTCCATTTGTGTATTTTTTGATACTGTAAAAATATAAAGTAGCACATATTTGTCTCGTGCTAGCTTTTTCAACAAGTTTATTTTCTTTATGTAAATAAACTGTCTACGGTATTTTTTGTTTTAGCTGCCGGTATGTTTTTAAAAGTAAATCTAATAAGCTAGAGGCCTTATTTTGAGCAAAGCTGAAAATTTTAATCGGGAAAGGAAAATTATCCAACCATCAGTGAATGCAATTTCAGATAATGCAAGTTCAAGGAAGTTCACATTTAATGCCTAAATATGAAAAAACCAAGATAGCCACTTCATCTGGTCCACATCTTTACTAGATTGTAGTGTTTAGCTCTTTTTAATAACTCAGGTACTAATAACTCAAGTGGCTGCTGATGGCGACAGCCGTCGCGAACTGTAGGTCACGTGCTCTGCGGATGAACACACAGGGAGGTAATACTACATCTCCCCTTCAAGAAACTAAAACGTTTAAAAGAAACAACACCAACGTAGAGAGAGGAAGGGCTACAACTCCCTTCGAAAAAAAAATACAACTTTACATATAGTCAAGAAGATGACTGAGGAAGGAAGGGCTACATCTCATCTTGATAGAAAAAAACCTCATAAAAAACAACAACAACAACACCGAAACAATTACACGATACTATTGCCAATTATCAGTATAACGATCTAGTGGCTTTATAGTACGACCACTGCGGGTTCTATACAAATCAGAATTGGGCTGATCTTGATTAGAATTGGGCTGATCATGGTCAACCTGATCAGTTTCTGACTCTGTAACCGGGATTTCGGTCTTTTGGTTTGCCGGTCTTGATATTAAACTGTGGCGGTTTCGTCTGATAATGCCACGAGGAGTTTCGACCAGATAAGAGCGAGGGGATGGAGCTTGTTCAATTATGTGTCCTTCATCCAAATCTGGCTCGATCCAAACACTTGAGTTTGGAGATAGGGGAGGCAGCACCGTTGCTCTATGTCTCTTAACGTGATCTAACTTTTGCTGTTGTTTTAGTTCTTAACTTTGCCTTATCACGAAGGCGAAATTGTTTTAAGTAAGGCCACTTTGGATCATATATTTTAGGATCAGCGGGAACAATCGATCGCAGCTTGCGTCCCATTAATAGTTTACACGGACTAAATCCAGACTGCAGTGGAGTGCTTGCGTAATTAATGAGTGCAAGTTGTGGATCCGTTGATTTGTGGAATAGCGATTTTACTGTTTAAACAGCTCTTTCTGCTTCGCCATTGCTCTTTGGATATCGTGGACTGCTCGTTTTGTGTAAAAAACCATACTCCTCGGAGAATCTGCAAAAGATGTGAGAAGAGTATTGTGGGCCATCATCGCTGACGAGTATTTCGGGGATTCCGTGAGTCGAAAAAATCTTTTTCAAATGTTCGATAACATCAAAGGATGTAGTGGAGTGGTCAAGACACGACGCTTCAATAAAACGCGAAAAATAGTCGACCACAATCAAATACTGTTTGTTCTACCATTGGAACAACTCACAGCCAACTTTCTGCCAAGGATAGTCCGGCAAACTCGAAGGCATGAGAGGTTCTGGGCTGTAAACACGGTGTTGGCTGCAAGCACAACATTTGGTTACAAAACTGGCAAGGTCATCATTCATACCAGGCCACCATATACAAGATCTAGCCAGGGATCTACACTTGACTATTCCTTGATGACCCGTGTGGATGCGGTGAAGCATATCATTACGTAGCTTGAGAGGGATTAACAGGCGGTTGCGAAAAAGCAATAAGTTTCTTTCAAACGACAGTTCATTTCGGACTTTGAAATATGGCATCAAGTGCAGATCTAGCACAGATTTGCTCGGCCACTGCGTTTGACAGTAATCAATTAATTTAGCACATACCGGATCATCTCGATTTTCGGCGCGAATCTGATCTAAGCGTTCGGACGAGGCAGGCAGTGAAACAATAACGGCATCCACATGAAGTTCAGCCTCCTCATGCAAATCATCTTTGTTGCCGGTTGGCTTCTGGAAAGCATGTCTGCTGAACAAAGTAATTTTCCTGGAACATATTTAATCTCGTAAGAATACCATATCAATCTCATTCTGAAGCGTTGAGTGCGAGGAGGCAACTCGTCAAGACTTTTGTTGCCCAGCAGCGATATTAACGGTTGATGATCAGTGTTTATTTCAAATAAAGTGCCAATTAAAAAGTTTCGGAATTTTTCACATCCCCAAGTTACAGCCAATGCCTCTTTTTCGATCTGGGCATATCGAGTTTCAGCCGGAGTGAGTGATCTTGATGCAAAGGCAACAGGATGCAATTGCCCAGATTGCATTTGCCACAATACAGCTCCTAACCCATAAGAGGACGAGTCTGCCGAAAGAACAGTTTTAGCTTTAGGGTCATAGTAAATTAACACAGGGGTATCTGTTAACGCAGACTTGATATTATTGAAAGATTTTTGTTTGCTGAGGCCCCAAACCCAAGAGGTCTCTTTGCGTAACAATTCTCGTAATGGTTGTGACAATTCTGCAAGGTTAGGCAAAAATTTTGCAAGCTGATTAGCCATGCCCAAAAACCGGCGTACTCCACTTGTGTCTGAGGGAGCTTCCATGTCTTTAACAGCCGATATCTTTTCAGGGTCAGCATGAATACCCTTGTTATCAACTATGTGGCCCAGGAATTTTATCGATTGCTTGGAAAATTCACATTTATTGTCATTAAGAGTCACTCCCGCAGCGGACAGTCTAGCCAAAACGTCATTTAATCTTTTATCGTGTTCACTTTTTGTCGCTCCAAATATCAACACGTCATTCATAAGACATAACACGCCAGGTAATCCTTCCAGAATAGACGACATTTCGCGTTGAAAATGTTTTGGGGCTGAGGAGATTCCGAATGGTAATCGGTTGAAACAATACCTCCCGGATGGACTGATAAATGTAGTCAGCAATCGTGATTGTTCGGATAGGGGAATTTGCCAAAATCCTGAATTGGCATCAAGTTTTTAAAAACACTGGGCACCCGAAAGTTTGGCCAGGGTTTCTTCGACGGTGGAGAGCATATGACGCTCTCTTTGAACACTTTTATTTAGGTGTGTAAAGTCTACACAAATGCGTACCCTACCGTTTTTCTTTGGAGCCACAATCATTTCAAAACACCACTCTGTAGGCTCCGTAACTTTTGAAATGACTCCAAGTTCCTCCATGCGCTTCAACTCACCCTTCACCTGGGCCTCCAACGGCAATGGAACTCGTCTCAGAACTGAAAGACAGTAAGGTTTCACCTCAGCTTTAAAGCTGATGTTCTATTCGCGCCCCAGTTTGTCTAAACCTGTGAATAAGTCTGGATATTGTTCGCTAAAAATTGATTGCTGTGAAACCGAGAGTTCCCTGACATTATTAAAGCAAGCTAAGATACCCAGTTCTTTTATTGCAGGCCAACCTAGCAGTAATTGCGTCAATCCTTTTATGACATAAACGTCCTGTGTGCAGGAAAGGTTCCTTACTCTCAAAGTCGCAGTGAATTTGCCTTGCAATTGCAGTCGTGTGGATTGAGGGCCGACTAAGTCAACATATGACGGGCGTAGCGAAACTTTAAGTTTTTTACTGTCCTCTAGGGACATCGCCGTAACGTCAGCTCCTGAATCAATTCGAAACCGCATCATTACGTCATTCACTTGAATGTTTTCTTCGGGTCTGTCGTACATTGCACTATTGTTCAAATTTCCAAGCATTAGATCAAATTGTGAGTTGACAACTAGGTGAGTTAACAACACTTTGTTGCGCTTACTTCTGCACACTTTTTGGAAGTGGCCTAATTTACCACAACTGTGACAGGTAACATTCCGAGCAGGGCAAATCGTTTCAGAATGAGCCGCATTTCCACACCATGAACAAGATTGTCGATTAATTTGATTTGGTTTGCGTTCAAATCGTTGTCGCACTGCGCTCACTGCAGGCGTGCAATCATCAAAACATGCGCTGTCACTTCTAAAACGCTTGTTTGCTGCAAGAGCTTTTGCTGCTTTTTCACCGATTCGGTGTTGCGAACCATCCGAATTGCTTTATCAAGGGTCAATTCCGAATCTAGTTGCAATCTTTCAGACAAGCCTTTGTTTGAAATACCAACTACAATTCTATCACGGATTAGTTCATCGCGCAAATTGCCGTAATTACGGTTTTCCGCCAAAGAGTAAAGCGACGTAATAAATTCATCGGCTGTTTCATAAATTTCTTGTTTTCTGAGGTTAAACTTTGCTCGTTCATATATGACGTTGTGGTGAGTGTCGAAATAATTGTTAAACTTTGCTATCACCGTGTCATACTTGTTCCTGTCCTCTGCACTTAACCCGAATGTTGCCAAAATATCGTTCGCTTTATCTCCAATCAAATATATCAGAAAGTTAACTTGTTCTTTCTCAGGCTTGTCACTAAGTGCTGAAGCAATTTTGTATCGTTCAAATCTGCGGCTCCAACCTCGCCATTCTTCTGGCTTTTCAAAATTAAACTGGTCTGGAGGTCGAAGGTTTCCAGCCATTCTGACACCATGTAGTGTTTAGCTCTTTTACTAGTAACTCAAGTGGCTGCTGATGGCGACAGCCGTATATATACGCGAACTGTAGGTCACGTGCTCTGCGGATGAACACACAGGGAGGTAATACTACATAGATCGGGTACCGATCTGACCAGATCCTTAGTCTACCAGATCTGGGCCAGATAAAGTGGCTGTTTTGGAATCTTCTTCTTCTTGCGTTTGAGGCCACCACAGTTCACGTTGTTAGATCCAGGCATAGCAGCCAATGGATTGTGTGTTTATCGAGGATTGAAAAGTCCACATGCCTATTCTGGGGTGTGCAGTCTGAGCCACAAGCACAAGACGGTGAGTCGGCGAGGCTCCATTGAAAGTTTGGAATATGTTGCCGAAACGGCCCAGCCCAGTTCGTAAGCGATTGCGCTTCACCCATCCCTTCCGAGGTAAGCTATTTCTGTTTCGGGTGGAGTTTTGGTACGGTATTGTAAATAAACCTTTGTCGCTTTTACTTTTTATACCTCTGTTATGTTATGACAAGTGATCTTTTATTTTTTGCTTTAGCCTATCCCTAATGGGAGGAAATAAAAAGAACATCAAAGTCAATGAAAAGCTTCCTGAATAGGCTATTTTAATAACGGATTTGCGCCGTGCGGTAACCTATGAGATCAAAGCTCGTAGAAAGTTCAAGCAAGCTATCGAGCAGTGGTTCATCTAATCATCATCATCATCTTTGGCCATGCCTGAACAAGGCGTCCGCTACCTTGATTTTACACAACAACAGCAGTGGTTAGGCCCAAGTAAAAAGGTTAATATGATCTAAGCTACAAAACCAAATTCGTTACAAGGCTTTGAAATTTTGAACCATTTGCATAGTCACCATAGTGAGTGTTAACACTTTGCTCCTCAAAGGGAGGCCAGATTTGGCCCCCCCTCATATTTGCTTTAATTATTTGAAGCACAGTAACGCCATGCACTTGGTTTTTCTTGACTTTTCCTAAAATTGCCAGGCGGATCTGATGATATTAAATTTGATGCTAAAAGTTGTGTAGTTTTCTTGTAAATTCAAGATTTTCGTGAATTTTCGCTATTTCTAGCTAACTTCCAGCAAAGCGTGAAATGGATTACATTGCGATGACAAGCCATAAGCTCATAATTGCTTCGTGCATCGATATGTGCGAGCAGAGAGAAGCATCCTCTTGCTTTCTTTTGTTTAGTTTGACCTCAATAATACAAAGCGCGTTATTTCTTATGCTACAAAGAAAAGCCAGTGATCGCAAAGCTGTTAATTAGAAACAATAATAGCAAACGTTTTTTGCGTTATCAGCTCTACAAAGAAGAATAGCAATCCACGATCAAAATAGTAGGCTATGGAGGCCACAAACTATTCAAAACAGTTGTTTCAAGCAGATAATATTCATTGACGAATAAAAAACGTTACAATAAGAGATCTTCTCTTGGATAAAGACACAAAAACCTGGTTTCGAAATAAACGTTCTATGGAAATGCTCTCATTGACAAAACTTGCAATTGAGGAAATGTATCACTGCAAATGCTTTTGGCCGGAGAAATAGCGTATTTGCAAACAGTAATTGTGAGATACACTCAAAATTATGAGATAGGCTCCATTTACACGTAGCAGCTAACTCGATGGCGTCCCTTCACTGCTTTATGTCACCTACTTGTTGTTATGTCCTGTATTTTTGTTTTACAGTGCACTGTGTTTTGTTCCAAAGAGCGCAAAATAAAGATGATAATGCCTCATCTACATTACAAAATATTTTGTAATGTAGGCCTACAAACAAAATGTACAATGTACACAATGTACATTACAAAACATTTTGTACTGTAGACGAGGCATAAAGTTAGGCGTCACATAAGACAAACAACAAATCAGCTTTCTTCATCATTGATTCAACATCTGAATACGTTGCGCCAATGTATAAGAGGCCGGCTATTGTGAAGACCCGCCATTTATAAACGATCCGATTATACCAAAAGTGGGACAAACTAGTGGATCAAAGAATGAATAAACAATGCTGAGAAAACTAAATCTAAGTGACGAACAATACCGATGTCTTCATTTATCTTGGAAAAATGCTGCCTTAACTTATCAACAAAAAATACCGTAAATAACGGCAAGGATCCCGAAAGCAGAATTTGCTCGACTTTGGCATGAATTTAGTCAGACATCTACAGTATTAATTCCACACATACAATAACGGGCTCTCAACTGCTCTAAGATACATAATAATCAACCTGGTTCTGGGCGATTTGTGTAACAGTTTAGGGGAAGACACTACTTGAAATGATGCACCACACAAAAGATTTTCAATGAAGACTGAGTCTAAAAACCGATGTGGATTGTGCTGCACAATAACTTCAAGTTTAGGACAGAAGAGGCACAAAATATCACGATAAAAATAAAGACCTTGTGGGAAATTTTCGAGAATCATAACACGATGCAAATACCATAGACGCTTAGTTTGCATGCTGTTCTAAGCTGGCCGGCAACCACAAAGGTAGACAATAGCCTACAAGCAGTTTATAATTTGATAACAGCGCAATAAACATTATAAATACGTAAACCAACAATGTTCTTTTACAAACGTTTTACGTCTAATAGTAAATTTTTCCCCAACAATTTTTTGTGAAGCACTTGCAAACCACGGTTTTGTAAAATAATTCATCATTATAGTATTTTATTTCTCGGATATTGTAAAACGTCATCAGCAAAATCACAAAAAAAAATTCATTACTTCAATGTAGTAGGCCTAAGAATTTTTTATAGAATTGTAGCCACGTTGTTTCAACAAAGAAGCCATTTTTTAGCAATATAAAGTTATAGAAAATAATTTGCAATCATGCAAATGGTTGGAAAGAATCTAGGAAGTCTTCTCACAATCTAGCACAAAATGATTATGTTTATTGTATCTCTGTAAAATGTTTTACGACAAACTTTGAAGCTTCGTTATAATCATTTTTATCTTTGAAGTCAGAAGTTTTTTTTTTTTTTTTGGCCAGAAACATAATCACTGCCTTGCTCATGTTGTCGCTTTTACGCGTATTTTTAGTGCTTCAAACAATAAGGACCCAGTCAGCAATCCAGTCCTTTTACATTGATTCAACATTTGTAAACGTTAAATTTATGTAGATTTTCTGACTGTGGGTTATTTCACATTTCCTTTGTTTACGCATGTTCCTCAATTCACTGTTGCATTATTTCGACGCTGGCGGACTAAAACTGTATTTTCAAATTGATTGACACAATCTTCAATAAAAAGTGAGCTTCGAACTTAGCTTTGTTGATGTAAATGCTGTATTTTTTGTGGATGTAATTTATGAGTCATGTTTATAAACACCCGTAAACGAAATGACTTATGATGTGGCCTGCATGATATTTGTGATGCGACTTGACACAAATCCACAATTTCAAAAGCACCTAATTTGAACTTACAAATTTCAGATAATTTCAACAACTTGTTCAATTGTCTTCTCTCTACTAAAAATATTCATACTACAAACTCAATTGTAGACCTAAAATACACAAACGAAGATGTAAACAGCTATTCAAGCAGGCTAAGGTGTTACTTATGAGAAATTTGGTTCCATAAAACTAGAAGCTAGCCATGAGTTTCGGAATGCATTAGTTTAGGATAAAAATGTAAGACAACAAACGCAGTTTTTTTTTTTTTTTTCAAATCCGTGTAACGATGTTACTCTGATTGTAACAATTTTAGAATCAGTGAGTAGCTTACAATAAGATTTGCTCGCAAGTCGTAAATTCTAATCAATGCAATGATTCGGCACACCGCACACACACTTCGTGCGTTCGATCGAGCTCTTTGTTATTTAGAAGTTTGCATGAAATCGGATTAGCACGGTAATTAAATAGCGGCAAGTTAAATCAAAATTGTCGTTTTTGGGTACCTTTGCAAAAATTGAAATATCAAGTTTAACATATAAAGTTTTAAAACAATGACTTTTCAAACTTATAGACAAATGATTTGTTTTTACACCAGTGTAACTTCTGTTGAAATAGCATCAGCGGCTAACACATAACAGCTGATTGAATTTGATCCAAAAACGGCCCCCCCTTGAGCAGTTAACTTCCAAAAAAACGTTGAAAAGCAAAGGGTTAATTTTATAATCGCCTTGAGTAGCCTATTATGTCAAGCATCAGCCAGACCAAGCGATGCTTGTTGTTTCAAGAAAAACCTTTGAAACGTCAATCGCGTCTTCGTGTTGAAAGAATTATTACGTTACTTTTACAGACATAAAGCTTGTGTTTACTTAAATCCATATATCTCTTTCCACGGAGTTGGTGATCTATCGAATTGTACGAAAACAATTACATTTTTAGCATTTCTTTATTCGTTCTGAAAAACAAGTTTAAATAATTGCTGTCAGTTTGTAGACGAGAAACTGAAGCTTGAAAGGGATTGACTCATGAAACGGCACCAGAGTATCTGTAGTGTGTTGTTTTAAAGCACTATTTTTAACTTTTACTTCTGTAAAAAATAATCTTACGTCATCTTGTGGGCTGAAAATTAATCGGTGTTTTTCATCATCCATTTAAACGTTGGCATAGCATGGCCAACGTTAATTCAACGTTTAAATGTAGTTTGTCTGTAGGTGACTATAAATATTGGCTGAGCGCATTATCTTTTCGAAGCCTTTCGCCGCATCTTGAAAAATGTTGTATCAACGTTAGTGAACGATTGTTATCCGCTTGCTTGCTTCAAATTAGGCATATTATTTGAAGCTATTTCTTCTTCTCGCCGTCTTTAAATAACACAGTTTCTCTGTGTTTTGCTGCAATCAGCATAAGGACTTAGCAAAGCGAACTTTGTTTACTTGTGAAAGTATAGACCAGAAATTCTCATGAGTTTTATATTAGCTGCATTTTGTAAAACGAGCTGTTTAATGTTATTTCTTAAGCATAAATTGAGAAACTTTATGTTAAATATTTCTTGACCATTTACTAATTGTAAATTTTGTATTCTATTTGAATAAGATGCACTAGTAGAATCAATTGCTGTATGACTGTTACGATCCTTGATATCATTTGGATTATTATTTGTACGGATTTATCCTTCAAGCCCTGCTCCTGTTTTGGTGAGTCGACCGAACTATCCCACCAGCTCTATTAGGATTGAAGTAGCCTTTATCTGCGCACCAAGTTTGTTAAACGAACTTGCGACCTGCAACTTGTGATCTTCTGACCTGTGATCTTGCAACCTTTCTGCCATAATAAACTAACAGAACTCAAGACCGTGTTCAGATTCAATCTACTTGGCTTGTTTCTCTGTCTGTTGTTGCCTTGTAGGTCCCAAAAACCGTATTATAACTAAGCGACGCATATAATAATCCGATCCACTGTTTGGCGCCAGTGAGAAAGATATTTTTTAACGTAGAATTCGCGTCAAAATTCTACAGTGAGTATAGCAGAAATGTTCGGATCCACCTTTTGCAAGATTCTGATATAGCCTGCCCTGACATAGACATTAGTTAGGCTATGATTCGATCCTGGGATCCAATAATTGGTCAAATTCACAAGGCCCGATCCGGTCCTAAAGCAATTAGGCTAGTATCACAAATTGGTTGGCTGGCATGTTCATATAACCACCACATTGCGAATTGTAATCTTATTCAACGCTTTATTTTCTCTAGTGTTTTCGATACCGTAGCTTACGGTATAATTCTCATCTCTTCTGCTTCCTGCGAACTGGAACTATTTTTCTCTAGGGGGGGCTGAAGCTGCAGTAGTGTTGTCAGTTTCTGGGGGGCAAATTTACAACTGGTAGTAATCATTCGGTCTGTTCTTGTGTAAAAATGACGCCAAAGCACACACGTTGTAAATTGTAACAAATGAAAGACAGCAACAACAAAGCAGTTGTTCAGGAAATTAAAAAGAAAACGAAAAAATTAGAAAGGGATATGAAAACGACTGTTTGTGGAAATGAGTTCTCACACGCACCCAACGATTGCTTTTCGCTCAGGTGTTTTCTCTATGAGCGGTGTCATGAGTTCTTTGACATCGACAATGTCCAAAATTGTTTGGTGGACATACATCAACACAAGATGAGTAGGCTAAGTCTTTTTGTGTCGTCTTCTCAACCACATTTTCAGGCGTCTTAGAGGAGAAAAAGAACGTTCTGATGATGCAGTTGAAACCGGGAGGCAAACGCAAAGCTCCACGAAATTTCGCATTCTTTTGAAATAATCAAAAAAATCTAGGCCTAGTGTTTGAGGGTTTAGTTGCGATAGTATTTCAGCAACCTTTGAAGGGAGTATGCGGTTTTTCCACTTACAACATCGCTGAGCATTGAGCAAGGTAAGTTCCGTTTTTAGACGGTCTTTTCTGATGGCGTCGGGTAAGCTGATCTCGGTATCAGATCTTTCCTCATCGTTTGCACAGCTCTATTGTTTGCACATCGTTTGCACAGCTATCAGATCTTTCCTCATCGTTTGCACATTCGATACCAATATACCAAATTGTCTAATGCTGCTTCAAGTATGCAAAAAATCCTTTGTGGAGTCCCTCAAGGTTCAACATTGGGACCTCTTCTCTTCCTAATGTATATTAACGATCTTCCTTTAATGTCAAAATTTTCAACCGTGCTTTTTGCGGACGACACATATCTAGCTTTACGTGGTGAAGACTTGGATTCTTTACAAACAGAAACCAATTCTGAACTACATAAAATAGATGCTTGGCTGCGAAGAAATAAACTACTCTAAAACAAGCTACATTTTAATAAACAAAGTGCCAAAGCGTACTGTTGAAACTAATTTCAGGTTGTGTATAAACCAAACAGTGATAGAAAGAGTTAAAACAAATAAATATCTGGAAATCTATGTCGATGAAAATCTAACCTGGTCGTCACACATTAAACATTTGTCGTTGCAGTTGGCTCGATATTCTGGAATTTTTTTATCGCCTTTGTAACTATGTATTAGAAGAAACATTGCTCATGTTATATTATAGTTTAGTATATAGTCGTGTCCAATGCGGTATTACTATATGGGGTACTGCAAGTAAAACGCTAATCAAGGAAGTAGACGTCAGACACAATAACATTATTCGAGCAATCACTAGAAGTACAAAATTCAGTCACGTCACTAACTTATACAAATCTTTGAATATTTTACAACGTGAAGATATTTACAAACTCGAAATTGCCAAATTTATGCATAAAGTTTCCAATAATAATCTACCACCTGAATTGCAAGATCGTTTTATAAAACTTGATAATACTCACTCGCACAACACTCGACAATTAAATAAAATGAAGTATTTTCTTCCACAAATAAACAAATCCGTGGCACACAATCTTTTGGCACATCGGGGTACTAAATTGTGGAGTGAATTAGATGAATGTATGAAAAGCAAACACCTTGCTTTGTTTAAAAAACTTTATAAAATTACCTTGTTAAATTCTTATTAAACATACTTGTTTAGTTAAATTGTTTTATCTACATGTAACCTCGTATTTGTGTACTTTGTGTTATTATACCCGATATGATTCATTATTATGCTTATGTTTTTCCTAGCTGGTCTTGATTCATTTTCCGACAAAACCCTATATGTTTCATTTCGATTTCGAAGCTACTGTTCAATCATGCTGTTTATTGATTTAGCTAATGTATAACTTGTAATGTCTAACGCTGCAATGTATGATGTCTGATGTCAGGCAGCACCTTGACTGGTTAACCGCAAGGTTGTTCGGTGCTGCCAGACCTTTCTATTGCTATATTTTGATTTGTATGTAATTGTGTTTCTTTTTCTCGACTCGTATTAGAAAGGCAAATAAACAATCATCTCTCTCTCTCTGTTGGCTGCTGTAAGCAGATCTGCCTGGTCGAATCGTCGATCAAGCTCAGCTTGAACCAAATCAAGGGCTTCGATGTATTGCAGTTTCCACGCTTCTTCTCCCGCAGACGACAAAGCATCCGATTCCTCTGTTTTTCGAAATCTTGCTGGAGTTTTGCTCACTTGGGGATCCTTTGGCGTCTTTAGGTTATTGGCAGACGCAAAGACGTTCGCTGCTTCCATAAGCTTGGAAACGGATTCATCTTTTCTGAGATTTTTGATCCGTTTGTGGAGAATGATGATGGATTCCAAAGCTGAAGAAGCAGAGATCTTCTTGTTTAGGAGCTGTCTTGCGACGGCTTCTGCAGGTTGAAAAACTTCACTGCTGCAGGTAATCGCAAAATGAAGCCACATCGTGCTTGCTTGTTTTACCAAGCCAAATATCTTTGCACGTGCGTCTCATTGCACTATCTTCTGTCATGTGGGCCAGACATTGCACAGGGTAGACCAGTACTTAACAACACGATCTAGGTCAAGTCAAGTCAAGTCAAGTCAATTTATTTTGTTTTAACAGCGCCATATATTAACAAACAATCAGAGTAAAATGTAGTTGTCAAAACAATGCATTGTACAACTGTTGGTTAGATTATGGCGCAATCAGGATGGTAGCGAAAGACCATAAGCAGTCATCTAGTCAGCCACCACCCCATCACAGTAAATCTAACTACACATTCATACACAATAGTGTGCAGAGGCAGGCACACTACTTCATTGAATAAAAAGGTTCGCCACTGAGATTGAAAAACAACTGCTGTTGGTTTGAATCTGCATCCTCAAACTGAGTAAGCCGAGGATGAAGATTCAAACCAGCGACCAAAAATTAACCAACGACCAATAAGTGATTGTGTGCTATAATAGGCTACAGCACTTGCGAAAGTTTTCTTGAAATAACGGGGAAAAACGTGAATACCACCACCGAATTGCAACAATTTTTATGTAAAGCATACAAAAACAGGGCAATTTGATACTAACTATAGAGAACAAAGATTAATAAGTACGATATGATGATATACTGTAAAGGTAAGTTATCCTTTGTATTGAGCACTTAAGGTACGCATGTATATTCATGTAACAGTTGGTTTTTGACATTTTTTTTAAAGCATTGGAACGGTAAATCTTTTATATCGTGTGAAATTTCACTCCACACTTGCACACACAAGAAATGGAGTGTTTTTTTGCCAAAGTTTGTTTCAAACCTGGGAAGAAAAAATCTGGTTTTAGCCTTATGTCTTGTATCATGTTGATGTATGTCGTCTAGTTTAACAAAGTAGCCAGAGAAACATGCTGGCAAAAAATTATTTTCGTACTTGAACATGAACTGTGCATATGCCAGCTTTGCAAGGTCACACACTTTTAATACCTGAAATTTGCTGTACATGTAGGTCGTCGAGGTTTTCCTGTCACCAAACAAACAGGCTCTAATAAATTTGTTCTGAATCACTTCTACCTTGTGTATTAACGTTTTGTTGGCCCTACCCCAATTAATTATTGAATATTGAAGATTTGATTGAAATAATGAAAAGTAAATTAACCGTAATGTGGATATTGGGACATAGTATCTGATTTTGTAAGCAATGCCACATACTTTACTCAATTTTGTGCAAAGGTCAGATATATGGGCGTTCCAGTTCAATCTGTGGTCCATCGTTACTCCAAGATATTTTACTTGATCAGTTTTGTTAATGCTTTGGCCGTTTAAGGTGAGAGAGAACGATTTTGCAACAGGAGGATTTCTACAAATGATCATAAAATTAGTTTTAGTGTAATTAATCGATAATTTATTAGTTCTCATCCATACATCAATCTTTTTTATTTCTTCATTGGCTTGTTGTTCTAGGCAAGTCAAATTACGGTGTGTCATGTTTAGGCTGGTGTCATCCGCAAAAAGAGTGGTCATGAAAGAGGACGCAGTAGGTAGATCGTTTACATATAATAAAAATAACAAAGGACCAAGGACTGACCCTTGGGGGATGCCGCATTTGACCGTCGAAAAGTTTGATGATAATGAGTTAAGTTTGGTGCATTGTTGTCTGTTGGTTAAATAAGACTTCATCAAGTTCCATATTTTTCCACGCAAACCATAACAATACAATTTGTTCAATAAAATTCCATGATCAACAGTGTCAAATGCTTTACTCAAGTCAAGAAAAATGGAGCACGTATAGTTATTGTTATTTAAGTTTTTGAGTAAATGATCATATATGTGAGTTATACTGAGTTCTGTCGAATCGTTTGTCCTAAAGCCGTGTTGACTGGGAGTTAATATATTATTTTTATCCAGAAATTTGATCATTCGTTCGTACAAAAGCTTTTCAAGAATTTTGGAGAAAGTGGGCAAAAGAGATATTGGCCTGAGATCGGTTAAAGCGGTGGGATTGGATACCTTTGGTATTGGGATGATTTTAGACAGCTTCAGTGGATCTGGATAGGTCTCTTGAGCAAAGCAGTTGTTGTATAATCGAGCAAGGATGGGTGAAATAATACAGTTTGCAAGTTTGATGAATTTTGTCGGGATATCGTGTATTCCAGGAGAAGTTTTTGTTTTCAATGTCATTATGATGTTTGAAACCTCACTGGGAATGATGTCTTCAAGTAAAAAACTGGATTGGCATGTTGTTGTTAAAAAATCTGAAGAGGATACGCCAGTTGGTTTAATTTTACTTGCCATATTAGTACCAATATTGGTGAAGTGCTCATTCATTATGTTTGCAAAGTGGGTTGATTCAGTTTTGTGTAAAATGTTATTTATTTCCATATTGGTGGGAAGCGATGATGTTGACTTGGATTTGCTAGTGATCAATTCGTTAATTACTTTCCATGTCTTCGATGCATCAGCTTTGTTTGCTTCAAATAAATGAGTGTAGTGTTGTCTTTTAGCTAATCTTTTTATATGCACCAAGCGGTTATTGTAAGCTTTATATTTCTTTACTTTCATGTCGTCTTTGTGCTTATAGCACGCTCGATATAGTCTATTTTTTGTCTTTATGGATTTAAGAATTCCTTTTGTGATCCAGGGTTTGTTTTGCAATTTGACTTCTTTACGGGATAATTTCCTTACAGGTGCGTGTTTATTGAGTGTTTTTTGGAACGTGTCTATGAATTCACAGAATTGTGTGTTGACGTTGTTTTTTGTAAAATCAAGGGAGTTCATAGCAACATGCATTTCAGATAAAAAGTTTTCATTGTCAAAATGCCGCATACATCGTGTCAATTTCGGAACTTTGGTTTTAAGGAAATTCAAATTAGTTACGCTCAAGAACACTGGTAAATGATCAGAAACATCATATAAACAGATACCGCTGGTTTTGTGTTGTTTTTCAATGTTTGTATAAATATGGTCCAATAAAGATGGTTCACTAATTTTAGAAAATCTAGTTGGATGGCTTATCACGGAATTACAACCTATGGCCACAAGTGAGTTCAAATATTCTTTTACTTTAGGGGTTTTATTTTCATGCGTAAGGTTGATGTTGATGTCTCCGCAAATGATGTATTGTGATTTCGTCTTCTCAATTTCCGCAATAGTTGATATTATCCTGTTTTGAAAACTATCAATATTTGGTCCAGGATGCCTGTAGATGACACCCACGACTGCGCTGTCTTGAGAATTATTTTTTATCTCGATCCAGAGGTCTTCACAATTTGGTACATTTAAGCTAATATCATTACGTATAGAATATGCAATATTATTTTTAATGTAAAGTGCAACGCCACCAGCATTTGTAGGAGAGTTTTTGTGTAAAAATTTGTATTCGATGAGGTTAAAGTTATCAACACAATTGGGTTTTATTTTAGTTTCAGAAATTGCAATAATATCAGGTTGGTGATTAATTTCGGCCAAAAACTCTTCGAGTTTGTCTTTATTTTTACTTAGACTGCGGGTATTGAAGTGGAACAAGGAGAGCTTTGTTTTTTTACTTTCTTGAAAGAATTTTTTAGTATCAGATGTAGAGAGGTAGTTTTTGGAATCGAAATTGATGTTAGTAGTGGACATTACAACAAACACAATAAAAATGACTGACATATACATGTGCAATGACAATATGACTGATTAGGCTACGGAGTGACTTTCAGTTGATAGACGAAAAACTTTGAAAAATAAACACTATATTATTGCGTTATGAAATATTTAATTTAGTCGGTTTAAGATACCAATCAATGTCGGAAAACGAAATGTATGGTAAAAATTTCAAAAATACTATTATTACGTCACAAACTATGAAACTTAGGGAAAAAAATTAGCAGTCAGTCTTGACCTAGTAGCCTAGCTAATCACTCCAATATTGTGCAGAAGTACAAATTAATAGGATAACAAGCTAAAATTAAACAAAAAAATGGAGTGGTATCGTACGATGAACTGTCCAGATTTAATCTTTTTTCTTCTGAATTTGAACTGTTTAGCTTCCAATAAATGAACCTCTTTGGTGTCGATGGTTGAACTTGGTCTTGATTGGGTTGAAGGTTAGGCTACTTACAGTTGGGTAAAAAATAATGGCTCGGTTGAGAAAATGTAAAGAATGCCAAAATGAGTCCTTTTGACTTACTTTTCTTTGTCTTCAAAACTTGATGATTTGTCTAGCAGCAGTGATTTAATTTCTTAAATGCAGAAAATGACTGTTGACTTGTTGGCTAGTCTAACTCAAGGTTTCTTCAAATTGTATTATCTCTGCAACTTTCTGATGGATTTTGAAAATTTTGATTTTGATATGACTACAATTAAATTTTCTTCTTGGTTCTTCTAAAATTAGCTTTTCTCCAGGCCTTATTTTTTTTATGAGTCCATTTTTTGATTTGGGCCTGGAGAGAAAAATTTTGCTGCTTACTCTAAAAAGCGCGGGAAAAAGGAGCAGAAGCAGGGGGCTTCTAGGGCAGAAGCACGAACGCACCAATTGCAGGCAACTTCATCGGAACTAAAAAGCGACATGAACAAAGATTTACGTTTAGGCAATTTACAGTACCGCAGAAGAAAATTCTACTTCTATAAAATCACAGCATAAATGTGATGGAAACTGCATAAAAAGCAATGCTAGACAGTGGGCTAAGAAAGATAGCTTGCTCTCCTTCGCTCTGATTGGCTGAGCGTTGCTAGGCGATGGATCGGTCTATTTGTCAGAATTTTCCAGAGGGGGGCTGAAGCAATTATCGAAAAATTCCAGGAAAGGCTGAATTAGCTCTAGGGGGGCTTCAGCCCCTTGAGCACCCCTACTTCCGCGCGCCCCTGGGCTACCGCCTATCTGCATTTTCGCGATGTTCTTAGAAAAAAACAAAACCAGCAATTAATTATTATCGTTTATTGTCTTTTTAAACAAAAACCTGACTGAATTGTTAATTACAACAACAAGAACGCCGTAAGAAAACAAAAATGACTTACAGAGAACCCATATAGAGGATAGGCTATACGGTTTCACAGCAGCAATGAAGGAACGTAAAAATAACGTAAAGGGAGACTGCAGGAATTACACCTGCCAAGTGGGCTATTCTTTCCAGATTTCAGGGTTTATTCTTTCTAATATCTCCAAGTATGTTTTTTAAAAGTAAGTGGCTATGAATTGAGCGATTGTTGCTTTACTTTTGTGCTTCTTTGACGAAGATCGGTGTGTACATCGATTGAGTTTGTGCTATTTGAATAAACTGATGAATTGATTTATTCAAACTTTTGAACTTTTTTTTTCTTTCAAAACTCACGTGGGAACTCTAAAATACAAATCAATTCTTGTTTGCGGCAAGTTCAAGTTTTTAACATTCAAATCAATCAAGAATCATGTTTTTCAACTTGATTATCATATCACTAGCAGGCCCGGATTTAGGGGGGGCAGAGGGTGCAGGTGCCCCGGGCCCCCTGACTTTTGAAGGGCCCCCTACGTAGAAAAAATGTAATTTTGTGTTATTTGTTTACCTTTCAGCCTTTAAAGTTTCTGCAAAATGCTGTGCAGTACTGGATTAATGCTACTGTAGACGTAGAGAGAGGTGGCTTTTCGCTCCCAGGGTGCAAAAAAAAATTTTGCACGGGAGCTTTCCGATCTAAAAGTGCCCCGGGCCCCCATCAGCTAAATTCGGCCCTGATCACTAGTCTTCTCATTTTTAGGGAATTTGTCTCCAGTTTAGGTTGGGAATTTTATACCCACTTAAGGTCCAATTTAGAGAATTTTTTGCCTGGGTTCATTTGCTACACTGATTGAATATAGGCTGTGGCTATATTTACACTACCGGTATATAGTGTAATAATAGCCTGAATAGTGTTGCTGGATAAGGAATTCTGCTCTAATTTGAGAAAAGTTTAAAGCTGTTGAAAACAAAAACTTGTATATATTTTGGAAATTTTTTTTAGTCCTTGATAATAGTGGCTTTAAAAACAACAATGTCACTTATTTGGGATGCAACCTAATTCATACCATGAACAATTGTACTGTCAGTTCGTACCTTGAAAAGATCAAGAGAAAAAAATAAAAAAGCCGAAGTCGCTGATCGAAGTTTCCACAAGGTTAGGGTATCGGTAGTGGGTGCAACCTAGTTCGTACCCTGAACAGTTCGGACCCTCAGTTCGTACCCTGACAAGATCGAGAGAAAAAATTAAAAAAAGCCGAAGTCGCTGATCGCAGTTGTTTAATAGCACAAAGCCAAAGTCGCTGATCGGAGTTTCCGCAAACAAACTCGAGGGTTAGGGTTAGCGGAAACCGCGGAACTGCGGAAAAATATTTGCGAAACTGCGATCAGCGAGGGTTAAAGCAGAGCATAGATTACTCGATGATTAGAGTTAGGGTTAGCCGAAACTGCAGTTAGCAAAACTGCTGAAAAATGTTTGCGGAAACTGCGATCAGCGAGGGTTAGGGTTAGAGCATAGATTGCTCTATAGTTAGGGGAAAGGTTAGCGGAAACTGCGGAAAAATGTTTGCGGAAACTGCGATAAGCGAGGGTTAGGGTTAGAGCATAGATTGCTCTATAGTTAGGGTTAGGGTAAAGGTTAGTGGAAACTGCGGAAAAATATTTTCGGAAACTGCGATCAGCGAGGGTTAGGGTTAGAGCATAGATTAATCTATGGTTAGAGTTAGGGTAAAGGTTAGCGGAAACTGCGGTTAGCGGAATCTACGGAAAATGTTTGCAGAAACTGCGATCAGCGAGGGTTAGGGTTAGAGCATAGATTAGCCTATGGTTAAGGTTAGCGGAAACTGCGATCAGCGACTTCGGCTTTGTGCTATCTTTCTCTCGATCTTTTCAGGGGGAAAATTTTAAAATGTTTGGGGAAACTGCGATCAGCGACTTCCGCTTTTTTTAATTTTTTCTTTCGATCTTTTTAGGGTACGAACTGAGGGTCCGAACTGTTCAGGGTACGAACTAGGTTGCATCCTCGGTAGTTAGGGTTAGGGTATCGGAGTATCAGTTAGGTATCGGTATCCGCAAACAAACAAACTGAAAAGATCGAGAGAAAAAATAGAACACAGCTGATTGCAGTTTCCGTTTTTCCGCAGTTTCCTCAAACATTTTAAAATTTCTGGTAATGATCCTAAAAGTTTGCCGAAGTCACTGATCGCAGTTTCCGCAAACATTTTAAAAGGGTTAGGGTGTTTTCGCAAACAAACAAACTGAAAAGATTGAGAGTAAAAATAGAACAAAGCCGAAGTCGCTGATCGCAGTTTCCGTTTTTCTGCAGTTTCCGCAAACATTTTAAAATTTTCAGTAATGATCCTAAGAGTTTGCCGAAGTACGGTAGTTGATTGCAGTTTCTGCAAACATTTTGAAAGGGTTAGGGTTGATGACGTTGATCGGAGTTTCCGCAAACATTTTAAAATTTCTGGTAATGATCCTAAGAGTTTTTGTTTGTTTGCGAAAACTGCAATCAGCAACTTCGGCTTTTTTTAATTTTTTCTCTCGATCTTTTCAAGGTACAAATTGTTCATGGTATGAATTAGGTTGCATCCACTTATTTGTACTGTAGTTTGTTGTTTTTAAAGCCACAATTATCAAACAACAACAGAAGTCGACATCCTTGAGTTTCAGTCACTTTTGCTTTGGATCATCAGTGGTCTATATCCATTGGGCAGAAATTCAATTTCCAACTTGATGGGAATTGTGGAATGTGATTGACTTGAGTGGGAATCGAACCTCCTTCGAGTTGGATGCCACCGATGTTGTCCGGGCCTGAACACTCCCCCCCTGATGTCGTCCCATGTTGTCTCTTGAAAGCAGTGTTGCCAAGTGTTCAACAAGGTCAGGATAAACATGCAATGACTGCAAAAAACTTTAAAGAAGAATTTGCTTTTCATTTCTGCGATTGTGATTTTAAATTTGACGTATTTTCAGACACACAATTAAACGGAAGTGAACAGAATTACGAGCTACATTTTTACCACTTCGTTCCCTTAGACCGTAGCAGTTCATTAGACTATGTTATTTTAGAGAAATAGTAATAAACAAATTGTTCACTCGGCTGTGCAGCACTTGTCAGCAACAAAATAATTTTTAAACAATGTAGAAGAAATTTGCGTCATTGCTGTATGGAAGTAATTTTGCCTTAAAGTTGCTTTTCACTGGTGTGACTTCTCTAGTTTGTTTATGGGTCACTTTAAAGTGACTTTATATACAATTATATATAAGTGAAAAGGCCACTGTACTGGCCTTGCAAAGTTAAAAGTTAAAATATGTGCATTTTATAGTCGTTTTTATTCGCCTGATGTGGGTCACTGTAGTTTGTAGTGGCCTTTCATTCATATATATACGGTACAAAAACAGGAACGCTACTGTAGCGTCCTTATGTAGCAAAAGAGTTGCAACATCTAAAAGCTTAAACAAGAGAGTAGGCTAACCCTAAGCTAAATAATGGTTGATTACAAAAAGCATAGCAGGCCTCGAAATTCATGGCGGTCATGTCCGCCGTCACAGCATGTGATGTCCGCGGGAAGTACCATCTAGATCGGTCATATTTGTTCGCCGAGAAATAACACAGAAACTAGCGATACAAATCGTCGTTGCATAGCATGAACAATCGTTGCAAAAATATTATTTCCCGCGCATTCCAGCGCGCATCTACAAAGTGTGAATACTGTATATATTATATCCTTTAGCTTCGATTTAAGCAGGAAAACTTTCGATTTTACATTGCTCCAACGATTGATGACATTGAATCAGTGTAACAAAGGCGATTTCTTCGCCAAAAATCGATGGGAGTACCGGTTACTTCTACACTAATCACGCACAATTTAGTTCAAGTCTTACGTCACAATGTCTGGCTTTGATCTCCGAATAATATTGATAAGGCAAGGTTGGTTACAAAATTAGATTATACGAGTAGGCTATTACAGCAAGATGCAGCAAAATTTGTTAAGTTTTGGTATTACAGTAAGAAAAGGCCTAGGGAAATTCACTTTCGCTCACATGATACGCAAAAATAAACCCAGAAAAAGCCTAGTAAAACTTTGCACAGCAGAAAATAATAGTGTTAGTGTAGAAGTTTTCCGACTCGTCCCCAGAGCATTGTGACGCAAGAAGCGACACGAAATCTTTAGGTGGAAATTAATCAGTTATGCGGCGTATTAAGCAGCTACACGGCGCTTTGACTCTTCAAGCGCGTGTCGTTGGTCTGATAAAAGCTTTTCAGAGTGACTTCGCTGAAATTTTAAAAAGCCTTCTACACCATAGCTATATTTCTCAAATGGCGAAGAATTATCAAGATAAAGTGATTGAGCATGACGATCGACGTTAAAACTCGTGTGTCCGCCGAGAGACTTAATTTGTCCGCCGAGATACAGTAGCTGCTCAGACCGGACAGTCGGACACGTTTGTCCGCCGTCAACAAAAACGAATTTCGAGGCCTGCATAGCTTTCATACCTATTTTGGGAAAAAATGTGCCATAGGACATTGACTGGAAGCACCTTTCTTGCAAACTTGATTGAACTTCGAAGTGATTCATTTGATAATAGTGCTCTTTCCCTACTTCCAGCTGTCATTTGTACAGTACAAAACATTTAAAGTATATACAAAATATCTTTGATTTATGTCTTTGATAGTAATGGAAAGTTTATGCTTACCATAGATTTGCACCTTGTAAGACTAGTAGTAGTTTGTTTCATCTTTTGTGCTTTCTTACTTTAAATCTGAAACTAAACATACCGTACTGACTACTGGTACTGTTAAAAAGCGGAATTAGGCTACCATACATATCCAGGGTCCGACCTTAACTTTTTTTTTGCATTGGCCAACCGGACCAGTGGCTCACCATTTGCACTGGTCTGCACGAGATTGCACTAGTCCGTCCCGTGTACTGATAAAAACAAGATTGTCGTATGAAGCACTAGGCCAACCCAGGAAAAACCACCTTAAAACGACAATTAATGAATGGTGGCAATAACAGTAACAACAGTTTATCTAGGCAAGACATTCAATCTACGTTGAGTCTTCAACTTGGGGCTCTTTTTCAATTTCTGATTCCAATGATAGGTCATAATCGGAATCTCATGACGGGATGATCACTGGGTCATAATCAGAATCCGATGTGAGTTTGTCTGGCCTTGTAAACACATAGCCATTAGCCAGTGTCGGGCCTTCTTGTCCTCACAGATGAATCGTTTGCCAGCCATAGATGTATGGCAGGTTTGGGGTCGAAACTAGGCTACCAGAGCTCACGTGTTGTTGCGATTATGATACCCTTTTTCTTACGATTAAACACGTGATGTTGCGATTGCCTTTTTTTACGGTTTAACATGCACGGTTTTGTTGTTTGAAGAGTTTTGTTGTTTGAAGAGAAGCACAAATGAGAACCACACATTCTAAACGATCAAACGACATAATACGATGATATTTTCGCACTGGACAGTCGGAGCAGTGCGAAACGATTGGTATTGGTTAGCGGGGAACTCGCACTAGACATTGGCCAGAGGACCAGTGCTAAGATCGAACCCTGCATACCCATTTCGGAATGGCCCGTTTCGGTGAGTCCGATCCCTTAACGGGAGTTTTTTCATTTTTTTTTAAAAATTATCGAGTACCGTAGCCTAATTATCATTGCCGTTTTAGGGTTAGGGGTTAGAGGTTAGGAACTCACCAAATCGGACTCACCGAATCGGACTCACCGAATAGTAGCAGACCTTACCCATTTAGCCGTTGACTGTGCAGTGTGCAAATAACCAATAATTTTTTTCCGTATGATTAACAATGGTTTGCGATTTACAATCCTCATGTAATCAAATAACTTGATTAGGTGTCTGACATCCGAATAACTAAATTTGTGTGTTGTTCGTGTTTTCAGATGAGCATTAAAAATTTATTATTGCAATCTTCTTTAGGCGGTGGCTAGACAGAAATTGTCCTGTATATGCTCAATTGCACAGTATGGGGAGATTTTGTGTTGAATCTGATGGCAGCCTTTCTTCAGGCAGTGATCACTTAGAGAGTTTTCTCTCACAGATACAAAAATCAGAAAAGGAAAGCAAGTATCGGCTTTCAACAAACAGCTTATCCGATTTCATCACGGACAATTCCTGTACATCTGATGATTGCCATGGTCATTTAGATGGAGAAAATATTAACAATGATCAAGTAGTGAGAAATAACACCAAGCCTGTTTTGAATCATGGTGGTGGTTCTCATAAAAAACAATGGGAAAAAACAGCTCCTCAAGCCAAATTTGAGCAATTAAGTAAAACTTTACCAAGGGCTCAATCATTACATAATAAGGGATTTAAAGGTAGTGATAGACTAAATCAAATTAGGTCAGTTGCCACACCAGTACGGAAGGTTATTTTTTCTTCTGATAGCGATGACAATGTTTTTGAAACTGCAACCACAACAAGGCCAAGAAAAGTTAAAAAGACTCCATTTCAATCTTTAGCCTTTTCAGATTCTGAAAAAGAAAATTCCTTTGAAGTTTACCGGAATATTCCTGTAAAAGTTCCTCAATTTGTTATAACATCAAGCGATGAATCTGATAATGAAGTTCCAGTGAACATACAAAAATGTGTTTTATCTGCAGCAAAAGAAATTGATTCGGATAATGATTATGTACCTCTGAAAGATAGACTTGAAAACAGTAAACTTTCAAAAGATTTGAATTCTGATAAAAACTCCAGGAATTTGGTTTGTTCCATTGGCAGCTTGACATGCACACCACAAAAGCAATTATTAGCTACAAAGCAGTATTTCCACACAGAAAAAATTGTAAAAACCTTCAAAAAGACTTGCCTGGTACCAGGATGCTTTTTAGATTCATTGGATGGTGTCATTTCAAAAAATTCTGGTTCAAATTTTAAAAAAGTGAAGCTAGAATTAACTGCAAAGCTTTTTAAATTTTTTAATTGTTCTGTGTTTTCAAGTAGATTGCCAGATACAATGAAAGTCAGTTGGGCTAAACGCCTCACCAAAACAGCAGGAATAACAAAGTGCCGTCGTCAAATTTCTAAAACCGATTGCAAATCTGCCACGAAATGTACCGGTACCAACTATGAAGCAGAAATTGTTTTGTCAGATAAAGTAATAGATTGTGCCAGTCGGCTCAGAGATACTTTGATTCATGAAATGTGCCATGCGGCTGTGTGGGTTTTAAACAATATTAATGAAAGTCATGGTCCATTTTGGAAGTCTTGGGCAGCAAAAGCAAGAAAAATTCATCCAGAGTTACCTTCTATTGATCGATGCCACAACTACGACATAGAATACAAGTACCAATACAAATGTACAAGGTATGGTGCCCTCCATATTTTAGTTGTCATGATAGACATTCAATTGCACTACATCCAGGTATCATTATTTTAACAACATCATTTTGTTAATCATACTGAATTTGTGAAATTGAAAAGAAAAGAAAGTGTTGTTTGAAAAGAAAGTGTTGAAATGCATCAAATTAGATTTTTGTCAAATGGTCATTATTACAGTATTGAAATTGTTTTTATTGAGATCTGACAGTATTTTACAACGTTTATTTTAATAGCAGGTAAATTAAAAAAAAAACTAAAAGAAATGCTTTATGTCATTTGCTTAATTGTAGAGTGTATCTGATACACTGAAAATGGCTGGATTAATTTATACAATATATATATTCTAGCTACATTTTTCTCATTCCATCATTTTTGTTATCAGTGTTTTTTTAGATTATGATAAATGTATTGGTGTACCATATTGTCGGTGTTAAATGGACCCAATTCTCAGTTAGTGAGGAGTTTTCTTACTATGAACTTGACAACTGTGTTTTGCTATATGTAATCCTCACCTTGTTTGGTCTTTGCATTCTTCATGTGCATCATTTCAGTTGTAGATAAGCTAAATATTCTAAAAAATGCACAGTTGAACACTAACAACGCTTGCTATATATGATTTTTAATTCAATTAATTCTGTTCTTTATTTCGAAAGATGTGAGAGCATAATCGGAAGGCATTCAAAATCCATTGATACAGAAAAAAAAGTTTGTGGAAAATGTTCTGGAAAACTTGAGCTGTTAACGAAGAAGAAGGGAAATAATCCGTTTGCTAATTTTGTGAAGGAGAATTACAAGGGCACGAAAGCTAAAATGGAATCTGTTTCATTTCCTATTTCACACCGTGAAGTTATGATGTCCTTGAGCGAACAGTTTAAAGCCACTTCTATTGCACAAAATACATCGTATCATCTTTTTAATCAGGACCAGGTTCTATGAAACAGAGACAGTTGAATACAAAAACTACTGGTACTGTTTTTGACAGTGAGCGTAGTTTACTGCAATGAATATTGTCGAAAGGAATAAAGAATGAAAAACACTTAGTGTGAAACTTTTCAAACTTTTATTAGTGGAAAACTGGTTTGAAAACCTTGTTTGAAAAAGGTTTGTTTATATCATACTGTGCCTATAATTGCTCATGCTCATGTATAATATATGATAAATCAAATTTAGCTTTTTAGCTGCTGCTTACTTTGTTGTTTTTCTAAAGCAAGTATTTTGGTTGATGAACATGCCTACAAACACTGCTTTAATAGTGTCACGCAAAAAGTCAGAGCTGGTCAAATACTGTATGATACCGCTTTCAGGGGAAGCAGAACCGTATAATGTCATGTAGAAGATGGCACCATAATAATGATATTTACCCAGCCTCTAACATTTGAAATGGCATTTTAATTTTTTATTGTATTGGCTCTTAATTCAAGTTATGCTGTAATTCTGATTTTTTTAAACAACTTTTGCTAGATTTTCGACATTATCTTCATGGTGTTTTACTGACCATAAAGCTTTATTAAAGGCTGTTAACTCTGAGCTTAGTTTTTGCATATCGGAGCACGTCTTTTAGGTGCCTGCCAAATAGGTGCGCACACTATGGCGTCAGGATATTTAGGCGCGGTACACTGTGTTGCCCAGTCATCTAGGTGCTATTTCCTGGAAAGGTATTATGACGTGGTTACCTAATTATTATTAAACAAAGCCGTTTAAAGTTTTGTCGATGTTGCAATTTTCTTGCTAGAAATTATTTTTCAAACTGAAAGTTGATTCGTATTAACAAATATATTTAAGCTAAGCAATACTACTGAAACTGATTAAATTGTTGTGAACATGGATTAGTCTATTAGCAAGTAGACATGTTTGGCCTACATTGGTACATTCGTACACTACAAGGATTTCTAGAAGTATATACGGTATGCGAAACTCTTAGAGTAGGCTACGCTAAATAATAGCGCAGTCAGGTATTTTTTCAATCTAAATGCATTTCTTGACTAGCTCAAAATTAACCAGTGCTTGTTTGTCACATCACTTTCAAAATGTTTAAAAGCGCACAACTTCAATTTATCAAACACAGCGAGGATAACTATTGCATAATCAAGCATTTTTGCACCTGTCCTAAATGACCAGGCGCCACACCTAAATATCTTGACGCTACAGTGTGACACATTACTGTCTGCACCTGAAAGACGTGGACACCCGCATATTGGGTTCTATTGTTTTACCAAGATCGATCAGGTTTTGTACTCTATTTCACTTTGAACAGTCAAGGTTTATTGTGTTATAAACGCGGGTTCGTCTTGTGAAGAAATTTACACAAATTGAAGGCACCCATGATAACCATTTGTTTATCAGCTAAATGTAACCAGGCCACCAGTAGCCTACTCACTACTCAGGTACCTGTTTGATTGTTGTTGTTGTTTGCTATCACATGTTTTCAACTGATGGCTGGCTGCCAGCTGTTTTATAAATATTTTTTGGAGATTCGTGTTATTGCACTCTTTTCCACTTACCGATCAGTTTTTCAATAATGCTTTTATTGGCAGTAATTGATGCATTTATTGATATAAAATAGTAGTTCTTGCACATATATTTAAAAAGTTTTGACAGTTGATTTTTGTGAAACACGAATCCAAAATCTTACTGTGTTGACAGAGTTTCAAGTATATCATGCAAGTATTTATGCCATATTTCAGGCTGGTCCAAGTAGCACGCATGACCAGCTTCTTTAATTTTTATTTCTTTACTTCCTGGAATCAACTTCAAGAGTTTCACTGATGATTCGGCAAAAGACACTTTGTCATTTTCACCTGAAAATCATCCAGATTGCATGATTCATATGTGACAACATAGGCTATGCTGTTTCCACATGGGCTTCACTAATTAATTATAGAATCACATTTATGTTAGAGTTGCAAATATATAGGCTACCTTGAAAGCACATGTCACAATTGTCTAAATTTACAGAGCACATCTTCTGTATGGTACTTACCATAAACTACAAAAGTAGGAATACGAAGAGCTTCATATTGCTCTTTTGTGTAGTTTTCTGTTGATACGGGAACAATAGGAATATACGCTGTAATGCAGTCCGGAAGACCTAAAAAAAACTTTGTCTGACTTTAGAGTTCCAATAAAGAACATTTGTATGCAATTTTGATTATATAACAGGCATTGCAACACATGCACTAATGAGTTATTTCATCAAGTGATCACATCTCAAGTAAAAATGTGCCATTCCACTCCTACGTATTCACCAAAATATTTGCACCAGTGGCGTATCCTGGTTGGTTGAGCAAGGGAAGCAATAAAACTCGTGGGGGATCAGAGCGTGCCGAAGGCACGTGTTTTCTAGGGGGGGTCCGGGGGCATTCCCCCCCGGAAATTTTTTTGCAAAATTACGCTCAAATAATGGATTATAGTGCTTTCAGGAAACACTTTTAGGGTAATATTTGTATGAAATTTATAAGCAGATGAACAGCTATTAACTTATTAAAGGTAGCTCTAACACACAAACGGGCAAAAAATGCGGCTAAAATTAGAAAACACCAAAAACTCAGCTGCAGCTACCTACTGCTGTAGTAGCTTAAGCCAGAATTCATTTCAGTCAAGTTTAGACCTAGCCTAGACCTCACATATCCTGTTTTATGCCAAAGTCTATCCAGCCAGGATAGCAGTGTAGCCTAAAGCCAACATTTGGCTCAAACTTTAGCTTACTAGGCCGATATTATAACCATAACAGCGCTTTAATTTTTTTCATTTTTAGCCCACTGGCACAATATCCAACAGAGCAGAGTTGCCAGACTATGAAAAGGTCTAAAAGCTAAAATTGCAACAATTGAACATATAACCTGCAAACCCTAGCTTATCCAAGCAAAGCATTCACGAAATGATTTGTTTTTTTATTGAAAACACTATCTCGTGTTCAATGAAGTGTTGCAAGCATCATTTCCAACTGACGAATCACACTACAGTCGAATGCAAAACCCATTTCGAAAATATTTACCGCCTCATTTGAGCATAACCAGAATGTACCAGGAATACCTTGATAAGTTACCGAAGAAAGAAAACGATGACATGTTTGTTAAAGAAGGATATTACAGGCATATATTCAATGCAGAATTTAATTTAATACAAAAAAAGCCCAAAACAAGAAAAATATTAGACAAAAAAGCCAAATGGATATATTTACCTGTTTCTATTAGAAATAATAAAATGTATGCTTATATTTTATGACTTGTAGCGGATTTCAATAAATTGTAGCAAAAATAATTCTGAAAGTATAGCCCGAAAAATAGCAAGTATAAAAGGACTGTAGCGGATGAGCTTTAATCCGCCACATTACGAGTATTAAACAAGTACAGAACATGTATTGAACAATGTAGAACATGGTTTCATCTGGTAAGGTTACAATATTTGAGAAATATTGATTATTATGCATTTTGAAGAAGTAATTTAAAAAAGCTTAATTTGAGGAATTTGGCCAATCTGGTAACCCCGCGACAGGGAAGCAATTGAAAAGTTGCTTCCATGGACGAGTTAAAAAAACGTAAATCGAGCAAACTTTGCTCTGCTTTTTTTCCTTTCTCTCACTTGTTTCTTAGTATAGCAAAAACGAGAGCAAGGGAAGCGATACGAATCTTTGCTTCCGTAAGCTTCCAACTTTTTTTAATTGAAACCGAGCTGAAATCATACGAGGACATGAGTTAGAAACCGTTCTAATTTATATTCAGGTAAAGAATTACGAAATCGTTTTACTGAAAAATATCATTTTCTCTTTTTTCAATTTTGATAGGGGAAGCAATGCTTCCCTTGCTTCCATTGAGGATACGCCCCTGATTTGCACAGTATCATGAGGGCAATTACCACCAGATTTTTGCCTTCATAAATTTCATTGTAGCAGCGTAGAGTGCATTCTTATTTTGGCGTTAACGTCTTGGCAAAAAAAAGTCAGGAATGTGCTTAACTTACTGTGTAAAAACGGCAGTGAATACTGACCGCTCATGGATGGGCTGATCACAATCGGCTTGTTAATTTGTAAGGCATCACATAGATCCTTCATAAACACTGCTTTGTTTTGTAGAGGTTCTGCTTGAGGCGACTTTCCATAACCTGAGATGACAACATGAAAGTAACATGCTGTTACGGCCAATCTCTGTACAAATCAAACGTCATATAAAACCGTTCAAGTCTACTGAATATTACGTCATGGAAGTTCCTAAAGCATGTGCCAAAATTGCACCATCGTTCATAGACTTGTGTCAAACTTGTTTGGACTTGTTTGGGCCTGTTTAAACAGGAAATATTACATCAGCTTGAACACCTGTTGGAATGACTTCATAATTGTCTTTCATTTATTGCGTCACAGTTACTTTCTACGTGAATTTGAGATATTGATATCTATTCTGGTCATTCGTAAAATAATTGTTTGAAAGTTGGCCGCACATTTAACTGTTGGCTTAGTGCTTGCTAGCTGGACAAAAGTTCCGTCTTTTATCCAAGTAATCTGTTGTGTAGTGACAGTTTAAGTGGTGTACGCGTTGCACCTCCTCGTTTTTGGTAGCCGTGGGCTAATTTTTACAGAAATACACTGTTTGAAAAGAAGTTCAAGTGTGTGTTTCTTCGGTCATTATATGCAGACGAAAGGATCCGGGAACTTTAAGTTACAATTTTCCCACGAAGAAATTATGGTTTACCGCTGTGACCACATGCATCAAACTGATTTTGGTTGAATGCAGCTCATGTCTCACGAAAATGCATTTTTTCGTTTGTCCAGGCTGCCAGTTCCTGTAGCAGACCATAGCGTCGCCATGCTGCAGATCTACTCCTTTGTTTATGATTTTGTTTGCATACCGGTATTTGATATACCATACAGGTCAATAGGCTGCAGTATAATCTTGCGCCAATCTAGAGTAAAACTCGTCAAGCATTGTACAAGGAGCGAGATACACGAATGTAGGCCCATCAACGACAAGAGTAGACAAAGACCCACGTCAACATGAATATCAGTATGACAAGTTTTGGTAACTAAACAACAGACAATACACATACAGTGCCATCTAATCGTAAAGTGTTCAATGCGAAATAAAAACTAAACGTCGTCTTTCTGTGGGCCGATTGTTTTGATTTGTGTAGATTTAATTGATCGTTAGCTATACAACTGCCTATCATTTTGAACGATGAATTGATTGCAGTGCTTGCACCTGCTTTGTATACCTGGTAAGTCTATTGCAACAGCTCGGTAGTTCCGCTCAGCTATCTTTGATAAAGTAGAAATTTCTTCCCAATTTGCAGACGAAAATTTCATGCCATGCAACAACAAAACTGCGCCTTGTGGGCTGCTTAGCTCATGCCCTGCTTGACGATAGAAAATACTACAGCCGTTTACTGTCACACTGCCGTGAACCACAGCCATTTTTGTTGCACTCATGTCCACTTGACTGACATCAAAGGCTGCACAAGAACGCAGCCAACGCTTGTTAATCATTTGCAAAACCAAAAGAAAAAGGCAGTTTTGCTGTTTCGCGTAAAATAGTCTGGTTCAGCACTGTCTAATTGCTGCCGCCTGCATCATACCATGATCATACCATGTTAAGGGGTTGTTGTATGACTGTCACGGGGGTGTTGCAAGTGGCATTGCATATGTTGGTAAAAAACGTATGTGGCAACCTGTGGTAGTGGTTGAAGCAAATGGCGTTGTACTATAATTGAGCAGCACCTAACCACGTTTGTAAATGTCTGTGGATCACTTTTGGTTGTCATTAAGGTGATTTCCAACATCTGGCCAAAAACATTGTTTTTTTGTAGCTTTTTTGCACTCTACGTGTCCGCCTTTATTTTTTAACAAATTATCTTGCATCTTTTTGAGATCTTAGGTTGTGAACCTAGTGTTCTTTAAAACTAACTGCCTACCAGTGGCGCCGCCAGACCTTCAACATTGGAGGGGCAAAATATTGACAGTGCAAGACAATAGCAGAGTCAAAAATTTTGAAAGGGGGGGTGTTGACAACCGGCGGGGGGTCTGGGGGGCCTCCCCCAGAAAATTTTGAAAAATTACTTTCAGTTTGGTGCATTCTGAGAGCATTTTCAACAAAATTGTGGGTATGAATATTTCTGTAAAATGGTGCTGTCCGGTGGCATAGCAAAAGGATAAGATCATGTTTTCTTCGGCATTTTTCGGAAATAAAGCTAAGTCTCTATGTTTTCTTGTTGCTAATTTCAGACTGAGATATTTGAATGTTTGGTATTGGCAAAACTCGCTCTTTTAATGCAGTTTCGTTTAAAATTAGGCAAACTTTGTTTTAGAGACATAGGTTGATTGCTTTTTTTGCGAGATTATTACAGTTTTATTATTTATCAATTTTCTCCTTGGTTGATTCAAAAAACGATCTTATTCCGGTAAGTCACTAACTTTTATGCTCTGAAGTCAACCCACAGTTTAGAAAATGTAACGTTATAGAGGTCATACATCTTGATGAGTGTCAAACAAAAAGCTTTGAGACAATGAAGTTACTTTAGGCTATTTCTGATATATTCAAGTTTTGTATAACGAATAGCTGTTTAGATGTTAATCTAGATCGAACAAGCGATCTCAGCAGTTGCAGATGGCTTGCATCCTTGCACAGTTTGACGAGAAATTACATCATAGGCTAAAACTTTTCTTGTAAACAACGTATTAACATCCGTAAAGTCAATTTGAAAGGTTGAAACCCCCGAACCTTCCATCCTTGGCTACGCCACTGGTGCAAGACATGCAAAACAGAGTATATTATTTAATTTCTCTTGTTTTTTACCAGGGCTGGAAAAAATATTTAGCTTCCCGGGAATCTGTTTTTTAGAGAAAAAATTTCCCGCGGCTTACAATCACGATAATGAGAACCTTATATTTTACTGATCTCCTGAGCTGACGTAAACCTTAAAAGTCATGTCGACATATTCTTGATGCCCCCTTATCGAAAATTGTGCTTTGTATTACCGCTTTGAAGGAGGATTACGACTATGAACAAAAGAATAAATTTTAAACTTCATTTTGAATTGAAAAGACATGACGTAATGTCTTCCAACCTTAGTTATATATTTTTTCATTACGTAACGTCTTGTGGGAGTAAATTGAAAATCAGTATGATCACTCAAAATGAAAGCAATGTGACTACGAATCCTCACTAAACCAATCAATCAATGGTCTTGTTGCACTGAAAATGACAACCTTATATTTTACTGATCTCCGGAGCTGACGTAAACCTTAAGGTATAGATCTGTTGACTCAATGCAAACCCTTTGAAGGTTGGGGGGGGGGGCTGCCAATTCAACTTTTTTGTATCAACAGTTGTATCTCTAAAACCACTGAGGCTGCGACTACGAGGTTTCTTGACTTTTCCTAACTTTTATTCACCTCTATTGAGCTGAAATTTTGAGCGAATAAAGGTTATAAATTGAAAGATATAAGGCATTTCTCAGCACATCCTCTGAAATATTTCATATTCTATTGTAAAACATTTTCCCATCAGCTGGATGAAAGTAATTAATTTGGCCCATGTCTCGTTAATCCTAACTGTTTAACAGCGTAAAGGGCATTGGCTGTATGTAAAATAATGTAAAAAAAATTAATCACAACATTACTATGTACGTTCTTCATTACCCTACCAAAAAATAATGTGTAAACTCACGCTACAAATTACACTCATAAGTGACCTCAACATTTCAACGTATATGAGCAGTTCTAAAATTCACATAGTTTTAATTTTCGGATATGCTCAGCGTAAATAATTTTACAAAGTGAATCCCAAATTTTGAAACCGTGCCAAAATAACAGAGATATCACTCCTAAAGCATAAGAAGAATTGACAGCCCCCCCTCCCCAAACTGAGCAAGACTCCAGGAGCCCAACCTTCTAAGGGTTAAAAGTCATGTCGACTTATTCTTGATGCCCCCCTTATCGAAAATTGTTCTATGTAGTACCGCTTTGAAGGTGGATTACGACTATGAACAAAAGAATAAATTTTAAACTTCATATTTGTATTGAAAATGCATGACGTAATGTCTTCCAACCTTATCACATTTTTTTCATTACGTAATATTTACCACCACCAAACCACTTTTGACGATCGAATTTGTTAATTTATTATTCGGTAAAATCTTTAGATGATGTCACGTCATTACGCCGATTTGAGATATAATTTCATTCATGACGTCGTATGGATGAAAAACTTTTACAAGTTTTACACTCTGCTGAGATTAAAGAAGAAACATAAATGATAAATATTGGAGAAATTGAGTCTTCTTTACAACTAAAGAATCGAACAACTCAAAACTGCTGAAACAAAACGTTTTGTTTAAGTGAAAGGATCACTGCAAGCAACCAATGCCAAAATGTGCGCGGAAGAAGTCATGGGAGTTTGAGGTATCAAAAATTTAACAGGTTGTTATTTTTCTACATCAATGTGATGTTAGTTAAAACTTTAAAAAGTCTATATCTTTGCTTCTGTAGAAAATCTTTTTATCTACTGTACAATTTAGTCATCAAGGTTTTACAGTTTTCCATACTTTTTTTTAAAGAGAGAGCTTTTACCTCCCCCCCCCCCCCCCCCCTTGCAACTTGAGTTGACTTACTTGAGGTTGGGATCCAAATATTAAAAAAAAAATATTAATATGTATTAATAAAAAAAAAAGAAAAAAAGATGATGCCCAAAACATTGGGGGGGCAGCTGCCCCGCCTGCCCCCCCCCTGCCGGCGCCACTGCTGCCTACCACACACTTTACCGCATTTAACGATTTAACTTACTTTTAATGGTCTTAGGCTTGTTTGTTTTTCTCGCACTTTTTAAAACTCTGGAGTCTGGACTATTTTGACGAGACCGGCTTGAACAGGCTGACAAGCACATTGTTTGTTGTTAAAGTGGCTGATTCGGTGGTCACACAAGTTGACCTGAATTTTGCCAAGGCAGATTACGTGATAAACCGTTTTACCGCGTATCTGTTCAAAAGTAAAAGCATTTTTGATTTCAGCAAATGCTTTTAAATTTCTTTAAAAGTTAGCTTTAAAACTTAGCCGTTTCAACTTGGATTCGATACTGAGGTCACATATCGTTTGATCCCTGGTAGTATTTTCCGAATCTGCTCCAGTAAAAGCACTTTTTATTATCGTTGCACCAGGGCCACGAAACACAATCTTTACCAGTGTTTTGTAAATATATCCGCACACTAGAGAATTATCTTAACAATTGACTACGGTACCACGCTGAAGCAACTATTCAACCGTGGAACTGTAGTGGCGGTTCTAGGCTCCAGCAGTTGTTTTAAAGCGGCTGCAATATCAGTTTGACTTGTTGTTTTGTTATCTTTATCCTGCATTGCGGGAAAGCGGACTTGAGTGCTATGCATCGGTGTACGCTTTCCGACTAGGGACGGTAGATACCGGGACGCGCAACTCCGTTGTTCCGCCAACATAAAAAGGGTCAATTGCCAATTTGACATTTTTTTCACGCTTTGTTGCTCGCTTGTTTTCAACTAAAAACCTTAAATTACTTTAAAACCAACTTCATTCTTCTTATATATCCTATAAAATGTACATTATTTTGTAAATCAGAAAAAATCGTAACCCTTCTAGTGTTGCGGATAAGCCAAAAGCGGATGTAGTTGCGCATCCCGATATTCTACTGTCCCTACTTCCGACGTAGGCTACACCTGACCCACGCTGCAGCCGACTGCAATGTCTGTTTCCGGTTGTCTACTCTACTTATGACTTAATTTGGTACCACCCATTACTCGAAATCGATCACTGGGTAGAGGCAATTATCGTGAAGTTTCTTGCTCAGAGAAACAACAGCAAGTGCGGGTGGCTGGAGTCGAACATACTTGGTGAGATGACGTTGAGAACTAAGTCCTTCTATTCGGCTGACCACAAACTTTCTCCTACATACGAACGACGACAGCACCAGGTTCAGTGATGCAAACAGCCTCCCTTAATTAAATAGAGACCAAACCTTCCACGGGTGTGGTTTTATGTTACGAAAATGCCCTGCTGTTTTTAGCACACGTCATTCAAATGCACGATTTTTATTAGAAACACAAAAACGAATAAATGTACAAAGCGAGAAGAAACAGTAAACGATTGGGCATTTGCAAACGCATCAAACAAGAACAATCGTCACATTCTGCACCTACGTTTGTAAAATAAAACAAAATAGTCTGAAAGATTGGCAAAAAATAAGCTGCTATTTTTCAGCAAAAAAAACCTTTCTTTAACGAAACGATGTAAAGTCGTCACTCTTTCTGCTGGCTGAATCAGCATCGCTGAAGTCGAGTTTAAATAACAGGCCCCGCTAAGTGGAAGCTTATTGTTTGCTAAGTGGAAGCTTATTGTTTAAACAGAAATAAGCTTACGAAAGTAGTAGACCAAATCACGAGAGTGTTTAAGCTTTTCGACACATATGATGATATATCAGGTCTAGTTTAAGCTTTTCGTCACCTAACACATATATCTACGCCGAAGCGAAAATACGCTGAAGTACTGTAAGCTAGTTCCAGTAAGGGATGCCGCCAAGTGTATTCCGTATTGAGAGCAAGAAATTCATCTAGGCAAACGGTTCGTTTGTCTCTATGTAGCAACGCGTACGAATATCCTTCATAGAGTTACTACACAAGTTGTGTGATTATCTTCTTCTTGGCGTCGTAGGTGAAACGGTTTGCTTTGAACAGCTCGCTCTGATAGAATGCACTTAGACTGTGGATATTGATAGCTTGCGCCTAAACAACATGGATTGAAATACCATATAGGGCAACTTGTTTTTAAATTACGTAAGCATATATCAGGTCCATAGCGTGGCGTTGATTGATTGATTTGGGAACCTTACCTGCGCACTGAGAAATCATTTTCAGAAGTTGAACTCTAGTAGTTTTACGTTGTACTTAAACTTTTTTTTTACTTGCGTGTGGTTTTGAACCACTGACTTGGGCACGATCACTGAAGAGTGAAGTTTATCTCTAAATTACTCCTGCTCAACCGCACACCCCGAGAGTTAAACCATCGTTCTGTGATCTTGCCGTCTCTTCACAATCGGCCGCTTGACCGAATAAACCAGCGTAGCAGGTTTATTCGGTCCAAGGCTTTGTGCCAAAAGGCCTATTTTTGGGCCGAAATCGTTTTTTTAATGTAAGCAATCCAGGAGTTTTTAGATGGAAACGGTATCGTTCTGTCGAAAAGCTTTACAATTTTTAAAATCGGGCATCCCGTTTGGAAATGGCTGACTGGGCCTGCAAATATGTAATCATTGTCACATTGAACGACCATTCATCCCAGACAGAAGTGTCATTTTTACAACCTACGAAGACATTGAATCAATGTAAGAAAACTGATTTGTTACGCTGAGATCATAACTTCATTTGAAAATAAAGAAATAGTAGTGGCACCTTTTCAGATAATTCCTTTTCTCGAATTTGAGCATATTCGTCCTGCAACTCTCCAAATCTGTTCTTTTGAAATTTAGCTTGATCGGCCACCAGTTGGCGCAAGATGAACAAAAGAAGTTCGTTATTGTCTTTTTTGTAGTTGAGGTATCTCGAGAACGTCTGTAACATCAATTTTTTTTACTTTACCATCAAAAGATAACAAGCATGTGCAGTACGGTAGGAAGCATCGCTATTAAAAAGCGGTCGAAAGAGTACAACAACACGAACTGAAAGCGTCATCTTACAATAGAAGAATCTAAGAGGAAAATAGGCGCTCAACTTCAACACAGTCGAAATAGATTAAATGCATGAAGTGTTTTACCGCATAAGAGCCATAAATCCCAACCATAAGATGAATAGATATCACATAATGATCGGATAATCGCACTAATAAATTGACTCCTATGCGATAGACCGATTTAGTCCGCACAATGAAAAAAGCGTTTCCAAATATTTTTTACAAGATTCTTTTCGCTAGAAAGAGTGTTTTTTATTTTATTTTACGTACCCTTTTCATGCCTCGCATGATGCTAAACTTTTGGGTATCCACAAAGCTCTCCAGAATGATTCGAATGGCCGTGTTGACGTCATCGTCGTTAACGTGAGCTCGCAAGTGCATGCGAGCGTTGGCTTCTGCCAGTCGAATCATGGACTCGATGTGGCGCACAGTGATCGGTACACTTCCGGTTGCCATCGACTCTCGGCGCAGTTCCGAGTACATTTTAGCCACCTGGGAAAATGAATTGTTGAAGTACAGTCAATTTTAGCTGGAATGGTTGTATGGAATTGTAACGCTAGGACAGGAATTTATTTGTTTCTACTAAGTAAAGGTAAAGGTCCCACACTTAATTATTGAGCAATGGGAAAAGCTTTTACCAAGTAACACATTAAAATATCAGTTTTTACCAAATCACCGCTATACCGGTACAAGAAGTATATAGACTTTGAGTTCTATTCCAGGGATAATTGTTGCAATTGCAAACAAAGTGCTCAATGCAGCAAGCAGAGCAGAAATAATTACAGAAAAAACTAACTTGGTTAAGAAATGCGCTACCTAAAGTTCTAAGTCACATAACAATCATCAGGTTCAATACTGAAAAAAAAAATAAGCAGGAAAAAGTATAATTGACTTTGAGTTCTATACACTCTCATTGAAGCTGGAAGTGAAACATCAGAACGTGTAACATATTATTATCCAATAATGACATCACACCGCCACCAGCTTTTCCGGGAATATTATATGCCAAACCAAGTAACGATACTCTGGTCCATCAATTACCTTGTCTTGATCCATTTGATGCAGTTTGGGCTCCACTTTTTCCTTTGCATAAATGATGTATTTCCTCAAGAGGTCCTGAGCAGTGTATGAAGTAATGATTGACAGTAAGTTAAAAAATATATAAATTTTTTTTTGATAAACATGTGTGCTTTTATGACATTGTATTCATCGCAGACATGCATGCTATCATCGCCGTACAATACAGGCAATTTCACCACAGTACCATGTAAGTGAGGTGTTGCAACCGTGCCAAATTTTAAAACAGAGATCCTGCTTCGGTATATCCCATTATAACGTCCACGTTTGGTCGCTTCTACCTTTTCCAAACCTCTGCTTTGTTTTATTGTTTTCTTTGTGATGGTCAGAAATGAAAACAAACTGAACTGAGTAGGTGTTGTAGTTAAGCCGCTTGACTCGAGAAGGGTCGAAAGTGAGTTGTAGTTCAACAAAATATATTTTATGACTGTACTACAGTACAGTATGCATCCAGCAATCTATATTCTATACCAAAGAGATGGTGTAAAACCTAACTACCTGTGGGATTTTTCGGATGTCTGTGGTATCTACTTCAGCGACAGGAGCATAGTCTTCCTTCGTGGCGGATGGATGATGCCGTCTGTGACTTCTAACAACAAATCTTGCCAACATCTCATCCTTTAGCGGATCAACCTGAACATTTTGAGACAAACATGTAGGTTGAACTGCTAAAATAATTAGCAAACGATGTGATAACTATGTGCATTTCATACAGTGATACACCCATGGCAGATATTTGTTGATCCCAATAGGTCAAAATGTGAATTTTTTTTTGCGCAGCCCCTTTTACCTACCTGATCCTTCACAACACAGAGCACATCAAATCTTGATAGTATGGGCTCAGAAAGATCAACATTGTCTGCAAATGTTAGCGATGGGTCATATCTTCCTCCAATCGGATTGGCAGCAGCTATGACGGAACATCTCGCCTGGAATTGAATTTGTACAATGTACATTGGTATCTGCTGTATATCTGGTCTGCTGTATACTTTTAGTGCGGTGGGATGGCGCAACGGATAAGGCGTTGGCTTTCCAATTATGCAAACCTGGTTCGACTCCCGGCTTCAGTTGGTTGTTGAAAACACCGTTCACCTCTACCCAGGGTGTAATAAATTGGGAGGGCGTAGTTGCTGAAGTAAAGGCGGCCGAGAGAAAGGAACTAGCCACCCTACTCTCCTTAGTGCCGAAGGCTTAGTACAATGAGAACCTTATCTTCTCATACCCGACACTAGAATCAAGTATGGGAACCCCCTTTTTTACATTGGTATGAAAATATAAAGTTAATGAAGTTAATCTAGTTTTTTACTTCAATTGCATGGCTTCTTCAGTATTATACAAAGCTACGAATACAATATCAGTGTGTTTTCTTCACTTTATGCTTTTGCACGGACACGCTTTTTAGAACATTGGAATAGAAATTAGTCACAAAAACTGGTGGTACGGCAGCAGTGGGCCTACTTGAGTATAAAAACATGTTTACACTGCATTTATACGCACCAGAAAGTAGAAGCACCAAAATACTTCCTTGCAAACATGTACCTGTAATGATGTGACGATTCCAGCCTTTGATATCGAAATACTTTGTTGTTCCATCGCTTCGTGAATGCTCGTACGATCCGAGTCATTCATCTGAGCAAAATAAATAATTTTAAAGTTACCAATCAAACAATTATACTGAAATGACATAGTAAGGGTTTCAATGACGGGAAATAAACAGTTTTAAAGTGATAAATTTACCTTATCGAACTCATCGATCAAGCAGACGCCTTTGTCAGCCAAAACCAAAGCCCCGGCCTCTAAAGTCCATTCTTTAGTCACAGGGTGACGTTGTACGTACGCGGTCAATCCAACAGCGGATGCCCCTTGCCCCGTTGTGAAAACGGCCCGATGGGCGGTTTTCTCAACATATTTGAGAAATTGAGACTTTGCAGTCCCAGGGTCACCGCAGGCTAGAACGTTGATGTCTCCACGAATCTAACAAAATGTTAAGGATTATATTCTGACGTCACGAAGAGAAATCATAGGTTTAATTTTATTCTATTAGTAGCTGAAGACAAAACCGGAACAAATCAACAATTCTCCAAAAAAGTGAACTAATCCCAATCGGAATGTTGTTAATGACATTGTAGGACTTACCTTATGCTTACCACCGGGGTTCTTCGAGACTCCGCCAAACATAGCAAGAGCAATGGCATATTTGATGTAGTCATGACCGTAAATGGATGGGGCGATACTGTGTACAATCTGAATGCGATCAAAGGCACGAAGGTTAGAAGAGTTGTGTGGCAGGTTTCTTGGATGTGCACACGAAATTTTAATAAGTACTAATAAGTATTAAAGTAGAGTTCAAGTTAAAGAAAGCAAATTTGTTGCTTCATCAAAATCTGACACCTTACAAACATTACAAAAATCAGGTAATCAAAAGAGCGTCTGGGAAAAGTTCATTCTTAAAGTGACAGCACAACTTACTCTTTCAGCGATTCTTTCATCTTTTGACAAGGCGACCACAGTCCGCACATCTTCATCACTCAAAGCGGATACGGCCAATTTGTCATCGTTTTTCTCAATATAATTTGCCATGATGACCGTTGAAAAGACTGGAAACCCGTTCTTGGTGTTCAGAGAACCGTCATAATTGTTGCTGTATATTCCAGTAATTTCCTAAACCAAACAAGCTAATAATTATCGCACAGCAATGATAAAAAACGTACAAGGCAAAAAAATAAATATTACTTTTCTCTTAGTGTATCGTCACATCCTTGTGTATAATGGCCAGGCCAGTAGGATAGCAAAAAGCTATTAAAAAGACCCTGTTCTACATAATGAAAATAAAGTAAGACAAACACAAGTACACGACCCACCACTTCGTCACCAGGATGGCAGGTATCAACTAAATCAGCCAATAAGATTGCTTCTTTGGAACGTGGCAGCCGTCCAGCAGCTATCTTCCCTGGGCTTTCCTGTATTCTTATACGCTGATAGTTTTGATACACTGTTTGCTCCATGTTGATTTCGAATGGTCCGTAACTTTGACACTCTTAAAATAGATATATAGAAAGTTGTTTATTATTTATTTACTATAAGATATATGCTGCATTTAATCATTTCTAAACATGCCAATGCTGAGTAAGATTTATATACATTCCTAAAAATTTATGTGCAGGAAGGTGTCTCAGTCTTAACAGTAGTCTGCGTTACTGGAGGTTTGCAAATTTCGAATGGTGGAAGAGCTTGTTTTTGTCATTTCAAAAACCAAGAATGAGATGGGGGAAAAGTGGTGAAGACATACGCTGCAAGGATGAAATCGGCCACCCCCACCAACGGAGACAAAACCGATTTTGGATGATTATCACCGTGTGTATATCTGCTGTATACTCAATACTTATGCTACGAGGTATAGTTTTATAAAAACGGAAACAGATTTGTGACACACTATTTTTTATATACACTATACAGTATTGTCTTAAAAGCGAGGAAGGCCGAAAAGAAGATAGAGAGATTATGTGTTAGAAGATTTTGAAACAGTAGGATGCTGCTGACAGAGCGTTGTGGATGACTGCAATCTGTACCAACACTTGAAAGGGGAATGAAGCAAAAAGAAGATACACAAAACAATCCATGCATGCTAAAACAAAATCACAACGAAATAATTCGGTTTACCTGGACAGGCGCCTGGCTTCACTTCTTGGTTTTGATTTTGGAAATATGGACCGAGTACATAGCTGCATTTAGGGCAATCGTATTTCACATAGCGCAATTGTGGTAAAATTGTGGTGCAGCTGGTTACCACACCAGATGTGCGTATGAGCTGATTCAAGTGAAGTTGCCTAAATAAAAAAAAGTATTTTGTTATAAATAAATACAAAAGTAGCTTGAACATAAGAAAACACAATAAAAGAAGCGTCGTTGTTAGGTGACTTTGTAAAAGAAACACAAAAATAAAAGTTTTAAAGAAGGGTAGATTTCAGTTTTATAACTGATAACCATAATTCTCGAAAACAATAATCGGTGAGTATTTTTGCACTTCAGTTTATGAAATGCAAATAGGAGTTTCGCCTACAGTGACATACCGTAGAGATCGAATTTCTTCAATCAAAGGAAGTTCTGAGATCCTGACATGGATTTCTTTTGCGATGTTTTCATATTTCGGATACATGGATAACACAACGTCTTTGGCGGCTTCATCAAAAATTTGTAGCATTTCCGTTGGTGCTTCAGGTAAGAAGAAAGCAAGGACTTCATGGGAACTCGCCAATAGGTTGTAGTCAACAATTAGACTTTCTTTGTTATCTGTCAATAACATTAATAAGAAATAATGATTTTACAATCTCAAAGTCCGAAGAAGCGCTGGCTCGACAACATTCGGGAAGATCTGCGACAGGAAGATTTTGTTTCGGTCGACCTTCAGGTGTGGGTGGCATGGAGAAATGCCGTCAGAGAAAATAGTCATTCGTTGGTGCCCAACCCTCGCAATACGGAAGACAAGAGACGTTAAATCGTATAGACAGATAGATAGCCTAAATACATAGATACATTGCTGGGTAAACATTGAAACAAATGAGCGTTGAACCATGATATGTAGGCTATCTAAGCATTGATTGGACCCACTTATGTTTCTAGTACGTTTTTGTCGTATCCAGGCTTACGCCGGGCGGTTGAAGATTTAGATTAAGTGGACGAAAACCAATATTCGCGTACACTTTTAGGCATGCCTTTAAGTGTCTTGTCAAAGACACAACCGCATGCTCTTGAGCGGTGTCGAACTGAAACCCTTTCGAGTGCCGTTCCAGTGCTCTCATCACTCGACTATGCAGGCGACTGTGTTTAAACGGCAAAATAATATTACTGCTGTTTTATTAAACATTACTTCAACCTCATGTATCAAATGGAAACTTTTGAAACCCATGGAAAACTTTTATGTCAGTTGAGCAAAACCAGTTTTGAAGTCGGGACAAGTTCGAATCACTGTTTCTGCCAACATAAATTTGAGGACTTTAAGACCTTGAAAACGTTCTATAACAGATCAAAGAACGTAACAAACTAACCTTCTACCATTTGCTTGATCTTTTCCTTAAAAATATTGTTTCCATGGCTGTCAACCATAGTCCGAAGAAAGTTTTTAAAACGGTTGAAGATTTCCAGACGAGGTGCTTGCATGGCAACCCATTCCTTGACAGTGTGGCCTTTGGTGTCTTCTAAGTTCTCTATACTTTCAATCATCTGCACATAACACCACCTTGTTATAGAGACAAAAAAAACGCATATATGAGCAATAAAATGTAAAAAAATGTTTTGGGTCACAATAATAATAAAAGCGTTTATATAGCGCCACACCCATAGTGCAAACTATGCTCCTGGGTGCTACATATGACGATGGTGAGAAACTAATGAATTCATTTAATAGACTGAAGATGAAAACAGTTTACTTTCTGAAGTGTTTGCTAAACATGAGTTTAGTATCTACATTTTTTGATTAATTCACAGTTTTGCAAGTCACCAGTTAGTTGAAGAAGCATTGGTTTGCCTTGAGATAGCCTAATCAAAATAACACTTAGCTGGAATTTTCAAGAACATCTGAAGCACTTTAGTTCAATCTACCCTGCTAGCAGCATGTCTCATGAATATGAAATGGGTTACCATGGAGAACATGGATAGTGGATACTTGTACCTTATTTGTGTATAAGAAATTGGTCACAATCATCTAATACACGGCCAGTTAGTGACTTTTTAGATAACATAAAAATTAGCTTTTCATATAACAACATACATCTTCATCATCTCCTCCTTCAGCAGCTCTTTCAGCCATCCTCCTCCGACGAGCAGGAGTTTCATCATCTTCATCATCACTTTCTAGTTGAAAAAGATATGTTTCCAGAAATAAACAAAAATCGTGGTCTCTAATCGCTATATACCAATTTTGATATGACTAAACTGCATTTGCTTTCAATTTTTAAGAGCGTTTTGATAGTAATAATACTTACCATATAAAAGACCCCGTCGCATGCGTCCTTTGCCTAATGCCTCTTCTCTATCTCGTTTTCTCAACAATCGATCTACTTCAGCTCGAGCAGACGGTGAAAGAGCTTCATATTCTTCATCGTCAAGAGCATTGGTGTCATAAACATCCAGTTCAGGAATAGGTCGATAATCCCTGAAACATACGTGCAAAACGTAACACTACGAACAAACGAACTTCAGTAGTAAAGCTGATATAACAATAAGGTGAAAATCTCTGGAAAAGGATGAAGTTTAAAAAACTGACAAAAAGAATAATTCATTTTTGAATAATTAATATAGCCCAAAAGACTAGATATTTTTTATTATGAACCAAAATTAACCACCCATTTTTTCAAATTACACAAGAAACTTTTGAAACTTTTTAATGAAGAGTGTCTTCAAAACTATCTGATCAGTGTACGGAACAGGGTGTTTCAAAAAGTTTGACGTCATTGTACACTGTACAGTCTTGTAACTTTGCCAATTGAAAGGCCTAGTGCAAAAGGGAGGTATGTCAATTTTTACCAAATTTGAGTTAAGCACATCAGGAAGTTCATGAGCCTGCTGCGCGTCTTGTGCAAAAAGGCCGTATGTGTAATTGTGTATCTTGAGAAATGAAGGAGATAGGCGAAGGAAAAAGGGGATATGTCACATAATTTTTTTATCATTTTAGCGCAAAAAGGATATATGTCTGACACCTATGTCTGACATATATATGTCTGACATATATCCTTACTGCAAGCAACAGATTGCAACAATTGAACATATAACCTGCAAACCCTAGCTTATCCAAGCAAAGCATTCACGAAATGATTTGTTTTTTTATTGAAAACACTATCTCGTGTTCAATGAAGTGTTGCAAGCATCATTTCCAACTGACGAATCACACTACAGTCGAATGCAAAACCCATTTCGAAAATATTTACCGCCTCATTTGAGCATAACCAGGATGTACCAGGAATACCTTGATAAGTTACCGAAGAAAGAAAACGATGACATGTTTGTTAAAGAAGGATACTACAGGCATATATTCAATGCAGAATTTAATCTGGGCTTTGGATCTCCAAAAACAGATATCTGCAGCACCTGTGATAATTTTGATAAAAAGATCTGGAACAACACAAAGTGCGTGTGAAAAATGCAGCAGAAGAAATGAAAAAGGACGGAGAGGAAGTAAGAACCAATACCGGAATCATTTTTATAAGTTTTGATCTCCAACAAGCAATGCCTCTCCCAAAAATATCTACATCTGTTGCATTTTATTTGAGACAACTTTGGATGTATAACTTCGGAGTTTATTTAATCTAAAAAAATGATGATTCGAGTAATGTGGAAGAAAACTGATTCATGCACTCTTTCGTAGAGAATGAAGGAGGCAAAGGTCAAACCAGGGATATCTAGAGAAGGGGATATGAAGGCTCACAGCGATTACCTTATTCTCATGACACTACCAGGGCTGTAGTTTCTAGTGCTTTAAACATGTAGTTCTTTATAAAATCGTAGAAAGTTTTGTAGTGCAGCTGGTACACTCAGCTACAGAAGACAGTTATCAAATGTTACGTAAAGCATATTTAAAGAATACTTGCTTACACAGACAGTTGAAAAGTTATCAGTAAGCTGTTTTTTTCAACAAAGCTTTTGCAGCAGGCTAGATGTAACGCAAGTATATAAGTAGTTGAATTAACAAGCAACCATGAGCATGCAGTGAATATCCAGGGCTGATTCTAATAGCGCAATGCAAATTATCATAACAAGATATATTAAACTACTATCGGTGCCAAGTGTCATTTTACGATAAACACAGATTATTTACGATAAACAAAAGCCCTTCTATTGTCAGGCGTAATAAAAGCCTTCGTATCCCTTTCTTTAGATATCCCTGGGTTGAACGAGATCATCTCATCTCTCTATGCTTTTATGTTAGAAGCTAAGGTACACGGTGACACGCTAATAGCTTGGTCGGATGCCTGTGGAGGTCAGAACAAAAACTTCTATGATGGCTTTCTGGTACTTTCTTGTTCAAACGGAGAGATTTAAATTTTTTTTTTTATAAATTTCCGATTGTTGCGCATAGCTACATGGACTGCGACAGAGACTTTGGTCTCATTGAGAAGCAGCTAAGAAAACATCAGCACATGTAGCCTATTTGCCAGAGCAACATAGAACGTCTCGTATTACAACGTCCAGAGTGTCTCGTACAACGTGATGCAGAAAAACTTGAAGAGCAGGATGGCAGCAAAAGATCCAAACAACTTAAACGAACTTTTTTAAAACAGCCTAAGCAAGAAATATATTGTCTCTTTGCTTTGTTCTTGAAATCCTGTTCTTGAGTGGGACATATCTCCTTTCATGTGAATAAATTGTTGTGCAAAAAGGTGGTATGTCACTTCTTGTGCAAAATAAAGACACGCAACTTGTGTTCAAACAACAATAAACTGTACTGGCACACTTCAACAACCATTGGGGACTGACACATAACCATGAAACTTGGTATAATGCCAAGAAAAGAGCAGGGTACAACGATATACTTTAACCTTCATTTTCTCGAAAGTGCGATTTTTGACATATCTTGTTTTTGCTCTAGGTAGGCCCTTCAATTATCATTTATAGATCTCAAATTTTAACAGCATACATATATGCACAGATACAGCATAAAATTTTACCTTTTAATTTTCAGACGGTTTTCCTTTTAGATGTAGAAATGCCATACAATAGCGTAGAAAAAGCATTTTGCGTATTGGAGTATGCTAGAACACAGTTGAATAAGACTGTGCAGCATGCATTTGTTCGAATGTGGGATGAAGAGAACCCCCATGCCACAGTGTAGCATGTGAGGTATTCTCCAAAAGTGAATGTTTTTTGTGCAATTTCCAAGAAACATGTTCAATTGTTCATGGCCGGTTTGCTTCGAGGCTAATGCGAATGGCGATGATTATCAAGGCTGAGCACACATTGAAAATTTGTGAACACTTTTGAAAACCGATAACACATGTGTTGTGCCATTGATAGTGTGCAAATGACAATTTGATTTGATAATTTGATATAAAATTTTATATGTTTACCCTTGTACCTGTCAAGTTCAATTGGCTTGGTGTGCATACAGGGTGACCCAAAAAGATGCGTACGGTACCCATGAAAATTTCAATTGTGACTTTGATTGAAAAGCTATTCATTTCAAATTACAACCACACATTATTCAGTTTATGGAAAACCATTGACCAGAGTTTTGGCTTTTTCTGTCAATTGATAGCTTTCCCAAGATGTGTTTCAAATGTGAAAAAATCGAATAAAACATGGGTACGCATCTTTTTGGGTCACCCTGTACCGGCACTTTTTGAGATATTTAAGTCTCAAATGATGTCAAATTTTTTGAAACACTCTGGATTTCTATTTATTAACTACTAGCGATGAGATAAGGCAGTGGATAAGATATTGGTTTTCCAATTATGCAAACCTGGTTCAACTACCAGCTTATGTTGGTTGTTGAAAAACACTACCCAGGGTAGGCATATTTGCTGACAGAAAGGTGTAAGAGAGAGAGAGGAACTGACCAGTGACCACCATACTCTCATTAATGCTGACAGCTGAGTATAATGAGAACCTTTTCTTCTCATTCTCCAATCTCCAAAGCTTAAAACTGAGTATGGGACCTTTAGCCTACCTTTATTTATTAATTATAAATAATGACAGTACGCTTTGAAACCTTTAAAAAGAAGTAGTATATCTTGCATGGAACAGTAACAGCTAGTTACAACATTAGTATTTTTACATCGACAAATAATAAAATTGAATATTTATAGTGCCGTTAATAAAAAACAATTTTTTACATCACCTACCTTTCTAATCTGTCACCAAATAATTCTTCTCCTTCTTCTTCCTCCACATCACCAATGTTCCCAAGCAGAGCATCTGCTTCACTTTCATCTTGAAAAGGTGGAAGATCATCACCATCATCTCCACGCGTGGGACTGGAAGCAAATGGGGGCCGACTTGTTGGACTGGTAGCCATATCCCCAATAGATTGGGATCTATCAGCCTCACTTTCAGAATGGTCCTGGAATGAAAACAATGTTAATACTAAGCGTGCTTTTAAAAAGTGTGGGATGATGTTACATAAAAATATGAAGGAGTCAGCTATGACCATCTTCAATTCTTCATGCAATAACTTCTTTGGGCCTAAATAAGATTTTCTTTTTTGTTTTGCAAATGAACATTGAAATACTTGATTGCAGACCATGTATTTATTAATAATAATAGTTATATATGTTTTACTTTGTGCCCATTGCAACAATATACAGTACACTGCGATTACCGATGCAACAACAGAAAGCAGAAAAAGGACATAATAGTCATTAAGTACCGGTAAGCTGCTCCCATTATTGCATGTCGTTAAGCGTCTTTGCTGAGACACAGCCATGTGCTCTAGAGCGGTGATGGAATGATGTCATTTCAAATGATGAATTTTAGAGTACTTGTGAACAAACACTTTCTCAGCAATGTTTCTGTTAAATTGCCATTTTTTAAATAGCCTTGCAAGTTAGCCAATATATACATCATTTTTTTTAAAATTTAAGGTATCAGTGTGGTAGGACTGCTAGTTTAGTGTTTGACTTACCTCCATCATAAACGTTAAACAATATACTGATCTGGCACTTCTAAGTGATGATTAAAAAAAGTTTTTTTGTCTGTTTATAATTAACAAAAGGTTTCCAATGCAAAAATACCAGTATCGTTTATCTGAATTTAAATATAATATGAATTAAAGGTATAGCCAAATAAAGCACGTTAATACTTGGATCTAGCCGGGTGCAACATAATTCATACCCTGAACAATTTGTACCCTGAAAAAATCGAGAGAAAAAATTAAATAAAGCCGAAATCGCTGATCAGAGTTTCCGCAAACAAACAAACTGAAAAGATCGAGAGAGAAAAAATAGAACAAAGCCGAAGATGGCCGAAGCTGCTGATCGCAGTTTCCGTTTTTCCGCAAACATTTTAAAATTTCCGGTAATGATCCTAAGAGTTTGCCAAAGTCGCTGATCGCAGTTTCCAGAAACATTTTAAAAGGGTTAGGGTTGATCGGAGTTTCCGCAAATATTTTAAAATTTTCGGTAATGATCCTAAAAGTTTTTGTTTGTTTGCGGAAACTCCGATCATCGACTTTGGCTTTTTTATTTTTTCTCTCGATCTTTTCAGGGTACGAATTGTTCAGGGTACGAATTTGGGTGCATCCAATCTAGCCTATTCTAGATTAAGAATAATTAGAATTAAGAATCTCCCTTCAGCGGCATCTAATGGATGGAATAGCTCCCCGGCAACAAGACTTCAACAATGGGAAACTTCACTCTGTCAATCTTGGTGACCGGGCCTGCGTCAGTGATTCAAAGCCTCTACAACTATGCGAAACTGCCAAGATTAAGCTCTGTACAAAGCTTTCCCAGTCCGAGGATAAAGATTCAATCAATCAATCAATAATGCTATGGTCGATATATTGTCACTCTACAACTACCGGATCTTTTAGTGACAGAGCTAATTGGCAATTTTGCATTGGGCAGCCTATAATTATGATGTCAACAAGTTATATGATCCAACTTATTTATTTTATTATCAAAACAGAGATTTTCTAAAAACATAAATTGGAAACCAAAAAACAAGTCACATAGTTAACGTAAATTATTTTCAATTGGAACATATTTACAAATTTTTGAAGTTGACATAATTAGCCTACCTCAATGGTTGCAAATACGCACATCAACCTTATAAAGACTATGCAACAGCTGATATCACTGTTGCACCACAACCCTTCTGACAATGGTGTTTTTGAGGCAATACCGTAATACAAAAAACACTAAATAGCTGACACTGCACTGACAAGTGATGATGATAAACCGGAAGCCAGATCCTTACCCACAGCAAAGAGAATGTTTGATCAGTGCATGGGGATACAAAACTTTTTGCAAATGCAAGAAGGTTTTGTTGAGGCTTTGGTCCATCTTAAACAAACTTGAATAATACATTGCTTTAAAGAAAGTAAAGGCACTGAGACAAAGTGCTATTGACGGCTATTTGCGCATGTGTTTTAGTAATGCTGAACAGTAGGCCTACTTGTTCTTGCATCATTGTGCCAACATGTTTTTTGCAAACTATGGAGCTGGAAGCAATTTGATGGGTCCCTTCAACTCTCAGTTAATGAACTTTGACTGTAATGTTGTAAGTTGTTTAAATCAATCATTTCGTAAACTACAGCTAGGGACAGTAGAATACCGGGACGACTCGCTTTGTTGATTTTTTTCGATATAAACAGGATCATTGCAAAATTTAAAAATTGGCAAAACTGCAAAAAGTTTTCTTTGCTTTAGCGTAAATTCATTATTATAAAATGAAATGCTATATTTTGCATGAGGTTTAGGATGCTAGAACATCACGAGAACCTTGCTACTGCAGTGTGAGGCTAACTACTGTTACTACTGCAGCGTGAAATCTATTGCTGCATTATTATGACTAGTACAGTATAGCTTACATAAACACGATATCACATATTTTCATGCATTTATTTTGGCAATACACACGCAGGAAGATCACATACGCTGCACCTGGGTATGCGACATATGGCCATAGACCTCAAGCTGCAGTTGCACCAAATTGTCATAATACTATGACACTCCAGTTGTCCACCTCCTTTTTGAGTAAGCAATCCCCTACTTCTACTATCCCTAACTACAGCATTGTTCGAATCTTACATACAAATACACATTCTCCATTAAACTGCACTTTTCATGGCATCCCTATAGTAAGCTTGGATTTAGACTCTGAGATAGTAGCAGAGGCCGCTTGTCAACGTCGTTGTTGGCACAACCGAGTACCAATTCCCGCGAAACAGACACGCATCGCTGACTTTCCCGCAAAAACATAATACGCAGGATGTCGCAACAACATCTGAGAAAACAAAGTGACAGACACTAATTCTTTCGTTGTAACTGCGTTGTGGAGTCCGTTGTGACAAGCATCAAGTAGAAATATCTCCCCAATCAAGAAAACGCAACAAATTGTTGCGTGTTGCGTTTCGACAAACCATTTTTTTTTCTGTCTGTAGATCATCGAAATTAAAACTGCCGAAAGCAGGGGTGGGGGCACATTGGGCCGAAAAGTTACCGTTTTTTTAAACCTTAATACATTTTTTCCTGAAAGACTTAGAATAAATTCAAATTTCAGAAAGAATTACTCGAAGAATCAAGATCATAATAATCAGGGATACCTGATAATGATGCATAGCGTTCTACAATCGAATAGACCTTTTGCATAACAGCCAACAGAGCGTGACGTTGGAGTCGTGAACGACTAGCCGCTGTTCACAATGCTGTGCGATAGGGTCAGGGCCGGATTAAGGTTTTGATGGACCCGGGGCTGTATGGAAATCTGAGGCCTATATTTCATTCCCCTCATTGTAGGCTACCAATTACAATTAAAATGAAATAACAAAAATTATACCCGAGGTACAGTAGCCTATTTAGCCTACTTATTAAACACATTCAAATGCATGTTTTTTTAATTTAGACAAAGCTAAGCTGTTAATAACATTATCGGTGTCTATTTGTTTCAAAATTTTGTTTTCAATGCAGAGTAGAGCTAAGGAATGCAACCTTTTCTGGCCCATGAATGAACGCAATTGATTCTTTTCTCTTTCAAGCACTAAAAATGAGGGCTTGCTCGAACAATGAGAAGTCATCAGACAAAGATACATTCTTAGAACAACAGATAGCCTACGTTAAGAAATGCATACATCAACTCATTTTCATTGATGAATCTAAACATTTGAGTTTCTTTGCTGCATTCGCTGTTAAAATAGTGTTGTTTTAGCAGTGCAGAAAAATGAATCATGTCTTCAGGCAGTGATTCTTCTAGATCATCTGGATGTTAGTGAAGCAATGTTTTAGCACTCTCTTCAATTTTACAGTTTAATTACGCCCGAAATAAAAATCTTATTTGAAGACGATCGTATGCTGCAATTCGGGATTTCATACACAAAATAATTTGGTCAATGATTGGCAAATATGAGTCTACTTTGAATCTGCTCGATGGATCAAGTGATGTGTCTTCAGATCCACCTTCGATATCCAGTATCCAAGCATACTTTTCTTCTCTTCTTTCTTGACATTTCTTCAATTCTTGAAATTGGGATCTTAATGTTTGAACAAAGTCATGTAGACCCTGAAGCAAATTTGTTGCCTTATTCAAAGTAATTTTGCTATCCTGCAGCGCCCGACTAGTTTTATGAAAAACTATCACATCATAAATTCTGCTTATAAGTACATTAATTTGTAAGTGAAATGTTTGCGTGAGATAACACCGGAGATAAAGTTGTAGAGCACGCTAGGTCTTGTGCCCCCTTGGAAATTAGCTGACGCCCCCCTGGGGAGGCGTGCCCTCTGGTTGAGAACCACTGGTTTACACAGTTAGGATTCGTTCTATGATTTTCGTCCTTTATTCTTTCGATCCTGCTAATAAGTAGTATGTCAGTTGCTCTTGGTAAGTTGTTATCGGTGGGCCTATTTTCTTAGGTGGGCCTGGGGCTGCAGCCCCATCAGCCCCCGCCTTAATCCGGCCCTGGATAGGGTTAGTGGCGTAGTTTGCAGGCGAATAAATTGTTTAACGTTTGCTTGAGCTGTTGTTTTGTGGTCTTTACAGGCGTGTATCAGTGTTTCAGTATAATTTGCCAGAAAATAAAACTCTTTTAAGTTGTAAACTTAGACTACAGAAGTGTAAACCTTCGACCAGTTCTTTGCTGTATTGGAAGCGATCTTGCCAGGGAAAGATAGGAAGAATTTCTTGTATTATACAACTTCAAAAGCTAAGCATGCAAATCAAATATTGATGCAGAACTTAATGACGAGGCTACTTTCGAAATACCTCAAAATGCTACAGGAGCACTACATAGATCTACATAGATTAGCGGTGGAAGATTGAATTTTTGCTGGTGTTGAAGCTTCGCCTGGGTTTGTTTTATACAGACTTAAAGCACAAGGTTTGATATTAGTTCTGCATTCGTACTGTCGTATTTTTCATTCATGAATGCATCTCATGTATTTAAGGTTGATTAGTTTGAACATATTCCCTCATCGTGACGTTATCATAGCAACCATGAAGCCAGACTTCAAAAAGGACTACCCAAGCACCATGATCATCATCGACTGCACTGAAGTAGGCCTACGTCTCGAAACACTGTCCTCACTTCACCGTCAGTCGCAAACGTACTCGAACTATAAAAGTACGAACACTGCAAAGGCATTAGTCATTAGTGGGAGTTGATCCAAATGGGGGTAATATGTTTGTATTTCAGTTGTACACTGGTAATGTGAGTGACAAAGAAATATATCAGAGGAGTGGATTTTTTCACCTTTTGAAGCAGAAAATAGCTGCTAATGAACTGCACTTCATGATGCTGTTATGGCTGATAAAGGGTTTCTTATAGAAAAAGGCTTAGCCTACATGGTATTGGTCTACATTTGAATATCCCACCGTTCCTAGGTAGAAGGCCTCAAATTAGTGAGGACGAAGTGTTGAATAAACGAAGTATTGCACGCCATCGCATTCATGTAGAGAGGACCATAAAAAAATTCGTCAATTTCACATCTTCGACAGGAACATACCAGTGACTATGCTTGGTATCATCAATAAAATGTGGTTGGTTCGTTGCATATTATGTTATGCAGAATGAAAATAAAATGTTGCAAGACAAGGTGCCACTATCGTGGTCCATAATTCCCGGTCAAAATGCACACGCTTCACAATGGCGTCCTAAATTGCCTTTCCTAGTCTGTTAGCCAACACTATGATTAAAACGAACAAGAATAGAAGTGTACCGATAATCTACAACAATTCATAAACACAAAAAATTTACTTTCACCTGCCACCGACCTCACGCTTGCTTGCAATAACAAGAAACGCCTTCATAAACCGTAGTAAACAAGCGATTCTCAACCCTCAGACTCCGCGTAACTCAAACGTCACGCTCTGGTGATTTTGAATGTGCAAAAGGTCTATTGGAGTGTTGAGTGAACTATATGTTCAAAAATGTTAAAAATGGCCCAACTTCCCCCAGTCTCCCCTATTCACAAGTAAATATAGTATCTATGTACCGACCTATTAATAATAGGCCTACGGTACTTGTGGTCTTGCCGTTCCGTGGCCTATGTGCTATTTTTTGTAAACACACGAGGATTTTCTACGTTTGTGAAGAGAAACGCATGTTGACAGTTCGATACTTTCGACTTTTGTTCAAGAATGTTGTATCATATTGCTTGTTTTGTTACAAATACAAAGTCTATGCAAATGAGTAACCTATAGCTGTTGCAAACTAGCAAAATATCGTCAAAGCAAGCTGAGTGTGGTAGGCTAATCATATAGCCTACATAGGCTAAATAGCTGGTTATAATTAGCAAATGGGCGTTTTTTTAATTCGTTTTGATTTGAAAAGCATTTCGAATGCTCCAGAAAATCTTGCATACGTCACGGCCTGCAGTATTAATGTTAAGCCCCTAATGAAATAAACTTTACTGGGAACAGCACTTAAATGAACGTTTGCCACACCTAAATATCTTGACGCCACAGTGTGAGCACCTATTTGGCCGGCACCTAAAAGATGTGCTCCGCAATTTTACCAGGTCAAAATTGCGATGTCCGTCCGATATTTACCTCTCCTTTTCTAGTGGTTTCCCCATATGGGCTGCGGGAAATCATGGATAAGCCAGCTAAGACACGGATTTTGGTATGGAACACAATGTCATCGCAATTCGTTGGAAAACGATAATTAAAATCATAGGTTCGTTGCCAATGTGTGAAACCCGGCTGGAGGCTTCCAGCTAACCCGAGCCTTCTTCGTTACATTGTTTAGGGTGGTCGTGGCTATGCGTAGTGGTCACCTACAATGGTGTGGAAACAGGTGTCAATTGGTAAGAACACCAAGTTAAGATTACCGTACTGCGAACTCTCGTTTTCCCAATTGCCTCGTATGGGTGTGAGATTTGGACACGTAAAAAACGTGACTTTAAAAAGTTAAGCAGTTTTGAAATGTGTTACTACAGGCGACTGTTACCTATATAAGCTGGAAGGAAAGAAAAACAAATGAATTTTTTATCTACCAAGTAGACGATGACTGAAGTTTGATTAACGATGTTAAACTAATAAAATTGTGAAATGTTGTCTAATAATAACGCCTAACAACACAGAAACTCAACTACCAAAGCAAACTCGCAGCATCAGGCTAAAACAGGTCGTTAAAATCTACATTGGTTCCAGTATGTCTTTGCCCATTGAAAACATTCTTTCAACTGCAGCGCTGGAAGGTATTGGCGTGTTGTAGCGAAAAAAATACATTAAAAAGTATGCGTTGACGCTATGCGCTAAAAAACCGCAAAAACTTTACGGCGTAGCCTCAAGCGCAATCTATCCAAAAAAATGTGGCCGTAAGAGTTAGCGTAAACAAAAAGTCTACGCCGCAAGTCTGCGGCGTATAGCCTACGTACATCTCTGCTCTTTGCTAATTATCTTGTCACACAAGCTGTAACCCCATTAGTTGCGCTGCTGATGCAGTCTTGCAGTACCGTACCGACTGCCTGACAGGCTACTGCCAGTGAAAGTTGTTCTACATGTCTACTCCAAACTTAAATAGACTATCATGATGTAGCCTAATGTTTGTAGGCTAATATGATTTTTAAAAAACATTCACGAAGCAATCAAAGTAACGATATTTTATTCAAGCGATCAAGTAGGCCCACGAAGCTACAGTAGGCTAGTCTATTACACGACTAGTGCATACAAGCATACAAACTATATACCGGTAGTCTAGACAAAAATTGTAATCTGAGAAAAGCCTATATTTGCAATTGACAGCTATTGACAATTTTCAGTCGCAATGTTTGTCATTTAACAACAATATGACATCTTGCAAAGAAAATTGGTGTGTAGACTAACGACGATATTTGCAAAATTAAGGGAGAAAAGGGAACGGTATAATCCATCTTCTTGATCTAGAAAATAAACAACAAAAATTCACATCAAATCAGACTTGGCTCCAATAAATTTCGAAAATTTGTAGACTACTCTGTTTAATCTTTCTCAAAGACAATTTCTTAAAGGCCGAGTTGAGGCTTGGCCAGTTTTCCCTTCGAATTTTCAAGAGCTCGAAATCTCATGTAGAAAAGGTAGACATAAGAAAATAGGATTTACTGTAAATATATAATTAATCGATTTACGAAGAATTAACAGTTTGGTTAACTGTGGTGCGCAGCTCCAGGGAGGCAACTGACTTGTGGACCGTGTGGTCGTGTCGTTGTCTCCTTCTCAGGAACGCCCAGATTGATGCAGCCTATCACACAACCATAAGTAGGCTACAGCAGCCTACTGACATAGTTATTTGCTAGTGTAAACTGAAATGTGTTGCTTGCTTGCGTCTTTGATGAGCAAGCCAATATGAATACGGTAGCCTAAACATTCATTCTTTTTCTTTTGATGTTCACTGTCGAGTGAAATTTTTGATGGTGGTAGACTATCATGAAACATAATTCTAAGTGGTCTTTCTTTTGTACTGAAGTTGCTATCAACGTACCATAACGAGAACTTATTCTACTTGCTATTCTATTTATGATTTTATGGGTGGTTGGATTTGTAAGAAAAAAAAACAAAACAATTATTACGTCTACATTTTCCCACTCCCACAGGTTTCTGTCCTCCTCCCTTAACTGTATTCAGAATAACAGTAACCCAACTGACCTGTGTTTCTGTTACAGTAGCTTTATTGATGTTAAACCAGTTCTGTAATTAAACTCTATCATATGTTTATCGCACTGTCTTCAAAACCCGACTAAAATTTTGAATATATTGAAAATCAGTCCATCTTACCATGGCATGCACCTAGGAAAATCAGTAATCTCTCGTGATTGTAAACAGATTGCTGCAGGTGGGCCAATAAGTCTATATCCTGAGTTGCATTCGAAGTTGAATAATCTTCCTACCGGTACTCTCGTTGTAACAGTGTTATTGAAAAGTACCCTTCCATTTACAAGCGTACCCACTTCACATTCTGTCGGTAGTTCATTGTCTCCGCCCACTAAAATCGAAAAAACTTTTTACATTCATGGATTGGTGAGTCTTAGCCAGAACATTTTAATGGTTTAATCTTATATGCATTTAGCCAGTGCTGTACGCGCATACAAAAATATTGACGCCGTCAGCGTAAACGCAAACGTTCGAAAAACCATACGCCGTAGGATGCGTCAACGTAACTTCTAAAAAAAAGTTGGCGGCGTCAGCGCATACACTAGCGTAAACTAAATTTGTTTGTTAGGTGCCAAACATTCACACGGTATAAACCACTCGAAACAAACAAGTTTTATTTTGAATTTCCACGAAGAAACACAAGCATCTGAAAGTGTTCATCTGACATTTTGCTGTGTTTTGGTTCCAATATGTCTTTGCCCATTGAAAACATTCTTTCAACTGCAGCGCTGGAAGGTATTGGCGTGTTGTAGCGAAAAAAATACATTAAAAAGTATGCGTTGACGCTATGCGCTAAAAAACCGCGAAAACTTTACGGCGTAGCCTCAAGCGCAAACTATCCAAAAAAATGTGGCCGTAAGCGTTAGCGTAAACAAAAAGTCTACGCCACAAGTCTGCGGCGTAGAATTTGCGGCGTATACGTACATCTCTACATTTAGCAGAATAAAAGTGTTTACTTATAGGTCAATGCCCATTGTAGATTGCTATAAATATAAACAATAGACAGTGAAATTAATTTATTGTAAGTTTAAACTACTCTGCAGTGGTTTCGTATTATGAGAGTCGCCATATCGTTTTTATTCAAATAGATATTGCAATGTAGCCTACAGTAGTGTGTGAATGCATTAAATAAAGCAAGGTCAGGAGGGCTAAGGGCAATCGTCCTCCAAAAATATTATCTTGCCCAGCAAAAAATATGTTTTTATACCATTACAACGTTTTAAAAGCGTTGTAGTTCATGTTAACTGACGTTTCCCTCCCAAGAGTTGCTTTTACTCTTCTAAATTTTTGTTTGCAGCTACGTCTCTAATCAAGGTGGTCATCACATGACGTCACTAGTTTAAAGTAGTCTTTCATAATAAAACAACTAAAAAGATAGCCTATCTTAGAAATAGCGACGCAAAAGAAGAATACACACTTCTGCAGGTGGGAAGGTTGCCCAGAATCTCGCCATTAGCTTGACACAGTGAGGGGGCGAGCCCAACTAACACATAGCCTGGGAGGCAATCGTAAATAATGAGGTCGCCATTTCTCCACACATTTTTGTCTCCCACTGTAAACCCATTTTGTGGTGGCTGAGGTATACACTCTGAAAATAAAGATTGTTTTTGTTAGAAATATGAAATAATTTTGAAAATTGACCGATCGACGCATAGACTAGATGTTATTCCAAAAAACGCCATTGAAGTAGATCTGCTTTCATTTCACACATTTCTGATTTATTTTTCAACTTTTTCTTAAAGCTGCTCGTCTGCACTACAGTGTCATATAATTTTATAGCTTTTTTTTTCGAAACCTTTTACTTGTGTTAGTGGCGATACAATAAAATCACCCTACCATGATTTAGCCTTGAAATAAAATGTAAACTTTATGCCTAAAGTTACACCGTGATTACTCACCTGTGCAAACGGGAGGTGGGAATTGCAATGTTCCACCGGCTTGACATACACTTGTGTTTTCCCCAAGCAATTGGTAAGGAGGATTGCAGTCGTATTGTACAACCACACCTACTTGGACCGACGATAGACCCCCAACAACTATCCCACCATCAGGTGGGCTTACAGGACAACGCACTCCAGAAATAGTGACTGAAAATATTAAAAACATTGTCGTTTTTTAAGACAAAGACAACACTTGTAAGATTGAGCAACCTGGACATCAGCTACTCCATTAACCGCAATAGTTATTCAACGTCTAATACATAAACAATTCGTACCACACAAAAATATCTTTAATAAAAAAAAAAGACTTTAAAAAGTTAGTTCTGCACCCTTTGAAGGCGGTGCCCTAGCCTAGGCGACCGCCTATTTGACCTAATGGACGCGCTGGCTCTGAGTGTCTCAATAAGTCAGTGAATAATTTTTTATGCTTTAAAATGTCTGTGAAGAAAAAGTAGGCCTTTTTTGTTCCATTTTTTCAGCTGTCCTGTGTTTTTGCTAGGTTTCAAAATTTTTAAAAAATGGCGCGAGATCCATCTACTTAAAAGGTACCCATTTGGAAGCTATGAGACAATGCTACTCTTGTTTGGCAATAAATATTTTGATGAAGTCACTCGCCTCAAAACAAGGGCTTTCGTTTATTAGGTATTGTTGAAGAAGTCAGAAATGTTGTTGAAAAAGCTTGGCCCTGGCATAAGTTCGATTAATCATTTGTGTTGGTTTACAGTAGACTACTATACGATTTCAAGTTTGATTCTAAGCACATTGCAGTGGCCGGTCCATCTTAAGTGAAAGTAGGATTGCAAACGAAACTGATTACTTCTCCGAGGTTGTAGTTTGCCTGGCCGTTCACGATGGACCCAAATGAGATAACTGGGGCCCGGCATGTGATAAACGAAGGTGTTGGAGAAGAAATCACTAAAAGTGCAGAAAAAGTCCTTTATTATTTCTATTATTTGTGTGTCGCTTTTGCTTGTACCAAACTTTTCAACCAATAAGTTGTAAATTGCAAAGTTATGCAGAAAACAGTCATATGCCCATAAGCTAAAATGTTTGCGTTACGTTTTCGAGTAAACACAAACAGTACCGGATTCAAAATTGTCTCGAAAAAAAGTTAGAAAAGTTTTCTTTGCTTTGATTGCTTGTTTGGTATTTTGTGGCTCAATAATGTTTTTTGTTTTTTTACTTTGACCCACACTTCGTATTTAATTAAATTCATCCAAATACAAACGAGATTTCCACAGAGGTTATGGAAAGTTGCAAGGTTTGGTGTATAATTAAAGTTAATTTTCAAATCATTTTTTCATCATCACTCAAGGATTTCAATATTTATTATTTGACGAAGTTTTGTATGAAAGTTGTGTAGTCTTCTAGTAAACTTTTGAAAATTCATTTCAGGTTCTTCTACGTTTCCTTATAGTATTCAAGGCAAATTTGACTTTATGTCTCTATCAACACTGAAGTAGATAGCCTAAATTTAATCGTTATATGGCTGAATAATCATGTGTTTTCTTCTAAATATTGTGTTAGGCCTACTTCTGTTTTTGATTGGCACTAAAAGAATTTTAACCGCTCATATCCAATATTGAAAACTTGCGTGCTCTGCATCGCTGATTAAGTTAAAGAAAAATAATAAAGCGAGCAAGGAATTTTTGCTGAAACCCAAAAAAATTTGCCTGTTTTTTTGTTTTTTGAAAGGGGCGTAACCACATGGGTCCGCTAATGAACATAGGTAATCAATGCATTATTATTAATCATCAACCTTACTATTTGAAAACCACAAAGAGGTCGTGCGTGATGCATTTTTAACCATTTGATAATAAATAAACTCTATAACTTACCTCTGCAGACTCGAGTGCCCCCTGTAAACTGGCCGTTTTGTCCGCATGTGGCTATTGATGGACCTTGTAAGTTGTACCCGTTTTGGCAGCGAAATCTAATAAGACTCCCAAAGGAGTAAGATGTCTGCGGATTATCAATGGATCCAAACAAAGGAATTTGTGGAGGAAGACAGGATTGATTCGAAGGCGGAGTGGCGAGTTCTAAATATTGTATGAACAAAGAATAGAGTTAATGCACTACAGTATATAGGAAGTTATGATTAAAAACTATAAGGCACCTGCAGCTAATAAGGCCCGGCCAGTAATAAGGCCCACCCCCTGGATCTCCGTTGTTACAAATCTTTAAAACAAAATTGGAAGCTCTGATTGGTGCTATGGTGAATTGAGACTAACTGGTAAAGTTTCACAGCCTAAAGTTGAGAACTTTTTGAGTTACGGAAAGTTGAAGTTTGGGGGGGCTGAAATTGAGTGGTTTTATTAATTTTCACGTATTTTAGACTGTTCTGCAGTTAACAAACCGCTTTGACTTCCGTTTTTTTGCATTTTATGTGAAAGATATGTGCATGCTGATGCAGTAAAACCAATAAATTTGAACTTTTTTTCTAATTAAAGCAAGACTGATAATGATGATCAGACTAGGCTAATTTTGATAATGAGGCCCATGGGCCCCTGGGGTAACGTTGTTCACCCCTGGATAAGAAAGTGAGGGTTAAAGACTTGAGTGACCTAAACAATTTTTGTTACACCATTAATCCAATTTGTTATTGCAATGGAAATATCATAATTTCAGAATCAAAATACTTTAGTATCCCCACCAAATCTAAAAACACCACGTCGCTTTTTAAAAAATGGAGCATGGGGCGGGGGAGGAAATAGTTGTTTCTGTGTATTTAATTATTAGTTATGTGCCTCTGTTGTCGATTAGAATTTGTTTTGTGGTGTTGTTATTGTGAAAATATACCTTTTCCATTACTTTTGGTGCTAATTCAAACCGGGCCTTATTCACAACACGTGTATCTAATAAGGCCCGCTTGAGATTTTTTTTATTTTTTTAATATTTTACAACCCCTTTAACTTAGAAACTTGCTTCATAGATATGTTGTTTAGATAGACCCAAAGTATCCTCATTCCAAGTTTCGTTCAAAATTATGCAGTATTTAGAAAAATATTGAGGTTTGAAAATTAGCGGGCCTTATTAGCTTAGCATTTTTTTGTATAGTTACGCTATGAAAAAGGCACGACAGCTGTAGCAACTTGTATTCCTTGCGACTGAAGGGTAAAGTCTTGTAGTTTGATTTCATTTCTTTGAGTACGCTCGCGATCAGAGTTTGCGAAATTGTCATGTGGCCTGTTTGTAGTGTTTGTTGCTTTTACGTAGGCATCAATTAATTATTAAATGTGTCAAGCCCAATTCTAAAAGTAGCCTACCTAAACAACTAGGCAAGAATCCTGTGAATGTTCCATTGCTTTGACAAGTTGACTCTGCTGATCCTACCAGTTCGTAGCCATCATCACAGTCAAACGTGATGACAGCATTTTCGTTGTAAGTATTTTGAGGGTTCACAATAAATCCATTTGTCGGACTGGGAGGGACTTGGCAAGTAACGCCGACGACGATCGCTGTGCCTTAAAAATATTAAAAGTAAAATTTTTTTTTCGCTCAACGCTGGTGTAAACCATCTCTTTCTAATTTAGATTGTATCTGGATTTGGAAACTCACGTGCACAACACGGTTGTGGTTTGCTCCATTCCCCACTACCAGTGCATCGTATTAAGCGACTTTTGCGGGGATATATTGAGTAGCCATCTTCTGTGCAGCGGGACCAACAATAGGAGCCACGTCTTCGGCCTCTCGTGCAAAGTATTTTACCGAACTCAAGATCATCGAGCTTAGGACACCGATCACTATCAAACCTTCTTTTAAGACAACGGAAGAAGCCTGTCACAAGGAAACATTGGTTTAAATTATAAAACTTTGAGTTACTGCATTTAGCATTGCCAAATAGTCTACAGTCCACTTTATAGGCTATAGCCTACCTAGAGGAGTCAACAGAGGTGGGCACCCGCTACTTTTAAAATAGCGCGCTACCCGCTACTGCTACTTGGACCCAAATAGCGCGCGCTACCGCTACCCGCTACCAATTTACAAAAGTAGCGCGCTACCCGCTACCGCTACTCGGACCAAAGTAGCGCGCGCTACCGCTACTTCTTCTGCTACTTTTGTCTAAAATGACACTAGGAAACACTCTTTAAGTCCGTAGTGACGCAAAAATAACCTTGAAAACGAATGTTATCATTTGTTTACACTGTCATTTTAACGTCGTTATAGAAAACACATTCTAAGGGAAATTTATTGTTACGCATCTTTCAAAAACAAGAGCATTTCAAAATGTGAGTCACTAAGTCGTGCCCGCTTTGGCTTAAGCACATCTTTTCAAACAGAGAAGTCTCTCCACCGCAGCACTGGAAGGAATGGAGGTGTTGTATTTAATGAACAGATCTTTTAATTCGATATTCGAAAAGCTCAAGGACTTGCTCCTGTCTGAAAACACCGACGTTTCACAGGATGGCGCCATCACACCAAAAAATTCATCCTCGGAGTCGTGACTGGTGTTGGTGCCACTCTTCTCGGTATCAACCTGGCTTGATGTCTCCCGCAACAGCCGAATTATATCTGTCTTGACTTTTTCTCGCAGTGCGTCAGCATTATCCGTGGAAATGTAGTGCAGAAATTGTAGCCACGACGCCTTGAAGGAGGGATGAAGACATGATGCCTTAACGCATTTTATGTCTTTGAAGCACTTGTTGAATCGTTTCTTCACCCCTTCAAGGACTTTCACTCTCAACTCCTCACAGGTCACAAGATCACTGATCCCGGTCAACTTCTTCGCACAAATTGTAATGGTTGGAAGCAAGACTCCGTAATACGCCTTGGACTCGCCCTGGAGAATGTCTAATAAAGCCTGGCAGATAGGCTTCATCACACGAAGATATTCGCCGAAGAAGTTGACGTTAGCTAGAAATAAATGAGCTGTTTAGAAATAAGATAAACTATGTTGTAACTTCTAAGTTGTAAGCAAAACAAACCACAAAATTGCCCTGTAATGATTTCTTTTAACAAAAACCATCGTGTGAGAAAATTTTATCAGTAACAAATATCTTAGCTAACCATTTGTCAACAGTTTTACTTTAACCAATACGATAAAACCTTATTTTGGACATCTTAGCACAGGTGATGACCGATGATGCAATGCTCACTGCATGCAGTCTATATAAACCATATGCAACGTTACTTCGGCTAGTATTAAAATTAAAATGAACATTATCGATTTCATACCTTGATCGTAGGATCGCAGCTCCACACCAGAAAACGAGATTCCCAAAAGACCGAAACTTTGCAACCAAACCGATTATATAGGCTATATAATATAGCTGCTTGACCACGTCAGTGTTGCGAAAAAAACGAGTATTTTTTCACTTTAAATTAAAAAGTAGCGGGTAGCGGGAGTGCGACTGAAAAAAAGTAGCGCCTCTCCTGCTACCGCTACTTTGAAAAAAAATAGCGCCGCTATTGCAACCGCTACTCCAATTAAAAAGTAGCGCCGCTACAAACGTAGCGCGCTACTGCCCACCTCTGGAAGTCAATAATGTAGATTGCAACGTTTAGGCCTATTCAGTAATAGCATGTAGTAAGATTTCTTTTCGAGAAAAGTGAAATGCCTACAAAAGTCATATAGAAATATTAACACCTTTTTCCGATAGCTTCAACACTTTTGAGAAAAAGCGTTTGCATTGGAAGCAGCTGCAGATTGCCATGCTATAGGATTCGGATACAACCCAGACAGACACTGCATCTGGTCCAGATCTGCACCAGATAGGCTACAACTGTAAGACGCGGTATAAAAGATTTAGCCTATGGAACTTTACTTGAAGTTTCGCGTAGGCTACAACAACAGCATGTAGTAGGTTAGAGTTTGTTTATGCTTGTTAAAACTCACCAAAGAAAGCGTTGCATTCAAAAACGCACCCAAGAACGATCACAAGTAAGCACAAGTTGAGCCGTTTTCCCATCATCTTGTTTTCACGATTTACACCTTGCAAGTTTTCTGATATAAACTAATTTATAAGTAGGCCTACTAGTTTCTACCTCTAGATCCAACCACTAGTTTTTGCAAAAATGACCACCACCGATCAGAACGTCTCTATTTATAGGTTGATTTATATGTAAAAATTAACAACTATTTACAATCATTGAAACGACCAATATTCAGGTTTCCTGTTGTAAATTTCACTTATCGGAAGACAGTATTATCATTCCTTATTTTTCTTCTTAACAACAACATGTGTAATACCATGGCCACCTAAAGATACGGCCTGATTTGTCACATTTTGCAGAAATTTCCAGGTTTTTCTAACTTTGGGCAAACGTTTAAATAAATTTTTCTAACAATTAGATTTTTACGCTTTCTTTATTCTTTCCCCAGATGACACAATAGCTTTTAACATCCTCACATGTTGAAAAACAAAGAAAATTTAATTTTGTAGATTTTAGTCAGACTGTTAATTTTCAATGACAGTCTGATTTTGCGTTTTTCAACTTACTTTTTCTCACTTGCTACTGCTTCCCCAAGGCAACAAAAAAGTTTTTTGTCATTAGGAAACCGCAAAAAGTAAAAACATCTAAAAAAATGTCAGTCAAGCACTAGCAGTAGCTGTAATCAAAATCTGCAAAATGTGACAAATCAGGCCGCATCTCCAGGTGGCCATGGTAATACCATGCCAAACTAAATTGTAGTTTAATGCAGTTTGTAGCTTAATGTTTCCTGCTTTGCAATGTTTATTTTTGCCGTTTTAGAACATTTTTTCGATGAAGTGAAGCTGTCTGCCTAGCCAGACGATTCCCGAACTTTTCCTAAAATTATAGCGTAATGAATTTCCCTTTGGAATGTTTTGGTAATTTGCGTCCCTTTAAAACTCAATACGGAAATAAAATATGACATTAGGCCTATAAAAGTTAAAAAAAAATAGTAAAAACTCAAAGAACTCAATCAGAGGAAAAAGTAGAAAAAAACACACTACGAAAAGAAGATAAAAGTAAAATTAAATGAGCTAATGAAAGCAAAACAAAAACTATCATATATAGCCTACCATAAAAGTTTAGGGATATATGTAGGCTACACTGGTGTTGCTGCAATTTATTTATTTCTGTTTGGTTACGTTTCAGCTGGACATAGTTGAAACAGCCTAGGCCACGGTCATTGGCAGGTGTCACAGTTAAACAGGAACAGCCTAATCACAGTAGATTACAGAATAAACCCCAAAACTGGCAGAACAAACACATTTAGCCATTCTTTATTTTAAATAACTTGCATATTTACCTCTGGGCTAGCCTATATCCAAGTGGTTCTCAACGTTTTTTTACCCAGCCCCACTTCTGTCTAAAATCTCAGGACCCACCAAAACCACTGTATGTTATGAAATTTATTGCTATAGCTTACTCGGCTAGGCCTAATAGGGGAGAGTGCCCAACAGTGCCCCGGGTGCCTACAGTGCCCCTCCCATCATTTTTCGCAATCCGTGACAAATTATTCACTCAACTGTACATTACCATGGTCACGTGGTCCGTAGAAGCTGCTGAAACTAAGTTAGGCAGAAATAAGTCATTGCTTGTTGTTGGCAGAAATGAAAGTTTGTTTTAGGGGGTAAAAAGTAAATTTTCAGAACTTTATAACTTTTTGTTGTTGCAGTTTTTACGGTGGCTTCAGGGATGCTTCACAAGTTTTTCATGCTTGGTCAGTCACTAGACTAGGTTTCAGTAATAACGTTTCAGATCGTAGGCCTCGGTAAAAAAACTGACGCCATCTTATCTTGTAAGCCCGTGGTTCCAAAAGTGCCCCACCCTGAGGTCTCCTACAGTGCCCCGGTGGAGCACTGTTGGAAGCCATGAGATTTTATTAATCAATATGCAGTGCCAAAATGATTATCAACATTTTATGTTATATCAACAATATTATAGGTGTTGGGGAGTTTTTGGTAGCCTGTGTTTCTAAGTTTCCGCTGTGGAAGAAGCTTCGTGCCTGAACTATATGTGGGCCTATTGTTTAGTAATTTTGTTTGTCAAATTTGGTTATTTTGCTCCATAAACCAAGCCATTTCTTGTGAACCACATGCCAATATAGGCCTACCAAAGTGTGTTGTGTCTGTAGACTGTATCTTGTGTAAATCATACCTTCCATGTGGCCAAATCAATGATGTCTTTAATCTCCTGCATTGATTGATTGATTGAATTTTTATCCTCGGACTGGGAAAGCTTCTTGCAGAGCTTAATCCTGGCAGTTTCGCATACTTGTAGAGGCTTTGAATCATTGACGCAGGCCCGGTCGCGAAATATTTTTTCCCACGAGATTTCTGTCTCATTTACATATTTTGGTAAAAGTTTGTATTAAAACCGTGTGAATGCAAGAAGTGACGCGCTAACCAATTGAGCTATCGGGGCTATTACTGCATTTTCTTTCACTGATTGACTGTTGAATAAACACCTTCCTTATCTGTGATAATTGTGTAGCATATGTACCACTTTTAAAAGGTTTTGTCTTGACCTGACCAGCTCAGTGACATCCATCATGTAAAACAATACCGGTACTGTCATATTCTGTCTGTTTACTGGTGTATTATATACAGAAATAACATGCACTTCTACTTTGATTAATTACTGACAACAGAATGTACTTCCGGGATACTTGCCAGGGTTGCCAAAAGATAATCTGGTAACCGGTCATAAGCATAACATAATAATCACATTTCAATACACTACATCCCTTCCTTCTCGGATTAAAACGTAGTTTTCAAAGGCATTAGGCCTACTTCTTTCGATAAAAACCTATTTTACATTAAATGATTATAACAGGTGATGATAACCATGAGCACTTGAACCAAAAGACGCATCATCATTAGGTTTCGATTACGTAAGCATCATTCATGCAATCTATGATATACACAGATTAACTTTAAGTACCAACATTTACTGTCAAAAGCAATATAGCCATACACTAAAGATCATAATTTACACGTTTGCTTCCACTTTAAACTTGAAATTGTAGTGGTGAACAATTAAATAGATTACCACTCAATTGACGTGACGTTTAAACAAATAGACAGGCATTCCAAAGCTAGTCTTTATAACGAAAGAACAAAAGGAATCATAGACATACAAGTCTGCATTCTTAATAGTCACTTCAGGTTACATAATCATCAAAGCGGGCAGGTTTACTGACATTACGTGTCGGACGAGTACGTACAGGTATTGAGGACTCATTCAAATCAGCGTTCACGGTCATGTCAGCAGGAGGTGAGTTTACATTTTCATCACTGGTGTTCAATTTCTTGAAAAACGACGAATTTCGTGTCAATTGAACCCCTTCATTGTTTTGTACTGTCACTTCCCCCCTTTCCTTCCTAACTACCTGTTGGGTAGCGCTATCAAAATTTGCAGAAAGTTTATTTGATTTTTGACTTTTAACCAAAACTTCATCTCCAACCCGAATATCTGAGTCGACAGCACGTCGCTTAAAGTCAGTATATAGTTTACCGTCTATTTTACCCTTCCAGTCTCTGTCTCGAATCCCTTCATCAAAGATCTGAGGTTCTCGGCACAGTTCAGGTAATTTAGACTTCATTTCTCTGCGAAACATCATATAATAAGGAGTAGAACCTGTAGAAACTTGCGGAGTTGAACGATATGCCATTAGAAATTTGTTGATCTCATACCGCCAATCTTTCTTTTCAACTTGAGCAACTTTGATTGCCTTTAACAATGTTTGATTTTGTCGTTCCACCTCACCGTTTGCTTGAGGCCATAATGGTGTTGTTTTGCGGTGTATTACTCCATATTCTTCTAGAAAATTCTCAAAATCATTCGATACAAATTGTGGACCATTATCAGTTCGCAATGAGTAAGGTACTCCAAACCTTGAAAACATGGGCAGAATCGCTTGAATCAATTTTTCGCTTGTGATTGATTTCAAGATTGCAATTTCGTAAAAACGACTAAAGTAATCTACCACTACCAAAATGTTCTCACCACTTGGCAATGGACCAAGAATATCTGCCGCACAATCTTGCCAAGGCCCACTTGGTGGCAATATCCGAGCAATTGGTTCTGGTCTGCAAAAGTCGCTGGTGACTTGACATCCGTGACAAAGTTTACACATCTTTTCTGCATCAGCATCGATCTTTGGCCACCATACCTTTGTGCGTAATCGATGTTTTGTCTTGACAATGCCTTGGTGACCCTCGTGTGCCAAATTGAGCACTTTTTCACGCAATGTAGCAGGTATAACGAGTCTTGTCCCTCTGAGCAACAAGTTTCCATATGTACACAGTTCATTTTTTACATGCAAAAAGCTTGTGTCTGTACACTTGGACCAATTTCCTGAATGAATATAGTCCCTAATTTCTGACAATTGTGGATCAGCAGCTGATTCTTGTTCAAGTTCTTCTGTAGATAAAGCGACTGGCATACTTTGAAGAACAATAGATCTCACATAATCATAAGGTTCTTTTAAATCTCTGCTTTCTTCATAGGGCTCTTTATTTAGCCTTGACAATGCATCAGCAATGTTAGTTTTCCCTGGACGATAAATAACACTAAAATCAAACGATTGTAAACGCAATACCCAGCGTTCTATTCTTGCTGATGGTCTTGATTTCTTCGTGTAAATGTATTGCAGGGGCTTATGATCTGTTTCAAGTTCAAAATGTCTTCCAAATACATACAAATTGAATCTTTCACAAGACCAAACCAACCCTAGAGCTTCTTTTTCCGTTTGGCTGTACTTCTTTTCCACATCTGACAAACTTCGAGATGCATAAGAAATGACTCTCCACATTCCATCTTGTAACTGTGTCAACACAGCACCTAGACCAACTGGAGATGCATCTGTCACAATTCTTGTCTTACAGTCATTCCGGTAATATGCCAATGTATCAGCCTTTGTGATCGCTGCTTTTAATTTCAAAAATGCATCTTGGTGTGCTTTATGCCATTGAAACTTTGCAGTCTTTTTGGTCAAGTCTAGTATAGGCCTTGCGATGGTTGCTAAATTTGGGATAAACTTAGCTGAAAACTGAACAAGACCCATGAATGATCTGACTTCACTAGCTGAAGTTGGAGGTTGTGCTTTTTGAATAGCTGCAATTTTCTCTGCACTGGGACTTACCCCTTGTTGGTGCAAGTCATGTCCAAAAAATGTAAGCTTTGACATTCTAAACTGACATTTTGTTTTATTCAAAGTCAATCCAGATTTTAACAACTTTTCCAGTACCACATGTAATCGACTGTCATGTTCTGTCCTGTCTTTTCCATAAATGACAATGTCATCTGCAATGTTAGCAACACCATCGCAGTTCTTCAATAAATCCCAAATAATTTTCTGATATTTTTCAGGAGCAGAACTCAGTCCAAACATTAGCCTTTTATATCTGTATAGACCTCGATGTGTAACAAATGTTGTAATATGGCGGCTCGTTTCATCCAACATTATTTGATGAAAGCCCCATTTTAAATCCAACTTACTGAAAACAGTACTACCATTGAGTTGATACAACAGTTCTTCAACAGTGGGAATTGGATGTCTCTTTCTAACTATAGCCTGATTGGCTTGTCGCATATCAACACAAATGCGAATGTCACCATCACTCTTAGGTATGACTACCAATGGAGAGATCCAACTTGATGGTCCTTCTGGGACTTCTTCTATAATATCAGCATCAAGCAATTCATTTAACTTCACATCTACCTTTTCTCTCAGCGGAAATGGTATTCTTCGAACAGGTTGAGCTACTGGCTTAAGAGAATCATCAATATGCAATTTTAACTTATAATCTTTTAACAAGCCAACACCAGTAAATAAACCATCATACTTAGACACAATGTCATTATCAACTTGGGGTTCAACATTATTAGCACCAGATTTAACACCATTTACATGTATTGGACCAACATGCAACAAACCTAAAGTCTCTGCGGTGTCTTTGCCCAATAGTCTGTGTCCATCGGTATCTGCTACCACAAAGTCAGCAACACATACTTTTTGTGTAACTTTTGATTCAACTTTTGCCGTAAATGTTCCTAATGTTGGAATTGGCTTCTTACTTCCATACGCGTACAATGTTTTAGCAGATTTCCTTGTTGTTGCATTAATATTACATGTCTTCAGCCATTCCCAAGTTTGCTTGTTCACAATGTTGCATGATGCACCGGAATCAACTAACATGTCTCCCACAGACACACCACCAATGTTTAAACTTACACTGCACAGCCCATGTGTTGAACTTTTCATTGAAAAGACATTAGTTGATGCTCCAAATTCATTTTCACCCAATCCTGAATTATCTATTTGATTGGCATTAGATTTTAAAAAGGTTTTAGATTTTGCATTTCTTTGTTGATAAAACTGTGTTGTATTCCTTACTTTTGATCTGCATTTCTTTTGAAAATGTCCCAGATTTCCACATTTGTTGCACTTCTTCCCTCTTGCAGGGCACTGCCTGTCAAATTTGAAATGACCAAATAATCCACATGCAAAACACTCTTGTGTGTCTTTTCCCTGTTTTGACTTAATGTTACTCTTTCTTTGTATAGGAACTGAATTTACTTCATGCTGCATGCTTGGTTCTAATGATTTTCTTTCCATCATCTTAACCTGTGAATTAACTGCTTCATGTGCTCTAGCAATAGCTAATATATCATTTAACTGCACATCTCCTTTTTCCAAAAACTTTCGTCGTAAATGATTGGAATGACATTTATCAATTACTTGATCACGAAGTTGGGTATTCAATGAATCACCAAATTCACACATAGCTGCCTGTTGTCGCAGTCTGCAAACAAATTTGTTCACCGGCTCATCATGTTTTTGCATCAATTGCCTAAAAACATGGCGTTCAAAAGGTACATTAGCCTTAGGAAGAAAATGATCATCCAACAATGTTAAAGTCTCTTGAAGAGTTTTACCTTCATTGTCTGGAACCAAAGAAAAATAAATTTCTTGCACATCCACACCAGCAGTGTGCAGCAGCAGAGCCTGTTTTTGTTCATCACTGGTGACACCTTTTCCAGTGATATACAATGAAAACGCCCGTTTCCATCGCTTCCAACGTTGTCCCTGGCTTTGTGCATCACCATTGACATCAAAGGGCAATACAGCTGACACCTCGCAGGTAACTGCAGCTCCATTCATGATGCTCACTAGTAGTTTGGGCAACACGATAAGAACAATTCACTGTCTGCTTGGACCTCTTGAACTAATAGGCTACAGATTTAAATATTTTCCTCGTCGCCAAATGTCATATTCTGTCTGTTTACTGGTGTATTACATACAGAAATAACATGCACTTCTACTTTGATTAATTACTGACAACAGAATGTACTTCCGGGATACTTGCCAGGGTTGCCAAAAGATAATCTGGTAACCGGTCATAAGCATAACATAATAATCACATTTCAATACACTACAGGTACTAACACAAGTTTCATACCTAGGGTAATCATTGCAAAAAGAGTGGCTCAACATTGCAACTAAAGACACCAATTACTTTGATAGGGGCACTGTTGGATATGGTATCCAACAGTGCCCCGGGTAGGATCCAACAGTGCCCCACTTTGACAGGTGATTTTTAACGCCTGATTATGAAGTTTGTGTAAAACTTTTAAACTTTTTTTTATGTGGAAATACTAAAGAAAAGGAGGAATTTTCATAATAGAAAAAAAAATTTGAAAAAATTTTTTTTTTGATGTCTAAACCTCAATTTTCCAAAAAGCGGGGCACTGTTGGACACTCTCCCCTACGATATTGTTGATGGGAGATCCGCGCTTGGGGCATTAAATCTGCAATTGCAGATCAAATTTAAAGAGAGAGGTCGGCCATGGCCCAATGCCCTTTTTACTTACATTTCTGCCAAGAGGGAAGTCGGACCCTTTGCAACAAATTACTCAGAAAAGAGAGTTTTAAAAATGGCCTTTTTCTCAGAGGTTTATGATATTTCGTTTGAGTTATTTCAAAATTAAATGACTAATGAAATGAACTTCTCGACGTTATTTCAACTTTCAAAGTTTAACAATTGTTCCATGTTTTCGTGGACAATTAGGCTAGCTCGTGGTTAGAACGATAAAAGTAACTCCAAAGTGTTCAACTTGTTTTTGTTAAAGTAAACTAAGCAACAGTTTTTAAACGTTTTTACAGTTTGGTTTACAACGATTGAGTAAACATAGCATGAGGCCAGCGAAAGACAGTTTTTCTTTTTGCAGCATCTGTAGGCCTGCGTGATTTGAGTGGTTGAGACTTGGATAAGTGCTTAGAATCAGGTGTTGTTGTTTATGTAGCCTAAATGTTTCATGTATTAATGATTCCAGCCTCGGAAACACGGAAGTGTTTTCGTGTAAACGGTAAATCAAAACAAACAAACAACGGCCGTAAAAAAATCAATTTGGTTATTTCCGCTGCTTTATCGCGTGTTATGAACTTACTTGATTGCTCGTTTAATGAATAAACGCAAATCCACGTGAGATCTGAGCTCTCGTCTTTCGCATGAAGCAAAAAGTTTGTGGTCAGTGGTCACAGCGGTAAACCATAATATCTTCGTTGGAAAGTTGTTACATAAAATTCCCGCATCAGTTCGTCTGTATGCAATGACCTCGAAAAAGAATACTCTTCTGAAATGTCTTTTTCAAGAATTGTATTTCAGCAAAAAATAGCCACCGGCTGTCGAAAATTAATGCAACGCGTATGCACTACGCAGTAGAAAACTTGTCACCACAATACAAATTACTGAGATAAAGACGGAAACTTCGTCTAGTTGGCAAGCACAAAGCAAAACAGTTTTAATATGCGACCAACTTTTCAAACGACAATTCTAAAATGACGAAACTGACTTGAGATATTTCAACTGCACGTAACCAGCGTCTGTGACGTAACACTCAGCCTGATGGAAGGACTTGGAACCATTTTTTTTTGTCAGATCGTCAAGTAGGCGAAGGCCTGTTATTCCGTTGGGAAGGGAATACATGGGATACTCAAAGGTGATGTGGTTGGCTGTTTGCTCCGACGCACCGCACCAAGGCTTATGAGAGGGGGGTACGGAGGGTACGGCGTACCCTTGAGGGTCCAGGCCTGTGATTGTTTGGGGGCCTGAACTTGTAATTTTATAATTTACGCGCAAAAATGTTTGGTTAAAACCATCCTAAACGATTAAATTCAAGCATAAAAGTTGTTGTTCTTTAGTCCTGGAGGGGGCCCGTAATGTAGAAAAAGGGGCCGGAAAGGTAATTGAGTGCATTGCGCGCAAATTAGGGGCCCAAAGTGGTGATTTAATGCTTTACGTGCAAAAATGTTCTGCTAAAAGCACCCTTAGAAATTAAATCATAAAAGTTGTTTATTTTCCTGTCGGGGAGGGGGGCATAGTGTAGCAAAAGCAGAGTTGAGAAAAAACCAGGATTTTTTTAAAAAGCCCAACTCACTAACCGGGTATTTTTGAGCTTTTTTGTGTTTTTTAAAAACTATTTGAAAAAGGTAGATTCACGCTTATTTCAATTCAAAATGAATTTTGGAGCAGGAGCCGGAGTCAATACTTTCGGAGCAGGAGCGCAGCCGGAGTAAAAAAAAAGTGACTTTGTTCACCTCTGCTAGGCATGTGGTGATTCTACAAAAGTCAACGAAAAAAAGTTATTGGTCAGATGATTAATTTGAGTATGTTTTAACAAGATGTTATGTTTGAGCCTTGGCAGAGAGCTTGACTTGTTGTACCAGATACATATAACACTCAGTAACGTTAACGGATTTAACATTTTTTATTAAACACAGAAAAAAAACAAGAAAGAACTATACTAAATCCCACGTTTTTGACACCACATATTGTCCTCATCAGGAATAATTATAGGCTAAGCCTACATCTAAAATAAATAAATAAATGAATTTGAAAATTTTACATTAAAGCTGTACAAGCGATACCTCTCAACAGCACCATCAACAACTGAAACACGAGTTCAATGCAGGATGCACAAATTGGCGGGAAACAGATCACATGATATGCACAACACAAAACACTGAATAATAGTTTTGTTGCAACCTGATACTATTATTACGCACAGATGTCCAGTGCAGTAAAATATTTTATGGTGTGCAATACTCCTAAGAAAACATCACGCGTTTTGCCCAAGACAAAGAGGGCCCGGAATGACTCTTCGTACTCCTAGTGAAAATTTCTCTCAGAGGCCCTGCACCGCACTGACACGCAGCAGAGGCCCTCATGCCCTAACTGAGCTCTGAAAAGCCGTAGCCTGCGAAGTAACAAAATTTATAAATCTCATATTTTTATTCTTTTGTTCTATAACAGAAAATTTCTTGGCTATAATTTGGTGTTATCAGAACTTTTTTATGTTTATTTAACTCTATTTAGACAAAATCAATTAATGATATGCGTTAATCAAGAAAAATAGATAGCCTAATAACTCATGTTAGAGGAAAATGCCGTAGCCTACTGGCAATAAAACGGTAAAAAAATGCCAATAGGCTATCAGGCTCAATGGGTGTGATTAAACACCCATACTAAAGAGAATAAAGGTTTTGGTGATGCAGAAAGTCATAAAAATACCTTTACCCTTCAAATTAGTAGGCAGGCTACAGTCTGTACATCGCGGAAAACAACAAACCTTTAGGTCTAATTTTCTGGTTTTGATATTACTGCGTTCTGCTAACAGTAACAATTAAACGACGAAAAACGAAGAAGACTTTGATGTCACCGAAAGACGATAATGGTGTCATAAATACGTTTGTAAATGTAACAATATTTTAAAAACACCAGCTTCATTAGTGACGTATTCTTGGAATGTCACTGCTATTTCTTTAACTTGCATTCGAGTTTTCAAAACAGAAACATTTTAAGTCCACGAGTTGCGCGATTTAAGTCACCCTGTCACTCCTTATCACCACACTGCTACTTCATAACCTAGAAAAATTTTAAACCAACCTTGTGAAACCATATTTTACAATGCAGTAGTAAATTTTTTACTGCAACTTCAAACTTATTGAAGGGCATGTTCCCCATGTGTCCTTTAAACGCTACGCTACTGCCCAGGGGGTAATTTGCTTACCTTAGCCGTTTGGATTAATGACAATTACTCGTTAGTTTAGCTTGTCTTAAAGCTTTTATTACAGTATTTTAAAATTTCCTGGAATTAACTACAGTAGGCCTCCATCATAATAAAAATTTGAAACTAAAAGCAACAGTTGTTGTTGCAATAACTTCTAAATGGTCCAATGATTCATTTGTCTTACAAAACTTTTTATGATTAAGTGCCTACCGATAATTTTCTCACCTTTATTTTAAATTGTAATACGACTGCCTCGAGTCTAATCTATCATTTAACGCCTTTTAAACTTCGTTCTTTTGGAAAGTATGCGAGACTCGGCAGACAGAATTGCTATAAGGAAAAATATTTTTTGCAAATGGTGAGGTGCATGTAGATTCAATTTGGATGATGCTTTTTAACTAGACGGTAAGCTTGTAATCAAGGTGCGGTAAGTGCTCTCTCATTTATTTGCGTTGCGTGCTGTTGTGTTTACATTCAGCAGGCTACATTACAAGTTGTTTGGCCAGACTACTTTTGTGCTGAAGTTGTAGTGCCTGGCAGTGTGAGAACGTAGATAAAGCTTTACTCTACTTGGTTTGAGTTGGTCTTGATACCTGAGACCATCAGTAAATGTTTTCTCACGCATGCTTCTTCTTAAGCCACAATCACGAAATACTTTGTTCTCTTACAGTTATGGTCATTTCTCATTGTGGTTGTAGGCTACACAGCACGCAGAGTAGGCCTATAGCTTACAATGGATTGCCAATAGCTTGCAAACTTGTAACTCAACTTAGAATTCTTGCTACTGCACTTCGACTAAGTTGCTGTGTCACAGGCATCGAAGTTTAGAAATTTTAATTTAATAATTTTATTTCTAAACTCATTTAAACACTGTCATCATTATAACTTTTGTTTTCATCAAGCCCATTTTTGGATTATTTCGATTGCTTCAGTTTGTCTCAGATTAAAATTTTAATAAGGATTGAAAACATCTTGTCGCCAAAAATTAACCAGAGTGTAATGATTATAGGCTACTTGTATTGCAAATCGTCAAATCTGTTCAAACTCGAGGACGATCACATCTAAACTGACACATATGTTCGAACTCGGCACCCAACACACGATCAATGGCTTCTTGAGATCGGTCTTCTATGGTAAAGACTCGGGACGGATCGTCGGTGATTTCAAGCATTTGTTCATAACTTGCATAGTTTCCTTCATCGTCCTGCTGTCTCTCTGCATAAACCTACAAAGTATAAGCAGTTATCAAAACGTTGGTTTGTTTGTTGTTTATCCCTGGGATTTAGGTTATACCAACAGTTATACCCGACCAGGGCCGGATTTAGCTGATGAGGAGCCCGGGGCACTTTTAGATCGGGGGGCCCCCGTGCAAAAAAACGTTTCGCGCCTACGGCGCAAAAATTTACCTCTACGTCTACAGTAGCATTGATCCAGCACTGCACAGCATTTTGTAGAAACTTCAAATTCTGAAAGAAAAAAATATAACACAAAATCATATTTTTTCCACGTAGGGGGCCCTTTAAGAGTCGAGGGGCCCAGGGCACCTGCACCTTCTGCCCCCGCTAAATCCGGGCCTGTACCCGACGGAAAAGTAAAAAAAAAAAGGTTCAATACATTACTCCGTCATAACAGTCATTGTGACCGCTAACTCTTTCCGACTTCAGCCTAGAAACTTCTATACGTTGGTAGGCTATGGTTTGTGAAAGATTTTTTGGCATTTATGGGTTATTGATCAATACTATTTTAAGAATCACAATTATGATGCATAGACCTATTTAAAAAGTGGTTTTCTGATTTGTTTTCAATTTCGAGTTATGTCATATGCTCAGGAAAATGTAACTAAGACCAGTAACTAAAAGTCAATTCATACCTGCATTTGTTTTGCGTTCGAAAAGAACACCACGATCACCTTGGGGGCCAAGTTAAAATTTTGTTGTCTTTTTCTTCAGGTCGGAAGCCACAATTTAGGGTAAGGGGCCCAGAACAACCATATGTTTTCGATACCCATGTGATTATTGATCATTATAATTATAATCTTTGACATATTTTTATTTGTATTTTTATTCAATCGTCATTTCCGCTTGAAACAGGTTGCTCATCAACATGGGTTAGGCTATCTGTTTCCATGAGTCACGGTTTTTAGCTAGCTCGCCCAGTGTCATCGAATTGAGTTCGGGTTTGTCTGGATGTTGTCATGCCATCGCCTTGGTTGTCTGCTTCTTTTTCTCTTTCCGTTAACTTTACCTTCTATGCAGATTTTGTTGAGTCCGTGTTTTGATCTTTTAGTGTGGCCGTATAGTTTTAAAATTTTTGATTTTATTGTTGCTGTAATTGGGTGTAGCTTCGTTATAGTTTATACTTTATAGGTCTCCTATTTTCGTGTGGTCAAGTAGCCTTTTGTTGGTCATGTTTCTTATGATGTGATTTTGGAAAGTGGCGAGTTTTTATTGTTGTGGAGGTCCAATTTACGCGTTGTAGGCTCTATAGTACGATTGGTAAAACGTAGGCTAAGTGTTTAAATTTTTTGATTTTAGTTTGATTGCTGGGAGTATATTTGGGCTCAAAATCTTTTAATTCTTTTCACATGCTGCCCAGCCTAGACCGATTTGGTGTTGTAGTGAAGTTTCTCCATCGTTGGTTGAGGATAGTTTATGGTCAAGATATGCGAATTCTGATACTTGTTCTAATTGCTTTTCGTATAGGTGAGGTTGAGTGAGTTGTCAATTGTATCGGTTGTGATGCATTTGGTTTTGGACACATCTACAGTATTTGGAGGCCGAGTTTAGCAGCATTTTTGGCAGGTTATCGAGGAATTCTTGTATTTTCTGTTTAGAAGTATTTACGCAATAATATTTGATTAACAGTTTAAAGCAGTGGTTTCCATGTTTTTTTCGTTGCAAAGTTTTTGAAAAAGTTTGTTAGACCTGCGACGCAGCCAGCGATAGAAATTTCAGTCATTTTTTTTCAGCCTTCATTTGTCTCTCGGCGAAGTGAATTCGAATTGTGCTAAGTGACTGTTAATTCATAATCAATTGCCACAGTTTGGTAATATTGAATTCGAATGCACATGTCCGGGGATAATAATATCTGTAAGAATTTTATTACAGCAATTAAGTTTAAACACAAAACAAACTTATTGTGCTACGCCATTGGGAAATTGAAATGACGCACAATTTGAAAACCTCTGGTTTAAAGTGATTTCAGTTTATGTCACTTACGATAGCACCAGCATCTCTCCAGGCTTTAGCAGGAATTGCCACATCATCATCAAATGTTTTGTCTGTGACTACAACGACAATGTTCTGTACGCCTGGTCTCTTTCTAAAGTCATCGCCTCTTGCGTTTTTAAATGCCCATCTAAGTGCACGACCCGCATTTGCTTGTCCTCCAGCTAAAATAAAAAAAAAAACTACGATGAAGCAATCAAAGTAGCTCAATATGTTTACGCTTGTTCCAGTTAACAAAGATATGCAAAAGCGTTGCAAACAAAGTTGGCCTAATGCCACATTGCTACCATTGGACTATTCAACAGAAAACTTCAAAAATAGCATTTAGCGGCAGATCCTAATGCAGGAACAGTAAAGGCGACATCGTTGCAACTAGTCTTTAGCAGTTAATCAATTTATCAACTCAACTTAGTCACTTAAGTCAGACAGGTCAATTAACATTTGCTAAAAAAAACGGAATTCATTGCTATAGGCTGCTGAGCTGCTTCAAAATAATACTCTGTGGTGCACGTTTACTTACTGCTTTTCCTGGTTTAATGATTTGTCACTTAAGTTCAACAAAAGTGTAGAGTTAGGTACTCATAAAAAAACGTGATTCAATTGATGCGAACTGAAATTTGATTACGAATTTTTGGCCACCAATTTGGGTTGTCTGCTTCATCTTAAACTATTGAAAGACAAGCCAATCTTAAGCACAACTTTTCAGATATAGACTGGCGGTTCTTAACCTTACTGGTTGGCACCGCCTTGAAATCATTAACCGGATCTCGTACCCCTTCCTAGAATAACTGAGAAGTAAGCTTAATTGTCATCTACAATTCAGAATACTGGGTAAAAGCCCCCTAAACAAGCATACTTTCTTCCGTCATTTGATAACTTATGATTTAGTATCCACGCACCCCCTGGGAACAGGTCTCGTACTCCATAGTGGAAAACTATGCTATTGTTATATAATCTGTGAAACATAGTGCTAATTGGCTTTAGTTTGGCAAAGTGGTAGGCTAACCCTTGTTGCTCTTTGCATAGGCCACTGTTGTCAAAGAGATTGCAAACTAGGGAAAAAAGTATACAATTATGTGGGCAAAGATGAAAAGCTTACATTTACTTCTTTGTGGAAAAGAAACGCTAATGAATAATGAATGTGGGAAGACCGCATTTTAACCTTGTTAAACAACACTGATATCAGCATTGATGCTGATATTTTTTGAAAGTAAGATGAAAATACACTGAACAGTTGCACTTTTATTATCCATTGCAATAAAGAATTAAGTCAGACCTGAAACCATGCAATTATTTAAAATTCAACGAGAGTTAATGTTTTGAACGTAGCCTACTGTATAAAGGACAAATCGAATCAAGGTAATGTAGGTTTCTATTGGCCAGACACAGTGCATGGTCAGTTTCACAGTGGTCTTGTTTGCAGCATAATATATTTGTTATTAAGCTCAGTAAGCAGCTGTTTTGGTATAAAATATATACTTGGGTATAAGACCTAAGTGTAAATAAAATCGCACAAATTAGGACAGCTTTTTGTTTCTCATCAAAACTCTCGTAAGAATATTTGTAGCCTATTCTGCAGATCGGTGCAGCAGATGAGGTTTATTAATCAATCAAAAGGCAAGATTTAAACCAACTGATTGCAGTTATGCGATTCATGCACGTTAGAAAGTAAATTAACTGAACGATTCGCCGTCGCCAGCGTGGCCTAAAAGGTTAGGGCTAGGCAATAGTCATTTAATCTTTTTTCTTATGTAATTACCAAACAAAGTTCAAAGCAAGAAACAACTCTCTGGCTGAGTGCTAAAAGGGTCACAATGACTGCAGTTAGCTGGTTCATAGGGAAAATTGTTCTCTGTTAAGTGTCTACCTGTCAAAACACCTCATTTGCTACAGCGACATACAGATTACCAATATGCGTCTCGTACGGCCATAGTTTTTATCATCAAGTATGTAGTGGTTATGATAACCATTAAAAGGAAACTTGGACCTGGCTGGTACCAATGAATGGCAACTCCCTCTCTCGATAAGTTACCTTTAACAAGCAAAAAAAAAAAACATCCAACATCTCCATGAAGGATAATAATTTATTAACTTAGAAACTTTATCAAGGGAAGATATCATTTTCCATTAAATAGCAGATGACTTTCAACATGAAACAGCAGGTATAGAGAACTGCTTCCCGCTATATGCATCTGCAGGCTTGTCCATGGGACATTTTTTTCTGTCCCATCCCATCCCATAGCAATTCATGCCTGTCCCGTCCCATCCCATCCCATCCCATGGGATTCCCATCAAAATACAATTCAATAAATGTTATTAAATTTATGGAAATTTAAGTCTAATGTGTACTAGATAGGACTAAATGTACAAAAAGAGATACAAAACGACAAAATTTATTGACTTTGTTAACTTTAAAGTTCAGAAAAGTTGTCTATCTATGACAATTCATATCATTTTTTAATAAAAATCCCTAGCTACTGTCCCATGGGAAATGCAATTCGTGCTGTCTCATCCCTTCCCATCCCATGGGACATTTCCCATGGGATTCCCGTGGGAATCCCATTCCCATGGACAAGCCTGTGCATCTGAAAAGATTCTAGGCCCCTAAGATGATCTCTGGCCCGGGTTTATAGATACCCTTGTCAATGATACTGGTGGTCATAGCATATTTAGACAGTTCTACAAAATAAGTAGGCTTAGCAGAAATACCAAAAAAAAATACGTTGGATTCTTAAGACGCAAACTTACAATTTTTATTAGACTGTGGTGGTCGCAGCAATGAATGTCACTATAACTCACCTGAATTTTCACTCAGGAGTTTCGGAGGAACCTCATCATAACGAGTCAAGCTTGATCTGTGAACGGTGGAGCTGAACTGCACACTTGCAAATTGAAAACCGTTTTCCCGAGAATGCACCAGTTTTCTGCCAAGAAATCAACCACAACATCTCAAATCTCCACAGACTATTAACTTGACTTTTTTCGAATCCAGGGTTACGCTAAGTGGTTGAAGATTTAGCTTAAATAAACGGAAAAACAAGGCAGCAGCCAGAATCTTGTGGCCCCTTTTCAGGCATGCTTTTAAATGTAGGCCTAATGCTAAAGACACAGCGGCACGCTTTTGAGCGGCGTTGAATTGATGCCTTTTTGAACATCGTAGCCTACAAAAGCTCTCACCACTCGGCTGTGCAGCCAAATTGATTAAAATGACAGGGTAATACTGAAAACACAGTAAATTTCTACTCCTGTAGCGTCGCTATGAAGTCAAGTTTTTAGACTTTTAGTTTAAAAAAATTTGTAGCCCAACCAACAAAGAACACTTATGCCAGAGGTGTCCAAAGTCCGCCGCGAGAAGTTTTTGTATGGCCCAGGCTTGTTGTCGATGTTTTAATTTTGGCCCGCAAATACACAAAAATCATAAAAATTCAACTTGCATTTTATAAATCATACAATACTGAAAATCGTATTTTCTCACCGACAAAAGCAAAGCAAGAAAAGTTAGTATCATTGTTGCGTAATAATTGCGAAATCAACTATTATTGCCTGAGATAATGGTAATGAGCGACATAGTCGAGTATTCGTTTATTTTCTTGCAAGCAAACTCAATGACTGCTTTCGCGATTTTACCATAAATGTAAAGAACCTATTGGCTATTGCTATTCACTTCTTTCTATTTGAACCTTGATGGGCTTCAGCTAATTGAGCTTCATCGCGACGAATAAGTCGACAGCAATATCTTTCTTTCGTGTCTGTTTACCAGCATGCTGAATAAAAAATAAATTTCCAGAATGTGGTCCTGGGAAAAAGTTTGAACACCCCTGACTTATGCAAAAGAATATAGATGAAGTTTCGCTTTTAGCAGAATGATCGTTGCGTAGGCCTACTTCAGAAACATCTACATTTGTGAAGTAAAGAATAATTAGCATTACAACTTGATGTAAATTTGCAACATTGGGCTATAAAGGATCAATCTAAGATATACCTTTTTTTTTTCTTCACAAATATCAAATATTCATTCTACTTCTCCAAAATCTACGTATACCCTCCAAAAAAAATCTGTGGGGTTTGTTTAGCGAGCATAAACTAAAGTATTATTTTCGGTTTTCAACGTACCTGAATACATTTTCTCCAACTCTGTTAGAAAAGGCCTGAGAAGCATTCGTACTGAAATGCGAAATGGCAAGAAAGTCGAACATGGCATTTGGAGGACAGGGACCTGTAGGAAAAAAGAGCAAATATAACTTTTAATTGTCATTGTCTCCAAAAAGCATGAAGCATTTTAATGATTTTTTTTTGTGCTTTTATAAAGTACGCTATTGAATTTAATTAGCTATGCTGTAAATTTTACGTCATTGTAATTTACTCGTGGCCTTATACTGTCTGTAGTGGGCTTATAAGTCTAGGCCGAAGGCTGCATGTATAAATGATGAGCTGCATCAAACGTAAGCACATCTTTTTGGTGTGATGTAATACACATTCCTCAAATATTGGCACACAATTGTGAAAACAAAAACATCGTCATTGGAAGTTCAGCTTTCTTCAAGGTAATTGCAAAATTAAATGCGATTGTTTGTGCTTCAGCTTGGTTATGATTAAAGTCCAATAGAATGTCAGGTCAGGTTGTGCGTGGACCGAAGCTAAAACAAAGCTATCGCCAAGAAGAAAGCCAACAAAGTTAACACTTACGTGCACAGCAAGGTTCTGGTCTATCCCACTTTCCAGAATATAAACACGTCAATACGTTATTGTTTGGTGGGTATACACTATACCCAGGTTCCACGCATCTGTAACTACACCGTGACCCAACGTTTCTGCCATCTGAGCAAGTGACTTCTCCAAAATTTAAGTTTGAAAGTGGAAGGCATTCGATTTCTTGCCTAGGGCCACCTGTACCAAGTTTTTTCATCAAAAAACTGAAGGTTTTTGCAACAACAAAACAAATTGTTATGCACTTTTCTACAAATCTGCATTCAAGCTAAACTACCCGTTTAATTTTGATAACCATGCGATATTTCTTCTGTGAAACAGTCACAGTCGTTGCATATCGAGCAGACAGATATACAGTTCAATGCTGTCAAAGTCATCACAATGGAGCAAGAGAAGTGATGATTTTGGCTACCTAGAGTAATCATGTTTTCCTGGCAAGAGCCTTCATCAGCATTGCATTGATCTGCATCACAGCAGCAAACACAGTGAGAGACGATATTGTCGTCATCATTGCATCGCAATCTCCGGTTTATGTAGAAATTGTTCTGAAAATACAGCCTTTATCAAATATGAAAAGCATAATGGCCTAGGCTACTACAGGCCTAATACTTTTTTGTTTTTTTCATGATATTATAAGCCTACAACTGATTTACTTTTGTTGCAGTTGCAAATGGTCAACATTGTCAAAGATATTGTGTCGCCTGCATAGCCAAATAGTGAGAGCTCTGGTACCACACTCAAAAGGGCGCCGGTTCGACACCGCTTAAGAGCATGCGACTGTGTCCTTAGCAAGACACTTCAAAGACATGCCCGAAGATGGACGCTAAAATCAGGTTCTTTCCCGTCCATTTCATGTAATGCTTTAACCATCCAGCGTTAGCCTGGATACCACTAGAAAAAGGCTATTACTTGCAAGTGTTTTTGCTGATTGACAGTTTTGACTTAAATTTATTACATACGCGTTGAAAAATTAATATAAAATTATTTTACTACGTATTCTTTCAATTAAAAAAAAATATTTCTCACGAAAACAAAAAACAAACGAAAAGACAAATCTCATCTTGTCCTGCTCCAAAGAATGGTTTAAATTCATTCACAATTCATTGTGGTCTAATCTAATCGGTGTAGAAGATTGTCTACTCGTTTTAAAGCAAAACTTATTCGTCTTGCGCAATAGCACCTGACACTGCGAAAAACAAGCTCTACTCAGCATGGTAGCCTATCGATTGTTTGTACCCCGCCTGGTAGCCTACACGCGGAACTTACTCGAAGCATGGAGCTTTGACAAGCTTCTTGCTGTTTGCAACGTCTGGTTATCGAGTCAACTCCATTTTCACGTCGAGTTTCACTTTCACAGACATCCTGTGAAAAATGTTATTGAAAACATATCAATAAAACTCTTAACAAAAGTTAAAGTTTTTATCCAAATTTAACTTTAATAATTTTAATTTAAACCTTCAAAAATTCATATTTTACGAAATAACTTAAAGCTCTGCAGGCTAGGCTAAAACAGATAATACAGCAAAGTTTTTGAAATTGGTTATTGGAAATGGTTAAATAGAACTTTTCATAGTCTACAGTACTTCTTATATGAGGCTCCGACTAAGCTTCATTATTGCTATTTAGAGATGGCTATTAATAGTCTGGCAGAAAATTTAAAAAAATCACATTTATCCACTACAACTACATCCCCAGCGACAATTTTGTGTCTTTCCAATCATTTAAAAATGAGAAAATGTTGTGTTTAAAAAAATTATGCCAAAGGCTATTGTTGACAAAAATATGAAACAGTTTGCAACACGTGACAAATAGGGTCCTACATTTCAGTTGTCATGTGGTTAAATTCTATATTTTGCTTCATAAGCCTAATGTCATGTCATTAAATATTACTGTATCAACTTCATAAATCCACACTTCATACCTGATTAGAAGGACAGTTTTCCAAAAAACCATTCGCCATGCATTCATCATCTGAATCGGCGTTGTGACAGTTCCAACATTGCAAAGCTAAATTAATACAAACAAAAGTTTAACACAGTGTTATTAAACTTTAATGCTTTGTTGTCGCTTTTTTCTACAATTCTTCACAGTCTTAGCAAAATTTACCTGGTGGATGTGCAATACCATATCCCAGCCAGCAATGACAACTGGGGCCCATCTGGGTAGCAAATGGGCAATATGTTGGGGCACCAACTGGGCTGCTGGATTGGGTCTTAGTTATACTTGTCCGCAGGCTCAAATTCGTATTCAATTGCGCAGCCCAGTTAGAAAATGTCTAAAAAAAACGCTTCCAAGCGATGTCGAAATGATGTTCTTTGTAATTTGGATCATACGATGCGCTACTGAACCTCACGCCAAAAAACTTCGAGTTCAGAGGTAATGACAGCAGCTTTCTTTGTGGTTGAATCGCATGTGAAAGAAGAAAATGCGTAAAAAAAACATTGTGTTCTATTTCTCTTGCCTTCAATCGCACTTTTTTCTGTTGGTCGTCGCTGCTTCAAATTTTTATGTTTATTGTTAGAAGTTTTTACGTAATTTAACGTGGAAAGTAACCGCTCACACATCATTGGCCAATTTTTTAAAATATTGCGTGTTTTATATTTTTATTTTTTCTTGCCTTCAACGGCACTGTAGTATATAACCCGGTGAAATTTTATTTTGTATGTTATTCGCTCTGAGGATGCGCATTGTCATGGTGCGCGAAACGTCAGTGAAGCAATAAACCATTTTGTTTGTTGTTAATTTTACTTTCAATTTCATCAGATGAACGTTGCAACTAGTGCTAGAAACAATAGATGGTGCATTAATTTAACTTACTAATATTCTGAACTAATGTGGGAAATTCAACTCAGCTTAAGTTTTGTAAAATGTTGTTGTGCAAATAGGCCGCCCAGACTGACTCCACATGAGATCTCATATCAACCCTTTCAATAATTATTAGCCGTATAAAAACAACACTGACAAAGTTGTTTTCATACAGCCAATAAAAATATTTTTGTTTTGTAAAAGCATTTTTTTAATATTAGGCAACCCACTTACCACCCATGTTTGGATGAATTTCCAACTGGGCTACCCAGATTCAACCTACATTAGTGCTCACATTTCCTGCTTTATTTTTTACACTAAAAAAAAATAATAAGAAGTTGAAATTGAGAGATGGGGCTCGTTTTGGGACAATTAATTAAATAAACATGAAATTGGACTTGGACAGAATTGGACTTGTGTCATTACATTTGTGACCCATTAATAGCTCACATGGTAAGCCCACAAGCCCAAGTGCCCACTTGAGTTTTCACTGGGCCTCAGTTGGGTTTGCTGGCTGAGATAATGCGTAATTAGCCTACTGTGTTTCAGTACACATCGTAACTTTTGTGACAGAAACTGATCAAACTGATCATTATACTACTTCTACGATAGTAATGATGGGCAGGGCCTTTGAGAAGATAATTTGAGCTCGGTACCAATAAAATCTCCCGGTCACAAATTAAGACATTTCTAAGAAAAACCCCTATATCTAAAGAATACGCGGTGGCTTTTTCAAGTCTCTGGGCCCTTTAAAAAGGCTCCGAGCTTCTAATATCATCCCGGGCACGCGTTCAAAAGTAGGCTACCTCCTGGACCTTCCTGTCAATGCCACTGCTAATGAGAATACTTTCAGTATAGGCCACTAAATACCATTTTAATCCTCTTTAATCGGTACGTGTTCAAGTCGACTATCCGCTTAGCCTTAATAGAACCATGTAGAGTTAAAGCAAAATTGGTCCTATTAAACGCATTAAAGTGTATTTTAAATTCTTAAAAAAGCAAACAAACCTGTTGATAGCTGGAAAAGAACAACAAAGCTGCATAAAGTGAAAATCTTCAACATGCTGAATGATGATGAGTCCTTCAAAGTTTGCAAGAATATGGTGGAGACTTGTATGTTGCTTGACATTTATACTATTGTCTCAATAACTATCGACGGCGAATCAATAATTTGCTGAGAACAAGAAATAATAAGGCAACGTGCATTGAATTGTTTCCAATTCCATCGGCCACACAATTGCAGGGACGTGCGATAGCTTATTGTCTTCAAGCCTTTTAGCTTAAAACGTTTCGCCCAATTTGGCATTACCGAAAAGATTCATAAATAAAACGCAGCCGACATTAAATGCAAAACAAGACAAGTTGAATCTAGGTCTGCAAGTTACAAATTGTAGAGGTCAGCCGAAAAATGTCATCCTTTGTTATTGAAAGAAATAATGCGAGTGAATAATACAGAGCTCAAAAGCAGTTTGAGCTCAAAAGGTATGTTAAATAAAAGGCAAAAATGGTTGGTGAAAAAAATATGCGTCTAGTGAAAGATTGTGGAGCAGTGGTTTTTGAACTGTGTTAAAAACATCGTGGAAAATTTCCTTTACAATATTTTTGATCATTTGTCTTTTGCTCCAAAAATTAATAGCAAATTTAGCAAACATGAAATTTTACGTTCTTCACTGGTGCAAGGACTCACTTTTGACTACTCTCGATATAGAATCTAGGATTAAATCAGGCTGATATCGAGCAACCCATGTGCTATAAAACCAAGGCGCGATCGATTGTGAACATTAGCGTTGACAGGGGGGTACAGAGGTACTTTTGGACCCTGGCCCGGGATAATTTTAGGGACTCGGAACTTTTTCAAAGGGCACGAAGAAAACATAAAAAACCATTGCGTTTTCTGCGGATAGCCTACAATCCTTTTTCTTATGAATGTCTTGATTTGGGGTCCGAGGATCTCATTGGTACCGGCCCAAAATATTCTCTCAATGACCCTGATTGTGAAGGTAAAGATGTGATCGGTTTCTCCACGCCAAGTAAACTGTTGCAAATTTTTCCGCTCTTTATTTGTTCATATTGGTTTAAATTCTCAAAACTGCGGCAGTCTAAAAAAACAATAGTTTAAAAAACTAAATTTACCATCCCAAGCAGAGGTGTACAGAAGCCGGAGTTTCAGGTTAGAGTGGATCCGGAGTATACAAAACTTAACTCCGTCCACCTCGGATCCCAAGTCAATTAAAAATCTATTGACTCGGTTTGGTGAAAGGAAAGTATTTCGAGGAAAATTTCTCAGTCAGAAAATTCGTCCTTTTTTACATCGATTCAGCATCTGCGCTGTACTAGAGATTAATAATGGGTAGGCACTTTAACAAGCAGATTTCTAATAATCCACGCGCGTATCCAATCCAACCACGAACCAATGAGATGCTACGTTATCTGCTATTGTGACCATTCCAGGATTCAGCAGAGAATTAATAATTACTTTGAACTTTGTTTGGTAATTACTAGGGCCATTTTTATATGACCTTAAAAAATCAATAATATGACTTTATTTTTTGGAAAATATGACTTTATGTGAAAATCGTTTATTTTTACATGCGAACAACGTCACTCACGGAACTAAAGAGTAAAACATACGCAACATAACAGTAATACACATCCATTTTTATTTTAAACCACTGTTGTAGTACAGTTTCATGTAGTGTGGAATGTTAGAGTCTTTGAAGTTACGATTTGGACGTAAAAATGACTTTAGTAAGTTTTACAATCGCTTTGACTTTCGCTGCATTTGATTTTTTCACTTTTGGCATGCTGAACCGGATATTCTCTCTATGTCTAAGTCTCTGTATATATTTAACTGTTATATTCTTCAGTTTGCTACTAGTTGTACTGTATTTGTACATAAATAATGCACAGGTCAGAAGTAGAACAGATTGTGTTGCAACACAATGCAATGTGTGACCTCATAAAATATAGGTCTGTGACTGTAGGGGTTATGTAGGCCAATCCTACAGTTTGCCTTCGTTCAATCAGAAATTGCCTTACTTTCTTAGTGCTTAATTGCTTCACCGCTTAAATTGGTACTTTTTATTTAAAGTGTACAACGGTATGACTTTATAACTCAAAAATATGACTATATAACTTAAAAAGCTGATTTATGACCTAACCAGGAAAATATGACTTTATATGACTTCATAACTTTCTTAATATACCTCATAGGGATGCGGTTTTTGCGTTAAAATTGATTTCACGACTTACTGATGCATAGAAAAAAATATGACTTTAATGACTTTAAATGGCCCTAGTAATTACAGAAGAAAAAAGAGCTATAGCAGAGGTGGTAATCAAACCCACGTCACTGTAATGACTACTACCGCCCTAACCCAATGCGCCAAGCCAACCGATGGCAAAGCGATGATTTAATTTAGCTAGAATTTGCGTTTTTCCTTTATTCTTCCCAAACGCAATCTTGATGACGCCATGAAAAGCGTAGCTTCTGATTGGTTCGTGCTGGATTGGATATCTGCATGTTAAAGTGCCTACCTTAATAATGCTGTCGATTGTTGTTCACTACAGGATTGCCATTCACAATTGCTGCTTTGTTGTATTCATTTTGACTGCTCTGACAGAAACCCTTTTTTTTTCCTGTAGAGAAATGACAATTATACAATCTCATACTATCTTGGGTGGAGTTTTCATGCACACATCAACAACAAACAAAACTTTTATGAAATTTTCACTTTCCGCAAGCAAGAGCCATTATCCGACTATATAACAAGTAGCCCAAGTAACGTTCAATTGTATAGTATAATAAATAATGAGTAATATTTCAACAACGCGCGTTTGTGGAAAGAGATTTAAAGAAATTTTATTTAGTTTGCTTTGAGACAATGCCGAAGATTTGGCGGAAAGCCAATGTTTAAATATCATTGCAAAAGCTATAATCCGACTATGCTGTAAGCTTACAAATCATAGCTAATGCACAATTGAATAATATACAGCCTATTCTTCGTCGTGTAAGCTTCTGGCGCCCAGGGTCTATTTTTTTACCACCCCAGATTCACGATGTTCCCAGACTACACTAGAAGGCTATTAAAGAGCAGCCATCAGTCTTTGGTTTCATCATCCAAGACGCGCAGACCTTCCACTCCGTTAGGTGGCTTGAAGATGGTACAATCGTTGATGATGTGGTCTGCGGTCTGTTCCTCAGAACCACATTCACAGGAGAAAAAAAAAACCTTTCCTGTTGTTGCATGGTTGAGCGGAAAAGTCCGACGCTCGTACAAAGACGATTGAGATGCACCCATGCCTGTTTTTGCAGCGTCGGGCCGATGGGACGGTGTCGGCGTCGAATTATACAAACATAATGAATAATGAGTAACATTTTGACAAAGCCCGTTATGTGGAAAGAAATTTATTAATATTTAGATTTTCACCGGAGTTATGAAGTCAAACAAAATGCTATGCTATTAAAACAATCAAATGCAGATCAGCACAGGGCCCTTATATAGTATAATATATCACCCGAATATTTGAAACAGTGTAGCTTCAAATGGGCAGCTTGGCTAAATATTATATTTAGTTAGGTTGACCAAAAAATCCATGCCGAAGATATGGCAAAAAGCCGCTGTCTAATTGCGTCACTTAACCGAAACAAGCAGACTGGTGGCACCAGAATATGACTGAAAAAGATTCTTTGAGAGTTTAACGTTGGCGGTTTAGCATGTTTGTAAAGGCTTTGAACACTGACAAAGGCCCGATTACCAAATTGGCAGCGTGAAGTATTCGCTTTTTGAAGTGTTGCTGCCTTTGAATTATTCTATTCACTAGGTGCCACTTTCAAAAGAGCAATGCTTGAGTTTCATTGCTCTAGCGAAGGCGCTCGAGCCCATCTCTACTGCACGTCTCTGACAAGATCATAGATCGACTCTTTTAGCCAGACGAAACACAGTCGTTGACTCCAACTGCGAGAAAAATAGTCAAGCTAAGAAGACAATTTAAAATAAATGATGAATCCCTTAGCAATCAAGAATATGATAGAGTTTTGCATTTTTCTTGACATTAAAGAAAATTTATCAAAAAAACAAAAATTTCTTCACATAAATTCATCAGAGTAAAATTATGTTCATTTATATTGCAAATCGTCAAATCTGTTCAAACTCGAGGACGATTACATCTAAACCGACACATATATTCGATCTCGGCATCCAACACACGATCAATAATTTCTTGTGACCGGCCATTCATGGCAAAGATTCGGGAGGGATTGCCGGTGATTTCAAGCATTTGCTCATAACTTGCATAGTTTCCGTCATCGTCCTGGTGTCGCTCTACAAACACCTACAAAGTAAAACAGTTATCAAAACGTTGGTTTGTGTGTTGATGATTGTATTCATTGGATTTAGGCATTGGTGATATCGTCTGGCTTGAGTCCTATCTCTTGGCACTCGCAAGTTATAAATTGAGCAATAGGCTACTTTATAGCCTACTGTGACAACCACATTCAATAAAAAATCTAGTTTTGTGATGTGTTTTCAGTTTTCCCGCACTATGTTACATATTCAACTTAATTTATCCGAAGATCTGAAAATATGAGATGAACGCTAGCTGGCGTCTATGTTTTGCATTTGAAAAGGACACAAGGGCTTCCGGTTCAAGAAAGTTCCTCAGGTGGAGACAATTTTGTTCAATCAACCAATAGCAATTACAAAAACCAATCTACAATATAACAACCACCGTGTCCTTCTACCTAACCAAAAGCAATTGCTAAGTGGCCACAATCCAACAACCAATTCCTATCTACTCACCAAACTTTTTATTTCCAGACCAACGTTTGCACTTCGCATCTACTTCTAGCACGGTAAGTCAACCTCACACTTGTAAACGGTGAGCTAGCTTGCTTGGGTTACGCGTGATCCACAGCTTAACCGCTTTAGGGCGATCAGTTGTGACTAATTTTTTTCATTTGTGCAGCAATATTTCATTGCTTGTAATGAGAACAGTTTCAGGCAGGCAACTATAAGCTATATTACTTACGATAGCACCAGCATCTCTCCAGGCTTTGGCAGGAATAGCCACATCATCATCAAATGTTTTGTCTGTGATTACAAAGACAAAGTTCTGCACGCCTGGTCTCTTTCTGAAGTTATCGCCTCTTGCGTTTTTAAATGCCCATCTAAGTGCACGCCCCGCATTCGCCCGTTCTCTTGCTGAAATAATAAAACTATGATGAAATGATCAAACTGACTCAATATTCCAAGACAAAAGTTCGTCAGAAAACTTTTCACAGAATATTGCAGAAAAACGTACTGATGAACTTGAGTGGCGAATACTTTACATTAAATTTGATTTTATTAATCTAGCGAGTAGTGTGGTAGTACTGTAAGTTACATGTTACTTTCTGCTTTTTATTTCGTAGCTCAATCTGTCTACGCCTATTCTCAAACAGAGCAAACAAAGTCAGCTGTCACGATTGCAGTATTTATCAGAAAACTTTAAAAATAGCATTTAGTACTAGATCCTGATGGATAAACAGCGAAGGATCTATAACTATCAGTAATCAATCAATCTATCAGCTCTATCCAAACTGAATGCTTCAATCAGCCAAAATGTATGTTTGTATTTAGAAAGGGTCACGTCTGTACATGCCTCTGCAGCACGTTTATGATAATTATAGCGTTAAAAAGTTCAAATGACAATATGCAAATGAATTTCCTGCCATTGATTTTCTTCATTCAAAATAATCTCAATGCGATGTTTGTCATTTTTGAGTGCCAAAATTATACAACATTGAGTGGAATACGCGGAAGCAGCTGTGGACAAAGCTTTGCCATGACTTGGCTTTCTATCACCTGCTTTGAACTTAAAACAATTAACTTATGCGTAGACAGAAAAATCGCTCCATATAGGCTAATATTTGAAGTGTTATCTTGCAGTAATGGCAGCCCAAGTTTTGCCCATTGACCGTTATTCCGAAATTACTTTTTTAAAGCAATTTTTGATCATCTCAAACTCATCAAAGCATAATCATGTTTGTAAATCCAATCTACATACATACAGTAAGTAATAACCAGAAAAAATTACGGCTTTATCAATCAAGATTTTTCACTTGACACATGATGCTTTATAATCCTAAGACGTGGTTTTTATTTTCTCTTTTTTACATTTTAAAGGTTGATTTTATAAACTTGTAGCATAGTTTTTTTTTAAATGAAATAAGTCAGCAAACGTCATTGCAAGGTGAGTTAATTACGAATTGGTTTGGACTAATTTTATTTAACCTCAAATTTTGAATAGTTTTAAAAGGATGAAATTTGTACGAATACCTCTTCAAAATAACATTTCTGCTTAATTTTGAAAAACATCTGGCAACATTTTTTCTCAACGCAACCTCTTGGCAGTTAAGATGTCCCAGTTGGAAATCTTGTTCTTCTGAATATTTAGGTTACTAGGTTATTTTTGTTAACAAAGGTTGTAAAAACCTTCTGTTGATAGGCTATACCATAGACAGATAATAATCGATAACAGCTTTATAAGATTGAACGGCATAATTCAAAAAATAATACATAAAATAAAATACAGTAGCTACATAACTTCAAACGTTTTCGGCAAAACTTTATGCCCTCGTCAGGAAAATACCTTAATTCATCTAAACAAAAACAAATATTCGTGAAATGTTAATAATAAATGACTGAAAATAAATAAAACTGCACTGACCTGCGTATAAGCAACAACTGACGAACAAACACAAAAGGTGGTAACAATCTGTCATAAACTATGCGGGAGTGCCTCATGGAGTGCCTCATGAATTTTAGTTTCATGTTTTCATGAGGCACTCCAAATTAAGCAGCACAACCCTAGGCTCAACAAACAATTATTCGCTGGAGGGGCATCTTTTCTGTTGAATTTGTATTAGATTACGTTTGTTTTATGTTGCTTAGTGGTTTTTTCCCTTGATTGCCTTTATGTTGTTCCGCTCACTATCTTGCCTCATGACCACACTCCCGCATAGTTTATGACAGATTGTTACCACCTTTTGTGTTTGTTCGTCAGTTGTTGCTTGTACGCAGGTCAGTGCAGTTTTATTTATTTTTAGTCATTTATTATTAACATTTCACGAATATTTGTTTTTGTTTAGATGAATTAAGGTATTTTCCTGACGAGGGCATAAAGTTTTGCCGAAAACGTTTGAAGTTATGTAGCTACTGTATTTTATTTTATGTATTATTTTTTGAATTATGCAATTCAATCTTATAAAGCTGTTATCGATTATCTGTCTGTGGCATTCAAAAAGTATCTCTCTACCAAAGCTATACTATTCTGTTGATATTACACCAACAGATATTTTGGTGCACCCTAGGGTGCACCGTGCACACCAGTTGAAGGACACTGTTGTAGACCGTATAGCACGGCGGGTAAAATGTAAGTGTTAGAATTTTTTTATTTTAATTTGATTAAAAGTGTGTTGGAGGTTAAAGTCTTTTTATTCTTTGCAAATGCTGCCCAGTTTAAAAATCTTAATTCCCAGTAAGATCCCAATGACATCGCCAACCAATCAAAAGTTGCGTTGTCTGTGACGTCATTACTCAAACAAAATGATACGCTTTGAGCTGCAAACCGTCAGAGAAAAATGTCGGCAGCTTGGCGAAGAGGGTTTGGATTAGGGAAGGGGTTCTTCCGATGACGTGGGTTCGATTCCAACTCTTCCAATAACTGTTTTTTCGTCTGTAATTCCCACAAAATTTATAGCAACAATTAACTCTCTGACTGACTGCTAAAATAGTCATAATTGGACGGTAGTCGTCTAAACATGTTCTGATTGGTTGGCGATGTCATTATTGTAATTGAGATCTTACTGGGAATTGGCATGTTATTAGCTACTTTATCAAGATTGGGGAAGAGAGGTTGTTATTTCAAACCTGATTTTTTTTTATAAAGATTGTAAATAAATAAAACAAAATTTTTTTAAACTTTAATTTAAAATGCTACGAAAGAACTATCAAACAACCAGGGGCGCCGGAACGATTTTTGACTGGAGGGGCAAGATTACGAAAAAAGGGCACTTTTGTTTACTAAAAGGCCAATTTTTTTCAAGTTTTAAGATAAGATATAGCGATAATGCTAATCTATCAGCTCACTATGTATTGAGTAATGATAGCCTACAAGTGTCCGGTATACAAGGAAGGGCATCATGCTATGTTATAATGATGTAACCTACTGTCAAGCCTTAAAGCAGCCTGCGGCCATGGCCGCTAAGTAGTGCTTGACTGACCGCCGGTGCTACCTCCTCAATCGGCCAAGTTTGGCCGCCGGTCTCTTCTAGCCAACTATTTAATTTCGCAATAGAATGATCGTGAATTAACTGTCGAAAATATGTAGTATCAAAAAGTGACGCAAAATTAGGTCAGCGCGTCATAATCGCCACTGTTGTATTTGCGGGAATATTTGTTATTGATGGAATATATCCATCTGCGATCACCAGCGCTGTAAGTCTTGTTAGTAATTCCCGACGTTTATTTTAACAAAGTCTTAATCCGAAGTGCTAATTTACATCGGCTGGTAATATTGTCGTTTTTATGTCGATTCGATGTTGTCGGACATTGAATCGTTGTTAAAAAGGAGAACTAAGTTAATTGACATCCGAGGGGAAAACATTTTTTGGTCATATTTTGCAAAAAGTATGCTTCTTTTTAGTAATGTCCTTCACATCATTGAAATACTTATTTTATTACCTTGCCGTCATCGTCAACACATGTCGAACGTTGTTTTTCGTTGCTAAAAAGAATTCTAGGGGAGTGGTCAACTTCTTTAAAATCAGCCACATTGGAGACACTCTTGCGAGTGTCGTTAGATGGTACCGCAGTACTGGATTACAATTCCGATAAAGCAGTTATTGCGTGGCGCAACGATTCTATTGCAGGACGTCGCCCAGGCCCAGCCTTCAACAACGCTAAGTGATCATTTTAGCATTGTTGCAAGTTTAATTCTATTTAGGCCTACTTGTGCTATCGTTATTTGTATTTTGGCCTCCAAGCACGCAGATTTGGCCGCCGAGAAGGAGCTCCCGGTAAGCCACGATGGCTGCCGAAAAAAAAAGGAATTTTAAGGCCTGTACTGTGTTGCAAAATTTTGTGCCGTAAATATTATTTTGAGGCAAAAATGAAAGATTATAATTAGGCTAAAAGCGAATAGCAGAAATTGTTATATTGCGAAACGTGCAGTAGCTTACATGACTTTGAAAGGGCACCATTGCCCCCCCTGCCCCTCCATCTGCAGAAAAATTGAGGGCAGGGGGGGCATCCGCCCCCCCTGCCCCCCCGCTTCCGGCGCCCCTGCAAACAACGCCAAAAAATTTCATTTCCAAACCAAAAATAGCCTGCCAAACGCATTAAAAATCGCCAAATTTTTCTAATTTAGCATTGAAAACACCAATGTGGCAACTCTGGTCCCAAACACACCTGAATAATTTTCACTTAACGGTTTCAGAGGAACTTCGTTATAGCGAGTTGAGTGTGATGTGTAAACACTGGAGCTGAACTGCACTCTAGCAAATTGAAAGCCATTTTCCCGATCAACGAACAGCAGTTTTCTGCTTAGCAAAAAATCACAACATTTCAATAGAGTGAACGAATATAATGTTAGTAGCATATGCGTCCGAGCCAGGGAGGCAGTTGACCCCCTGGCTGTTGTCATAAACGCAGGGCTGTGGAGTCGGACCAGTTATAAGCCAAAGAGTTGGAGTCGTATATTTTTTTCCCGATTCTACAGCCCTGCCATGGTTGTTGGAATCGGGCCATAAAATAAATTGGCCTGATTGCAGCCATAAAATATAAAGATATCTTGCATCTATGTAGCCTAAACCTTCTATGAAAATTGATTGATTTAATGAGGGCATATTTCTCCTCGAACAGAGAAAGCTTCTTTTAGAGCTCAACTCTTGCAGTTTGGCATATTTGTAGAGGCTTTAAATCACTGACGCAGGCCGGTCACCGAGTTTCACAAAGTGAAGTTTCCTATTGCTGAAGTGTTGTAATCTGTGAATTATTTCATCCATTAGGTGCCGCTGAACGGAGAGCTGTCCTTAATGTGCGTGCCTGCGTGGTAGCCACTTTAACATAACAACTTTTGTAAGAGCTAGTAAAGCTTTGAAGCAATTAACCAATCAGAAACACAGGTAGAATAACATTTCAATCAATCAAAAGTTAGAGATAAAACAGAAAAAAAACGCAAAAATTTCTGATAGAAAGTAAATTAAGTGAATGTTCTGCCGTAGCCAGCGTGGCCTAGAGGGTTAGGGCTAGATAATACATTTTGATGACGTGAGTTCGATTCCCACCCCTACCATAACTCTTTTTTCTTCTGCAATTACCAAACAAAGTTCAAAGCACGGATCAACTTTCTGACTGAGTGCTAGAAGGGTCACAATTGGACGGTAGCCACTTAACCTTTAACATACCAAGCCGGGTCTTATAGAGACCCCAGAGGTGAACTTTTTTATTTCCCGCCTTACCTACAGCAACAATTTTTCTCCTTATCTTTGTATGTGTCATAAATTCAAGCAAGTTCAGTATAGTGCAACAAAAATTTAAAAAATATTTGAAACATATGCAAAAAACAACATAACATTACTTGGGGTCCTGATGGGACCTCTCTTGGTGTATTAGGTTACAAATGCTGAATGTTTTCTAGTTAACTTCATGCGCAAAATGTCGTTACATTTTGTTGCCAGAATTTGAGAGTATAATCCGTCATGCATTGCTCAAGCCATTTGCCATACTATTTTTACTGCTTCCATGGCGCGAAACAGATTTGCTCACATTCTTCAGTTTATTAGATTTGATGACAAATCAACGAGTGGTCAAAGAAAAGAAAATGATAAACTGGCAGCTTTTCGCGAGATTTGGGATGGATTTGTAGAAAACTGCAAAAAACTCTGAGCCATTTGAAGAAGTAACGATAGATGAACAATTAGTCTCTTTTCGAGGGAAATGTTTAATGAGACAGTATAGGCTACATGAAATCAAAACCAACAAGATATGGAATTAAAGTGTGGGCAGCTGCAGACGTGAAGACCACTTACCTGTATAACCTCCAAGTCTATACTGGAAAACTTTCTGGGAGTGCATCAGAGAAAAATCAAGGACGTCGGGTTGTGTGTGACATGATGAAGCCTCTGTTTGGAACTCGAAGAAGTGTTACCACAGATATTTTTTTTTACATCAGTGCCAACTGCCAAATTTTGCTCCAGAAAAATGTCACCATGACAGGAACACTAAGAAAAAGCCAGATATTCCTCCAGTTATAGAAGTTGCGAAGGGACGAGATGTTTTATCGCCAAACTTCATCTTTTCAGATAAACTGGCAGTTGTAAGCTATGTGCCTAAAAAAAGCAAGACGGTTCGTTTACTATCTTCTCAGTATCTTGATGACTCACTGTCTAATGAAGATCACAAGAAACCCAACATCATAGGCTACTTGACTATAACCGCACAAAAGGTGGAGTGGTCGAGTGGATAATGCAGACAAGTTAGTAAGTGAATATTCTTGTGCCAGACGAACGCCAGAATGGTTTTTTCGACTTTTTATGAACGTGCTTGACATTGGAGCCCTGAATTCCTATATCGTTTGGGTGTTAAAAACAGAGACTGGAACAGTAGAAAATCTAATCGAAAATATTATTTCTTGATGTACTTAGGCAAAGAATTGACGAAACCCAATGTTTTGCCCAGAGCATGTAATCCATCTGGTTTTCAGCTTCACATCGTTAGAGCTATTAAAGTTATGGGAGTTTTTGTAGCTCGAAACACTGAAGCTTCAAATATATCCTCAAGGCAGCTTGTGAGACGGAAGGGAAGAAGATGTTTTCAATGTCCTCGAAACCACGATAGAAAAGTAAACATTAATGCTCCAAATGCAAACGTTTCGTTTGCGAACAGCACCGAGTCACCAACACAACTGTGACATGTGCAAAAGAATGCGGACATGACAGTGAATGAACTGTGTGTTTATGAAAATGATCCTTTGTCCAAGTAATTTGTAGAAACACATAAATTATACCAGGGGTTCCCAACCTGGGGGCCATGGCCCCTAGCGGGCCATGAGCCTTTTTCAAGGGAGCCATGAAAAAACTTAAAAAATAATAATAATTTTTTTAATTTATCATCTCTAAGTTCACTCCAAAACTATATAACAAAAGAAATAAATTAAACTTTAATAAAAATACTAGTACATTTTGCGGTGCCTATTTAACTGACATGCTTACGTAGTTAAATCATCTCAATTTATCATTACAAGGAAGAGACAGCACAATCATAGACTTCAAGGACATTATTACAGGATTCATCAGAAAACTTGGCAATTGGCAAAGAAAAATAGAATTGGGCAATTTTGCAATGTTTTCCAAATTATCAGAAGTATTGGATGGCAGAGATGTGGATATGTCTGCTGACTTGAAACAATTAATTAGTGCCCACTAGGGAGATTTGATGAAAGAATTCAGCAAGTATTTCCCTGACACACCAGATCAAGCTGCTACACTAGTAAAAGGTCCTTTGCATTGTCCTGGTGCGCAAAGCGAACTCTTGAAGCTGCAAGAAGAGACGGCAACCCGATTGAGCTTTGAGAAAGATAGTTTGACCACATATTGGGCAAAACTAAGCAAATCGTACCCTAAGCTTAATGAAATTGTCATGCCATTGCTGTTGCCTTTCTCATCAACATATCGTTGTGAATGTAGGTTTTCAACAATGTTTTCTGAAGACAAAGCAGTGCAGTGTCTTAGATATTCAATATGACATGCGGCTTGCTCTTTCCACCACCAAACTAGCAATTAAGACATTGTCAGAGCAAAAACAAGCTCAACCATCACATTAACTGCATATGTAATAACTAATTAATGTACTATCATGTTTATTGTGTGTTGTATTTATATTATTTTATCATTCTAAGTACCGGTGACTGTAGGCTATAAACAAGTTTTTTAATTAAAATGACTTTCTTAATTTTTTCAAAAGGAAAAAAAATGGGGGGCCGTTGATTTTTCAAAAAGTTCAAAGGGGGCCACGGTGTAAAAAAGGTTTGAAACCCCCTGTATTATACTGTATGTAATGCTAAGACTAAAATTCTAGTTTTTATAATACTCGGGGTAAAAACAGGGGTTTGTTACAGTGCCTTAAAAATGACACCTGCTTTACTTACAATTTCAGCAATCTTCCTTTGCTACATTGGCTGTAAAAACTGTAATTGGAGTAATAATGAAGAAAGTAGACTACAAATTGGCTTGTGCTTTGGTGTGCCGGTAGGCCTATACTGTATACTTTAAGCAATAGAAACGATGGGGTCCTTAGAGGACCCCACCTTAGTAAATGACGTTGGTGAGCTAGGCTTGATATGTTAAAGGTTAAAGATGTTTTGATTGGTTGACGATGTCATTTGGTCTTTCTGAGAATTGACATGTTAAACTATCTACCAAGGGGCGTTGCTCAAGCGTGCACTCGAAGAGTCGAACCAGCGCCGCTTGATCTTACAATTTCTTTGTTCATAAAGCAACTCAATTATCGAGATAACAAAATCCCCAAGTGAGCAAGATGTAGTTGCTTTAAATCCTTGATTACCGATCTACATTTATTTTCACAACTGTAGGCTATCATGTCTATTTGGGCATCCACAAAGTATAAAATCTGGTTAGGATAACTCCTTCATACAATTAACTGTTAAAGTAAGTTAATAACTTATGCTGTAGCCCAGAGGTCACCAACCTTTTTTGCATGCGGGCCACTTTAGCACTAAGGAAAGCTATGGCGGGCGGCACTAATAAAATTTTAGGTAGGTTGACTCTAATGCTAGAAAAGAACGCATTTCGTACCCAGTGTCCAGCGTTACATGTTGTTAATATTAATCTTAGAATACCGCAGCAACAAAATTAGTCGAACAACGCTACTGCCTGGCCAAGCTCCTATAACAACACCTTTGACTTCTTTTACAATGCCTAATAAACGAGGCCACTTGTTTTGTGCACTTGTAGCGAGGCGTGCGGTTTCATGAGAATATTCATCGCCAAGCAAAAGTGGTGTCGTCACTGCGCTTCACAAAAGATATCTTGCAATTTACAGTTTCAGTAAACAAGGAAATGTTTGACACATCACAATACAGGCAACAATAGTGATCTGCAAACATATCAGCGAAAATAGGCTCCAATAACAGGGAGAAAGAAACCAGGCACCATGAAACAAACGCTTGTGGAAATCACCGAAAAAACGTTTCTATCGTGACTCATGAACAGTGTTCCTTTTAAAAAAGCAATGAATTGTTTTTTCATCCTTTTTGTGAGAGTCTTTAAAACCGTCTTTCTTTGATTATTGGACAACTTTCACTTACGGTGCTTATCAGCACGGTACACGACAACTGGGCGAGACAAACTTGGCGATACCCACTTGGGCGAGACCAGGTGGGCGATGAGTCAAGTGAGCGACGGACCAAGTGGGCGACGAGCCAAGTGGGCAACGGACCAAGTGGGCGACGGTAGCGAAAGTTTCGCTTGAAAATCACTGCAAAAATTGAAATGTCTTATGCATGTACCTACCAAACCAGCTACTTAGTAGTTAAGATCTCAGCACTGGCTGATCTAGTGACCCACCGCAAGCGTTTATTTACATTATAATATTCAGAGACTGGATTGTGTGCTGCAAAATAATGTGTCAACATGATGTCACAATGAAAATTAACATCAAACAGCAAGCGCTATTACTAGACTACAAAAAATAATGAAAATGTTGCTTCCAATACTTCGTCGAACTCAGCGTGAGAACTCTCATTGCCTCCCTTCCACAAATCAATCATTGTATTTTAAAGTAAAAATTAAAAGTCATATTTTGTGATTTAAAACAGAAAATATGACTTTATAACGACTGACAAGCTTCGATGACTTCAACCACTCTTTGGCCATTCGTTTGTCTCTTTTCTGAGGGGTTTCTCTTAAGCTTCACGATAAACCGTGACGCCGCAAATTGCAAAATAATGTGTCAAGATGATGTCACAATGAAAATTAACATCAAACAGCAAGCGCTATTACTAGACTACAAAAAATAATGAAAATGTTGCTTCCAATGCTTCGTGAAACTCAGCGTGAGAACTCTCATTGCCTCCCTTTCACAAATCAATCATTGTATTTTAAAGTAAAAATTAAAAGTCATAATTTACGATCTAAACCAGAAAATGTGACTTTATAACGACTGACAAGCTTCGATGACTTCAACCACTGTTTGGCCATTCGTTTGTTTATTTTCTGAGGGGTTTCTCTTAAGCTTCACGATAAACCGTAACGCCGCAAAGCGATTAGATAAATTATATATGTCACCACCGTTCCGAACGGCTAAACTTTCGCTACCGTCGCCCACTTGGTCCGTCGCCCACTTGGCTCGTCGCCTACTTGACTCGTCGCCCACTTGGTCCGTCGCCCACTCGACGCATCGCCCACCTGGTCTCGCCCAAGTGGGTATCGCCCAGTTTGTTTCGCCCAGTTGTCGTGTACCGTATTACATCCGACATCTAGGGAATTCAATTCAGTCGATAAGTCATAAATTGTAATTGATAAGTAATAAATTGGCAAAATATTATATATAAATTTAAAGACTTTTTCTGGTATTTTCGTATTACAACCAGAAAAAGTCTTTAAATTTATATATAATATTTTGCCAATTTATTACTTATCAATTACAATTTATGACTTATCGACTGAATTGAATTCCCTAGATGTCGGATGTAATACTGGTTCATCTCACTTGAATCACCTAATGTTTGCAGATGACTTGTGTGTATTTAGTCCAAGTGCTAAAGGTGCCCAAAAACTCATTGATGTCTGTGAATCCTATGCTTCTAGACATGATATTATTTTCAACTGTAACAAAACTGTTGGATTGATCCATCAATGTCGCAAATTTAAAGTTTTGACTTCTCCATGCATGCGGCTGTACAATACACAAATTAAATTTGTTAGCCAAGTGAAATATTTAGGTATACTGATTGATGATACCATCAGTGATGACGCGGATATTAAAAGGCAAGTGCGATCTCTTTGTGTCGCTGCCAATCAGCTTAGGTCCAAGTTTGGAAATTGCTCTACCGAAGTTAAAAATGTAATGTACCAATCATATTGTATGCCAATGTATGGTTCTCAGCTATGGTGTAACTATAAAACTTCTACTTTAAATCGCATACGAGTTGCTTAAGACGATTCGAACAGAATTATTCACAATTTGTCGAGATGCGACAGTGCTAGAGTGTATCAGGTACAGAATGACATGTTAACATTTGATGCTCTATTAAGAAAAAATTGCTATGCATTTGTAGAACGCTGCAAAAGATCAATTAATCCACTTTTGCCCAATGTTATGTCTTCTGATTACTATTTTAATTCTACATTTTATATTCACTACAACAGTATATTTTGTACGTTGTTTGATGTAGCCTGCTTGGTGTTGTGTTGGTCTGATATTTTGTGTGATGACTGTTAAAATTTGAATTCTATGGACTTTGAGTCTGATTGCAAATAAATAATAATTATAAATTGAGTTGGCACAACGACCTATTTTGCCAACAAAAACTAGCATAAAGGGAACACTGCTCATGAAACACAATAACGGTGGCACGCACACTAGTGTTTACATGAAATTTACAAACTTAAAATAAGCACCCCTATGCTCACAGACAATTTTGAAATTCGAAAACAGACGTTTTAATCAACCACTGGGACAGTGTGGTTGGACATCGCATTGGAATAACTTTAAGCGACCCCTACCTAGAACTACAATCTGATTGGTCCGTCGATGGAATCGTATGCAAAGCGAAAATATGCTTCCCGGAAAGTATTTTTTGCCTTCATGCTCTTTAACTCCTCAAGAAAAGTATTTTTGGTTGTACTTGTACGCTGATACCTTCCACGGGCCGCACATACCAGCGTGGCGGGCCGCATGTGGCCCGCGGGCCGCCAGTTGGTGACCCTTATGCTGTAGCGTATTATGCCGTTTTGGCGGATACTAAATGAACCTAGTTAGATGAAGTAGGCTAGCCTATTTATTTAGGCTACAGTAGAAATTTTCAAAAAGTTGAATATGTCTTTAAGCTAAAAGAATACTTTTTGTCACCTCATGTTTAGCTGACACATCGTTTACTTGTTTAAAAAGATTGGAAATCTACATTCACTACTTTATAAAATACGATAACAAAAATGTTTGCCATAGGCTACTTTTGCTACTGTATAATGAATATTGACAGAATTTTTTTTAAAACAAATTAATATCTGCTCTACAACTAACATTGTAGGAAAGCAACATAAAAATATTTCTTTAAAAATACTCAAGAAAATTCTGCTAAAGTGACCGTAATTATTCTTTTGTATCTGAAAGTAGGCTTTCAACAAATGTGTAAGCACTAGCCAACACAAAGAACAGTCAACGTAAAGTAGGCTACAGTCTATTGGCCAGGGCACAGTAGGCTAACCAGTTTCTCAGTGGATTCGTTTGGAGTCATTTAAAATACTGTATTTGTGTTCTTAAGCTAAGTCAATAACTGTTTCAATGTAGACTATATGTATTCAATTTTAATAAATGCGCAATTTTGGAAATTTTTTGTTTTGCTTCTCTCCAGTTTGTTTGGTCTCGTACGACTAGGGTTAGTAGCAAAGTTAGTCTAGTTTAGAGAACACGAATTAAAGTTTCATTTTCTATGTTTAACGTACCCAGATGCAGATATTGCAACTCTTTCAAAAAAAGCCTGGGAAGTATTAGTTTTCAAATACAAAAGGATAAGAACATCGAACACACCATTTGGGGGACATGGACCTGTGGGCAAGAGGACAAATATACTTTTGAACGTCAATAATTCTAAACAATAGTACGAAGCATTTTACTGCATCTTTTTTTTAAATGTTGAGCTTAATTAACTATAGCTTTTCTTCTACCACAATGTAATTTACTTTGGGTTTTTTTCTACTGTAGCATAACAGGTTGATAAGCCTACAGTGTAGCCTAGGTGGCAGGTCAAAGTTGTGCAGTAATTTAAGCACATGTTTCTGGTGCCATTCCGCAGAAAGTTGAATGCAATTGTAACAGAAAATTTGGAAACTCGGCTTTCTTTATGATAATCGTAAAATGAAATAATCATTTATGTTTCAACTTGGCTATAAATGCAGTCTAACAAAACATCGGACCTTGCATGGCAGGAGGTGTTACTTACGTGCACAACAAGGTTCTGGTCTATTCCATCTTCCAGGATACAAGCACGTCAATACGTTGTTGTTCGGTGGGTATACACTGTACCCAGGTTCCACGCATCTGTAACTGCATTGTGAACCAATGTTTCTGCCATCTGAGCAAGTGATTTCTCCGAAATTTAGGTTTGTAAGTGGAGGGCATCCGTTTTCTGGCCTAGGGCCACCTGAACCGGTTTTTAATCAAAATCTGAAGGTTTTTGCAACAACAAAATATATGATTTTGTATTTTGTTTCACATATCTGCAGCCAAGCTAAACTACCGGTCCAATTTTGATGAAACAACCGATCCACAGCTGTTGCAAATCGAATAGACAAAAACGCAGTTCAATGCTGTAAAAGCCATACATAATCATAATGGAGAAAACGAAAAGACGATTTTGGCAACCTAAAGTAATAATGTTTTCCTGGCAAGAGCCTTCCTCAGCATTGCATTGATCAGCATTGCAGCAGCAGACGCAGTGAGAGACGACGTTTGCATCATCGTTGCATCGCAATCTCCGATTTATGTAGAAATTGTTCTGAAAATACAGCCTTTATTAAGACTGAAAAATGCTATCATGTTTTTACGTTGCTTTTCCCAAACATTATACAAATAACGTCTTTCTTTTGTCATTGCAAATGGCTGATACTTTCACGCATTTTTTTCAGTAATAATTTTCATTTACAATTATTTAAAAAAGTGCAAAATTTACAAACAGGAAAAATTCTTATAGGCTGAACAATGAACATGTATATTGCTTAATTACCAAAGTTCAACTATTTAGACTTTCAATAAAGACCGACCTAAATTCCTTCACAATTCACTGTAATCTGTTTAAGACCACGAGGTTATAGACCAGTGCTTCCCAACCTTTTTCAGCTCGCGACCCACTTTTAATGCAAGTTTTATTGTGCGACCCACAATGAGATATGACACCTTTATCATGGCATCTTTACTACTGGCCAGGGATGCCAGCGACAAATTTCTAATAAACCTAGATCGTGTGTTTAAAAAAACCCAGATAAGGTAAAAAAAATCTAGGTCCAGAAAAGATGTACCGTAAAAAAGCGGTAAAAAGTACCTGCATGTGCTTTTAACACCACTTTATATCATTACACAGAAGCCTCAGAAAGCTGCAAATAGTAACACGTATATGTAACAAGGCTATACAAATACACATGCTTATGTTGGTAGTTATTATGGCATATAACTATATACAAAAACAAATGGGGTTCCTGTTCCAACAGGAACATTGTTCATCCACCAAGGTGCATACTGCACATCTGACATGTTCCTACGATTTTCAGCATTGCTTGGATTTATTTTTCCTAACTTTCTGTGCATGATGTAATCTTATCTGATGAAGAGACTCAACATATATCTATATTCTTTAGAAACCATAAAATACAACTTGTGCAGACGAAAATGCTCACAATGGCATTCCAGGTCGACATTATTTACCTTCTCAAGAACAAATTGCAAAAAAAACGATCATATGCTTTGTTCCACGATTAACAAGTGCATTGTAGCGCCCTGCGTTTTCACTTTAGGTCTTTTCAATCTTCCTTAACGCTTGTTACCGCCTTGATATCATCGTTCTGTTGCATATATGTAATGTTACTCTGTAAGTCAACCAATTCATGTAGTTTGGCAAGTATGCTTTGGGCTTCCTGAAGTATGATTAGGAATTTGCTTGCCTCTTAAGAAATCGTTTGCCAATCAGCTAAAAGCATTCTTACAACCTGTAGCTTCAATCACATATGCGTAGTTTTCGTCTTTTCAACGTTATAGCTTACAGATGTTTCATTCCTCAGCGACCATGTATATCGCGTTTTGGCCAACCAATCGACAGACCGAGAATTTTAGTTTTGGGTGTAAAGGATATGGTACTTGTGATCGAGAACTTTACTAGACCTTTACTGTAATAGATTTTACTTTACTATTCAACTATATTATTCGAGACGATTCAAGAAGGTTCGCTATTATTTTCTGGTTGCAACCAAGCTGGCTATTTGATTTCTGCAAGCTGAAGTTCTATTCTTTGAAAGTTCGGTGTTCTTAGTTCGCTATGTTTAAATTTCTGTTCTCCTGAAAATAGTGGATCAATTAATAAACGACGGAGCCTTGGAGAATTCAATCTCGTAGTCAAGCATTAGCTGTCAAGCCAGTTAGTAAATAGACAGTGTGAAGACCACCGTGTCCTGGTCATTCCTTGCCAGTCCCAATCTCGTTCTGCCCAGGAATGTCGCCGTCAGCACGGACGGCAGCATATGAGCGCGCGCACTAACCGACGCGTCCGCTACATGCATCATAAATCCGTTTTGTACCATCAACGTTGTCAGTCTTACATTGAGACTGAAAATTAGGGTGGCTCGTTTTTGAACTTTTTTTTTTAATTCTCTCAGGGTAGTGGGGAAATGGTGCCAATGAGTGAGAAAACGCTCATGACAAAATTTAAGATTCGTAAAAAATTGTCTTCAGACTCCTCATGGGGCCCAAAAATCGAAAAATAGGGTCAAAAACGCATTTTTTTTCAAAAATATTTTTAGGTTGGGTACATACAATATTGTTTAGATATATCTAATTAACCTAAGAAAAAAAATTGGAGTCATTTAAACTATTGATGATGAACTGTTTTATTTTGGTCAACGACGCACGAGTACAAAATAATTGACACGGCGAGAAGAACACAATAAACATAGCCAGGTCAGAGACTTTAAAGAACCGGCCTGCCACGCCCCGTGGAGGCGGGGAGCGGCGTGATTATGGGGTGGCGATGCACCCGGAAGGGAAGTCCACCAGCTTAGGTCGCGGGGGCCAGGCTGGGGAGTCTAGGTACCTGTGGAAGGAAAGTGTGGATCGAGATTTTTGTGCGACTCGTCCGCAAAAGTTAGAATGGCGGAACGGGCCAGGGAGACGGGATTTGCTTTCTGCAAACGCAAAAAGGTCAGCTCACGACGGGCCGGGCGACAGAAGTTTTATAAAGCCAGGCAGCGCCCACGTCTCCATCACGTGACCGTAACACAGGTACGTTTGACTCCTATACCCGGTCTGCCCGTAGGCAGAGCGGATAAACTTTGGGGTCTCCCACGAGGAAGAGAAGCTTAGCTACAAGGACGATTTGAATACTCGTGGGAGACGAAAATTATTTAAAATCTGGAGCAAAGGCTCAATTAATTGGTGTAAAAAAAAAGATGGTAAGTGGGAATATATTGTATGCTTTACCTACCGAAAAAGTGTTGACGTTGAACCAACGAGCACGGATGTGCACTGGCCAGACGTTGAGGCAGGTTCGCCCAGATGGGTCGGGGGGACTAGCGATCGAAGCGTAGATATGACTAGGCTACGTTACCAGGAAAAATATATAATAGTGGGATGAAACTTTGGAGGTTGCATCGAGTTGATCGGGAAATCATGATTATCGATGAGTTAAAAGCAACGCGAGGTTGATCCGAGCGGGAAAGAGCAGCATATCGGGAGAAGGTAGTGTGTGATAATCTAAAATATTGAAATATGAAAATACAGATCCAGTGTTGTTAATGATATTACGTCATTGATGATGATATGAGTCCATTCACGATATGCAATATATACTTAATTCATATATTGCTATTTTATTTTATTGATGATGATTGTATTCTTCATTGAGCTGCAGCATGCTGATGAAACGACAATTGTTTACAGGTAAATTGATAATGAAACAATGGATTTAACATACTATGACGTCACACAATTACTGGCGGGTTTTGAGGTTTGCTGTCTTGCGCGCTCGGATGCTTACTGCAGAGCTTCTGCTGTTGGGGAATTGAGCTTCTGATCGCTGGAATCGTCTTTTCTATGACGTAGCCCCTCCACGAGTGAGCCCGGCGTTCCAAGCTTTCCAGACACGGAGGGAACCTTCGATTGAGAGGGAGGCCACTTTTCTAGCCACCTCTGCTACCCCACGAGCAGGAACACCCAAGGCCGCCAAAGCCCGAGAGCTCAACGGAGCATAGCTCCCGAGGGAGCCTACGACGAACGGAAGTGACAGGACGTCCCTGCAAGGGCGCTTCCTGTCTTCCAATATGTTTACACATAACTCGCCGTACTTGTCGTGTTTCCTGTCGGCGGCTTTTCGAAGGGAATCCGCGCCGTAATCGAACGGGCAAGTGACGTCACATACAACCGTGACACCGTCAGGGCGTTGCAGGACAATGTCAGGGCGCAGATCAGCACCGCCCGCTTCCACGTGTTGTGGAACCGTACTATCTATGGTAAGCAAGGGTTGCCATTCGGCAGGTACATGCTTCACGATCTCCCACAATACCGAATTGTGTCGTTCCGTGACAACAGGCATCACGGTAGGGCAGTGATTCAATATATGAGGGAGAGTCTCTTCCGCTTTCCCACACGCGCGACATATGGCAGGTTTATATGGGTGGCCATGGCTTGGTTTTGATTTCAAGGGAAGTAGGTTTAGGCGGGCTTTATAAGCAAATGCACGGTTCGCGTGATCCAGGAGCTCCGGTCGCCGAGTCCAAGAATTCGAAAATCCGGACAGACAGTGGGCACTGACCGTCTTGCCTTGGTCAGGTTTGGATTCCCACTGTCTCCTCCACCACAAGTCATTGTGTTGGTGGAGGGTCGGAACCACTTTTTTTCTTAGGGGAGGGGTGATTTTGGAGCTCCCCGCGGTCAACTCGAGACCGCCATCCGGGCGTGCGGACCAACGTACATTTAGACGACGGGTAGCCGCCGGGACGCGGCCCCACAAGCTTTCGCCTGTTGGGCACGGTCGAGAACGGGCACCTTCAGGTGGGGGGTCCTTATTCAAGTAACTGGCTAGCTGGCACGGGGTAGGATCTGGAGTGCCGAACCTCAGACTGGCACAACGCCTAAGCTGCCCGAAAGCGATGGCAGAGACACGGTCGTCAGGAGACGTCAGCATCTTGAAGGCCTGGGCTATCAAAAGCGTGTCGCTTTCGCGACACAGATTCAACACACCAAAGCCCCCCAATGCAGGCTTACAGTAAAAGAAAGCGCTGCACGCCCACCTGGGAAGACGCCACGCCACCTTCAAACACTGCAATACCAGTCGATCGAGCTTCAGAAGCTCATACTGTCTGAAGCGCCGCACTCGCAGATGGTATGACGCGGACGGAAGAATAGCTTCTGAAATTTTTTATTTTGCTGAAAATTTCGCATTTTTGTTTGTGGTTACATTACTACAAACTTCGTCAGTGACGTTAATTCAAGTAAAAGACGTCACTTTTTCCTACTAAATTAACTCAATTTCATTAAAAAATGACCCAACAGCTCAGGGCAGGTCTATAAAGAGAAATACAATGACGTTTTATAGCTGGCAAAATGTCTAACGCAATTACTATGTATCATGTAACCATCCACAAAAATGCGAAATTTTCAGCAAATTGGAAATTTTCAGAAGCTGTGAGGAAGCTGAAGGAATAGTTCAAATGACTCCAATTTTTTTTCTTATGCTAATTAGATCTATCTAAACAATATTGTATCTACCCAAACTAAAAATATTTTTGAAAAAAAATGCGTTTTTGACCCCATTTTTCGACTTTTGGGCCCCATGAGGAGGCTGAAGACAATTTTTTACGAATCTCAAATTTTGTCATGAGCGTTTTCTCACTCATTGGCACCATTTCCTCACTACCCCGAGAGAATTAAAAAAAAAAGTTCAAAAACGAGCCACCCTACTGAAAATACAAAACCAGCGCTTCCCACTGCTCTAATATGCTGCTGATGACCTGTTCTCGAGAAAGCCATCATGTTTATGCTAGTTTGGGAATTTTATGTTGAGCTGCAGGAGCAACTTTTTAAATCAAGAAAAATCTACAAACCAAAAAACCTAGATTTACCCAAATTTGAAAAAAAACAACTTAAAACCCAAATGTGGTCAAAAACACCTAGATCTAGGTGGAAAAACCAAGCGCTGGCATCCTTGCTACTGGCGTATGTACTGAAATACTTAATGCGACACAACACATCTAATTGTTACATATTTGTTACATTGTTGCATAATTGTTACGTAATCATAATGCAATAATTTCCCGACCTAGTAGAAAATAGGGTGCACAATTCATAAAAATGGAAAGTCAACAAATGAAGTGAAGATAAGAGTAGCGATGGTGAAGGCGCAGTACTGTTCAAGACCAAATTGTGGCTTGTGAGATCCATAGTAATGTCGGTATTTTTTAGAAAATTGTAACAATCAATAACATTTAGAAATGCTTAGCGACCAAGCTGAAATAGCTTCGCGACCCACCAATGGGTCGCGACTAGAGTTGCAAATGCAAAAAAAACAAACCGTTTTCAAAAAAACACGCGTTTTTTTGTTTTTTTTTTGTTTTTTTTCATATTTTTCTGGAAAAGTTGCAAATTTTTTACAATTTGCAGCTTAGTTTCATTATAGTGCTCTTGAAAAACATTAAACTAGTAAAAATGGTTTTATTGGTGTGCTGAAGTTTCTAAGCGTTTGTGCTTGGCAGAAGCATATGTTTTTTGCATAGTCGCATAGTCCTACGTCGTTTCACTTGCATGACATAATGTAGATGAGTTAATTTCTTTTTTCTTTTATGGAAGTGCCGTTTATGGAATTTAGCCTACGATGTTAGTATACTGGTACTGGATATTCTTGTACACACTCAATGGGTTGACGAAATTTTGGTAAAAACAAGATGGCAGTATTCAGAGCACACATTACTGTACCTTGTTTGTGGTAATTTACTAATGCAAGCTATTGCCAATAGCTTGTTTAAACATGTTTTTAACTGATACCTTAGCAACGAATGTCAGTGACGATCGGTGAGGGAAAGCAAGGAAAGCAGTGCTTACCTTAGCAAAAACTATGCAAAATATAATGACTGAATTCTAGGTTTAACTTCTTATTATTTTTATCACGTCTATTTTAACTTGAAAATTACTGTTTTCGTGGCTAGAATTACTCGTAACGCTTGTGAGTAGTCTAAGACCTCACCAAACCGCATGTCTTGCCTATAAATGCCAATTAACGTAAACGCTTCTGTCAGAAACAACCACTGAGGCTCCAGGTAAGCAACTATCAAAATTGCTTACCCAAGTTCAAAAAACGCCTTCGTTTTAACCAATCCTTACTCGTATTGCAAAACGTCACCAGCTGCTTAGCCAATCAGATAGGTTAGACTTGCTTAAGGTTAGTCTTGCTTTCCCAGTGACGTCAATGCATACATTTGCTAGAGCGACTAGACTAACTCGTCAGAATGATCTCTCGTCACGGTACACGCACAGCATCATAATTGCTGTTTTTTGATGTCTCCTCGCCATGTACTTTAGCCTACTAGCTTTCCTAGTCATGCCTTTGCCCTTTTTACAGCGTTGATATAACGTTACTTCGCCAATGAACGTTCAGGTGCGGATGCAATATTTAGTTCGTTAACCCTTTGACCGCCAGCACTCATATTTGAGTGCAAGTCTAAAAACCACAATATCTTGCGAACGGTGGCATCGTTGATGCTCGTTGACCTTTCAAATCAAAGATGAAGCAATGGAGAAGTAAAATATATATTAAAAAAATATAGTTTGTATTTAGACTTTTTGAGATTTTTACTGCCAAACTTGGACAGAAATTTTTGCTTGGATTTTCCGCGCTCGCTTCAGACGAGAGAGCGTTACCGTCGCGCTAGAAACTGTTTTTTCAGTGTTGCCGATAATATTTCAAACATTTTATTAAATTTCAACACCAAAAGAGCTCAAAATTTAGCTTTTATTTGGGGTTGAAGTGAGAAAAGTATGAAAAAAAATGCAGATAACTTTGCGAGGTCAAAAATTAATTAATATAACTGTATAAAATAATCTTTTTACATTTTTGAAAAGAGAAAGAATTGCTCTTCGACATTCATGTGAAGGTTATTGAGGGAAGATTCATACATGAGAAATTTAGGGCCAACAAACTCGTGATCACTCATGCGTGACGGTAGGGTAAATTTTTGGTGGCGGTCAAAGGGTTAAGCTTCTATAAGCAGGAGGCAAACTTATCCAGCTTTTTGTACAAATTGCTTGCGGTTGTAATGTTTAGGCCTAAGTGTTAATTTTTGTAGTGTAGGCCTAACTGAATATCTGAGAATGAACATTCATGACGAATTAAACATTTAGACAACTATTATTCCATGTCTAACACAGGATTTTGGTCCTGCAACGTTAAAATTAAGATTGTTCATGACTTCTAAACATTAAATGGATGTATGATCACCACATAGGCGAAGCACAATTTGACAGATTTTTATTTTTGATTTGTTTTGGAAATGCTCTCAGAGCGCACCAAATTGGAAGTGTTTTTCAAAAATTTCTGGGGGAGGCCCCCCAGACCCCCCGCTGGAAGTGTTGCCTTCGGCAACACGCCTTCGGGCTTCGCCCGACGGTTACGCCCTTCGTGCCTACTACCTTGCTGCAGCATATTTCCAAGTTGCTTTCCCAACGGTTTAAGCCACCGAACGTCACTGGCAACGATGTATATGCTTAATAAATGTTGAAACAGAAGTATTCCTTTCGTGTGTTGTAAGGGCATAGAGTCTGAGAGGTTTTTGCACACCTTTTCGTCAATATCCATGCACCACCAACCCTATGTATAATAATTCGTTTTAATTCCTCCAAATTTCTTGGATTTGATCTAGAGACTTTCTATTTTATCAAAGACCACAAATTCTCGATTGGATTCAGGTCAGAAGAATTTCCTGACCATTTTAGCACATTTACATCTTTGGTCTGAAACCACTTCATAGCCGCTTTAGCTTTATGACATGGTGCAAAGTCTTGTTGGAATGTTGTACATCCATGAATGTTCATAAAAGTCAGAAGATGAGCATCTAGGACATCGATGTGGCGTATGGCGTTCATCGTTTGACCTTTAGGTAAGAAATAGAGGCACCCTCGGCCTTGACTGGAAAACCACCTCCAAACCATGACAGATGGAGGGTGCTTGACAGTTTCTTGGATGTACCGAGGGTTCACTGGTGAAGAGCCAAGAGGTCTTCGGACGTAGGGTCTATAGGAGGCAAACTGCAAAAAGGTTGACTCATCCAAAAATCCGTGTCTCTAGGAATTAAAACGAATCATTATAGAGGGTTGGTGCATGGGCATTGACGAAAATGTGTGCAAAAACCTCCCAGAGTCTATGCCCCACTCTATTCAAAATGTCATCAAAAACAAAGGTTATCACACTAAATATTAGTAGCCTACATATGATACAATTTGGTGTGTATTGAAGGTGTTCGATATATGATAAAGTGTGTTAAAGTATTAATTAGGGATGGTAATCTGCTTTTTAAGTTTCTTTCCAAAAGTTTCTAAACTTTTTGCCAGCACTGTAAGTGCATTTGTCAGAAAAGGTTTGGGTTAATGTTCCTTTCAAATGTCTACCACCCATGTTGACTATATTGCTAGTGACTACCAGCCCTGAATGAAGAAATTTTCCCTTTAAACTGGAGTTTTTCAGCACTGCTCTGTGTTCAGATAGTGAATAAATGCTTCATGTATGATGATTAATGAATGATACATTACATTAGTAATCATGTACACTATACAGGTTCTTACAAACCACGAAAGTATGAAATACTGGCAATAGGTCAAATCAGTATTATTTGAGAAATTTGAATGCCCACATTGTGAAGCATAGAAACAGGACACTGACCACCTGGTCCTAACATGCCCATTAACCAAAATTCCAGGTGGCTTCGAAACTGTACACGAGTGTGGTACCGGTACTGCATTTAACAACTGGCTGGACCAAATTACAGACCATACTTGAGATGTGCCAACCATAGGACACTGTTACTACTATTTGAGACGATGAGAAATCTTTATGGCTCGTGTGTTAAAACTTGAGATCTACAAAATTGCAATGAAAAACTATTCCAGACATATAGTCTGATTTGAAGTTAGTTATACGAGTTATGAAACTGTTTGTTTGTTGAAAGAGACGCTATTGCAATGAGTTTACCCTAATTGCTGCATATTGTGACTTTTAATATCAAAATAGGTAAAAAAAACAAAAAAATGAATAAGAAACAAAAAAACGATAAAAAAACAAAAAAAACGAGCTCGTTTTTTTTAAAACAAAAAAACGTTTTTTACATCTCTAGTCGCGACCCACCGGTTGGGAAGCACTGTTATAGACTATAGACTTAGAGTACTAGAATACGGTAGGGGAAGGGCTGGTCAGTTGATACACTTTTCTTATTTGTTCGCTTTGCGCAAAAAGTAAACACATTAAAAGCTTAAAGTTTTTAAGTCTAGTGGAATATTATTTCATCTATTGATTAGTAATCTTTCAGATTCACATCTTTTATAGTTTACTCTCAGCGCGCAATTTAAAATATGTAGGCTACTCAAGTGTATCAATTCCCCTGCCACAACAGGTCAGTTGATGTACTACCTAAATTGCATACTGTGCTAAAAAATAACTTTTAAAATACAACATTGCAAGCATCTTTATAATATGCCTTGCACACAAGCAAAAACAAAACATCATAGAGCAATGAAGGAATATACACTGGCTTATACGCATTGAGGATTAATGTGATCATGCAAATTTTATTAACAATCAATAAAAATGTGTGCAAGACTCAATAACTACAACATAAAAGTAGAAAAGACTAGACATAAGATGATACGGCTTATTGAATAAGCACCATAAGAAAACATATCAGTTAAAATTTGTATGTGGTTACCTTTATCAATAGCCTACATGGCGCAGGTCAGTTCATACACGCGAATCAACTGACCTCTACTTACAAAAATGATGAAATGTCCATTTTTGAAGTTTACCTATGCAGGTAAACAAATAAAAAAATATCTTATTTTAAAACCTCTGTTCTGATTAATTTAAAACATTATCTCATTTTATTTGAAAGGTTTTCTTGTTTTTGCGAGACCTCGATAAAAAACATTAAAAAAAGTTTACTCACTCACTAAACATTTTGTTTTTTTCAAATTACATCATAGTCTTTCGAGAAAATTCATTTAATTATGTTTTACTGTGGCTTTTTAAACTGAATTACGACTAGCTGGCAATACTTTTTTCCGAAAAGTTTTATTTTTTCTTAGAAGGGGAGTGTATCAACTCACCCGCCCTTCTCCTACTTTAAAAAATTATCTTACATGAGCAGTTTATTGTACACGACACTGCGAAGAACACACTCTTGCACGCATTGGAGCCTATCGATCGAATAGCCTATCTGGTACTTCCAGAGGAAACTTACTCGAAGCATGGAGCTTTCACAAGCTTCTCGCTGTTTGCAGCGTCTGGTTATCGAGTTAATTCCATTCTCACGTCGAGTTTCACTTTCACAAACATCCTGTGAAAAAACAGCATTGAAAAAATATTTTTATAAAATGAGTTTTCACCAAAATTTAATTTTTATAATTTTGTAATTCAAACCACCGAAATCTAATGTTTATGAAATAACGTGAAGCTATGTAAGTTAGTAAATCCAAACTTACGACTTTTCATAGCCTAGTCTGCCTCAAACAGAAGCAACAATTACGGACGTTGACTAAGCCCCATCATCGCTACAAAGAGATTATAGGCTACAGATTCCTGCTAACAGTTTGGAAGAAATTTTCTAAAAATAACATTTTTCTACTTCTGCTATTTTTCTGGGCTATAATGGGTTGTGTCTTTTTAGCATAGCTGTAGGAGATGGGAGGCAGGGGGGCGGTCGCTCCCCCACTGCAAAAAAAAAACGTTGCGAATTTAGGCAAAAATGTCAGGTTATTTGGGCAAATCAATCTTACTATGATGTTTCGACATCTCACCAGTTTACAAATTTTATGTAATTGTTATAATTTATGAGATACATTTTGGGAAAGATCTCCCAGACCCCTCCCCCCCCGCTACTTTTTTCATCTTCAGAAATCACATGGCCCCACTTTTACAACTCATCACCTGCCACTACATGCTAGTTGTATTAAGTGTTAAAGCATTATATACAGTGGCGTAGCCAAGGGGGGTTTGGGGGTTACAACCCCCCCCCCTTTGGCACGCGTATGACGTCACGATATTGAGAATGATGCTTTCAGTCTAAAAAAAATTTGCCTAATTTTAAACAAATCTGCATTAAAAGAGCGAGTTTTGCCAATACCAAACACTCAAATATCTCAGCCTGGAAGTAGCAACAAGAAAACATAGAGACTTAGCTTTATTTCCGAAAAATGCCGAAAAAAAAACATGATCTAATGCTTTTGCTATGCCACCGGACAGCACCATTTTACAGAAATATTCATACCCACATTTTTGTTGAAAATGCTCTCAAAACGCACCAAATTCAATGTAATTTTTCAAAATTTTCTGGGGGAGGCCTCCCAGACCCCCCACCGCTGAGTGTCGTCTTAGGCGAAAACCCCCCTTTTCAAAATTCCTGGCTACGCTACTGATAATATACAAATGTCTATGGTTAAAAAAATCACCTCTCTACCAAAAAAGCATTATATATGGTTCTTACGAAAATAGGCCTACCTTTCCAAAAATGTAGCTTCCATGCCTCTCTTACCTAAAAAGCTTCCCCACCCTTGTTATAGACTATACACTACCTCAGAGATTGTGAGTAATGATGCGTTTTTGAAAGTATTTTTGCACAGATAAAATCTGGGCAAATTTTCTTTGTCCCCCCAAAATGTTTTACTCTCCTACGGCTATGGTTTTTAGGCATTGAAAGATGAGAAAATGTTGTATTTAGAAAAGTTGTGTCGTAGGCTATTGTTTATAAAAGCAAGAAGCAGTTCGTAAAACACGATCAAATGGGACCCTGCTTTTAAGTTGTCTTATCACCAAATATTAGACTATATTTTAGTTCAAAAATCCACACGTCATAGCCTACCTGGCCAGGACAGATTTCCAAAAATCCATTCGCTATGCATTCATCTTCTCTATTGGCGTTGTGGCAGTTCCAACACTGCAAAGCTAATTTAACACAGACAAAATTTTGATGAAATGCTATTAAATTCTGATGTTTTGCTATAGCATTTTTTTCTACGATTTTTTACATTCTTTGCGGATTTACCTGGTTGATGCGTAGCCTATAACTGTATTTCGATAGCGTAGTCATGATATATCGTAATTTCTGACAGAAACAAAATCCACCTGACCGGTAACAAACTACAATAAAAGCAGCGGAAATGTTTTCAATTAGGGGCAATAATGTCAAATCAATCCTGCTTCGAGTTTGGTCCGATTAAGCAAGACCAGCTGTGTTTTATCATTAATGTTAAAAAAAGCAAACAAACCTGCTGATAGCTGGAAAAGAACAACGAAGCTGAATAAAGTGAAAACCTTCCACATGCTGAAATATGATGAGTCCTTCAAAGTTTGCAAAAATATGATGGAGATTTGCATGTTGCTTGACATTTATACTGTTGTTTCAATATCTATCGACGGCGAATCAATAACGTTAAAGTCATAAAGACACAATACGACAGCGTTCATTGGATAGCTCCCAACACCTTCGGCCAAATATTTATATGGATGTGACAAGTTACAGTCTTTCAGACTTTTAGCTTAAAACGTTTCGCCCAATTTGGTATTCCGAAAAAGAAAATCAAAAGGAAACAAGCCAGGGTTCATTGTTGGTTTACAAGTCATAATTTATAGAGTTGAAGTCCATCTCGGAGTAATAACTTGTAAAACTTTGAAATTCTACTTCAAATTGTTCATTTTAAACTTTACCTTCCAAAGGTCAGTTGTTGGATTCTTCGTTTTTTTTTGCAAATTACAGTCTAAAGCAGTTTTAAATTTCTATGCAATTGAAACCACATTACGTTTACCCAGTGACGTTCGGTGGCTTAAACCGTTGGGAAAGCAACTTGGAAATATGCTGCAGCAAGGTAGTAGGCACGAAGGGCGTAACCGTCGGGCGAAGCCCGAAGGCGAGTTGCCAAAGGCAACACTTCCAGCGGGGGGGGTCTGGGGGGCTTCCCCCAGAAATTTTTGAAAAACACTTCCAGTGGGGGTCTGGGGGGCCTCTCCCAGAAATTTTTGAAAAACACTTCCAATTTGGTGCGCTCTGAGAGCATTTCCAAAACAAATCAAAAATAAAAGTCTGTCAAATTGTGCTGCGCCTATGTCGTGATCATACATCCATTTAATGTTTAGAAGTCATGAACAATCTTAATTTTAACGTTGCAGGACCAAAATCCTGTGTTTGACATGGAATAATAGTTGTCTAAATGTTTAATTCGTCATGAATGTTCATTCTCAGATATTCAGTTAAGCCTACACTACAAAAACTAACACTTAGGCCTAAACATTACAACCGCAAGCAATTTGTATAAAAAAGCTGGATAAGTTTGCCTCCTGCGTATAGAAGCTTAACAAACTAAATATTGCACCCGCACCTGAACGTTCATTGGCGAAGTAACGTTATATCAACGCTGTAAAAAGGGCAAAGGCATGACTATGAAAGCTAGTACAGTAGGCTAAAGTGCATGGCGAGGCGAGGAGACATCAAAAAACAGCAACAAGCTTTTTGGCATTATGATGCTGTGCGTGTACCGTTACGAGATACCATTCTGACGAGTTAGTCTAGTCGCTCTAGCGAATGTACGCATTGACGTCACTGGGAAAGCACAACTAACCTACCATAACACATCTGATTGGCTAAGCAGCTGGTGACGTTTTGCAAAACGGGTGAGGATTGGTTAAAACGAAGGCGTTTTTTGACATTTTTGAATCTGGGAAAGCAAGTTTGATAGTTGCTTACCTGGAGCCTCAGTGATTGTTTCTGACAGAAGCGTTTGCGTTAATTGGCATTTATAGGCAAGACATGCGGTTTGGTGAGGACTTAGACTACTCACAAGCGTTACGAGTAATTCTAGTCACGAATACAGTAATTTTCAAGTTAAAATAGACGTGATAAAAATAATAAGTTAAACCTAGAATTCAGTCATTATATTTTGCATAGTTTTTGCTAAGGTAAGCACTGCTTTCCTTGCTTTCCCTCACCGATCGTCACTGCGGTTTACCGTATGGGGATCTGAGAGTGTTCCAACACATGGTAGCTTACAATAAAAAAAAACCGTCAAAACTTCCATTGTGTAGGCTACTGTGCAGGCCCGGATTTAGGGGGGGGGGGCAGTTGCCCCGGGCCCCCGGACGTGGAAAAATGTGATTTTGTGTTGTTATTATTTTCTCTCAGCCTTTGAAGTTTCTGCAAAATGCCTTCTTTTTCTTCCAAGGTTAATTTTTAGTCACAATGTGGCGACTGAGCTTGGCGTAAAAAAAGGCATTAGTAACCTTGCAAAGTTTTTCGCGCTCTCGGCGCAAAATTATTTTTCACGGGGGCCCCCGATCAGTTAAACTCGCCTCTGGTACTGTGTAGGTTATAACTAACTTATCATGCCATTTTTACATAGTCTATGCATTTAACGTGGCCAGGCGTTGAATCAATGCTAAAAAGGTCTGATTAGCTGGCTAAGGCCCTTAGACGGAAGCACAAATAACGTGGGCAAGAAATTTCCTCTAGCGTCATTCAGGGAATAATTTTTGTAACAGATATAAATTCACGCAGAGTTGAAGCTGGCAACACAGGTGACTAGAACAGCAGTGGGAGTAAGATTATAAAAGTTTAGAAGTCAAGTCAATTTTTTTGTTTCACTAGCGCCACATACAAACAAACAAGAAGACTAAACAAAAAATTAAAACAATATATTGTAAGTTAAAGCTGTTGGTTAAATTATGGCGCTATCCAGACGATAGCGAAAGATGTCAGCTAGTCAGCCACCACCCAATTAAAAACTTATAGGAATTAAATTCTCCTGTGGAGTTGGTCACCGTGAAGGCATTGCTTCGTACAACTTTTCAAATGATTTGATTTTTTGTCGTATCAAAGCTTTGGCTTGCGGCCGGTAGTTCAAAATTAGGTGCCCCGATATCTTAGTTGGTTAAGTAGGCTACCCGAAAAACTTCAACATTAAGCGCCGGGAGTTCGGCTGTCTGGGTGTTCGCGTGAGCAACGCATTTTAAGGACAGCTCTCTATTCAGCGGCAGTGTGGCACTAAGTGGATGGAATAATTCACAAACAACAATCTGAAACTTTCCTCTGCCAATCTCGCTAACCAAGCATGGACAAGAAAGCCAATCTTGTGTCCACCTTCAGACATGCCTTTGAATGTCCTTCCAATGACACAGCTGCATGCCTTTGAACGGTGTCAAACCCGCACCCTTCCGAGAGTCAAAGGTTCTCCATCATCTGCATGTGCAGGCAACGATGGTTTGGTCATTCACAATGTAAACCGCCTTCGTTGCATCATAAAGATGGAGAAAAGTATTTTTTTTATCATGGTCATTGGTCATAGCTTAAACAAGAGTTTTCTCTGCTGCTGCTAGTCAATGACATTCATAAACAATAAACTTGTTCATCTTATATCAGTCATAAAAATGCAATGTATTAGCATGATATGTTGACAACATAAGGAACAGTCTATTAATCAACATCACCACAACATTAACATGACAAAACCCACCGAATTTCTACTAAAAACCTGTTACAGCTCAAAGCGATCAGAACTTGATAAAACTGAGAAAAAATGATGGTGATTACTGATTGTTATCATTATTTTTCAGTTCGTTATTTTGAGTGCGGCTTGTTAGAAGAATTGTAGCATTGGGAGATATGACGACTTTTCCTACGTTATAAAACTTACGGAACGATCTTACATTTTTCAAGTTAGAACGCTCGAGAGAATTTTCTTCAACAGGTTCGGAACAATTACGGTTAGTGAAATACACAGTGAAAAAGTGTAATTGTACAAAAGTATCTACGGAGGGTAAAAGCTCACGTGAAAATCACGAAAAAAAAACGATACGTTTTAGACTATGAAGGAGTTGAAAACACCACATGGAGACATAAAAAGTGATCTTGACATAACATATGCTTTTTTTTCACCTGGGCGTTGAAACAATAATATGTGCTGCAATACTACGTAAACAGTAACATTCTTTTTGCAGCAGGCTTGATTCAGAAGCCACAAGCAACTTACATGTTTTTATTAAAAAAAAAAAAAAAAAAATTGAACCATAAGCATGGCTTTCTTTGACGGTCATGATTTCAAACATTAAAAGAACTTTTTAAACCTTGCAAGTTCAGGCATATGACGTTGGAAAAGCACCGAAATATTTTGACAGTCGGCAGTGCACGACGCGGTCGTTGCATTGTTTGATAACCGGTGTCTTAATAATTGTAATTTAACTTTTTTAAAGTCATTTGCAAGACACATGGCTCGAGAACTAGCCTAAAGCCCCACACAGTGATCTTCTGTTAACTTTGAATGCTAAAGTTCTTCCTGTTGCTATAAAAATCACTGTGTAGGTTAGTTCTAAAGTCACATGTTTTGCAATGACTTTTTGAATATTTAAAATAAAGATTTTCTTACTTTTGGTTTTCAAGCACTTTCAAACGCTGAAAAGTGTGTGGAGCAAAAAACAATAATTTGGAAAAACTGAACTTGTCATCCCCAGGCAACTAAGAATTGTTTGACTCGCTTTCGCAAAAAGAAAGCAACTTGAGCAAAAAATTCCAGTAAGCAAACCAGTCTTCACGTCGACTCAGAGTCAGCACACGCTGAATTGATGTAAAAAGAACTGATTTGCTGACTAGGATAAAAGATGTGACGCAGACAATCAAGCATCTACAATACATTAAAAACGCAATAACAATGTTGATAGACGTTAGTGAATCGAGCACAAAAGTATATGAAACGACGTTAAAAACAACCCAAACAACAAATGGACGGGTTTTTCTGGCTGGGAAGATAAAAACTGGCCGAGCTGGCAGTTGTCGAACAAGACACCCGTTGGTCTTGAGGTTGATTTGATTAACAAATTTGAAAAATCTACTACGTTGATACAAAAATCAGTAATTTGTTTTTAAAACAGTTCATCAATTACTTATTTTAAGTTGTACTCTTTATCTAGCACAGAGTTTCTCAACCTGGGGGTCGCGAAGGACATTTCATGGGGGTCGCAAAGATTTTCGAAATCGCAAAAATTTCCGGATAAATGAAAAATCTTTGCAGCAATCACTTTAGTATACAATGATGTCGTAGCAAGTGACTGACTGGTTGCACTGTTACGAAAGAGAACGCGTAGCTCGGTACTGGCCAATTTATCATCGTTTGTTCAGTGCGCACAATATTTCTCTGAGCTCAAAGAAAGAGATGTCGCATTTGTACTAAATCCGTTCTCGACTGCTTTGGATGTTGCTGAATGCTGATATTCCAGATGGATTACAAGACCAATTTTATGATTTTCAAAATGATTCTTCCGCACGTGACGTTTTTCATGAAATGCCACTCTCTCAGTTCTGGTGTGCTATGCGTAAATCATACCAACAACTATCTGAACTAGCTTTTCGAATATTATTTCCATTTGCCACAACATAGCCTACCTCTGCGAAAGTGGTTTTTCAGCTCTTGTCCATATCAAAACGAAGGCAAGAAACCGAGGAAAAGTTGAAGATGATATGAGATTGGCGTTATCAAGCACTCAACCACTAATTTCGAAGTTGGCCAAGCAGTTGCAGAGTCAACCGTCGCATTAAAAATTGTGACATTCACCAGTTCTTTGAAATTAAATGTTATTGAAATGTATTTTTGTGCTAATTTGTATATCTATAGAAAACGTAGCAGGAAGGCGGTCGCAGGCTGGATTAAACACCTAAAAGGGTCCATGAACCACAAAAGGTTGAGAAACACTGATCTAGTGGGTTAAGATTGACACAACTTATTAAACTTTTCTCAAGGCTTTCAAAGCAGGACGATGGACACAAAAGAAACATTGTTGTTGCTTCTTAACAATAAAACAATTAGTCGGTGGGACATTCGCAGACCATCAATCACATATGAAAATAATACTGACACAACTCACAAAACCAGTCTTACTTACGTTAATTCAACGAAGGAAGACAGTGAATTAATGTAAATGAGACGAGTTTGGTTAGCATGGATTGTTAGCTAACCAGGGAAGGTAGCCAAACATACCAGACAGGGTCAGGCGTTTAGTCAAAAGCATGGTGATTGGGATGGGTGGATCTGGCTTCTGAACGCTATACTCAGAACTGCTGAAAGAATCAAGACCCAGTTTCCGCATGTTGAAGAACACTGTGCGTTGCAATAATGTAAGAAATTGCAATTTTACTATCGATACAATGCTAAGAAATCCGCATGTGTGAACTAAACGGAAAAGCGGTGATTTAACGGCGAAAATAAAACAAACAAAAATACAGACACACAATTATTGCACAAATGCAACTTATTTAACTAAAAAAGTCCTACTTACTTTGTTTCAACGTTTGACGATGTTGAAACAATGAAAACTGATAGTCTTTGCTCACTGAGACTTTTAGAACAGTAACTACAATCCAGCCAGAAAAAGTTGCATTTTTACAGTCTTGCAACATTGAAGCAATGCAAAAAGCGACTTTTGTTGGATGGGCAATTGCACTTGAATGTTGCGGCATGACAAACTTGGTAAGGACGTCCCAGACGGCAAATTAACCGTTTTTTTTTCAAAAGATGAACAATTCTGATGTTTGGTTGCGTTACGATTACTTGAAGGTGGACTCAACCACCAATAAAATGCGTACAAGACTGACAAAACAAACTTCAACTGTCCGCAAATTGCAAAATTTTCACACATTCCAATACGAAATAGTAACTAACACATAATCGTAGAAATAAACTGTCTACAGGTACCCAGTTAGCAAAGTCATTCTTTTCTTCATTAATGCGACGTCTGCAAGAATCAATGCAAGATGAAGGAATTTCCTGGTTATGACCCTACTTGTAGTTTTGACTTATGCCAAGATTATGATTACAAATTTTGAAACAAAAAAATAAAACTCGTTGTATTTGGCAATTTCATCCGTTACATAACCTAACTTTTGCAGTAAAAAGATAATTCTATTAACATATTGCAACACACAAGCCGAAAAGATTTGAATGAACTTTTGCCTGTTTACTCTTTTATTTCACTCAACGCTTTCGAAACCGGACTGCTTTCGCTTTCACGCATTATTAGATGACTATCCCGCTGAACACTTTCACAGAAATTGCTTTGTCAGGATCCCCTGCAAATCCTCTGGCACGTTGGCGACTATTGTCTTGATTTGTGAGTTCAAGCGCTCCACAGTGTTAGCGGGAACGTCAAGTTTATGTTTGTTGACAAGACCAATGTTCTTACGCAACTTAAGCAGCATGTCCACTATCTCAACCTCTTGCTTGCCGCGACACCACTTGGACAAGTCCTGATGGTAAAGAGAAAGTGGTAAAAAGAGTGTTGATGTGATTGTTTGGATGGTTTTGTGAAGGGTAAAAGTACAGTAAAGAAGCTTACACAATAATAGACATGAAATGTATTTGTGGAACAGCGGCTGTTCGCTTCTGGCACCCACAACAAAGCACGAGAGAATGACGTTAAAAATTGTCACTGTTTACCACATACTTTTGTGTCACTGGCAACTACCACATGATGATTATAACATTCCAGGTACAAGCGAAATTGTTACTTGAAATAGCTGCTGTAAAGTTAACTTCACAATCTTCGTTTCTTAAACACCACGACTTCAAATCAATGCACAGAACACCGATTCTCTTTGCTGAGCAACAAGTGTCAATCCATTTTAAAAAGGTTCAGTTGCAAAGGCGCTGTTAATAAACATATGCTTGGTGAACTAAAACGCTGGTAATTTAAGGATGGAATCTCTCACACAATTAGTAAAATATTTACCATGTCGCAAGTGGTGAGCAAATGGAGAGACATGACTTTCGCCTTCATTTCTTTCCTCCTTCTTCGGAGCCAATGCTCGAAGTTTGCACTGAATAGGAAACGTTGATAGAGACCGGTCCAGTCTCCCTTCGTGCCAGAAGTCAACTGCGGTCCGTTGTTTTCCACCGTTTCCATGAAATCGTGAGGACGGAACGGCTTCAAGGGAGGAGGTGCCTGAATAATAGGTGCACCAGGTTTAACAGGGTACGACTCGCTAAAAACTAGAAATAATTCTTTTGTGAAAATTAATTATTTTTGCATTAATTTAACGTGTGCAAACGTCTACACACAACTTTTCCAGCTGGGAGATAAGAAACAGGTGTACCGTAGTTCAAATCATCATAGGAAAAATTAAACAAAAACTATTCAAGGCTATTAAGTTTCATGTTTTCCGCTAAAAAATGCAATTTAAAAACATTGAATACGAGCTGAAATATTGTCCCAGACCGCAAAATCAGTCATTTTTAAATTGATTCAACGTCTGCAGAAGTTGAATTAATGTGAAAATGATGGATTTTGTTGTCTGGCGTATTATGTCCATTAAGTCGAGAAACGGATCGCTTTTCAGCGACACCAAGCTTTTCATGGACAGTAAGTGGACACACAGAATCATTGAATCTAGTTTCGATTCCAGGCATTCATGGCACGGATTCTTCTGATCTCAGACAGCAAATCAGTCTTTGTTTTTCATTGATTCCACGTCGACGTTAAATCAATGTAAAAAAAACACAGTACTTTTTTTGGTTTGGTTCTTTTAACGTCTGTTTAGTGTTTAGCGTCAAACATCTAACCAATGCAAAAAGCATTGATTTGCGCTCAGAACGAGTGAAAGCACCATAATCAACAAACCAGTATCCAGCCGTTTTTGCATCGTTTCAACGCCAAATGACAAAACAAAATGGAGAAAACTATGTGTAAACAAGGCAACTTTTGCTTGCCGAAAATGAAGCCATCCCAAAAGGTAAAATTAATGTTGATACAACGTTATTGTAATAATGTAATATTGCAACAACAGTTACTTAGGCGCAGAGACGGCATGACACTCGGCGGCGATAATTGCGACAAGTTAGTATAATTTCTAAAATCACATGTTTGATACGACTAAACTTTTATATTTGTAACGATATTTGTAAACTCGTTTTGCAGTTGGAAACTCACTGATTTTTTTTATCAGCGTTCCTGCTTACCTACAAGAGAGCTTGCATCTTTTAATAATCTTACCCGAATCCAACGTTTGAGAACGTTAAAACATAATTTTCTAACCGAAACATCATTCATAAACAATGCAGGAAACGACAGACAACTTTTCAACCTTTCGCGGTGATTACGTCACCAGACAAGCATTGAGACAAACCGAAGCAGAAAAGATGCTAATTGTACGTAAATTCCAACGTTTGGCTACTTTGAAACAATGTAAAGAAAATAGTTGCGGTTTCAGTCACACTATCGCACGCACACAGTTACTTTCTCTCAACAAGCAAAAGTTGCCATTTTTGCAAGTAAAAATGGCTATTTTTGCTGGTTGAGTTGTCCACTTGTTTAAGCGACTGTTTTTTTGTTTTGTTTACACTGTTTCCACATAAAAATACGATCCCTGAATACGATACAAACACAAAGTGCTCTTAATCGCCACTTTACGATAAACAGTTAAAAGTTATTGATTTTCACATCGATTGAGCTCGCAAACGATACTTCACTGCTCAACAAGATCAATTATCTTTGCCTTGCTGAAAAAGATTACAATTTGTCAGCCTCGACTTACTTTTAAAGGTGATATCGACTTTTGTAGAGGCATTAAACTGGCAAGGTATCTTTCCAAAGGAATTACAAAGCTTTGCGTAAGCTCAAGGAAATGGCGTTTGATAAGAGCTGTCTGTTCCTTCCCCCCGCTTTTTCCTATCAAACCCTATTAAGAAAAACAAACAATTCAGTAAAGTTAAAATACATTTATAAGACTTCTAAAAAATGACCAGTTTAGTTTTCTTTTCAATTTAAAGAGTCACAGCTCTACTGACCTTGGTAAAAGTCTTCAAGAATTTTCCATCCTTTTTTAAAAATGGCTTGTGTTTGGTATAAACGCCGGACTTTTGGTCCAACGTTTTTAGCTTCGAAGTCTTTTTCACTTTAGAATCGTTCGAAAAGAGAGAAGGATTTGAACCAAAGTTTGCTTGACTCATAGACCCAACCCTTACAACATGGGGCCAATGCTGAAAGGTTTTGGCAAAAAAGGGGTTTGTCACACCCAGCATGACATTGGGCCTAAAAATATATTTATTTACTTTAGTTTTATGCTAAGGCAACGTTCATTAGTGTAAAGATGTAATAGCATCAGGAAATCTAGAAGTGGTTAGTTGTTTCTCAGCCTTTCACATACCACCGTTACATCACGACTTTAGAAAATAAACGACAAACCATTACAAATGAAAAGAAGCAGACTGTGAAAAGGGTGAATGTGTCATGTGCGGCTGTTTCAGTACAGCAGATCTCATTAGCGTTATTCTATAATTCTATTAGCATGGCTGCAGGCGCAGGGCTACTCAGTCCGAGTCGTGTGCTAATAGTTAGAAGACAGGATTGCCAAATATCCAATTATCCATGTACAATTGTACATGTACTCTAACACTCGTACAAGAAGTAGTAACTCACGGCTCTTTTGCTTTGGAAGTATATTCTTTGAACTCACTGTCATGAATAGTAAAATATGGTCGAAAATCGCAATGATATCTGAAAAAGCATGTTTATTTATAATGTGAATACTGTCTGAACCCAATAAGAAAACCGTGCGTGTTGTCTTGATGACAAATATATTGACCAACACTGTATAATCATCGTCCATAATTTGTAGTATATAACTTGTTTAATAGAGTGCTTGCAACATTCATGCGTGATGAGTAACGTTGTTATTAATTTAATGATGTGTATTGCAGAACAGGTACTTAACCCACGCAAGACTTGTGATGGATATGCCACGCAAGCAACTGTTCATTGTATAAAGAGCAGCAACGTTACAAGAGAATGCAAATGATAAATATCATTGCCGAAAAGTGAGTCATCGAAAAAGAGCGTTTTCTTGCAAATTGTTTCAACAATTCAAGACCTAAGTTAAAAACTACATGCAGTCAATCTACAACTTCTTATTTTGAGTTAATGCAAAAATCGTTTATTTTAATTGTGGTAGTTGAGTAAAAGTTTATTCTTAAACTGATTGATCTAGTCCGGAATGGCCCGTTTCGGTGAGTCCGATCCCTTAACGGGGGATTTTTTCAATTTTTTTTCTTTTAAATTATCGGGTACCATAGCCTAATTATCATTGCCGTTTTAGGGTTAGGGGTTAGAGGTTAGGAACTCACCGAATCAGACTCACCGAATCGGACTCGCCGAATAGTAGCAGACCCGATCTAGTCATGCACCAAGCCGAACAATATCGTTGAATACAAAGTTAGTTTATTGCGAAACTTAAACCTTCCCTTTTTCAAAAAGTCTAGTTACAATTTAAGTAGTTCTACTGAAATCTTCACATCGTTTAAAAAAAAACTCGTTTGTGACTTAAAACGTTGGCCTTTAGTCGATACCAGGGGGTAGTATAGAATGGAGCCTATCTTTCATATTTTGTTGAAGATAGCCTTTTTTGTCTTTTTGTTACAATATGAAGTCAAAATGTGAAATTTCTTGAATGTGTTCGAAGTTCGAACACTGGTTAAGCGTAAGTTTGCGCAGCTTGCATTTTTTGCGCTTTAAGACTAAATGTATTGAAGATAAATAAAGATTTAAAAAAGTTTAGTTCCATTCACCAGAATGCCATGACCGTAACATAGATATAATTAACGTACCTTAATGGAGTGATACAAGACACTAGAGCAAGGACAGTGGACGCACAGATAGTAGGTGAAGTAGCCATGACAACAAGAGGTTCGCCAAGAAGCACGAGCTCCCAGAGCAGCTGGATGTGAGGAATGACGTCACGAAAACTTTCATACAAGTCCACTTCATTAATTGAAGATAGCGTATACGGAAGAAGAGATTTTATCTGCAACAAACAGTCGATGTTCAAGCTCATCATTGAAGGTCAGCAACCAATTTAATTTGGTCCGTTTAAAATTGAAATAGGACCATGTCTGACGTGTAACGGTTTTCAACGGTGAAGCAGACTATACATTACCAACGATAAATTATTACATAATATAAAAACAGTTTGACCAACTGTACGTATTTTGTACAGTTTATGCACATATATTTTTGTCAAGATTATTATTGAAACTGCTTTCAACTAATTAAAGGTAACTATTGTTTTTCATAGACACTTTTGTAGTCCAGTGACGAGGCAATGTATGAAACGTAAATCCAATAGTTGCTTTTGTGTTTGCGTGTTGTTAGGAAGTCAGTGCACTCTTTTACATTGATCAGAGGTTTACACGTTCAGCTACATGTTCGTTCTCCAATTACAAAATATAGAAAGTGTAACATTCCTTTAAGGACATTCCCTGAAGTGTAACATTCCCAAAAGATGCCCCTCCAGCGAATAATTATTTGTTGAGCCTGGGGTTGTGCTGCTAAATTATACTGTGTGTAAGAAATAATCGACAGCAAAGTGCGTGACCACATGACCAAGATACAAAAAAAAAACTAAGTACAAATGTGCCATAAATTGAATACTGGAGAAGCAATCTGATTGTCTTAATCATCAAATTGCACAAATACAGTAGTTGTTACAGTATATACCTCATCATTGCTGCCGTCCATGAGAGTGGTGCCAGGTTTATCCTGCTTTGTTGGAATACGTATGTGGAGAAGCATTCCCATTAGAGGAAGATTTAAAGTCTTTCCCGGCACAGGACTTGGCCATTCATCAATATTGTGAGAAGCTGTGAAGAAAGATTTGTCTGAGTCACTCCTGCTACATGCAAAATGTTACAGTCATCCAAACTCATTCTTTTGAAAGTGAGGTATACTTTCATTACTTTGACAATATAACAGCTAAATTTTATGTTACAAAGCATTAACAGAGCAATTTTGCCTAACTTACAAAGCTCTCATATTAAAGATCTCTCATGAATATGTTGTTTCTAGCAAATTTAAAAATAAAGTACGTACAGTCGTACACTCATAGAAAAACACAATAAATAATATAAAAAAGCAATGAGAATAATCATGATTTTTCAAACACTGTAAATAGTGTAAAATGAAATAAGATTTCATGAAATCTCTAGATTCTAGGCTTCGTTTTTATCTTAAAGAATTCTTTTCTGTAGCCTAGTCACATCATCACAATATAACTTTTCACATGTATCTACATTTACTTATGCCACAAATATAAAATACCTGCTTCTAAACATGATTCTCCATGATCAAAGTATTCAGGTGCAATAATTTCAACAAGATCTTTAAAAAAGTTGAAGTACGGTAAACTACTCAGCAAAACAACCGACTTTTGAAAATATCCTCTTTTCAGAGTCTTATCACGAACTTGACGAAAATATACATATCCATAATAATATGCTTTATCTCTCTGCAATATATATAAACGAAAATTAAATACAACTTACTGTGGCCAAAAATAGAGCTAACAAACAAACTTAACATGCATCATCAGTTCATCACTGTTACATATTTTTAAGTATGTTATATGCAGGCCTCGAAATTCGTTTTTGTTGACGGCGCACAAACGTGTCTGGTCTGAGCAGCTATCTCGGCATCTCATAAACCCTGATATGAAGACACTGCTCTGGTTGCAACAATTGGGAGATGTTACCTGAATTGCTGCCTCATAAGCAAGAAGAAGAAGCTATCTCGGCGAACAAATTAAGGTTCATGGCAGACAGGGTCTGCTACTATTCGGTGAGTCCGATTCGGTGAGTCCGATTCGGTGAGTCTGATTCGGTGAGTTCCTAACCTCTAACCCCTAACCCTAACTCCTAACCCCTAACCCTAAAACGGCAATAATAATTAGGCTACGGTACACGATAATTTTAAAAAAAAATTGAAAAAATCCCTCGTTAAGGGATCGGACTCACCGAATCGGACTCACCGAATCGGACTCACCGAAACGGGCCATTCCGTGGCAGACACACCAGTTTTAGCATCGATCGTCATGCTTAATCATTTTATCTTGATAATTCTTCGCCATTCGAGAACTATAGTTACGGTTTAGAAGGCTTTTTAAAATTTCAGCGAAGTCACTCTGAAAGGCTTTTCATCAGACTAACGACGTGCGCTTGAAGAGTCAAAGCGCCGTGTAGCTGCTAACGCTGCATAACTGATTAACTTCCACGGAACGAGGTCATGTGGCTTCTTGCGTCACAATGCTCACTGCTCAGGGCACGAGTCGCAACACTTCTACACTTACACTACCATACTATTTTCTGCTGTGCAAAGTTTCACTAGGCTTTTTTCTTTAGGTTTATTTTTGCATGTCTTGTGAGCAAAAGCGAATTTTCCCTGGGCCTTTTCGTTCTTACTGTAATACCAAAACTTAACAAATGATGCTGCATCTTGGATCTTGCTGTAATAACTCGTATAATATAATCTAATTTTGTAACCAACCTTGCCTTATCAATATTACTTGGAGATCAAAGCCAGACATTGTGACGTAAAACTTGAACTAAGTTGCGAGTGATTAGTGTAGAAGTACCGATACTCTCATTGATTCTTAGCAAAAAATTCACCTTTGTTACCCTGATTTAATGTCATCAATCGTTAAAGCAACGTAAAAATCGAAAGTTTATCTGCTTGAATGGAAGCTAAGGGATACGGTATTCACATTTTCTAGATGCACGCTAATGCGCGGGAAATTATATTCTGGCAACAATTGTTCGTGCTATGCAATGATTTGTATCGCTAGTTCTTGTGTTATTTCTCGGCGGACAAATATGACCGATCTAGAATAGATGGTACTTCTCGCGGACATCACATGCTGTGACGGCGGACATGTCCGCCGTGAATTTCGAGGCCTGGTATATGTACAATATTCAAATTATAGTCTAATATCAATTCATTTGTATTGTAAACAAAGCTTGTGATTATAGCTTTAGAAATAAAATCTGTTTGTTTATTCAATACAGTTGAAAAATTACATCTTAACTTTGAAGTGCCAGTAAAAATTTAAATTTACAAATACAGCATCATGCTTATCTTTAGTCATTCATGTATTGCAGATTACCGTATATTATATAATACTAAACAGACAAAATATTAAAAGAACATAACTTGCTTTATTGAAAATATAAAACAAATAAGTTTGTAGTTTCGATACATACAAGTAATGTTACAGGACAATCTTTAGTGCACAAATGATCAGCTTCACTTTTGTGATGATTTGACAAGATAGTTTTTCGTATTCTAAAGCAATATTGTGTATCTCCCATGCAACCAGAGTTTGAATCAGGAAAAGCAAGGTAGCAAATGTTAGCCCGTTCTGTCTGGCTCAACTCAATGTGGTTGGGATAACAAAACTGCAAAACAACAACATTGTTTCTACGCAATACCTACATTTCAAAATAAGCAAAATACACTCTCTTTCCAAAGACGCACAACTTCTATGGGTAGGCCTAGTGAAAAGCGCTTTAATCAAGTTGACATTTATTAAGCAATTACTGTTTTTAACATGTATTTGGAAATATACAAATGTCAAATGACAGAATCAGTTTATTTGTCATGTAACACAAACATAAGAATAACAAGAGGTACGGTATGCCATAAACTGTCTTGTACCATATGACGAAAAGACAGAGAAGTTTGGAAGACTATGATTGCCAACGTCTACGGTATCAGATCAAGAACATAATAATCATCATTTAGCAATAATTTAGTTTGTGAAAACAAGAAACTTTTTCAAATAATATTTAATATACCGGTAATCATTTAATCAGGTTATATTGCAAACAGTAAATGACAGTGACTGTCATGTATTGTATAGTAGCCTACTTGCTTTGTAAAACCACTTAATATTATTGTGACATGGCCATCACTTTGTCGTTGACATATATACTTAAGCTTATTGCTCAGGTTGGTTAGCTTTACCAAAATTACTCAGGACTTCAATCTTAGCCTGATAGATGTTTTCATGAAGTTAAGATATTGAAACATATACAGCATATCACTAAATGTGTCAGTGGGAAGAGGGCTCAAATTAAGCTGGTAGTGGTGACTTTCATACTCTGCTAGCCGCCAGTGCTAGGTCATATCAAAGATCTTACATAAATGGTACAGTACGCCAATTACTATTCTTGCTTAACAATCAGCATCTAGCAATTTGAACGTAGAATAACTAATAGTGTATATATTATACTTGGCTGCATCTCTATACATTTGCATCCCTTTTGAAGAACTGAAATGCAACGCATATCTGAAATGGATGCAAAGCAATGTAAAAACACACATTATTGTTTTTCTGCAGCCTGCATCCTTTAGGCTATATAATATAATCAACAAAAAGTAGTTGCTCTCTTCTGGTACACGCCATGCTATAGCCTACATCATTATTGTTATTAGTATAATACTGTATTATATATATATATATATACAGTATTAAGCATAAGCCTAATAGGCATGAGCATTTAAAAGATTTCTCACTTCCATTGCTTGGCCCAATTCAAGGTCAAACGTAACAACAGCAATGCAATGGAGCCATTCTGAAAATTGATCCCATGGTAACTTTGCATGGATTGATGAGTTAAAGTCTTCACTCTCGGATGTTTGATTCGATGACTTTGATGGATCCATGACAGTTCCCTAAACCTACAGTGCCATGAGAGTTTTCTTACAGGTGCAAAAGCTGAAATAAAATTTAAAGCATTGTCAATTCCTACAACATACCTGGGTTCATAGAGTAAAATAGATGAAGTATCATAACTCTCGGCAACAACATTTCAACAATCAAAAACTTCACTCTGCCAATCTCAGTACCGGTAATCAGCTCAAAGTATGCAAAACCGCCAGGAATAACCTTTCAAGGTTTTGTCAGTTCAAGGATAAAAATTCAAAACCAACCTACATAGGCTGAAAGCTTATTTTGTTTGTTTTATCTTTATCCTGCATTGCGGGAAAGCGGACTTGAGCGCTATGCATCGGTGTACGCCTTCCGACGTACACCTGACTCACGCTGCAGCTGACGGCAATGACTGTTTCCGGTTGTCTACTCTACTTATGACTTAAATTTGGTACTACCCATTACTCGAAATCGATCACTGGGTAGAGGCAATTATCGTAAAGTTTCTTGCCCAGAGAAACAACAGCAAGTGCGGGTGGCTGGAGTCGAACATGCAGGCTCTCGACTGCGAGCCCAACGCGCTAACCACTCGGCCATTGCTGCCCATGCTTCTTGCTCATAAGCTATTTTTAACTCATATATGTCTACTATAGGTACCTGTTTAGCCTTAAAGTTTTGGTGCTGCAATGTATCAATGCACTCGCAGTAAACAAAACCACAAAAGACTAATACAGATTTTAAACACACTTGTATTAGGGAAAACCACCCTTACGAAAATATAAATCATTCTCAAACCTGCACATCACCACCGTCATTCTGGCAGAATAATTTTTCCGCTTTCCGCCTAAAAAAGTTATCCGTGAATAAGTGCGAGGCACAAAATGCGACATGACATACCTTCGAAAGATCTTCGAATAAAACTATAATCCGCAACACGTGCCACTTAAATTTTACATGCATCGGATTCAGTATTAAATTACCTTTCCAGGGATGTGGACCAATAGGTCGGCATTTAGAAGGAACTCCCAGCAGAACGCTTCAAAGATGGAGCATATATTTACGATAAACATTAAAAAATTACGATTTTTGCATAATAGACACCACTCCAAACATCTTCGAATAAAACCATAATCTGCAACACGTGCCACTTAAACTTTACATGCATCGGATTCAGTATTAAATTATCTTTCCAGGGATGTGCCCCAATAGGTCGGCATTTGGAAGGAACTCCCAGCAGAACGCTTCAAAGATGCAGGAGGATACATTTACGATATTCAAGAAAATAATACGATTTTTGCATCTTGTAAATGCTGAATTCATCGCAAATCGTTTGTGGGTTATGTTGTGTGTGTTCATGGACCTGTTAACAGATGTCAGTGGCTTAGCACCCGACTCAAGATCAAGCGGCGCCGGTTTGGTTTTTGGGGTGTGCATTTGAGCGACGCATTTCAGGACTGCTTACCATTCAGCAGCACCTAGTGGATGGAACATTTCTCCGCCAACAACTATCGGAAACATTACTCTGTCAATCTCGGTAACCAGTCCTGTTTCAAAAGCCTCTACAAGTATGCGAAACGGACATATTGAGGCTTTGTCAGTCTGAGAATAAAGATTCAAAAACCAACCAAACATGTCTTCATATTGCCTTACGTCTTTCACAGATACTTGTACAAAGCAAAAGAAAAGAACTGGCGGTCGTAAACGCAAATTAAGCGACTGTACGACATCCATTGCTAGCTTTTGCATAAAAGAGTTAAAAGACATACAGAAGGAAGCAGGTAACCAAACTATCTGCTGTTTTGAAACTACAATAGCCTATCTTTGTTTGCCATAATAAACTTCAAAATGTTCTGTACCGTAGTTAATTTCTATTCGGTAGGCCTACCCCGGCTGTGAATGTGGAGTTTATTTTTCCGCTTTGTAGGTCAGAAATACAAATACGTATTATACTGAACTGGCATTGCAACCTCGAGAACTTCACACAAGTTTGAAAGCACATGAAATAATTTAACACAATTTGTTGTTAACACCTATTGTTAACAATTTATTAACACCTATCCTCACAAGCAAGCAATTTCCTTCTGCAACCAGAGGACAAGTTTACTCCAGTTGTGTGAGGAGTGTCATGCTCTATGGCTCTGAAACGTGGGCTACTTTAGCAGGAAGGCACTTTAACATGCAGATCTCCAATCCATGGACTTCTGTCCAACCCAACCACGAACCAATCAGATGCTACGTTATCTGTCTAATTGTGACCATTCTAGCATTCAGCCAGAGAATTGGTCACAGCGGTAAACCATAATCTCTTCGTGGGAAAATTGTAACATAAGATTCCTGAATCCGTTCGTCTGCATGTAATGACCGAAAAATAAACACTCTTTTGAAACGTCTATTTAAAAGTGTATTTCTGTAAAATTAGCCCGCGGCTATCGAAAATGAGACGCAACACCGTACGCCTCTAAAACTGTCACTACAGAACAGATTACTTGGATAAAAGACGGAAATTTTGTCCAGCTAGCAAGCACCAAGCAAACAGTTAAACTTGCGACTGACTTCCAACAAACAATTTTACGAATGACTAGAATAATTTGCGATATCTCAAATGCACGTAGACAGTAACTGTGACGCAATAATGAAAGACAATTATGAAGTCATTCAAACAGGTGTTCAAGCGGCTAATGCAATATTTCATCAGGTCTTACGACCGATGGTGCAATATTTGGACATTTTCTAGCAATTTCCATGACGTAAGATGCCAGCTAGGTTAAGTAGACCATAACGGTTTTATATGACGTTTGATTTGGTGAAAATTGTCGGGAACAAGAATTAATTATTACTTTGAACTTTGTTTGGTAATTACAGAAGAAAAAAGAGCTATAGCAGAGGTGGGAATCAAACCCAAGTCAATGTAATGACTACCACCGCCCTAACCTAATGCGCCAAGTCACCGATGGCACAGCGATGATTTAATTTAGCTAGAATTTGCGTTTTTCCTGTATTTTTCCCAAACGCAACCTTGAAGACGTCATGAACAGCGTAGCTTCTGATTGGTTCGTGGTTTATTAGAAATCTGCTTGTTTAAAGTTCCTACCACTTTAGCAAGCACCGTCAAGCGCCTACAACGTAATGACAGAGCGATGGTAAGATGGACCTTTAATACGGAATGCGATGCATGTAAAATTTAAGTGGCACGTGTTGCGGATTATAGTTTTATTCGAAGATGTTTGGAGTGGTGTCTATTATGCAAAAATCGTATTATTTTAATGTTTATCGTAAATATATGCTTCATTTTTGAAGCGTTCTGCTGGAAGTTCCTTCCAAATGCCGACCTATTGGTCCACATCCCTGGAAAGGTAATTTAATACTGAATCCGATGCATGTAAAATTTAAGTGGCACGTGTTGCGGATTATAGTTTTATTCAAAGATCTTTCGAAGGTAAGTCATGTCGCATTTTGTGCCTCGCACTTATTCACGGATAACTTTTTTAGGCGGAAAGCGGAAAAATTATTCTGCCAGAGTGAAGGTTCAGTTCAGTTCAGTTCAGTTCAGTTTTTTTTTATTTCTGACCATCATATCAAAACAATACACGTCAACATAGCAAAGGTCGAGAAAAAGGTAGAAGCGACAAAACGTGAACGTTAAAACGTGCTTGTGATCGAAGTAAGTTATTGAGTTGAAAAAAATTTGGCACGGTCGCAACACCTTAGGTGGTATCACATCGGCTGGTGCTGTAAGCTTCAAGCAAAAACAAAACGGATCTTGGTCTTAGTTTTTGAGGAAAAGGTTAGGACATGATCATAGACTTAACAAAGAAGAAAAGAGGCATAAAAGCATGAATCACTGAAAAAGCTGTGAGGGAAAAAGGGTGTAGATTACGAAAACGTCGTCGTCGTGTGAGCCTTTAGGGCCGAGGGTCTAGCCTTTTACCACCCTAGATTACAACGTTCCCAGACTAAGCTGGTAGGCTACTAGAGAGAAAAGAGTGTTTGGTTTTAAAACAAGAAAATACAATGAAAGAACAACATGTTATAAAAAGAAGAATTACCAGCAAGGAAAAGAAAAACGTTTTTTTTCCGCTTATGTTTTTGCATTTTTGTTTTTTACTGCATTGTCGGCATTTTTACGGCACTTTTTTGACAGTTTATGCTTCTTTTTTTCTTTGTTAAATCTATGATAGAATCTATGATTACGGTACGTCCTAATCTTTACAAAAACTAAAATCCGTATCCGTTAATATAATATCCGAACGTGCAGATCCTGTTTTTGTACGCATTTCAGTTCAGTTCAGTTTGTTCAGTTCAGTTCAGTTGTTTTTTTATTTCTGACCATCATATCAAAACAATACACATCAACATAGCAAAGGTCAAGAAAAAGGTAGAAGCGACTTCAGTTTGGTTTTATTCAGTTTGGTTTTATTTCTGACCCTTAGGCTACAACGAAAAAACAATATATGACAAACATAGCAAAGGTCTAAAAACAGGTAGAAGCGACATTTATTACGTTCAAGAATGTTTATCATTTTTTATTTCAAATAGGATTTTCTTTTGTTTCTGAACAGTTTCGTGGCTTAAAATTGCAACTATTAGGTTATTTAACCAACATTTTTTTCACTGTCCATGATGCTTGTTGAACTGAAATCTGATACGGTAATCAGGAATGTGTGAAAAATGGAATGATGATGCACTGATACCGTTTCCATTCTTATTTTTTTCATAATCTGATAACAAGTTGCATAGAATTAATTCTTGGATAGCTTTTAGCCTAAACCCGCAAGTTTTAGGCTACCAATACTTTAAAATTGCACTTCCAAAAGAAGTCTTGAAAAACAATTGGGCAACGCTTAAATTTACTGCACGTTCTCTTTTATCAGGTACCAGGTAGGAGAACGCACGCTTTCACGTTTGCATTTTGTCGCTTTTACCATTTTCAAGACCCCTGCTGCTGCTATGCTAGGCAAGCGATATTATTTTTTTGATATTCCTAAATACAAAAACGGAACCATGATGATGATGACGATTGACGACATCTTATAGGTTATTTCTAGAAATCTTTGCTAACACACAAAACAATAAATAGGCTACGACTCAGGCTACTCAGAATACAGGTGTTTGTATAGCCGTTGGAGAGTAAAAAATATAGAGGGAGCGAACAAATTTTGTCTTTGCAAATATATTTTCAAAAACGCTACATTTCTCACAATTTCTGAAGTGATGCATAGTCTAATACAGGGGTGGGGGACCTTTTTAGGTAAGTAGCCTACATAGGCTACATTTTATATTTACTGGAAATTATCAATGTATCTCATACGGTAACAATTATGTAAAGTTTGTAAACTGGTGAGATGTGAAAACATCACGGTAAGATAGATTTTCCCAAATAACTGGAAATTTTTGCCTAAATTCACGACGTTTTTTTATGAAAAAAATGCAAAAAAAACTCGTAAGGTTACCAATAGGCTACCCAGCAGCAGGCTTTTGAATCCTACTCGTAAGGAAATGTAGCCTACATACTAGCGAATAACTTTACCTCTATGCGCCAACTGTGCTCTTTTACACTTACTTTTTGCAAATGTTGAATCGAAACTTATCATTCTGCCCAAATTACAATAGTTTCCAAAATCGATGATAATACATTTTATATTAACTGGAAATTATCAATGTAGGCCTATCTCATAACAATTATGTAAAGTTTGTAAACTGGTGAGATGTGGAAACATCACGGTAAGACAAGTTTTCCCAAATAGCCTAACTGGAAATTTTTGCCCAAATTCGCGACGTTTTTTCTTCAGTCGGAAAGCCTCCCTGCTTTTCCCCCATCTTCTACGGCTATTGGTGTTTGTGTCACAATGCCAAATTGTGTCTGACTTTTTATTATTTCATATAGATGACTCTACAACGTGCTGGTTTCAACATTACTTTTGTTTTACCTATTCTATCCGTCAACACTTGAAAAGTTTGCAAAAACACAACCGTTCAGAATTAATACGATTTTATTACAAAGAGACTACAAAGCTCAGTAGGGCCATAGCGATGGGGATCATCCCAGACAGCAAAATCTGTCATTTTTACACTGATTTAAAGTCGGCAGACGTTCAATCAATGTAAAAATGACGGATTTTGCTGTCTGCTTAGCGTTTCTACACCAACGGAAGATGCCTGCAACGGCTGCAACAAACATAAATCTCGTGTTTTATAACGTTGATTCAACATAAAAAAAAAGTTAACAATACAAAAATCAAATGCTCAATCAGTCAAATATGAAAAAAGCACAATAAATCTAAAAAACAAAATAAGGCAAGAAAAGCATAATTATTGATACATGTCACTGAAATTTACTTCTTAGTAGCGTCTTATCAAACTTGGACATTGAACTGTGAGGTTAACGTTATATTGCCTACTGTAGGCTACACAATGCAACTGGTTAACCTGTCCTTCACAAATAAAACGTAGAAATAAGATATATTATATTTTTCTAGATTCTATTTGAATAAGTTGCTTCTAATGATACTGATTAGGTGAACCAGGCTGCTAAGGTTTTTAGTGAACTAGTATCTAATTTTGATGTTATCTTTCTAGTAAATATTTCACGCAAAAGTATCACCTTAGTAAAAACCTCAGGAAAAATTCACCTATTAAATTTAGCCCCGGATAAAATTCCTCTGGTAAAAAAATTAAACTACTTAGTGAGGGGGTATTTTTCTTGGGAATATTTGCTAGGGTGAATTTTTGTGGAGATATTTACCAGGGTGAATATTTTCCAGGGGGATTTTTAGAGAGGACTTTTTACAAATTAGGTACCGCATTTATAAGGTTACCATAATCTTGATAGGCTAGGCAAACAGGTTAGACCTACAATTTATAACAAGAAAGGTAACGTAACCAGTAGCCTCTAAAATATTCTTCACGGCTAAATTTAATGACTGCGTAAAACAACAGATGTCTTTTCTATATCTTTAATGAATTTTGTTCTTTCGTGCGTATTTTCCTTGGTACGTCCCATTGGTAGATGTTTGTCAACGCACTGTCTGTCTGCAAAGAATAAACAAAGCAGGATATTACGTGATTAATAGAGATTACTTAGCCTAATTAGTAGAGATCACCTGTAGGCTATGTTAGCCTACATTCAAAAGTGATCTGTCAATGTATGGATGTGTACTTGTGTAGCCTACTGCAGTAACAATAGACAAAGCTACATATTTCGGTTTAGGCAAATCAAGAAGCCACACATAGGCCTACTTCATTTTTTTGCCATTCAAAGAACAGAATCGCTTGCTTTAAAACAGCTACCGGTATAGGAATAGCCTACCAAATTTCAAACCACCCGTAGCCTAATGCAGTTTTAGACGCATTAGCTATGTTGGAAAAAGATACCTTACCTTGAAAATATGACCCTGAAGGATGTTTCAGAACAGCTTTCGAAATGGCTAGCCAAACTACAGTATCTGCTCCTTGTTCGCTGCAGCGAAACTTATGCCCCATTTTTTCATAAAATTCCCCCAAACCTCTTCTCGCAGCGGGAGTGTCAACCCAGCCAGGATGCATGCATGAGAAGTTAATTTCAGGATGTTCCTTTCCCCAATGCTCGGTCAAAACTGCCTAAACATAAAAAAGTAATCTTTCGATGTCCTCTTCAGACATTTCAATATCTAAGTGAGATTAGACAAACTTTTTAGAGGGAGTATCGCGTTTGGTAAGTGGTCACAGCGGTAAACCATAATCTCTTCGTGGGAAAATTGTAACATAAGATTCCTGAATCCGTTCGTCTGCATGTAATGACCGAAAAAGGAACACTCCTTTGAAACGTCTATTCAAAATTGTATTTCTGTAAAATTAGCCACCTGGCTGTCGAAAATAGGATGCAACGCCGTACACCACTAAAACTTGTCACTACAGAACAGATTACTTGGATAAAAGACGGAAATTTTGTCCAGCTAGCAGCACTAAGCAAAACAGTTAAATTTGCGACTAACTTCAAGCAACAATTTTACGAATGATCAGAATAGATATCAATATCTCAAACTCACGTACGCAGTACTGTGACGTAATAGTGAAAGACATTGTCACGCAATTCAAACAGGTGTTCAAAGGTGATGATGCAATATTTCATGTTTAAACAGGTTTGACACTAGTCTTACGAACGATGGTGCAATTTTGGCTCATTTTTAAGAAAAATTCCATGACGTAAGATTCAGTAGACCTGAACGGTTTTATATGACGTTTGATTTGTATAGAGATTGGCCGTAACAGTAAGTCATATCTTTAAAAGACAACATACTCCATTTTGTTTGTTTAAATAATCTTCTTTACTTTGCTTTTTATTTTGATTAATTTTCTTTTTTGGATAAACATAATGCTCAGTTATGCGCTGAGAAATATAACCAAAATAATGTTGATTTTACTTTTTAAAAACAAAGCAACCGGTTTTATAAATTTATACTTATAATAACTTCACTTAAAAATGTATGAAGATAAAATTGAAAACATGTCACGGTTTGTAGAAGCTTTGAGTCAACAATCATCATTTATTTATCCCTAGGCCAGGGCTTCTTAACCGGGGGTAGGCTAAATTTCACCTACCGAAGGGGTAAATTTACTGAATCATAAATTAGCCTAAAGTAACCTTCATTTTTTCAGTTATTAAAAAACTGGTAGTGTTGCACTCGATTTTGATTCAAATTTATGCTTAATGTAAGATTTCGCCTTCTTCTTTTATCTCCCGTCTATGCTTAATGCAACAGTAAGTCTGGCTTTACAACTCTGGTGAAACAAATGCGCACCGAACATCATTTCTACTCACTGTGCCCTTCATCGACATGCACTGGCAAGAAAAGCCCTTCCACAATATTTGAAAGCAGTATTGAAGCATGTGGTTGAATGTGTGAATTTTATCAGGGTACGTGTTCTTAATCATTGTCTTTTCAAAGTGGTTTGTGATCAGATGAGATCAGAACACTCTATTCTCCTTTATCACACCGAAATTCGGTGGCTCTCTAGGGGTCTTGTTTTGTCTCGAGTTTTCAAACTTCATGGTGAAATCGAGATTTTTCTTCGAGAACGCAAATCCCCGTTGAGTAAGCACTTTGGCGACAACAAATTTATTGGTGCATTGGCTTACTTCACAAACATTTTTTAAAGTTTGTACCAGCTCAATACGCAAATGTAAGGAAAAAGTGTTAGGCCTACCATTATAGATGTAGCCTACATGATAAAATTCAGGGCTTTCAGACAAAATTAGATCTGTGGAGTAGAATAGTTCAAAAAGGAATTTACGCAAATTTTGTAACATTTGATGATTGGAAAGTCAGCAGAAGTCGCAACAAGATTTCTGATCTCGAAGTCGAAATATGCCAGCAGCTTGCCGCCTTAAAAAAGAACTTTGACAGTTGCTTTGAAGGTAAAAGTTTTAACAGTAGCCTACTGCTCTTTGGATAACTCATCCCTTCGAAGCCAAGTTAGAAAGTATTGCTGACGATGATCTTTGCAAAGATGAATTGATTGATCTTCAATGTTCAACAACACTTTGTTTCAAATTCCTTTCGTGCAATGGTGAATTCCAAGTTTTGGTGTGGATGAATCGAAGAGTTTCCTACGCTGACTAAGCTGCATTTGAAGTTATTATACCTTTTCCTACTACTTATCTGTGTGAAGCAGGGTTCTCTTCATAGTTGACTATTACAACAAAACATCGATCTCGCTTAGTTCCCAAAGACGACATGCGAGTAGCTCTTTCAACGACTGTTCCAAGAATCTCCAAAACTGTTCGTGGAAAGCAAGCACAAAAATCTCACTGATTGACTATTAAATTGCGTGTCAGTTATTAATAAAACAAAAAACTTAAACAATCTTGTGTGCTTTTATCATTGTTATTTAGTACATTTGAGTACGGTAGACATTATTTTTCACAAGACCCCGTCAAGAACAATCGTGTTTTCGGCAAATAAACATCTTGTTTTTGATATTTGTCAAGGTAAATCCAGACAAAAAAAGGATGTTTTGCACTTCTTTGCATGGTTGACTGGACACGGTGACATCACAAGGGTGGGGGTAAATTAAACTTTTTTCATTCGGCAAGGGGTAAACGAGACAAAAAAGGTTAAGAACCCCTGCCCTAGGCTAAGGGACTGATGCTTAGCCTACCTTTGTAAAAGACTAACAAGCCTAAGCATTGGAGATAAAAATAAAATTGAGCAAGCTGTTAGACCGTATAAATATATTCAGAAATTTTAAATATCTGACAATTAATCTTACGACATTTTTTTGTCATCTTACCAATTGCCGTTTGCATTGCGCATAAACCATGATAGGGTCGTATTTTTTCGGCAATTGGTCGATGTATCTCGGATTAAGACGTTGCAGCTGCATGCCTGCTGATCCTACGGTTACCTAGAAAAAAGATAAACTCATTTTTACTCTGCGTGGTAGAGCACTTTGAATTTATGAAAGATAAGAAAGTACAGGAAATGGTCTACTAGTAAACCTTTTTCTAGTCATCATAATGTATCAAAAGTAAAATAGCCTACACCATGACCTGGCCATGCGGCCTGATTTGTCACATTTTGCAGATTTTGATTACAGCTACTGCTAGTGCTTGACTGACATTTTTTGAGATGTTTTTACTTTTTGCGGTTTCCTGACGACATAAAACTTTTTTGTTGCCTTGAGGAAGCAGTAGCAAATGAGAAAAAGTAAGTTAAAAAACGCTAAATCAGACTGTTATTGAAAAATTAACAGTCTGACTAAAATCTTCGAAATCAAATTTTTTTTGTTTTTCAGCATGTGAGGATGTTAAAACTTATTGTGTCATCTGGGGAAAAGAATAAAGAAAGCGTAAAAATCTAATTTTTGGAAAAATTTATTTAACTTTTGCCTAAAGTTAGAAAAACCTGGAAATTTCTGCAAAATGTGACAAATCAGGCCGTATCTTTAGGTGGCCATGCCTACACCATAAATAGCTTAATAGATAGATCAGGGTGGTCCAACCCTGGCACGCGGGCCGCATGCGGCCCGCGTGAAGCTTTTGTGCGGCCCGCGAACACTTTGTGCATGCCGGAATTATCAGTGCTAAATCCAAGGTTTAAAAATACACCTACGTTTTATAAATACATTGCATTCGCCACAACCCTAAATAAGTCGCGCATAATCGAGTCAATAGGTAACTATGAGGGAACAATGTCGGTTTGTGACGTCGCAAACGTGCGTTCATATTTTGCTTTTGTTGCTAGCACTTTCTCCGTTATGAAGCGATTAAAAAAGCGACACACGGAACAGAATGGCTGATGAAACCCTGGATGCCTGCTTACGTCTGTCGACCACTGAATTTAAACCAGAGATTGACACTATATGCAAAAGCAAAAAACAATAAATTGTTTTGGTTTGCTAATTTGTTGTGTATCGTATCTTTTTTACTAGCTGAAAATCACTTTTTGAGTCGCAAGCAGAGATTACAAAGTGAGTTAGGCGTGCAGCAAAACATTAGGTCGATCAGAACAGCAAACTCAGTCCTTTCACTGCAACTGTATTTTGTCAGCGACAAGATTTGTTAATGTTCACAGCCTGCGAACAGTAAGAATGTAGCTAAAACAGATCGAAATCTATAGAAAAGAAGTTCAAAATCGCAACCTAGTTAAGTTTTTATTTAACAACGTTTCTACTTTCAGCAACGCGTTATCATTTCTCACTGTGCGGCCCGTAAAGTTTTTCTCAGACCCTAATGTGGCCCTTCATGTTCGCAGTCTTGGACCACCCTGAGATAGATTATGCATTTTTTTGATAAAGTAAAAAAACATTCTTGGCGTTAAAATTACAGGCCCTCAGTGCGATGGTGGATTTAAGGTGACACTTGGCCACATGCTTCCAAAAATATTCAGAAAAAACATAATTTGAAACAGGTGAAACTCGAGCATGGCGTCTTCCACTTTGCCTCAATTGGAGCCTTGATTAGCGCTTTTACAAATCCCTACATTTCCATAATTCACATAATATTTTGCATGTAGCAAAAATAATAAGTCTAGTAAATTACTTAAAGATATGAACGTAATTGATTTTCATGCATAAGCAAAGCGCATAGAATGAAAGCCGTTTGCACAAAAAATAACAAAAAAACAGAGCAGAAGCCAGATCAATATTTCAAAACAGCAATTAAGTCTCGGACAGGAAATAACAAAAGTAAAAAAATATAAACATAGGCTACATGAAAAACATTCTTGGCTATATGGCCCTGATCAATCCAACTACGTTACTTACCACTCGTGGTTTGCGTGTACTTGTTTTCAACAGAGGAATAAGGCCAGTGGTTAAGGTGTAAGGTCCAACTACGTTTGTTGCAAACGTGGTTTCAAGGCCTTCGTTTTTGCTTCGTTTAAATTCCGGAATGGTTTCTCCCGCGTTATTTATTATGACGTCAAGTTGCTTCTGTGACGCTAAGAAGTCCTCAACAAATTTGTGAACATCCATAATGCAGCTGAGGTCTAAAATGTGATAGTAAACTTTCTGTAAAAAATAAACAAAAAAGACGTTAGATTAATGTTTTTAATATGTTATGAGAACCAAAACAAATACCGTAAATTATAAGACTGAAGTAAACTGTTTTATACGTTTTAAAAATCTAAAATCTTTGATAGTTAGACCAGTGTGCCTTTCTATGCTGCATTGTTCTTGCCGCATGGCAAAGCGATATGTAGACTTACGCCCTGCTAGAATAAAAACGCAAGGTCGCGACAGATGGACAGTGGTTGACTTGTCACTAGTGTATATGCTATAGAAGCAAATATAAGCTTTTAAGTAGCAAATATTTTAATCTTTAAAGTGAAATTTGCAAGTAGCTTAAAGTTGACCTACCAGCTTCTCTTTCATGACATCAAACACCGCTTACATTGTTGTCAGTTTCTTGTGCAAGCTTATCCCTGGCTGCTTCAGCTTTAGCCGCATTTCTGCTGACCAAGTGCACTTCTCCGTTTCTTCTGGCAATTTCTTTTGCGGTTTCAAAACCGATTCCACTATTTGCTCCGGTGATGAGAAATACCTTTCCATCCAAATCAACGTTTAAATCGCTTTCTTCGAAGAGTTTTGAAGCTTTAAGATATCCGTTTCTAAAATTAAAGAAAATTATACCTCAATTTGTTTGAGTGAGCAGAACGTAAGATAGCCTAGTATTGCCAAGGATGACAATATCCCATGTCCTTTCTTGGGTGCTGACATTTTGTTCAAAATACATTGAAATGGGAGGCTGTGTAGAGAGTTTGCGCTATTGTAAGATAGAGCTTTTAGAAGTAATTATTTCAGTAATACTTATACCTTTATGAACTTTCAAAAATGTAATTCCGTGCATGAAAGTAGCCCATAGGCTGTCACACCTCCGCAGTTTCCTTTCTGTTGTTCACATTCATCTTGTGTAGGTTTCGCTTTAATATTGAATTACGCACCAGAGAATGACAAGAATTTTACATCAAATTGTAAGTTTGGCCCACTCATTCTTACAATCACAAGATTTTAAAACCGATAATAAGCTGCATTCGCCACAAAGAAGAGTAAAATAAAATTCCACATATTTGTTTCACTCCACATATTGCGTTTGGTGAGCGGAGGAAGAGGAAGGGGGCGCCCGAAAACAAGATGGCTTGACACGATTGTAAATGACAGTGGCATGGGAGTGCATGAATTGAAGGAGGCTGCGTCGGATCGAGAGATGTGGAGAAAGATGACGTATAGAGTGACCGAGAGTCGTAAACGACTGAACGGATGATGATGATGATGTTTCACCCACCTTTATCTACACCTGCAAGTTTGTTTCTTATCTTAGAAAGCTAACACAAAAAGCGGTAGGCGTTTACAAATCTATTTCCTACAGCTATTGTTTATCGTTTGAAATAATTGTTTTAATATGAACTTTTCACATATATCGGAGTCACACCTGTCGGAGTCACACACAATTGATTAATTGATTTAATTCAATTTTCGTTGTTTCATTAAAGTAAATTTTTTGTATACTTTTTCCTGCAATTTTTGATTGAACCTTTTGAAATTGAATCATCATAGATTTTAAAATGTTCCTATAAAAAACTGTGTCCAGAACAAAGAGTTAAAAATTTTTAGAGTGAAATCTTTTGAGAAAAAAATCCAAATACTTTATGCAAAGAAAGTCCAAATACTTAAGCTTATTTCTATAATATATCACCTAAAAAAAAGTAAATAAATGCTTTGCATGTACCATAATTTGTGCATGACCCACCACATTAAACTTTTATTTTGAATGTAGGTTCTGAGAAATTGTAAATTGCCTTGAAAATTGCAACACGTTGAGCAGAAGAAAGACAGAATTTTTCAATAGTAATGATAAAATAATTGAAAACAATTTATAATCTAATCGAGTTTTTTATTATTGCTTGCTGAAACGTGACTGCTTTTGAGCCGGAGCATTGTTATCATGTTGATTTATTGTTATTCTTGTCAAACATTACTCATTGCACAAATTGCCTTTTAAAGTCTTCACTAAACAAAGCACTCAGGCTACCACAAATAAAATGTGTCAAGAATAAATTAATAACATGACTAAGTTACTGGAAGCCACTTAATAGCTGGATCCAAATACAATAGCATATTGTACCCCAGACTACTGAGTCATCCACACTTCAAAAACGATGCTGTTAATAATAATCTTCTTTTAATCAATAAGTTGATAGTTAATGAAAAATAGCGTCCAGCAAAGAATTTTCACACACATCTAACTGCAGAGAGTACACAAATTTAACAAACTTCTTAATCCGTAAGCAACAAAAACAAGAAAAAAATAAGCTTATTATTTTATTATATCAACATCAAAATTTGCAGACCTGCACAAAAATATTCTAATTTGACAAAAAAATATAATAAATTACGTTAGTATATTTTTTGGATTAATTATGAGCTTTGTTTACGTATTGCTTGGGTTTTCCCAGTTATCGGATTGACTGATTTGTTTTAACTTCATTGAGGATTTTAACTAGTGAAGAGAAATTTTGCAACCCAAAAGAAAAGGCTTAAGACTTAACTGTTAGCAAGAACTAATAGCCTACCATTGAGCCGTTTTTCGAGACAGCAAGTTCGTCATTTTTACATTCATTCAACGTCTACAGACGTATACAGACGTTGAATCAATGTCAAAATGAAGCATTTTTCTGTCTGGGAATTTCCTTCAAGTAGAGGTTGTAGTCCAATAAAAATACGACGTTGCATTTGGCAATGTCCATACGTCATCACCAATAAACAAATATTCAAATTTGAGATTAAACGTAATTAATGCAGAAACAATATACCACGGATCAAGCAGGAAGAAGCTGACTCGATGTCGTCTTTCACTGCCCCCAGTCTGTTGTAAAATCTAATTTGCTATGATGTTATAGTGTTTCGTATTGATTGTAATCTGCACCACTCACACAACAAACAAACTAATAAGTTTATTTCTTCCCCCTCAAAAAATAAAAACAAAAATCCAAATGAGTCTGTAACTTACTTGGAGTCATAAAGCAAGCCCTTGATGAACAAAAGTCCTTTGCGGTAGGCATCCATCTTTGTTGGGTTGTATCTAAATTTCACTTAATTTTTGTAATCTGTAGCCTTTACTATTCTGTTGAGATAAGAGTAAAAAATAATTGTTTACCCGAAAAAGACAAAATGAAACACTTCAACAACATAATTACACATTTATTTATTCTCATTTTATAATCTTACTTTGCTTCTTGAACAACGAAATTATCGGAAAGCCTAGGAATTTTGCATGGGTGTAATCTGTCTAAGAAAATAGTTTCGAAGCATGAAAAAAAGCGAATATTAATTTATTTTCACAAAAGTTTAAACTGTCAAATTTTGTTTGTGTTATTACAACTAGTGCTGCCATAAAAGTGACTAAAAAGCAATTGTTTTGCTCAATTTATTGCAACGATAAAAAAAGTCAAGATTTAAAGGTGAAAATCGGCTTTCGTTCGATACCATCTACCAGAAAAACTTCATTCAAAATATTTTCTGTTTCCTGCATTAGGTTTCTAGTTTTGTCCAGTGAGCAAAAACAGTTACTGTTCAGAGTTCTCACGCAAATAAACAAATATGTTGGTTGTGCTATTTTCAAATAGTGAGAACATTTGAAAACAAGTAGGTTATAATTGAAGCAAAAAGCTGTAAGTTGTTTACAGCATATTTGTTAACTTCCGGTCGCTAGCTTCAACCTATTATCCAAGTGACGGCCTACAACAATATTCAATTCCAATTTATAGATTTGTATTTCTGCTCGTGCCTTTTTTGTTGAAACCTTTTTCTGCAATTTCGCGTGACCACACTTTCTTTTGTCTGCATTTCTACAGACAAGCCAACTTGCTGACACTTGATAGCAAGCTGTTTACTTTGAAATTAGACTACGTAAAAAATGTAGCCTCGGACGTCAAGCAGCATCTAGACTAGAAAATCGGGAAGTTATTTGGTGCTGCCGGTCTTTTTTTTACTGCACATTATTTATGTAGCTATAGTGCTATACCGTTCGTTGTCGACTGGTATTTGAGAGGTAAATAAAAAAAACTCTTTAATTTTTCTCTCTTTCTTGGGATATTGCGTGCTATATTTTAAATCGTTGCACGTTTTTAGCTCAGAAAGTTCCCTCGGGAACAAGCCGGCTTTCGCCACGGTAGATCAACTGTAGACCAGGTCACCCTGATGACCCAAGACATCGAGGACAGCTTCTCGGCAAAAAAGAAGGCTGGCGCCGTGTTTGTCGATCTCACGGCTGCCTACGACACTGTATGGCACAGCGGCCTTACCTGCAAACTACTTCGTCTCCTTCCTGACAGGCACATGGTCCATATGATTATGGAACTTGTGCAAAACCGCAGCTTTACTCTTTCCACCGGTAGCGGCCGACGAAGTAGACTACGTCGACTCAGGAACGGCGTCCCACAGGGCTCTGTCCTGGCTCCCCTCCTCTTTAACACTTACATCTATGACCTGCCTGACACCATCTCCAGGAAGTATGCTTACGCAGACGATCTGGCTCTCCTGCATCCAGCCGGAGACTGGCAGTCAATGGAGAGGAACCTAAGCCAGGACATGTCAACTATATCAACATATCTCCAGAAATGGAAGCTACAGCTCAGCAAGGCAAAGACAGTGTCGGCGGCCTTCCATCTAAACAACAAGGAAGCAAAACGTGAGATCAACATTACCACCGATGACGAACACCTCCCCTACTGCGCCGAACCCACCTACCTCGGCGTAACCCTGGACAGGTCACTCACGTACCGACGACACCTGGAGTCACTGCGCAAAAAACTATCGGCGCGCGTTGCACTTTTGAGGCGGCTGGCGGGTTCCGGCTGGGGAGCTGATGCGAAAACCCTTCGCACAGCTACCTTGGCCCTCGTCCATTCTACCGCTGAGTACTGCGCACCAGTGTGGTGCCGCAGCTCTCACACCCGCCACATTGACACCGCCATCAATGACGCACTACGCACTGTGACTGGATGCCTGCGTCCCACTCCAACGGACTGCCTTCCCATCCTTGCAGGCATCCAACCTGCTGAGCTTCGCCGTAAAGGAGCCATGATTTCCCTTGCTCGTCGCGCACTGGACCCCGACCACCTCCTCCACAGTGCACTCCAGCGCCTACCTGGAGGACAGCAGCGACTGAAATCAAGACGCCCATTTGTGCCCGCCGCACAACAGCTTCTGAACAACGTTGAAGATCTTGGAATAAGTGCGGCACACTGGACGAACTACACATGGAACATGGAGTGGCAAAACAACACCTCCCGACTCCATGATTTCCTACCCGACGTCGATCCCCACCCTCCGGGAATGTCCCTCGCAAGACTTGCGTGGGTCCGGCTTAACCGCCTACGAACCGGCGTCGGTCGCTTTCGTTCAGACATGTGCAGATGGGGCCTGGCTCCCTCACCGGGATGCGAGTGTGGCGCCACAGACCAGACAGTAGATCATGTCGTCCATGACTGCCCAATCCATCAACCACCACATGGAACGCTTGGACTGAAGACCCTGGATGACGAGACTGTAGAGTGGCTGATGACATCATGCCCAAACATATAGTCCCGAAGAACAGCTCATACGACGAAGAAGAAGCTCAGAAAAGGAAGCATGTCCTACATTTCCTGTAAGTACCAAAAATAATTGCGATAAACTTACATTTCGAAACTCCATTTTCTCGAACAATCTAAATCCTACGCAAATGCTTTGCAAAATAATCTTTTATCTATCTCTAGCATCCGTTGAACAAAATGATAACATCAAACATGGCGAGTTATAATTTATTGGCACAGTCAGCTTTTATTTCTCTCAACTGTGTATTATTGTATTGCAAATATAAGCAAAACATAACGGAATTAGGAGCTGAGAGGAATAGAACATTGAATCTAATGTTATTACTTCGTTATTTCGACGAAGAATATAACGACCAACCTATATTTTGCAGAGCGGGCAAGTTTTTTCTCAGAAGCCAAAAATAAGTTTAGATGTGCACGATTAGCGTCAGCAAAAAAATTCCGAAAAATTGTTTTTACTTGCGATAGAAGGCGACAACAGACATTATATATAGGCCACCTTACTTACATTTACTAATTCTAACGCCTATGGCAAAATAACAACGATTAAAATGGGATTGTGTCATGCATCGTTACTATTAATAAAAATTCAAACCAGGAAAAGTTTGCTAGGGTCAAGCCACATAGGCTACCGAAGAAATCAAGCGAATTCTCGTGCAAATAAAGCTGTCTGGTGACGGTTGGCTAACATATGTACATTACTTTGATTTTTATACAATTGCATTATTGTTATGCATTTACTGCAATCTATTTCTAACAAAAACGGAAGACGCGATACTTTCACTTTTGTTTGGGACCATCAGTGGTGCATATCCATGTTGTTTTAAGCGGGAGTAAAACTATCAACATAATTGGTGAATTTTAGACGTTCTCGACTTGAGCGGGAAGCGAGTCTCAATCGAGATTGTACTATTCAGTTCCATTCCCCCTCAAGAAACGTGGATATACACTAATGATGGTGGGTGAAAATGGGTGAAAATGATGGGTGAAAACCAAACAAGGGTGAAATTGGAACATGGTGTTTTCCATTTTTGTTTGATTGGGGCCTTAATGACTTTACAAAATCCCCACATCCCCTTAAAATGTATTTCTGATTGTTTTTATCGGAAAACAGCATGTGGTCTAAAATGTTTTGAACACACTTAAGTTGTAATCAACAAAGCACTGCTTTGGGAGAAATGTGGTTTTTCTACATGCCGTAATCACAAGATCAACAACGAAGTAGTTGGACTGATGACAAAACCAACAGCATTACAAATCGAAGGACCAGCTCAGTGGCCGAGTGGTTTCGCCTTCGGCTCTGGTGCTGGTAGATCTGAGATCGATTCCAGGTCGGGTCAAACCGAAGACTTTAAAAACGGTACCGATTGTGTTCTATCCTGCATAGCGCAGTGAGAATGAGTCGGGTAATAATGTGATAACATCGTAAACCTGATACAAATTAAAAAGGAGCCCTGTCGCTAAAAGACCTTAGCTGTTGTAGAGCGACAATAAATAAAACCATAACATTATTATTATTACAAATCGAAGCAATTTAAGTGCGGTAGGCTACTGTGTGCGGCATCGTAAGAAAAAATAACAATAAAAGAAGCAAGATATTATTAAACAACTATAAGATATATTACTTTTTAATCAAATGCTATAAGCTTAGTAGGCTATACAACTAAGTTACATTAGAAACTTGCAAAGGCTGCTAGGTATATTCTGTTAAAAGAAGGTTGGTGCAAGAGAAAGATAGTTAGGTAGTAATGGTGAATATAAAAGGAAAGATAACTATCAAGGGAATTCATGCAAATGACGTTGCAAAGCATGAAACGAACGTAATCCTTAATCCAAGTTAGGCCGAATAGATTCTGATAATGCGTATTTATTTTTTTGCAATGCCTTGTGGAATTTGCCTTCAAACATCAAACGGCAATTATGCATGATTTGAAATGGATATTTCGTGAAATTGAAGTTGCACAAGTGGGCTACTACAATTATGCAGTAGGCTATTGACACGACAATCATTGCACCATGCATGACAATGATCTGCTCTAAAGTAAAATTATTCTTTTTCACATAATAAAGTAGTTTGTAGGCTACACATATCAATATGTGCCATATTTAGCCTATAGCCTATCACACGAACAAGAAAATTTGAATATAACGTTACAACATCAGGACGAAAAATCAGAAACATAAAATTTTACAAAGAAATGAACAAATATATGTTAAAGTAAAGGGTTTGTAAAGCTGGAAAATGTCGACAATGACTTTGCATTTGAGGGTTAGAGAGGAAAACTAGTCATTAAAGTGAATGACGTCAGCACTAGACTGCCAGTTCAGTTTATTTGTTTCGTTGGCAAAAAAAACAAAATTATACAAAAAATAACAAACACAAATAAACAACAAAGATGATAGCGAAAGAACAAAAGGTCATCAAAGTCAGCTGCCACCTAAACATTTAAACAAACAATACCACAAATTACATACAATAAATAGGCTAATTATATACAGATAGGCTTTGTTTTTTTCTTCTTTTGATTTCTGAGCAGGTGATGGAAAGCCAAGTGAGCAGGGTTGCATTCCTGGGGGAACTCGGGGGGCCCAGCCCCCCGAAAAACGAAAGGGCTTGATGTAGGGGGGCTCAGGGGGGGCTCGTTCAAGCTTCCATTTTTCAGCTTTTCTGGCTGAACAACAACTTCTCGACTGAACAAGTAACACTTTAACAGCTTTCTCACAACAGAACTGCAAAAAACACGAACATAAGTTGATAGCAATCGCCAATTATCACTTTTGTCAGAAACTCTCCAGACTGGGAATATCAACTTCGTAGTAGCTAATCGTCATGTCAAATGGACTGTTAATTTTCTACTTCAAATAAAAAAAGCTATTCAAGAAGGAAAGTATTCGTTTGATGAAGTTGTTAACTTGAGTCCCGGAAGTACAAAAAACTACTCCTTTGAAGGCACAACATTGGACCAGTTCAAAGCTCGACGTAGAGACTAGCCTACCCTTCTTTTGATCGTAATCAGTTTATTCAAGCTTTGGTTGAGAACATTGGAAGCAGGATGGTGGACACCAACAATGAAAATTCTGTGAAGAGCTTGGAAATTATTGTACCAGAGTTATGGCCTGCTGCAGTCGAAGTTCCATGGCAAGAAGGGGAGCAGAGATTACGAAAAATAGAGGAGAGATTTCATGTCATCACTCCTATTTCCGATTTTCGATTGTATGTTGACAATCCTTGTCATATACCAGATACGATAAAGTTGCTCAAGAACGTATAGTACTAAACATGATTGCTATAAGTTCTGCTGAAGCCGAACGTGGATTTTCACAAATGAACTTGGTCATTACACAGCTACGATCACGGCTGACCATATCACTTGTTTCAGCATTGTTGTTCATCAGCATCAATGGACCACCTCCTCATTTATGGAATGGCACTGCGGCAACTCAGAAGTGGTTGCAGACTCATCGGTCGGCTGTGGAGGTTCAAGTTAAGCATTCTAAGCTGCCCACATTGAATGAACTCAGATCTCCGCAAAAACTGTTTGCTGGCTAAAATCAAGGACTGTCGTGGTGCTTTAAACTTAGCCCATAAAACCAAAGACCTGGCAGACAGGCTGTTTGTTTTGTGTAATCTCGTTTGCACCAACTTGGAATATGCTTTTGCTGTAATTGGAGTTTTTTAAACTGTTCGTTAATAACTAAATGAGATTTTAGTGTAACTGTCACATTGGCAGCTTATTGGTTCTTATATAGCAAATCTGCAACCACAATCGCTCATTTCAAGAATTGCATTTCCTTACTTTCCTATTGCAGTCAATGTTTTTGCAAGTGTGCTTAGGATTGGCTCATACAAATAAGTTTACAATTGAGTTAAGAGATTGAAATTAGCTCATGCAAATCGAGTTTCAAGTGTAGGCCTACTCAGTAAAAAAAAGCAAAGGAGATTGCAGTGTAGCAACCAAGCCAAATTTCAAACTTATAATTTTATATCGGATTCAACCACGCTTTCACATTTTGTTGCTTCTACCTTTTTCTGTACTTCAAGCTATGTTTTAGCATGGGTTGTTTTTCGACATGATGTTCAGAAGTAAAAACATACTGAACAGTGTTTCCTTTTAAAAAAGGTAAACATTGTTGGCTAATCTACACCGATTACTTATACATACTTTGTCTATAACAACACAGCCAAGTGTTAGAGCCCTCCCAAAAAAAATTTTAGGAATGCACCCCTGCAAGTGAGTGTAGTTTCGTCTAGTTCTGCTATGCGTTTGGCATTCTGCTATGAAATGCAATCCATTTAGTGTCCGGTAAATGGGCATTCAAGAACGACATGGTCAGCAGTTTGTTTCTCCGCGCCACACTCGCAAGCCGATTAGGGAGCCAAACCCCACTTGTACATATTGCAATGAAAGTGGCCGACTCCTGTTCCAAGTATATTGTACTTGACCCAAGTCGGCCGGGGCAAGTCCATACCAGGGGGCGCGCCACCTAGTGAGGTATAAAACCATGGAGTTTGGTATCGGTGACACACCATGCTGTGTTCCAAGTCCAAGTGCCATTCATATAATGTGCTGCACTGGTGGTATGGTCACGGAATAGTTGTAATAATTTGAACAATACTGTAGCGCTGATACATTGCAATTACAATTTTATAAAATTAAGCTCAGACACTGCCGTTTCAACGAATCTAGATTGTCTGGCGAAAGTGACCTTTCTGAGGTGAAGACCAACAGCTTGTTGGGTGCAAATTGGCATTTAAAAAAAGTAAGGATTGTATTTAAACTAATACCATCAAGTTGGAGCTTGGTTTTAAAATAGAACTTACTAAATCTATGAAAAGTGAATTTAATAGTTGAAACAATACAAAAATCATTTTATAAATATAAAAAGAATGAATGTTCCGTAGGTCTGTGGCGTAGGTATATTGTCGGCGACTTCCCAAAAACTTTGTTCAGAAATAGTCGCTGTTGGTAATTGTAAGTAGGCTACCAGCAATATAGCAATTCAAAGATCGTCGTCTATCTATTACACTATGAAAACTAATGAAAGAACATAAACTAATTGTTTTCACATTCCTGGTTGGACTGTATCGAGTAACATTTTGTTACCAGGTTGGCTGGACGAAAGGTGGGCTATTGAATTGAAAACATTCCGACACAAAAAATTAGGACAAGTCAGTTGCAGCACAGCCAAGCGTTTCAGTTCCCGATATCAGGTAAAGAAAAAATGTTTTGGGCTTATCCTGAGCAATGTCATTGTTTGATGGACAAAGAACACGTGATGAAATAGAGTCCTACTTCACACAGAAAGGTTATCCTTTTTTAATCGATTTGTTGTCTGCAACGTTGAATCAATGGAAACACAATAGGTTTTCCAATGTTGTGAAACCGAATTGAAATTCAATGCTTGAGTAGTTTTGCGAAGATCAGGAACAGCCCAGCTCACATGACGTTGCACAATTTTAATGTCACTACCGTACTTTAAAGTTGATGTGGTGTTTTAGCTAATACAATTTTATCGGAAAGGAAAAAAAGTCAAGTTATGTGACATTTATTAAAAAATGGTCGTGACTGCAACAGCACAAGCATGTCAGTCAAATGTGCAGAATTTGACCAGAAGTGAAGAAGGTAACCAGGATTCGCAAGCAGAAATGTTTAATCAAGGACCAGTCTGTCAGGAAGATGATTCTTCCAATGGATGTCAAAACATTTCAAGATACTTCAAGCTTTCTTGCAAAACCAGTAAAAAAGATAAACTTCAAAGCGTCGTCAACTTTTGCGTTTTCTTGATTTTGTGCTTAGGACTTGTGAAAATTATTCTTGGAGTAGTTGGCGTAGTTAATGGGGATACAGCAGCAATACTGGCTAAAAAGGATGGGCTGTATTGGGCTGGAATAATACAGGTAAGAATAAACCCTCACTTTAGTTGCAGTCTCAAACTAGAACTGTATTTGACACACCTTGGCAACTTGAGTAGACCAGTAGCCTACACCATTAATCTTAATGGTTAATTCTTTTAAAAAAATATCTCGAAGTAATCGCTTGAACACGTTTGTAATCCATTGCTTTAGTTTTCCTCTCAATACGGACTTCCAGAAAAGCCAGTGCTTCAAACATGCGTAGGCTAAACGTGAAGGTTCTGAATCAAGAGGTTGTTGCTACGATTAATTTAGCCTACCTTAGTTGAACATATCTGCTCTTTCACGTGATCTTGATTAGGCTACGGCTTGTAGATTTAACTAGTAGGCAATATGTAAGTAGGCCTACAGTGAAATATTGTTTCCCAACTGTTCAGGCTGTTGATCAGTCGGATCTGCACACCAAGCAAGTGAGAAAATCGTTCCAAATTGAAATGAGCAAGCTAAGAACTTGTTAAAGTAAACAAATTCCATTTAACCTAAAAAATAAATCGGCTACCTCCACTTATAACCAGATATTTTTTTTACAATACGATACGCAAAGTCTATTTTTTGGATAATTTTGAATCTTTAGCGCGATTGGGCTCGCAGTCGAGAGCCTGCATGTTCGACTCCAGCCACCCGCACTTGCTGTTGTTTCTCTGGGCAAGAAACTTTATGATAATTGCCTCTACTCAGTGATCGATTTCGAGTAATGGGTAGTACCAAATTTCAGTCATAAGTAGAGTAGACAACCGGAAACAGACATTGCAGTCGGCTGCAGCGTGGGTCAGGTGTACGTCGGAAGGCGTACACCGATGCATAGCGCTCAAGTCCGCTTTCCCGCAATGCAGGATAAAGATAATAAAACAAACAACAAACTTTATCCTCGGACTGACAAAGCCTTTGAAAGGTTATTTCTCATAGTTTCGCATACTTGTAGAGGCTTTTGGGCAGGGCCAGTTACCAAGATTGGCAGAGTGAAGTTTCCGATGGTTGTTGCCGGAAAATTATTTCATTCACTATAGGTGCCACTGAATGGAGAGCAGTCCTGATATATAGCCTACACACCCCGAGAGCCGCTTGATTTTAAATCGGGCGCTTTGCCATTGAGCTTACGAAACGCATGATTTACAGCTGATACATTGTAAGTTTAGCATTTTTTATGACGCATAGTAGGCTATTGAAAAAAAAATTGAAAACGATTGGGCTCACTTAGCGACAAAATTTCTCTTTGGTCTATTCATGTTGAATTAAATTTTTCCAATTTTCAGATGTTCATTGGAGTTTCCTCAGTAACTTGTGGAGTTCTGACGTTTCGTGTCATCATTTGGCAAGGAAGAAATAGGCTGACTTCAAAGCAATTATTTATTTTTGGTTTTGTGTAAGTTTTTGTGTTTTGCTTTTTGTATAAAACTAAACCCCTTAGGCGGCCATCTGTAATGCAGGCTTTCTTTTTCATAACATTACAGCCATGGCTGACGTAGCTATCGTTCTGAATGACGTCTGAAATAATATTGCTGTTTGCTTATTTTGAATGACCATGCTTTTAAGTCGTAGTAGCATAAGCCGAAATATGTAGCAGTAGTCTGAGATTCAGAAAATAAGATTTTTGTAAAAATAAAGATATTTATTATTTGTTACTCCGACTTGAATTCACATTTTGAAAGATTTAAATGCTACAAAAAAAAATATATATATATATGTAGACGTAATACCAATATCTATAGGTTTGCCTTCCAATGCATCCACAACACTGTATAATTCACAATAGGCCTACTGTGTCCTCAATACAATAAAACTGATTTGAAATCCACCGGAGGCCTGACAAGAATTGAGATTCCTACCCAAAAAAGTGAAAACAAAAAACAATTGTTTACTTGCTAAACTTTATGTTTGTAAAGATTGTGTTTTTGAAAAGAAGTTTTCAAAACAATCATTTTCATAACTCAGGGTTGAAAGGGTTTTGAAGAGCTGAACTGTTTTTCAATGTTCGTGTCGAAGTTCAGCTTAGTTGTTCATTTTTCAGCAGTGATGAAAAAATAATATTTTGTTAACTTTTTTTTTCATAGGTTGGCCGACATCCTGTTCTTCGACGTGGTTACAATCGTCTTGCTTTCAAATTTGAACACTGGCAACTTCACTACGGAGGTAACAACTAATATGGAAGAAACATTGAAAGAAAAGTATGGAGTAGGTTCAAGTCGCTTTCAAGACAAATGGGATTCTCTTCAGAGGGACTCACAATGTTGTGGTGCATTCAATTACACAGACTGGCTGGACAGCGTTTGGTCAGACGAGCTGAAAACGTTTGAAAATCTTGAAGCAAAACCTTTACCTTTATCATGTCGTTTTCTTTTGTTGGCGTCAAAGGAATGTGACGCTGTATCGGGCATTCCATTGGAGAATATCTTTGAAAAGGGGTATTTACTTTTAGCCAATTTCTCAGCAGTGACAGCATGTGATTCGCTTGCTGTTTTAGCAGGCGAGGTTGACTACGTTTACAACCAGTCATGCGCGGAAGAATATGCAATTTTTTTGATCGATATGTTGAGCGCACTGTTATTCTGTTGCGTTGGTTTTGGTGTCATTGATGTTCTCAGTTTCCTTGCAATATCATTCGTTTTGACGAAACTGCCAAACGACAGGCGGGTCGATGTTTATCAAATTGGGTAGACACTAAGAATGTCTTTTGTAATGTTTGCAAGTAGTCTCTTCCCCTAGTATAAACGACTAGTGGTTTCAATTCTTCGTTTAAAGTAATAAAAGCGAGATTCACACTGAACATACAAAACTGTATTCAGCATACAAAAACGTTGCACAAAATATGGCGCATGTTTGTTTCCTTTTCCCATTCACACCAGGAATACAATTTGTGGTGTGAATGGTTACCGATCAATAAATCAACCTGTTTCTCGTTGCTTTTACTTTCACCAGATGAACGTTGCAACTAGTGCTAGAAACGATAATTGTCCTGATGAATACCCAAACTTTTCAGTATTTCAAACATGTGGCAGCATCACTAATACTACCGGAACTGTATTTTTTCAAACGCTCAAAACAGTCACAAAGACCATAAAACTTTATCAGGAGACGCCTGTACAGAAAATTACAGAACAGCTATACCAGAGGCCTGCAAATTTATTTGAAAACATAATTTGGAGACCCCGGAATAGACAGGGTTAAACATCAGCGGGCATAGAACCAACAAGTAGCTTCGACATTTCAAAATAATAAAGGAAATTTGCTTTCTACCCATACCAGCATGATTTCATTTACGCCATTTCTTATTCAATAAACATCTCAATTCTCATTTAACCAACTAGCCGACGTTTGTACGATAATAATATTAATCAATTTGCAATTAAGTGACATCCTCGTCTCATCATAAATGCAAAATTCAGTAAGTTACAGTCAAAAATCAACAATGTCGACGCTGGTAAGGTCATGCAACTACAAGCTCTTTCCAATTGAAAATACCCAGACACAGATAACAGGTTTCATAACTTTAAACTGTCTTAGCCAGTGGCGTAGCTAGGGAATGTGCCGCCCGGTGCGGATTCAGATTTTGCCGCCCCTTCAAGAAAAAGCATGTGAAAATGAAATTTTTCTAATTGACTTAAAGTGGAATTATTGTATGTTTTGAACCAGTAGCGTAGCCAGTAATTTTGAAAGGGGGGGTTTTAAGGGCCGGCGGGCGAAGCCCGACGGCGTCCTCGCCAAAGACGACACCCAGCGGCGGGGGGTCTGGGGGACCTCTCCCAGAAAATTTTGAAAAATTAGTTTGAATTTGGTGCATTCTGAGAGCATTTTCAACAAAAATGTGGGTATAAATATTCCTGTAAAATGGTGCTGTTCGGTGGCATAGCAAAAGGATAAGATCATGTTTTTTTCGGCATTTTTCGGAAATAAAGCTAAGTTTCTATGTTTTCTTGTTGCTAATTCCTGGCTGAGATATTTGAATGTTTGGTATTGGCAAAACTCGCTTTTTTAATGGAGTTTCGTTTAAAATTAGGCAAACTTTGTTTTGGAGACATAGAGACTGAAAGCATCATTCTCAATATCGTGACGTCACATGCGTGCCAAAGGGGGGTTGTAACCCCCAAACCCCTCCTCCCTCTTGGCTACGCCACTGTTTTGAACGTTGCCATTCTGTTTGCTTTTATTTTCCGTGTAATTTTGCATTATCAAAAAAAAAAAAAAACTTCCTGTCTGAAAGTGCCGCCCCCCAGACGTGCCGCCCGGGGCGGTCCGCCCCCCCCCCTAGCTACGCCACTGGTCTTAGCTTACTGTAGTTACTTGATTTTGAGAAAAAAATTAAATCTATAGTAGATTATATCATGTACAATTGTACATTGTACAATGTACAAGGCTAATTTGTTGGCAATGCTGGAAAAATTTACGATCAAGATGCCAATGCATCTTAATATTTACACTTTACAATTCTGCAGAAAACAAAAACCATATTATTCTTTAGCTTGACGTTGTGTTCCTTAAGTCGAAAAATGTAACATGTTCGATGAATATTCAAACTTGGTTGAATATGATAAGTTGGAATTGCTGGAATACTATGGACATCCCAGTTGGCAAAAAGTTGTCGTTTTCGCATCGGTGTTAACGTCGCCCGACGTTAAAGTGACGCGAAAACGATAATTTCTGCCGACTGAAAAGCGTGAAACCTCAAAGTTCGCTTCGTCGCAAAAAACCTAATTGATAATTCATTTGGCAACACATGGCCGCGTTGAACAGTAATCAGGTGGTAGGGGGGACATTGGATGCACCCTTCAATTGCTGGTGGGCTTGTTGAGCTAACAACGTGTTCGGGTTAGACGATGCAAATCCAAGTCCAGCACCACGCTGCAACAAACACATCAATAAAGAATTCTATTAATTTAAACACGTTTTCTACGTCTAAATTACGTTAAATATAATTAACACTAGAGTTTACTGACAAAAAGGCCGACTTGATACAAAACAATTTTTTTCAATATATTGCGCTCAAAACTTTATTAGAAAATAGAAGTGGATGTTTATGTCAGTTTTTGTGAAAGTCGCCGTTTCAATTTCGTTCGCAATTTAAGTGAAATTAAATGTAAAAGCAATCTGGCAACAATGAACAGGGAATCGGCCAGTTATAAATAGAGAAGTCGGAGTCGTATATTTTTAGCCCGACGCCACAGCCCTGGTCATGACAAGAAACTTCCTCACCTGTGTGTGAGTGACTACACGAGCTTGCTCATACTGCATGTCGAGGTTGGTGAACAATTCCTGACGTTTCTTCACCGCTTCCTCAGACATGTCAGATTGCGTCTGAATGAAGACATTGTTGGTTATGGGGCGAATGTTTAAACATGCATGATGTATTATACTTTTTTACAATTTACCCTACCATCAGCTAAATCCCGGTTGTCGACTCAAGCTATAGTTAACCGCTAAAAAGCAGCTAGTCTCCGATACGATTTTTAGTCTTTACACTAAAGGATTCGCTAAAATTTGACAGAAAATCTACAACAAACAAATGGCAAAAGTAGGATTGTCATGTTGACAAGGTTACGGCTTGTTGCCTAAAATGAAGGTCCAAATCTCAACGTCGTATCTATTGCTGCTCAACTAATTAACTAATAACTATTCCTAGATTCGCCTTCGCTTTTAATTAATGGCATTGACAACGGGCCAGTCTTTATGGTTAAAATAAGATTGACGTAAATTCGTTGTTTAAAGATTAATGGTAAAGTCAAACAATAAATCAGAGACACTCATTTAAAAAACAACATCTATCTCATAACCAACAGATGGAAATAAGTAATTCCAACTCACAGCATCAGTTTGTTTTATCCCCATTAACTTCGCAAATTTTTCATCCGACTTCTGATCTCCTAACGAGGTTTGCTTCCACATGGAGCCGGCTGCGTTCGTGGCTCCAATTTCAGTCCCTGAGGTATCCTCCGGTTCGCCCTGAAGAAAGAGTCCATAAAGACTTAAACAAGCACTCAACTTTTCCTAAATGACAAAACGAGCAATTTCTTGCAAAAGGTTGATGTTCTTTTTAGGAAAGATTAAACAAAAATAAATTGAAAAGAGAAAATTTAAAAGCAATAGTAATAGGCCTGGTTAGCTGTGTCTGTGTGCACTCAAACAACACATTTACAGCTTTTCAATAAACGTAGCAAAACCTGTGATAAACAGCAACTAAAACATTACGGAAGGATAACCAATGAAATATGAAAACTTTCTTTTACAAATTGTCAACCTTGGTAGATGAGCTCGCGTCAGTTGCTCACAATCTCTTCAAATGCATGAAACAATGCGGTTTCTCAGCCCGAAGTACACTGAGTATATGAAGAAAATCTTACGTCTTTCTTAGACCAAAGCTTTTTCCTTTTGGCTTGTTGTTGCGCATACATCAACGGATTGACAACCAACGGGTTGTAGTAAGTGGGGACGGAAATCCCGGTCTGTGCTTCCGCTTGCTTTCTCAGTTCCATCATTTGAGCTGACGCCTTTTGAATGAAACACACAATTAGCAAAAGTCGGGCTGAAGACCAGGCTTATTTGAAGCAAAATAGAGAGGATGAGAGAGACTCAGATGGCAAAAGTTACCAGTTTTACGTGTCGAAACAAAGCAAGAATTTCTATTGCAATGAAACCAAATTTCACACATCTGATTACAATGAAACGATGTAGACATTGAAACATTTGCCAGATTGATGTTTGACGACGTAGAAACGACATGAAAATGGAACGAGCTGTGAAATCTCATACTAATTTTATTGACGTTAATTCTCTACCAGAATTATGTCACAAAAGTAAAACTGGTAACAATTACACGTCATATTCAAACAAAGAAGTCGTAAAATCCAAAAGACTACAAAAATTGCTAAAAAAAAAAAATCAAATTATGAGTTAATTCAGAAATAAGGGAATAAAAATGAGATATCATTTTGTTACCTGAGCACTGAGAACCTCTTGAGGTGTCGTGCTGACCGGTGGTGGGTTGCCCACAATCAAGTTTGCAGCCTTCTCTATTGCCTCTGAAAGTATGCATGGCTGTCAGTGGTGGAAGGACACAAAAACTAACAAGTGCGAAATTTCATTTCTAAACAAGCTTCATAGACGCTGTACAAGTGTATATGTGAAAATAAAGAACACAAAAAAGAAGAAAGGTGAGTCCCATATTTGAACCAAGCATCGGGGGATGAGAAAAGGGTTCTCATTATACTAAGCCGTCGGCTCTAACGAGAGTAGGGTGGCCAGTTCCTTTCAAATAATGTTCCGAAAAACACAACATAAGACAAATAATATGTTTCTGACATTTTTCATTGATTGCTTGAACAGTTTATCACCGGACATTTTTAGACACTGTCAACTGTTCACTGTTCAATTGTTCATACATTGGTCAACGAAATTCATAATGTGTTTTTGCACTTCGGCTCTCAGAACTACAACTGCACGACTAAATCCAAACACAGAAGATTCTCAACCTGGATCAAGAGAGACAAACCTTTAAGTTTGTCATCTTTTAAGCCAAGGAACCCGTTTTCAAGAGCCTTCTTTTGTTCTTCCTCCTTCTTCAACTTGGTCAGCTCCTTCGCACGCTCCAGGCGCCTGGCAAGCCGCTCCTGTGCGTCCATTGCTTTGTTGAAGCCAAATTTGTATGGTGACGTAGACGCTGATCTGCTGTGACGCCTGAAAAGATGATATATATACATTATATAGATGTGACGCCTGAAAAGATGTATATATATATAATATTGTCCGTGAGATGTCGCGCGCCTAGTTCAAGCGAAGCTATGGGTTCAAACCAAGAGAGGAGAAGAAGAAGAGAATAGAATGTATAAAATAGACGATAGTAAAGACAAAAAATCCGCACCGCCAGACCCCATAGTGGAAATAAAGCGAGAAAAATTTGCGTAAAATTGCATGACAGAGTCATAAAAGCATTAGAAATTTGATGCAAATTAAAATTCTGGAAAACTGACCTGTTCATGAGAAATTGTTAGCTTGGAATAGTGAAGTACAGTGAAGAAATTCTATTATATTACACGATCGTTATAACACATTAAGTTATCACCATCTTAAAACAAAATTACAGGAAATTATAATTATAAAACCAGTTCAAACAAGCTGTGACTGGTTAATCACCTTCTAGATCGTGATCTTGACTTTCTTCTTCGCCTGTCCCGAGAACGAGATCTGTGCCGATACGTTGAGATTAGAAAATTCAAACGTCAGTTGTTGAAATACAAAAGTATGCTGGACAATCTCAGTGCGATAAAGTTGTCTTTTTCACATTGTTTTGATGTCTTCAGATAAGGATGTGGAAAAAAACGACAACTTTTATGGCTGGGATATGGTTTAGTTGAAGTAGGGATGTAAACACATAGAGTTTATACTTACGATATAATTAATATATAATTTAAGACAATACGTAAAGTTCAAGGTAAAACGGCATTTTTGATATGGGTCGAATTTGCAAGATGCAAAAGTAAACGCTGAGCGGACAAAATTTGACAATTTTACATCAGTAACATCGGACAGAATTTCAAGTGATGCAAAAAGGGTGAATTTTTGTGGTTTGGGTAATGGGTATAGCCTATGCCCAATATAATGTCTGCAGACGTTGAATCAATGCAAAAATGACGAATTTTGCTGTCTGAAATCTTACCTCCTGGACCGTGATTTTCTTCCGTGAGACCGGGATCTGGATCTTCGCCTTCGACTCCTTGAGGAGGACCGTTTTTTGCTTCGAGATCGTTTGCGGCTCCGTGAACGACGTCGACGAGAGCCAGAATTTCGACGAATTCTCGAGGAAGAACGATGCCTGCTTCGTGAACGCGATCGCTTTGAAGACGATTTCTCGCCTTGAGACCTGGAGGACAAAAAATATTTGAAATATAAGACTCACTCTAGTTTAGTTGCATGGTGTAAATGTGAGAGATATCGATAAGGGCTTACTTTATAAGTGGTGCTTTACCGTTGGCCCAAAAAAATAGAGGTGATATGTTAAAATATCATAAATCGAGAATGGGTTTTATCAACGTAAAAGAAGCCAGAAATAGCCAAAACAGAGCGAGTGAAAAATTTGTTTTTTGCTATTTATAGAAACAAGCCAAAAACTACAGAAACTTTCTATACATTTTTCAGCACAAGTTTCAAAGCGATTTACTTTTTCGTTTCTTTGTCATCGGGTTTTATCTTTTTGTCCTGGTCAGCTTCTTTGGAACGACTTCTGAAAACAGAGACCAAAAACTTTAACATTTGCAACTTCACTGCACGCGTTAGGGAAAGAGCCCAAAAGGGTCCAGGAAAAGAGCCCAAATTGTTCACCAAACATCATCAACAGTACGATCCAGAGAGTGTGTAAAGTCGATGCTTGGAACCAGTCATGACTGCTAACAGTAAAGAAAAGGTGGTCCCATACTTGATTCAAGAGTTGGGTATGAGAAGATATGGCTCTCATTGTACTAAGCCTTCGGCATTAAGGAGAGTAGGGTGACCAGTTCCTTTCTCTCGGCCGCCTTTCCTGCAGCAATTATGCCCACCCAATTTATTACACCCACGGTAGAGGTGAACTGTATTTTCAACAACCAGCTGAACCGGGAGTTGAACCAGGTTTGCATAATTGGAAAGCCAACGTCTTATCCGTTGCACCATCCCACCACCTAACAAGTATTAACAGTAGTAAATGGTAAATACCTGACGCCTCAAAAAAACAGCTTACACGAGGAAGACAACACAAAAGTTTTCTCCGAGTTAAGAAGATCTTCCACTAACCTGGACACTGTCCTCTTTCTGGCATGGGAGGACGAATCACGGCGGCTCCTCTTGGGGGAGCGATGTCGGCTTCTATATTAATAGTAAGGACCACAGTTACAAATATGATCCACACAAAATATGTGCTCTAAAACTACATCGAATTGCTGCTATAACTTCAAAACACATAAAAGTTGCTTCATGCATTTCAAGGTGCTAGGTTGAAAGAAAAATGTCCTTCCAAAAACGAATCTGGGTCAACATCATCTATCTTACGCCATAAGTCATACGCTGTGAAAAAAGTTGAACATTTTAGAAACCCAAAAAGCTTAGGCAGGGAAAGGTGTACTGTCCAAAGCAAGCATTGTCAATACGCTTGCATAGAGACCGATAAACAGTACTGGTACATCAAACAATAGGTGGGAAAATATGTTGAGATATGACAAGCAGACATATTGAACAATTAGGCTCAAGATTGGCAAAAAATTGAGCGTTTGCTTAAAATTTACTATTGACTATGCCTTGGACGCAGAGAGCACCAAGCTTGGACTAATAAGCTGAGGCAACAAAGAAAAGAACCCGTTGAAAAAAAGCTTTGTGGTTACTGTAGTGTAAAGGCATAACACATGTTATGCTCTGAGACGCCACGCAATGGTAATTACGCAGCACTGTGCGCGTACCTGCCGTTGGGCGACGCAAGGACTGCTACGTGAGCGATGACTGAGGTTTTTGTGGTCATTCTAGACTAACCCAACATGGTGTCAGAAGTGAGATAAAATGTCGCATCAGATAATGTTACCAGATGCGTTTAACTGGCAACATAACGAGTGGGGCCAGTGGATTAAAAGATTCGAACGATATAGGCAAGCATCCCAATTAGCGTCGAAAGCTGAAAAAGTGCAAGTCAACTCTCTAGTCTATTTGCTAGGAAGCAAAGGCGAGGATGTGTTTTCTTCATTTAAGTTATTAGAGGCCGATTCGATCAACTACGACGTAGTCAAGGAACGCTTCAACAACCATTTCAAACTGCGCAATAACGTAATTTTCGAAAGAGCAGTGTTCAACCGCCGAGATCAACTGCCAAGCGAGCGCTTTAATGACTATGTTACTTCTCTGTATGGCATGATAGAAAAGTGTCAGTATGGCGCCATGTCTGATCAGCTACTGCGAGACAGACTCGTCGTAGGAATTACAAATAAGTCGCTGTCCGAACGCTTGCAAATGGACCCAGAGTTAACTTTACAAAAAGCTATCGACGCCGCACGACACGCAGAAAGCATTGCAGAGCAACAAGGTGAACTTCAAGGTAGAGCGGAGAAAAATTTCGACTACGTGGACGGGGTTGAAAGAAAACGTCGCAATAAGTTCTTCCCGAGGCGAGAATGCTGCCAACGATGTGGTAGAAATAAACATTACGAAAACGAAAAATGTCCAGCTGAATTCATTACTTGTTTTAAATGTTCAAAGATAGGCCACTTTGCAAGACAATGCCGCAGCAATAAATACCAGGAAGTCTCGTCGATATCAGCTGATAAAGTCGTAACTAGTTACGAAGAGGAAAAGACGTCTTACTTAGGTGAAATAAATGAATCTTCAACGAGTAATTGGACCGTGCCTATTAGAATTTACAAGGACGTCATTGATTTTAAAGTAGATACAGGAGCGGATGTTACAGTTATACCAAAAACCTTAATTAAAGATTTCCAAAAACTTCAATTGGTAAAACCTGACCAAAGGTTAGAAGGACCCGATGGACAAACATTGAACATTGTCGGATACTTCGACTACTACGTATCCTACGAAAAACGTGCGGCATGGCAAAAAATTTATGTTACATATTCAGGTAGCAGAGCCTTGCTCGGAAAACCTGCCATAGAGGAATTAAATGTAGTTAAATTTGTGGATAATCTCGACCTAGAGTCAAATAAATACAAAAAGGCATTTCCATACTTGTTCGGAAAATTGGGATATCTCGAGGGGGAGTACAACATAAAACTTTGTGACAATGCCGAACCTTACCAAGTGTCCGTAGCGAGAAGAGTCGCTATCCCTCTACTTCCAAAAGTTAAAGGTGAAATTGATCAAATGGTAAAAGATGGTGTCATATCGGAAGTTAATGAACCAACGGATTGGTGTTCAGGGATGGTCGTCGTCCCAAAGAAAAACGGCAAACTACGCATATGTGTCGATTACACTCAACTCAACAAATGTGTGAAACGTGAAAAACACCCGTTGCCCTATGTAGATCAAGTTTTAGGCCAACTGGCAGGTGCAAAATATTTTTTTAAGTTAGATGCAAAATCGGGTTTCTGGCAAATCAAACTATCAACGCAGTCAAAACTGTTGACAACGTTTATTACACCGTTCGGACGATTCTGCTTTAATCGTTTGCCATTCGGGATATCAAGTGCCCCAGAGTATTTCCCGTCCCAAATCGTTGGAGGTATTGAGGGAGTGGTTTGTGAAATGGACGAAATTTTAGTTTTTGGAACCACCAAGAACGAACATGACGACAGGCTGTGCAAAACAATGAGTAGAATACAAAAGTGTGGATTAACATTAAACGAAAAATGCGAGTTTTGTAAAACGTCGATAAAGTTTCTAGGTCACGTCATCGACAGCGAAGGAATCCGTGCCGATCCAGACAAGGTGAAAGCCATACGCGATATGGGTGCTCCAAAGAACGTAAGCGAAGTTCGAAGATTCCTCGGTATGGTCAATCAATTAGGGAAGTTTTCCTCAGAAATTTCAGAAGCAGCTAAACCGCTGAGAGAATTACTCACCAAGAATTCTGTGTGGGCTTGGACAGAGGAGCAAGAGAAGTCCTTTGTTAAAGTGAAGCAGTTGTGCTGTTCCACAAAAGTATTGTGTTTTTACGATCCAACAAGAGAAACAATTGTTTCAGCAGATGCTAGTTCATTTGGATTAGGGGCAGTTTTGCTTCAGAAACAACAGAATGGTGATTGGCGCCCTGTATGCTTTGCTTCGCGTTCTTTGAGTACCACAGAACAGAACTATGCTCAAATCGAAAAGGAGGCCCTAGGTGTCACTTGGGCATGTGAGAGGTTTTCTGATTACGTCATAGGACTGAAGTTTGTTGTCCAAACTGATCACAAGCCATTAGTTGCAATCTTAGGAGCAAAGTCGTTAGCAGAATTGACGCCACGACTGCAACGGTTTCGGATTCGCCTAATGCGTTTTTTTTATTCTGTTTTGCACATTCCAGGAAAAGACCTAATCCTTGCAGACGCACTCTCCAGAGCTCCGGTAGAGCCACCTTCCAAAACAGACGAAGATGACTGTCAGCAGGTCCACGCTTTCGTCTGTTCTCTTGTTGAATCGCTGCCAGCTACGGAGAGTCGTCTACAACACATCAAAGAACGTCTGGCTGATGACTCAGTGTGCTGTGAGATTATGCATTATTGCACAAATGAATGGCCGACCTTAAGTAAGTTAGGCCCAAAACTAAAAGTATTTTTTCCCTTTAGAAGCGAATTGTCCGTACACGATGGATTGCTACTTCGAGGAACAAGACTAGTGATTCCCGTTTCATTACGATTGGATATCCTGGAGAAAATCCACGAAGGCCACATGGGAATCGTCAAGTGTCGCCAACGAGCTCGCGATTCAATTTGGTGGCCAGGAATGAGTAAACAAGTCGAGGAAATGGTGAGGAGTTGTGTTTGTTGCGCGGAACATTCCCGCAATCGGTGTGAACCAATGCTGCCCATGGAGAGACCGAGCAGAGAGCAGACCATGGCAAAAAATAGCGAGTGATCTATTTGAGTTCAAAGGTAAGAAGTATCTTTTGCTGATAGACTATTTTTCGAGATGGATCGAATTATCCTTGTTATCGAGTACAACATCTCCTTCCATCATTAATCACATGAAGTCTATGTTTTCTCGTTATGGCATTCCCGAGATACTAGTTTCTGACAACGGCCCGCAGTATAAGAGCCGAGACTTTTCAAACTTTGTAGAATATTTTAGCATAACTCATGTTACGTCTAGTCCTAGATATCCACAATCTAATGGCGAAGCCGAAAGAGCCGTCAGAACCATGAAGACATTTCTTGACAAATGTAAAGATCCGTACTTGGCAATGTTGGCTTATCGTTCGACGCCATTGAGGAATGGATTTTCTCCATCAGAGTTGATGATGGGCCGCAAGCTCCGGACAAAACTTCCATGTTTTCCCGACAACTTGCTGCCAAATTGGCCAGATTTTGCACTTGTCCGTAAACTTGACCTTGAGGATCAAATCAAACAAAAAAAAGACTTTGACCGTCACTATGGAGCGAGACCGCTACCCACCCTCCATCCAGGTGATGAGGTGTTTGTTAGAGACAGCAGTGACACGCAGAAGGGGGTCGTGAGAAACGAGTATGACGCCAAACGGTCATACATCATAGACACCAATCAAGGAACATCAGTTCGTAGAAACCGCAGAGCATTGGTAAAAATACCACAGGCTGGTGAATTTGATATAAGTAGTAGGCCTAGCGTGAAATGTGATATCTCTCATTCTATTGACAATCACTTAGTTAACAACGAAGCAAATACGGAGACCAGCGACGTCCAATCTACAAGAACAAGATCCGACAGGATCTCAAAACCACCTGAACGCTTGGCATATTAACTGCTTACGTCTTGTGTTTTTTTGGGGGGGGGAGATAATGTAGGACTATAGTTGTGTCTTATTAGTGCATATTGTTTTGATTTACCATATTTCCTTGAAAGTGTCTTACGATAGGAAAGTTGACAACGTTCCGCGAAGTTTCATGATTGTTTAACTTGCATACATGAGACTTGCTCACAAAAGCTTAACTGATCTTATTTAATACCGTAGGCTACCCTATTATCTTCCCATGAACCGTGTGAAAACTTATTCTGTTTATTGTACTGTATTTGCAATGTGTGGTTATACATCTGTTTCTGTATGATGTCTTCACAGTACCTCGATGCTTGGGCGGAGATGTAGTGTAAAGGCATAACACATGTTATGCCCTGAGACGCCACGCAATGGTAATTACGCAGCACTGTGCGCGTACCTGCCGTTGGGCGACGCAAGGACTGCTACGTGAGCGATGACTGAGGTTTTTGTGGTCATTCGAGACTAACCCAACAGTTACCTTCTTGGTGATCTACTCTTGGAACTTCGTCGCCGCCTCTCCTTGCTTCTGCTTCTTCGTCGTCTTCGATGTCGGCTCCCACTTCTGCTTCGACGGCTCCGGTCGCGACGATGTCGGCTCCTACTCCTAAGGCTTCTGCTGTGGGGAGATCTACACAAGATGCTCGATGAGAAGCGAATAGCGCTCATCTGCGTGCTTGGCCGCAGAAACTTCACAATTTAAATTGTTTGTATTTCTTTAGAGAAAGAGATTTTTACTTCACCTTAATATAAAAAATTACATTGGACACAACGCATTGACGATCTACATTACGCTTGTATAAAGGTCAGTTCTAAAGCATCTAAAACTGCTTAGGTTTCCAGTCAGAATGCTTCCTGCTAAAGGCAAATAAGATACGACCACCACAAAAGCAAATTTACATAGAAGGGAAACCGTATCCAGTTTGATTTGTTAAAATAAAACAGATAACAATAGGGTGGCCAAAATTTCAACAGTCAACACTTTGAACAAATTTATGGGATAGTGGGATAGACCTGGTGATTAAGGTTACCTACGGTAGCAAAGCACAACCGAGTAAATATTATTTTTGTAAGTTTAAGTTACGGCAGTTTAAACGCAGACAGTTTTGAACAACTGAAAACATCAGCTACCTTGAATTGCGCTTTTTTCTTTCTCTTTCAGATTTTCGATTTTTTCTCTCGTCACCACTTGAGTCGTCGTCTGAACTTCTTCTGCAAAATTATTTCCACACATTAAAAAAAAACATATGCAACAATCAACATTGATACAATATGAAGACATACACATTGAAAACATCAAAAACAATACATAAAATTTCATATTTGTAAACAATTGAACATTCCACTAACTATGTCAAGTTGTTAATAGATTATAAGCAAAACCAAACATGACAAAATATGTTGAAAATTGTAAGAGGCTGTTCACCAGGCATTTAGTTAAATAACATGATGCGTTCTACTGGTGCAAATTAAGCTAAACTATCGCAAGATGTATAAAGTGAAAATCTGCTTTTCTTTCGACATTTTGCCATGCTAGATACGTAGTCAATACCTGGTCTAACTCCCTCAGTCGGGTTTGGTTGGTGAAACGTCGGAATAAAAGCAGATTGTCACTTTACACATCTTGTGATAGTTTAGCTTAGTTTGAACCAGTAGAACGCATCATGTTATTTAACATGACAACATATGATAAAAATTTCATTGGGTTTTGCAAAAAAAGACACTGTTGAATGTTGATCTATGACTTACTTTCGCAGATGTTGGTCCCGCTTTACTTTCTTGAACTTTGGTTTCGAACTTTCACTTGAAGAGCTGCTGCTGTCCTGTAAAAATTATTTTAATCATCATATAGCATAAATCCAATTACGATGATGAACTTGAGAAATCAGCAGGAGTGGTTTTATAAGAGTTTTGGGTTAGTTGATTTTTGCAGACAGGTCCAATTTGATAGATGCTACTTTGTAATTGAACAAGCCACTGGAGAACTAATGGTGGCATATTTTTCAATTTTCTGCACATGTATCTATATTACATCAATCATGAATAGCACTGTGAATTGTTTTGATGAAATTTACAATGATTTATCAGGACATTTACAGGCATAGTCTTTGTGTCATTTACAGGCATAGTCATTTACAGTCTTTGTGAGAAAGACTAACCACACTTTTCGAAATTAGCGTCGGCAATTGCTGAGGTGATTGTAAGGACAACAAGATTACAAGAAAAAACTAATTTTCTTAGACTACACCAGACTAGAATTTTGATTCAATCTTACTATTGCTGGATGTTTTATTTGGGTTACTTCCTACTTCGCCGGCGCTTAGACACGTGCCCAGCTGGGAGAATCTTTTATAAAAATATCACCCTATTTCAGGCCTCGAAACTGAAGGCGGCCATCGCCGCGATTAACCTACAAAAACCGACATTTTGTCCGCCGGGTCTCGCCCTTCCGTCGGCCGCATTTGTCCGCCATGAAATTCCGAGAAAATTTTACACAAGCGGCCTTGTAAATAAAGTAGTAGTACTTTGCCACTTATAATCACAAAGGACTAGAAAAGAGTTAAAGCATTCGATAAATCACAATACACCCTGTATATGCTTGAACTGTTAACATTATTGAGTGATCAAGCAGCTGATGTCTGACGATAACCTGGATGCAAGTGACACCACAATACACTTTATTAATGCGATAAATTCAGTCTTCGAAATTAGCGTCGGCAAATGGCGCATTAGCGTCGGCAATAAAAATGCCGAGGCCACACGAGCGCTTGTAACGTTAGGGTTAAACATTCCTCCCAGTCGTTATGGCACAGCATAGATTTATTCCCTAGTCCACACCCTGATGGATTTTTATGAAAAAGAAAGAGGCCTGTGGAGTGGTATCAAAGCCCGAAAGCCGCAAAACTTGGACGCTTCATTGCGAACAGCAAAGACGGTATAGATTTACAGCCAAGCGATGAGCCTCTTGATGTGTCTGATTCCAGTGATGACGCGACAACCTCGTGCTCCGATACAGCATTTGATGATTCCGATTCTGACAGCTAGTTCTTTATCAAACAGACTTCGTGTTGTTCGCAGTATCCCAATTGCGCCGAAATTATGTTAGTGTATAGTATACGTAAATCGAGGCAATCTTCTCGCAGGGAGCTATTAATTTGTTACCTGTACCTGGTTGAGCAATGACGTTATTTTATGATAATTCAACGTTGCTAGATGTCGAATTAATGTAAAACAAACGTAAATTTCTTATCGGGCATTGTTGTTACGCAATATAACCGAGCGGAAAAATTAAATCGATTTGTGCTGACTCGAACGTTGAATCAACCCAAAATTAACTTACTTTTCCCCCGTGAGTGGTTTAACGTGAATTACCGTAACAGCGTGCCACGTGCGTATCTTGTAACTTGCTTTATCGCTACTTTTGGCATTATTACATCACAACAAATCAAACAGTGCGGTCGTGATAGACTACTCTAGTATATTTTTCGCTTCTGCCGAAGTAAAAATGTGCTAATTTCGAAGACTGTATGTTGATGCGTGTCGAAGTTCCGATGGCCGCCATGTGCTTGTGATTGGCCGCCGAACAGCTTGCTTCAGTCGGACACGTTTGGCCGCCGGAAAAAAAAAGTTGTTTCAAGGCCTGCTATTTGCATTGATTTAACTCCAGTAGACGTCAAATTATTGTAAGCATCTACTCCTTGTTGCGCCTCGCTTTCCGTTATCTCGTCCAGCTGATACAGAATCTGATGATACCGATTCTGACTAGTTTATCAAACAGACTTTGTGTTGCTCGCAGTGTCCCAATTGTGCCGAAATTATGTTGGCTTATAAGCTTACCTAAATCGAGGCGATCTTCTCGCAGGGAGCTATTAATATGTTACCTGTACCTGGTTGAGTAATTAACGTTATTTTATGATAATTCAACATCGCTAGATGTCGAATTAATGTAAAACAAACGTAAATTTCTTATCGGGCATTGTTGTTACGCAATATAACCCGTTTTCGTCTTCGCAATATAACCCAATATAAGCTCATTTCGAAGACTGAACCATTGCGAATTTGCAAACATACACATTCAATGAAATCTGTTTGAAAACTCTCGCCCACCCAGAATTCCTCTCTTCTAAGAAAAAATCGACGCCTATGTTTACAGGGTGATCAAACCTTGAGTAAATTTTTTCCTGTTTGGATGTACTGTTATATCAATCAATATTTGTCTACACTTGGTGTGATCACCGTGTAACTTTATTTGCAATAGTATGTATATATATTGCTAACTGCGACGAGTTAAAGGAAAGTGGATTGGAAAGTTAGTACTGTATCTCGCAATTTTGTCATTCTGTAATAACTGTAATACGGTACGTACTGTAAAACTGTAATACGTATTTTTTTTCAACGTAAAAACATGTCACATACGCTATCATTGGCATTGTTGCCTCGGTTTACTGATGTAGGTTGTTCCAATTTCTAGTCAAAGTACATCAACACATTTTTTTGCATATTGAGGAAACCATACCATCGAAGAGAACATGAAAATAAAATATGCCCTTTAAGCACAGAACAATGATACCAAACAATACCGTAGGCAAGCTATTGTATTTTAAATATAAAGCCATAAGTTACAAATTAAACCTTTCAGAATCAACGTTATCTTTACATTAAAAGAAATTTAGCAGAACATTTCTATTCAGAACTTGACACAGAGCATTGTAGATGTATATACGAGTTGGCTTTGGCGTTTTACATGCTCATGTTGCACATTTGAGCCGAGTTGTGTTTGTGAACATGCGTTTGTAAACAAATAAATCTCATGAAAGAAGTAAATTGATGCCAAATTTGAATTGTTTCAGATAAAACAGTGTTTGGTTCTCGATGTTTCCAAATGCATTCCGACATCTCATAGTGTAATTTTTCACGAAAATACACATCTCAAAACTATTTAACTACCTACCTGCGGAATTTTCATGCATTTGTATATATGAAAAAAAAAAATTTGTTGGGTGTGTGTATACAAGAACAATTTATGAAAGAAAGCACACAACAAAATTTTACACAACCAAAAAAATTAGAAAATCAAAAAATGCATGAAAATTCTTAGAAAACAAAGATGAAATGTGCAGCTGCACTGGCCTCGGATCGTGACATGGAGTTCAGTGGCTACCTTAACTTGGCACGATGATAAGTCGATCAGGATCTTGTCACAAGTGGTCGAGTTGCAAGGGCATCATAAGCTGAGTTTTTTAATTTTTGTACACAAGACATGTTACTATGTGTTTTAACTAAACATGCATTATTACACTTGTAGTTACAGTATATCTAAAGCTTTGGTAGAGAGTTTGCTTATATATATCTACTTTGTATACATTTGCTGAAACTTGAAAAATACAGCGATTTTTAAGTAATAACTTCTCTATGCCAAACACAATTAAAAAGATATTCACTCTTATAACACATTTGCAGTATATTATCACTTAACCTTGAATAGCATATATTATCATTGCACTGAGAAGACCGAAAGGTCGAAACGGTGTGCACTGTCTGCAGTTATCATGTTTATAAATATACAAAATATAAACTGATATTGATTTAAAATAATCACGAATTGATACATACAGCTTTGTGTTAAACTGTAAACCAGTAAAACCCAAACCATACCACCAAGAAACTCACCTTGTCTGATGGCATTTTAGAGTCATTAGTAGAGTCTTCACCTGGAAATAAATTTCTAATGAACACAATAACTTGCAAGTGATATTGATTTTATCATTAACATTTAATTGCATGGCCAATGCAGTCCCATCGTAGGCTCTAACTATAAGCACAGAAAAATTCACTTGACACTGACAGTTTCTATCAGGGTTTCTATTATTATTGCTTGCAAATTTTCATATTTTGAGATTAATCATAAAATAGTTTTAAATGTATAGAAATAAAAATATTGTAGATTCTGATTGAAACAAAAACATTTAGTTATTTAGTATCAGGATTAATCTGACTTATGTTAAAGACGTGATGGGTATACTTTTAACAGAAGCTGTTACTAAACAACTAAAAACGTGCAGGCCAATTTTTTCAAATATGTTTCTAATACTACCATCATGTTTAAAGTTTATTCAAATTGTAAGAAATTGTTTTTCTAGTTTAACAACTCAAAAATCAGTTTGGTCAGATACACATATTGCTTCAAAATAGAAAGTCTGTGGCCTGCATATATTGTATACATACAACTATTATAGAAAATGTTGAAAAGCAACTAGGCCACATTAAGTTATTCAGCTGTTCCTTTGTTCATTGGCATTCATATTGCACACTATCACTCCTGCACAACCAGTAAAAACCTGTGCATGTGCCATTGCTTACAGAAATGAATACACAGAATAATGAGAAAGACTTGATTCTTGAGAACATCAAGCTGTGAATAAATGATTAATTGAGTTAATAGTGCTATGCAAAAAAGCACTAAATGTAGAAATTATTTTTAAATACAATTACTATTTGTCACTCCAAGTCTATTTGATACTAACTTAAAGTTAAATGAAATGCCTATCATCATGTAATAAATAACTAAATCAATGAATAAAAACTAAAGCAATAATGCAACATACACATACACAGTCAGTGTACACAATCCAACATTTGTTCCACCCTATACACAAATTATGATGAACTCAAGCCTCTACACAACAGTTCCACAAAAATGGATTGTGTACGATTGTATGCGGAATGGCTCGTTTCGGTGAGTCCGATCCCTATTTGGTGATTTTTTCAATTTTTTTAAAAAAATTATCGAGTACCGTAGCCTAATTATCATTGCCGTTTTAGGGTTTAGAGGTTAGGAACTCACCGAATCAGACTCATCGAATAGTAGCAGACCCATTGTATGTATATTGTATATGTAAATTATATATAATATAAGCCAACAATAATTAGCTTAAATTTCAGCCCAACAAATTGTCTAGCCTATTTAACATAAAATTTAAACAAATTGTTGCGACTATGTTACCAATCTCAAGTACACATACGTATACTATAATATAGTATATTATACTATTTATTATATAAGCTATATATTAATATATTAGGCTATACTAGTAGTACCGTATATTATACTACTAAAAATTTCTATAACGTACCACTTTCACTTTCTTCGGAAGGAAAATGAGTATCACTTGGAGATTTATCATCCATAGGTATTGTTTTCCACATAAGCCAATAACTTGAAACAGATATAATTATGATAAAAACTACACAACCTTTAAAAATTTTGATGTTTAATAAAACTTTGAGTAATAAAACAAAATTATGAATTAGTTAGTAACCTAGTCCCCGTTTATTAAGCCCAACTTGGTCCATTCTGGAATTACTGAAAGTATATATAGGAGTCGCAGAGAATCGTCCCTCACTTAATAAGCCAAAATTGTCCTGCCGGGATGTGGGCTTAATACGAGGAGAAGACCATATTGAAATTGATATTAAACTGCAAAGTATTTTAAGCAAAATTATATGCTTCCGAAACGTTTGGGTCGCGAAACTTTAGAACGATTTTTTTTTGGGTCGCGCCAACAAGTATTTGCAGACCTCTGCTCTACAACACCTAACGTCTATTAGCGACAGGGCTCATTTTATTTATTTATTTTGGATTTTGTTTCAGACACAAGTAGAATTGGTCCATAGGATACACACAAAGAAAACGAAATACAACACCACACAGAGAACGAGTAGCAGCTAACGGTAGCCTACTACACAAATATTAACCACAAGTTTCAGGCTGGAGAGCACGATCACGATGCTGAAAGAAAGCAGATTGATAATAACACTCGGAATTCATCAAATGCTGAATCCACGCATTCGATGTGCTAAAGCAGCGATCAGTAAATTGAAAGAAGAGCATGAAACGTAGTAATTTTGATAGTTACCATTGCAGAGCTTATACTTAGGGTGCAACCTAAGTCGTACCATAAACGATTCGTACCGTCAGTTCGTACCTTGAAAAGATTGAGAGAAAACAGGGATATCTATAACTACGGGATTGGAAACTCTATTCAGTGCTATACATCAGTAGGGTCATCACATTAATACGACTACAAAAAGATTAACAAAATAAAATGCCGACTAAAAGGTATACAAAATTCGATTTTACAATATTAATACAAAATATACACTCATATTAAAACTTAATTGAATATAAAAGTACATTTGCGCTGCTAGAAAAAAACAATGAATCCAAAAAATGAATAAATGCAACAAGTCCAAAACCGCTTACTGTTGTTCTTTAGCATTTTGCGTACTGCAAATCGGATCAAAAGTAAATGAGGAGTGTTCAGCAATCAGTGAAATATGCTGTTGTATCAACAACTTGTTCACAGACCAATCCAGTACGAAACCAATCCGTTTACGATGTTATCAGAACTATAACCAATAGTCAGTCTGGAAATTTTTTAAGCAGCAAACAAAACACAACATGACCACTAATGGAATACAAACAAGTAAACAAACCAGGCAAGAGTAGACCTTACAATTTACAGCAGGTGAATTCATTGTTACACTTTTGGTTGTTCGTTTAGCCTACTACTTGCTGACCTTTGAGATCAATTTATGTGATTATTTATGGCAGTGGCTATTCGACCGGCGCCGGTCTTTGAATCTGAAACACTATTTGACCGTCATTACGTCATTATACAGTCACTTTTTTTCTTTTTCTTTTTCAAAGCAAAAGACGAGAAGCGTGTATGTATATAAGTTCTAAATCCGACTATTGTGTTCAACTCGTTACGTGGCGCGTGCGATACGTCGCCGACTCCTATTCTAGAGGGACTGAGTTCGATGCTACCCGGAAGCGTTCTTTTTTTCAATTAATTTTGACCCGAAGTGCGTTTTTGTAAATTTTTAATTTGAGTTGCATTACATTTACATACCATTACCATTTTTTTAAAAGAAGCATTGTATATAACTAACTTGTTGAGAGCAAAAATGTAATGCTTCGTTCGGCAAACACGGGGTCACATCAATCAATCATTTTATTTTTCGTCATTAACGCGTCCGGGAAGGAAAAGATACTAACTATAAAAGTCGATATAAACCTACCAGCACATTAATGAACAGGAAAAGGTGGCAAAACCTTGAAAGGTTTAAAACGTGCCTGAATGAAAAATTATGTAGTAGGCTATAGTATATATCAGTAGTTAGCACGGCCACAAACGGAAAATTACCCAGAGAAATTCTCAAATTCCAGCAAATTAAAAAAACTCTAACTTTATTTATTACTGACATTTGAAAAGACATAAAAAATTGGGCTGTAGGCAACTCAAATTAAAAATTGACTACAAAAATGCACTTAGTGTCAAAATTTAGTTAAAAAAAAATAAATAAAAAAGGAACGCTTAAGGGTAGTATCGAACTCAGTCCTTCTAGAGTAGGAGCCGGCGACGTATCGCACGCGCCACGTACCGAGTTGAATAAAATGGTTGGATTTAGAAGTTATATGCGCGCTTATCGTCTTTTGCTTTGAAAGAGAAAAAGAGTGACTGTATAGTGACGTCATGACCGGTCAAATAGTGTTTCAAATTCAAAGACCGGCGCCGGTCAAATAGCCACTGCCATTATTTATCACAGCAGCGCACAAAGAAAAGTGACCCTACTGGCATAGGCGCCTAACCCGTGGGGGCGTGGGGGCCAGGCCCCCACACATATTTATGCATGGGAGCAACTTTTTATGCTGCATTGATACATAAAACAATAGATGAACTAGCGATCGGCAGCAGGAAAACATTTTTAAATGCAAACCGCAACAGCTTTGCGCTAAATAATCACTAGAACGAGTAGCGAGGCTACAAGCCCACCCCAGACAAAAAAATGTCATCTTTACATTGATTTAACGTCTGCAGACGTTGAATCAATGTAAAAATGACTGATTTTGCTGCCTCAGACATAGCAACAATCTACCATTTTGCGTCGATTCAATGTCATCAGATGTTGAATGCACCCAAAAACAACATAATTTGCTACGTTGACGCAGCGTGCGTTTAGCTTAATGCGCTTGCAAACAGACTCGATGTCGCTTTTGAAAGTCGAAACCTCTGCAGAGAATTGTCGCGGCAGTGAATCGCTTGCTGTGAAAATGAACTTGAAGTCTCGGCCCGAGGTAACCACTAACCAACGTAACAAGGGCTGGTACAAACCGCATTGCGCACACGCGGCATAATCAACGCAACAATGGACTCGCGCAAACTGCATGGCGCACACACGACCGTTGCCATAGAAACCCGATCAAAGGCGGGCAATATGCGCATTTTTTGTTTCATCTGCAACACGAAAACGGGCGTATTACAGCAAATTGAAACTTGAAAGCTGGTCAGCCATAAGTTGCGATATTGTAGTGAAAAGGGAGCAATGTCAAGTCGTAAACTTAATCAAACGTCTCTCTGTAACTATTTTTCAAGGGCTGTTTACGGATGTCAGCAACTTTTAAATTTATTCAAGGTGACGTGCTGTTGCATTGATGTGTTTTGGTCGAGTTTTGTTTACAATAATTAACGGTAGGTCGTACGTAGCGATAACTCCGAGTGTGGCAACAAAAGCAATCCTAGTGTGACGACATAATTACGTCATCCATCTGCGTGACATTTCGCTGAATTTACGTTGCTGCTGATGAAACACGCTTTCGCCCCCATGGCCAAAAAAATAGTTAGGCGCCTATGCCTACTGATGTATAAAATGGTTTTCAGTTCCATAGAGTTTCCAATCCCGTAGTTATAGATATCCCTGAGAGAAAAAATTAAAAAAAAGCCGAAGTTGCTAATCGCAGTTTCCGCAAACATTTTAAAAGGGTTAGGGTATCGGTATAGGCAAACAAACAAACTGAAAAGATCGCGAGAAAAAATAGAATATCGCTGATTGCAGTTTCTGTTTTTCCGCAGTTTCCACAAACATTTTAAAATTTCCGGTAATGATCCTAAGAGTTTGCCGCAGTCGCTGATTGCACTTTCCACAAACATTTCAAAAAGGGTTAGGGTTGATCAGAGTTTCCGCAAACACTTCAAAAGGATTAGGGTGTTTCCGCAAACAAATAAACTGAAAAGATCGAGAGAAAAAAATAGAACATCGCTGATCGCAGTTTCCGTTTATCCGCAGTTTCCGCAAATAATTTAAAATTTCTGGAAATGATCCTAAGAGTTTGCCGAAGTCGCAGACTGCAGTTTCCGCAAACATATTAAAAGGGTTTAGGGTTGATCGGAGTTTCCGCAAACATTTTAAAAGGGTTAGGGTTGGTCGGAGTTTCCGCAAACATTTTAAAATTTCTGGTAGTGATCCTAAGTAAGAGTTTTTGTTTGTTTGCGAAAAATTTAAAAATATTTGCGGAAACTGCGATCAGCGACTTCTGTTATTTTTTCTCTCGATCTTTTCAAGGTACGAACTGACGGTACGAATTGTTCATGGTACGAATTACCTAGGTTGCATCCTTATACTTATACGTCTCGGAAGATGAAATATAATTCTATAGCTGTTATTATATACTACACGGAGACGATTGATACTGTAAGAAAAATATTTACACCACAGCTGAGAACCATACATTGGCATACAGTAGGATCGAAATAGTACGTCTTTAACAGTGGTACCGTACCGGTACCGTAGAACCAGTGGCGTAGCTAGGGAATGTGCCGCCCGGGGTGGATTCAAATTTTGCCGCCCCTTTAAGAAAAAGCATGTGAAAATGAAATTTTTTTAATTGCCTTAAAGTGAAATCTATTGTATGTCTTGAACCAGTAGCGTAGCCAGTAATTTTGAAAGGGGGGTTCGTAAGGGCTGGGGTTTAAAGACGACACCCAGCGGCGAGGGGTCTGGGGGGCCTCCCCCAGAAAATTTTGAAAAATTACTATGGATTTGGTGCATTCTGAGAGCATTTTCAACAAAAATGTGGGTATAAATCCCCTAGTATAAATATTCCTGTAAAATGGTGCTATACGTGGCATAGCAAAAGGATAAGATCATGTTTTCTTGGGAATTTTTCGGTAACTAAATAAAGCTAAGTCTCTATGTTTTCTTGTTGCTAATTCCTGGCTGAGATATTTGAATGTTTGGTATTGGCAAAACTCGCTCTTTTAATGGAGTTTTGTTTAAAATTAGGCAAACTTTGTTTTAGAAACATAGCATCATTCTCAATATCGTGACGTCACATGCGTGCCAAAGGGGGGTTGTAACCCCCAAACCCCTTCTCCCCCTTGGCTACGCCACTGTTTTGAACGTTGCCATTTTGTTTGATTTATTTTCCGTGTACTTTTGCATTATCAACAAAAAAAAAACGTTCTGTATGAAAGTGCCGCCCGGGGTGGTCCGCCCCCCCTAGCTACGCCACTGCGTAGAACACCTGGAGAATCTTGCTACAATTGGTATCGTTTTTTAAGTCTGTATGACCTGAAATTGACTTTAAATCTACCAGAACAAAGCGATGACCACTCGCTATTGAGCTGTTCAGTCGGAGAAAAAAATATTCCAACAATCATTTATTAATTAAATTAAAACTCAATCCTGTTAATCCTGCCCACAGAAAGTTACCAACTTGAAATTGAACATTGCATGATGAATGACAGCGACGTTGCCAGATGCCGAGACAATAAGTTTCTGTGTAACGGCTTCAAGTTTCTTAAAATACTTGCAAACTTTTCCATGCTTTCAAAAAGATTTTCATCATCTACACATGGTGTTTTAGTATTTAAAAACATGTTTATCTCACAAAAATAAAAATTATGAAAGTTTTCCTATTTTAAGAGGCTGATAGTAGCGGAAGTAGAATCACATGGTGTGAACATCTCATGTGCCGTTTTTTGGTGTTTCATACTTTCAAGGCAGTGGCTATTTGACCGGCGCCGGTCTTTGAATCTGAAACACTATTTGACCGTCATTACGTCATTGTCCAGTCACTTTTTTTCTTTTTCTCTTTCAAAGCAAAAGATGAGAAGCGCGCATATAAGTTCTGAATCCAACCATTTTATTCAACTCGTTATGTGGCGCGTGTGGTACGTCGCCGCTTCCTATTCTAGAGGGACTGAGTTCGATACTACCCAGAAGCGTTCTTTTTTTTTAACTAAATTTTGACCCAAAGTGCATTTTGTTGAGAGCAAAAATGTATTGCTTCGTTCGGCAAACACGGTCACATCAATCAATCATTTTATTTTTCGTCATTAACGCGTCCGGGACGAAAAAGATATTAACTACAAAAATCGATATAGACCTCCCAGCACGTTAATGAACGGGAAGACGTGGCAAAACCTTGAAAAGTTTAAAACGTGCCTGAATTGAAAAATTATGTAGGCTATATACCGTATCAGTAGTTAGCACGGCCACAATCGGAAAATTACCCAGAGAAATTCTCAAATTCCAGCAAATTAAAAAAACTCTAACTTTATTACTCACATTTGAAAAGACATAAAAAATAATTAAAAACTGACTACAAAAATGCACTTCATGTCAAAATTTAGTTAAAAAAAAATAAATAAAAAGAACGCTTCTGGGTAGTATCGAACTCAGTCCCTCTAGAGTCGGAGGCGGCGACGTATCGCATGCGCCACGTTACGAGTTGAGTGAGATGGTTGGATTTAGAACTTATATGCGCTTCTCGTCTTTTGCTTTAAAAGAGAAAAAGAAAAAAGTTACTTGTATAGTGACGTCATGATCGGTCAAATAGTGTTTCAGGTTCAAAGACCAGCGCCGGTCAAATAGCCACTGCCTACTTTCAACTATTGTTTGAAAAAAAGACAAACTTTGCACCTGTGACGTTGTAGAAACTTGTGTGAGTATCTGTGTTTCAAAAAAAAAGAAGACAGTCTACCCCAGACAAAAATCAAGTTTAAAACCGATGCCTGGGCAGGACAACGCCCTCCCAAAATCCCAGGCACACATTTCTCCTCAAAGAGGGTACTTTTGCTAAAAAAGACTCATCGGTTCTGCCAGGAATATCTAAAGAAGGAAATAGGAAAGCTTTTATAACGTCTGACAATAGAAGGGCTTCTGTTTATTTTAAATAATCTCTGTTTATCGTAAAATCCGTGTTTATCGTAAAATGCCAATTGGCATCGACAATAGCAGGGATACCTAGACAGTTTAATAAATCTTGTTATGATAACGTGCACTGAGCTATTAGCATCAGGCCTGGATATTCACTGCATGCTTATAATTAGCCTATATACTTGTTAATTTAGCTACGGTACCAAAGGCTTTGTTAAGAAAAGCAGCTTACTGGTAACTTTTCAGCTGTCTTTTTGTTCCCGAGGCTTATTTGCCTAATTGTATCTGCCCACGAATCACCTAATTCGTTAGCTCTTTACTTTCGGGAAGGCGCCTTCTCAAAGGTAGAACCAGTATTGTTTCACTGTTTACTTTCAATCACTTCATTTTTTGTTAATGCCGTCCGGATGGCTGAGATCCTTTAAGTAGCCTATTATTTAAATATGCTCCAAATAACATTTCCGAACTACCATCTGTAGCTTGCTGTACCAGCTCACTACAAAACTTTCGACAATTTAAAAAAATCGCTTGTTTAACGTCCTATAAACTACGACCCTGTTAGTGTCGTGCGAATAAGGCAATCGCTGTGAGAGAGAGAGAGAAACCTTTTATTTTGTCTGCTGCAAAAAATAGTAAATGGTACAAATATAATAATAATAATAATATATGAGATGTTGTAAAGCAGAGTGCTTATTCATCTTTCAATCACGTACAGTAAACAACTAATAAGGATAATAACAATATTAAGATTAACAGAGGTATCAACAGTGATACACACGCAAAAGTAAACAGCTATATAAGGTAAAAAGACACACAAAAACAATACCAAAATTTTTGTTATTGTACTAAAGCAATATTGGTATGCATCAATTAGGCAGTGACTACTGGAATGCCTAATGCTAACAGTGTAATTGAACACTAGTGTTGGTACAGTAATAACAGTAAGCTACACAATCACAACAATAAATAGTACACTACAGTATTAGATATTGGCAACAACAGTATAAATAGAAGGTAACGTTAAAAATTTTGGAAACAAAACTTACTGTGGTAAGCTTACACAAAACACAACATAAAAATTAGAAACATTGTGGGGTGTACACAATATCCCGGTTTTGGAAAAATTTATCTAATGAAGCTTTGAACGAATTTACACTTGGCGAAGTAACCACATGTTCAGGGAGACTGTTCCACCCATTGATCACACGGCAAGTAAAAAAGTTACTAATAAACCGGTACAAATATATTCAACAACAGACAGGAAGCAACAAAGCCTACCTATTCCATTTTTTTTTAGATATCTCCGGGTTCTGCAGCCTATGATTCGCTGTATCTTCTCCATAAATTAAAACTTTTTAAATAACAATTTTATTTCACCAACGGACCATGAAAAATTAAAAATACAGTATTAATTATCTGGCAACGCTAGTTAAAGTTTTTTATTGACAAAATCACGTGATTCAATCTTGTCGCTTGCAGTGCTAGCACTGTATTGACAACAAAAAAGGAGCAGAAAGCAGAAGTGAAGTTTATCTTGAAACAAAAACAACACACATCACAATAAAAGCTTAAGTGCATAATTGAATGTACTAAGCCAAAGATTAGAAGTACCAAAACTAATGTAAATGCAAAAAAAATATTAGTTAATCGTTTAGGCCTACTTGTTGAATTGATATCGTTTCTAAGGTTTGTCCGGTAAGACGCAAGATTTTTGGCGCTGGTATTGCTTCGGCCTCGTTGGTCAGTGACGTCATGAAAATGTATGACGTCATGCCAAAAAACACAACTACATTTGGGAAGGGTGCAAAAACACGGAAAATAAGTGAAAGCGGAATGGATATCGATTTTTCAACATAAATGTGCTGCAGCTTTCTCATTTCTGCTCGGATTTTAACAATTTTACTATCGTTGGAAAGCATGATGCCTCACATCTACCCGAATAAATTAATTGCCAGTCCAAAGTAGGCATTGTATTTATGGAACGCTAACTTAAACTTTACTATTTCGTACCAATTCTCAGCAATTCAATTTAAAAAAAAAATACTAAAGCAGTGGCCGAGTGGTTAGCGCGTTGGGCTCGCAGTCGAGAGCCTGCATGTTCGACTCCAGCCACCCGCACTTGCTGTTGTTTCTCTGGGCAAGAAACTTTACGATAATTGCCTCTACCCAGTGATCGATTTCGAGTAATGGGTAGTACCAAATTTCAGTCATAAGTAGAGTAGACAACCGGAAACAGACATTGCAGTCGGCTGCAGCGTGGGTCAGGTGTACGTCGGAAGGCGTACACCGATGCATACCGCTCAAGTCCGCTTTCCCGCAATGCAGGATAAAGATAATAAAACAAAAAACAAAACAAACAACACAAACTAAAAGAGTATGTCTTGGTTTATTCACCTAAAAACTTTCATGTTTATATGTTATCAACAAAACGAGCAATCGTTGCTCAAACGTAACCGCTCGACGAAGCTTTTTTCCAAATAGCCTGTTGATCGAATCACCTACTGTAGTAGGTGATTCGATCATTGTTCATTATAAGCCGCCCCCGGTTTACTGTGATCAGTGAATAGTGTCTCCACCAAATGTGCTGTAGCTTTCTCATTTCTGTTCAGATTTTGACAATTTTATTATCGTTGGAAAGCACGATGCTTCATCTACCCGAATAAATTGATTGCTAGTCCAACATTTGCATTGTATTTATGTAGCACTAACTTAAATTTTACTATTTTTTACCAATTCTCAGCAATTCAATTTTTACAATAAAAATATCAAACCAACATGAATTAAAAGAGCATATATGAATTGGTTTAAAACAATGAAAACTATTAATACTACCGTACAAAAAGTGCTCAATGCCAAGCAAAAAGGCAAAGCAGAGCGAATTAAATCAAATATAGTTATTACTATCTGAAGCCTTTACAAATTGTTTCACCTAACGGATCATCAGATGGTCTGAAAAAACATGCAAACAGTAAGGGATCGATAATTCTGGAAAGATATTAAATATTACAACTGTAATTTAATCTGCCAAAAAAAAACTCTAACCCTGTACTTCCTGAGAAGATATTAAATATTGCAACTGTAATTGAATCTGCAAAAAACCCTCTAAACCTGAATTCCTGAAAAGATATTAAATATTATAACCGTAATCTAATCTGCAGAAAAAAACCCTCAGAATTACTAAGGACTACCTTCATCCGTTACGACAAAGTTTCAATCAATTTGTCCCAATGGAAACCAAGCAACATGATGGCAACATCTATGACATCACAAAGAAGCAAAATGCGTTTGTGATGATCAGCGTAACCTGTAGTAACCTGAACAAAATGAATAAAAATTGTTTTTAAACCTGTAAAAATTAAATGAGATTTATAACCTGTAAAAATCAAATGAAATTTAATTTTTTCAAAGTTATAACCTGTGAAAATCCCAAGGAATTGTGATGATGTAACCTGTAGTGACCTGAACAAATGAAATAAAATCTGTTTATAAACCTGTACAAATTAAATGAGATTTATAGCCTGTGAAAATCAAATGAAATTTTTTTTAAAAAAACCCTGTGAAAATCAAAAGAAATTTATTTTATTTTGAAGTAGGCTACTTGAGTTTAAATTTGTTTCTATGTCGACATTGCTTGTTCAAAAGGTGGCCGCTATCAGCCTTCAGAATGGCCAGCTTTTCAGCCAAACATAGGCCACAATTGTTACGACCACCTCCACTATAAGGCCGACAGCTGTGGATAGACCAAGTTATTTTAGGATCAACACCCTTGTCCTTAAGGTCCCAAACTGCCTTAGATAGTTCGGTGCTGTTTCGTTTAGACCTATCCATGAAGGTCCATTTATGGTTGGAAAAACGTTTTTTAAAAGTAGTTTCACAACAACCAATGTAATTAAGAACCTTCGGGCTGTTATCAATGGTGGCTTTGTAAACAACGGGTCAACGGCCTTCTGCAAGCATTGCCCATTCAAAGGACAATCTGGCCTCACCCTACAATTGCAACCAGGCTGCGATGGTACATTATCAGTCTGCAATATTGCTTTATTGTGGGAGGATATGACGCTTGCAACATTTGGAGTAGGCTACAACTGTAGCTCAGCTTAATAGTAGCCTATTACGGTTGAATATTTTGTGCAATCTATGATGGGGTGGAAAGTGTATGGAAACAAGTTTGAAAAATTCCTTACCAATATTGCTATCAACCTGCAAGCTGAAGGTGCACGGTCGTTTGGTCGACAGACATTTGGTCGACAGGACGTTTGGTCGACAGGACGTTTGGTCGACAGGACGTTAGGTCGACAGAACGATTTATTTTAGGGTTAGGGTTAGAGTCAGGGTTAGATTAGGGTTATGGTTAGTTAACTAACCCTAACCCTAAAATAAATCGTTCTGTCGACCTAACGTCCTGTCGACCAAACGTCCTGTCGACCAAATGTCTGTCGACCAAACGTCCTGTCGACCAAATGACCGGGTACCAAGCTGAAAGGAGGGTTAAACCATAAAATTTTCCAGCTCCTTTTCCTAGATGTTCGTAAGTTATTAGCAGGGTTGTAGCAAACTCTCTCTGCAAAACCACTTTTCAAAAGGGCATCATTATAAACAGATGCGGTCTTATCAAATTCATTTTGGCCAAATGATGTGGCGGACAATCGCTTTGAAATCATAGTCGGGATTTGTCTCTTAATGTTGGGTGGGTGATTGGACTGGGCATGGATGTAAATTGGATCATTATTGGGTTTTCTATAAGGCCAGAATTTACCAGATAGCAAATTCAAAGTGACGTCAAGAAAATCAGTTTCAATTAGTCCAGTATCCACAGTAATTATTTAAGCCATGTTGTTTAAATAATTGAATGACATTTTTTCTCAAACGATCAATTTTAGTGCCGGATAAATTACGCAAATAGCCAGACCATCATCACGATATAAGCCAAGCATGTCTCTGTCAACAATAGCAGAAAGTTCGTTCAAAAGAAACAAGCCGACCAACTCACAAATTTAGCACCATCAAATGAGCCCATTGTAACATCAAACAAACCATCTTTCTTAGCCCAAGTTTCACCACCATCAAAAAGCAACGATTTCCTAGCATGGAAAATTGTTTGTATGATACAATCATCCAAATCCATAAATGGTTAGGCAAACTCAATTGCTTTACACAAAAGTTCCTCCGTAATGGATGGATAAAAATCAACAATGTAAAATTTCATAAAGGTGCATTGACGTTTAGATGAAATAGCCTTAAACCAGGATAACACAGAGTCTATGTTTTTCCATTGATTCAGTCGTGATGCATCACGGATGGTTACGAAAGTCCAAGAAAATTGAAAAAATTAAATTTCATTTGATTTTTACAGGTTATAAATCTCATTTAATTTTTACAGGTTTAAAAACAATTTTTATTCATTTTGTTCAGGTTACTACAGGTTGCGCTGATCATCACAAACGCATTTTGCTTCTTTGTGATGTCATAGATGTTGCCATCAATGTTGCTTGGTTTCCATTGGGACAAATTGATTGAAACTTTGTCGTAACGGATGAAGGTAGTCCTTAGTAATTCTGAGGGTTTTTTTCTGCAGATTGGATTACGGTTATAATATTTAATATCTTTTCAGGAATTCAGGTTTAGAGGTTTTTTTTTGCAGATTAAATTACAGTTGTAATATTTAATATCTTCTCAGGAAGTACAGGTTTAGAGATTTTTTTTTGGCAGATTAAATTACAGTTGTAACATTTAATATCTTTTCAGAATTATCGATCCCTTACTGTTTGCATGTTTTTTCAGACCTTCTGATGATCCGTTAGGTGAAACAATTTGTAAAGGCTTCAGATAGTAATAAATATATTTGATTTATGTTTTGGTTTATTCATCTGTCAACTTTCACATTTATATCTAATCAACAAAACGAGCAATCGTTATTCAAACGTAACCACTTGACGAAGCTTTTTTCCAAAGCAATCTTGAAGGCGATTGGATCATTGTAAGCCGCCCCCGGTTTACTGTGATCGGTGAATAGGGCCTCCACCAAATGTGCTGTAGCTTTCTCATTTCTTCTCGGATTTTAACAATTTTACTATCGTTAAAAAGCATGATGCCTCATCTACACGAATGGATTAATTGACAGTCTAAAGTAGGCATTATATTTATGTAGCACTAACTTAAACTTTACTATTTTGTACCAATTCTTAGCAATTCAATTTTTACAATAAAAATACCAAACTAACACAAATTAAAAGAGTATTTCTTGCTTTATTTACCGAAAAACTTTCACGTTTATATGTTATCAATAAAACGAGCAATCGCTGTTCAAACGTAACTGCTCGACGAAGCTTTTTTCCAATGCATTCTTCAAGGCGATTCAATCATTGTTCATTATAAGCCGACCCCCCCCCGTTTGCTGTGATCGGTGAATAGTGTCTCCACTAAATATGCTGTAGCTTTCTCATTTCTGCTCGGATTCTAACAATATTACTATCGTTGGAAAGCATGATGCTTCATCTACCGGAATGGATTAATTGCCAGTCAAAAGTATGCATTATATTTATGTAGCGCTAACCATGCGCTAACTTAAACTTTACTATTTTGTAATAATTCTCAGCAATTTATTTTTTACAATAAAAATACCAAACCAACACAAATTAAAAGAGTATGTCTTTCTTTATTTACCTAACAACTTTCACGTTTATATGTTATCTACAAAACGAGAAATCGTTGTTCAAACGTAACCGCTCGACGGAGCTTTTTACCAAAACAATGCAAACACAAAGCGATCAATTTCGAGTGTTCATTATAATATGCGCCCACAGTTTGCTGTGATCAGTGAATAGCATCTCCACCAAATGTGCGCCTTGAATCTCCTTGAAGAATGCATTGGGAAAAAGCTTCGTCAAGCGGTTACGTTTGAACAACGATTGCTAGTTTTGTGGATTAGATATAAATGTGAAAGGTAACAGATGAATAAAACAAGACATACTCTTTTAATTCATGTTGGTTTGGTATTTTTATTGCAAAAAATAAATTGCTGAGAATTGGTACAAAATAGTAAAGTTTAAGTTAGCGCTAAATAAATTTAATGCCTACTTTAGACTGGCAATTAATCCATTCGTGTAGATGAGGCATCATGCTTTCCAACGATAGTAAAATTATTAAAATTCGAGCAGAAATGAGAAAGCTACAGCATTTTTGGTGGAGGCACTATTCACCGATCACAGCAAACCGGGGCGGCTTATAAATGAACAATGATCGAATCGCCTTGAAGAATGCATTGGAAAAAAGCTTCGTCGAGCGGTTACGTTTGAACAACGATTGCTTGTTTTGTTGATAACATATAAACGTGAAAGTTTTTAGGTGAATAAACCAAGACATACTCGTTTAATTTGTGTTGATTTGGTATTTTTATTGTAAAAATTGAATTGCTGAGAATTGGTACAAAATAATAAAGTTTAAGTTAGTGCTACATAAATACAATGCATATGTTGGACTGTCAATTAATTCATTCGGGTAGATGAGGCATCGTGCTTTCCAACCATAGTAGAATTGTTAAAATCCGAGAAGAAATAAGAAAGCTACAGCACATTTGGTGGAGGCACTATTCACCGATCAGAGAGAACGGGGGGCGAATTGAATCGCCTGAATGCATTGGAAAAAACTTCGTCGAGCAGTTACGTTTGAGCTACGATTGCTCGTTTTGTGGATTAGATATAAACGTGAAAGTTAACAGATGAATAAAACAAGACATACTATTTTTATTTGTGTTGGTTTGGTATTTTTATTGTAAAAATTGAATTGCTGAGAATTATTACAAAATAGGAAAGTTTAAGTTAGTGCTACATAAATATAATCAGGGCTGGATTTCAGCCGGAGCAGTCCGGAGCGCCGCTCCGGAAGCTCGATCAAAAAATTGACTTCTCCAGAACGGTGTTCCGGAAGCTCAAATATTTTATACTCTTATTATGCTTTGCCCTGTTCAGTAAAAGTATATCCATAATTCTTGATGAGTCGAACACGTTGAATCGGGTATTCACTTTGATAACATATCTTCGTACCAGTCTTGACGGAAGCGAACCTGTGAATGTATTTGTCTTGTTGAGCTCGCTATTCTTACGGCGAATGGCATCTATGATTCCCTGAAGAGCTGCCTAAAATCATATGGCATGTCATGCTGTAAAATCAGTCAGTAATTTGAATCGGTTTCGATCTTTTATGGGCAAACGCTATAGCCTTTACCACGCTTCTCCTAACAATAGCAGGGAATTGGGTGAACGTGCAGCGGCTGTTGAAGTGCAGTTGTTGAAAATCGGAAAGGTACTGGACACACGTTGGGTAGCCTCGAGTTTCCGCACAGTTAATGCCGTCTGGAATGATTTTCCAGCATTTGTCAATTTTTTCAAAAAGGAGGCTATTAGCGACACAAGAGATTCTCGGGAACGTGAGAAAATATCAAGGACTCTTGTTGAAGATAACATCCACAGATTTCTTGTTGGACTTGGCTTTGATGTACGAATACTCGCAAGAATTTTCCGAAATAGCCTAAGCCTTGAACTGTAAAACAGAGCATGTAGGCTACTATTTGAGATGCAGATAACAAAATTAATAATCTTGCAAAATTATTTGAAACACGAAGGAACGAACCCGGACAACATTATGGCATTGCTAAGGATGCTGAAGAAAACTTAGAGTTCAAAGGTGTAGAATTACATGTAAACAATTGCAGAAATAGCCCGCTAATCAATCCCCGCATCTTCTACACTTTAAATCAAAAAGTGTAGTTTTAACCACTTCTAGGGGTGGTCTAAAATTCCACTTCTACTTTTGCATTCCCACCCCATAGCCTATTGGGAAAGATGGTCATTTCCACCCTACCAAAGGGTGGTATTTTCCACCCAACAGAGAAGGGTGTATAATCACTTAGGAAATTCCATCCAAGATCGCTTGTTGAATTCAACAGACTTGTCACTTATTAACAGCTGAAAAAGACTTGATTCAACTATTTGGCCAAAGGACACAGTAATGACACACAGAGAAAACAAAATCATTGAAGTGGCAAAGAGATTGCGCTTAGATGAACGCGAAGCTGCTGTGAGAGGACTTCGTGAATATATAACTACGAAAAGAAGATCCTAGAGTCTTCAAAATTTGAAAACGTCACTATAATCCCTTCCAATTTCATCAAGCGAGTGTGAGCGCGGATTTTCACAAATGAATCTCATACTGACATCTGACCGTGCTTCTCTACACACTGTAGGCTAACTGTTTCAAGTTTACTCTTTATGCGAATGATCGATCCTCCACTGAGAAACTTTTAACCAGCGAAGTATGTTGGATCCTGATTACGCCATGGACGTAACCCGGCAATTGAGACCCGAAGTCGCCAGAGGTTTTATGATTTTGAATACGATAAGTGTCTTAAAAATTGTAGGCTACAACTTGAAAAATCAAAAATCAAAAGTGGAAAAAACTAAAAACAATTTTTTTTTCTTTTTTTTTCTAAGCTATAACTTGTATTTTTTTGTATTATTGTTCCACTAAAATACGAATATTTGCATTGAACAACGCTATACCATCTATAGACCATGATACTTACTTTAGCAACGTTTTAGGTAGCCTACATCAAGTGTGTTGTTTCAAAGTCTTATAAAGACATATTTCTGAATTTCTTCTACGGCACTTAGCGCATTTGGAAAGTAAAAAACTAGCGCTCCGGAAGCTAATCTTCTGGAAATCCACCACTAAAAATAATGCATATGTTGGACTGGCAATTAATTTATTCGGGTAGATGAAGCATCGTGCTTTCCAACTATAGTAAAATTATTAAAATCCGAGCAGAATTGAGAAGGCTATAGCACATTTGGTGGAGGTGCTATTCACCGATCACAGCAAACTGGCGGACGGCTTATACTGAACAATGATCAAATCTCTTAGCCTACTGTAGGCTATTTGGAAAAAAGCTTCGTCGAGCAGTTACGTTTGAACAACAATTGCTCGTTTTGTTGATAACATATAAACGTGAAAGTTTTTAGGTGAATAAACCAAGACATACTCTTTTAATTTGTGTTGATTTGGTATTTTTATTGTAAAAATTGAATTGCTGGGAATTGGTACAAAATAATAAAATTTAAGTTAGTGCTACATAAATACAATGCATAATGCATATGTTGGACTGGCAATTAATTCATTCAGATAGATGGAGCATCGTGCTTTCCAACCATAGTAGAATTGTTAAAATCCGAGCAGAATTGAGAAAGCTACAGCACATTTGGTGGAAGTGCTATTCACTGATCACAGCAAACTGGCGGACGGCTTATACTGAACAATGATCGAATCACCTACTGTAGACTATTTGGAAAAAAGCTTCGTCGAGCGGTTACGTTTTAGCAACGATTGCTCGTTTTGTTGATAACATATAAACGTAAAAGTTAACAGCTGAATAAAACAAGACATACTCTTTGCTGAGAATTGGTACAAAATAATAAAGTTTAAGTTAGCCGGTGTTGTACGCGTCATTGAAATAAATTGACGGCGTCAGCGTCAGCGCGAATTGCCTAAAAACTTTACGGCGTAAAGTACTGCGTAAGCTCTTAAAGAAATTGACGGCGTCAGCGTCAGCGCTAATTTCTAGCGCTATTTTTTGCCAGCGTCTCATAAAACGGAAATATTTCAACCAAGTTTAGGCTAACAATAGCTAAAAATAAAGAGCAGATATTATGTTTTGAGACTGTATTGTAATTAGCTGCTTAACCTATTTGTTATTTCCTTACAGACAAAGCAAGCATTTCAAAACGTTTGTCTGACAATTTGCTGCGTTTGGGACGAATAGCCTAAGCTATTGTCCTTTCCAAGTGAAAACATGCGTTCCACAGCAGCGCTGGTTGGTAGCCTATTGGTGTGTTGTATTTCAAAAATAAATTGAAAACGTTTACTCGGAAAGGTATCACTGTTCCTAACGTGCTGTGATAGTTTAGCATGTATAAATCTTTTAACCAGGTTCACTGCACCAACATCGCTCTTTTCAGAGGCACAAAGCTCTTGAAATAAAGTATCTTCAACGTTCCGCGAAGCCGATCATGGATTTTTCGCTTTCTGTCTCTGATCTCTCGTTCTCAATACATGGGTGATCACTAGGGCCCGCAAAAGTCAATAAAGTCAAAAATTTTTAAGGACCTCGTCTATCCACAAATCCAAGAATAAAGTTATTTTTAGCACCTAGGGAACTGTTTCTAAGAAGTTTATAGGTCAAAATAAAGTCAAAATTGACAATAAAGTCAAAATTTTCAATAAAGTCAAAATTTGTCAAATTATGGCTTTTGACAAACTTTTTGTGTTTCTTGAAAGTAATTTTTGTCAAAATCCTCGTGGAAGCATTGTAAATCAGGAACTGCGACACAATTAAACCATATTAACCTATAAAAGCAGGAAATATGTCACAATGCTGACGGATCAGCAGTACCTTTTATCGCAAATTGCCCATTGTTTATTCATTGTTACGTATTTAAATATTTTTTATAAAAAGCTCCATCTTCACAAACGTAGTCTTTTCGAAAATCAACAGTTTGGATTTTAGGAATAGCCAAGCTAAATCGTCTTCAGCAAAAGTTAGACAGATTTGTGGAGATTTTCCTATCGGCGAAAAACACGACGCACTTTTTATAATCCATAAAAACCTTGACTTTTCGACAAAATATTACGTTTGGGTCTGAAATCGACAAAATATTATGTTTGGATAACTAGTATCAATTCAAGGAAGAAATGTGACCTTTACAAATAAGCAATTTCGTTAGGTCAAAATAAAGTAAAAATTTGATAAAAATAAAGTCAAAAAATTTTTTTTTAGCTCAAAATAAAAATGGCCCTAGACTGATCATCATTTGGCGAACTTCTTCCGCGTGTATTCCAGGGAGCCATTCCAACCAACGCAAAAGCCGGTAATTCGGATGAGTCGCGCTGGCCAGAATACATTGTGAAACCATACGTGAAAGTCTAATTGTGAAACGAGATTTTTCATTTTTTTTCCATGAAAATAAAAAATGACGCATAGCGCTTGACGCTTAAATAATAATTTATTTGCATCAGACAAAGCTGTCCATATCCAAAACAAAACAACAAAATAATACACAAACTGCAAATGCACAAATAACGAACAACAACAACGAAATAACATCAAAAAATAACAAAATAATACACAAACTGCAAATGCACAAAATCTCAATAAATAGGCTAGGCCTATCTACTGTTACAAGTTTACAGACAATGGTACGGTAGCGTTACAAGTTAGAAGAACTGAAAGTATTGAGAACGATAAAAACAATCAGATGACATGGCAGCCATCAAAACTAGATAATAGCATACATAGAATTATTATAATGAAGACGGTAATTTGATATACGATGGCAATCAGACCTCATCAGGGAGGCAACAATAGAGTTAGACGATACTTCGCATCTTCCAACAAAAGAAAAAACATATTTACGAAGTAATGCATCAAATGTTATGATGTTACACAAGACTTGATGTTCACGTACGCTATAGTGTTTAGGCAAATTGTGTATAATTCTAAACGCATTATTGAAGGCAACACGCAGACGATTAATGTCACGTTGATGATAATTTTCCCACAGATGACATGCATACATTGGAGTACAATAAGAACGGAATAGAACATTTTTAATATCACTGGAGCACTTGTAAAATTTTGATTTTAATTTGTTGGCAGAACAGTAGATTGATCGCACTTGTCGATTTATATCCTTGTCGTCACACATTGCCGTGATCTACACGGCAATGATCGACACTTGATCGACAATGATCTACACGGCACGATCGACACACATTGCCGTGATAATCTAGCATAGGAATTAAAATCAGCAAAATAGTTGACGGCGCTATCACTTCCGTCAACTGAAAAATAAATTGACGGCGCTAGCCTCAGCGTCAACGTACAACACTGAAGTTAGCGCTCCATAAATATAATGCCTACTTTGGACTGGCAATTAATTCATTCCAAATATAATACCTACTTTGGACTGGAAATTAATTCATTCAGGTAAATGTGAGGCATCGTGCTTTCCAACGATAGAAAAATTGTTAAAATCCGAGCAGAAATGAGAAAGCCACAGCACATTTATGTTGAAAAATCGATATCCATTCCGCTTTCACTTTTTTTCCTATTTTTGCACCCTTCTCAAAAGTAGTTGCGTTTTTTGGCATGATGTCACACATTTTAATGACGTCACTGACCAAGGCGGCCGATGCTAATCATGCTAGACCAGCACCAGATTTTTTTTCTCTCCAGGTCCTAGTTTTGCAACTGGATTTGTGCAAATTTAAGACCTGAAGATAAACTAAACTCAAGAAAATATAAAAGAAAAATTATAATTTCGTCATCTTTTCTTTTTGTGAAATTTGTGTTTATTTTATCGTTCTGTACATGTTTGCGCCACTCAGGGCCAGCAATAAAAAATAAATTGGAATTGGAAAAGGTTCCATTCTACCTTAGAAATGGGAGCTTGTAAGATGGACTAAAAATTAAAGTTTTTTGGCATGTACAAATGTATGATTAATCTAGCATAGGAATTGTTGTATTCTTACTAGACTTGTATTTAACAAAAGACAGAATAAGGCAAAGACAGGCAAAATAGGTCGAAGTAAAATATACTGTAATACCGTAGTCTGTGTGAAGAAGGGGTGTTCTTCCTGGCTATCAGCATTAATTCTTGCTATTGCTTTCAGTTCTTGCTATCTTTCGCCATTAATTTGTGCTAGAATCGGCTGCCAAAAAACATTGTACAGTAGTTTATTGCAGTACAGTAGTAGACTCACCTGAAGTGATGATAAATGCCACGCCATTTATCTATTATATTGAGAAAAGGACGCAAGAATGTAGTGAGGTAAAGAATACAAAGGCGTTGATATGATGGGAACGCCATGCAAGTAATCAATCAGACATTTGTACTCTGTAGACAGGGGTCGATCTTAACTTTTTTTTTCACTAGCCCACCGGACTAGTTGCTCTCCGTTTTCACTAGCCCGCACGATTTTTCACTAGTCCGACCAGTTTACTGACTTTTCACTTGTCTGATGACGTATTAAGATAAGTGTTTTGGCTTAGACTGAAACTAACTAAAGTAAAGGCTTTCAGATTTCAGTACGCACAAGAGAGCAACAATACGCACAAAAACACCTTCTCGTACTACAGACGCAAACAATGCAATTTTAAAACAAAAAAATAAATGTGGCATGCGGTGTGTGCTTAATATTTATTTATGTTGTAATATTACATAGTGTGCATCTGTAGTATGAGATGACACGCCACTCGCCAGGGTGGTACCGTAGCCTGCAATACATAATATTCGTTCACTGTCAAAAGATGTGGACTATTGGATGGATTGCGTTTGGTTAGGCCTCTATTGTCAGACCTGTCTGGCTTGTTGGGTCAGCATAACTCTTTACTTTAGGTCACGGAGGCGCACGAGCTCTTCAACTACGACAAGGTAGCAATCCAAAGAAGAGGGAAAAAACGAAAAAAGTAGTCACGTGCTCAGTTGACCGACTTTGCAGCCTTCTTCGTGCAATTTCGCCTCTGGCAAGCAAATTTTTGCAGTATTTCAGAGTGACGTCGCCAATCGCCATTTTGTAAACCAAAACTTTTTACCGGCAAATATTTTCACTTGCCAATCGGACTAGTACTGTAACATTTCTACTAGTCCTCGCAAATTTTTACTAGCCATTGGCTAGCGGACTAGCGTTAAGATCGAACTCTGGTAGACAAAAATGTTATGTTCAATAAACGAATGACCAGAACAGGTTTAAACAACTTCATGAACACTTTTACCAATTTTCTTACAACTTCAAGACTGAATACTGAAAAGTAATGATATTAATATCACGATGTATATCTTACGAATTGCGAAAGTAAGAACACAAACATGAGTTGCTTTAATTCCTTCACTTAGAGCAATGACACAACTTGTGTTTTTATGTTTTCCTTGTGTAATGTGTATTCGAAATACTTTTTCTGTCTTATTAAAAACGGCAAACATGTTGTAATACAGCTTTACGTTGTTTTGAATGACTATAGGTGCAGCACCAGTGATACAGTCACTTCCGTTTCTAAAGTTTGATATCATCTTTATTTAAGTGTTAAATTTTTAACCATTAATTTGACTTGAATATTATTATAGGTTATTTTTTTAATATCTTTTTCTTGAAATATGTACCTTCAAAAAATAAACAAGCCATTATGAAGTTTGGTTCATTTGCAAAATTTCGAAATTTTGTATCATCAAATCCACCTTTGATTGTGTTCATTTTTTGTATTGGAATGACAGCAGTTGCATTTGTTTCATTTGCATACTATATTAGATCCAATAAAATCATTGATCCAAATATTACAAGGGTAAGTTATATATTTTTATGGTACGGTAACTTAATTGTTTTGTGACTTCTATAGCTTGTATTTTAGAACTAGATGCCATTTTGACAGTCTGTCCAATGCAAATGTATTGAACTTTGTATGGTTTAAGTAATTTATCATTGAAGAAGGTTCCTGATAGTAAAAGTTGTTATTTTAACATCATTTTGTTGACTGGTGGCATTACCAGCTTTTAAAATGATGTAATAATAGTTTTGCGGTCTGGTGTGGTACAGGGCCATAAACTTGTTACTTCACCCAGGAATTTGTATTTGCCTGATTTATAATAAAACAAATAAAACAATGAAAACTATTAATACTACAAAAAGTGCTCAATGCCAAGCAAAAAGGCAAAGCAGAGCGAATTAAATCAAATGTAGTTATTACTATCTGAAGCCTTTACAAATTGTTTCACCTAACGGATCATCAGAAGGTCTTATTCAAATAGAATCAAATATTCAAATAGATTCTATTTGAATAAGACCTTCTGATGATCCGTTAGGTGAAACAATTTGTAAAGGCTTCAGATAGTAATAACTACATTTGATTTAATAACACAAATATATATACTTAACTTAGATTCAACAAGAAAAAGTGATTTTAACTGCAATTTGAAACAGAAAACTTTCTTTAAAACAACCTTGGATGTAGTTTTGACACATTTTTAAGGGGATTTTATGAAAGTTAACTTAAAGTTACATTAATCAGTCATACCTGGCGGCACATAAGGTATTTTGGTTTAATATTGAATTGTTAGACTGTATGTTGTTTTTTTACAATTGTGAAATTTATATACCGGTACGTATTAAAATCAATATTTCCGCATCATAGTTAAGGGTTTAATTTCAGGATTGGAACACCTTACTGCACAATGCTACCAAGATAAACTTTTGCTCTTCCAGTGGAAATCACTCAAACTATATAGGCAACACAACTATTTTAGCAAACAGAAGTGATTACACTAATGTGTCTGTGAATTTAAACATTTTCTTTTCACTTCCATATTCAAAATTGAGCCAATCATTGACATCATCAATATCTGCTTTCAATGGATCTCTATTGGGTTATTCAGGTATCAAAGTGCAGTAGTTATGTTATATCGGCGGTTCTCAACTGGGGATCTCAAAAGCGTTTTCAGGAGTCTGTAAAAGTTTCCAAATTTGCAACACAATTGATAAAATATGATATATATATATACAGTAGAATTCGCTTATAACGGCTTCGTTTATAACATCAATTCGCCTATTACGCCACATTTCGCTCAGTCCCGGCAGAATTCCTATCTTTTACGTACATTGTAGTTCGGCTACAACAGCATCGCCTATAACGTCAATTCGCATGTAACAGCATCCTTTATTGGTCCCCAGACGTCTTTTGTTCGTTTATAACGTCACTTTAAGCCATCACCTTCACCACGAACGGTCAGTCTTTAAATCCAGTTAGCGCTGCTGCTTGCAAAATGTCTTCCCTTTATTTTGCTACGTCGTTCGCAGCAGCGACTTTAATTAACTGAATTAACTTTTTTCCCGCGTGAAAAGCTATCACGTGTAAAAAGCAGCTCTACAGCTGACCTTTAAACAACTCATAGCCACAGTTGTACGTGCAGTAGGCTACTGTATAAACTAGAAGCCGCAGTGTTACACAGTACAGTTGTCGAAAGAGATCTCTGAAGCAAAATGCCAAATAAACGTATTTTCTGCGTGACTTTTGTCAGTTTGGTGGTACACAGTAAACCTGACTGGATTATACACCTCTTTCTTTAATCAAAAGACAGTTTTGAAATAGTTTGTGGTAGTTCGTCTATAACGTCAATTCGGCTATAACGTCAGTTTTTGCAATCCCCTAGAGGTGCCGTTATAGGCGAGTTTTACTGTATTTAAAAATTGGTTGCGCTTTATTTGTGTATTAGCCTACAGTGATTCTCAAAGTGTGTGACTTGATGCCTGGTGCGTCGTCTGAAACTTCAAGGTGTGTCGCACAAAGTTTCGTTTCCCTAACTAAAAAAATTTCATATAAAATAATAAGAGCTAAATGTTTTTATATGACTGCATATGTGAGTGAACTCAGTGATGTTGACTGTAAATTATATACTATATTCACTATCCATGAGGTGCTGCTAAATGGACATACACCAACAGAGAGTTGAACTGGTGTTGCTTGATCTTGCCATTTCATTGTTTGCAAATTTGGTTACTGGTCCAACTGAACTAATGTTTTTAATTCATTCTGCTTGTTAAACACTTGTTTTGTTGCAGGAGTATTTGGAAGCAAGTTAGTTCACTTGTCTTTTACCTTCCAACAACCTTTGAATCTCACCTGCAACAATGAGCATGGTTGTTCACATGTAGTGGATTCTTGTTTGTCCATAAGTGCCCCACCTAATATGCTGCCTGCTACCATGTATGTTTTTCTACTTGCATCTGTTAAATTGGATTGGATATTTTTTTGTAAACTGTAATATTTGTCACGTTCTTTTTATTTCTTACACATAAAGAGACTTTGGAAAGACTGATGACAAAGTTTATTGGGATATCAGACATTAAACAATCAATTAAATCGGAATGGTCCGTTTCGGCTAGTCTGATTCGGCTAGTCCAATTCGGCTAGTCCGATTTTTCCACAATATTGTTTCTTTTCATTCCGACAAAGAAAAATAAATTGAAATGAAATTTAGCGCAAAATGTTTGAACTATTAAATTGAAATGTTTGCTCACATAAAATCGACATGTATATATCCCCTACGTCACCGTCTGTATGCAAACTTACAATATACTAGAATCCTCAACTATTACAAAATTCTAAATCCAACGACGCCTTCTGTTTATTTAGAGAATTTTGTATTTTATTCCACAATATCGTTTCTTTTATAGTTGAAATTATCGAAGCTTTAGATGAGTGGGGTTTAGACCTAACCACTGAGATCTTAAATCATATTTATGACACCGGAATCATCCCTAGTAATATGGTACGTTCCATATTCATAACTTTACCAAAGAAAACCGGAGCAACAGAATGCTCACTCCACAGAACAACTAGCCTTGTGAATCAAGTTACGAATATGTAACGTACCATATCACTAGGGATGTTTCCGGTATCATAAATATGATTTAAGATCTCAGTGGTTAGGTCTAAACCCCACTCATCTAAAGCTTCAATAATTTCAACTATAAAAGAAACAATATTGTGAATTAAAATACAAAATTCTCTAAATAAACAGAAGGCGTTGTTGGATTTGGAGTTTTGTAATAGTTGAGGATTCTAATATATTCTAAGTTTGCATACAGACGGTGACATAGGATACATGTCGATTTTATGTGAGCAAACATTTCAATTTAATAGTTCAAACATTTTGCGCTAAATTTTATGTCAATTTATTTTTCTTTGTCGGAATGAAAAGAAGCAATATTGTGGAATAAAATACAAAATACAATTCAAAACTGTAGCCGAATAGGGAACTAGCCGAATCGGACTAGCCGAATTGGACTAGCCGAATTGGACTAGCCGAATTGGACTAGCCGAATTGGACTAGCCGAATTGGACTAGCCGAATTGGACTAGCCAAATTGGACTAGCCGAATTGGACTAGCCGAATCGGACTAGCCGAATAATAGCAGACCCCAATTAAATGGTCAAATGGTTCTACTTGTGAGATTGTTGAAAGTAATTCTTAAAGGGCTTTAGTGAATGGTTCAGCATTTCCAACAATAATCAAAATAAACTCCCAGTAATTTTGACAGCAGCTCCTCAATATAACTTTTTCAATCGTCTCCAACTTCTTATAATAACACAATTAAAATAGCGCACTTGTTCAGAAACATATAATCTAGCTTGCCGTCTAGGCTATACCTATTAATTGTGACAATATAATTGTTCTCTTTGCACTACATCCTCATTTTTTATAAATGATTATCATTCCAAGTCTGCCCACCCAAAATTTTTGACCACTGTGAATGTGATGGTTATGAATATGTTGTGCAAACAGATATGATTCAAATACTACCGTCTAAAAAAGATAAATAACAATTTCTTTGTTCCAGGCGACCTGAGCAATGTTCATTCATAAACAATGATACTTCATCTGCTCTAAAAATATTTGGTAGTTTGTCTGATGAAGGTTCACCCATACAGTGTTCCAACATGTCAATGATACTTAATCATCCCAAAGACAAACGTTTGTTGATGTATCTCACTGAGGTAATGCCACGCTTTATTATTAATAATAATAATGGTGTTGCAAGCACAGTGGTGCTTTTTCACCTTCATGATAATTTACATAGCAATATTGAATAAATGAATAAATACAAATATTATTGAATGTAATATCTGTAGAAGTACTGGTACGTTTTGTCTTTTGCATTGTCGCTTGACAAGAATGCTATTTTGAAGGTGGAAACAAGTGCCAAAGACAAGTATTTTCGAGTTACAATATCTTGTGATAATATGAGGAGTGTCATGCCCTATGGCTCTGAAACGTGGGCTACTTTAGCAAGCGCCTACATCGTAATGACAGAGCGATGGTTAGATGGACCTGCCTAGTCAAGCCTGAAGACAACATCCAGTTTGAGACTCTTCTATCAAAGCTCAAAATAAAAGACATCAGTGAAGTCCTCCAATTAGGCAGACTGAGATTAGTGTTGGGCGATATATCGAATTTTCGATACGATACGATATCTTTTCAATATCGATATTTATTTCAATATCGTTCGATATTTTAACAATTACAACCCTAACTCGTAACTGCAAACCCCTACAAAAACGTTGCCAAGGCCAAACGGCAATTGCTGTGAACATTTATTACAAAAAAATTCTACCAAAACATGTAAAACGAGAAGCGAAAAATATACTCGAGTAGTCTATCCCGACCGCACTGTTTGATTTGTTGTGATGCAATAATACCAAAAGTAGCGACAAAGCGAACAACGCGATTACGCACGCTGTTATGGCAATTCACGTTGAATAACTCACGGGGAGGAAAAGTAGGTTAATTTTGGGTTGATTCAACCTTCGAGTCAGCACAAATCGATTTAATTTTCCCGGACGGTTATATTGCGTAACACAATGCCCAATAAGAAATTTACGTTTGTTTTACATTAATTCGACATCTAGCGACGTTGAATTATCATAAAATAACGTGTCTATAATTTTTCCGGACGGTTATATTGCGTAACACAATGTCTAAGAAGAAATTTGCCTTTGTTTTACTTTAATTCGACATCTAGCGACGTTGAATTATCATAAAATAACGTTAATTGTTCAACCAGGTACAGGTAACAAATTAATAGCTCCCTGCGAGAAGATTGCCTCGATTAAGGTATGCACTAACATAATTTCGGACAGTCGGGATACTGTGAGCAGCACAAAGTCTGTTTGATAACAGTCTTCGAAATTACTGTCGGCAACCAGCAATTGCCGAGTTGATTGCCGACGCAGATGCATGAATGACGATGCCGAGGCCACACGAGCGCTTGTAAGGTTAGGGTTAAACACCCCTCCCAGTCGTTATGCCAGTATGCCACAGCCATAGATTTGATCCTTAGTCAACACCCTAATGGAGCTCTGCGAAAGAGACGTGTGGATAGGTGTCAAAGCACGAAAGCGGCAAAACGTGGACGCTTCATTGCGAACGGCGAAGTCAGTGTAGATTTACAGCTAATCGATCAGCCTCTTGATGTTTCTGATTCTAGTGATGACGCGACAACCTCATTCTCCGATACAGCATCTGATGATTCCGATTCTGACAGCTAGTACTTTGTCAAACAGACTTTGTGCTGCTCGCAGTATCCCGATTGTGCCGAAATTATGTTAGTGTACTGCATACATAAATCGAGGCAATCTTCTTGCAGGGAGCTATTAATTTGTTACCGGTACCTGGTTGAGCAATTAACATTAATATATAATAATTCAACATCGCTAGATGTCGAATTAATGTAAAATAAACGTAAATTTCTTATTGGGCATTGTGTTACGCAATATAACCGTCCGGGAAAATTAAATCGATTTGTGCTGACTCGAACGTTGAATCAACCCAAAATTAACTTATTCCACCCCCCGTGAGTTATTTAACGTGAATTACTGTAACAGCGTGCGTAATCGCGTTGTTCGCTTTATCGCTACTTTTGGTATTAATTACATCACAACAAATCAAACAGTGCGGTCGGGATAGACTACTTGAGCATATTTTTCGCTTCTCGTTTTACATGTTGGTACAATTTTTTTTTGTAATAAACGTTCACAGCAATTGCCGAGGCAATTTCAACTTTTGCCGTTTGTCCTCGGCAACGTTTTTGCGAAGTAAAAATATGCTAATTTCGAAGACTGGATGAAGAACTAGATGTCAGAATCGGAATCATCAGATGCTATATCGGAGGATGAGGTTGTCGCGTCATCACTGGAATCAGACACATCAAGCGGCTCATCGCTTGGCTATAAATCCACACTGTCTTCGCTGTTCGCAATGAAGCGTCCACGTTTTGCCGCTTTCGTGCTTTGATACCCATCCACACGCCTCTTTCACAGAGCTCCATTAGGGTGTTGACTAAGGAGCAAATCTATGGCTGTGGCATAACGACTGGGAGGAATGTCTAACTCTAACCTTACAAGCGCTTGTGTGGCATAGGCATTTTTATTGCTGACGCTAATGCGCCATTCATGCATCTACGTCGGCAATTGCCGACACTAATTTCGAAGACTGAGAAACTCTTTTCTTAATTAGAACAAAAATATCGAAAAGTATCGAAATATCGAGTATTTTTTCAAATATCGTATCGTTTTGTTTTTTTCAATATCGCCCAACACTAACTGAGATGGCTTGGTCACGTTGAGTGCAGCTCAAGCTGGATCTCACAGGTCAGATATGTCAACATCGCAGCACAGCTGGTCAAGGTAGACCAAAACTTTCTTGGGAAGAACTGGTAAAACGTGACCTTGCAGCCTTGAACATGAACTCTCCCAACCCAATAAATCGCGAGGTGTGGAGCCAGACTTCGTTCTCGACAGACAGGCGACACCCTCGACATGAGGATTAATTCATGGCCTGTATATGTGTATAATCAAAATTGGTTGATGATGATGATGAAGTTATATAACTTACCAAGCGAGTTGCATACCCACTTCTTAGATTTCTCTACTGGGATCAATCAGCAGCAGTCCTGATAGATGGTGACCTGAGCAGGTGGACACAAATTCAAAGAGATGTTAGACAGGGGTGCGTAGTCTCACCTGATCTTTTCTTTATGGCAAAATGATCTTGCGACATCTATATGGCAACGAAGGCACCTCTGTAGGCGGACAACATTTAAACAACAAAAGATGGCACTGGCAGACGGTGTTGTGACGGCACTGTACTACTACTAATCACCACATAAAACTCCAATTTACAAAATTTACTCGACATAATCATTTTAATTTAAGCAAAGCGAGAAACTTGAACGCAACGAAAACCTTTTGTATGACAATTTCAGCAAAGGAAATAATTCCTGTATGCACAATCAAATTACAGAATACACCAGTCTCGCAAGTACTGTAAATAATTTCGACTATCTGGGCTCCATAGTTACTTCGAATGGTCGATACTGGGGCGATGTCAAATCAAGAATTGCACAATCCAAACAAGCTTTCATCCAACTGGCCAAAGCACTGAAGTCAAGCACAATCTCTCTGAACACTAGAATAAGAATTTTACAGGTGTACGTTTGGCCAGTTCTACTGTATGACTGTGAATCCTTGACTATATGCTCGCAGATAGAAAAGAAGATTAACAGAGCTGAAATTTGGTTCATATGAAGAATGATGGGAATTAACTGGATTGATAAGATCACCAACGAAGAAGTGTGGAGACGCTCTGGGTGTACCCCTGGCGCCGTCATTAGAACTGTTATAAAAAGGCAAATGTCATTCATCGGGCACGTCTATCGTAAGCGCGGAATTGAGCACTCGGTAATGATGGGGCGGCTTTCTGGTCAGAGGCACCAGGAGCATCCACGTTTAGAAATTTTTAAGAATCTTTTAACATGGACAAGCCAGGATTTTGTAACTCTAATAAGAACAATGGACGATCTATCGTTGTGGAAAATCACGGTAGCCGACACCTTATTCAGGCATGGCCGATGATGATGATCCTGGGATGATGATTCATCCCCATTTTTTTATGAATTAGCTAAGATTAAAAGGTCATTGCAATATTTGTAAAAAAATAGCCACTAACAATGTAGGTGCTTCAACAGTGTTTACATTGGTATTATTTACGCATATTCTTGACCTCTAAGACTTATTTATTACTTGCTGCTTCGGTGGTTTTTTTTATTGGAAATGCTTTTAATATATTAAATATTTTTATTTCAGACGACAAAATCTCTTGTTCACGTCCATCTTATCCACAGCAGCTACTTTCTATTCTTAATTGTGCTAGTTGTGTTGACCTTCGGATTCTTTCGTGGCGGTGATCATCATGACGTCAAGGATTATGACGATATTCGTTTTGCATTGTTATCGTCATCTTCTTTGTGATCCGTAGTTTTATTTAAATTATGCTTTTGTTTTTCATAATTTTATTGCTGATATCTGCTCATTGGTGTAATGTTATGTTGCAGATGTGGGTTCGCCGCCATTTTGTCTTGTAAAATGTCACTGACTTTTTATTCCTGTTTCATTTCAAATTCATATTGTTTGCGATGGGCATAGCAGGAGGCTATAGCAAGCACGCATCAGAGATCTACTAAAGCTATTCAATATCAGTTAATCGTTATAAATCTGGCACTTTATCACGGTTGAGTTCTGACCTAATACTACTGCATTGTAATTGTGGAACTATAACGCATAAATTGTCATTTGAATAGCTTTAGTGCATTGTGAATCTGCTTCTACTCGCTTACTGTCCTGTGGTCAATTCCCTTCCCTTTTACTGAGACTAACAACTACATTATTCTGTGAGTGCACTTGCGTTGATCTGATTGCCTAAGTGTGGAACAATGAATAGATTATTCGGTGGGTACTTCTATATACAGTAGTTGCAATAAAAGTTATTTCCTAGTAGCCTACAGTATCTTGTGTGTCAGACAGACAATCAACTTAGCGGATAGCTCCGCACACACTACTAGAGTACCACGATATTAATCCAATGGGCCTGTTCAAATATTATAAGACGCTTTTGTTGGCAATGGGTACTTTTGGACCTTGGAGAAGGCAGCATAATCTTTGGAATCCGATTATGATAGGCTACACTCAGAGATGGGCAACGTATCCGCTACTTTAAAAGTAGCGCGCTACCGCTACTTTTGTCAACTTAAACTGATACAGGAAGCACTTTGTGACGTCAAAATGACTTTTCCACAATTGAATTTTCTTTCCATAGCGACGTTTTATGCGATGACCCAAACACAACAAAAAATTAATCCTTGCTGGTGTCTTGACTGCTGTTGGAGGTGACCAGTAGCGCACCCAGAAAAAAAGTTAGGGGGGGCTAATTCAGAAATGTCGGCCGAGTGATTTGCGACAATAGGCCAATGCCTATCTTTTTGATTAATATTTAAATGCACTCACAGCCAGTGGCGTAGCCAGGAATTTTGAAAGGGGGAGTTTTGACGGCGTGTTCGCCCAGGGATATCTAAAGAAGGGGATACGAAGGCTTTTATTACGTCTGACAATAGAAGGGCTTTTGTTTATCGTAAATAATTTGTGTTTATCGTAAAATGACAATTGGCACCGATAGTAGTTTAATAAATCTTGTTATGATAACTTGCATTGCGCTATTAGCATCAGGCCTGGATATTCACAGCATGCTCATGGTTGCTTGTTAATTCAACTACCCATATACTTCTTTTACATCTAGCCTACTGCAAAGGCTTTGTTGAAAAAAACAGCTTACTGGTAACTTTTCAACTGTCTTTGTAAACAAGTTTCTTTAAATATGCTCTACGTAACATTTGCTAGCTGTCTTCTGTAGCTCACTGTACCAGCTGCACGACAAAACTTTCTACGATTTTAAAAAGAACCACATGTTTAAAGCACTGCAAACTACCGCCCTGGTAGTGTCATGAGAATAAGGCAATCGCTGCGAGCCTTCATATCCCCTTCTCTAGATATCCCTGTGTTCGCCTAAGACGACACCCTGCGGCGGGGGCCTCCCGCAGAAAATTTTGAAAAATTACTTTGAATTTGGTGCATTCTGAAAGCATTTTCAACAAAAATGTGGGTATCAATATTCCTGTAAAATGGTGCTGTCTGGTGGCATAGCAAAAGGATAAGATCATGTTTTTTTCGGCATTTTTCCAAAATAAAGCTGAGTTTCTATGTTTTCTTGTTGCTAATTCCTGGCTGAGATGTTTGGTATGGGCAAACTCGCTCTTTTAATGCAGTTTCGCTTAAAATTAAGCAAACTTTTTTTAAAAAACATAAAGAAACTGAAAGCATCATTCTCAATATCGTGACGTAACACGCATGCCAAAGAGGGGTGTTGAAACCCCCCTCCTTGGCTTCGACACTGCTCACAGCCCACAATTCACCCGTTGCCGATACATTAGGATTCGTTCTCTCAATCAGATTAGAAGTTGGCCTAGTGAACCCCATGCTAAGTTACTAGGCTATAGCACCATCAGCATCCTCATTCCTACGTCTACTCTCGCAATCTTCTATAGATTTCGACTTTTTTCTCGTGTGTGACAAAATAGAATTAGCTTTCCGTTTGCTAACACAAATAAGTGCGAAAACAACAACTAGCACGAAAACAGTTTGAAACAAAACACTAATTTTGTAAACAATAAATTTCATGTGGACGTTTTTTCTACTTACAAAACATTCAAATTTAGTTCGTATTTTCAACTAAAGTCCCGGACGCCTTCGTCTCTCTGCTCAAACGTCGTATATAGTTTTACATGTCCGTGTGATTCGGCATTGACGTAGGCCTACGGTATATCGGTACGTATGTCCACCAGACATTTGACCACGAGAGTACAGGAGCATCTGAACTTTAGGGAGCTAAGAAAAGTGCCATTAAAGACCATATCATGGAGTGTTATTTTTGCTCTGTTTGAAAATTCTCTGCTGACTCATTTAAAATTCTACGCAAAGACAAATTCCAATTTGACACCAAAATTTAGGAAGCACTGTTAATCAAACGCTGTAACTCAAATTTAAACAAACAATTATTTGCTAGAGGCGAGTCTATTCTCTTCAACATTTAATTGATGTATCACATCAATGAAATGAAAACGGATAGTGGATGGTTGTGACTTTCCTGCTGTTGAAAATCATGCTGAAAATATAATTCTTACACAGTGGAACTCCCTGCCAAATTCGTTTGAAACTATGAAAAGATTTGCGGTAGCTCTGTTAACGTTGTTTGGTTCTTCATATTCGTGCGAATCTTCATTTTCGCACATAAATTTTATACAATCAAGCACACGGAATCGTCTCAGCTCATATATGAGTGCTGCATGTGTGAAGCTAAAAGCTACGGATTACCAACCAAGGATAATAAGACTTGCAGAGAAGATGCAGCAGCAAGTTTCGCATTAACATGTAATTAAATGTATGACCCACTTTTGCTTTTTCAAGGATTAAGGTCTCTTTTGTGACCCATGCACTAAAAAAAGTTCGCCATCCCTGGCCTATAGCGTCAATTCGCATGTAACAGCACCCTTTATTGGTCCCCAGGCGTCTTTTGTTCGTTTATAACGTCACTTTAAGCCATCACCACGAACGGTCAGTCTTCCAGTGAGCGCTGCTGCTTGCAAATCAATGTCTTCCTTTTATTTTGCTACATCGTTCGCAGCAGGGACTTTAATTAACTTTTTTCCCGCGTGAAAAACTATCACGTGTAAAAAGCAGCTCTACACTACAGCTGACCTTTAAACAACTCAAAGCAATAGTTGTACGTGCAGTAGGCTACTGTATAAACTAATTAACTGAATTAATTTTTTTCCCCGCGTGAAAAACTATCACGTGTATCACGACGATAGCGAGCAAATCATACATCACTGTATTTAGCAAAAGCTGAACGCTGTGTCGTAGAGAAATCCGTGTCAAAACCGAAACAGCTGAAGATCAATGCCTTTTTTGCTAATAAACAACGAACTTCTCTACTAAAAAAAAAAATCTTTAGGCTACTACTGTATGTAACGAGCTGTATTGCGCAATGCGCAAATTTCCTGTACCTACCTTTCGCTGTAGGTTATTTTTTTTAAACAATTTCTTTGTTTACTGTATTTTCGGCGTGACTTTTGTCAGTTTGGTGGTACACAGTAAACCTGACTGGATTATACACCTCTTTCTTCAAAAGACAGTTTTGGAATAGTTGCGGTAGTTCGTCTATAACGTCAATTCGGCTATAACGTCAGTTTTTGCAATCCCCTAAAGGTGACGTTATAGGCGAATACTACTGTATTTCAATGGCTTCCTGCTGAGCGAGGTACAAATTAAATGCAGCACCACACAAAACATTTTGTATTCATGTGTTTAATAGGACGCACCGTGCAGTTTTTTGCTATTACTCTAGGCATGTGTTTAATTGTACGCATAATACAGCACACGCATTAAGAATAATCATTGGGTACACAAGCTCCAATTATAATTCAAAAATCTATAAAAATGTATATGTTATATTAAGTAAACAGAAAACCAAACAATGACACGACATTTCATATAATATAGCCTACGGTACACCAAAAATTACAAACGTTTTCGACTACCACATAAAAAATGCTGGCACTTAATATTAATCAACTGAATTACCGAACATAGTGGAATTAAGGAATCAAGGCACATCACCATGCCCATCAAGCACTGTGTAAATGCAAAGACCATGCTCCTATCTTCACAACGTATTAAATTACTATGTGATGTGCTTTCATTTCTTCAGAGGCTTGATAAATGCCAACACGTTGTACTGTATAGCACAAAACTTTTGCAATTTTTTGTTTATTATGTGAAATGTCGTCATAAACAATTAAGGTTATTAATCCTACACAAAGTACTCAATGCCAGGTGAAAAGCCAAGCAGAGCGAATTACACCAAAATTAGTTACCAGTTCACCAAAAATCTTAATAGCCTGTTTCACCTCAATAGGATTATCAGAAAAAACTTATTCAAATACAATCATTTAAATTGGATTTCTTATTCTATTTACATAAGTTCCTTCTGATGATCCTACTGAGGAGAAACAGGCTGCTGAGGCTTTTAGTGAACTAGCAACTAGTTTTTGATGATAAAAATATATATATTGTTGTAATTACTGTAAATATTGATAACAATCAATTTTGTTTATCTAACATAAAATTTATGTAATGCAAATACCGCCATACCGGTACTAGCCTACTGTGAAATAGAATGCCCACAATTAACTACTGTGTTTCCAAATACAATATTGGAAGCTGCATGTAAATTTGTAATCAGCTAATCCAGAATGTACCCAGTTTAATCTCATGTAAAATACCACAACTCTTAAGCAATATAATAAATAATGAAACTTTAACATCATGCAAACTAATTGGCTTTAAAATGACAAAACTTCATATAGTAAAAAATGAAAACATGCAATTAAGTAAAACAGAAAGTTTACGTTTGTGGGCCTGTTGATGAATATTTGTTATACAGTTTTAAAATCTGCAGCAACACATTACCAACTGCACTCTCATATGCCCAGTTGTTTCTTCGCCATGGGTTTTCAACCATGTCCTCCAGAGCCTCCAAAACTTTTTTATCATGCAAACCAATGTGAATGGTAGGATTTGAAATTAAAGCTTTGTAAAGTTCACTATCTGGACTTAAAGGTTCATCACTGTCATCTTCCATATCTTGACTATCCTTGTGATCACTCAACAGCCACTCGCAAGCGGTGTTCACATTATTCCCACTGATACGTAGTGCTTGCATACATTCCTCCCTTGTAAAGCCCATATCAATGAGAGCAGAAAGATGAGTTGGGTTTGGAACAAAAGTTCGAGATCTTGTTTTCATGCCACTTGTTGTAGCAGTCGACGTGGAATTAGTTTCCATTGGTTCATCTGCCTGACTTGATGATTGTTCCTCATCAGGCTCACTATTATTCAGCAACCATTCCATTGCCAAATTTTTATTCATGGTATTTGCAATTAATGCTTTTCTGGCCCTATTTTCAGAAAATCCCATGTCTACCAAAGACTTTAATGAAACAGGATCCACTTCAGGTGTTACGGTGTTTGCATCACGTTCATCTTGATCGAAGTGCATAAACTTGTAGGAAAGATCAAGCAAAGATAACAACACTTTTCGAAAGGTCTGTTCAACTTGTGTTGAAGAAGACATATCTGTATGTTGATTTCTTAGTTTCTCAAATGGCCCATTGAACAAAGGAAGCCCTTCTGTTGCACGTGCAATAGCAGATTGTGTTGGTGCCTCATAACTAATAATGCCGTCTTTTACCAAAGAACTAACTTGTTTATTTCGATTTTTGACTAACAAAGCACAATCTCCATCTTCAAGTAGTTCTTGCTTGACGGTTTTATCATCACATAGCTGCCTTGGAATGTCATTGATCAATACAAGACGAAATTGGCCATAATTTGTACTGCTCTCACTGTCTGGTAATTGTTTGATTGCAATTTCTTTTAACTTTTCAACTGGCATTTCTGGAGATAATACATTTATCAAAGTGTCATTTCCATACAAGTCACTCACAGATACTGTATAATTTACAGATGACCTTGAGCTACTTAGCTTGGACTCCATCTTCAATACATACAATGGTGGATAAAAATGTTTGATGAAAACCTTCAATAGACTGTACAATTTAATATATGAAATATCTTTAATCACATAAAATTGTTGCATTTACCAAATCTAACCTGAAACAAGAATTGCCATTTAGATTGAAGAAATAGTTTGTAGCAACCAACATGACGATTTAATACAGTAAATAATTATCTTTTAGATTATGGTACTTCAATCATCATTAGAGCTTTTTCAAATAGGTTGGTGATGTATCATACCCTCAACTGACTTGAAACTGGAATGGAATGTTTCAAGTTTCAACAACAATACCTATGTTTTAATGTAAATCATGACCTTGCAGCCCTGAACATGAACTCGGCCAACCCAATGGACATTGAGGTTTGTAAAGAAAGACTTCACAGACAGATAGGCCACACCCTTGACACAAGGATTAATTCATGGCCTGTATAATCAAAATTGGTTGATGATGAAGCAAAGCCTAATTATTCTATTATGTTATTGCAAAATCTGTTGACACTGCATTAGCATGTCTTTACTGCTTTTATTTCTATTGCTAACACTAATTCACTTTTTTTTTATTGAATTTATTCTTCTATTCTTTACTCATTGAAGGTGACAGCTGACTTGATGACCTACCGTACTGTAGTCTTTACACCGTTTCTTTTACATAATTGTTGGTTAAACGCAAATACAAATAAAATACTGTATATACTATTCTAATTTACAAATAATGCAGTAGCCATAGGCCCATAGCTCTCCTAGGTATACCCTTAATTGATCAACCTCAAAAATTTTCCTGGGCCTGGTCAGTGGTCATAAATGCTCTGCCGTAAATTACGTCATATACTGGAATGGACCAAGACACATGGGATGAAGTATGTGAACAGTGAAGTAGTTTTACCCTATATAGCTATATGTTTGAGCCGTTGCAATCTATGACAGCCACTGACAAGTTCAATTGGTTAGCGCGTCCTTTCTGGAACGAAGAAGCTTCAAGATCAAGCTGCACTGGTTCGACTCTCAGGGCATGCGCTTGAGCAACGCACGTTAAGGACTGCTCTCCATTTAGCGGCATCTAATAGATGGAATAATTTCCCGGCAACAAAACTTCAACAATCGGAAACTTCACTTTGTCAATATCGGTGACCGGGCCTGCGTCAGTAATTTAAAGCCTTTAGTCTACAACTATGCGAAACTGCCAGGATTTAGTTCTGCAAGAAGCTTTCCCAGTCCGAGGATAAAGATTTAATCAATCAATGATGTGGTCTGCGGTCTGTTCCTCAGCACCACATTCACAGGAGAAGGAAGAGGCCATTTTCTATTGGTGCGTGGTTGAGCGGAAAAGCCCGAAGCCCGCACGGAGACGGTTGAGGCGCACCCATGCCTGTCTTGGTGGTGTCAGGTCGATGGAGCGTGTGTCGGCGTCGGGGAGGAACGAATAAAGTCTGGTGATGAACAAATGCTGCAATGAAAACAATATTTCTACTGCAGCACTTGACGGAATGGGAGTGTTATGTTTTTAAAACAGTTTTTTTATCGGTCCAATTGTGAATGTGGATCCGCTTAACTTGTCCTCAGGGTCCGCTTCCAAATACTCCTACAGCAGATTCAACGCGCATTGCTTTCTTTTCTTGGTTTTTACGTAAAGTGGTGCAAAAAGTCCTCCGTGGCTCTACCTACCACGGTACCACCATCCACTTCAGTGTCGCTGCTATACTCCCCTCTTCAGCAGAGCAGTTTGCTTCTTTAATTGCTTGAAGCATGTTCTGTTTTATTTTGGTCTTCATTTCAGCAGTGTCGCGTAATTGTCAGGCATTAAACACAGATAAGTCTAAATTATGGGTGGAATGCAGTAGCAAGCTGAAAGTCGCTGTCTTCGAACCAATGACCAAATCTGGTTTGTATTGCTTCCACAAGAACGTCCACCATCGGCAAGCAAACAGCAATGCTGTTGCTGGTTTTAATGTCAGACAATCTTTTTAGAGGCATTGCAAGCGTTACACTAATTGCAATAAATTTCAACTTCTTGAAGGTATCTAACTAACTGACTATATAAGCATCAAGAAATTGCTTTTAATCGCTGCGTGTTTCTTGATGCTTAGCCTATAGTCAGTTAGTTAGTTACCTTCAAGAAGTTGAAATTTACTGCATTTTTATAAATATTTTCAGGTTCCTGATGAGGGCTTAAGTTAAACCGAAAACGTTTGACTATTAAACTCATTTGTAAATATGTAAAATATATTATTATAATGCTCAACCCTGTTGTATTGTTGTGTCTTGCCTGTCTTTGGTACATATTGATTAATCGCCAAAACAATTAATTTAGCCAAATCAGTTATCAAAAATCGCCAAAAAAGAGCCAAATCATAAATATGAAGCTAAACGTCTTAAAAAATTGCCAGATTTCTGGACTTTGGCGATAAATTTGCCAATATGGCAACCCTTCTCCACCAGACCACAAAACAAAAGTAGAACCGCGCATGCGCAGTGCTGCGCCGATACATATGCGAGAAAAATGCATTATTGCGTAAAACGCAGCAAACACGCACGAAGCAAGACACAAACACGTGCAGAGAAATAAACGGCAATTAAAAACTGAAATTTCAATACAAAAGTAACTTGTAACTGTAACTGTTGAAAAAGTGCTAAAATAGGAACTAGTTACCGCGTTTCGTTACTTTTGGAAAATAGTAACGAAGTTACCGTTACAGTTACTCAAAAAGTAACTAGTTACTGCCCACCTCTGGGTATATACCTTCATGGCCATTCCAGTGTATAAATAAACGGTGTGGTTCCAGCGTCCACACGCGACGGGTCGCCCGACCCGTCGCAGGCCATCTTTCTGGGCTATGCAGAAAGAGCCTGTCTCCCTGGCCGCTCCGCCATTCTAAATTTGCGGACGGGTCATGTAACGTTTTTGATCCACACTCTCCCTCCACAGGTACTTCGACTCCCCAGCCTGGCCCCCGCAACCTAAGCTGGTGGACTTACCCCTCTGGGTGCATCGTCACCCCTAAATCACGCCGCTCCCCGCCGCCGCGGGGTGTGGCAGGCCGGTTTTATAAAGTCTTCGACCTGGCTATGTTTGTTTGTGCTCTCTCGCCGTGTCAATCCTTTGTACCCGTGCGCTGTTGATGCGAATAAAACAGTTGAACACTTGACGCGGGCACCTTGCTACTGGGGGCACCTTGCTATGCATTGCGCAAAGTTCACTGCTTGCAGTTTGAGCACTTTGGTATCTGTCTGCAGTTATATATATTGATGTAAACACTGCACTGACGAGACCGGAAGGTCGAAACGGTGTGCACTGTCTGCAGTTATTGACGCTATTGGTTTACGCCGATTGAGCACTTTACTGGGGGCACCTTGCTATGCATTGCGCAAAGCTCACTGCTTGCTGTTTGAGCACTTTGGCAAGATTGGCAGTAGTAATATTTTTGGTGCTTACGTACCACAAATAGGAAAATGTCACATGGGCTACGGTTCAACCCACGCAAGTGTGGCATCTTATCTTATAGGAAAGCGTTGGCGTCCCGTCTGCGGGTCGACCCGAAACCTTTTCTCCCTAGCCGGGGAGGAAATCCGAGTCATCCCCAAAGGCGAAACGTACAAATATCTTGGCGCTCGAACCGGTTACGCCTCGGATGCGTCCCTTACCCAACCTTTCATCTCCACCCTGGAGAAACACATTTCCTCTTTAATGAAATCTTTCCTCACTCCAAGCCAGAAACTTCTGGCACTTACTTCTATCATTCTTCCGTCCGCGTCATACCATCTGCGAGTGCGGCGCTTCAGACAGTATGAGCTTCTGAAGCTCGATCGACTGGTATTGCAGTGTTTGAAGGTGGCGTGGCGTCTTCTCAGGTGGGCGTGCAGTGCTTTCTTTTACTGTAAGCCTGCATTGGGGGGCTTTGGTGTGTTGAATCTGTGTCGCGAAAGCGACACGCTTTCGATAGCCTAAGCCTTCAAGATGCTGACGTCTCCTGACGACCGTGTCTCTGCCATCGCTTTCGGGCAGCTTAGGCGTTGTACCAGTCTGAGGTTCGGCACTCTAGATCCTACCCCGTGCCAGCTAGCCAGTTACTTGAATAAGGACCCCCCCTTGAAGGTGCCCGTTCTCGACCGTGCCCAACAGGCGAAAGCTTGTGAGGCCGCGTCCCGGCGGCTATCCGTCGTCTAAATGTACGTTGATCCGCCCGCCCGGATGGCGGTCTCGAGTTGACCGTGGGGAGCTCCAAAATCACCCCTCCCCTAAGAAAAAAAGTGGTGCCGATCCTCCACCAACACAATGATTTGTGGTGGAGGAGACAGTGGGAATCCAAACCTGACCAAGGCAAGACGGTCAGTGCCCACTGTCTGTCCGGATTTTCGAATTCTTGGACCCGGTGACCGGAGCTCCTAGATCACGCGAACCGTGCATTTGCTTATAAAGCCCGCCTAAACCTACTTCCCTTGAAATCAAAACCAAGCCATGGCCGCCCTTATAAACCTGCCATATGATCTGCGTGTGGGAAAGCGAAGAGACTCTTCCTCATATATTGAACCACTGCCCTACCGTGATGCCTGTTGTTACGGAACGACACAATTCAGTATTGTGGGAGATCGTGAAGCATGTCCCTGCCGAATGGCAACCCTTGCTTACCATAGATAGTACGGTTCCACAACACGTGGAAGCGGGCGGTGCTGATCTGCGCCCTGACATTGTCCTGCAACGCCCTGACGGTGTCACGGTTGTATGTGACGTCACTTGCCCGTTCGACTACGGCGCGGATTCTCTTCGAAAAGCCGCCGACAGGAAACACGACAAGTACGGCGAGTTATGTGTAAACATATTGGAAGACAGGAAGCGCCCTTGCAGGGACGTCCTGTCACTTCCGTTCGTCGTAGGCTCCCTCGGGAGCTATGCTCCGTTGAGCTCTCGGGCTTTGGCGGCCTTGGGTGTTCCTGCTCGTGGGGTAGCAGAGGTGGCTAGAAAAGTGGCCTCCCTCTCAATCGAAGGTTCCCTCCGTGTCTGGAAAGCTTGGAACGCCGGGCTCACTTGTGGAGGGGCTACGTCATAGAAAAGACGATTCCAGCGATCAGAAGCTCAATTCCCCAACAACAGAAGCTCTGCAGTAAGCATCCGAGCGGGCAAGACAGCAAACCTCAAAACCCGCCAGTAATTGTGTGACGGCATAGTATGTTAAATCCATTGTTTCATTATCAATTTATCTGTAAACAATTGTCGTTTCATCAGCATGCTGCAGCTCAATGAAGAATACAATCATCATCAATAAAATAAAATAGCAATATATGAATTAAGTGTATATTGCATATCGTGAATGGACTCATATCATCTATCAATGATGTAATATCATTAACAACACTGGATCTGTATTTTCATATTTTCAATATTTTAGAATATCACACACTACCTTCTCCCGATATGCTGCTCTTTCCCGCTCGGATCAACCTCGCGTTGCTTTTAACACATCGATAAACATGATTTCCCGATCAACTCGATGCAACCTCCAAAGTTTCATCCCACTATTCTATATTTTTCCTGGTAATGTAGCCTAGTCATATCTACGCTTCGATTGCTAGTCCCCCCGACCCATCTGGGCGAACCTGCCTCAACGTCTGGCCAGTGCACATCAGTGCTCGTTGGTTCAACGTCAACACTTTTCCAGTAAGTAAAGCATACAATATATTCCCACATACCTTCTTTTTTTTACACCAATTAATTGAGCCTTTGCTCCAGATTTTATATAATTTTCGTCTCCCACGAGTACTCAAATCGTCCTTGTAGCTAAGCTTCTCTTCCTCGTGGGGGACCCCAAAGTGTATCCGCTCTGCCTACGGGCAGACCGGGTATAGGAGTCAAACGTACCTGTGTTACGGTCACGTGATGGAGACGTGGGCGCTGCCTGGCTTTATAAAATTTCTGTCACTAGGCCCGTCGTGAGCTGACCTTTTTGCGTTTGCAGAAAGCTAAGCCGTCTCCCTGGCCCGTTCCGCCATTCTAACTTTTGCGGACGAGTCGCACAAAATTCTCGATCCACACTTTCCTTCCACAGGTACCTAGACTCCCCAGCCTGGCCCACGCGACCTAAGCTGGTGGACTTCCTTCCGGGTGCATCGCCATCCCATAATCACGCCGTTCCCCGCCTCCACGGGGCGTGGCAGGCCGGTTCTTTAAAGTCTCTGACCTGGCTATGTTTATTGTGTTCTTCTCGCCGTGTCAATTATTTTGGACTCGTGCGTCGTTGATCAAAATAAAAAAGTTCATCATCTGGTGTTAAATTGTTTTATTCGCATCAACAGCGCACGGGTACAAATAATTGACACGGCGAGAGAGCACAAACAAACATAGCCAGGTCGAAGACTTTCAGAAACCGGCCTGCCACACCTGGCGGCGGCGGGGAGCGGCGTGATTTAGGGGTGACGATGCACCCGGAGGGGTAAGTCCACCAGCTTAGGTCGCGGGGGCCAGGCTGGGGAGTCGAGGTACTTGTGGAAGGAGAGTGTGGATCGAAAACGTTACATAACCTGTCCGCAAATTTAGAATGGCGGAGCGGGCCAGGGAGACAGGCTCTTTCTGCATAGCCCAGAAAGATGGCCTGCGACGGGTTCAACCCACGCAAGTGTGGCACCCTTTCCTATGGGAAAGTGTCCGCGTCCCGTCTGCGGGTCGACCCGAAACCTTTCTCCCTTGCCCGGGAGGAAATTCGAGTCATCCCCAAAGGCGAGACGTATAAATACCTCGGCTCCTGAACCGGTTACGCCTCGGACGCATCCCTAACCCAACCCTTCATCTCCACTCTGGAGAAACACATTTCTTTATTGATGAAATCCTTTCTTACCCCAAGCCAGAAACTTCTGGCACTCACTTCCATCATTCTCCCGTCCGGGTCATGCCATCTGCGAGTGCGGCGCTTTAGACAGTATAAGCTTCTGAAGCTTGACTGACTGGTTTTGCGGTGTTTGAAGGTGGCGTGGCGTCTTCCCAAGTGAGCCTGCAGCGCGTTCTTTCACTGTAAGCCTGCATTGGGAGGTTTGGGCATCACGAACTTGTGTCGCGAAAGTGACACGCTTTCGCTAGCTCATGCTTTCAAGATGCTGACGTCACCTGACAGCATTGTCTCTGCCGTCGCTCTCGGGCAGCTTAGGCGTCATGCCTGTCTGAGGTTCGGCACTCCAGATCCCACGACTGACCACCTGGCCAGTTATCTGAATAGTGACTCCCCTCCTGACGGCGCCCGTTCTAGACCGTGCCCTACAAGCGAGAGCCTGTGGGGCCGTGTCCCGGCGGCCACCCGTCGCCTGAATGTACGTTGGTCCGCCCGCCCGGATGGCGGCCTTGAGTTGGTCGCAGAGAGCTCCACAATCACCCCTCCTATAAGGAAAAAAGTGGTGCCGACCCTCCATCAACACAATGACTTGTGGTGGAGGAGACAGTGGGAATCCAAACCTGACCAAGGCAAGACGGTCAGTGCCCACTGCCTGTCTGGATTTTCAAATTCCTGGACCCGGCGCCCGGAGCTCCTGGATCACGCGGACTGAATATTTGCGTACAAAGCTAGATTGAATCTAATGCCATTTGAATCAAAACCAAGCCATGGACGCCGTTACCTACCTGCCATGTGTCGTGCGTGTGGGAAAGCGAAGAGACTCTCCCCCACATATTGAATCACTGCCCTACCGTGATGACTGCCGTCACGAAACGACACAATTCAGTATTGAGGGAGATCGTGGCGCACGTGCCTGCCGAATGGCAACCCGGGCTTTCCATAGATAGTACGGTTCCACAGCACGTGGAAGCGGGCGGTGCCGATCTGCGTCCTGACATCGTCTTGCAACGCCCTGACGGTGTCACGGTCGTATGTGACGTCACATGTCCGTTCGACAACGGCGCGGATTCTCTTCGAAAAGCCGCCGACAGGAAACACGACAAGTACGGCGAGTTATGTGTAAACATATTGGAAGACAGGAAGCGCCCTTGGAGGGACGTCCTGTCACTTCCGTTCGTAGGCTCCCTCGGGAGCTATGCCCCGACGAGCTCTCAAGCTCTGACGGCCTTGGGCGTTTCTACTCATGGGGTAGCAGAGGTGGCTAGAAAAGTGGCTTCCCTCTCGGGCTCACTTAACGCCGGGCTCACTTGTGGAGGGGCTACGTCATAGAAAAGACGACTTCAGCGATCAGAAACTTATTCCCCAATAACAGAAACGTTGCAGTAAGTATCCGAGCGCGCAAGACAGCAAACCGTTTAGACGTCATAACCTTATATCAATTGTTTTAAAATTCATCACCTTATATCATCAACTTATGTCTATAAACCAGTGCCATCTTTTTTATAATGCTCCAGTCTCATCAAACCCAAGCATTCAAAAATGAACAAAGGAAAGGAATAAAATGTCTAATGTACATTGTGAATCGAGACTGGTTTAACAGCAATTAAGTAACTTCAATCATCACTATATCTCTATGTATTAATCAATCAATTGTTTCGAATTATCTTACGCTGCCTTCGCCTTGTAACGCTGTTCTTGCCCGCTCGGATCAACCTCGCTCTGCCTTCAACGCATTGATCAACACGATCCCCTGATCAACTCGATGCAGCCTCAAAATTTCCACCCCAATTGTCTACTTTTTTCTGGTAATGTAGCCTATCAGTGCCTCTGGTTTCGATCGCTAGCCTCCCCGACTTAGCTGGGCGAACCTGCCTCAACGTCTGGCCAGTGCACATCCGTGCTCGCCGAATCAAAGCTTACTCTTCTCCAGTGAATATGTCCTATTACATTCTCACCTATATTTTTTGTTTCCATTGATTAATCGAGCCTCTGCTCCACATTTTTATTTGAATTTCGTCTGCCACAAGAGCCAAATTATCCTTAAATAGTTGACTCTCTTCCTCGTGGTAGACCCCAATTTTATCCGCTTTGCCTACTGGCAGACCGGGTATAAGAGTCAAGTACCTGCGCCGAGGTCGCGTGAAGGAGACGTGGGCGCCGCCCGGCGGTCAATTACTGCCGGTTCCAGCGTCCACACGCGACGGGTCGCCCGACCCGTCGTAGGCCATCTTTCTGGGCAATGCAGAAAGAGCCTGTCTCCCTGGCCCGCTCCGCCATTCTAAATTTGCGGACGGGTCATGTAACGTTTTCGATCCACACTCTCCCTCCACAGGTACCTCGACTCCCCAGCCTGGCCCCCGCGACCTAGGCTGGTGGACTTACCCATCCGGGTGCATTGTCACCCCTAAATCACGCCGCTCCCCGCCGCCGCAGGGTGTGGCAGGCCGGTTTTCGAAAAGTCTTCGACCTGGCTATGTTTGTTTGTACTCTCTCGCCGTGTCAATCCTTTGTACCCGTGCGCTGTTGATGCGAATAAAACAGTTTAACACCGGTGTGCACTGTCTGCAGTTACCTGATATACACATGGGCAGCCTGTATTAGATTTATGGGTTACATATGGGCAGCCCATATTAGATTTGTGGGTTGAGTGTGAGCAACCCATAAATGAATATGGGCAGCCTATATGGGGGCAATGTGATGCCCGCGGATACAATGTGTATGGGCCCCATATGGGCAGCTCACATGGGGCCCGTACATCAGCCCATATGGGTCCCCATGTGGGGCCCATATGGGCTTGCTGGCTGGGAATTGTAAGAGTGATGTGATGGCAGTGGAAACACACAGATGCTTTAAAAAAATGTTATGGTAATTTTATAGGCTTATTGTATTCTGGTTGTAGTTATAGGCTGCTGGCCTACCAGTGTAGTCCGCCCCGATAGCTCAGTTGGTCAGCGCATGACTTCGTGAACGAAGCTTCAAGTTCATGTGGCGCTGGTTCGACTCTCTGGGTGTGCGCTTGAGCAACGCATTCTGAGGACTACTCTCCATTCAGCAGCACCTAATGGATGGAATAATTCCCTGGCAAGAACATTTCAACACAATCAGAAGCTTCACTCTGTCAATTTCGGTGACCGGCCGGCGAATTTTTTCCCCATGAACTTTCTGTCTCATTTACATATTTCGGTAAGTGTAGCGTATCATTAGTTATTGGTAGCCATTATTGGTTGTAAGTTTATCGTGCGGTAAATTTATCAGTCGATTGCTTCGCATAGAGTTTGTATTAATACCGTGTAAATACAAACATTTTTTCTTTGGCACGTTTAGTTCAGTGGTTTCATCTAGTGCCTAATGTTCGTGAAAACAACGATTCGACGCCCATCGTAGTCAATCTTTTTTTCTTTAAATTAATTTTTGCGGTGCAAAGAATCAGAGTGACCAGAATCAATTTCTTTTCTTAACTTTTTAAAACTTGACTTGACTAGGTGTGTCTCCAGGCTTCGTTTTTTTCAAATTCAATGTTTAGATTTGGACCTGGAAGGCGAAAATTGGCTGCTGACTTTGAAAACCGCGCGAAAAAAATGAATCGGTAAAATAGTTATTTACCGCGCGCAGTAACCAGTAATGGCTACACTTGTAGAAATATGCAAATGAGACAGAAAGTTCGTAAAAAAATTTGCCACCGGACCTGCGTCAAAAGCCTCTACAACAATGCGAAACTAGGCCTACCGGGAATAACCTATCAAGGCTTTGTCAGTCCGAGGATAAAGATTCAAAAACCAAACCATCAATCGTCAAGTAGCAAAATAAAAGCTTTGATATAAAACCAATATGGGCAAAAGTTTTCTCCATTTAGCAATGCTAGCATAACTGCACGAAATGAGAAACTGATCAACCTATTTTTGAACATTGTTTTACTGGCATATGTTTAAAAGCGTCTAATTGCTCTTGTGAATTTCCCCGAGGCGTTGTTAAAAAGGCTGACAATGATTTCACAAATTATCTTGCTACAGAAATAGTTTTTAAAGGTTTTTATGATAGAATATGGAAGTAAGTTATGTAGACAAATTGACTATGACAGTACGGTAGGCCTAGCCTATAGGTATAAAACTTTCGACCAATGTTATTTAAAAAGTAATATGGGCTAACTAACCTGGAAATAATAGGTTAGTAGCCTAAATCAATGTTTCTTATAGCTAGGAGTCATTTTATACAGTTTTCGTGTGAGTCACATAACTGAGTGCAAAATATGTAAAAATGATGTTTGTTGATTGATCATAACTTAAAGCTCGTTGTTTATCGACTGAAAAAGGCGGTTTGAAAGTTTAAGTTTCGCGAATTTGCAAAGGATACTTCTAGAGTAGATGTTTTGAATTAGGCTACGAGTGCAGGCTCGGTTACCAAGGTTGAAAGAGTGAAGTTTTTTGCTTCTTTAAGTGTTGTCAACTACGAATTATTTCATTCACTAGGTGACGCAAAGTAGGCTAGATAAAGTCATTGGATAAAACAGTAAATGTTTTGCTTCCAGCATTTTGGTTCGTCACATGAACTTTAATTAATTGTTTCTAACTGTACACAAGAGTGGGATAAGCGCTATATATAACGTAATACTTGGGGAGGTAAAAAGATAGATCTTCGGTCCCAAACGCTAGCAATAACGATATCAAGAGAAAGAGTAGACTGTGCCACGTAAGGAGAGCGGTTTACGGTTCTTCCCAAGCCGCATTATTTTGGGTGCAAAATCGTTGAGTTCCCAGTTTAAATGAGGTGTTTTGCAAGGCTAAATGTTGCAAAGAAACAACTTTCCGACCTTATGACCACTACAAGTTAGCAAATTAAAATTTACATTTACAAATTTTCAACCATTTTAAAGCTTTAAATATCCTATAAAACTGCACAGCCTGTGGTACGTTAAATACACGCTTCTGAAATGATATCGACCCATGTTTCATGTGGATGAAGTTCAGAAAAGAAAAAGTGTTTGTCTCATACATCAAGGTTCAGTCAAAGACTGCAATCAGTTTAATAAGCAGAATCATCTTGATCTTTAAACCTTGAGTAACATTTTAATCACAACCGCATTTTTTCTTGGTTTTTGTGTTGGATAATGCTGATTTAATCATGATTTTTGCCTCAACACCAAAAACGCTTGAAGCAATAGAAATCACTCGTGTGGTTTATCTCAACTGATTTCGTTTTTTGGCAGCTGTAAACTGTATGGCAAATAATTAATTGTGCCAAGTTTACATCGCTATAGACAAGGCACTTGTAACAAGTTAGAAGAGAGATTGTTTTGAATATGGAATATTGTGACTGCAGTATATTTGTTTTATATATTTGCAAAAAGATGGATAAAAAGCATTCTATAACATCGCACAACAGCGAAAAACAACGGCTGTGAGTAATGAAATCACTTGTCAATTGTAGCCTATAGGCGTTTTTTCTGTGACAGACAACAGGAAAATTTCATTATGACTATTGTGAATAGCGAAAGGAATAGACTGGTATGTGTGGTGATAATGTACTTACATTGGTATGGAGAATGAAAGTTTTCAGAGTAGACTATTAGAATGTTTATTGTAACTGAAGCAATTTACAATAAAGTATAGATGCGATAGCTATTTTTATTACACAGTCGTTTAGGCTACACCGAAATTCTCTGCTCCATCATAGGGTAAATGCTGTGTTCCTAACAGATTGGAGACAAAATTCAGGCAGTTGAAGTGGGTTCAATAACTGGTTGCGTCCGCTGTTCAGTTGATGCCCAAAATATATAGATTAGTCTAACATTGACGCTATAACAGGGGTGGGAAAACTACCACCCGAATCAGATCTGGTCTAGGCTATGTCACTGATTGATCTGGTCCATTACATAATTCCACAAGTATTGTTAGTACCAACATACAGAAATTTGGGCAGCTACGGGTAAAAGATTAGCTGAAGATGTAGGTTTGAACGCTACTTAGGCCCTTGTTTCATTCTAAAATATTTTTGATCTGCAATCTGCCAAGTTTATTTAACCCTAGGTTAGACCATAGACCTACAGGAGACCTTTTTTCCATTGGTAAGCGCAAGATATTGCAAAACTGATCGTTTTGTATTGGGTAGTTTGAAACAAAAAGTTTTTAAGCCAAAAGAGGTTTTAGACCTACCAGTGGCGTAGCCAAGGGGGGGATTTTGGGGGTTGCAACCCCCCCCCTTTGGCACGCGTGTGACGTCACGATATTGAGAATGATGCTTTCAGTCTAAAAAAAATTGCTTAATTTTAAACAAAATTGCATTAAAAGAGCAAGTTTTGCCAATACCAAACATCTCAGCCAGGAATTAGCAACAAGAAAACATAGAGACTTAGCTTGATTTCCGAAAAATGCCGAAGAAAACATGATCTTATCCTTTTGCTATGCCACCAGACACCACCATTTTACTGGAATATTCGTAACTACATTTTTGTTGAAAATGCTCTCAGAATGCACCAAATTCAAAGTAATATTTCAAAATTTTCTGGGGGAGGCCCCCCAGACCCCCGCCGTTGGGTCGTCAAAACCCCCCCCCCTTTCAAAATTCCTGGCTACGCTACTGAGACCTACTCTACGAAGTTGTTTTACTTTATGAAATTGTTAGATATGTTTTGTATATTTTTTTTGTGCTTTCAATATGGACATTCTTGTCTGATGCAAATAAATAATAAATGAATTAGATAAAGGAACTTCCAAATGAAACAAAAATTTTCAAAATGAAAAAAGTTACATAACTTTATGGTGCATTTTGTTTTGGACTCGCTTCGAATAACTACAGTATAACAAAAGAAAATTAGGCTACTTTTATTTTAAAACAAAATTTAATTTTGATAGAGAGGTTAACGTCTACCTAGGGCCGAGTGGTTAGCGCGTTGGGCTCGCAGTCGAGAGCCTGCATGTTCGACTCCAGCCACCAGCACTTGCTGTTGTTTCTCTGGGCAAGAAACTTTACGACAATTGCCTCTATCCAGTGATCGATTTCGAGTAATGGGTAGTACAAAATTTAAGTCATAAGTAGAGTAGACAACCGGAAACAGACATTGCCGTCGGTTGCAGCGTGGGTCAGGTGTACGTCGGAAGGCGTAGCCTACACCGATCAAGTCTGCTTTCCAGCAATGCAGGATAAATATATGAAAAACAAAAGATACCTACTTTGTTGAAATGTGAAACAAAACAATATAGCCTACCGCCCTCTTAAGTATACATAGGCTGACAGTTTTTGCTTTTACGTTTTAGACCTTTGAAAGTAGTAAATAACAACAATGCATGGTTGTGCAAACCAAATTTGAAGATGAAATTTTTTACAAACGGACCCCTCTTGCATATTTGTATGTTTCTGCTTGTTGTTGAAGCAAAACCAGCATGCAACATTGAAGGTAAGAGAATGTTTTTTTGTGGAGATGTGAGGATTTGTATACAAGTCATTATGATATTAAGGACCACGGTCGAACAAAAATGGAAGATGCCACTCGAGTTTCACCCTTGTTTTAGATCATCAGTGGTGCATATCCATGTTGTTTTGAGCAGGAATCCAACTTCCATCTTGATGGAAATTGTGGAAGTTTTTAACTTGAGTGGGAATCGAACCTCCTGAAGTTAACAATAGCTTCATCTTATTGAAATGTGGCCTATAGTGGTTAAAAGCAATATTCCAGACACCGTATACTGCAAACTCGACAAAGATTAGATTCCCAATCAAGTCAAGGACGTCAACAACTTCCAGCAAGATGGAAGTTTGATTCCTGCTCAAAACAACATGGATATGCACCACTGATGATCAGTAGCGTTGGCAGGGAGTTCAGGAGGTACTTTTGGACCCGGGCGGGGTATTTCAGGGGCCTGGAGACATGACCAAACCACGGTGTATTCTTTGGATACAGTGCGTTTTTCTTGCTAATGTATTGATTTGGGGCCCAAGAATCTCACTGGTAGACTACCGGCCCAAAATATCTTCTCAACGGCCCTGCTGATAATCCAAAACAAAGGTGAAATTCGAGTAGGCATCTTTCATTTTCGTTCTGTTGTGGTCCTTAAGCAATACTTTTTATTGACATAATTGTGTGATCCTATCTGTTGTGCTTCGAAACTCAGTCTGGAGTTAGCGGAAAGGAGGTAAGTTGGTTGACTGTAGAATACTGAATTCCAAGAGCCTAGTCGAATTGAATTGTGTTTTATTAGAAAATGATAACACAGCGTAAAAAATACGACAAACGTTAATAAGGCGTAAATAAATGAAGTAGAAACCGGCTTAAAAGGAAGATATTGGATAAAGATAGGCCTATATTTTTCTGATGAATGCTTATATGAGGTGAAGAGAAAACAACCGTCGTCAGAAATTCATATCTTTTTCGCATGATTTAACGTTTACAGATGATGTAAAGGATGGCGAAGTGACTGGGACAGCGATAAAGCTAGGTCAAATAATTTTTTTTGTCAAATTTAAGCGTACTCGGTTTTTAAGACTTTTAGATCTAGCGGTAGACGCAGTTTACGATATAGGCTACAAACCGACGTTGGTAAACTAATGTCTTGGGTGAAATTCAAAAGATTTTTGGTGTTATGCTTGAATCATAAGTTTGAGGAAAGTACCGTTGTGGTGGTTTTGACTGAGATTGTTAAAGCACGAAAGAGAACTGAAGGTGTAGGTTGTTGTTAAGCCTGGACTCACAAATTCTTTCACAGCTTAACTAATTAGCGTAAGCACATTTCTTGTAGGAAAGTTTGTTGTGTTAAAAGAGATCAGTGCATCAAAATCAACAGCATTTCTGATGGCAACATCGTCTCTGTTGTGCATCGGTAGGCTATTTGCCCACACATTGTTTGACTTTAACAACTGGAAAGGGGATTGAGCCCTACTTTGTTTCGCTATACAAATCACTCTGAGTGAACTGTCAGTTGTTTCATTCAAACGATGATAAATGATGGGGAAATAACATTGTTGAACCTGAAACGCAACATATTGGCGTGTAGTAAAATCGAGATTGGTAAAGAAAAATATTTGTGTTGGTGCACAATAAGTTTGTTTACAAAGAAAGCGCTTGCTTGACTTTTTCACTTGATGAAGGCCTCGAAATCGATCACTGGGTAGACGCAATTATCGTAAAGTTTTTTGCCCAGAGAAACAACAGCATGTGCGGGTGGCTGGAGTAGAACATGCAGGCTCTCGACTGCGAGCCCAACCCGCTAACCACTCGGACACTGCTGCCGACTGTTTAGGTAGTCAGGCAGTGCTGACGCCAGAAAAATTGCTCTTTTTTAACAACCTTAAACAAATTCGGAAAACGCATAGCAGCCTACGATATGTAGGCCAACACAAATATTACAAATTGTACGTCACTTTATTAACACTAAAAATTCTCTGCTGAAATTAGATTAACTTAAGAATTTCAACGAAATCATCTTGCTTGAAAATCTATTTAAATTTGAAAACATTACAGTCGCATGCAACAACCGTAATTCGAAATACAGCCTCACCTAGGCTAATCATTAAATAATCACAGTAACCACAAGTATTTGCTTTGTTACTGTTTTTTGTGTCATGGTCAAGCCATATGTCAAGGTTATATCAATTTTAAAGTACAAACCAACCAAGTTTGTTCAGACCATATCGGGGGGACCAAACCAAACTGGTCCGATTAAGGGGTAGTCAATTTCGTTCTATTTTTAGCAATCGACTAATTTGATAGCCAACCAAGCTGAGCTAACTTCTTTTTCGAAGTTTATTAGGCTGGTTTTCACTTTATTAAAAGTTTCCTTTTTTTTCAAGTGTTCGATCTACAGAATTTTTGTAATCGTTTCTTGTCAGGTGCTAAAAGTATTCATTAATTCTGCTACATAGGCTACTGAAGCATTCGATACTGCGTCACAGTTAGGCTACTGTAATTTTGTTAGATGACGGTTAACTTTATAGTGTGATAGGATATTTTGTGTTGCGTTTGCTTTCAAATAGTTTTGCGAGAATGTAGCACAATGCTAACATCGACTAACTGAAGGATTTTGCTGCAAAACACAGGAATAAAAGACAAAGCCGTTAACCACATGACTTTTGAGGGATTTTGGTCTGTTTAAGCGGGTAGTGTTCCGGTAAAGCGAAAAATGCTGTTGTTTCTCTGGGCAAGAAACTTTACGACAATTGCCTCTACCCAGTGATCGATTTCGAGTAATGGGTAGTACCAAATTTAAGTCATAAGTAGAGTAGACAACCGGAAACAGACATTGCCGTCGGCTGCAGCGTGGGTCAGGTGTACATCGGAAGGCGTACACCGATGCATAGCGCTCAGGTCCGCTTTCCCGCAATGCAGGATAAAGATATGACAAACAAACAGACAAACAAAAGGTACAAGGAAATAGATTCAGATTCAGGACTATCAAAAAATGGTCCGAATTAGCGGGGTCAACTCTATTTTTTGAACTGTAAGTAAATCAAATAGTTTTAGAACGTGCACCTTCCACGACAACTCTTGACACTACAATTACAGTAACTATCGATCGTTTTTTACTTATTCGTGCATGTAATGTTGTGCTGTATCTTCTGTGCTTCGGAAATGATTGTTGGGAAAATTTTGCGCACGGATTTGATATTGCACTTTGCTCCACCTTTAGCTGCTACACCTTCTTTGAAGCAGGCTTGAACTGGTTTAAATCTAAACATCAGAAGTAAGTCGGGTAGGCTGTGGTAATAAAATGCCGATTCAATATGTTCCCAAACCACGTGACCACATCTTCACAGAAGATTTGAAAGCTATCTTGCTGATGAACACAATGCAATGTTGATTTCTTTAAAAATTCAGTTTCTCCAGTTTTAAACTTCAGTTTAACATTTATTGCATTTCTTACAAATATTTTCAGATCCCTGATGAGGGCTTAGGTTAACCCGGACACGTTCGACTTTTAAAACTACAGTATTTGTAAATATGCAACATATATATTGTTATAATGTTGAGCACTACTGTATTGTTGTGTCTCGCCTGTCTATGGTAGCCTACGAAAAAGCGAACTATTTCTCAAAACTATATTTCTATTAAATTTTTGTTTGACTTACCAGGCATGACATCCACATGTTGAACTAGACTCTAGTTTGGAGTGTTTCACAATTCTTCTGCGTCGGTACGAGAGTTGAGCCAATTGATTATTTTACTTTATCGGCAAAGCAAACACATATTCAATAATATCAACTAATTCTCCTTTTTACATTTGATGATAAATGGCTATGTTTCACCAAAAATTATTTTCTAGAATTTGAAAATGCCAATAAATATTTCCAAAAATAGTAAAATCAGTTGAATTTCTGTGGGTCTTCCTTACGCCTATAGCCTGTGTAAGCTACTGAAAATAGCCTGACGCTTTACTAAAGTAACTTTGTATACAAACACTATACAACTTGTGAATAACTTACGCCTCTGTCTTGTCGGTCACGCCTCTGGCTACACTGTTATTTATGTTATTCTTAAAAATTAGGATTGCAATAACTTCACTTTACGATCAATATATTCATTCAATGGGTGGCAGCAATAGTAAACACGACATATCGTGTTTAGCATACTTATTGTTCTGTATATCTTCGATGATATTTTTCATTCCGTTTGCGTTGGAATAAAACTTGACTGGAATTTGTAAGCCATCTTCAATTACAAAGAGCAAACATAGTCATATTATTTTCATAGATTGTCTTTCGTTTAATAGACTATATTTTCTGTGTATAATCGTAAAAAATAGACCGACTTATTATTGGCTAATGAAGTTTTTTCTACGAATCTTTAATTTTTAATCATGGTTATTATAAAGGCTTTACCTTTGAATCGCTGACGCAGCCAAATTAAGAAGTTTTGGCAGTTTGAACAATTTTTTTCTAGCGCAGCAGATGCAGCGCTATTTGAAGAAACTGTTCCATGTGTTTGACGCTAATACAGGTCGAAAAGTGCGGTTTAGAGCCGTAGGTCTGAGCCTTGAAAGTAGACCATTGTCGCAAAAACTTGGCATTTCTACTTTCATATATCAGGTTGTTTATGTGTTGAGCTATCGAGTCGATAAAGCACATCATTTGACGCTCTAGATAAGTACTGTAATTAAAATAAGTCGTCGCTATGTGCAATCAAACTTTTCAACCAAGGTATGTACGTCTTGACAAGCATTATAATTTTGCCATCACAAACCTCAATGCTATTGTGCTAGCTTTGCTGATTTTTAATTCAGACTTAATCCAAGCTTTCTTTTAGCATTCAGTGCCCGATGGCGATGTACGAAGCAGATTAAAGCTTAAAATGTAATTACAACACAACCTCCCTTTTCTGCCTTTGCTCTTTGAGCACAAAGAGACAAGTGAAAGCTTGAAGCATCCTTTTTGCCAGTATTCAAGCAAAATAACACTGAATTTTAAGTAGGCCGACAATTGGAAATGTTTAAAGTTTTCTGCTGTGACGTTTGGTCCTTCGCATTCCGACCCTATGGTGAATGATTTTCCAATATCTCACAACTATTTCTTTGTTTTTATTTCATAAAAAGTATCAATGGTTTGCAACTTTGGTGCTAAAAAAGAGAAGTTGCAAAATCATACAAAGAACACATTACCAACGAAAAAGTTAAGATGAGAATTAGAGTGTTAGACAGATCAAGAAATGATTGGGCACAACAAAAAATGACATTTAATAATTTATTATGGGACATATTCTGATTTTTGAGAGGATCGACGGCCAACAACGCCAATTGTTCGTTGAAGATATGGTGGGAGGAAAAATATGCAATGAAGAGGAAAGAACTTGGAGAGATGATGTACAACAATAGGCTGACTCGTCCAGTATTAGAGAAACAAAGTTAAGAGAAAAAGATCGCGATTTGTAAAAACAATTGACAGTCAATCTTCGACTAGGAGATAGCACTCGATAATGATTTTTTTTTTGTTTAACTGAATTTTCTTTTCCTGACAGTGTGGTCAGGGTCGTTGAGAGGATAGTTTGAACCCGGTATCTTTTAGATTGGGACGGCGCTGCGGATAAGGCCGCTTTTAATCATTGGCCTTCTAATCATGCCCGGTACTAATCATACTCCTGTCAACGGTACTGAGCGTGGTCCTTGCATGGGTTACCGCGTAACCGTACAAAAGTTCATATTGGAAACGCTGAAAATCTCTGCCAACCTAGCAAATTTCTACACAACAGTTAATCGTGTAATCCATTGCGGTAACTCAATCAGTGAATACCACACGATGCACTTGATAGACCTACCAGGTTTGGAGAAACAAACGGCAAAAATCAAGCGACTATAGTTCTACACGAGGTTTGCGCATTTGCGCGGCAGACTAAAATAACGTATCGGTGACTTTTAATCAGCGACAATCAATTAGGCTACTTACCGCATTTATGCAATTTTTTATAGGGCTACGCATAAAAACTTTTATTCATAGGTAATAGAGTTCTGTCGTTCCGGTTGAGTACATTGCATTATTTTGACGTAATATTGATGAAGCAATTGTCTGCCGTGGTTCGTTGATAGTACAGTATAATTCGCCTATAACGGCTTCGTTTATAACGTCAATTCGCCTATTACGTCACATTTCGCTCGGTCCCGGTAGAATGCCTATCTTTTACGTACATTGTAGTTCGGCTACAACAGCATCGCCTATAACGTCAATTTGCACATAACAGCACCCTTTATTGGTCCCCAGACGTCTTTTGTTCGTTTATAACGTCACTTTAAGCCATCACCTTCACCACGAACGGTCAGTCTTTCAATCCAGTTAGCGCTGCTGCTTGCAAAATGTCTTCCTTTATTTTGCTACGTCGTTCGCAGCAAGGACTTTAATTAACTGAATTAACCTTTTTCCCGCGTGAAAAACTATCACGTGTAAAAAGCAGCTCTACAGCAGCTGACCTTTAAACTCAAAGCAACAGTTGTACGTGCAGTACTGTATAAACTATGTAACCAGCCATATTGGGCAAATTTCCTGTAGGCTACCTTTCGCTGTAGGTTATTTTTTTTAAACAATTTATTTGTTTAGGCTACTGTATTTTCTGCGTGACTTTTGTCAGTTTGGTGGTAGGCTATACAGTAAACCTGACTGGATTATACACCTCTTTCTTTAATCAAAAGACAGTTTTGGAATAGTTTGCAGTAGTTCGTCTATAACGCCAATTCGGCTATAACGTCAGTTTTTGCAATCCCCTAGCGGTGCCGTTATAGGCGAATTCTATACTGTAATTTGCTTCATTTTTCAAAATTTTTGTCATCAGTTAATTCTGTGATTTTTTTTAAGCATGTGTGAACAGCAGCCGACATTTCATCTTTCATAATTTTGGCGGCTCTGTGATCTTTTTAACCTCGAAATTTATGCTGCGTTGAGTTTGGCCAATATAGCCTAAATTGTGTCACAACCATTGCACGGATTTCATAAACAACATCACATTTATATTCAAAAGGAGTTGGGTCTTTTGATGGTGATAAAATATGATCGTCGGACTAACGCATGCGACAACTCAGCAAGTGCTTTAACTTGGCAATTATATTTCAGCTACTGCCAAGTCAGCAAATGAGATTTACGTACTCACGTCGGACTTGCTTGGTTATCGCTGGCCAAACTTAATTTGCTGAATTGTGACGTGCTAAGTTATGGCTTGCTCAGTTATTACTTGCTCAATGCTCAGTTTCATCAGTTGCCAACTTCAGTCAATTGCTGAAATGTTGCTAGCTCAATTGTCACTTGCTCAGTTATTGCTTGCTTAGTTCACAACTGCTAACTTGTAGGAGACTCGATAAAATATTGCTGGTGGATGGATCGAATCGGTTCCATAGCGACTTACCTCTGGCGCGATTCAATGCTTGCCTTATCGACTCAGAAACTACCTGTATGTATGGAATGGTGATGAAAGTGTTATAAGTTTTAGTGGTGGTTTGTTTGACGTGACAGTTAGTCGAAAAATGAGTGTGATGTTCTGCCATCTTTTTAGCCATTAAGTTTTGAAGTGTTATAAATTTGTTTGCTTTCTTTTCTTGTTATTTGAGAAGGTGATCAAGTTGTTGGCGCGGTTATAGAGTGTTTTGGGGAGGGCCGTGTTAACCGCCTCTTGTACTCCCCGGCCGGGAGAGGCTCATGGCTGGATAGGACCCACTCATTTTAGTCTGTCTAATGTTTTCTGTCTAATTTTTCAATGACTTTCCTTCTTCGTTTGATAGTTTTTTTTTTTTTGGGATCTTGCTATGTTTCAGAATGTGAAAAAATCTCTGAACGAGCATTGGCGACTTTCAGGTTGGCTTATTTTTCCAATCTAATTAGACCACGTTCGGCGCTGCATATGAGATCTACGGTAAGAACTTTTTAAATTTTTGAATTTTTTGAGGAATTACGGCTTAGTTGAACCATTTTACAGAACAATGGTATAGGCTAGTGCTGTGTTAACGCATGTGACGAGAGAATTTTTACCCATCTTTTGTCATTATAATTGTCACTGTGCGTTTTTCTTGGGGCTAACTTAGAGATATTTTCTTCGTGCTTTTGTTTTGTTTTGTTGGCCTGTCGAAAACATTCTTTTTTCTGCATGTTGGTTTAATTTATTCATTGATTTTGCATTTAAAATTGCACTTAATTTATTTTTCAAACTCTCCCATATCTTGTTTTTTTTTCTTTTATTTTGCCATGGTTTTCCTCCAGTCTATGTGGAGTTTCAAAAATTGCCATCCAAACTTGCGAGCTAAACTCAAACCTTTTGGAGATTTGACTGGTGGCGAAAACTTCAAATTATTTGGGACAACTTGCATTGCCTTGCACGTATGATTAAATTTAAGATGACCATATTTTCTTTCATCGTCTTTTACTTGTCAGTCAAGGTTAGTTTGTTAGTTTCATAACTCGCGACTGTTGGAATGTTGAAATTAAATTCCTGAAGTTGTTTATTTCTCATCAAAAGGTTTTGAGACTTCAATATAGGTGTGGCATGACAAACGCTTCTATGCAAATGTGATCCTCACAAAATCTTTAATTTTTTTGTAAGGCAAACATTTTCCATACATATCACAGGCTTATAAAACTTGGCAATTTTGATTTATTACCTAAATTAAGAGTTCGCATAGGTTATTATTTATGTGAATCATAGTTCAATCAGAGATTAGGCCTTAAGGCTTACTTAAACAAGCATTTCTGTGTCTTAATGATTTCAATCGAAGAAGTGCTTTCCCAACAGTTGAAGTTGAAACCAATATGTCGCAATTTAACGACTGTGATTGGAAACGAATTTACGCAAAATGGTCCAAAGATAAAAATAGGAAACAAACGCACAAGTAAAAAAAAGCAGAATAACCCCGCAAAATACTTTTCAAAATATGTATTTAGTAGCCTAAAGCTAAAAAAATTGTCCAGGCTAGAAATATCAGTAAGGAAATCTCGTTAGTGTACGATTAAAACAACCGAACCATGAATACAACTACTTCAAAAAACTTAAAATACTCAACGAATATAGGCATATGCTGACTGACATGCAAGAAAACATAATGCTAATGAAATATAATCAAGACAATCTTTAATTTAAGCGACAAATGTCACAACCGTTTCTTCCTTGAACGACAGTTACTGTTTAGTTCAGGGGTGGGGAACCGTTTTAGTATTGCGGGCCACATAAAATGAGAAATAACACAGGCGGGTCACTAAAAATTTCGAAGTTTTATTTACAGATAAAAAATGTAGCGAAGTAGACGATGATTTATTTCACTTTCACAGCTAGTGGGATGGCTGAAAGTTTTTATTTTTGGTGAGTCGTGTGATGTGTGCTGACACGGAAGATGGTGCAACTCTTAACTGCATCTCCACATTTTTATCAGTCAGTCTGTAGCAAAGCCGACTTTTTGTTAGATTCAATTTGGAAAAAAACTGCTCGCAACGGTAGGTGCTTCCAAACAGAGACACATATTTCAAAGCATGTTTCCGCATGACTGGAAAATCATCAGGGCATTTATGTAGCGTTGATAAAGGTTGAGCAGTGGAATGTTTTGGTACATCGCTTTCAACGTACCCTCACTCTGGAGCTCTACTATTTCATGTTGCAAGTTACTAGGAACATCAGTTGCAACCACATTGAAAGGAGAGGCAAAAATATCTAACTCCATTTCTTTACTCTTTATGTCAAAAAATCTTGCATTAAATGTCTCCATAAGATTGACACATACATGGGCATATTTGGCTGTTGTAGAAGGCTTTTGCTCTTGCAAGGTAGGGAAATGTGCGGTGTTATTGTTTTCCACAGATTTAGTTTAGCTTCAAATGATTTCACTTTTGCAAACAAGGATTTCAAAAGCTGACTCGGTCCCTGCAACTTGACGTTGAGCTCGGAGAGGTGCTTGCTAATGTCAACCATAAACGCTAGGTGACACAACCATTGGCTATCAGTGAGTTCAACGACATGGTTTCCCTGATTATTCATGAACTGATCGACTTCGTTTTGCAACAAGTAAAAGCGTGTAAGCATGTCGTTACGACTCAGCCAACGAACTGCACAGTGATAGACAAGGTCGTGGTAATCAGTATTCAGATAATTTCAGTAATTGCTTAAAACAAGCGGCTGTTCAAACTTCTGCTTTTGATGAAATTGATGCTTTAAATTATTATTCAATTATTTATATTATTAAATTATTTCTTTGTTGATACATTAAAGAAATTTTGACGCCGGCCAAATGGAACAGTCACGCGGGCCGCATTCGGCCCGCGGGCCGCAGGTTCCCCACCCCTGGTTTAGTTGGTAGGCTTCTAGTCAAAAGATGGTTTTGAAATATGCAGGCTGGCTACTGGCTAGGCTATGTGCAATAGTGACACATAACATGTATTGAGTGTTTTTGGTGATCTTTGAAATCAACAAATTCTAGCAAATGTAATTTTTCGTATTGCCTTTTACGCCTGCGGAATGGCATTCGAGTATTCCTAGCCAGCAAATCAACCTTGCAGCCTACACAATTAAAACGACTGATTTGCTAACTGGGATAGAAAAAAGTGAGTCACAAACTGTTGTTTTGGTCTATTGAGCTTCAGCCCCAGCGCCCCACACTCCCTTTTTGTTTCATTTATTTGGACATTAAGTTTTGCATTGCATTGTTCATTTATATTATTAATTTTACTTTATTAAAACTCTAGTCCTTTCCCAACTTTCTTCTAGATCCCTTTCTGCATTGTCGGCATGGCCTATTAACTTCTTTTTTTATCTATAAAATCTTAAAAGTTGTTCACTCTTTGCTAAAATGATCAATGTAATTTTTTTCGCCACATTGAAAGAGTTTGCTTCCCTAAACGGTTTCTGGTGCTATTTTTTTGAGCAATGACTAAACATAGTGGCCCATTAGTTGATTTCTAGGGGGCCTCTAAATGGTGCTCACACGGATCTGAGTGTAGCCTACTAGTGTATGTTTTTGTGATTTATACTGTTACCCGTTTATCAGCGGCATGTTTATTGATTATTTTGCAAACAAGTTACTAATGAACTTGGGCTGCTTCACTGAATAACACAACGCTCAAAGCTGATAAATTTATCGCCGCGGGAGACAAAAGCTCAAAACATTTTAATTTTCACACGTCATTGTCAAGTATAGTGTGATCGCTCATGGATCGACAGCATTGTTGAAATAGAGATAGGTTATTGTAGGCTACCGGTACCCGTAACATGACTTGTCCAATTATTTTGCATGCAAACCACCTACGTAAGTTAACCAAATATTTTCCAACAGTTTAAATCACATATACATAAAAAAGTGGAATGTGCAAACTCTGAGCCCGTAGGTATCTAAGAAACAAAAGAAACAACCGCTGGGAAGCACAATGCACAACAAATTTCAAACAACTTTTCAACTCTACACTACAGACTCATAGAGATATCCATTTTAGTGTTATTATGTTAAAAAGCTATATTGGTCAACTTTTCACAATATGAGTGTGCGAACCAAAGATTCAGAAATATAAAAAATTTCATTTATCTAAGTGTAGACTGCAGCATACGGCAGAAATGAAGTCTCACATTTAAATGGGTAAGGAATGGTGCTTAGGTCTCAAGGGACCAGGATCCTTTATCTTTTCAAGAAGGGCGAACATGATTAATTGACCGATAAATATTATCTGCTTCATAAGTTTTAAAATGTTTATGCTAAAGTATGTCAAACGTTGAAAAGCGAGCTATGTGCTGTGGCCATAGCAAGGAGGTATGATGACGTGATATTTTTGTTTTTATCTAAGTGTTGCGCTTCTTTTTGTTTGATCACAGTGGACCTCTTCGGTCTTCCTTGAAACTAAATGCTAGGGTTTAAGTCTTTTAAGAGGATATATTTAAACGATTTGATAGACAATTTAATAAAATAAATTAAAGACGATACAATTACCAGCCACTCTTCATTTTGACAGTTTAGGCTAGCTCTTATTATAGCTTATCATCAGTTTATGCAACAAAAAACGACACATTGTCCTATTTTCTGTCGCTTCTTGTTATTTACAGCAACCTATGTTATTATAAATGCTTTAGCAAGGTAACGAAGTGCATAGACGGCCAACTCTCCAGAGGCAATCTAGAAAACATTTGTGGGGCTCAAGAGTTTCAACAAAGTAATAGCTAGACTTATCAATGTAACAGTGAAGGTCCAAGAAATAAAATATTTCTATATGGGTTTGGTGGAGTATATTCTTGTCGTTAGAAAACTTCGACAAATTTATCTTGTTTTAATCACTCTGTGTGTATATTTCATGACCCAATAATATTTATTGTTCGACGCGCACTTTGCATTTGACGAAATTCAACATTTGTAAAAACGAAGAAAAGTGATATGTTTTTTATTTATTTGGAAGGCACGTGATCTAGTGCTCCCATGGACCTTTTGCTTTTTCAAAAGCACGTGCTCTGGTGGGAACTGCAGATGTAACACTATATTTTTAAAATCGGTTTTGAAAAGTTTATTGTACGAACTTAAACTTTTCAACTTATGTTTCAGAGCCCTCCGCAGATATTGTAGTCGTGAACTTGACGGACTCTGTTAATTACCACCTGTATGATGACAGAAACCTTTCTAACTACCATCTTTCTATGACGTATACTTGGAACATTATTGAACCAGAAGGTAACGCATTTGTAGCCCATTTTGAAAATGAAAAACCAACTTACTCTTCAATCAATCAGATCCCATTCAGTTGATGTCGACTATGGACGATTTTATGGAACGTTTTTGTCCATTCGCCTCCATCACTTTTCTTTGTCATGGATTGTAAGGATTTTTTTTATCCTTTTACTGAAAAAGCTAGTTTGAGAGCTTAATCCTGGCCACTTCGCATACTAGAGGCTTGTAACCTTCTAGACTAGAGGCTTGTAACCACTCACGCAGGATTGGTCACCTGGAGTGACAAAGTGGAGTTTCCGCTTGTTGTTGAAGTGTCGTCTGTAAATTATTCCATCCACTAGGTATCGCTGAATGGAGAGCAGTCCTTGAAATCCATTACTCAAGCGCACACCCCGACATTCAAACCAGTTCCGCTCTAAGACAAGACATAACATCATGTCCTTTATAATTTTAATTGCTATTTAAGTCATTTGGAAGATATATGACAACACCAGAGATCATTGTACCTACACACATTGTATCAATATAAGTTACAATTTCAAGAACAGTGACGTAATATTAGTTCCGATGCAGTGATATGGCATGAGTGTATTAGGTGAGATGGTTTTATGTCTTTTTTTCAAAGGCCACATGCTTCAAAAAATCTTAATGACAAAATAAAATATCTGTGCCTTGGATATGTCTCCATTGCATGCATTCTGCTTGTGTGGTACAAAACATTGAAGATAGCAAAATTGTCATTAAAAAGTAATTACTGCCATGGAACGTTAAATGATCAATTAGGCTATAAATTGCTTTTCCTTTTTTACAAATTACTAACGTATTATCTTAAGTAGATATCTTAATAGCCTAGTTAGTCTATTTTTGGTAATTTACAAATATAATCTCTTAGACTATCTTCATGATAATACATCGTTAAGTTTACATAACAAAACTTAAATCTGTATCAAAATTGAATGACATTTTATTTTCTCACACTTCTGCCTCTGTTTCATCACAACAAAATATTTACTGTTTGAAGACCACAAGCAATAAAAATATGTTCTCAAGCGATCTGTTGGCAACATTTTGTGAAAGTGTTGAAAGCTTTATTTTTGGGTAGAATGTAAACGTTTGTTGTGTGAGTTTTAATTTTTAACCAATGCGGATTTTTGTTTCAGGGAGCAAATTGGATGGATTTGTATGCTGCTTGACTGATGTAGATGACAAACAAATTAAAGAGCACGGTAATGAGCCATAAACCTGATCACAATTTATGAATTGTAATAAAGTCGTTATTAGCTTTCAAACAATTTACTAATTGTTTCTTTTTGTAGCATTGAAGTAGAAACTAAACATCATTTTAAAGACTTGTTTTTAAGCCAGAAAATTTATAACTTATCGGCTTATAACTTTGCCGGTTAATTTTGAATTTCCTTGCTGAGCAATAAATCTTTTTCCGTCAAGCTCCTCCGCGAGTCTAAAAAATTAAAAATAACAACTGCATTCCACTTGTGCCACATTTATTCTCTTTAAGCATTTTTTTACATTTTGGTTCCAAAGCGGGGATTAAGCCAAATACAGCCCGGTAACCTTTTGCTATAAAGTCACCTCTCTATCGTTAGAATGTGAAAATGTTGATTTTAAGAATTAGTCTAAAATACATTTAAAGAACAAGTTCTCAGTTATCAATTCTAATTGCGAAAATACTGTACAACAAAGGAATTAGCTCTATTTTATCCATCGAGTCATTTAAATTTGATTGACACACACACATGTCGACACATTCTTTTGCGACGGAATTGTATATTGAAAGGTCCCACTTGCTGCATTGGGTAGTAAGTTGAGGGCACACAAAAAGATGGTCCGCTGTTTGGGGCTTGGTGCCACAGATACATGGAACTGGGCCTGGGTCTAATTAGCCCTATAACTTACAACTACAAGCTATACACGTCACTCTCATAACAAAACTTGCCCAATTCACTTTTTACCTATTTTGAGATTTTCAACCTAAATTACTGGTTTTCTCCAGTGGTACGTGAAAAAGTGCTCAAGTAGCTTCATCCATTCTAAAGTACTTTTTGCTAATCTGCCTAACCCATAAGTAGGATAGGATAGAGGCATGTTTGGGCTTGACTTAGGCAATTTTGCAATTAATTAGGCAAGTTTATTGAAAACTGTTGGGATTTTATTTGGTTAAGTTTGTTGATACACTTTGCCTTTCGGTCACAATACCTCTACATGAAAGCGAGTGAAAATCACAGATACGTTAGCATGCCAGTCTTATGCCCTAACATGGTGTCCAACCAGCACAATGCAAGATTACATTAAGTACCCTTTCAGTTGACGCTAGACATACGGGACTGCACAAAAAGCGGGAACATTTTCTGCATTTTTTTTTGGTTGGATAAAGTTGGCAGTTGTGTGTGCGAACCTTTACTCGCCAATGATGACCAGCTAAGTTATCCCATAGCTGTATTCTTATGCTTGTTAGCTTGTTGGTGTATTATCACTTTTTATCAGTACTTGAATAGTCAGGAAAGCCTATGTTGCACAGGCAGGCTACAATAAAAACCAGTAACTGTGCAGAAACTTGTTTCAATTAAAGTCGAGTAGCCTCGTTCCTGGATTCTAGCTTAAGCTTACAGAGCACAGTGAGTAACGTCGGCCACTGTTTGATATAGTCCTGTACCTATTTCTCGACGCAAGTTTGCAGACCTTCAATCAATGAAATATGTTTTGCCACAACATTGCCATCATTATTTTGACAGTTTACCCCACTAGGATGCTTAAATCAGTAAATCAAGCGATGAAAGGTGCCTTTTCTTTAGCCTATATATTCAGACGTTGGAACATTGCCTAAATCATGTCTGCATTTCTACTTTATGCCTATCTCATGTATAAAAGTGCCCAAGTCATCATTATGTCTGAATGATTTTTGCCTAAGTCACTTTTAGCCATTGTGACGTCATCATTAGGGGTCACAAACATTGCATATTTTTCAACTGACTTTTATAAGTGCTTGTTCAAAAATTCGTTAATAAAGAAATTATCTTTAATTTTGCGGCAGTTTTTTTGTGTTTTTCTCAAAAGCTAAAATAATGAGTTGAGCAATGAGCAGCTTTGTTATGAGGGTGACGATAAGATATTTTACTATTAATTTGCTCTTATTTGGTATGCGATCACAGTATTGCATAAATATAGGCTACTTGGAATGCAATCTTACTTGATTGTTGTAACCAGAGTTGAGTCAATTACATAGTTTCAGTTCAATTATAATTACACCATCAAATTTTTTAATTACATTACAAGTACATTGTGTTTTCGGCAGTCGAATGTAGCAAGAACTCAGCGATAGAGAAGTGTTTCGCCCATGAGGCTGGGCTCATCACTACCGCACCACTAGTTCTTGCCACATAGTTCTCAACCACTGCTTTTGTCAGTCAATTGAATTCTTAAGTAGTGCATTGTACAATGTTCTGAAATGACAGTTCCAAAATAAAAACAAGTGTCTGCATTGTTTTGAAATTTTGCTTCTTAACAATTACTTTTCAAACGTATTTAATTTCACATTTCAATTACAAAATAAAATGTTCCAGTTTTTGTGTTCGGTTTTTGACTTTATCAAAAATATAATAAAATTACATTTGATAAAGACATCATAGCATAAGAAATTACAGTTAGGCTACATAGGAGTATTAGATTGTGGTGGTTTATAGATGAACTATCAAAACCAAAGCTAAATCCAAACCAAACCACAACCCTCATCCATGGACTTGCAAGGTATCTTTTTAATTAATAACGTTGAGATCGCATAACAAAATGAAATCTGAACCGTTGAGATCACACATCACCACTGAGGTTGATGGTTTACAAAAATGGAGATACAGGTTACAAACACATCATTTTAACTTTGTACATTTTTTGTTTTATCCAGAATATTCCGGAAACGACACTAACAAATATTTCGAAATAGATGATCACTTGAATGACAACAGCACGTCGCATTCCGAGTATGTATTTTTATTTTATTTTTTACCCATTACTTTGTGTATATGCAAGAAACGGAAGCCGCCTACCATGCAGCCCTTTATTCTTGTTAAATCGATGATCACGTTCTAGTGTTTACCAATTGAGTAAGCTTGAGCGATTTCCATATACTGTACACTACAGTACAGTATGTATATTTTTGTGGTTGTGCACGTTTTAGCATAAATTACAAATGCTTCTTGGACTGAAAAAATGCTTTTTTTGTCTTTTCGTTTGATTAATTTTTGAAACAACCGATTTTTGAATAACTTTGTAAATAACCGATTTTTATATAACAATTAAATTTTATTTCTTCTTTTGGCTTTATTACCACTGCAAGTAGAGTCGCCGGTGTAAACTGCAGTCCTTCACATTACTTTGTCAGCAGCATCTTCCTCTTTCAATCTTACTATTTCCATATCTTCTGCAACACAGTCTTTCCATCTTCTTTTCGGCCTTCCTCGATTTCGTTTTCAATTGTCTTATTCTTCCTCCCATATAATCTTCGTCTCTCCTTAACACGTAACCCAACTATCAAGACGTGTCTCTCTCAGTTTACAATTTTTTTAAATCAATCAGCAAGAAATTTTAAATTTTATAATAATCTCAATAGTATTGCATTATTGTTGGCAGACATTATTTGTATTATTTGTGGCAGACCATATACTGGAGAAGCCACGCTAGTGTAGCAAAAGCTCTATAAATATATTGATTTTTCGGATTTAGTGTGATACTGTCTTCTTTTTTTCTTTCAGCCCTCTGACTTGCAATCCTTTTTTGATAACTTCGTATATAAATTAACTAGATAGTTTCATATCATACTCAAATTAAAACTAGTTTAATTTAACAAAATACAGAAAATAGTGGAACCGTAATTATAAACTCACAAACTTTGTTTCGAAGTATCTTTCACTTAACTCATAAGAAAAGCAGATTTTTCATGACCGATTTGGTTTTTATTTGGTAAAGCAGTCGACTGTCAGCAACAGAAAGGAATAGATCAATCATAGTAAAATTATATCTCGTCATGCCTGAACTGCTACCGCTCTTCATCGATGGTGTTATCAAAACTCCAAATTGCGAAAAAAGCAGGCAACCTGTTGAGTGTTGATCATTTGATTTTAGACTGTTCATGAACAGTAGGCTACTATTCGGTGGTTTCAACACAGTTTACCAATGCAAAAATATGTTAAAAAACTGGCTAAAATGCAAGGAACTTCAAGTGTGAAAATGCCAAACGAAAAACTAGCCTACTACCATTATTAGCCTGCTATATTTTTTTCACATTTTGTTTCCTTAAGATTATTCGTTTGTTTATGCAGTTGTCAAACCTACATTGGCAAGGACTTTTATATTCACGCTGAGAATGGATCTTACATTACTTGTCCTTATCCTTGTGAAGACTACCTTCCAAGCTGTCGACACAAAGTAACGAATTCTGTTTGCAGATTGATGGACACTGAGGAGTGCAAAGTCTTACCGAAAGTAAGACTTGAAGCATGACAAAACGGCCAAGCAGTAGTTTGCATGTAGGCCTATCTGTGATATCTTGTATTTTTGCGGCACAATATGGTTCTCGAGTAGCTTTAAATGGCAGTTTAGGCTATTATATTTTGATGCTACCAAGAAGAAAAAAGCTCTTCGATTGTGCGTCAAGTGTTTAGTTATAGGGTTCTTAGCCAAGTAGCTATATACGCAGCAATTTGAAATAAATGCACTAAAAATGAAAGATAAATTAAACTTACTTTTTTGTCTTGCGTTTTATTAATTAACTTTTAATTATAGATTCAACATAAGGTTGCCCGTAATACTGTATAGGGCTGTTCGAAACGAACTTTGTCAAGTCGAAACAAAACGAAGTCTTTTTTAAGATTATTGCTCCAAATCGAATCGAAACGAAATCAAGATATATAGTTTTAGGTCGAAACAAAATATTTCGAAACGAAACGAAATATTTTACAGCTAGCAGGCCATTGCCTTAGCAGGCAATAGGAAACTCCAAACATCATTTTTTGCAAACAAAAGTGTGGCATTAGGAAAAGAGGTCGACAGCTAACATCCTTTCTCCGCCAAGCAGAACAAAACACTGGATTGCAGAAACGTAAACAACCAAATTTGGTAAAAGACTGCAATGTTTGAAACGACTCTGTTAAAGATGTCAGGGTAAGCCGGTGCCAGGTTTTGAAAAGTTTTTTTTTTTTCAATTAAATAAAACTTCTACTCAATACAAAAACGATGCAGTAGCCTGCAAACAAGAAAAAAAATAGGCACAGTCAACAGAGGTTATAAAATCGTGCAAAGAAGGCACGTGTCCAATGGAGCTGTAGCGCACCCAGCATGGGGCTAAGGGGGCTCAAGCCCCCCCCAAACCCACCACCAAAAATGAATTTTTTGTATGTTCCCCATTTATACCTTTTGCTTACAGGTTAGATATGAATAGGACACAACAATACAACAGGGCTGAGCATTATAGCAATATATTTACATTTTTACAAATAGTTTTAACAGTCGAACGTTTTCGGTTTAACTTAAGCCCTCATCAGAAATCAGAAAATATTTATGAAAATGCAATAAATTTCAATTTCTTGAAGGTAAAATTACATTAGGAAATGGCAACTACTTAAATAACTACAAAAAAAATTGCACCACAGGGAACGTGATACATCAAGTAAATGTTGAAGACTCTGAAGAGAATGGACGCGCCTCCAGCAAATAATTGTTTGTTTAAATTTGGGTTGTAGCGTTTGATTAACAGTGCTTGCTATCATAACAGTGAATTTTGGTGTCAAATTGGGATTTGCTTTCGCGTAAAATTTTAAATGAGTCAGCAGAGAATTTTCGATCAGTGCAAAAAGAACACTCCATGATATGGTGTTTAATGGAACTTTTCTTTAACTCTCTAAAGTTCAGATGCTCCCGTACTCTCGTGGTCAAATGTCTGGTGGACATTCCGATGTACCGTAGGCTACGTCAATGCCGAATCACACGGACCTGTAAAAAAGCCTACTGTTTACAAAATTTGTGTTTTGTTTCAAACTGTTTTCGTGCTAGTTGTTGTTTTAGCACTTAGCCTATTTGTGTTGGCAAACGGAAAGCTATATAATTCTATTTTGTCATACATGACAAAAAAGTTGAGGTCTATAGAAGATTGCGAGAATGGACGTAGGGATGAGGTTGCTGATGGTGCTAGTAGCCTGGGCAGGCGCGGATTTATAGAGGGGGCCCAAGCCCCCCCCCCCGAAATTTTGTGAGGAATTGTTAAAATTGTATGTTTCCGCATCAAATGGTTTGAGATGCTTCTAAACAGCTAATCTTAGTCCCACGGCAGACTTAATTTATTCCGGGGAGAGGGGAGATAATTTTTTGTTATTATTATGGTTGAAATTATCCATCTATCAGACTCCGTTATTTTGTTTCATACAACTTCAAATACATTTTAATGGCAACATTTGTTGAAGCTGACTCAGCTACCAACGTTGAACCAAATGACAGTTGAAACAATCTGAAACCTTGAAGAGCTGTTTTATAGTTTTTAGTCTTCATTATAATTTCAATCAAATACCAAGTAAGCTTGCAAACATACAAATATCCAATTGATCATTGACACTGTAGGCTATACAGGGTTTTAAACCAGATTTCAAGTTTAGCCTACTTTGCATGCTTAGCAATTTTTATTCAAGCAGAATTTATTTTTTAAACATTCTCAATTGATGAAACTAGCTGTGTCGTAGTATCATTGTTCATATCTGTTTTATCTTTTTCTTTCTTTTTGATTGATTTTTAAATTTTCTGCCCCCCCTCCCCCCACGAAAAAAACTCCTAGATCCGCGCCTGAGCATGGGGTTCACTAGGCCAACTTCTATTCTGATTGACAGAACGCATCCTGATGTATCGGCAACCTGTGGATTGTAAGTGCTTTTAAATACAGTATTAATCAAAGGGATAGGTATTGACCTATTGTCACTGTCACTATTGTCGCAAATCACTCGGCCTGCATTTCTGAATTAGCCCCCCCCTAAAATTTTTTCTGGGTGCGCTACTGCAATGGAGTTCCTGATCGTTGCTCTGAAAAAGAGCATGTCACTAATCCTTGATGTGCTCAAAGATGCTTGATTTGGTACTACAATGTCACCAGCAGCAGACCACAAACGCTCGCTTGTGTTAGAAGTAGCTGGTATAGCCGACAAAATCTGTGCCAATTTAGTCACCATTGGAAAGTGAGTTTGATTTACTTTCCACTATTGTAATGGACACTCGTTTGTTGGTATCCACTCACGTTTCAAATATAGGTAAGGATAGTAGAACTAGGGAATTGCTCACTCAAAAAGAAGGTGGACAACTGGAGGTCATAGTGACAAAATTTAGGGCAACTACAGCTTGAGGTCTACCGCCATATGTCGCATATCCAGGTACAGAGTATTTGACCTCACCACGTGTGTAGGCCTACAAAGTGTGTATTGCCCAAATAAATGCATGAGAATACGTGATATCATGTTTATGTGATACAATTCAAGTCATACTAATGCATCAGTAGATCTTACGTTACAGTGGTAATGGTAGGTACTCTCAACAGTTCTGCTGACGTTCTAGAACCCAAAATATCAAGCAAAGTATAGCATTTCGTTTATGAGAATAAATTTACCTAAAAGCAAAGAAAACTTTTTGAAGTTCTGCCAAATTTTTAATTTTGCAGTGACTCTCCAGCTGTCCATATTACAAGAAAAATCAATAAAGTGAGTTGTCCCGGTATTTTACTGTCCCTACCAAAAAGTGTTCCGATTCGCGTTCGAAATTGCTTACTGGTAGGCTACTTTTTCTGAAGAAATCTTTCCTTTCTTTTTCTTTTCTAAAATCCCCATTCTGCAGCAATTGTTTCCTTCATTTCTGTTTCTTGAACTTCGCTATATTCGTCCAATAGATGTCCTTGCACTTTGTGATCCAGTTCCAAAAATGTTTTTTGGACACGTTGGTGAACCTCTTTATCGAACAAAATCAACTTAAATGATTGGGTCGACAGCAATGGCAGCTTAAAAATATTTTTCTAAACTTATATTTCAATTGGCGTATCGGTAAAAATGTAAGTTTGACTGCAATGTCACTTCAAATTCAATAGCATCTTCAAGAAACGACCTACTTCTAAGAACTTCCTTAATCACTCGCTCTGCTTTCTGTGTTGTTGACTTATGCAACACTACAAGGATTTTGAACTTTTTAATTGGTTTATTGAAATATTTATTGAATAAATCTTTCCAGATTTGGAAATTTCTTCTATTTGAAATTTCCTTTCCCAATGACCTTACATTTTTTCCTAATATCGCTAAATTGGAGATAACATTCCTTATTTGGCAAAACTAATGAAAGATGGAACCCGGGCCGAGGCGAATATATTAAAGAGAAAAAATGAGCACCTCGTAAGCTTAGATTTTCTTACTTTGTGAGACGATTTTTATAAAACCTTTGAAAAATATAATCGTTTCGTTTTGAACGCAGAACGAAATAAAATGGCTTGAATTTCAAAACGAAACGAAATTCTTCACTCAAAAATTATTTCAAAACGAAATTAAGACAAGGAGTTTCGCTTTAACACGAAACGAAATATTTCGAAATATTTTTGTTTCGGATAACCTGACTGGAATAAAACGTATAATATAGGGGGTATGCGCTGGTTGAGCGGCAAAGGCATGCAATTCAGTAACACGAAGTCCAAACTGGTGTAAATACGAACAGCAACCAATTGCTGGTGTCGCTACTGTGACTGACCTGGACAACAAAAGAAAATCAGAGTTGTGCAAAGCAAAATTACCGGTTGGAAACATGCCCACACAATCACTTTTAGCCATTCCTATAATTACTATTGTTCACCTCAAATGGCTTGCAGTTTCCTCTCAGCCATAGCCCATTTATAGCCAGATATACTGTAGGCTTAAAATTAAAAATACAATCACATGATTTCGAACATGATTTTTTTGTTACGTAATAATTGCTTACAATTGTCTCCGTTTCCGTTGTTGATGACTGCATGCAATTTCAAAGTTGCATGCGCAGCTGCCTGATGCGTTGATAAAAATAAGAATAACCGATTTCAGGTTACATTTGGAAATCAATAACAGAGGAATTATTAGATTTAGACTGAACAGTGAAGAGGTTTGTCAAAAATTTACTGATTTTTGTTTCAAAAACATCAAACCAAGGCAGTCGATTCGAATTTTTTTTCGAATCGCAAACGAATTGAAAAACACCTATTTGCCAATAATAACCAGTAAGTCATATTGTGTTAGATTAGCCTACCATACTCAGCTTGCATTGACAATAATTTTTAGTTTGCAGCAACTAGTTTTACTCAATTGGATAGATTTTGTGTTGAAAAAAAAAAAGTAACATCTTGACGTCATTTGTCACCCTAAAAGATATGATATTTGCATAATTATATAAAATGTGTCCACATTGAGCTATTTTTAGCTATAGACTATTATATTTTAATAATAATTCTTGTTTTTATACAGTATACAGTGCTGTATCCATCGCAGAATGCGTTGCTTCTCAGAAGCGAGTACCATTGCATTGCTCGAATTCATTCCATTGCTCAGTGCCAAGCAGGAATTAGATTCAGTACCATTTTTAAAGAGTCTTTGGTATGACCCGACAGGGTATCGAACCCATGCTTACCGATTTAGAGGAAGACGCACTAACCACTAAGCCACCGAGCTGGTTTCCATCTATAAAATGTGTAGCGTTTTATGGCGACTGCTGGCTTTGCACTCCAAGGTGTTGAAAACAATAGCTAGCTTTATTTCCATCGTTTCGGCAGCTGGCACAACCAACTCATTTTTAATTTTATATCTTGTTTACGATATCATCACATCACACTGAGTTATGCAAGAAAGAACACAATCGGTAGGCTACCGTTTTTAAAGTCTTCAGTTTAATCGACCTTTAATCGAACTCAGATCCATTAGCTTCAGAGTCGAAGGCGAAACCGCTCGGCCACTGAACTGGTGAAGCATTAAATCACTATGCAGTAATTTAAATGGAGGTTTTTACTTTACAGGGATAAGATTATGGTAAAAGGGATCATTTGTAGGCAAATGTATGATACAAACGCCATGTTTTTAACTGTGTAAATATTCCTAGGGGGAAGTTTCAACTTTAAGCTTTGTTTCTCATTCAGTTACATCTTTGCTATTTTTGCTATCACAGCTTCAAGTTTTTACCGTTTTATTTACAGAACCAGCGTAATTTAACAGTTGAAATTAAATTTGGACGAAGATACGAATTTACAGTTCATCTTTACACTGGCACTGTGTTCGGGTCGATCGAACAGCCAACCGAAAAGAATCATATTGTTGACAAAATACCACTCTTCTGTGCCGACCATCTTATTGAGAACGAAAACTTAACACGGGATGCTGTGTATAAATTTTGCAAATCGGAGCAAACTATCAGTGGTAAATCGTTTATTTGATTTCGATATACATACAGTAGCTTACAGTAACGCATGTTTCTCGGCAGTCGATTGCAGTATGAATTTAAAGCGCTGGATTTTATCGCTACATCGCTACAATCGGTTGCCGAGAATCATATATTTGATTGGATCGTCTAAATCAGGGGTGGGGAACCTGCGACCCGCGGGCCGAATGCGCCCAGCGTAACTGTTCCATGTGGCCGCGTCAAAATTTCTTTACCCAAAATATATTGAAACAACACCTCAAAAAAGAGTAGGCTTTGCATTCTCGGTATATTGCAAATGACCTTCTATGACTAGTTAATCCATCATAGAAGGCCATTTGTAACAACAATGTGTACGTCACAATGTGACCAGTTATTGTTAATCGGTCAGTTATGCCATTCGTGAAAAGTGTTTTGCAGAGTAGCCTACTTCTTAAATTAGCAAAAATTTACATTGTGTAATGGCTTCTGGAAAGAAAAGAAAGATTGGTGATGAAGGCAGAATTTCCAGAAACATTGGCATTTTTTTATCAGTAAATAAAACTTCGAAATTATTAGTGGCCCGCCTGTGTTATTTCTCATTTTATGTGGCCCGCAATACTAAAAAGGTTCCCCACCCCTGCTCTAAATGGCTAGCGTGGAAGCTACACCGTTATGGTTAGCGAATCGCAATAGCTCGCTGTTTTAGTGAGTAGGCTACTCCGTCTTGTGCTGATAGCCAGGAAGAAAGCAGAACCTTTTTCATACACGGCAGAGTACGGTATTTAGGCCTAACTGTTTTCAAGTTTAAATTAGTTTGTCGTTAAATTAGATTATAGGCCACTTCACGCTTTTAGCAAGCTGATATGAATAATCGCATACTGTAGGAGGTTAAGCAATATAGGCCTATATAGGCCGACATGGTTGTAAACGTGATAATTACTAAATACCTAAGACTTGTGGTTAAATAAAGCTTTTTTAATTTATAGGTTAGGTTAAATTGTGCAAAAAAAGCAACCTATCTTTGAGCCGAAAAATAAAAATTCACTCAACCAATGAAAGGAATATTTTGTCTCTCCATTCAAAAACACATTGTCATTCTTTTTGGATTATGAAGCTAACTATAGGTTATCTGACAAAATTGTGTCAATCAGTAGCGCACCCAGAAAAAAAAATTAGGGGGGGGGCTAATTCAGAAATGTCGGCCGAGTGATTTGCGATAACAGTGGCACTAGGCCAATGCCAGTGGCCTAGCCAGGAATTTTGAAAGGGGGGGGGGTTTAACGGCCGGCGGGCAAAGCCAGACGGCGTGTTCGCCTAAAACGACACCCAGCCTCTGGGGGGCCTCCCTCAAATTTTTTTGAAAAATTACTTTGAATTTGGTGCATTCTGAGAGCATTTTCAACAAAATTGTGGGTATGAATATTTTTTTAAAATGGTGCTGTCCGATGGCATAGCAAAAGGATAAGATCATGTTTTCTTCGGCAGTTTTCGGAAATAAAGCTTAGTCTCTATGCTTTTTTGTTGCTAATTCCTGGCTGAGATATTTGAATGTTTGGTATTGGCAAAACTCACTCTTTTAATGCAGTTTCGTTTAAAATTAGGCAAACTTTGTTTTAGAGCAATAAAGAGACTGAAAGCATCATTCCCAATATCGTGACGTCACACGCGTGCCAAAGTGGGGGGGGGGGAGGATTGAAACTCGCGAAAACAACAACCAGCACAAAAACAGTTTGAAACAAAACACTAATTTTGTAAAAAGTAAATTTGATGTGGACGTTTTTCCTATACTTACAATACATTTGAAATTTCGAAATTAGTTCGTATTTTCAACTAAAGTCCCAGGCGCCTTCGCTTCTCTGCTCAAATGTCGTATACAGTTTTAAATGTCCGTGTGATTCGGCATTGACGTACGGTACATCGGTATGTCCGCCAGACATTTGATCACGAGAGTACGGGAGCATCTGAACTTTAGGGAGTTAAAGAAAAGTGCCATCAAAGACCATATCATGAAGTGTTCTTTTTGCACAGATCGAAAATTCTCTGCTGACGCATTTAAAATTTACACAAAGGCGAATCCTAATTCGATACCAAAATTCAGGAAGCAGTGTTAATCAAACTCTGCAACCCAAATTTAAACAAACAATTATTTGCTGGAGGTGCGTCCATTCTCCTCAACATTTACATGATGTATCACGTTCCCTGTGGTGCAAATTTTTTTGTAGTTATTTATGTAGTTGCCTTTTCTTAATGTAATTTTACCTTCAAGAAGTTGAAACTCATTGCATTTTTATAAATATTTTCAGGTTCCTGATGAGGGCTTAAGTTAAGCCGAAAACGTTGGACTGTTAAAACTATTTGTAGATATGTAAAATATATTGTTATAATGCTCAGCCCTGTTGTATTGTTGTGTCTTATTCATATCTAACCTGTGAGCAAAATGTATAAATGGAGAACATACAAAACTTTATTTTTGGTGGTGGGTTTGGGGGGGGGGGCTTGATCCCCCTTAGCTCCATGCTGGGTGCGCTACAGGTGTCAATTATATAAACCTACCTTCAGCAGCGTATTTATTGCTATAGTTTTTGCAAGAATAGGTTAGCCGGAAAAAGTGCTGAACACCTTGTTGAATGCCATATTTTAAAAGAAAAATATTAGCCTAAGAATATGCAAAACATAAACATTTTAATACTTTATCAACATTTTTTGTAAAATTTGTCTTGATTGAGCTTCGAAATAAAAGTATTGGAGAAAAGTTTATTTTTGCCAGAAAAATACATTTAATTTAACTTACACGAATTTGTTTCTAACTACCCTCACAAAATACAGGTAAAATGATCCCTGGTTTTCAAATTTAACTTATCTATTGAGGAGGATATTTTTAATGATATAAAAAGAAGAATCGGTCAAGCAAAAGCGTCATTTTGGAAATGCAAGGAATTTTTAAGAGGAGAAATAAATTTACAATTAAAACTGAGACTTCTATCTTGTTACATCAAACCAGTCATGTCATATGGAAGTGAAAGTTGGACCTACAGCAAAGAAATTCACAAAAAAATTAATGCTTTTCAACTCTGGTGCTACAGAAGAATATTAAAAATATCATATAAAAAACACATTACAAACGAAGCAATTAGGAAAAGAATTGGAGTGCAAGATACATGGGCAAACAACTTGGCAAAACAAAAGATGAAATTCGCGGGACATATTTTGAGAGGATCGGCAGGACAGCTACATCAATTGGTTATTGAAGGTATGGTGGAAGGAAAGAGGTGCAGGGGAAGAAGGAGACGAACATGGGGAGATGACGTGATACAGTGGGCTGATTTGTCAAGCATTGGAGAAACAAAAAGAGTAGCGGAAGAACGTGACTTGTGGAAGAAAGTGACAGCCAACCTCCGGATCGGAGACGGCACGTGATGATGATGATTGAGGAGGAATGGTCTTTGGCTAACCAAAAACCAGCCTGGAACCTGGAAAGACAAAAACCGCTAAATATGTTTTTGGTCTATTATAAAAATCATGTTGGTGATTCTATAAACTTATTTGTTCATTTTTATGATACGTTCTCATTTTGTTATCTACTTTAAAATTAATCACCTAAAATCGACACAAATCTAATAAGTTAATCCGGCTAAGCCTATGTGAAGAAATTCGTCTTCGCTGCTCCTGTCTGTTGCACCGTTAAGTTTGATTTTACATTGTTTATCTGACCTTTTTTACATCACATCTCAGACTATTTTTTTGCCTTACAGCTTTATCCTCTGCATCAAGCCCTCCAACTGATTTTGAATGGTTTAACATGGTTCCAAATTATTCCACCCACAAAGTAAATCTCGTTTTTCGTTGGAAGGCTCCTCATGACGTACATTTAAATTCTTCTGTTTCCAGATATTTTTTCAGTTCGTCTGGCGGTGTATCTCCAAAGTCTGGTGTAGTGGTAAGTTTCATTAGAGATATGTCGAAGCACTTGGTTTAGGATTATGCAACTACCTGCTGAGAGAAAGAGTGTGTTAACAAAAGTGTTGCCAGGTGTTAAAACTAATTCAAAGTTATGAAAGCTGCACAAATGATTCTAAAGCGAATTCTTAAACTTAGCTATGCAACAAAACTTTAATATTTAAGCTACTCAAAAATATGGCATACAATCTGAAAACAAATCACTAATTTTTCAAAAACTTTAACTTATGCTTCCGAGAATTGTGCAAAACATAGCAACGTTACAGAAAAGAAATTACAATATTTTCCAAGTAATTAGTATAAAGCTATTAAAGTTACAGCATAATTTTGTAAACTGTTTCAGCTACTGGGCTAAGTAGTTTACATTTACAGGCGTCATTGCATTGATAACTGTACAAGGGATGACTAGATTAATTGTGTGTCGTTTTTCCTTCAGACTAGTTTTTATAAAACTGTATTTTAATAATTTTGACCGTAAAAGTAGCATCAGAGTTGAAAGTTTTAGGAACACTCGAAAAAACTATGATTTGTTGTATCATTCTCTAAGCAAGAAGTTTCGCATTCCGTGTTCCAAAAATCCTTGCTAATGTTCGACATTTTGATGGAAACTGCTGATTGCAGATTTCTTTCGAGTTAACAAAATCACATTTAGACAAAGTTGAAAGCATATTAGCGTGAGTATTTGAAATAAGTTACTTGCTATAACATTATTAAATAGCACCTGGTTGCAGTACCGTACTTCAATGAGAGAAAAACAAGTTTAATTGCGTCTGCGGTATCAAGGTTAACCAAGTATTTATACTAAAACACAGTTAGGCTGACAGATAAAAATATGAAAATACACTCCGTTATTGTAATGTAAAATAACAGGCCAGCCGGATGATGTAAACAAGAATAAATCCATCTAAACGCAGTTGATGTAAGTTATTTGGATATTTGAGTTTATTTTCATTTCATAGTTTTTATTTAAGCTAGACTACTGTATGCTATGTAGGGCAATCACCACTTTTTTAATTTTTTAGATTGCAAAATCACCTGCAGAAGAATTAGTCAATCCATACTACAACATTTCGCTTGAAAACGTTCCAATGGGAATGAACGTTACAGCGAGGGTGATACCAGCTTTCCGTAAATTATCAGGTCTAAATTGCTTTGCTTCCTTGAAGTGCTCTAAAACTGGAAGCGAAGCAGTCTTGTTCATCGATATTCCGAGTAAGTTTTTATTGTGGTTAAAGTAGGCCTACCATATTTTTATCACCCAAAAAGAGGACAAGTTTTGTAAGCAAGTAAAATGCCAGTAGATTTGTACGTTTAAGCAATTTTTTGCATCTTCTTAGATGATTATAGGCCTATGTAGCAAAAGTGACAAATAAAAAACATAACATATTTATTTGTCAGATTTAGTCAATGAACATTTTGTTGTTCATTTGATTTTCTCCACAGAAAGTTTGCATTTGATTTGCTCCACAGTTGCGCAAAAAAAAATCTCCACAGAAAACATGCGTTTTACCTTTGCATTTTGAGCCATAGCTTATTGTAGATAAAGAATTGCTCGATTTTTAACAATTCATTTAAAAAAATCTATAGTTCTGCAATATTTGAACTATTCTGTCCATTTTCTAATGTGCCATCATTTAAACAAAGCTAATGCAAGCTACCTATCAGATTTAAGATGCCTTTGCAATAGCTTTGGTATAGATCAAACAGTTTAACATCATCAATGTCAACATTTTTCTCTGACAAATACTTCCACACACCGCTGAAACGGGTTATCCTATTCTTTGGTGTAAGACAGCATACGCATCCAATCACAGAATGTGAACTCGGAAAATGAAATTAGTGGTCTATTCATCCAAATAGGCAACACAAGAGTCGAACAATAGAAATACATCTGACATGATCATCGAGTAACACTTTCTTCCTTTGCCACAGAAATAAATGTATCTACCATAACCACAGCAAGCAATGTATTGTCAATCTCAAAGTCAATAAACACTTTTCACAAGGATAGTCTACTTCTGCCACAGCTCACAGAAAACATACTTTTCCTTTTTGGTATCGTTGCTTAGCCTTATTCAGCTTTCGCCAAAGTCACATAAAAATAAAACCTTGTTGAAAATGATAGCAATGCAAAAAAGAGGACATTTGAGCATTTTCAAGTGTCCTCGGAGGACAATTCATTTTCATTTTTTATGAAAAAAGAGGACAAATCCTCCTAAAAGAGGACATATGGTAGCCCTAGGTTAAAGATCTGCATCATGTGAAAAGTAAACTCTAGAACATGACCACAGAGTTAACAAGAAAGAAAGTTTAATTTTCCAATTTCAAAACCTACACTTTTTTCCCCTTACAGCTCATGCTTCTCTTTCTTCCTTGCCAATTAGTAGTTAGCAGTGGTGTGCGGTGACCATTATTTTATTTGGGTGTTCATTTTTTTTCAGAAGGCTTTAAACGCAAAGTGTAGATTTGCAGTTTGCGCAATAGCTGTTCAGATCATATCAAAATAAAGTAATGTGATATGATATAAAGAGTCACTATGCAAATCAAGCATGTGTTTGAAACTTTCTAAAAAATGTAAACACCTAAAAAAATGTGAAAGAAAGGAAGCTAATCTCTCTGTCCACTTTCAAGCATACCATTGTGCTTTGCCATACAGATTGTAAACAGATTTGCTCTGAATTTACGTCGGGCAGAAATCCTTTCTCGTGCTATTTGAATGCTCTCAGCAGGGGCTCCGGACACTTCCTGAGAGTGGGGGGGTAATTTAAGCAGGGGCGGGAACGATGTTTTGACATTGACAGGGTCTTATTGGATTATCGCATGACATATACTTCTGGAAGGTCGCTCCCCAGACCTCGTTCGCATTACTGAAAGCTTCAGTTTCTTATACAGCGTTTTAGACTGCATGTTTCGCGCCAAAGGCGCAAAATTTTTGACTTCAAACACGATTTAAAATCGAAAAATTCTTTCAACGAATCTGAAATCACGAGCAAAAGCTTTTTAACATTTGCCACATTTTTTTGAGGTTTTGAGACAATTTTGACCGGAAGAGTCTCTCGACGCAAAATCTCTCTCTGTATTCTTCCTTGCCTCAAGTCCTCCAAATTTTGCACTTCAGCCGCTAAAAGGTTAGATTCAAAAGGCGAAAAGCGTTAAGGTCAAATGCTATAATCTATATAATTTGATTTACAATTACATGAATACATAGCACGACAACCTGTGCCATAACATCCACAGTGAAATGAAACGTTTCAGCATCTAGGGTTAGGCCTACATTCAACTCAGAAAAAAAAGAAGCTAAAATGCATTAACTTTTACAAGAACTGAAAATTAGGAGACATCTTGATCGATACTACAGGAAGGCCTACCATCTGCGCTGTATAAGAAATAACACTAAACAAAAAATGGCATAACACCCAGGTAATACCTTGTGCCAAAATCTCACAAAAACTACAAAGAAATAACATTATAAACGAACACCTCAACTCAAACAAAACACTGTGTGCACTCTGCTTCTATTCTAAGCAGAACAGTCAGAAGTCGCCAAACACATTAAATCTTTGTGAATTGTTGAAAAAAAATTCTTTGCAGATTTCATCTACACTTAGTTCATCCAAATACACTTAATGGGCATGGCACATGGCAATGACATTGAGTTTTGAAGCAGTCATTGTGCTTCGGAGCCATGTTTTTAAGCGGTGTAGCGAGCTAAACGATCTTTCAGCTTCTGCAGTGATTGACCAATTGACCATTGACCAATTGACCAATAGCATTATTACAAGTTTTTTCACACTGGCATAAAATTCTTTGACAATAATAGGCCTAAGTCCCATTAACTTGTTTCGAACATCGCACACATACTTGATCGGCCCAAATTTCTGATGAAAGTGGCTTAAATCTTGGCCCAAAATTTTCACGTCGAAGCCATATCGTTCCAACGCTGTAACAGCACTGTCGTTGACTGTGCCAGATACTAAAACTTCAAGCATTTAGTGAGTTTTTATTTCTTCGCCATTGAAGCGGTGGATGAGGCCTTGCACTATGCTGTCAATAGATGCACAGAACTGCCTTCGGTAATGAGAAGCGAGGTCATGAGAAGCACTTTGCTCACAGCGGTTTCTTGAAATTTGGACTTTAGCTAAGCCTAAGCTATCTACTTGCTGCTGAAATTCCTTGTATAACTGCATAAATTGTTCTTCATTTCTAAGACTCTGGTAATTAACTTTTAAGCTTTCAACCAGCTCCATCATGTCGCTGATGGCATAGGCTAAGACTGGATCTGCAACAGGCCAGTCATCTTTTCAAGTGGTTTGAATAAAACTCGGCAAAACTGTAATGCAAAGTATGTGTTGCCTTGTATTAATTGGGAATAAAGGCCTAATGATTTCGCATTGTTGAAATTTTGAAGTGTGGTGTTTAACTAGGGCTACCATATGTCCTCTTTTAAGAGGATTTGTCCTCTTTTTTCAAGAAAAATGAATTGTCCTCCGAGGACACTAAAAAATGCTCAAATGTCCTCTTTTTTGACAGTTTGGGTTTTCATGCTTATATTTTCAACGGGATTATATTGCTTGATGACGTTTCAGCGACAGCTTGTAGGCTATTTGTTTTCTAAACATTTTGTATACCAATGTAACATGTTGATTTATAAATTCTACAAGAAATTGGTGCATTTTATGGAACTGTTGTTGAACGTTCATTGCCTGGTTTATTGTAAAATATTAAACGACATTTTAAAGACCATGCTCACACTTTCACAAAAAAATTATTCTTTTACCTACATACGTTTTATATTGATACAACGCTTGTAGACATTGTTGATTACCAACCGAGTTTAACTCGTTTGTTACTTGAAACAAATCGAAAGGAATGTCTAAAAGTGCTCCACTCCACACTCCAACGCTGTTCGTTCAGGAGCAACTCATGAGTGAACGAATACACAGACCCCTCCATTTTTACAAGCCGAAACTTAACGCTGTCAACCTCAGTGACCGGGTCTGTGTCAGTGGCAGGGCCTATGAGAGGGGGGTACTGAGGGTACGGCGTACCCTTGAGGGCCCAGGACTGTGATTGTTGGGAGGCCCGAAATTGCGATTTTTATACTTTACGCAAAAAAATGATGGTTAAACCACCCTAAACGACCAAATTCAAGCATAAAAGTTGTTATCCTTTAGTCCTGGGGGGCCCGTAATGTAGCAAAAGGGCCTGGAAAAGTAATTGAGTGCATTGCGCGCAAATTAGGGGCCCAAAGTGGTGATTTAATGCTTTACGTGCAAAAATGTTCCGTTTTAAAGCACCCAAAATTAAATCGTAAAAGTTGGTTTTTCTCCTGTTGGTTTTTCTCAGAGGCCCTGGTCAGTGGTTCAAGTCCTCCACACAGTGCAGCCTACTGTTTTAGTCCTATTTCTGGCAAATAATTTAACAACTTCGTTAAGGCTGACCATTCCTTGTTGAAAAAAGTTAAGGCTTGACCTGGAGATCGTGCCTGATTTGTCACATTTTGCAGATTTTTGTGATCATTGCTGTCTGACTGAAACTGTCTAAAAATTAGGTATTTTTTTCACTTTTTGCTGACTTTTAAAAATATAAAATATTTGTTGTCTTAAGGAAGCACTAGAAATGAGAAACATAAGTTAAACGTTCAGTCATTCTGTTTTCTTTTTGGTAACTTTCGCTGCGTAGGCCTATACCGTAATGATCTAAACACATGTAAAAGATTTTTCAAGAGTAAAATTCTACTTTCTGGCGAAACGTGTCCTCTTTTTATGCGATGAAAATATGGTAGACCTATGTTTAACAAGGCTTCGTAGTTTGACAACACTGAAGAAATGGCCGGTACACGTGTCAGCCATCTTGTTTGGCACAAAGTGTGCAAGCCATGGTGGGATTCCTCCTGCAGGGCGATTTTGAACTTGCCAGACTGATTTTGCAAACTACTTAGCTCCTGAACAATTCCCATAGCATTATGCATGGCTCTATTGCATATTTGCGTTGTCTAGCAAGTCAGAGTTTCCAAGCAAACAACTAAAAAGTTATGCAACAAAAACAAAAGAAAAACACAAAAGTATAAAAAATATAAAAATTAAATTTTTATCTCTACATTAGTGGGGGAGGGGGGTAATTTTGCATTAGTTACCCCCCACTCCAATTCGTGGGGGGTAATCACCCCCGCGGCGGCCCCCCTCTAACGGAGCCCATGGCTCTCAGCTTAGGCCGTATAGAGAGTTTTTGAAAACCATCATAAACAATAAAATTATGCAAAGCTTTTAAAACACCATGGCAAGAACAATACAGATAAAAATTGTCACACTTCATATTGTGCACAGTTTTCCATTTCGTGACCTTCAGTCTACTTTTTGTACGTTTTATCAGCTGTACAGTGTACAGTAGCCTATAAATATCTAGTGTCATAAAAGCAATGAAAACATAATATGGTGCCCAGGAAACACCAAAAATTCTGCCTTTCCAATTTTCTAATTTTTTGTAATTAATCTCAAAGCTGTCATTTTCATGCACAAAAATACAGTTTGTGCATAAAAATTTCTGTCCGAACACGCTTTATTTTATTGACCACCGAGCTTAGACTAATATGATTCCTTCTCTAGGATTCAACCCATGCGAAGACAATGGGAACGAAAGTTTCTGTCATTCACTGGCACAATCTACATGCAACAACAATACTGAAAACTTCACTTTGTCCGAACAAAATTCTGAGTTCCCAAATTGTGTGTGTCCTCTGGGATACTCGGGAGATGGACGTAATCCGTATGTTGTACCAGACGGGATAGGGTGTCAAAAGTTAAAGCCATGTCGAGTAGTAGAGGGGGTCGAAGAACCATGTTCTCCGGAAGCTTACTGCCTTACAGGAGACCATGCAAGCAAGCTAAACGGAACCTGTCATTGCCGGTATGAGACTTGTTACGGTATTTTATAATAAATTAGTCTATACTTTTGCATCTATCTTAGATAGTTAAAAACTAGCCTAAGCTATTGTAGGCTACAATGTAAAGTAGCCTGTAGAATATATCATTTTATGACATTGCGGCAAGGTTTGTAATTAGTTATCAAAACTGAAGTCCTAGTAGACACAGGTTGCTGTAGATTGTAGAACGATGTATAATTGTATGACAGGCAGCGTTTTTCTTGCACAGCCTACGTCTTCTGTAACTGCTGTGAGTGTTTAAGTGTTAAGACGGTAAGTGTTATGACGGCTGTAAGTGTTTAAAACAAGGTTGCGTAGCAAAATAAAATGTAGTGAAACCATTTACAATTCCTCAATTAGAAGTTTATTTCGTTAAAATGCAGCTAGGTTGCAAACTGAAATCAAAATGAAAATAAACAAAAAAGGAACTCGAGACAAACTTAAGACAATGCAGCAACAAAACAATCAGTAACTACGTAAGTTACAATGTAACTAAAAACAATAACACGTCATACCACTTTCGAGGTTCGCAACAATTTTTCTGCTTTGTGACCGAAATAGTGAGAGTGCCGGCACGAAGCTTGGTTCTTTGACATTTTGAGAGCACGTAGCTGTAACTAACTCGGTGATGACTGTAACTGACTCGGTAACAACTGTAACTGACTCGATGACAGCTGTAGCTGACTCTATGGCAGCTATAACTGACTCGATGACCACTGTAGCTGACTCGATGACCACTGTAACTGACTTGATGACGACTGTAGCTGACTCATTTGACAGCTGTAGCTGACTCCATGACCACTGTAGCTGACTCATTTGACAGCTGTAGCTGACTCCATGACCACTGTAGCTGACTTGATGACCATTGTAACTGACTCAATGATGGCTGTAGCTGACTCGATGATTGCTGTAGACTACTGTATTTCGATACTTTCGGTTGTCTTGGTGCTGCGTTTTATGATTCTCACTGTAATAGGGGAAGGTGGAGTGTGTTGTAACATGCCCAAAGATGTTTGAAAGTTGTCAGACCACTCTGACGTCAAGAGAAACAAACAAGAAAACACATGTTCCCAATGCCGCTGGTTAGGTAGATAAAATGTGATTTAGCAAGCAAAGCGAGCGACAAAATTGTGCAAGTATGGAAAAATATATATGCTTTTTCTCGTTATTTTAGGATAGGGCAGGCGACCAAGTGCTTCTCTAGATTCGTTCTGTGTATAAATAGACTTTTGGTTAGTGTTTTGTCAAATTAAATTTTCTTATAGAAACATAAAAACAGAGTGAAGGTTTTCATTTCTTTTTTTAACGTCGAATGAAATAACATTTTTAGATAGACATGCTTGTGGAAAACCAGGCAAACTCTCTATTGAAACTATTATCCAAAGTTTTAGGAAATTTATAATAACGTAGGTCTATTAATAAAAGATTATTTTTTTCAGGGGTGGCTTTACTGGAGATGGGATGGTTTCTGGTAGCGGATGTATGTCAATAAAAGAAAATGATGTTAGCGCCATTATTGGAGGCACTCTTGCAGCAGTAGTCTGCACTGTAGTTGCTTTGTTGTTGATGAGGAAATACAAAATCTACAAGAAAAGGTCAGCTACTTTTTGCTTACAAGTTTGGGAATAACTCAGACAGCCAAATAGTGTACTTACTCAAACATAGATTTTGCCAGCTGTGTATGATGTATTTGAAGCAAATCATGCACATTAGGTTACCATTAAAAACTTTACATTCAAATAAAAAACAAGAGGGTCATCAAAATATAGGCTACAATCAAACACTCTTTTTTTACGTCACAGATCCCATTTCATTTGTTTGATTTGAACCATTGTTTCGAAACAATCGTCCGCCTGTTAAGCGGTTGTAACTTTAGTGATGGTTAACTTGCTGAATCTTAAGTAGGCCTATATCATTTTTAAGTTTAATTCTGAAACAACTACTGTAGTTATATGAATCCCGGTTCTAACTTTTTGCACCATTTCTTTCGGAAAGGAATTTTTGCCAACTTTTTTTATAATTTTTTTTTCTATGTAGGCTAGCCATTGAAGGCTTTTTATCATTAGCAGTCCATGTCCAATTGTCCATTGTTAAGCAGTTCATGCTTTTTTAAGCCCTTTTTGTTTTACAGTAATCATCATCCTCATTTTGTTTTCACTTTTACAGAAGTGTAGATCGGCTCACTTCTGTTTACGTGACAGAAACTGGAAATGGCACAGGCTCACTGGTAATACCTAATCCCCATACATTGCTGCGTCTATTTAATTACACAAAACCAATGAATCCAGTGTTTCCAAAGCGATGGGAATTGGAACGGTCAGCTATAGAACAAGGAGGTATAAACTGCAGCTTTTTACTTTTTGTAAGTCCTTCATCCTGTAAGTTTTTTCGTCGATCATATTAGTTTTGAGAGCAATACGGATCATAATTAGCCTGTTTAATTTATACACTCGTGGATCTTCCGAAAAGCTTTTCCATTTCTAGTTTATTGTGACAGCGTATTTTTATTTCTGTGTTAACTGTGTTTCTGAGTTTTGTGCCTATTTATCTTTATGCATGCCCACAGCAACTATCGTATAGAGTAGTGTTTATTGTCTTGTGTGAAGGAAAAGCAAATAGCTAATGGGTATTTTCTAAATTGTTTTGATGTTTCAATGCATCATGTTAAACAGAGAAAAGCAGTTCTAGGAACAAGATCTTGCAAAGAATGCTATCTTGAATGCAAATTAACGACCGATTTCTCCTGCGCTTAAAACTAGACAACAACGCGACAAAATTTTGTCTAATCTACCGCTTTTTTGTTTTTTTTTACCGAGATTAGAGCAATTTGCATTACGTTTTTAGGCGAATATTTTTGTGCAATATTTGCGTTGCCTTACAATTTTTGTATTGCTAGATTAATTTAAACATAATGTTGACTAGGCATTGTACCACAAAACAGCTTATGCAGGCGTGAAAATTCTAAAAAATCATATAGTTTACATTAAAATCACATTGATTGGCGTGTTCTGATTTTGATTTTAGCTAACTTTATTGAAGATTTTACTTACAAAAAGCTTGTGGATATGATAGGATTTTAATCACATAGGTATTCACAAAACTGTCTGAAAGGTTGTCTTATTTTGTCAAGCAAACTTGCTAATCCTAATTAGGTTTAGGCTACATTTTTCGTTTGCGGTTCTTCAGCTATCTAAACACTTTGAAAAAATTCCATTGTTTGACGATGGTTGCAAAAATGTCAAAACTTTTCGCATTTGTCCCTGCTTTGCTGTTTTGTATGTAATGTCAACATCATATTTCAAACAGCTGTAAGGTCCTTTTTGTTGCTTTACAAGCTTTGTGTTTGCAATAATGATGAGAACATGCATTCTTTAATCAATTTTTGTACTAATATTGTCACAAAGTTTTGGTATTTCCTTTTAACAAAGCTGTGTCAGCAAGATAGAAAATATTTTTGAGATTTTTGACATCCTTAACAGCAGCGTTGGCATAAATTTGTGAAACCTCAAAAATATGCTTGGCTGCATGTTTTCAAAATGTTTGTGTATTTGAAACTTTCCCAATAAGGATACCAGGGCAGGGACATTTTAAAAGCATTTGCCTACATGACGTCAGTGTCACTCAAACTTTTTACGACAGCATGCCGGCAGAGACCTTATTTTTATTCGACCTACCGGTTACACATTTCAAACGAAAAAAAACTAACAATAACAGGTCCAACCTTGGTTTTGCAAGTGTACAATGAGCAAATTCACAAACAGTTTTTCACTAACATTTCACCAACGGGTTGTGGTTTTCGAGCTTTTTGAATCCTTAGCACTGCTTCATAGGATGCACGTATATTTTTACTCTCATAAATATGTCACTTTTATTTTTACTAGACTGTCTGTAGGCTACATGTGCTTTTGAGCAGTTTCAGATTGTTTCGTTTTTTTTTTTAATTTTTTTGATTAAGTTTTACATTTTTTATGTTTGAATATAAATGCTTCATTAGGTCTGTAGGTTTCATTGAATGCTATTTCGGCACACCAGCATCATTTGTTGCTATAAAGAAAAATTCTACACATGAGGTGTCATATTGTCGAACAAAACTTGAACGAATATTTTACAGACAACACTTTTGGCGCTTCCAATACAGTATCACTGTTGTCCGAATCAGAATCGAAATCAACTGGGTTTGAAAATTTGTCACTTATTTATGTGGGCTACATGTCCATTGTCCAATTGTCCATACGACCACGCTTAGCCATTTGAAACATTAATTTATATATCGCTTTGACAGTACAAGTATTCAGTAGCCTACGGAAGTTATGTCGAAAAAGAGAAACAACGAGAGGATGATGAAAAGCGCATTTCGATCAAGACAAAAACAATATCCAATAAATTGTTTTCACACTAATCGCGTATCGGTAGTCAAGTGCTTGCGTACCGGCACGTGGTACCTATACGTCACGTACATAGAGTCTGATGTTTTCTGTATTGACAAATAACTTCTTTTCTTTGTTGCTTTTTCGTCCAGTTGTCCTTTTGTGACTGATGTGTCAATCAATAGCCCCGATAGCTCAATTGGTTAGCGCGTCACTTCTGGAACGAAAAAACTTCAAGATCAAGTGGCGCTGGTTCGACTATCGGGGTGTGCGCTTGAGCAACGCACGTTAAGGGCTGCTCTCCATTCAGCGGCATCTAATGGATGGAATAATTCCTTGGCAACAAGACTTCAACAATCGGAAACTTCACTCTGTTAATCTCGGTGACCGGCCTGCGTCAGTGATCCAAAAGCCCTTACAAGTATGCGAAACAGCCAGGATTAAGCTCTGCAAGAAGCTTTCCCAGTCCGAGGATAAAGATTCAATCATTCAATCAATAGCCTACTTTTAAATTTTTTTTTTCTGTTTTTACTTTTGATTATTTTTGGATCGGGTATGCTTGTCTGTTACAAGCATGTCGACCTTATCCGCTATCTTCAGCTGGACCTAGCACCCACATGACTTACAATTAGGAGTAGACTAGCCTACATTTGTAATTTGTTGTACGGTACTTAAAAAGTTAAAACTGGCTTGTTTAAGGTGTAATTTGACCAAATGAGAGCAAAGTTTGTTAAAATTGGCTGCGCATTACCCCAATTGACTATACGGTACTTGTTACTATTTGTAGCTTTCTGAGGCTTCTGTGTAATGATTTAAAATGGCGCTAAAGGCACACGCAGGTTTTTTTAACCGCTTTACTACACATTTTTTGGACCTGGTTTTTTTTTTGCCTCATCTGGTTTTTTTTTAGCACACAATCTATGTTTATTGGAATTTTGTCGCTCGCATCCCTGATGCAAATGCCTTGCAGTTGACAGGGTTTTTGGGGCTGGCTTGTGAGTACGAGTGTTTTGGTTAATAGCCTAGCTGATAAGCTTAACTCCCAGTTACCAGGCTATCGGCCTAGCGCAACTACCGCATTGGTTACTATAACAGTTAGCCCAGTGAGTTCAGGCTATAAGTTTTACTCTTAAAGTCTTGTTTGTGTAGTGTGTAGTTCATACAGCCAATGACATTAAAATTGCATTATTGCTTACAAAAAGTGTTCAAAAGTCCTGATATTGGATCCAGGAACATTCTATTTGAAAAAGCATGATGTTTCTCTCAATCTTTTCAGTTTGTTTGTCCGCGGAAGCACCCTAACCCCATTAAAATGTTTGCGGAAACTCCGATCGACTTTAACCCTTTTAAAATGTTTGCGGAAACTGCGATCAGCTACTTTGGCAAACTCTTAGGATCATTACCGGAAATTTTAAAATGTTTGTGGAAAAACGGAAACTGTGATCACCAATGTTCTATTTTTTTGATTCTCTCGATCTTTTCAGTTTGTTTGTTTGTTTGTGGATACCGATACCCTAACCCTTTTAAAATGTTTGCGGAAACTGCGATCAGCGACTTTGGCAAACTCTTAGGATCATTACCGGAAATTTTAAAATGTTGCGGCAAAACGGAAACTGCGATCACCAATGTTCTACTTTTTTGTTTCTCTCGATCTTTTCAGTTTGTTTGTTTGCGGATAACGATACCCTAACCCTTTTAAAATGTTTGCGGAAACTGCGATCAGCGACTTCGGCTTTGTTCTATGTTTTTCTCTCAATCTTTTCAGTTTGTTTGTTTGCGGAAGCACTCTAACCCCTTTAAAATGTTTGCGAAAACTCTGATCGACCTTAGGGTTAACGCTTTTAAAATGTTTGCGGAAACTGCGATCAGCGACTTTGGCAAACTCTTAGGATCATTACCGGAAATTTTAAAATGTTTGCGGAAACTGCAGAAAAACGGAAACTACGATCAGCAATGTTCTTTTTCTTTTGTTTCTCTCGATCTTTTCAGTTTGTTTGTTTGTTTGCGGATATCGATACCCTAACCCTTTTGCGGAAACTGCGGAAACTGCGAAATGTTTGCGGAAACTGCGATCAGCAACTTCGGCTTTTTTAAATTTTTGCTCTCGATCTTTTCAAGATAGGAACTGATGGTACGAATTGTTCATGGTACGAATTAGGTTGCACCCATGCAAGGCTGGTTACCAATATTGACATTTAGTGAAGTTTTCTTTTGTTATTGTCTGTGAATTAATCTGTAGCTTCTGCGGCTTTTTCTTTAATTAATAATTTGTGCGCATTCTTGCAATCAGTATTTTGATGCACATAGGCTACACACGTAATTTTATATCTTTTTAGCGTTGTGCATCTGCTACATGCCACATTGCCACAGTGCGTTTGTGTGTCATGATTAAGTGCATTGCTTGGAGCATTTCAATTACACTGGGTTTTTATCTTAAACCAATGCTTTTAGCGTTGTATTTCATTATTATGATTTCTTTCAGTCAGTTCACTACGCTTTGTTTGCAGTTATATGGTACCGGTACCAAATTATATTTCTTCTGAATTAGCCTACTTTATTGGTACCGTACCAAAGACAAATTACAATGGTATTGATAAAATGTTTACTTCCCGTAGCCTATTTATTAATTAAAATCTATAAAATCTTATAAACTTCACTTTTAAAGCTGAAAAATTGATTTTGTGGTTGGTAAAACTTTTGTTGTAATTCCAATTGCCTCAGGAAATAGCACAGACATGCTATAGACAAGAAAAATTCTAAATGCTATTATGCAATCTCGTAACTTGTATGATGAGTTGAAGACAATGGAACAAGAAAATTTGAATGTTACAATCACACTAATATCATAGACGGTCTCTTCTAATTAATAGACATTATGAAAACATCTTTTTCTACTCAAACTTGGACTTTGCACAATGATGTGGTGGTTTCTTTTAGTCTCTCCAAACATGTCTCAGGAAATAGCACTGACATGCTACATACTAGAAAAATGCTAAATGCTATTATGCAATCTCGTAACTTGTACGATGAGTTGATGACAAGGAAACAAGAAAATTTGAATGTTACAATCACACTAATATCATACTCGGTCTCCTCTAATTATTAGAAATTAAGCAGACGTAACTCAGCAACAACACTACATTTAACATTATAAAAACAAAAAACAATAAGCGAACGTTTTCGTCTAGTCATATAGCCCTTTTCAAGCCTATAAGAAAAAATATTTATACAAAATGCTAAAGAAACATACCTTATTACTGCAAAAATATGGTCAAATCTAAACATTTGAGAGACTTCTTAACTTGTTCATACAAAATAATAACTGAAAAAATTATGCAACACAACAGGCCAAGTATTTGATAGGTAAAATTAATTGTTCAGAAAAGGACTCAAGCAGATTACGTAAGATGGACAGAACAGAAGCACAACACGAGATAGTGGCACAAACAAAGCAAAAGACGAAAAGCACAACACGTGACAATTCAATCAAAAACGGTTATAAGATAGGAGGCTCCGCCAGCAAATAACTGTCTGTTGAGCTCTAGGTTGAAATATTTGATGTTAATGATGCCTCGTGAATCTTAGTGTCGAACTCATACAAACACTTACGAACAATTTCGAACGACTCCAATGAGGGTTTATTGTTTGAACACGATTGGCAGCTTATAATAGGATCTTTAATTGCACTGTTTTTAATAAAATTAGCTAAATTCAAATGCTTCCTCCACTCTCGCAAATGCTTCTAGACTCAAATTTAAACTTTGCACAATGATGACGGTAGTTTCTTTTAGTCTCTCCAACTGTGGTGTTGCGATGACAAGCTAATGCAAACATATTTGTCACACAGAAATAATTGGTCGAGGAAATTTTGGAGTTGTCCATAAAGCAACCATCAATCTCAATGGTATTGAACAAACTGTTGCCGTGAAATCTCTCACAGGTGAGTACTGAGTAGGCCAATATTTGCTTCTCCTGCCAACTTGGCCTAAAGTAGCCCACTTACTAGATTGAGTTTCACTGAGTCATGATATCATAAACGTGTGTGTTTTGTCGCTTCTATCTTTTCTAGACCTCTGCTATGTTTGGCATGTAACTTATTGTTTTTTGTTATGATAGTCAGAAATAAAAACAAACTGAACTGATCAGCTTTAAGCCGAAGAAAATAGCAATATAAAACAACTATACTCTAACACCAGCACCACTCGACATTGCGTGTGACTGGGGAACTGTGTTCCGAAGGCCAGTGACAAAACGCTACTATCACAGCGAACCCACAGTAGGCTATCAGGATAAAACAAGCCGTTTGTATCTAAACTTGTGAAATAGCCTAATTCAGTTTCAACTCAAACTAAATTTGAACAAAAAGTATATGAATCACGTGTTTGTTTTTGATTAATATAGGCTATTTGTTTGTTGAATCGTTCCTTCATATCATTAGTTGGCTTACAATGCCTAGGAGAAACATTTTGTGTAATCTAGAAATGCGGTGCTATACAAATGATAGTATTTTTATTATCATAGGAATATACACAGAGCATCACATTGTTGACTTTCTTTCTGAAATCAACTTTCTTGTTACCCTTGGCACTCACGAGAATATTTTGAAATTGATTGGAGTGTGCACCGCCAGTGGTAGCACCGGTGATCTCCTATCTCCCCTGATGGTAACAGAATACGTGATATATGGCGACTTGTTGCACTTTCTGTGGGACTCAAGAGAGGTATTTTCAACTGCATTGTTGGTGATACTTGCAAATAAGTTATATTCAATTATTTACGTTTTTTGCTTATAGGCTATGCTTAGGCTATATAAGAAATATCAAAAAAGTGACTATTTGGTGGAGAGTTTGAGAAAACGCTGAAAGGTTTTGCTATATGTTTCTTTAAAAAAAAATTCATTTCAGTCATTTTTTTTAGAGTATGTTCTTACATGTTTTCAGGTTTCAAAAAGGGAGATCAATCCAATTTACAACTTTTCTGAAAATAGCTTATATAACATTGGCCGTCAGGTGGCTCACGGGCTTCATTTTCTATCCTATAAGCGCATTATTCACGGCGATGTAGCCGCACGTAATATGCTTGTGGGAGAGGTAAGTTTAAGTGTTTTTTATACGCTGCTTCCACGTAACGCACAAACAAAACCACATAACGCACAAATGTAACCACATAACGCAATTTTTTTAGTTGAGTTAAAGTGGAATTATTGTATGTTTTGAACCAGTAGCGTAGCCAGTAATTTTGAAAGGAGGAGTTTCAAGGGCCGGCGGGCGAAGCCCGACGGCTACCTCGCCAAAGACGAGGGTCTGGGGGGCCTCCCCCAGAAAATTTTGAAAAATTACTTTGGATTTGGTGCATTCTGAGAGCATTTTCAACAAAAATGTGGGTATAAATCCCCTAGTATAAATATTCCTGTAAAATGGTGCTGTCCGGTGGCATAGCAAAAAGATAAGATCATGTTTTCTTGGGAACTTTTCGGTAACTTAATAAAGCTAAGTCTCTATGTTTTTTTGTTGCTAATTCCCGGCTGAGATATTTGAATGTTTGGTATTGGCAAATCTCGCTCTTTTAATGGAGTTTCGTTTAAAATTAGGCAAATTTTGTTTTAGAGACATAGAGACTGAAAGCATCATTCTCAATATCGTGACGTCACATGCGTGCCAAAGGAGGGGTTGTAACCCCCAAACCCCTCCTCCCCTTTGGCTACGCCACTGTTTTGAACGTTGTCATTCTGTTTGCTTTTATTTTCCGTGTACTTTTGCATTATCAACAAAAAAAAAAAACGTCCTGTCTGAAAGTGCCGCCCCCCAGACGTGCCGCCCGGGGCGGTCCGCCCCCCCCTCCCCCCCCCCCCTAGCCACGCCACTGTGTCTTAAGTATCTTGCAAACCCAAGACGCTGTTTTACGATCATATTACGCCACTTGACTTTGCACAAACCATAGCAAAGGCCCTACTGGCAACTGTAATTTTTTGCTAGAGCTTTAGGTAGGCGGGGAGTGCAAGATGGGACTCTGTACTTTTGAATAGTATCAAGGCGCTCCATGTTGATTATTTAGAAAATTCATCTTTCAGTAAGGCACCATGCTTTAAGGCTCACGTGTTGTTGCTTGGGATTAGGGAACACAAAAGTGCCAACGTAGGCTATTCGAGGGAAGGAAATTCTGGCTAGGTCACTGCTACTGTATATCACAAAGAACGCGTCAAATGACGTTTTAACTGGTCACTCACCAATTTGACATTTTCTCCATAGGCCAATGCACAAAAATCTAACGTTGAAATAGATTAACGTTGAATTAAGGAATAACGTTGATTATTTGAAGTAGCCTAATTTAATATTATGGTTTTCCAAACACTCTTCTTAGATGATGCAAGCGACTGCGACTGTATTTTACCTAACAGAATATAACTAAGAGATTAAAGTAGTCTCTAATATAGCCTAGTCTGCAGTACAAGTAGGCAGGCTATCATTCATCGTATCATTGAATAATATTGTTTTGGTAGCCGGCATCCAGAACAAAAAATTGAGACGATTGATTGTCAGAAGAACAGCCATTACTTTTCAAATTTAACAAACACAAAAATATTATACTTTTATAGGATTTGACGATAAAAATATCCGACTTTGGTTTGGCAAACGACGTGTATCGTTATGGTATGATCCGGTGCGCCACCGAACGACGAGTTCCATTTAAATGGATTAGCCCAGAACGTATGCAAGGTGGGGGAGTCCCTATTACATGGCGCAGTGACGTGTAAGTTTTAATATTGAAGTTTTTGCAGTATAGGCTACCACAAAATAGTAAACTACTGCTTTACAACAAAAGAGGCCTTGTGTTGAAAAACGATAACCTGCAAAATTACAACGTGTAATGCAATTATTTACTTTAAGTAGCTTAGTGTGATGAGAACCGTGCCTTCTCATTTCCCGAAGCTCAGTAACTGAGTATGGGATAACCTACTTTAAATAGTCTAACACTCTGAAATCTAAACCAACGTTGTCTAAAAAGCTTTTCTGCTGCTTTTTGCAGAAGCAGAAAAATTTGCCTAATAGACACTTGACACTTGACCAAACGCTCGCCTGGATCCCCTACATGCCCAACCTATTCTATTTGAAAAAGCACCTTTTGACGATCCCGCAAAGGGTGAAACAGGCTGTAAAAGTTACTTTGATATTACAACAGTGATTCAATTTACTTGAATTAGCTCTGCTTGGCATTGAGCACTCTTTTGTGTTATTAATACCATAGGCCTATATCGTCAAACTTGATTGTTTAGGTGGTCGTTTGGAATTCTGCTTTATGAAATGGTAACGCTGGGGGCAACTCCATATCCTGGAATGGAACCATGCGTCATATTCCAAAAACTTCAAAGCGGTTATAGAATTCCTCAACCTTCATCATGCAATGATAACTTGTAAGTTAAAATGGTGCTTTAGAGACAGGCCTATATAATTGGTAAGCCTAGTAGCCAATCCCAGATGAAAATCAAGCATTACTTTGCCTAAAAGGCTACCGTAGCAAAAAGATATGATAGCTTTCCGCTATATTACAAACTAAGCTTGAAACTGTAGAATATCAATAATCTTGTCTTAACAAAACATCTTTTGGAAAAAATCTCACCACCTCTTAGCCATGTTTTTTTTTTACAGATATCAGATAATACTGGATTGCTGGAAGTGGAAGTCAATAGAAAGGCCTTCGTTTAACCACCTGAAAGAGAGATTAGATGCTGCAATCAAACTGCCTGATTCCGCAACACGCAATAAGCCAATAGAAGTGCAGGACCCAGTCAACTTTGCAATGTATGAAAGAGATATTGGAAGGCGTGATTCTATCACTATTTCAGAAAATGAACCGGATGAGCATCCAAGTATTGAAAGAAATCAAGTTACAAATCACTTTTCAAATGGTAATGGCAACTGTCCCAATGGCAATGGTAATCTCAGCAACGGTCATGCACAGACTGAAAACAGTCACTTCGGAAATACAACTGGCGATCTAGCTTTGAATGATTTATGTCATGGAGATATTGCTGTCAATCTAGAACCGAATGACTAAAGTAAGCTGTAGAAGTTATCAAATATGAGTTGTCAAAAAGATTTACAGGATGTGTGCGAATCGAGTGTTGGCACTATAGTCACTCACAAGTGCAGGCGCTGGAAAGAGGAACTACATTGTAGCTAAGGGACTTGACTGAAAACCATGGTTCAATCCTTTGTTGTATAGTAGCTTACACCGAAAAAAATGCACCATAAGATTGTGCCGAATCCTTCTTGCATAAATTCGTGCACCATTGGCCTAGCCTATGTCAGATTGTTCATGGGTTTAAATCTTAAACGGTAGCCTAAGTATTTTACTTGGGTATTTCTCTGTCAACCGAAGCCTTTTTTGTTGTCGAAAGAACATCAAATGATCTAGATTGGGCAAGAAGTCTTAACGTTCAACAAAAGATCGCTTGGTTTTTGAAAAGGCAAAGAGCACAGAGAATTAGTTTCACTTTTTATTGTTTTTGTTACGGTGCTCTGGAGAAATCTGTAACAATATTTTCCTGTTAGACTATAACATTATATTCCTCAAATGAAACTATCTTTCCTGCAACTACAAAAGGTGTTTATGAAAAGTTATTTGAATTTGTTAAAGAAATTCCAAAACGTTTTACTCATTTCTGTCATATTGCCTAACCGCTTTGGTAATCGTTCAGCTACAGGTCAAGGAAAGTATGGTAACCCTTAGGCTATAGTAGGTTTACTGTGATCAGAGTTGGATCAAATACGTAATTTCGGGTTCAACTGGGCTACATCACAATTATATCAATCAAACTTTTAATTACATTACCATAAAAGTAACCTACATTGTTCTAAAATTTTATAATTGCAATTGCTTCCAAAGTTCCAAATGCAATTGCAAGCTATAGCCTACTTGCAATTGCTTCCAAATGTAATTAATTTCACGAGTCGATTATAAAAGTTAAATATTTCAATATTTATGTTATCGATGATTTTTATAGTTTGCTGATATAAAAGACAGTTCCGTAGTGGAATTATTACATTTGATAAAGATTAGGTGGCGATAATTATCTGTAGGCTACCATTGAGTTCTTTTTTTAGATATAAAAGTTACCAGCTATTCCTGCAACTACAATATAGTGCCTGATGTTTTTAGACCTATTGTAATTTGGACCAACACTTTTTGCAATTACATAAAAATGTGTAATTGCAGTAGTTACATTCAATTACCATTGTAATTGATCCAACTATGACTGTGATATAACTGTTTAACGTGGGTCCAGCTATTCCTCAGGTGGGGTGTCTGACACAAGATGGTGAATCCAAACACCAGATTGAGAGACTGCCAATGTGCAGTGCGCCACTGATCTACTAAGCTGCATGGTCAACGGCGATTTGCGTCCTCCAAGACAAGTGTAGGCTATTTGAAATCTTTAGCCCATACTCACCACTACCGTACGTAATTTTTCGTGGTCGTAGGGGCTGGTTATAGTTAATCTACTTTGTTTTTTGGCAGTAGCCTAAACTGTAACAGATGTCATGTTACCTACTATTCGTAATGAAAACCAGTTATTTGCATTTCGAAAACTTATAAAAATTGGTCATTTTCATATCGTTTCAACGTTGCAGACATTGAAAAGCTTCAAAAATAATCGTTTCGAGTGACTTGCAGGAGCCTTCACTACTCGACGACACAAACAAGAACAAGCAGCTTGGGCTTCATTTTCTTGTGCCATTGAGAAGATATTTTGGGCTCTGTACGAGAGGCCGGGCCCTAAAAACATCTAAAGAAAGCAATAAGAAACCAAAGAATGAAAGTTGTTTTCTTCGTTAATTGATTTGATCTTTATCCTCGGACTGGGAAAAACTTCTTTGAAAGCTTCATCCTAGCTCTAGCCTGATAGTTTCGCATACTTGTAGAGGTTTTAAACCACTGACGCAAGCCCGGTTACCCAGATTGACAGAGTGAAGTTTACGATTGTTGAAGTGTTGTTACCGGAGAATTATTCCATCCGCTAGGTGCCGCTGAATGGAAAGCAGTCCTTGTATGCGTTGCTCAAGCGCACACCCGGAGAGCCGCTTGATCTTGAGTCGGGCGCGTAACCATTGAAGTAACGGGGCGGAATGGCCCTGAATAAACTCCGGGTCACTAAAATGATTTTTAGGGACAGTCTCAGTCCCCAAGAGTCGAACCAGCGCCGCCTGATCTTGCCGTTGCTTTGTTCAGAATGTCAAGAGCTTAACCAATCGAGCTATTGGGATGAACCAGAAGATATCAAAGAATAATAGAGCAGAGGTCCGCTAAAACTTAAAGCAGAGTTCATTAAACCTGAGAACGGGCCAGCTGATCGTGATAGAGATGCTTGCGGGCTGGATTAGCATTTTGTTCAATACAGTCTGCAAGCTGTTGTGGTGATTCAACAAATTGAATGTGATTTATTCGGTTGCATGCAACAATTGACACATTCGGTCGTTGCAAGCGAATGGGTTGTGGAGAAAAAAACTCATTATTTTGTCACAAACTCTCAGTCACATATTCTTATCTTTCATCAGCCTATTTTGAAAAAAAACTAAGTTATAGAATATAAACTATAGCCTAGATGTGAAGCAACAAATTAAGTACTTAAACACTTCACACAACGTTAACTTTTGATAGGATTTTTATTTAGTGTACGGTATAGCTTAACCACATTCTTTGCATAGTTTGGAGGGCCGGTAGACGGACCTCCCGAAAAGATGAGCAGAGAAAGAATAAATCAGAGTAAGTATGTGGATCGGCCAGGGATATCTAAAGAAAGGGATAGGCTTAACGAAGGCTAACAGCGATTGCCGTATTCTCATGACACCAGAAGGGCGATGGACGACAAGTGGCTCCTCGTGCCCCATCCTGTGAGTAACATCTGCACCCAAGCAGATGCCAAACGAAACTTGTCAACCAAGAGCCTCCACCCACGCTTACACGACGGCGATAATTGGTACCATTTTAAACATGCGGTTCTTTTCAGAATTGCAGATAGTTTTGTAGTGCAGCTGATACAGTCAGCTACAGAAGACAGTTAGTGCCACCGGGTCTTACAGGAAATTGTCACGTTTAAGTAGCTACCGAGTATGTGACTACAGACGATAAGCTGCCGTACCAAAATTTAAAAAATGATTCTGCAGTGTAGTCTAGTTGTTGTAAAACGACAATTAAAAATAAAGTTGGCTATGCTTTTATTCCGACAGTAAAAATGTTTTTAAAAAGTTTAGAAGTAACTTACAGGCTTATATGCTGGTAGATGGCAATGCAGTGGATACCCAGGTCAGCAAAATCCGTCAGTTTTACATTTGTTCAACGTAGCTGTCTGGATAGGCAGACACCATACTCTACCCATTCCATCTCTGAAACATTTGTCTGTGCGATAGCCTATGTCACTTCACATGATGAAGAGTTAATTTGTGTGAAGTAGGATAACTGCGAGTAAAAGGAAACCTGATTGGACTACAACAAAACCACAACATATTAAGTAATTCTGAATGGTTAAGAAAGGGTTCAACTAGTAGCGTTGAGAAGAGCCTTGGGATTATACTTCAGGAGCATTTATTTCCGTTCTATGGAGACAACCCCGTTTTGGAAAAAATCTATTCCCCAATCATGGTTTTTCCCTTAGATGCCTCGTTTAGAAGTTTTTTATAAATTGTGTCTGGGTCTTCATAGGTCTATATCGGGTATGAAAAGCCGGAGAAAAGAGCAATGACCCAAAATTTGCGTTTTTACAAAATATGAAACACAGATGTTGTTCTTACGTAATCGGCAGAAAAGTATTCCCATATTATTTCACACATTTCACTTGGTTTAGACGCTCTGAGCTGTGTCGAGATTGTAGACAATCAAGACACTAGCAGTTAACTTCACAAATATTTGCAGTTGTTTGCAGTACCAGGATCTCTACCAGAGAGATAACATTTTGTGCAGTCATAAAAGTTTTTCTTCTTTAGTCAAGTAACAAGTTGCCATTGATTTAAAAGGTGGAAATCGACTTGCAATGGTTCATATTATGCTTACGCATTATTGTTTTACCAAATTTTAGCAATGCCCAACGGGGGAACAACACACGTAAACGTTGTTCTAGATTCAGGCCGACTTGTTTGTTTTGTGATGCAGATTCCTGCTCAACTATTCAGTTCAAAAGATACACCATTGAATGATTTTTCAAATTTCTACAGAAAAATAAATTGCTGTTAGATTCAACTAAAACAGAGTGTCAAGAGCGTAAAAGAGTAATAGAATTTGTAATCGATTTTCTATACGCCAAATTTATTACGTTTGCGGTATGTGCATAGTAATAATGGAAATCAATAAAGTATAGGTATATTTTCATTATCAGCCAGGCTTGTAGGAGGGTTTGGACTGGTCCACACAACGATGTTGGAACAACAGCAGTAGCCTACACATTTTTAAGCTATGAAGGAAAATAAATTATTTCACGAAATCGTAACAGAGTGAAAATGACTAAAAAGCATTAGTAGTGTATTTGTAACTGCTTGACTGCAGAAATTGGTTACAGACAAAAAAAACATTACACCTCTCAAACCTACTCCTCCTTTTCACAATGATGTTTACCAATGATGAGCATTTGGCATTATTTACAAACAAAATGATGCTTACAACTGAAATACAACATGTGTGAAAATGCACCAGAAAACTCGTAGTACTGTAACTATAAAGTATAATGTGAAACAAAGCCATGGCAAGAGACCTCACAATTGAGGGGTAAGTAGTACGTTAAACGTGGTTGAAAACAGCAATTAAACTAGCGCTGGTTCAAAGAAAACTACATTCAAGCTTATTATTATAAAAAGCTAGATTTTTACAATCGTGGTAGACTTTTAAGGTGCCTGACGAAACACGCAAATGTACACCGTTAGGCCTATCAGTTAAACCAATATTATGCTTCGCTTGGGTTTTAATAATACCTCACCTCAGCATGTAAAATTGAAGTTTGAAGATGAGGTTTAAGACAACAAAAATAAATACAGTAACTCACTGGCTATCAACCGTGTCTAAAAAAACGTTGCAACATCGTTAATACGAACATCTTTGGCTCAATTTTGATAAAAACGCGTATTTTAAGCACATACGATCCACAGTATAAAACAGTCAAATACAGTGTATGATCTGTCGTTCGCGGATGATAACAGCAGTGGTCGATTGAAATGTCATTTTCATTTGCAGCAGACCATAAAATCTTAAGTCTCTATTTATCGATCGTTGTGCGTTTACACATAGAAAATCCTTACTTTCGAAGTGCTTATAAGGGTTTCATCATCATAAAAGCTCGTCTCGATAACAATATTGCCACTGAAAATACAGAAGTAATGAAAGGTTAGGGCTACATAGGAAGGCAAGCACTTTCCTATTTCTCGACGGTTTTAAAGTGACAACTATAAAAACACTCAACCATGTCGTGCTTTCAACCAAGGGTGCTGCTACCCAACCCAGCCAGCGAAAATTGCACTTTTACACCGTTTCAACGTCGCTAAACGTCCAGCACAGTCTGCGATCTACTGATAAATATTTCTTTAGCAACGTGATCAACTAGGTATTGTGATATTGTAAATGAAGCAAAGAGGTATATATACAATTAAACACCAACAGAAAATAAACAGCGAATGTTTTCGCTATCAACAGCTTTTAATTAATAATTTCAACCCAATTTTAAAATAAAGCAGTCGTAAGCTGACGGTATCTCCATTACGTACGCAACACAATGCAGACATAAGCGCTACTTACCTTAGCACACTGGCAGGCATCATTTGGCTGGCAGGCGCCGCTTCTATAATGGACTGCCATGTATTTGTGGACTCCGGAATCACAAAACCAAACTCAAAGAACCATTCTAAGACATATATAATTTTTATAGATAAGTATTGAAGGATAAGGATCAAAGACAACTTGACGCGAGACAATTCGCTGCGGCTGATTTGCCGTGAGAAAAACTCGCCGCAATCGAGCAAAGGCTTCATACATGAGCAGTGCATGCAAACAAGATTAGAAAACTATTACAAAAAGTGTTATATAAACTGCAATTTTTATGCTTGATAGTTTGCTACTACCAGACTTAAGCTCTAACGAAGAGATTTCGCATCTGACTACAAATGTTCTTACAATATCACTGGTTTAACGCCTGACATCAAAATCGATTAACTTCACCTTCCTTACCAGTGAAGCGCTGGTTCAAAATACATACACTGAAGAAAAGCATACACTGAATACGTGTGTGTGTCATTGTTTAGACATTTTGTTTTACTTTCACTATTCTGATGTTGTAACGCACATGTAAGATCTTTTACAAAAACTATAAAATAAAATATCTGACATTAAAGTAGCACTAAACCAAAAGGAACATTAAACAAAGTCTAAATGATAAAAGACTGTCATTAAAACCATTGCTATACAAAAATAACTATCAGGCTTTAAAAACCTTCTAAGCATTTCCCTTTGAACATCACTCTCTGTTCAAGACGAAACTTTTCCATCAGCTCATGAGAAGAAAAGTTGATTTCTCTGGATACAGCTTTGCATTTTAGAATCTTTTTAGGTACTCTAGCTGAAAGTACATAAAAAAAAACATTGAAAGGAAATGGTAATCATGCTGGTAACATGCCTTCAACAAACAACAACCACCAAGAACATTTGGTCTGTCCACGCTGGACGATTGTACCATCGAGTGGCTGTTCGAGGAATGCCTGGACATGTGACCCTGATGAAACGTAGTCTAAAAGCAACAACTTAACATACGAATGAAGAACAAATGATAACAAGCAATGGGTTCAGGTAAATGAAATTTACAAACGTAGGCTATCTCAGTTTGAGAAAAAAAACTTTTATGTGCATTTATGTGCAAGTATCAGCATTTTGAAAGTAACAGTAATATTGTAATCTTGATGTGAAACTAATGAAAGTATTGACAATGTATTTATTCAAGTGCTTATATTATATTACTAACTTTAAACTAATAATGTTACCTTCATGTTCTTTCTCAGGCACAGAGAGATCATCATTCCCCTGCCACAGGATCTTACCTGATGACGCATCACGTAGATTCATCCAGTTTCTGAAAAAGTTAAATTGTTTTTGATCTCACGATTGGTTTCTGGACCCAGTGTCACAAAATACACATGTGTCCAACTGGTGTCCGATAAATTGTACGTAAGCAATTGTTCGTAAAGCAATTGTTCGTAAGCAATTGTTCGTAAAACAATTGTTTGTAAAATTAATTCTTTGTAAAACAATTCTTCCTAAAGCATTCTTTCGTGCATGCAGTTACAATTTAATGTATATATACAAAGAATTAATTTTACGAAAAACAGTTTACGAACAATTGTTTTACGAACAATTGCTTACAAACAATTTGCCTATACCCGTCCAACTACTACAGACAATTAAGAAGCGAATTGTGATGAGCGGTGCTAAATTGGTTCATATTCAATAAGTTAATCTTTCATTGATACCAAATTGGATTTCTTTTTGCATAAAATGGTAAATAATGTATGTTAACATCGACACAGTTCACTTTCTTTCCCAAAATAGCTTGTGTAGCCAAGGACTTGCCTGACAGAAAAGTGCTACTCGGCAGTCGAGTGTAGCAAGAATTGACAGCTATAAACACTCGACTGCATAAAAACACATGTTTTTGGAAAAGTCGTGATGGCTAGTGTAGAGGCTACACCTGTAGCCTATGGTTAGTGAAACACAATGCTCACTGTTCTATAGTGAGTAGTCAGGTAGTGCTGACGCTAGAAAGAGGAAGATCGCTCCTTCTCAACAGAAACAGTGTTGCCACATGTAAGAAATTTTATATATACAGCAGACTTTATGTAAGCAATGTACATTATTTTTAAAAATGCTGCCATTTTGAACAAAAACACTTGGGAAAAGGAGTATTTTTGATCCAATTATGTTTCAATTTATATTGTAAGCAATATACAATATGTTTATTGATATTTCAATGTAAATTCTGAAAATAGAGACATATTAATACTACTTGTATTTGTGGCCAATAGATTTCAAAAGTATAACATTGCTGCAATTATGGTCATGTTAAAAAGTTAATAACCATACCCATTTACCACAAAAAGAAAATAATAGAGTTATAAAATATTGTTAAACTTATAAAGGATTTGTTTAGGAAGCACAAGACCAGCAAAGCAATACAGTAGTTCCACAATCAGTGACTTTTCACATCCATCTAGAGCAGGGGTCACCAACCTTTTTTGCATGCGGGCCACTTTGGCACTAAGAAGAGCTGTGGCGGGCCGCACTAATAAAATTTTAGGTAGGCTGACTCTTAAACTAGAAAAGAACGCATTTCGTACCCAGTATCCAGCGTTACATGTTGTTCATATTTATGTTAGAATACCGCAGCAACAAAATTAATCGAACAACGCTACTGCCAGGCCAAGCTCCTTTTACAACACTTTTGACTTTTTTTTAACAATGCCTAATAAACGAGGCCACTTGTTTTGCGCACTTATAGCGAGGCGAGCGGTTTCATCAGAATATTCATCGCCAAGCAATAGTGGTATTGTCACTTCGCTTCACAGATGATATCTTGCAATTAATAATTTCAGTAAACAAGAAAATGTTTGACACATCGCAATACTGGCAACAATAGTGACCTGCAAACATATCAGCGAAAAATAGGCTCCAATAACATGGAGAAAGAAATCAGGCACCATGAAACAAATGCTTGTAGAAATCACCCAAAAATCGTAGTTCTATCGTAATTCATGAACAGTCATCCCTTTAAAAAAGCAATGAGTTGGTTTTTCATCCTTTTTGCGAGAGTCTATAAAACCGTCTTTTCTTTGTTATAGACAACTGTCACTTGCGATGCTTATCAGCGTGGCAAGAGCTTGTTGATTAACAACATTTTGCAGAACTTCGGCAGGAGATATACTAAAATTGGAACTATACAGCAGAGAAGATTTTTTGCAGTAAGGCAAACCGGGGCATGTTGTCACAAGGGGCGTGTTGTCACAGCAATTTTTTTTGTACTTGCACTGACTGCTTCGAGTCTATATTTGTAGCACGTGCTTCGTTAAGAGTCATATTCATTTTGAGGTAAGCAAAGTCAAGAAAAGACAGCAGGTTTAGCTTAAATTAAATTATTATCAAAAATTTGGTCATCGATGTAAATTTCACTAATTTTTCAAAATTGTGTGACGCTTTCGTAAGAGCAGTCTGACCGCAAGTATGAAATCAGTTTTATAGCTTATTATGTTAGGAGTTTAGCTGACGCTTTAGAAGTTAACAGCGTGCCTTTTCTAGCCACCACTAAAACTTTTGTCTGACTGCATACGTCGGGGCAGGGGCGCCGGAAGCGGGGGGGGCAGGGGGGGCGGCAGCCCCCCCTGCCCTCAATTTCTCTGCGGATAGAGGGGCAGGGAGGGCAATGGTGCCCTTTCAAATTCATGTAAGCTACTGCACATTTTGCAATATAACAATTTCTGCTATTCGCTTTTAGCCTAATTATAATCTTTCGTTTTTGCCTCAAAATAAGATATAAGCGGCTAGGCCTACGGCACAAAATTTTGCAACACAGTACAGGCCTTAAAAATCGTTTTTTTTTTTCGGCCACCATCGTGGCCTACCGGGAGCTTTTTCTCGGCGACCAAATCTGCGTGCTTGAAGGCCAAAATACAAAATAAAAATAACGATAGCACAAGTAAATAGAATTAAACTTGAAACAATACAAAAATGATCACTTAGCGTTGTTGAAGTCTGGGCTTGGGCGACGTCATACAATAGAATCGTTGCACCACGCAATAACTGCTTTATCGGGATTGTAATCCAGTACTGCGGGACCATCTAACGACACTCGTACGAGTGTTTCCAATGTGGCTGATTTTAAAGAAGTACGCCACTCCCCTAGAATTCTGTTTAGCAACGAAAAATAACGTTCGACATGTGTTGACGATGACGGCAAGGTAATAAAATAAGTATTTCAATGATGTGAAGGACATTACTAAAAGGAGCATAATTTTTGCAAAATATGATCAAAAAATGTTTTCCCCTCGGATGTCAACTAACCTAGTTCTCCTTCCTAACTGACCTAGTTCTCCTTTTTAATATCCGACAACATCGAATCGACATAAAAACGACAACATTGCCAGCCGATGCAAATTAGCACTTCGAATTAAGACTTTGTTAAAATAAAGGTCGCGAATTACAAACAAGACTCATAGCGCTGGTGATCGCAGATGGATATATTCCATCAATAACAAATATTCCCGCACAATGCAACAGTGGTGAATATGACGCGCTGACCTAATTCTGCGTCACTCTTTGATACTACATATTTTCGACAGTTAATCCACGATCATTCTATTGCGAAATTAAATAATTGGCTAGAAGAGACCGGCGGCCAAACTTGGCCAATTAAGGAGGTAGCACCGGCGGTCATTCAAGCACTACTTAGCGGCCATGGCCACAGGCTGCTTTAAGGCTTGACAGTAGGTTACATCATTATAACATGGCATGATGCCCTTTTTTGTGTACCGGACACTTGTAGGCTATCATTAGCCTACTCAATACATAGTGAGCTGATAGATTAGGATTGTCGCTATATCTTATCTTAAAACTTGAAAAAAAAATTGGCCTTTTAGTAAACAAAAGTGCCCTTTTTTCGTAATCTTGCCCCCCCAGTCAAAAATCGTTCCGGCGCCCCTGCGTCGGGGCGAGTTGTCACAGCTGTGACAACACGCCCCGACGTACAAGTTTAATACAAGAATATTAATAAATTTCATTGAAACATTCCAAACAATTTCAAAAACTGGGGACTTCACCCCCATCAACACAAGCCTTGTTTAACTTACGGATTTTTCTATTAACTTTAGTGAAAACGTAACGCCAAAGTGCTAAAAAGTACATTTTAGGATTTCTAATCATAAATATTATTTACACAATTTTAAGAGGGCCCTTTTTACTAGAAATTGGGCGAGGGCCCCACATGGACTTGATGCGGCACTGGTGAGCAGGTTTTAAGTTACTGCAAACGTGCAAAAGAACAGTTGCAATCTTGTGACAACACGCCCCATGCTTTGTGACAACACACCCCGGGCAGGGGCGTGTTGACACAATTTTTTTTTTTTACAAAAATTTGATTTTCTTGAAATCCTTTTGCGGTTAAAAAGTTTAACTAGTGGCAAAAGGAAGTGTAAGTGGACAGTGTACGAATGATATAACCAAATCACTTGCATTGTATATAGCAAAAGCACAAATCGAAAAACCCCAAACCTGTGACAACACGCCCCGGTTTGCCTTACTAGCCTACTACTAAGCTAAATATTTTCATAATACAATCAGAAAAAGTCTCTAAATTTATATATAATATTTTGCCAATTTATTATTAATTGAGTTGGCACACCGATCTATTTTGCCAACAAAAACTTGCATAAAGAGAACACTGCTTGTGAAACACAATAACGGTGAAACGCACACTAGTGTTTACATGACATTTGCAAACTTAAAATACGCTACCCTATGCTCACAGACATTTTCGAAATTCGAAAACAGACGTTTTAATCAACCACTGGGACAGTGTGGCTGGACATCGCATTGAAATAGCTTTAAGCAACCCCAACCTAGAACCATAATCTGATTGGTTGGTCGGTGGAATCGTATGCAAAGCGAAAATATGCTTCCCGGAAAGTATTTTTTGCCTTCCTGCTCTTTAACTCTTCAAGAAAAGTATTTTTGGTTATACTTGTACGCTGATACCTTCCGCGGGCCGCAGCGATACAGCGTGGCGGGCCGCATGCGGCCCGCGGGCCGCCAGTTGGTGACCCCTGATCTAGAGAGTGTAAGTGATAATAACTGGTAGACCATGCAAATAGGAAATCGGAAAGAACAAAATGGTTTATTTCTTGGCATTGTAATACAATAACAACTTTCCATTTACTGCCAGTTGTATGGTCAAACAATGAGAGGCGCTGTATACCTCTCAAAAGAATGCAAGTCAGACTAACCAATCAAGCACACCACTGTGTCATGGCAAGACAGTTACAGACGAGACATGCACTAAAGCGATCAAGAGGATACCGGTATGTCAATCATACTTTCTGAATAGAACTGACTTATTTACCTTCTCATACCTTCAATGAGACTATTCAACAACTGGAGATAAACTTGGATACAACAACTTATTTATTCAGTGGAAAACTTCCCGTCTATGACATTGTGATGTGACTTGAATGACTTCAAGCTAAATGACATGATCCATATGCTACCATGCCTGAATGATCTAAAGCTGTAATGATTTCTTACTAAAGCGACACAATGACAAATGACTTTAGTCTGAATGATGCGAGACTTGATAGTTTCTTGCAGTCTACGACTTTATGCCGCAGGTGTAAATGGCATAAACAACGTGATCCCTAGGCCACAACGCATGAATGACGCAAAGCCCAATTGTCACAATGCATGAATGACGCGAGATTGTTAATCTGATATAATTTCTAATATCAGAACAAAACCAATGTCTTTTTTGACCTTGATGAGAACAAAAATAACACTGTGCTGCGTAAATGTTAAGGTTGCTAAACTGTTGAAGGTTCATGGTGAACTTTTTGATATTGAATTCGAAAATGTTCTAAAGCCGCTTTCTTTCATCAAATCTAGACTTTTGGTAAGTGGCATTTGAAATTATAGACAGTTTTATGGCTTTGCTATTGAGACTTGTGATGTCATAATTAAGCAATTAAGCAGTTGAATTAAATTTTCATGACATCACAACAACAACATTGTGCATAATGACAACCAAAGGTAGCATGATCAAAAATGTGATGGAGAAACAACTTAATCTGATTGAAAAAGACTGATTACCGTACATTTTTTAATTCAACATAAAAAAATGATTCAGGAACAGCCAAAACATCTTTAACGCGGCACAGTGTAATTAATATTGACGATGAAAAAGAAAAATAGACAAATCAATGTAAGAAAGCCATAGTTTTACCGCTACTACTATTCACTAGTACTTCTACTATGCAAGTGAAACTACTACCATATAAAAAAATGGTTTTAGTAAGAAATAGTCTCATGTTTATTTTGTTAAGTGCAAAAACAAATTTTATATTTTTGTAAAAATAATAAAATAGGCAATATAATGTAAAAGAACAATTGCACGCCCAGCAAGCTGGTGTTAGAGAGAAGTCCAATTGCGGATCCATAAAAGCAAATATTATTTTAATACTTTTCCAGCAAATATCAGTACAGTATATATATACTATTGATAGCACCAAAAAAGTAAGTATATAGCCTAACCAATTTGTAGCAAAACACATAACTTTGATTTCATATTAATAATGTGACCCTTGTATAACTATAAAACTACCCTGTAGAAAAATTAAAATAATGACTTCTCTCTATATATTATATATCTACGTACTGTATATGGCAGCAATAAGCAGTACACATAAAAATCCACATCCTTGGATTGATTTAAATAAAAATGAAGAGTTTAACTAACAAAATAGGTGCATGTCTTTACTCAAGATCATCAACACTTTACATTAAATGTTGATAGAATTGAGAAAAAAAATATGGGAAGGTTATCGGAATACGACAAAAATGAAAATGATCCTACAAAAAATTAGATTAGTTTTGTTTATTTGCATTGGTGCTGGTCAGTGGGTGGGCAAATCATTAAAGATAACCTTATCTTTGATGTTATATACACCAAGGTGTTACTTAGTTGTTTTAATGAAGATATTACAATGGTTTAGCTTTGGTAGAGAGGTACTTTTTAAAAACCATAGACAGACAATCGATAACAATGGTTGTTACATATAATATGCTTTTAATAATAAGCTGAATCATTTGAAACAATCACTGAAAAATCAACATTATAAAAAAAAGTTTGAAGAAACAAAAAGTGACTACAAGAAAACATGGAAGATCATTCATGAGATGATAGAGGGGAAAAGAAATTCGAATAATAAAAAGCTTCCTTCAACTATGACTATATATAAATGATAAAAGCTATAAAACAGATTCTATTGAATTCATTAATTTATTAAATAATTACTTCACAAATATTGGAACTTCAATGGCAGCTAAAATTCCAAATTCAAATGAATATAAATTTTGAATCATTCATGTTAAACAGAAAGTGTTCTTCTTTTGGCTTTCCTGATATAAATGAGATAGAAGTATCTGATGCTATAAGGAGCCTCAAAGCAAATAAAGCTTCAGGCATTTTTGAAATACCTTCTAAATTTATCAAAATGGCTAATGTAATCATATGCCCTTTTTTAAGAAAAGTACTGAATAAATGTGTTTTGCAAGAAATCTTTCCTGATGTACTCAAAAAGAGTCTGATAATACCTGTACCAAAAGTTAGTTCACCTTTACACTTTACAGATTTGCGACCAATTTCTTTATTGCCAACTTTTGCCAAAATCTTCGAAAATTTTTTATATAAACGGATGATGAATTTTATTGACAAATATAATATTTTACCCCCAGCTCAACATGGTTTTTGTGAAAATGCTTCAACAAGCTTAGCATTGACAAAAATTTATGATGAATTACTTTCTAACTTGAATGATCACAAATATGCATGCTCGGTTTTTGGTGATTTAAGTAAAGCTTTCGATACAGTTGATCATGGCATACTTTTAAAAAAACTTCACCATTATGGCTTTCGTGGCAAGTTTTTAAACGTTTTAACATTTTATCTAACAAATAGAATGCAAAGTACAAAAATTAACGGTAAGAATTCTAATTTCAATGTTGTTAAATGTGGTGTCCCACAGGGGTCAATCCTTGGTCCCTTGCTTTTTCTTCTTTATGTGAATGATCTTCCAAATGCATCTTCTTTTTCAACTACACTTTTTGCTGATGACTCAAACTTTCATATGTCAGATAAATGTCTGTCATCTCTCCAAAAAAATGTCAACAGTGAAATAGGAAAAATTGATGTGTGGATGAAATCCAATAAACTTTCATTAAATTATAGTAAAACTACTTATATGATCCTCTGCAACAAAAAAGTGCAGCAGAAAGTTTTAGTCTGTCCATCAGTGGCCGATCCATCGAAAGGAAGAAATGTATAAACTATCTAGGTGTAACTTTGGATGAGCGATTGACATGGGATAGTCATATTATTAATCTTAGAAAGCAGCTTGCAAAGGTCTGCGGCATAGCATTTAAGCTGAGATACATTGCCCCTTTAACAAAATTACAAACTTTATATTATGCTTTGTTTCAATACAAGATCCAATACTCGATTATAAATTGGGGAAGAGCAAACTCTACATTGCTTGCTCCACTACAAGTGTTACAAATCAAGTTCATTCGATCCTGCTTATTTTTGCCGAGGTCAACAAATACAACTGTTCTTTATCACCAATTTAATGTGCTCAGAATAGACGATATTATTAAATTAGAGACTGCAAAATTTATGTACTGTAGAAATATGTGCACAAAATGCTGCCCCGGGCCTTTGCTGGCTGCTTTATTTTTGTAAACGAAATTCACCATCATAAAACCCGTCAGAATCAAAAGAATGATTTATATTTGCCTTCTACAACGTCAAACTCTGGTAAGAAGATGCTATGTTTTAATGGAGTGAAACTATGGAATCAAGTACCAAAAGAAATAAAAGAAAAGTCGTATAATGTTTTTAAATTTAAATATAAATGTTTATTAAAGAATTTGTACAATGATCACTCCTGAAACGTATCATCCGCTTATTTCTCTACACAGTTTTTTTATGTTGCCCTGTGTTATTCCAGGGGTCGATCTTAACTATTTTGTTCACTAGCCCACCAGACTAGTTGCTCCCCGTTTTCACTAGCCCGCACAATTTTTCACTAGTCCGACCAGTTAACTGACTTTTCACTTGTTTGATGACGTATTAAGATAAGTGTTCTGGCTTAGACTGAAACTAACTAAAGTAAAGGCTTTCAGATTTCAGTACGCACAAGAGAGCAACAATACGCACAAAAATACCTTCTCGTACTACAGACGCAAACAATGCAATTTTAAAACATAAAAAATAAATGTGACCTCCTGACCTGTCTGGCTTGTTGGGTCAGCATAACTCTTTAGGTCACGGAGGCTCACGAGCTCTTCAACTACGACAAGGTAGCAATCCAAAGAAGAGAGAAAAAAACGAAATAAAAGTCAAATAAAATATTGTTTGTGCTGGCGTGCTCACTACTACCACGTGTCGTGTCTTGCGAAGTTGCGAGAAAAAAGTAGTCACGTGCTCAGTTGACCAACTTTGCACTTTGCAGCCTTCTTCGTGCAATCTCGCCTCTAGCAAGCAAGTTTTTGCAGTATTTCAGAGTGACCTCGCCAATTTTCACGGTGAACGGTGACACCGGCGAATATTTTCACTAGCAAAATCGGACTAGTACTACAACATTTCTACTAGTCCGCGCAAATTTTCGCTAGCCATTGGCTAGCGGACTAGCGTTAAGATCGAACCCTGTATTCCATTGTTAATGTGTTATGTAAAGTGCTGGTATTGTGCTATATGTGTTAATGTTCTTAATTTTGGGTCTTTTGTTTAAATGTTTGGTTGGCAGCTGACTTTGGTGACCTTTTGGTTTTTCGCTGCCATCCTTGTTGTGCAAATTATTTGTGTTTATTGAGTTTTTGCTTTTTGTGTCTTTCTTTTTCGCCAACAAAAAAATAAACTGAACTGAACAGAACTTTTACCTGCGTATTCAAATGTAATAAATACTGTGGCAACATAAATCACCTGTAGAAACGCAATTACAAATTCATAGCTCAGTACAAAAAATTCATGTAATATCAGCAACAATGCAAACTTACAACTTGAATCCATTCTGAATTTTTTCTTCTTGACTTTTTTGACTGTCAGACATTGCCATCATGAAAAGTGAAAAACTTGTAATAAACTGAAGATACAAATATTACCGTAGCTAATAAAGCAGTTAATATCTCTGGCCATGTAATCAGACCACTTGAACATTCAGTAAATAAAAAATATAAACTTTATATACAGGCTATCATACGTATGAAAGACATCATGATCATGAAAAAAGTTTCCTATAAAAATCTTTTATGAAAAATATGCCCTTGCAATGCTAAAAAGTATTCACCAATGCATATGCATCATTCGTTATGTTGTTGGTTATGCGCCCCACTTAAGATCAAGCGACTCTAAAAGGCTTTTGGGGGAGTGTGCTTGAGCAACGTATTTCAGGACTGCTCTCCATTCAACGTCATCTAGTGGATGGAATAATTCCCGAGCAATAACACTTCAACAATCGTAAACTCTACTTTGTCAATCTCAGTGACCAATCCTGAGTGGTTCAAAGCCTCTACAAGTATGCAAAACTGCCAGAATTAAGCTCTCAAAGAAGATTTTTCAGTCCGAGGATAAAGATTAAATCAATCAAGTAATACTAATAGGCCTACTGTGGATATTTACCTGAAATTTTAAATTGTGGACTCAAAAGAAACCTTAAAAATATGCTTTTTAAGAAATTCTTAAATTATGCTATTGTTGTAAATAACAGTAACATAATCTTGGTTGGAAGTAAACCAACAGCCGATAATGCATTGGTCACCATTTACATTATCACCACTGGACCACAGAGGCATAAAGTGAGACTCGCATTTGTTACAGTATGATACATGCATAAATAGGCTACTTTTCTGACTTGTCTTGTAAAAACATGGTATTTTTTCCATGAACACAAAAGTTGATGGATATGATATTAATCTTTCCATTGATATGCAACTGAACTTTTTGCACAGCCTACGCGGAAATAGCTGAACACAGTGTTTTTAAAAAGTCTGTGTTAAAACGTTCACTTAAATTATCCTTATTAGTTGTTTACTGTACGTGATTGAAAGATGAATAAGCACTCTGCTTTACAACATCTCATATATTATTATTATTATTATTAAAGCCAAACTCTATGTTAAAACTGCGTTTTTGTAAGTTTAAATTTGAAGTTGTTTTATTAAGTGCTATCTTAACAAACACAGCTTTTGTCAACATCCTTAATTGTTTTGATCACCAAAAACACGAAATGGAAAAACCACAGGAGCCTGAACTCTGCACTCTGCAGTTCTGCGTCGTTTTGCCATAGCAAATAAATCAGCTGAGCGGAAACAAGTGATGCCAGGTTATTTTTTAAAACAAGCAATTCTTCTTCGTCGTATGAGCTGTTCTTCCGGACTATATGTTTGGGCATGATGTCATCATCCACTCGACAGTCTCGTCATCTAGGGCCTTCAGTCCAAGCGTTCCGTGTGGTGGTTGATGGATTGGGCAGTCATGGACGACATGATCTACTGTCTGGTCTGTGGCGCCACACTCGCATCCCGGTGAGGGAGCCAGGCCCCATCTGCACATGTCTGAACGAAAGCGACCGACGCCGGTTCGTAGGCGGTTAAGCCGGACCCACGCAAGTCTTGCGAGGGACATTCCCGGAGGGTGGGGATCGACGTCGGGTAGGAAATCACGGAGTCGGGAGGTGTAGTTTTGCCACTCCATGTTCCATGTGTAGTTCGTCCAGTGTGCCGCACTTATTCCCAGATCTTCAACGTTGTTCAGAATCTCTCGTGCGGCGTGCACAAATGGGCGTCTTGATTTCAGTCGCTGCTGTCCTCCAGGTAGGCGCTGGAGTGTACTGTGGAGGAGGTGGTCGGGGTCCAGTGCGCGACGAGCAAGGGAAATCATGGCTTCTTTACGGCGAAGCTCAACAGGTTGGATGCCTGCAAGGATGGGAAGGCATTCCGTTGGAGTGGGACGCAGGCATCCAGGAGTGGGACGCGGGTGTGAGAGCTGCGGCACCACACTGGTGCACAGTACTCAGCGGTAGAATGGACGAGGGCCAAGGTAGCTGTGCGAAGGGTTTTCGCATCAGCTCCCCAGCCGGAACCCGCCAGCCGCCTCAAAAGTGCAACGCGCGCAGATAGTTTTTTGCGCAGTGACTCCAGGTGTCGTCGGTGCGTGAGTGACTTGTCCAGGGTTACGCCGAGGTAGGTGGGTTCAGCGCAGTAGGGGAGGTGTTCGTCATCGGTGGTAATGTTGATCTCACGTTTTGCTTCCTTGTGGTTTAGGTGGAAGGCCGCCGACACTGTCTTTGCCTTGCTGAGCTGTAGCTTCCATTTCTGGAAATATGTTGATATAGTTGACATGTCCTGGCTTAGGTTCCTCTCCATTGACTGCCAATCTCCGGCTGGATGCAGGAGAGCCAGATCGTCTGCGTAAGCATACTTCCTGGAGATGGTGTCAGGCAGGTCATAGATGTAAGTGTTAAAGAGGAGGGGAGCCAGGACAGAGCCCTGTGGGACGCCGTTCCTGAGTCGACGTAGTCTACTTCGTCGGCCGCTACCGGTGGAAAGGGTAAAGCTGCGGTTTTGCACAAGTTCCATAATCATATGGACCATGTGCCTGTCAGGAAGGAGACGGAGTAGTTTGCATGTAAGGCCGCTGTGCCATACAGTGTCGTAGGCAGCCGTGAGATCGACAAACATGGCTCCAGCCTTCTTTTTTGCCGAGAAGCTGTCCTCGATGTCTTGGGTCATCAGAGTGACCTGGTCTACGATTGATCTTCCGTGGCGAAAGCCGGCTTGTTCCCGAGGGAGCTGAGGGTCTATTATCGGTTCGACAAGGGCGTAGATAAGTCTCTCGAGTATCTTGAAGGGGATACAGAGCAGAGAGATGGGGCGGTAGCTCTTCGGATCCCCTGGGGGCTTCTACGGCTTTAGGACTGCAACCACTAGGGCTCTTCTCCAGATTCTTGGGATGCGCAGGTGACGCAAGCAGCAGGAAAGGAAGTCTTTTAACAAGGACCTCATAGAGGGGGCAGCTTGAAGTATTACTTCCGGGTATAGATGGTCAAGGCCCGGGGATTTGCGTGGCTTTAGGTGCTGGAGGGCGGAGGCAAATTCTTCTGGGGTAAACTCACCAGAGATGTTGCCCTCGACAGGTGTTGGGACCTTCCAGAGGTCCGTCGTTTCCTTGAGGACGGACTTGTCTTATTTACGGTCTCTCGTTCTGTGCACTCCATTATTCACAAGTTGTGAGGCGATGGCATTTGCTGAAATGTGGCATTGGCGACGAGAGGCACGTGATCTGCCAGTGAGGTTGTTGAGTGTACTCCATGCTGTGCGGCTGGAGTGCGTGAAGTCGATTGAGTTTATGGCTTCTGTCCAGCGCTTCTTCCTCTTTGAATCCAATCTTGCCAGCAGGGCTGTTGCTGAGTTGGTGGTGGCGGTGCCCTGGGGGGAACGGAGGAAGTCGCGGTAGAGCCTGTCGCACTCCACATCCCAGCAAGGTATGTAGTTTTTCCGTCGACCTCGCGGGATGGAGTCTTTTGCCGCAGATATGATTGCATCACAGAAGTCCTGGTAGGCTTCATCCACTTTGATGGTGTGTGGGAATGGGAGGTAGGCTACTGCGTAGATTCGTTTGTGAGGAAGCTGTAATTTCCCAATCGGCCTTTCTGAAGTTCCATCGCTTGACAGGCTTGCTCGGAATAGGTGTGGCAAGCAAGGGGGCCGTGATTAGCGAGGGTCGGTGTTGAGACCTTGGGAACTTCTCTAGCACACGTCTGTCCGGCTGGCGATCATCGAGGTCATCACTTGCGAAAGCCAGGTCTGGGTTCGTGCCAGTGTTCCAACGACCGGAGTGGAAGCTCGGTGCGCCCTTAGGATCGTACAAGAGGGCGAGGTTGTTGTTGATTGCCCAAGCGGCCAGACTTTCTCCGTCGTTGTTGATGGAGTTGTATAGCCCCAGTCAGTGTGGTGGCAGTTAAAATCGCCAGCGTAGAGGCTGGGATGGGGGAACACTGGGATGGCTGTTGATGTTATCCGCGAAGGTGGGGGCTTGTAGACATTGACGATGTTGTAGCCTGCTACATCTACACAAAGCCACTCAATCTCCGATTGAGCTTGGGATTGGTCAACCAAGGACCAGCTCAGCCGGTCATGGACAAACGTGGCGAGGCCGTGTTTCCTGCTGCAGGTTGCGCCTGCGAGTGTGAAGTTGGTTATTACCAACTTATCCACAGATGTACAGTGAGTCTCCTGGAGGAGGATGATGAGGGCTTGATGCTTGGTGGCCAGGTGCTCGATGATGTTGAGCTTGCTGGCCGTGATGCCCTCGGCGTTCAGCTGCAGTACGGTGGGTCATCGGTACTTTTCGACAGTGCGAGCATTGCCGTGCCCTGAAAAGAGCATTTCCCTACCCACCCTGCGCTGAACAGTCTCATTAGCTCTTGTTTGACAAGCTTCGTTTCGCATACGTATTTTGTATAATTTCGTATGTTACTGACGGGGGGACCACGTGAAGGTGCTTGTCTTCCTCCCCAACAAGCAATTGATTCCTTTTTAGATGATTTCCTTTTAGATTCAACAAGCAATTGAATCTAAAAAACAATCCCAAAAAGGCAAATCAAAACAAAAACTTGCAACCAATACCCAGAGATGTACGTATACGCCGCAAATTCTACGCCATGGACTTGACTTTTTGTTAACGCTTACGGCCACATTTTTTTGGATAGTTGTCGCTTGATAAAAAAGCGCTCTAACGTTTTTGCGGTTTTTTAGTTTATAGCGTCAACGCATACTTTATAATGTCCTTTTTTCGCTACAACACGCCAATAGCTCACCTTCCAGCGCTGCAGTTGAAAGAATGTTTCCAATGGGCAAAGAGCCAAAGACATATTGAAACCAAAACGCAGCAAAATGTCAGATGAACACTTTCAGATGCTTGTGTTTCTTCGTGGAAATTCAAAATAAAACTTGTTTGTTTCGAGTGGTTTATATCGTGTGAATGTTTGGCACCTGGCAAACAAAATGAGTTTACGCTAGTGTATGCGGTAGCCACTTTAACAAGTCGAAATTCTGCCACTGCGAATGACTACAATGCAACCGCCAACCAATCAGAACATGTTATAAGAGGCTACTGTCCAATTGTGACCCTTCTAGCACTCATTCGGAGAGTTAATGCTTGTTTTGAACTTTATTTGGTAATTAGAGAAGAAAAAGAGTAATAGCAATGGTGGAATCGAACCTGCGTCAATGAAATGACTACTTTCTAGCCCTAACCCTAACCCCTAAGCCAACCAGCTGACAAAAAATCTATCACTTAATTTGCTTTCTATCATCTTCTTTTCGCCATTTTTTACGTCACTTAAACCGTAGCTTATGATTGGTTGGCGGTTTCATTCTACTCAAGTTTAGTGGCAAAATTTGACTTGTTAAAGTGGCTACCAGTGTATGCGCTAACGCTGATGCCGCCAACTTTATTTACAAGTTACGTTGACGCATACGGCGTATGGTTTTTCGAACGTTTGCGTTTACGCTGACGGCATCAATATTTTTTGTACACGCGTACATCACTGCCGATGCCAAGCACGGTTAAGCACGCGATTTGGGATTTCAAAATTTTGTTTAAGCTTTTGAACTTTACTCGTTCATACATCATGTATTTCATATTTCATACATCAATCATCATGTATTTCATACATCATTATGCATACATCATTATTTCAAAAATGACACTTGTTTACGCCACCCTACACAATAATTATTTTGAAATTTATTTCTGACCATCACAATGAAAAAAACAATATATGACATACATAGCAGAAGTCAAGAAAAAGGTAGAAGCGACAAAATGCGGACGTTATAACGTGCTTGATACCAAACCAGGACAATCAGTTTAAAAGTTGAAAGTTAAAAAGTTGAAAGGATGCAATATTGACTATAACAAAAAAGGTCTTAAATTTTGCGTCGAATGCAAATTAAAAACAATGACTGACAAAAAAAATCAGCACAAAAGCAAGCAACCCGCAAACTCGAAAAATAAACAAACAAAAACAAACAAGATCAAGCGGCGCTAGTTCAACTTTCGGGGTGTGCGTTTAAGCAACGCATCCTAAGGACTGCTGTCCATTCAGCGGCACCTATTGGTTGGAATAATTTCACGGCAATAGCACTTCAACAATCGGAAACTTCACTCTGTCAATCTCGGTAACCGGCCCTGGGTCAAAAGCTTCTAAAGGTATGCGAAACTGCCAAGAATAACCTATCAAGGTTTTGTTAGTCCGAGAATAAAGATTCAAAACCAACCAACCAAATTTGTGAGAAAACCACAAGATTGGCAACACTATCAGTAACCGGTAAAGTTGCCACAAAATATTTTTAAAATTTAAGTAAAGGTAAAACAGACCAAAAATTTGTTTTTATTTCTGACCACTGATTGATTGTGGGAATCTCTACCATCACAACTAAGACAACAGTGGCGTATTTAGAAAGTTTGTTAGGGGGAGGCCAAGACATTGTGTCAGTCAGCCGCGTGGCGACTGACTCGGCGGCTGGAAGCCAATGGGGGTCTGGGAATAGTACACACGGGATAGTCTCAACGGTAGTACACAAAAAGCTCAAATTTGGTGAAAATGGCTGTTAATTGGTTCAAATTTTTCTACTTGGGTTAAAATTAAACTTGTTTAACCTTTTAAATATGGGGGGGTATACCAAAATGTTATACGATGCGCCAGAACGGGGGGGAGAGGGTTAGCTGAAACTGTCACATAGGGGGTCCAAAATCAAGAGCGAATCCGCAGAAGTAAGTTACTGTTGCAATCAATGAACCAACGAAAGATATCAAACACTTCAGAACATGAAAAATAAGTTAGTCCTTCCGACCTCGAATACCTTTTGAACATTCTCGGCGATTCGCAATGACAATTTACAGTTTAATGCGATGGCTGCGCTTGGCAAATATATCAATGACTGCATCATATTCCAGTACATTGTCCTTGTTTAAATACACCTGAGCTAGACCATCCAAACTTGGCTTGGTCATGATCGTGCGGTAATAATTTTTTAGGTACTTTAGTGAACTGAAACATCGTTCATTGGAGGCAGTTGTAACTGGAAGCGTAGTAAAGATTTGAAGTAATATGGATAATCGCGATAAGTACCGAGTTGTTCAGCAGCTTGGCACGCATCCACAAGCGTCGCAGATCATTTATCCACAGAAACTGCAAGCCAATTCGCTCTCCATCTTCGCAATTCAATAGTAGCTGCAAAGCAATTGCTTGGTTCAACATCCAGTATTTCATGGTAGAAGTCGAAAATCTCGTCGATCGGCAGTCCCTATTAGTCCAGTCGTTGAAGCGAAAAAAAGGGTCGAACCTTGACTTAATTGGTGTAAAGCTGAAACTTTGCACATTGCTTCTGTTGATTATGTACATTGACCAAAAAAAAATCCCCGTGAAAATCTTTTGGTGAAAAAAAGTTATCCGCTTTTTTTGAAAATCCGCCAATTTTTTTCTCAAACTGGCGGATAAACAAACTTTTCAAACAAAAATTTAAAAACAAAAAAAATTTTCTACAAAAGGTTTTCCAAAAGTTTTTTTCTAGTAGGCCTATTTAGGCTATCATCAAGAATAATATATTAAAAATCTAGGAGAATCAGAGCACCGGAAAGTTGTCATTTTCAAGATGGCCGACAAAACAGTGTAATGACAATAATTCACTTAATATTCATGCTAGAGCTTTAATTCTGGCGTCTATCCCTAAGCTTAAGGTGGTAAAGAATTCATTAAAACAATTGAAAATGAAATTAACTCATTAGTTTAATGGAAAGACTTATATGAAACAAAACCAATAACGTGAAACATTGGCTGTACAGGAATGGCAGACCACTTATTAAGTTATTTACATTCAGTTGAATACTGAAAAGTTTGGGTGTTCATTAGGACAATTATCGCTTCTAGTACTAGTTGCAACGTTCATCTGATGAAATTGAAAGTAAAAGCTACAACAAACAGGATGGTTTATTGCTTTACTGACGTTTCGCGCACCATGAGAACGCGCATCCTCAGAGCGAATAACATTCAAAATAAAACTTCACAAGGTTATATACTGTAGTGCGGTTGAAGGCAAGAAAAAATAACAGATAACTTAAAATTGAACAACTGGCCAATGATGTGTGAGCGGTTACTTTCCACGTTAAATTACGTAAAAACCTCCATCAATTAGTCCTGGTCATCATCTTCATCCAGTAATGACTGATTGTACGTATTGTTACAGGCATCAAGTTGCACTGTCCACATGATGCGGTACAGGGTAGATTATTCTGCCTACAGCTCCACCTGGCAGTGCTACAGCCAGTTGTACAGTTGCTGTAGGTTCTATAAGAGGGAATCTGGGTCAGCATCCATGTCCGACTCTGTTGTCACAAACTGACTGCCTTCCAGTTTCCAACCCCACCCGTAAGTTTCCATATCACCTCCTGTCCTAGCCAGACCATTATTTGGTAGTAAACCCTTAGACAGTGAAATTTTGTCGATGACTCAGTAGGTGGTAGGCGTTCTGGGCGTTCTGGTAGGCGTCACAAATGATTGGGAAGAGACTACTTTTTTATTAGTAATCTGTAGCAATGACGAGAGGGAATCCGTCCGCGTGCCCCCAAAAATCACAACCATTGCTTGACAATCTTTGTTCACAATGGATGCTGCTGTCTGCTTTGGAAGAAGGAAGTAATTGGCACAGTCTTTCAGAGTAGCAGCACCCTTTACCAGCTTGTGAAAGACAAATTGCTTATCAACACCAAAGATTCTTGATGCTGTGTCACATCCAGTGTAGGCATGTAGAAAAAGTAATTGGGAACATAATTCTTCACCCATCACCATTTTCAGTTCGTTTATTTGATACACTTTGTCAGCATTTTCCTTGTCGGAACGGAAATATAGATCTTTGTTTGCTTGTTGCGCATAATGAAGAAGCAGGACCAACAGATCTGTGTCTTCTTCAATCAACGTTGTCGAGTATGACATTACATTAACAACAGTAGCCTTCACAATCGGAACATCAGCATCCCCTGGGACATTGATCACTTTGCAGCCTTTTGACTACCCCGAAGTGTTTTACTGATCAAGTCGATCATTTTTCGTTTGTTTATGCCTACATTAACGTCATTCTCGGCCACAACACCATTCACAATATTCCTCAGGGTTTGATCCTGAGAAAAAGGTACATAACCAGCCAGTGATGTATTCTGCGCTTCAGGATGCCTTCTGCGCTTCAGGATGTCTTCTGCGTCTTCAGGATCGAGATTGAGTGTCGGTTGCGTAGCGAAGTGGTGAGAACGTCTGCGCGACGTTCGAAAGGATGTGGGTTCGACACCGCTCCAGAGCACGCGACTGTGTCTAGACACAGACACTTAATGGCAACCCAAAATAAGGAGAGAAGCTGACTCGAAGACTAAGCCTATATGTCACTTCGCTGCCTCCTGTCGTCTGTTGTAGGCTATCACATCTGTGATCGCAGTGTCATTGTATGTTATGTATCGCCTTGGGCGCAAATGAAACACGATTATTATTATTATTTAGGAGTGCGTCTGTGCTTGGATAGTGATCATTAACAGTTGGAACACCATTATTGATGAGCCTTGCCGCAGTTTTAACTATTTCTCTCTTTTGTGACTTTTCATCATCCTCATGTCTTGTTTTTAGGTAATGAGATCGGAGGATTTCGGATGTCTTCTCTCTCATAGTGACAATGCAATGAAGGCCCTGACCTTCAGCTATATAAATAGATTCACCACACTGTTTCTATAATTGGGTCTTCAGATATTTTGATCCTTAAGGAAGGCAATCATCATTTGCTAAAAACTCCTTCATTTTAGATCTGAGGTCTGATATCGTTAACTGTTCTTCATCATTCCGTTCAAGATGGGAACACATCTTTAGAAATGCCTGGTCCTGTTCCTCATCCTTAGGTCGCCCAGATTTTAGACGTTTTGCCTCAGGTACTCTGCCGCATTGCAAGGGTACGTTAAATCCACATATAAAATTAACACTACAAGAATGATGGTATAAACAGTCTGCAGCATGCAAATCGCTACCGTAATATTCAATACGACCTTTCATGGCGCATGACCAATTGTCAGAACGTCTCTCACAACACTCTAATATAGTCCTTGCAAAAACATCTGTTTTAACAAAACTAAAGCCAGGTCTGTCCGTGAGAACTCCAGTCCCACAAAACAAACAATGAGTCTTACTGTGGAAATTGCCATCAAAAATTCGAACACTTTGTTTCCCCGTGAGGCAGGACCCACTTTCCTCTCTGTTCGTCTTAAGCTGCAGTGTATATCGATTGGGTTGGTATAACGTTTACGACAGTCTATGTGTACTTTTCGACCAGCTGTCGCAACAGTATTGTCCCCTCTATTAGTACTAGCAGCATTAATCCTATCAGCACCTTTTTGACGCAGTATAGCCTACTGGAGGCTCCAGAAGCTTGAATTTCCTTGTCACAGACGGTAATTTCTTTGCAGGCATTTTTTCTGAACTCTTTTTCCGTGTATCCGTAAACTTCCTCCGGCAATCACGGTGGACCAAAACTTTGCCAGTGTGAAATAATTGCAGTATAAAATTTACTTTTAAATGAGCACCAACACTAACTATAATTTCATAAAAATTGAATAATTCAGTAATTGTATATCCGCCATTTTGAAAAAAATGGCGGAATTTCGAAAATAGCGGATAACTTTTTTTCACCAAAAAATTTTGACGGGGATTTTTTTTTGGTCATTGTATATAATGAACAGAACCAATGTGTAAAATTTCAGCTTTACACCAATTAAGTCAAGGTAAAACCCTTCAACGACTGGACTACTATCTTCATGAATCAATGAAGGCAGAAATGTGCTGACTTTAAAAGCTAGCGAGCAGTGCTCATTGAATATGTCATGAATTGGTGCCATGCAATTGTCAAGGAAGAAAAACTGTTGACAAATTACATTGCAAAAAGTATACCCCACGCTAGGACGAATCATCCAAGCAATTATGTCTTGCGCTCCAACATTTTTTTTGGAAAATTTTTATTTTTTACCTGATCATTAGGGGGAGGCCATCGCCCTTTATCCTCCCCCCTAAATACGCTACTGTAAGACAATATATGCCAAACATCGCAGAGGTCTAGAAAAAAATTAAAGCGAGAAAACGCGAACGTCATAACGTGAAGTTGGTGAGTAATTTTCTATTTACTCCACTCCGAAGGCTGTTACCTGCCCAAAATATATTTCATTCAATCATGTTATTTTTCGTCATTAACGCGCCCCGGAAGAAAAAGATACTATCATACTACTAACTAGTAGTTAGTTACTAGTTAGTAACTACAATAGTCGATATAGGCCTATACCAGCACGTTAATAAACGGGGAAAGGTGGCAAAACCTTAAAAGGTTTAAAACGTGCTACGTGTAGCCCAGCTACGCTGAAAAAAATCGGTTTTTGTTTTCGCCAAAAATTTGAGACTCCGGCTTCTGTACATCTTTGGTGCCCGGTCAACGAGGTTGGCGTTTCCGTTTGTCTTTGAATTATATTATACTGTATTAAGTTATTTTTCTCTCTTGGCAATAAATTTGCAGACAACAACAAACTGGCCTTTTCACTGCTGTGTTTTCACTCAATCTTCAATTCAGCCTAAAATAAACAACTGAAGGACAAGCCGATTATGTCATAAAATATCTAGCGAAGGCACATCTGCGTGCCTGTGCTTTTAAGTAATGTCGAACCGATGTTTCTTAATGTCGTGCAGACACGTTCTACATTCAACCATGCAGCCGACGTTAGGGTTATATTATATATCTGAAATGTTGACTTTAATTCATGAAAGCCACTTAGGTGGTGAAAAATGCAAATCTAGGGCAAGAGAACTGCTTTATTGGCCTGGAATGTGTGCAGACATTGAAGATGTTGTTGCAAACTGTCAAACTTGCAGCAAGTATCAAAGATGTCATCAGAGAGAACCATTAATCTCTCATGTGATTCCGAATGGACGTTTTATTAAAGTTGGAACGGACATAATGACTCTTAACAATGTTGATTATCTTGTTGTAGTAGATTATTACTCCAAGTACCCTGAAGTAGTGAAACTTGTGGATAAAACTGCAAAAAGTGTTGTTAATGAATTGAAACAAATTTTCTCACGTCATGGCATTCCTGAGGAAATTGTGTCGGATAATATGCCATTTGGTAGTAAAGAGTTTTTACAATTTGCCAGCAAATGGGGTATTAAGTCCACAACATCTAGCCCTGGTTTTAGTCAAAGTAATGGCCAGGCTGAAAGAACTGTCCAAACTGTCAAAAATTTGATGAAAAAAGCGTATGATGATGATACTGATCTGTATATTGCATTGTTAGAGTATCGTAACTCGCCTATTGCTGGATTGCAGTATTCACCTGCACAAATGTTGATGAGCAGAAGACTACGTACAAAATTGCCTATCGCGACGAAGTTGCTTGTACCGCAAATTGTTGACGCTTATGATGATTTGTGTAACCGGCAAAGTCGTCAGAAACACTATTATGACCGTGGAACTAAGTCATTGCCTGTATTGAAAAAGGGAGATGAAGTCCGTTATCGTAAAAACAATTATTGGGAAAAAGCTATGGTAAATAATGAAAGAGATGAGCCTCGTTCGTACGTCATTGAGAATTCTCATGGACAAATTAGACGAAACCGGCGTGATTTGTACAAAGCTTGTAATTCAACACCTGTACGTAACTATGATTATTTAGATGACATAGTTTCATCCAGCTTCCCACACAATGCTCAAGTGTCATCCACACAGAGCAACCTAGTGTCCCCACCAAATGAAACTACTCCGCAGGTTGTTGAGAATACTCTTAATCGCACGACACGATCTGGCAGACATATTAAGACACCTGCGAGATATCGTGATTGAATTATTTATACCGTGCTTGTGATTTGTTATCAGTTGTGAATGTCATTAGTAATGCTTAAGAACATCCTGCAAGAAGGGAGGTGTAACAGATAAGCAATACTGCCTCATGTGGATTTAACACGCTCCACTGATTACTGCACTGTGCCGATCAAACCATTCATTATTATGTGATGTTTACAGCTGTGGTAGGTCACCAGATTTTAGAGTAAATGAATCTGCCTTCATCTTGATTTACGAAGAGCCCACAAAGATCAACTTACCGTTACACGTAAGTTATGAACATTACATTCGCCAAGCCATCGATGTTTTGCAGTGAGAAAACGTTACGGTAGCTCTTATATTGAAAGTAGGCTATGCTACAGTAGGCTTTAGTTTTGGCTGAGATCTAAACAATGTCAAATGGTGTTCGTAAACCGATGGACAATGCCACATCAAGTTTTCCGTTTTTGCTACTTTCTATCTGGTATTCTTCTGGATTGTTGAGCACAGCCAGTTCATCATGTCAATGAAAAAATAAAAACGTTTTTATTAACGACACAGCAACAACTTATGAGATTACTGCAGTAGATGCTGGGGACACTAAAGCACAGAAGAAATCGGTGATCACTTAATAACTGAAGGTTACAAAAGTTGTATTCCATAAAACAAAAGTGACTTTCTTGTGGATATTTAAGTTACGCATCAATTTTTCTTTCCGATAACTTACGCTTAGCTGCTGCGTTATATTGTGGACAACGTACCGTACATAATATACAAAGGAGTGAAATTTAAAACTTAGTCACAGGGCATGCAATAGAAGGCCGATTTCGGTATGGAAGACAGTCATAAAGTTTGTACCAAATTTCATACAAAACACAGCAGCTATACAAAATTTGTGAAATAAGTTGAGCAAAAGTAAGCACTTGAACAATGAATCAAACAGTTTGGGAAACAATAACATTACCGTATTTGGCAATATGCAAAGCGCTTTGAAAACCAAGGTGCAAACTGTGAAAACAGGATTAAGTGATGGTCTGGTGTGCTTCCAATAAAAGAAACGTCTGTGATAAATCCACATGTGCTGCTTTTATTTCGTTGTTTTCTTGCCTAAAATGGAAGCAAAAAAACAGTATAGAATATTGTGGCATACCCAAATGCCAGAAATCACAAAAGTTGCAGATGGAAAAACATTTGGAAATGAAATATCTAAGGATAGAAGATGGAAAAAACGTTTCCCAAACCACCCAATACCCTGCAGTCAGGTGACTTAGAATGATTACAAATGAGATGATACAGCAAAAACAGCAGGGAAAAACCGTGTTATTGGGAAAGAGGCACCCCGTTTGTGAACCACTGGCTTAGCCTATAACCACAACTGTCGTCCTGGATTTCCTGCAAACCCCAAAATCGTCCTTAGAAATGTGGCTTTACTTGGCATGCTTTCAATAACAAAAAAAAATCATTTATAATATGCACATAGGAGATGGTAATTAAAAGAATATGTTTTTAAAGTTTTGTACAAAAGAACAGTAAAATAGGTATACAAAATTAAAATTTTACTTTGATTGACACCTCACTACCTCAGCTTTGATCAGCCCGAGTACAGGTGCACACTGCACAGTCAGTATTTCTACTAATTTTGCTCTCAAAGTTGAGAGCTAAGAACTGTATATATTTTCTTTAAAAAACAAAATTTCTTTTTCCACATTCCATCCGAAACATTATGATTACCCAATCACATGTTTGATTGTGTCTTTTTATAGAGTGGTGTTTAGGACTCACTTGCAGCAGAAGAGTAATCTTTTTCGTGATTGTTTCAATTCCAGAAAGGGTGCTTGAATCAGGAATTTTCCTTTACATAATTTATGCCATGTTTATTAATATTATATTTAATACAAAAAGACTTGTGACTAATGTAATGAGCAACATAGTGATAACTGTTTGATTTATGCTTTTTGAGAATGAATCTGTGTTTTACAAAATCCTGCCATTGACGACATAAGAAAGGTTTGTGTACAACTTCATCTTCTTGTTGACAGGCTTCGATGTGTACCAACTGCTGTGTTGAAGACAGAATACAAAGTCGATACCGTTCTTTTAGCTCTTGTAAAACTTCAACAGTTTTTCTTAAATTGATTTCTTTTCTATAAAGGCTATCACCCCCTTGCTTTGCATCAGTCCAGTAAAAAGATGAAATACTGTCTAAAATTATCATACCGAATGGAATTTTACTGTTGGCAATTAGTGGTTCAATTGAGTGTAAAGTTATGACTAATTGCTCAGTGCTGTCACATCGCATCACATGCAAATTCTTAATCCACAGTTTGATTTCCGATTCCGTGGCACCAGTTTTAGCTTCAACTATGGACAAAACTCTCAGCAAGTCAAAGTGACAATCCAAGTCGAAATAGATTACACTGCAGCCACAACCCCCAAGAGATTTTGGAAGAAGGCAAGAAATCATTAAATCTTGCAAAATCGCTGACTTTCCAGTTGATTGTTCTCCATAAAATTCAGCAACATCACCATCTTGTAAAAAACCTGGTGATGGAAAAAGTTCTTTCCCAACATTGTTGACATGCAATGTAGCAATGGCTGACGACATATTAGTCACAATTTAAGCACATTTAAACATGATTTCTGAAAAAAATACTTTATCTGTTAAAATGCTATTAGGTTGAAACAGTTTGAAATAGTGTGTGCTATTCTAGCTGAAAGCAACTCAGGCTTACTAATGCAGCAAAATCTTCAGAAATAATGTTGGTTTTAAGCGACAAAAAGTTAATGTAATTCTTCCATTGTAGCACTGCTAATTCACAATCATTCAATGGCGTATTCTCCATGCATGCAAGGCATGCACTGCATGCCTTACAATTCTGATGAAATCAGAAATCTTTCAGGAACAACGAATTTATGCGTAGAAATTGAAAATGTTAACAGCAGAACCTCCTCGCTCTCTTAATTTCGATATTCGAAACAACTACGGTCCGTTTTCAAAATTTGGCAACTTTTCTGACCCTGGCAACCCTGCATACCGAGAAGAGCTCAGCATGCGTTGATAATACAATTTGCCTATTCGCTGCTCTTTTACAACGGCGCAAACGGCGGCAACAACAAACGGCGCAACAGCTGCTCTTTTTACAAGTGGCGCAAACGGAACCAAGACATGAAGATTTGAAATTGCATGCAATACAAAAATCACTATCTGGAGACAGGGGTGTCAACTTGTCAGATTGTTTTTTTTAAGGATGCAACCTAATTCGTACCATGAACAGTTCGTACCCTCAGTTCGTACCTTGAAAAGATCGAGAGAAAAAATTAAAAAAGCCGAAGTCACTGATTGCAGTTTCCGCAAACATTTTAAAATTTTCCGCAAACAAACAAAAACTCTTAGGATCATTTAAAGAAATTTTAAAATGTTTGCGGAAACTCCGATCAACCCTAACCCTTTTAAAATGTTTGCGGCAACTGCGATCAGCGACTTCGGCTTTGTTCTATTTTTTCTCTCGATCTTTTTAGTTTGTTTGTGGAAACACCCTAGCCCTAAACCTTAACCCTTTTAAATGTTTGCGGAAACTCCAATCAACCCTAACCCTTTTAAAATGTTTGCGGAAACTGCAATCAGCAAACTCTTAGGATCATTACCGGAAAATTTAAAATGTTTGCGTTACTGTACCGGAAATTTTAAAATGTTTGCGGAAACTCCGATCAGCGATGTTCTATTGTTTTCTCTCGATCTTTTCAGTTTGTGTTGCATGTGGATGCCGATACTCAGATACCCTAACCCTTTTTAAATGTTTGCGGAAACTGCGATCAGCGACTACGGCTTTTTTTAATGTTTTCTTTCGATCTTTTTAAGGTATGAACTGACGGTACGAATTGTTCATGGTACGAATTAGGTTGCACCCTCTTTTTAAGGCCAAATTTCAGAAATTTGGGGTTTTTAAAAAGTGTTTGGCTGGACTATTTTTGTTTGGACGCTTGGTCTTTTTCAGTTTTCCGATTGGCATTTGTTTTGTTTTTTTATTGGCAGTGGCTATTTGACCGGCTCCGGTCTTTGAATCTGAAACACTATTTGACCGGTCATGACGTCACTGCATAAGCACTTTTTTCTTTTTCTCTTTCAAAGCAAAAGACGAGAAGCGCGGACATAAGTTCTAAATTCACCACGTATACTCAACTCAGTCCGTGGCGCGTAGGGTTCGTCTCCGGCTGCCAATCTAGATGGGATGAGTTCGATACTATAAGCACTTTTTTCTTTTTCTCTTCAAAGCAAAAGACGAGAAGCGCGGACATAAGTTCTAAATTCACCACGTATACTCAACTCAGTCCGTGGCGCGTAGGGTTTGTCTCCGGCTGCCAATCTAGATGGGATGAGTTCGATACTATCCGGAAGCATTATTTTTTTCATTTTTTTTTTATCTAAATTTTGACCCGAAGCGCATTTATGTGGTCAATTTTTAATTTGAGTAGCCTACAGTCCAAGTTAGTTAATAGTTCTCAAGTATAGTTCTCAAGTTAGTTATATACAATACTTCTTTTAAAAGAAATGATAATGGTAAAACCATTTTTTAAAGAAGTATTGTATATAACTAACTTGAGAGAAAAATGTAGGGTCGTTCGGCAACACACGTTCACTTATGACAATCGGAAAATTACCAAGAGAAACTCTCAAATTCCAGCAAATTAAAAAAACTCTAACATTATTACTCACATTTGAAAAGACATAAAAAATGGGCTGTAGGCTACTCAAATTAAAAATTGACCACAAAAATGCGCTTCGGGTCAAAATTTAAATAAAAAAAAATGAAAAAAAAGAATGCTTCCGGATAGTATCGAACTCATCCCCTCTAGATTGGCAGCCGGAGACGTATCGCACGCGCCACGGACTGAGTTGAAGAATACGTGTTGAAGTTAGAACTTATATCGGCGCTTCTCGTCTGTTGTTTTGAAAGAGAAAAAGAAAAAAGCGCTTATGTAGTGACGTCATGACCGGTCAAATAGTGTTTCAGATTCAAAGACCGGAGCCGGTCAAATAGCCACTGCCTTTTTTATTTGGTCCTAAGTAAGTTAAGTAAGTAAGGTAAGTTACTAAGCTAAGTATAAAGGTTCAGACTGTACGAAAAGCTATATAAAATAAGGCAAATTTGCAAAAATTTCCTGGGGGGGGCATGCCCCCAGACCCCCCTACACTGGCTATGACCCTCCTTCCATTGCATGTCTACGAAAATCAACCAGGATACGCCACTGCAATCATTATAACAATATTCTCATTACGTATCAAAATAACAACTGCCATACCGTAGCTTAGTGGAGGTTGCATTATTATCAGTGCATTTGCTGCAATACCGTAGTCTGTCAACAGCAAATGAGCTACCACATTTAAGTGACGGCATCCCACCACAGTCAGTGCACAATCACTGAAAAAGTACCGGTACCATACAGCGTGTGATTTGAAGCAAAACTATTTGGGAAACAGTTCTGGTATTAAAACAATATGACTAAAACCTGTGATGTAAAAAGATGGTCAGATGTTTGACTATATACTATGTTGAACTTATGCGAAACTATCTTCAACTATCAAAACTTGTCATCACAAGTGGAGTTCCTCAAAGAGATATGCTCTCAGGCCTTGTATTTGAAGTATATACAGATGAAATCAGTTAATCGAATCACCCATTTGCAGGATGTTTTTATACGATTGATTCGTTTAACCAATTTACTAAAAAGAAGATGTCTGTGCTGACTAGGCTGCAACGCACACTACAACTGATATTTCCTACAACTGTTTACAATTCTGGTTAAACTTGCCCAACGCGCTAACCACTCGGCAGCCGTGGCCGAGTGGTTAGCGCGTTGGGCTCGCAGTCGAGAGCCTGCATGTTCGACTCCAGCCACCCGCACTTGCTGTTGTTTCTCTGGGCAAGAAACTTTACGATAATTGCCTCTACCTAGTGATCGATTTCGAGTAATGGGTAGTACCAAATTTAAGTCATAAGTTAAGTAGACAACCGGAAACAGACATTGCCGTCGGCTGCAGCGTGGGTCAGGTGTACGTCGGAAGGCGTACACCGATGCATAGCGCTCAAGTTCGCTTTCCCGCAATGCAGGATAAAGATAAACAAACAAACAAACAACTTAAAGAGTTTACTAGTTTTGTGTTACATAGCAACTATGCTGAATGTTACGGATGCAACCTAGTTCGTACCCTGAACAGTTCGTACCCTCAGTTCGTACCCTGAAAAGAGTGAGAGAAAACATTAAAAAAAGCGGAAGTCGCTGATCGCAGTTTCCGCAAACATTTTAAAATTTTCCCCATGAAAAGATCGAGGGAAAGATAGCACAAAGCCGAAGTTTCCGCTAACCCTCGCTCATCGCAGTTTCCGCAAACATTTTTCAGCAGTTTCCGCTAACCCTAACCATAGACTAATCTATGCTCTAACCCTAACCTTCGCTGATCGCAGTTTCCGCAAACATTTTTCCGTAGTTTCCGCTTACCCTAACCATAGAGTAATCTATGCTCTAACCCTAATCCTCGCTGATCGCAGTTTCCGCAAACATTGTTTCGAAGTTTCCGTTAACCTTTACCTTAACCATAGAGTAATCTATGCTCTAACCCTCGCTGATCGCGGTTTCCGCAAACATTTTTTTTTCGTAGTTTCCGGTAACCTTTACCCTAACCATAGAGTAATCTATGCTCTAACCCTCGCTGATCGCAGTTTCCGCAAATATTTTTCCGCTGTTTCATTTTTCCGCAGTTTCCGCTAACCTTAACCCTCGAGTTTGTTTGCGGAAGCTGCGATCAGCAAGTTCGGCTTTGTGTTATTAAACTGCGATCAGCGACTTCGGCTTTTTTAAATTTTTTCTCTCGATCTTTTCAGGGTACGAACTGAGGGTACGAACTGTTCAGGGTACAAACTAGGTTGCACCCGTATGTTACAGCCAGCAAAACTGGTCCTTTTTACATTGATTTATTGTCTGCAGACGTTCAATCAATGTAAAAAAGACCAGCTTTGCTGACTGGGAGAGCATTACGATCAAAGCATTTTTCTGCAAACTGCGGCAATCGGACTTCTTTTAATCTCCCTCTAATCATCTTCAGTTAAGCTTAGGCTCTGCTACCTGATCGAAATCGATTTTTAGCTGTTTATGATTGAACTGACCCCTGTGAAAATAAGTTCATTTGTATTCTAAGACATGTACCGTAACCGAGTTGTTGATATCAAGCATTGTTGTGGGTTTGACACCTGTCAGAAGATACTTCATTGTCTTGATTTTTTAAAACTAAATAGCCTATAGTATTATGAAGTTATAGTGAGTTTTTCATGTACCACCTGGAAGACTTCTATGTACCACTACACTAGTGATACCAGTGGCATATTCTACATGCATGCCTTACAATTCTGATGAAATCAGAAATCTTTCAGGAACAACGAATTTTGGCGTAGAAATTGAAAATAGCAGAACCTCCTCGCTCTCTTCAATATTCGAAACAACTGTTTGTTTCCAAACTTTGGCAACCCTTCAAGCTGGGGAGAGCTCAACATGCGTGATACTGTAAATTATTATTATTATTTATTTGCAATCAGACTCAAAGTCCATAGAATTCAAATTTTTAACAGTCATCACACAAAATATCAGACTAACACAACATCAAGGAGGCTACATCAAACAACGTACAAAATACTGTTGTAGTGAATATAAAATGTAGAATTAAAGTAGTAATCAGAAGACATAACATTGCGCAAAAGTGGATTAATTGATCTTTTGCAACGTTCTTCAAATGCATAGCAATTTTTTCTTAATAGAGCATCAAATGTTAACACGTCGTTCTGTACCTGATACACTCTAGCACTGTCGCATCTCGACAAATTGTGGATAATTCTGTACGAGTCGTTGTAAGCAACTCGTATGCGATTTAAAGTAGAAGTTTTATAATTACACCATAGTTGCGAACCATACATTGGCATACAATATGATTGGTACATTACATTTTTAACTTCGGTAGAGCAATTTCCAAACTTGGACCTAAGCTGATTGGCAGCGACATAAAGAGATCGCACTTGCCTTTTAATATCTGCCCCGATAGCTCAATTGGTTAGCGCGTCACTTCTGGAACGAAGAAACTTCAAGATCAATAGCGGCGCTGGTTCGACTCTCGGGGTGTGCGCTTGAGCAACGCACGTTAAGGGCTGCTCTCCATTCAGCGGCATCTGATGGATGGAATAATTCCCCGACAACAAGCCTTCAACAATCGGAAACTTCACTCTGTCAATCTCGGTGACCGGGCCTGCGTCAGTGATTCAAAGCCGCTACAAGTATGCGAAACTGCCAGGATTAAGCTCTCCAAGAAGCTTTCCCAGTCCGAGGATAAAGAATCAATCAATCAATCAATCACTGATGGTATCATCAATCAGTATACCTAAATATTTCACTTGTCCAACAAATTTAATTTGTGTATTGTACAGCCGCATGCATGGAGAAGTCAAAACTTTAAATTTGCGACATTGATGGACCAATCCAACAGTTTTGTTACAGTTGAAAATAATGTCATGTCTAGAAGCATAGGATTCACACACATCAATGAGTTTTTGGGTAGGCTACCTTTAGCACTTGGACTAAATACACACAAGTCATCTGCAAACATTAGGTGATTCAAGTGAGATGAACCAGTATTACATCCGACATCTAGGGAATTCAATTCAGTCGATAAGTCATCTATATACAAAGAAAACAGGTAAGGACTTAAAACCCCTCCCTGCCTTACTCCGTTGGTGACATGGAAGGGGTCAGAAATTTGATTCCCCCACTTTATTCTCATTATTTGTTCTTTATACCAATGCTTCAATAATCGTACAAAGCACATAGGAACATTCCGTGAAACTAACTTGTTAAATAAGATATTGTGATTAACTCTATCAAATGCTTTGGATGCATCCAGAAATACACTAAACACAGGACTATTGTTGTGTATGTAATGAGATACAGTTTGTTTATAAAGATAAACACATAAATCTGTGCCATGTTTTGACTTAAATCCAAACTGATTGTCAGATGTATTTAAAAACGGTGAAATATGCTCACGGATATAATGTTCAAATAATTTGGACACTACAGTTGCCATTGCAATGGGTCTGTAATTTCCAGCATCCTGAATATTGCCTTTGTTGTTCTTACAAACAATAAAACCATAGATATCTTACATATAGGGATGTAATGTAAGATATCTATGGTAAAACCATGGTAATCGAGTCTGCCTATTTGCCGCTCAGTTACTATCGTACACTGTTGCGCAAATGCGACCAAGGCATGCTGATTGAAGATTCAGCTGATTTGAAATTGCATGCAAACAGAAATCACTATCTGGAGACAAAGTTGCCAGATTGGTCTTTTTAAGACCAAATTTAAGAAATTTGGCCTTTTAGAAAAATGTTTAGCCGGACAGTTTTTGTTTGGCTGCTGGCCCTTTTTTAGTTTCCCGATTGGCATTTTTTTGGCTTTTTTTTCTTTTGGTCTTCATAGTTTAAGTCCTTGCGGCTTTCTACTGTAGATAGCCTACTGTAACTTTATTTCTATACTGTCCCTAACTGTATCAAAGTTTTCAGTCAGATTTCGGCATTGGCGATGTCACAGAGCACCATGGATCTTTCGGTTGGGTAGTCGGTAATCTAACCCTATTTCAGCTGGTCAGGTTTAAACTTTAAACTAGTATTCATTGCATTGCAGAAGCTTTAGCTTAACTAGTTTTGAATGTTTAACATGGCATCTTCAAAGAAGTAAAAACCAGCTTACGACAGTCAGCGAAAATATAATACTGAGTGGAAAAAATAGTTTTCATGGTTGAAAAAAGCACCCACTGTACTTGATGAAGCCCACAGCAATCTGTGCCATTGCACTTTGAAATCTATGCAGAGTAGTTTAAAAGATCATCAAGAAAGCGGGTCGGGTGTATGCTGAAGGCCATACACCGCCGCATAGCGCTTCGAGTCTGCTTTCCTGCAATGCAGATAAAGATTTAAAATTAAGACATTGGATTCATGATGCGTTCCAAACCTCATTTTGTGCAAAACACCTCAAACAATTATCAGCTAAAGTAAGGCTCAGATTGCAAGAAAAGCTATAAAACCTAAGGCAAATTTGCAAGGTTTTCCTGGGAGAGCATGCCCCCAGACCCCCTACACTGGCTATGACCTTCCCTCCATTGCATACCTAGGAAAATCAACCAGGATACGCCAGTGAGTGGTACGTGTATCACAGTTTGTGAACCACTGTTCTAAAGCAGTGCTTCTCAACCGGGGGTCCGTGAAGCGATTTCATGGCGTCCGTGAAAGTTTCCGAGTAGGCCTATTCAGCATGATTGATAAATTGCGAAATTTAAAATTTGTTTGTGCTTTGTTTATGTATTAGCCTGCAGTGATTCTCAAACTGTAAGTCGCAATGCACTGTTGCATCGTTTGAAATTGCAAAGGACTTTGCACAAAGGTTTGGTTTCTTAACTAAAAACACTAAAAATATCATAACTTATAAATAGCAAGGCTATGTTCAACTGAATTCTTTTGAGACAGCAGATTGCTGATCAATGCGTAACTTGGAAATACAAACGTTAGTCAGCAGTTTATCACCACTTAGCCTACAGTTTTGCAATGACTGTGATGATAATGGATTAATACTGATTACAAATGAAAAAAGGGAGAAGTTCTTCTTACGGTAGGTAAGGTCTAAGGGAACTGAATTCGTACTGAAAAAGCGTTACATGGGGGAGGGGGCATTGAAAAAAGCGTTACGTTGGCGTTAGGCTACATGGGGGAGGGAGGGTCAAAAATTCGGAAAAAAAGCGTTACCGTACGTAATACTTGAACGTTCCCTAAGTACGTGCCTATCGGTATAACCTAACGGTCGCACAATTTCTACGGTAGCCTATTTACTTTTGATAAAATTGATGGAAAAACATCAAGTGAGCATATAGATTACGGTTATAGGCGAATTCTTCCTAAACAATTCTTCGTAAAGCAATTCTTCGTAAGCAATTCTTCGTAAAACAATTGTTCGTAAACAGTTGTTGGTGAAATGAAATCCGTAAAAGAATTTTTCGTAAAGCATTTCTTCGTATACATCAAATCTCCATTGCATGCACGAATAAATGCTTTGGGAAGAATTGTTTTACAAAGAATTAACTTTACGAAGAATTGCTTTACGAAGAACTGTTTACGAAGAAAACGTCGGACACCATAGATTACTGATGTTTGACCCTGTGTGCGAACATATAGCTCATAACATCAGGGCCGGGTTTACCTGAGGGGGGGCCTCATTGCAAAATTTTATTTTGGATCGATATGAAAACTTTTGAATTCCAGATGTTCCAATGGCTTGCTCGATCTTAGCTTTTGATTTGAGTTTTACTTCAGATAAAGAATATTAGTGTAAGAAACGATTTTTGCGATCCCTTTTTAATTTTAATGTTTTGGTTTAATTGTCACGCTTCATTGACCTCCAGCCGCACGAGTTTTAATCTCTTTTGGTCATTTATCGAAATCGTCCTTTTGCGTTTTGACTCGAGCGGTGGACGGTCACATTTTCTAAAATTTCATACTGATGACGGTTGACTATTTGTTCGTCGATTGCAAGTAAGTGTCTTCGTGTGTAGGCTACTTGAATAAACTTTTAGTCAGCTTTAATCAGTTTGTGATAATTAGAGGCCTAACCTTGGAGCCGTTTTTGTCAGGCGAGAAGCACAGTTGTTGGATGCAAGGTCAGTTTATGATCTTGCAGAATTCGACTGTTACAATTAGTGTTGCAATAATTCGTTAATTGAAGACGTGTCGATCCATATGAAGCAGCCAGAATAATTCAACAAAATATCCTATGGTGGGACACGGACACCTTCAATTATATAACCCAAAGTGTTTGGTGTTTCCATGGTGAGCTTCCACATGAATAATTGTAGGTGTTCCAGACAATTGTTCACCAAATCAAACGTCATATACAACCGTTCAGGTCTACTGAATCTTAGCCAGTGTTGTACGTTGACGCCGCCAATTTGACGCCGCCAATTTGACGCCGCCAACTTTTTGTTGACGCTGAGGCTAGCGCCGTGACTTTATTTTTTAGTTGACGGAAGTGATAGCGCCGTCAACTATTTTGCCGATTTTAAGCGTCAAGCGCTATGCGTCATTTTTTGTTTTCATGGAAAATCTCGTTTCACAATGAGAGTTTTACAATGTATTCTGGCCAGCGCGACTCATCAGAATTACCCGCTTTCGCGTTGGTTGGAATGGCTATCTAGAATACAAGTGGAAGAAGGTCACCAAATGGTGATCACTCATATCGTGAGCAGTATCGAGAACGAGGGATCAGAAAGAGAAAAATCAATGAATGTCATCGCAGAGGTTGAAGATACTTTATTTCAAGAGCTATGCCCCTGAAAAGAGCGATGTTGGTACAGTGGACTTCGTTAAAAGATTTATATATGCTAAGCCATCACAGCACACTTGGAACAGTGATCCCTTTCCGAGTAAACGTTTTCAAGACTTGTTTTTGAAATACAACACACCAGTACCATTCAGCGCTGCTGTGGAACGCATGTTTTCATTTGAAAAGGACATTATGCGTCCCAAACGCAGCAGATTTTCAGACAAACGTTTTCAAACGCATGTGTTTCTACAAGGAAATAACTAAGAAGCTAAGCAGCTAGTTACAATACAGTCTCAAAACATAAAACCTGCTCTTTATTTATAGCCATTGTTAGCCTAAACTTGGTTGCAATACTTCTGTTTTGTGAGACCTTGGCTAAAATAGCACTAGAAATTAGCGCTGACGCCGTCAATTTCCTTAGGAGCTGACGCAGTACCTTACGCCGTAAAGTTTTTAGGCAATTCGCGCTGACGCTGTCAATTTATTTCATTGACGCGTACAACACTGATCTTAGCGTATTACGGAATGGAATATTTCTAAAAAATAAGCATATTGCAACATCGTTTGCAAGACCTTTAAAACATTGCAGCTGCAGCATAACATTACATTATCGTTAAATCTTGAATTACGAGATATGGTGTAAGTCAAATCTAACAGGTGTCTGAATAGCTTCATAATGCCTTTCATTATTACGTCACAGAAACTGCTTACGTGCGTTTGAAATATTACAATCTATTCTCGTCATTCTTAAAATTGTTGCTTGAAAGTTGGTCGCATATTTAACTGTTTTGCTTAGTGCTTGCCAGCTGGACGAAATTTCCGTCTTTATCTCAGTAATTTGTATTGTAGTGACAAGTTTAGTGGTGTATCGCGTTGCACTCCAATTTCGACAGCTAGTGGGCTATTTTTTTACAGAAATACAATTCTCGAACAGACGTTTTCAGAAGAGTGTTTCTATTCGGTCATTACATACAGACGAACGGGTCCGGGAACTTTATGTTACAATTTTCCCACGAAGAGATTATGGTTTACCGTTGTGACCATAAATAATAAAGACGTGGCTCGTTAGTTGGTAGGCCAAGAAAAAGTTAAAGCACAAGAAATAATAAAGACGATTTGTTAGTTGGTAGGCCAAGAAGAACTTAAAGCACATAAATAATAAAGACGTGCTGTTGTCAGTTCCAGAAGCACAAAAGAAAATTAAAGACGTTTCTTTGTTGGTTACGGTATCAAGAAAAACAACATTGACATTCATTGGTAAAAAAAAGATTAAAGAAATCGATCTGTGCTTGAAGTTTCAAGTGGACGAATCCAAGCAAGTTTTGTGGAACTTCAGGACTTCATATATTATACCCCTACAACTACGGTATTGTGCATTTAAATTCTTTTTGTATTTTTACGGTCTTTGCAGTTAAGTTTTTTATAACTTAATAATTTGTGTGTTTGTGTAACTTAATTTTTTAATTGTTAAATTTAGCCCCAACATTTAATATGTCTACACTCGGTGGCGACAGGGACTCGACCGCCGTCGACTCGACTGAGTTTAAGCCTGATGATGTTCTTTGCGGTCGGGCAGGCCATTCTGGGGAGGGACCCAGTAATGATGAGGCTAAGTCAGTTTGAGAGGCCCGGCATCTTAGAAGGGATATTTTGACTCAAATTGGGGAACTTTCTGTAGCGCTAGGTTCTTTGAGTGATAAGCAGGAACTGATGATTCTTCGATCTAACTTATCTACTTTAGAAGAAGAATTAGGCTACGGCATTTCCATGCTCTTTTGAGTAAAATTTTCAACTCTGCAATTTTGGCAGAACTTCTCGTGATAGGGTAGATCCCGAATTTAACTCGTTGAAAAATAACTTCGAACAAAAAGTAAGTGAGTTCTCAGATAGGTTGGATGCTGACATACATCCTGAGGATAGCGCCTCTAATGTAAGCACTAGGATGTCTAGGAGTTCGTCTCGGATAGTGGCACAAATTAACCTACAGCTAAGACGAGAGGAGCTCCAGATCCAAGCCGAGGCCGAAGCGAGAGCTGCTGAGGCCGCCGCGAGAGCTGAAGACATACGAGCTGAGGCCGAAGTGAGAGCTGCTGAGACCGCCGCGAGAGCTGAAGCGAGAGCCGCTGAGTTCGCACTCAAAGACGCTCAGTTGAGGGCTGAACAACATAAAGAGGTAGTTTTAGCTGAATATCGTTCAGAGTTGGGCTCCTGGCGTAGTTCTAAGAAGGGCTCTTCTAGCCATTCCAGAAGTGAACATCAATCGCGGTTAAATTTACATAATCTTTTCTAGACACCTGTTCAATCCGTAAGTGGACCAGTACAATCCACATGTTTTCAAGCTGTTTCAGGAGGTCTCGGGGCGCAGCTAAGGATCTTCCAAAGGATCTAAAGCCAGGGCCAGCGAGTTTTAGCTTAACTCCTGCCCCAGAGCGTACAGGTCACGGGGCCGCTATCAGAAGTAATGCTTTGCCCCCTTCACAGTTTTCTGCGCCGCTAAGTTTTGATCGCCCAGCTACACGTAATTTGGGTGGTTGTGAGAGGCATATCGCGTCTTCTGAATTTAACGTGTGTAAGGAGCGTGATCGGGCTGTGCACGTGACTGAGCCCCCTCAGCCCCTTAAGGGATATAGCTTGTCTTCTCCGGCTAAATCGAATTCTCAACAGCAGGATTCCTTTTTTTCAATACCAAAATAATAGGACGTTTTTCGATAAGGCGGCCTTGATTGGTTACGATGGTATTAATATGCCATTTATTTTCTTTAAAAATCGTGTTACGGCCTTGATGGCAGCTTCGCCTTTCAAAGGGAATCATTTGACTATGTTACAAGCAGCTTGTGTTAAAACAGCTGCTCAAACGATTGCTAATTTGGTTTCCGACCTTCCTGGCTTGTCAGAGGAAGACAGGATAGAAATGTCGTTAGATCGCTTGTCCCAACGTTTTGGAGTTTGTGGAGGTCTTTTCGCCGAACCGGAAATTAGAAAGTATCGCTATGGTAGCAAATTGACTTCGATCTCTTCTAGTGATTTGAAAGAGTTTAAAGATGAATTGTCGCAGTGTCTGCTTTACGCTCAAGCTTATGGTCAGCGTGATAAATTGGAAGGACGGTTTGTTTTGGATTTGGCTAAGCGACTCCCGTTTGACGCTAAACAACGCTATCTTGACTTTTTAGGTGATCAGTAGGCCCTATGGTAGCACTAATGAGCCTACTTTTCAGAACTTGTTCGATTTTGTAGTACGGGAGGAAACGCGCAAGTCGACTGATTTTAGCATTATGCTAATGAGCGATTCTGGTGAGTCGCAGCATTTTAAAAAGTTTGGCAAAGGAAAATTGTCTTCATGTCAGGTAAGGCAGACGTCGGTAAAACCCCATGATAATGTGATGTCAGGGAGTTTGCAGTAGGCTACTCGATTGCTGTTGGCGCACCGCGCGGTGGTAAGGCCAGACGAAGAGACCTACCGGCATGTATTTATTGTTCGTCATGTGGTCAAGTTGAATATCATTTTTTGTCTAATTGTAAAGATTTTTTGCGCTTGACACCTAAAGATCGGAGAGATGTGAAGAAGGGGTGTTCTTCCCGGCCATCAGCACAAGGCTGATCACTCGCTAGTACAGCGAGCAGCAGTAACGCTTCGCTAACCATAACGGTGTAGCTTCCACGCTAGCCATAAAGACCTCCAATAAACGTTAACCATGTGGCAAGAATACGGTGCGATACTGATGAGCCCAGCCTCATGGGCGAAACACGTGTCTATCGCTGTCTATTCGATGCTACAATCGGCTGCCCAGAAACTGATCGGAGAGATGTTATTGTGAAAGCTGGAAAATGCTTGAATTGTTTGGGCCAGCATATGGTTAGGGACTGTAATCACGCAAACAACTGTCGTCAATGTGGGCCTAACAACGATAGGAAACACTTTTTTCTTCTGCATGATTTTTATGTGACGTCACGTGATTCTCTTGATTCGATCGGCAAAGATGATGCTGGTGCCAGAGTTCCTGTGCGTAATGTTAAGATTGGAAATGTTAAAGCAGCCTTTAATCGCGTTACTGCTGCTCGTGTTTTGAATCCAATAACTGGCAAATCGAAGTTGGTGTATTGTCAGCATGATCCTGGTTCGCAGTTGACGTTTGTTTCGAGTGATTTGGTGTGCGAACTTGGCGTTAAACCGTATGATAAAGCGTCGTTTAAAATGGATACCTTGGCTGGTCAGAAAGCTACTTGTGCTAACCTTGTTAAACTCAACATCCAGTCGTTAGAGACGGATGAACTGTTTTGCGATATAACTTCGGTGGTTAACCCAGCTTGGGCTGACGATGTTAAAACTTTACCGCATAAGCAGGATTTAAGTGGTTTCCGTCATTTTCATGACGTGAATATGTTTCATTTGAATGATTGTAGTACTGTAGATATACTGATTGGCAACGACAACGCTTATTTGATGTGGGCTAAAGAAGAGCGTGTTGGTGAGAATCGTAGTGAACCACATGCTTTGCTCACTCCGCTCGGTTGGTGGGTTTGTGGTGGTAAGTCACCCTTAGATGAAAGCGTTGCTAATGTGTGCAGAGTGCAGACGTCTTGAAAGTTGGATGTAATCTCTGGCTTTCAGCGTAAAATTGAGTCTCGTGATATGGAAATAGCAGACCTGAACAAAGTCATTCAGGCTTTGACGTTGCAAACTGAAACCTGTGAATTGTCTCGCAATGACATTTTGGCTAGAGAACTTGTTGAACCGAATATTGAGTTGAAAGATGGTCGATTTGAAATACCTGTACCGTTGAAGGAAGATATTGATCTACCTAAAAATTTTGTGTTGGCGTCAGATAGAGCTGCTGCTTTAAGAAAGAAGGCTTTAAAACAACCTGAACTTTGTGATTTCCTTACTGACACCATGAAGGATCTTAAATCTAATGGCTATATTGAGCGTGCTGGTGAAGAAGGAAATGTAAAGGGATTTGAGTGGTATTTACCATACTTTGTGACGTCACAGTTAAAAAAGCGCATTGCTTACGATGGCAAGTCTGAGTTTCGAGGAACTTGTGTTAATGATGTAATGTTTTCGTGTCCTGATTTGTTAAACCCTCTGGTAGATGTCTTGGCTAGATTTCGGCTTAGTAGATTTGGTTTCATGGCCGATGTGACTAAGTACTTTTTTCACATTTTGGACACTTCAATACGCAAGCCCAATTTCATTGAACTGCTTACGTACACGAGCAGTGCTGTTCGGATCGTGAACGAACGCCCTTTCGTACCTTTGAGTGACTACCCTAGGGATTTTACTGTCATCACCCCTGCCTCACTGTTGACCCCATACTTAGACCCATACTGTGCTGTTGGGAAATCACATGATCGTGACCAACTAAGAAGGGATTATCGGTTCAATTTGTCACTTTCTCTGCAGTTTTGGAGCAAATGGATAGATTTTTATTTGCCAGGGCTTCAAGGCCAGAAAAAATGGCTAAAAATGGCCGAGAATGTGAAGCCTGGTTAACTTGTGGTGGCGGCGGTTCTCTCCAAGACATTGGTAAACGTAGGAGGTATCAACTTGGTAGGGAACATGAGGTAGTCCCACAAATTAGGAAAGGGAAGCCTGTGGTTCAGAGAGCTAAAGTTGCCGTTTGCAACTATGATGAGAGTACGGGGAAATTGAAAGTAGACTACGTGTTGAGGGATATCTCGTGCCTCGCCCACGCAAAGAACACTTAAATGTTAGGTTTTGAGCCTGGTTTGTCTGCAGTAGTCGACACTTGTCTGAGCCCAGAACAGTCGGTTATTATCGCAACAATTGTATACCGGTATAGCGTCATTTTTGCGTGTACCTGTGGTACCAATTTCATGTATCGTCGCGTATTATTCTTATTGTTGTTCATTCTTTGCAAGCCCTTTGTATTTGCGTATTAACTTAAACGTGAGTGATTCAAACAATTTGTGTATCGTGTGTTTTTATTCATTCATTTCATTTGCTCACGATTGTCCTTAAATTCTTTTTTAGTTATGCCATGTTAGACTGTCATAACTAGGGGCCGCTATATTCCAGACAATTGTTCACCAAATCGAACGTCACATAAAAACGTTCAGGTCAACTGAATCTTAGCGTATTACGTAATGGAATATTTCTAAAAAATGAGCAGATTGCAACATCGTTTGCAAGACCTGTAAAACATTGCAGCTGCAGCATAACATTACATCATCGAAGTCAAATCTAACAGATGTCTGAATAACTTCATAATGCCTGTCATTATTACGTCACAGAAACTGCTTACGTGCGTTTGAAATATTACAATCTATTCTCGTCATTCTTAAAATTGTTGCTTGAAAGTTGGTCGCATACTTAACTGTTTTGCTTAGTGCTTGCCAGCTGGACGAAATTTCTGTCTTTATCTCAGTAATTTGTATTGTAGTGACAAGTTTAATGGTGTATCGCGTTGCACTCCAATTTCGACAGCCAGTGGGCTATTTTTTTACAAAAATGCAATTCTCGAATAGACGTTTTCAGAAGAGTGTTTCTATTCGGTCATTACATACAGACGAACGGATCCGGGAACTTTATGTTACAATTTTCCCACGAAGAGATTATGGTTTACCGCTGTGACCAGTAGGCCTTAGGTATTTATTGCACATTTTTTTAAACACACTATTGAAAACTTTAAAATACTGATAAGCAACAGCCTAGCTAATTTTTTTTTTCTTTAATTGTTCTTTAAGATAGCGCTAGCACTGTATTTATAGCGGTAGCACTGTTTTTATCGCTGTAGCACTGTTTTATAGCGGTAGCACTGTTTGTATATTTTAAACTTGGGCTTTTGCCATCTTTCTCTTTTGTTTGTATTGGTCACAGCGGTAAACCATAATATCTTTGTGGGAAAGTTGTACAATAAAAATTCCCGGATCCGTTCGTCTGTATGCGATGACCCTGAAAAAGAATACTCTTCTGAAACGTTTTTTTTAATAATTGTATTTCAGCAAAAAATAGCCGCCGGCTGTCGAAAATTAGTGCAACGCGTAAGCACTACGCAGTAGAAAACTTGTCACCACAATACAAATTGAGAAATAAAACAAAGTAACTTCAGCGGGTTTAACATGATGTATTACATACACAAATATAACATAATTAAAATAAACTCAAACGTTTTCGACACGTACATGTGTCCTCATCAGGAATTACATATCTGCAATATAAATAAAATGAAAATTGTAAGGTAAATTTGACTTTGCACCATAACTGCAACTGTATACGGTACTAACCTAGCTAAACTTATAAAAAAGAAATTTTCATGTGACATTCATCCTGTATATAAAACGTTTAAAGTGCACCAATATTTTCAACTGAAGTCGCCTACCTCTTTTGCTCTTTCTTCGAATGTTGTGTATAAATTTGACAATGTCTCGATCGACCATGTCTATGTCACTGACAATGTCTCGATCGACCAATTTAAAATCATCTCTCGAGGCAGATCTGAATTTCAGACTAAGATCATGGAAGCCTTAAGAATCAAACGTAATAATCCGTCTCTCAACCGGCAGTTATTCGTCTGTGGCTCATCGTTCCTCTTGTGTGTGTTCTAATTGTTTGTCAAATGCCTGTAGTTTACACCTCATGTGATCTGTTTCCACCATATAATTTACTTGTCATCATTCCTGTGTCACTCGTTCAGTTTGTGCTTTTCAGTCTGGAGTGTCGCTAGCATACAGTTACAGTTATAGTGCAAAGTCAAATTTACCTTACAATTTTCATTTTATTTGTATTGCAGATATGTAATTCCTGATGAGGACACATGTACGTGTCGAAAACGTTTGAGTTTATTTTAATTATGATATATTTGTGTATGTAAAACATCATGTTAAACCCGCTGAAGTTACTTTGTTTTATTTCTCCATGATTCAACAAAGCAAACTCTCTACCAAAGCTTTAACAATACAAATTACTGAGATAAAGACAGAAACTTCGTCTAGTTGGTAAGCACCAAGCAAAACAGATAACCGTATCTGTCACTGCTTCCTTTTGGCGTCAAGAGTTACTGGCCGAGACCATCAAGTCTACGTCTCTCTTATTGCTAATTACTCCGTCGGCTTATATCAAATAACAACGGGAAAAAGTATGCCGTTGGTCAAAAGCCTTATCTATCACTTCAATCAATTTATTTCGCAAAATATAGGCCTATTCGTGATTGTGTATTTTAGGTAAAAAAGGTGATAAAGACTCGGTTTTTGACCTATTCTCGCCATTTCTTGGTCAAATTTCTCAGTTCACATTTTATTTTGAAAGTCCTCTTGCATAGAACACAGAATTTCATCAATTTTGTTTTTCCGTTTCTGTGCAAACAGTATTCCATGCACTTTTTGCACTACCGTACAAAGCAATTTGCACAAATAATAAATTACCTTCCTAATTGATGTCTGCCAGCAAAGAATGACTCATATAGCGTCAAAGACCAACTCCCTACCCAGACAGCAAAATCGACATTGAATCAATGTAGAAATGACGGATTTTGCTGCCTGGGTAGAGAATGGAATTTTAGCGCCGTCGTGTTATGACTGACAGACACAAAATGAAACCGCACGCTAATAGTAAACTGTTAATCAAGCTATTGAATATCAGGAAATTTCCTGCATTTTATAACTGGCTGTGACAAAAGGTTTATTGTGAACTTCACAATTATCCGATACCAACATAATCGGGATTAAAAGTTGGGGCAAGAAAAAAGGTAAAAGTCAAGAAATCTCAGGTTTCTAGCATCACTGCTTCTATGTGAAATTGCTGAATTAGCAGAGGGCGAGACCATAAGGTCTACGCCAGTAACAGATACGGTTAAGTATTCGACCAACTTTTCAAAACGACAATTCTAAATGACGAAACTGACTTGAGATATTTCAAACGCACGCAACCAGCTTGTGTGACGTAATAGTCTATACGCATTGTTATGCAATTTCACAGGTGTTGAAACGGTTTGTGCAATGTTATGCTACAGGTGCAATGTTTTACAGGTCTTACGAAGTATGTTGCAATCTCGGCTCATTTTTTAGCAATTTCCATGACGTAAGACGCCAGCTAGGTTAAGTAGACTATAACGGTTTTATGTGACGTTTGATTTGGTGAACGATTGTCCGGAACATGTATAAAATTTGCATGTTTATTTTGCCGTTCTGTAGGGTATATATTTGCGCCAGCAACAAAAAATAAAACTGAATTGAGGAACAAACTAGTTGTGTTGATGTGTTCAACTTGTTGGGAACATGTAGAAAAGGACAAGCAGTGATGTACGCGCATACAAAAAATATTGACGCCGTCAGCGTAAACGCAAACGTTCGAAAAAGCATACGCCATACGCGTCAACGTAACTTGTAAAAAAAGTTGGCGGCGTCAGTGTCAGCGCATACACCAGCGTAAACTTATTTTGTTTCCTAGGTGCCAAACATTCACACGGTATAAACCACTCGAAACAAACAAGTTTTATTTTGAATTTCCACGAAAAAACACAAGCATCTGAAAGTGTTCATCTGACATTTTGCTACGTTTTGATTCCAATATGTCTTTGCCGTTGAAAACATTCTTTCAACTGCAACGCTGGAAGGTATTGGCGTGTTGTAGCGAAAAAATACATTAAAAAGTATGCGTTGATGCTATACACTAAAAAAACCGCAAAAACTTTACGGCGTAGCCTCAAGCGACAACCATCCAAAAAAAATGTGACAGTAAGAGTTAGCGTAAACAAAAAGTCTACGCCGCAAGTCTTCGGCGTAGAATTTGCGGCGTATAGGCTACGTAGGCTACATCTCTGGGGCAAAGTAACCATATGAATTTGGAACCGACAAAAGGGAAACTTAAACGCAATTTGTCGATCCTTGATGTAGCGCCCAATGGCCCGAGAACTCTCTCTGACGTCACGCATTTCGCTCCATTGGAGTCGTGTCAGAACCATGGAATCCACTTAATTAGTGCTATTTCACGTCTCGCTTAGAAATCTAGGGAATTGAATTTAAGAGATTGTAATTAGCCTAAGCACTGAATTTTGTAATAATGCCTAATCGCATTTTGGCTAGAGCTTCATACACATGTGCATTTGCCGTTATGTTACTTTGTGTGGTTGTGCTTAGCGATTGCAACGCTTACAATGGCGTTTTTCCAACCAAAACTAGGGATTTTTTAACTAACTACAACCATGGTTTCTAACTCATTTTTTTTTCGCTTTTGTTCTTATTTCTCACTTAAGAAGAACTTGTATAGTCCAGAGTCTAGACTATTCACTCATACCTAGCTGTGAGTTTTCAGCTTGCAGCAACATTCCGAGCGCGGTAGTGCGGTGGAAATGACCAGAGAACAATACCCAGCCTTCTTGATTAGGCTACATATGGCTCTGGTTCTGTAGCCTATAGTGGCTCTTGTTCAACGTCAAGCTTGTTAAGCTGGAATGTATGAATAAGCGAATGAATAACGAAGATCATCACGTCCTAATAACTTCTCGCCCTAATCATGCCCAGAAGTGTTGTCGTCCCATTGATGACGACTGTAGCCTATGAGCTGGCATTCTAACTAGCAACGTCTGCTACACTTGTCATTTGTCACATTAAGAACAGGGAAGCAGTTGATTCGATGACCGATATACCGTGGTCTTTCGCTGCTTCCTGCCTGTTGGGATATTTAAATTGATACGGTACTATGTTATTCTTTTTGCGTATGATTGTACCCTACTAATTATATAATTGTACCCTATTCTCGACACAGACGAAATAAAATATTCTTTCTCTTCTCACTCTCTGTTCATAATTAATATGCTCAAATATGGACAGCTTTGTCTGATGTAAATAAATAATGATAATAAAATTATTGTTTTATGCATACTTTAAACCTTTTCTGCCATTTTTTTGTTGGTTCCAAATTCGTGTGTTTACTTTAATGTTTTCTACATGTTCGCTCCAGCTCCAGCAAAGAAAAAACAAGAAGAAGATTAAAATTAGTTGGAAACATGATTTTATCACGTGAAAAAAAAATTATCCAATGACAGCAACGAAAGTCCAACCTGAATTGATTCAAAGATTTTTTTTGTGAGTGTGAGTCTCAGGCGAGAGTTTCAAACACTTTTGCATTTTATTCTGGCATTTTTCATCATTATTTAATTTTTTGGAAAAGTGTAGTAGGCCTATATAGTTGAAAGTTTGGAATTCAATCAAGACATGAAATAAAAACCTAAATAAAACTATATCAGTATTTTTATGTTGTATATACAGTAGAATTCGCCTATAACGGCACCTCTAGGGGATTTGCAAAACTGACGTTATAGCCTAGCCGAATTGACGTTATAGACGAACAACCGCAAACCATTCCATAACTGTGATTTGATTAAAGAAAGAGGTGTATAATCCAATCAGGGTTACTGCGTACCACCAAACTGACAAAAGACACGCTGAAAATACAGTAAACAAAGAAATTGTTTTAAAAAAATAACCTACAGCGAAAGGTACAGGAAATTTGCGCAATACAGCTCGTTACATACAGTAGTAGAGAAGTTCATTATTTATTAGCAAAAAAGGCATTGATCTTGAGCTGTTTCGGATTTGACACAGCTGTAGAGCTGCTTGTTACACGTGATAGTTTTTCACGCGGGAAAAAAAGTTAATTTAGTTAATTAGTTTATACAGTACTGCACGTACAACTGTTGCTTTGAGTTGTTTAAAGGTCAGCTGTAGAGCTGCTTTTTACACGTGATAGTTTTTCACGCGGGAAAAAATTTAATTCAGTTAAGTCCCTGCTGAGAACAACGTAGCAAAATAAAGGGAAGACATTTTGCAAGCAGCAGCGCTAACTGGATTAAAAGACTGACGGTTCGTGGTGAAGGTGATGGCTTAAAGTGACATTATAAACGAACAAAAGAGGTCTGGGGACCAATAAAGGGTGCTGTTACATGCGAATTGACGTTATAGGCGATGCTGTTGTAGCCGAACTACAATATACGTAAAAGATAGGAATTCTGCCGGACCGAGCAAAATGTGACGTAATAGGCGAATTGATGTTATAAACGAAGCCGTTATAGGCGAATTCTACTGTATTTCCAACCATCAAAGGAAAAAAAAGAGAACATCACTTGCCGTAGGTAGCATAAACAGGGCTCAGGAAAAAAACACATATGTGTGTTTGACAGAGTGATACATATGTATTAGGCTATATGTGTACAGTGTAGCCTAAGTTTTTTACACAACTTTGTAAATTTAAACTTTTTTGCTCTCAGCATCATTTTAAAATACGGTAACTTGTGCAGTTTAATCATGTGAAACTCACAGTGTTTTGTTTTTGATAAAAATTTATAAATTTATTTATCCTTTCCAAATGCAAGTTACATGATAATAAGTGCCATGTAAAGATTATTGAAGAAAAAAATTTAGAATTACCGGTAGTCAAGTTTTCAGGTTTGATAAAATTGTTGCAGGCAACTATCAGAACTACAACTATTAGAAATTGAGCTTTGCAAAGAAACCCTTTTGAACCTCATGGGTTTTTCTTTCAAAGTGCGAAAAAATGCTGGGTGCATAATATTGCATTTATAAGGAAAAGCTACTGTAACGCGTTTAGAGTGCAACCTAGTTCGTACCCTGAAAAGATTGAGAGAAAAAATTAAAAAAGCCGAAGTCGCTGATCGCAGTTTAGTAGCACAAAGCCGAAGTCGCTGATCGAAGTTTCCGCAAACAACTCGAGGGTTAGGGTTAGCGGAAACTGCGGAAAAATATTTGCGGAAACTGCGATCAGTTAGGGTTAGAGAGCATAGATTACTCGATGGTTAGAGTTAGGGTAAGCGAAAACTGCAGTTAGCGGAAACTGCACAAAAATGTTTGCGGAAACTGCGATCAGCGAGGGTTAGGGTTAGAGCATAGATTACTCTAAGGTTAGGGTAAGGGTTAGCGGAAACTGCATTTAGCGGAAACTACGGAAAAATGTTTGCTAAAACTTCAATCAGCAAGGGTTAGGGTTAGAGCATAGATTAGTCTATGGTTAGAGTTAGGGATAGCAAAAAGTGCAGAGAAATGTTTGCGGAAACTGCGATCAGCGAGGGTGAGGGTTAGCGGAAACTGCGATCAGCGACTTCGGTTTTGTACTATCTTTCTCTCGATCTTTTCAGGGGGAAAATTTTAAAATGTTGGCGGAAACTGCGATCAGCAACTTCCGCTTTTTTTAAAATTTTTTCTCTCAATCTTTTCAGGGTACGAACTAGGTTGCATCCACGCGTTTACATATATATTATTCAATTTGTTTTTATTTAATTGTAAAAATTTGAAAAAATTAATTTTCTAATTTAGCATGTCAATCTTTTGTTGCTGCTGGTGTTCAGGTTTTAAAAGCCTAAGTCGTCATAGCAAACTTGTGTTATCAGTGGTGTAACTTTTGACATATATCATGTCGAATGAGATTTATTACTCCGACAAATATTTTGATGAAAAATATGAATACAGGTAAATCAAAATATAAGCATTTTATGCAATGTTTTCTTTATGTTCCAACCATTCTTAAACATCAACGTTTGCAAAAGCGTAAATTAAATGACATTTGGGGCACTTTAGAGTGTAAGTCAATATAGCAACTTAGGTGGTTTTAATAACTGAGATCCCTTCCCTGTTAGGCAAAATTGCACTTCGCTCTTGTTTGTATTGTCTATGAAAACTTTTTCATTTACATTAAAATTGTGGCCAGTGGTAGGCTATAATTTTAACTATGTTTACTCTATTGAAAAAAAGCTTCGGCCATTATTGTCTGTCTTTTGCAATTGGACTGTTTTTTACTGTTACTATTTATCAATGCTTTTTTTCAGACATGTGATGTTACCCAGGGATCTGAGCAAGCTTGTACCGAAGTCTCATTTGATGTCTGAGGCAGAATGGAGAAGTTTAGGTGTGCAGCAAAGTCAGGGATGGATTCACTACATGAAACATGAACCAGGTAGTTTATCAATCTTTCGTGCAGTCTTGAATTCAATGAATTATTTTGAAGTATAAAATGGCAAAGTATATAGCAAAAGATTTCCACTTGTTGCGTGCCTTGCAACCAGTGTTGTTCAGGAACCATTTCTTTGGTTCAGTGTACAGTGCCGGGAAAAAAAAACTTTACATTCAGTGGGCAAAAAAAAACTTTACTTGTAAAATCTGCACAAGTTCTTAGCTTATTGTTCCTGCCAAAATCATTGCGTCACAAAAACGCTTATAGTTACATCCTTAGCTACTATCTGGCTACACTTCACCGTAAAGCCATTGCTCTGCATGCCTCGTGTTGCTTTACAGCTTCATGAATAGTAAGGGGGGTGAAATCGCACAATATTTTTCATTTTCTCAAAGTTTCGAGGTCGGAGGTCGTGCAAAAATTTTGTCAAAAATTAAAATCGGTTGAAAAAAGAAGCAAGTGGAAGAAAAATCTTGTGCCTTGACTTTGTTAGAGAAGGGAGATTCTGTGATTGTTGTAGCCAAAGATATTGGAGTCTCCAGAGAGGCAATTTTCAATTAAAAGGGTGAAATATTCGGTCATTGTAAAGATTTTAATTGAAAATTGCCTCTCTGGAGATCCCAAGATCTCTGGCTACAGCAATCACAGAATCTCCCTTCTCTAATAAAGTCAAGGCACAAGATTTTTCTTCCTTTTGCTTCTTCTTTCGATCAATTTTAGTTTTTAAAAAAAAAATTGCAAGACCTCGAAACTTTGAGAAAATGAAAAATATTGTGCGATTTCACCCCCCTTCCTATTCATGAAGCTGTAAAGCAACACTAGACATGCAGAGCAATGGC